>NC_064640.1:397279729-398512854 GCF_023864345.2 Schistocerca serialis cubense | reverse complement strand
CCATCCTCTCCTGATGCATCCACCAGCATCTCCACCAGCACCGACTCCTTCCCTCTACCCAATGTGGCTTTCGGCCGTCCTTCTCTGCCGATGATCATCTCCTTCACCTCACTCATCTCCTCTCCGAACAACTCAACTCCCATCGCTCCGCCATCTTCCTCTCCCTCGACCTTGAACGTGCCTACGACTGTGTATGGCAGTCCAGTCTCCTCTTCAAGCTGAAAGCCTTCACCCTTCCTCTTAACTATGACCATCTGATTGAATACTTTCTTTCCCACCATCCTTTCTATGTCACTATCCATAACATGGATTCCTACACCTTCTACCCCTCCGCCGGTGTGCCCCAAGGTTCTGTCCTCTCCCGTCTTCTCTACTTCTTTACACGGCAGACATGCCGCCACTTTCACCTCCCTTACACCTTCTCCAGTACACCGATGACACCACCTTCCTTGTCCTCGCCCCCACTGTGCAACACTCCCAGCACCTTCTCCAATCCCATCTTGACCGGTTCACCACTTGGTGTAACCAGTGGCTGCTCGAGGTCAATCCTTCCAAGACCCAGGCGATCATTGTAGGCAAAACCGTCCCTTCCTTCCATCTCCTCGATTTCTATCTCACTACGTACAGCCGTCCTATCAACCTCACCCCCACCCTTATGAACCTTGGCGTCACCCTTGACCGTCGCTTCTCCTGGACCCCCCATCTCTGGACGAGCCAAGACAAGGCACGCTCCTGAGTGCACCTCCTCAAGCTGCTTTCTGGCCGTACATAGGGTCTGGACCCCTCCACTGTCCTTCACACTTATAAATCCCTCATCCACCCTGTCCTCCGTTATGCCCATCCTGCCTGGATCACCGCCCCTCCTACCTTCTGCAAATCCCTTCAAATCCTGGAACACCATGTGCTCCGCCTCACCTATCGCATCTGCCTCCCCACCCCCATGCGGATCCTCTATGACTTAATTCCGCTCCCACACCTCTTCCTTTTCCTCAAACGAATACGGATCCTTTACACCTCCCACAAACTTGATCCCCCTCACCCATTCGTCTCTCCCATCCTTTCCCACCCCCGTCCAAGCCGCCCCTGTACTCCCACATCCCACCCGCTCTCCATCTCTCCACACTCCATACCCTTGCCCAGGGTGGCTTCTGCCAACTCCCCCTCCCTGATGATACCCTCATCCCCTCCATCTACCCCTCCTACCAACTTTGATCTTCCCCTTCCTCCCCCTGTGTGTTTTCTCCAGGGCACCCTCTTTCCCTTCTCTCCCTCCTCTCTTGCTCCCCCCTCCTCAGGCTTCTACACATCCCCCCTACCCTCTCCCCTCCCCCTCCCTTCTCATCTCCCACTGGCATCAACCCCCCTCTCCCTCCTACCCTCACCTCTTCCCTCTGGCAAGCCCCCAGCTTTTTCATGTGAACGGTGCTTCGTGCCCCAGAGATCGTAGCCAGTGCTCATGTTTGTCGTTGTGTTGGTACTTCAGCGTCTCTCCGTATGTGCTCCTCCGCTCACGTGTTCATGTTTTTATCCAAACAGTGCGCCTGTCAATGGCTTCATTTATTTTACTATGCCTGTCTCTCATTTTTATCCACCATGTTTGTTTGTTTTTCTGTCTTTCTGTTTACTGTATGTGTTTTCTATGGCCGAAGAGCGGCATAGACAGGCCACAGCCAGCCTACCTTTATTGTAAAGGTATCAAAACAACAATAAAGAAAAAGAAAAGAAGTGCTCATTCCCCTCCTATGTTAGCATCCATAATGCCGATTCCTGCACCTTCTATCCCTCTGCCGGTGTGCCCCAAGGCTCTGTCCTTTCCCCTCTCCTCTATCTACTGTACACTGCCGATATGCCCAAACCTCCCCCGCCTGTTCATCTCCTCCAATTTGCTGATGACACCGCCTTCCTAGCCCTTTATCCTACTCTTCAACAGACCCATCATACTACCCTCCAAACCCACCTCGACCAATGTACTGCTTGGTGCAACCAGTGGTTCCTCTGTATCAACCCCTCCAAGACACAGGCGTTTATCATAGGCTGCACCACCCACTCATTCCGTCTTCATGATTTCTACCTCACCATTTATGGCCGTCCTATCCACCTCACTCCTATGCTCTCATACCTTGGCCTCACCCTTGACCGCCACCTCACCTGGACTCCCCAGCTCCTTACAATCCAACACAAAGCTCACAACAGACTCCGCCTCCTGAAACTCCTGTCTGGACAGACATGGGTCTGCATCCTTCCGCCATCCTTCACACCTACAAGTCCTTGATCTGCCCCATCCTCTGTTATGCCAGTGTTGCTTGGATTTCTGCCCCTCCCAGGTTCTATAAATCCCTCCAAATCCTCGAATACCATGCACTCCGCCTTGCCTTCCACATCCGCCTTCCGTACCCCATGTGCATCCTCTACAACCTCATCCCCTTTCCCCGCCTTCTCCTTTTCCTTGAACACATCCACACGCTATATATTGTCTGCTGCCTTGATCCCCCCACCCCCTGGTGTCTCCCTTCCTCTCCACCCCTAGCCCGTTGCCGCGCCTTTACCATTGTGTCCCACCCTCTCTCCATCTCCACACCCTCCACCTCCTTTCCCAACACAACTTACACCATCTACCACTCCAGGATGATGAGCTTTGCCCTGACATCTACACTTCCTACCAACTCTAACCCCATCTTCCTCCTGCCTCCTCCTCAGGATTCCCTCTCCTCCCCCTCCCTTCTCATGAGCAGCTTTCCCCTCCTACCCCCCCCCCCCACCTCCCTCTCTTGTGCTCCCCTTCAGTGTCACTGCATTCCATCCTGTCTTGTCTTCCCTCTTCATCTCCTGCCCCACCTGTCTCCTGCCTCTTGGTGCACCCGCTGACGCCCCTATTCTTTTCATCCTGCCCCCTCCCCTGCTGCACTTTGCTCTCCCCTCCTTTTCCATCATCTCTGGCCTCTCCCTCGGCAAGTCCCACCTGGCAGTTTTATTCTTCATTGTGTGTGCTCCAAATGGGTTTTTCTGGAGTGTTTCTGGAGTGTTTTTAATACTGTGGCCAACTTTTAACCTGTGTGTGTGTGACTTCCCAGTGTCTTTTTTGCATTCAACAAATCACCAACTGTGTTTTTTCAGTGGCTCCTGAAAATCAATTCTTCCAAGACCCAGGCAATCATCGTATGTCATACTACTCGCTCTTTCCGGCTCTTTGATTTTTCCCTTACGATCTGCACCCGTCCTGTCCGCCTCTCCCCCACCCTCACCTACCGTGGCCTCACCATAGA
Source organism: Schistocerca serialis cubense (assembly GCF_023864345.2). Lineage (NCBI taxonomy): Eukaryota > Metazoa > Arthropoda > Insecta > Orthoptera > Acrididae > Schistocerca > Schistocerca serialis. The sequence continues at coordinate 398,509,591 of NC_064640.1, read as the reverse complement.
CCATCACTTCACCTGGATCCCTCATCTCTGCTCTATCCAATCCAAAGTCAACAACCGCCTCTGACTCACTACACTCCTCTCTGGCCAGACATGGGGGTTGAACCCCTCTACCATCCTCCACATCTACAAATCCTTAATCCGTCCCATCCTCTGTTATGCCAGTCCTGCCTGGATATCCACTCCTCCTCCCCCCTCCCCCCCGATTCTGTAAGTACCTCCAGATCCTCGAGCACCATGCGCTCCGCCTCGCCTTCTGTATACACCTCCCGTCCCCCATGCGGAACCTCTATGACCTGATTCTTTTCCCCCATCTCCCCATCAGCTCCTTTTCCTCGAACATGTCCGCATCCTCTACACCTCCTGATGACTTGATCCCCCTCATCCCCTGGTTGCTCCTCTCCTCTCCAATCCCCACCCCCTGACGTGCCTTCACTGTTGTCCCCCGCCCCTACCCTCCACCTCTACACTCTTCATCTCCTTTCCCGAGGTAGCTTCCATCAACTCCCCCTCCCAGATGATGCCCTCACTCCCTCCCTTTATCCCTCCTATCAACTCTGATCCTCACCTCCCCCTCCCTCCCTCTGTCCTTTTCTGGGCTCCCTCTCCCCCCCCTTTTCGTCCTGCTTTTTTTCTCCGCCTACCCACTCCTTGACTCCATTTTCTCCTCCCCCCCCCCCCCCCCACCAAGTTCTTTTTCCTTCCCCTTCACTGTCTTCTTCACTCCTTTCTCATGTCCACCCTGCCCCCCCCCCCCCCCCATTTTTCTGTGCTCTCCCCCTCCATCGACTTCCCCTTTTCTCCCAGCTCATCTGTCAGGGTCCCCCACTAACCCGCCCCATATACTCATATGCCATCTCATTCTTATCTGAAATGTTTTAAACTCTGACTGTATAACATGTGTTGCTAACACAATTAATCCCTGTGATAAAAAAAGAACAAATTTTCTAAAATTACAGTACTACAAAAAGATAAATATTTGTTTAAGTGAATATATATTACCATAATTGTTCTATTGTGCTGCTGAGTGAATTTCATTTTCTGTCAATTATTTTCGATTTCATGTTGTAAGTTTCAATCTTAGTATGAATATATCTTAACCGATGTACTTTGGATTGATGTTAACTGGATGCCAGTTGGTTGTATGTTGTCTGGCAGGAAGGAAGGAGAAATGTAAAGTTTTTTTGGAGTTGCGTACAAATGGGATGTATTTTGCTGAGTGAACATTGTAATTGATTGCAGCAAGGCATCTAGGACTATTAAAAATAGAAATTACATACAAATCAGTTTGTCATCTCTGTTATTTCGAGAAACACATCAACCTGTAGGGTTTCCAACCTACAAGAGAATCTTGGTTCCAGACAGAAGAAATTAAAGCAACAGATTGAAGGAGATCCCTAAAAAACAAGATGAATAATTTTTCTTTAAAACTACTGCTAGACTTGGCCAATATTTTTATTTCATGAACATTTATTACAATTAGTAGCCATCCAATTGTGCATAAGAAAGGAGGTTATTGAACTATTGACTCTGTGTTATAAAGCAACTTCTAAGGTACATATTCTTATAATGAGGTGCATTCACTTTTTAACTGTCTCAACATTTTAGTTTAGTCCCCTACACCTCTCATACATCCATAAAAATTTGTTAAACATGCACACTATTGCTCTTCCCTCTCTTGATCTTGGGAAATGTGATCAAGGTTATAATATAGATTTAAGTATGTATAGAGACATACTGAGAGTTGTTCTTCACAGGTACCATTCATGAATGCAACAGGAAAAGGAGATGTGAAATACCCTCTGCAAAACAATATAAGATGACTTCCCAAGAATACATGCAGATGTAGGAACTTCCATTAATATACAAAAGCAGTACAGGTTTCTTATTTTCAATATGTGTTGATCACATAAAAAAAAACTAGCCACACTTGACTGGATTTTAGCAATGGACTATACATAAATATGACAGATTTTGTAGAACATGTGTGTTAGTGGAGGCATGATTTGCAGGCCATTACCTGCAGTTCTCAGAACTGGTGATCCCAGCACCCACACTGGGCACATACATGGAGGCTTCTGTGACAGGCCGTGTTCAGAAAATCCATTGGTTTTCCTGTGATTTATATGTGATAGTAAGTTTTAGTTGCTACAGGCAAAATGAAGGAAGAGCCCTATGATAAAAAAAAACTTACATAATACCTTGTTTGTGGAATTTGACCCATGAACATTACATGAACAAGAATGTAAAACATTGGTCATACAGAGAGATGGTTGAAACAGCTATAGATGGTATTCCAACTGCAGACCAGAATGTAATAACACATAGCAAACAACATTTTAAATTAAGTTCTTCAGTGTATGCCAATGTTGTCAGTTTTTTTGCCTTGCAATTATTAAAGATATCTGTCTTTCCATTTTCAATAAAATGCAATTTGGCACAAACCATGTTATGTTTCACTGAAATAAAACATCCTCCATGGTCTGTATTGAAATATATTTACAATTCGGCTTGCTGCTTAGATCTAAAAACAGGGTGATACAAAATGTGTCAACACTGCACACAAACAACTATTGTCTGCCATAATTTTCTTCTTAGTATCATGTAAATTAATGAGTCTCAAAATCTAGAAATGTACTGCAATAAAATAATGGCTACAATGTTTCACTGTACAATATACTTTTGGCAGTACATAAATGTAAGTTATAAAATCTTATGCCTGTGGTGTATTGCCTATCAAACATGCATTACACATATGGGTCTATGAATAAATCACAGAAATCCACCATTTTATGTCATACATGAAGGGACCTGACATCCAGATAGCTCTGAGACACTAGAGCAGATGGACAGGGCTTCCACATTTAGTGGAAAACAATGGGCCTGAGATCGATAACCGAATCTGTCAAAAATATCCACAGGATTGGCCCGCAGCTCTGGTTCGTCATCGCACAGAACTTGAGTGGGCAGCTAAATCCATGTCAGAGCATACCTTCCTTCAATAATCATGTCATGCCATCATTAACAGTTAAATCTTCCTTCAGTCATTCACATCATGAGCTTTCCCTGTATGCATACTGGAACAGACAACCCAACAACTCGCTCTCATTGGTTTAGTGTGGTGTTGCAGTTAGACATCTGAAATATATCCCCACTGTGCCTATATTAGCAATAATCTTTGGATCCCCTGTTACTCTCCAACCCATATACACTGAACCTTCTCCATGTCTAATGCTGTATCTGATATTAACAGCTGTACCTGATTCCCAGTAAAGGTGCCACTTTACTAACACCCTCTGGGATGAATTCCTTCTCACCCAGTGAATAGATAAATTGTTTTAAATGGATATGGATTATCAGAGGAACACTGTAATCACTACACAAGGAAACACACTTTTTATCTGAGTTTCACAAAAGTTGTGAGACTTTGCAAAAAACTGTTTTCTTGTGAAAGAATTCTAAAAAATTCGTAAGTGAAAACAGAAATTGTGACTGTTCTACAGAAATCATCCACAATTTGCACTTCTTTGACATTTGTGAAATTATTTTGTCAAAGAGTGATAGAAGAATCCACTAATACACAGATACATAACTCTGTTCTTATTTATCAGTGCAATTTCTGTCTTAACTACCATATAAAGTACCACGCACAGTATGTAACCAATCTCCTATTGTATCAGTGCAATAACTACAAATCTAGCATGTTTTAACCTTGACCTCGAGAAAGCACAGAAACATATACAGCTTTCCCACTTCCTTTTCATAGCGCAGAATTATACATGTACAGTCAATTTTACCCATTTCATTGCATACATTACCCAGTTGTTTTTAATACTACATACATACTCTGCTAATAGTGTGAAACATACGGCAGAGGGTATTTACAATTGTATCACCTATTGTGGTATCTTTGTGTGTACTTGCATATTGAGTGTGAGAAGAATGCCAGGTTAAACGCCTCTGTACATACTATAATTAGTCTAATCTTGTCTCTGTGATCTCTTCAGGAGCTGTACACAAAGGGTAAAGTATATCTCTGTATTCTTCTCCTTGGTTAAACATCATAAGAAAGGTTTTCTGGGACAGTTGGAACCTATGCTCAGGTGCCTGTTAATTCATGATTTTCAGCATTTCAATAGCGCTCACCCATGAGTAAAATGAACCTATGACCGTTTATGCTGCCCTTCTTTGCATATTCTGAACATCCCTTCTCAGTGCTGTTTGGTTATGTGTCCCACGCACTTGAGTAATAGTCTAACATGGGTGCATAAGTGTTTTATAGGATTCTCCACATAGACTCACTGAATTTTAAAGTATCCTACCAAAGAATTGAAACCTGCTACCAGATTTATGTATCATTTAACTTATGTATTCATTCCATTAAATATCCCTTTGAAATTGTTACAACAAAGTATATGTGTGACTTGACTGATTCTAGCTTTGTCTCACTGTTATTGTTGTCATAAGGTGCTACTTTTCTGCATTGTCCATCCTATATCTTCATAACCAATACTAACTCTCAGGCATCAGGCATTGCTCCCCACAGGTATGCTCTAAGGCTCGGTTCACTTTCAAATATGTTCTACAACAATGCATACACTCCTCAAATTTTCTTCTGATCTCACACAAACTTATCCCATATGCACAACCTATACGTCAAAGTAATCCACTGAAAAATGTTAACGGCAGAAATACACAAATCTGCTGTATCTCACTGCAACATGGTAGTCCATGTCACTGGTGTGTGTGTGTGTGTGTGTGTGTATACACTACTTTCAGACCATAAAATCTACCTCCAAGCTTTGAAATAGATTCAATCTACTTTCCCCATCATTTCTTGTATTATGGTTCCCGTTCTTTCCACTCCTTTCCCTGACTTTCCTCTCCAAAACCATAACGTAGGTTTCATTCATTCATCTACTGGTACATACAATACTAAATCACATATGTCCTTAAAATCAAGCCCTTGACAACAGACACAATCAAAAATCACAACTTTTCCATTCTGCCCTGTATCGTACATATTCCCCAACAAATCAATTGTAATTCTCACCCGTTATGTATTCTTGAGGCTATATTCCAACTAGTGCAGAACTTTGTTCACCACCATAGTATTCACTGTTTTATGGCACACATATCTGATCTGGTTCAGTCTCTTCTCCCTGTCTTGGCCAGAAATAATATTAATTCTATGAATGTTCATTTAGATTTCTTAATTTCTCACACTTTGTCCGAAAGTTCCTTTCGATGTTACCAGAATGTCCAAAAACCACTGTACATTGTTTTTGTTGTTCTCCAGCTGCTACATATCTTCTTGTACAGAATAAATAGTCTGCTCCTGATGTACTAAAATGGAAGCACTAATATAATACTTTCTAAAATTTAAAAGCCATGTAAGATAAGGATCTAAGGTGTACCAACAGAACCATTCCACCACTTAAGACTTCTATAGTGTGTTTCCTTATTTATAAATAATTTGACTCAATTTGGAAGATTTTGTTTTTTCTTCTGACTGAAGAGCAGAACATCTGCAATAAGATACATTTTGGTGTTTTGGTTCAATAGCTCTTAGTCCAAGAATCTTTTTTGTTTCCAGAAGTTTCTTAGTTACAAAGAAATTTGTAGTTTCCTAAAAGATACTTTGTTACAGGAAGATTGTGGTGTGTAGCATAATTATACAATAATGAACTGTAACATTGTGAGACCCTCCCCAATAGCTGGTATGTCCACCTTTGGCACAGATAACAGCATTGATGCATCATGGCATGGAAGCAATGAGGCCTTGGTAAGTTGCTGGGGGTAGTTGGCATCACACATGCAAACACGTCACTTAACTCCCATAAATTATGGGGAAGGGGTGATGAGTTCTGACACCACATTCAATTAGGTCCCAGATGCATTCGATTGGGTTCAGATCTTGTGAGCTAGGGTCCAGCACCTCAATTGGAACTCACAACTGTCTCACTTGAAGCATTCCATCACATACCTGGGCTTGTGCTATGGCACATTATCTAGTTGAAAAAATGCCACTGCCGTCAGGATACATGGTCTGCAACCAGTTCAAGATACTCCTTGGCAATCATAGTGTCTTGCTTGAGCTATACTGGGCACATAGAATCCTCCACATGAATGTTCCCCAAAGCATAATGAAGCTTCAGCCAGCTTGTCTCCATTCCACATACAGGGTATCAGGGAGCTGTTCCACTGGAAGACAGTGGATTCATGCCCTCCCATCATCAGGGTGAAAAAGGCATCAGAATTGATCAAACCATGCAGTGCTCTGCAATGCCCAGTGTCAATGGTCATGTGTCCATTTCAGTTTTAGTTACCAATGTCATGGTACTAACATTGGTATATGCATTGGTCATCTGCTGAAAAAGGTTCATTGCTAGGAGTGTTGGATGCACTGTGTGTTCAGACACACTTGTACTCCGTCCCCCAAAATTGAAGTCCGGTGTTAGTTCCTCCACAGTTTGCTCCCTTACCTGTTTTACAAGTGCACCAAGCCTACAATCTTAGACATTTGTAATGGCGGGTGGCCACCCAACTCCACGATGTCTGTATGTGGTTTTGCCCTGTTTTCACCATGTGTTGAAGATGCTCACCACAACATTCCTTGAAAACACATCAAGTCGTGCAGTTTCTAAAATGTTGATACCATGGCTTCAGGTCATGACAATTATCCTTTGGTCAAACTCTGGTAGATCACGCCCCTCGACCAATTCTACACATGGACAGCATGCTCACATTCACCGTGGGTGTCCCTGACTAGCAGTAATTCCTCGGTGGATGATACTGCTATTGCCTGGATGGGTTTATATCAACAGCGTGTCAGTAGTCATAATGTTGTGCCTGATGAGTTTAGCTTTCAAGGAAAATTTAATTTTTTAGCCTTGCAATTAAATCCTCCTACAATCTTTCACATCTCCAGTGCTTTTTCCTGTATGCATAATTGTACAGACAATCCAACAACCCACTCTCATTAGCCCAATGTGGGGCTGCAACTGGCCATTTGATATGCATCCCTATTTGGGCAAAACCCCACTCAATTCTTGCATCATGGATCTCCTCTTCCATTAGGTTTTCAAAATAAAAATACAATCCACCTGCACAAACACAAATGTACATCCACAATAATCACCGAATCCCCTGTGATTACCTAACCCATATAGACTGAAACTACTCCATGTGTCCCGTTGTACTCGTCATTAACACTTGCACCTGATCCATAGCAGCAGGTCAGTTTACTAAGACCCTCTGGGGTGAAATAGCTCCCACACCACAGCATGCTCATGTCTAAGTCTATTCATATTGACCAGTGTAACAGCACTCTCATGTCTAAGTCTATTCTTATTGCCCAGTGTAATTTCTATCTAAACTACTATATAAAGCACCACCTGCCGTATGTAACCAATTTCCTATTGAATCACTGCAATAACTGCAAATCTAGCATGATTTTTTTCTAGATCTTGGGAATGCACAGAACCATTATAGCGTTCCCATGTCCTTTCAATAATGGATACCTATACATGTTATTGTAATCTTCAGTCCTGAGACTGGTTTGATGCAGCTCTCCATGCTACTATATCCTGTGCAAGCTTCTTCATCTCCCAGTACTTACTGCAACCTACATCCTTCTAAATCTGCTTAGTGTATTCATCTCTCCTACAATTTTTACCCAGTACTAAATTGGTGATCCCTTGATGCCTCAGAACATGTCCTACCAACCGATCCCTTCTTCTAGTCAAGTTGTGAAACAAACTCCTCTTCTCGCCAATTCTATTCAATACCTCCTCATTAGTTATGTGATCTACCCATCTAATCTTCAGCATTCTTGTGTGGCGACACATTTCGAATGCTTCTATTCTCTTCTTGTCTAAACTATTTATTGTTCATGTTTCACTTCCATACATGGCTACATTCCATACAAATACTTTCAGAAACGACTTCCTGGCATTTAAATCTATACTTGAAGTTAACAAATTTCTCTTCTTCAGAAATGCTTTCCTTTGAACTGCCAGTCTACATTTTATATCCTCTCTACTTTGACCATCATCAGTTGTTTTGCTCCCCAAATAGCAAAACTCATCTACTACTTTAAGTGTCTCATTTCCTAACATAACCCCTGCAGCATCACCTGACTTAATTTGACAATGTTCCATTATCCTCGTTTTGCTTTTGTTGATGTTCATCTTATATCCTCCTTTCAAGACACTGTCCATTCCGTTCAACTGCTCTTCCAAGTCCTTTGCTGTCTCTGACAAAATTACAATGTCGTTGGCGAACGTCAAAGTTTTTATTTCTTCTCCATTGATTTTAATACCTACACTGAATTTTTCTTTTGTTTCCTTTACTGCTTGCTCAATATACAGATTGAATAACGTCAGGGAGGGGCTACAACCCTGTCTCACTCCCTTCCCAACCACTGCTTCCCTTTCATGTCCCTCGACTCTTATAACTGCCATCTGGTTTCTGTACAAATTGTAAATAGCCTTTTGCTCCCTGTATTTTAGCCCTGCCACCTACAGGATTTGAAAGAGAGTATTCCAGTCAACATTGTCAAAAGCTTTCTCTAAGTCTACAAATACTAGAAAAGTAGGTTTGCCTTTCCTTAATCTATCTTCTAAGATAAGTCGTAGAGTCAGTATGGCCTCACATGTTCCAATATTTCTTTGGAATCCAAACTGATCTTCCCCAAGGTCAGCCTCTACCAGTTTTTCCATTCATCTGTAAAGAATTCGCTTTAGTATTTTACAGCTGTGACTTATTAAACTGATAGTTTGGTAATTTTCACATCTGTCAACACATGCTTTCTTTGGGATTGGAATTATTATATTCTTCTATACTATCAATTTTACCCATTTCATTGCGTCCTTTGTACCCAGGTGTTTTTTATTCTACATACATTCCCCAGTAACCACTATGAAGCATATTGCAGAGGATATTTACCATTTTACCACATTTTTACATTCCTTCATGTTATTCTTGTACATTGAGCGTGGGAAGAATGACAGCTTAAATGTCTTTGTGCATACTGTAACTAGTATAGGCTTATCTCTGTAGTTCTTTGAGAAGCTATTCACAAGGGAGTGAAGTATATCTCTGGAGTCTTCTGCTAGCAAAATTTGCTGAAACATTGTAAGTAATGTTTTATGAGGCAATTAACCTCCATCCTCAGGTGCCTACTATTTCATATCTTTAAGCATTTCAATAATGCTCTCTCATGAGTCAAATGAACCTATGACAATTTGTCCTGTCCTTCTTTGCATGTGTTAAGCATCCCTTGTTAGTGCTCTTTAGTTATGTGCCCTATGCACTTGAGTAATATTTTAATGTGAGATGCATAAATGTTTTATAAGATTCTCCATGGAGACTGTGTGCATTTTCCCAGTATCCTACCAATGAATCAAAGTCTACTACCTGATTTATCGATGACATAGCTTATATATTAATTCAGTTTCATGTCCTTCTCAAATGGTGTCACACAAACTTATGCATGAGTTGGCTAAATCCAACTGTGACTTTTTGTTATTGTAGTCATAGAATATTAGTTTTCTTCATTGTACATCCTCTATCTTAATTAACAATACTAACTCTTATATATTCCTCCCCACAGATGTGCCCTGTGGCATTGTCTCACCAATACCAATTTTCTGCTTGCTCCCCAAGTTTCCTCTGATCTCTACCAAACTGAACCCATGTCCACAACCTACATGTCCCAGTCATTCACTGAGGAATGTTAAGAGCACAAACACACAAATCTGCTGGATCTCACTGCCACATGATACACCATGTCACTGGGGTGTGTGTTTGTTGTATGGGGCACCTCATTCAGTGGGAAACTATGGAATTGAGTGCTGCTGATCGTGTGATCTGGTAAACATGTCCATTGAAATCATTGTCACAGTTGCTGAATTTTGCAGCACCCTCCACTGCCACATAATTTCTAATCATGGTGTACTGTTGTACCTCCATCCATACATTCCATTAAGCTTACAACTATGTTACCTCCAATTTCCCTTCAGATATGTCATCTTCAGACCACAAAATCTACCTCCACAATTTGAATTAGATCCACCCCAATATTCCCATTCCTTCTCGCATTATGGTTCCCCTCCACCCAATTCCTTTCCTTTTCTGTCCTCTCCAAAACCATGTCTTAGGTTTCATTCATTCAAGCACATGTGGACACAGTACTAACTCTCACATCTTCTTAGTATCAAGCCCTTCACAATGGATGCATCCAAAACTCACAACCTTTGCATTCTGCCCTCCATCATACATATCCCCTAACAACTCAATCATAACTCTCACCAGTTATGTAATCTTGGTACTATACTCCAACTAATGCAGTACTTTATTCATCACCAAAGCATTCACTGTTTCACAGCACATGTATCAGATCTGTTTCTGTCTCTTCTACTGGTGTTGGTCAAAAATAACGTGTAATGTCATGAATGCTCATTCAGATTTCTTAATTTCTCCCACTTTGTAAGAAAGTACCTTTATATTTTACCGCTACATCCAAAAACCATTGTAAGTGGTTTTCATTGTTTCCCATCTACCATATATCTAATATTTCATTAAAAAAAGCTCAAGATGTTTGCAAGAGTCCTTGGCTGCTGAAATTGATGGGAATTGACATATATCAAGAATGGATTGTTATTAGAAGATCTCATTGTGACTGTCTTGGCAAAGATAAGAGTCCTGATGTCTACTAATGCTAAAAGCAATTTCAAGATTACTTGAAATTTAGTAAATGTTTGCAAGTGTGGATGGGTTCAAAAAGTTATGTGTTTTGGTGAGTATTAAGGAAGAACCACAATGTTTTTATAGCTGGCTTGCCTATCAATTTTGTAGCTCCCATGCTAACATCTGGAGGATATAGCACCCACCATTTGCACATAATTTCTAATTGGGGTGTACTATTCTCACATATCTAATAAATTTATGCAAACACGTCATTACATTCTGGAGCTGATGTACTAAAAAGAAGGCATTAAGATAATGCTTTCTCAAAATTTTAAAGCAGCACCAGATAAAGATCTAAGCTGTAGAAGCAGAACTATTCTACAGTACAAAATGTCAAAATTGTGTGACTCAACTTGCAATTTTTTGTTCATCCTTCTGATTGCCCCCTCCCCCCCCCCCCCCCCCCCCCACACCCTGCGCACCATGAACCATGGACCTTGCCATTGGTGGGGAAGCTTGCGTGCCTCAGTGATACAGATAGCCGTACCATAGGTGCAACCACAACGGAGGGGTATCTATTGAGAGGCCAGACAAGTGTGTGGTTCCTGAAGAGGGGCAGCACGCTTTTCAGTAGTTGCAGGGGCAACAGTCTGGATGATTGACTGATCTGGCCTTGTAACACTAACCAAAGCAGCCTTGCTGCGCTGGTACTTCGAACGGGTGAAAGCAAGGAGAAACTACAGCCATATTTTTTCCCGAGGCCATGCAGCTTTACTGTATGGTTAAATGATGATGAAGTGCTCTTGGGTAAAATATTCTGGAGGTAAAATAGTCCCCCATTTGGATCTCCAGGCGGGGACTACTCAGGAGGACGTTGTTATCAGGAGAAAGAAAACTGGCGTTCTACGGATTGGAGCATGGAATGTCAGATCCCTTAATTAGGCAGGTAGGTTAGAAAATTTAAAAAGGGAAATGAATAGGTTTAAGTTAGATACACTGGGAATTAGTGAAGTTCGGTGGCAGGAGGAACAAGACTTCTGGTCAGGTGAATACGGGGTTATAAATACAAAATCAAATAGGGGTAATGCAGGAGTAGGTTTGATAATGAATGGGAAAATAGGAATGGGGGTAAGCTACTACAAACAGCATAGTGAACACATTATTGTGGCCAAGATAGATACAAAGCCCATGCCTACCACAGTAATACAAGTTTATATGCCAACTAGGTCTGCAGATGATGAAGAGATTGATGAAGTGTATGATTTGATAAAAGGAATTATTCAGATAGTGAAGGGAGGCGAAAATTTAATAGTCATGGGTGGCTGGAATTCGATAGTAGGAAAAGGGAGAGAAGAAAACGTAGTAAGTGAATATGGATTGGGGGGCAGAAATGAAAGAGCAAGCTGCCTGGTAGAATTTTGCACAGAGCATAACACAATCATAACTAACACTTGGTTCAAGAATCATAAAAGATGTCATCTGGTAAACCTTCCGGGATGCAAGGTCGTGGTCCATGAAACTCTTCAGCTCCTAACGTTTCGTCCAGAGCTGTGCTGGACATCTTCAGAGGGGTGTTTCTCCTCTGGTGTCTAAGGTAATCAAAAAATTCGTCTAAGGCTTCTCTACCATGTGGCCAGACCACAAATGTATCGTCTACATACCGATACCAGTGAGATGGTTTCTTATCTGCTTTTTCCAAGGCTGACTGTTCGAATTTCTCCATGTAGAAATTAGCTACTACAGGACCCAATGGGTTACCCATTGCTACGCCATCAAGTTGCTCATAAATTTCATGGAAAAAGCGGATAAGAAACCATCTCGCTGATATCGGTATGTAGACGATACATTTGTGGTCTGGCCACATGGTAGAGAAGCCTTAGACGAATTTTTTGATTACCTTAATAATATAAATCCAAGAATCCAGTTTACCATGGAGAGAGAAAATGATAACAAAATACCGTTTTTGGATGTTTTAGTTATGAGACAGACAGATGGAAGATTGAAGCAACAGATTTTTAGAAACAGATAAGTCGGCTGTAGCAGAACATGCTTTTCAGTCAGGAAATCATCAAGTGAAGTTTACCGAAACAAAAATTTATCTACGATGACGAACTATTACCTGCGGCTTTGTAGAGAAGCAATTGAAATGTATAAACATAGGGATAATTTTTATCGGAAAGATGAGACCATGAAACTTAGTGATATTTGGACAGTAGCACTACAGAATTGCTAGACAGTTTTACCTGTGACGAGATTACGATCGATAGTTAAGTTTTATCTCTGACAAAGATTATCTCTGCATATCACGTGTAATTCTGGTCACGCCCACTTTCTACGATGTATAAATCGCTCTCAGACGTCCGACCCGTCAGTCAGCAAGACTCACCAGAGGAGAAACACCCCTCTGAAGATGTCCAGCGCAGATCTGGATGAAACGTTAGGAGCTGAAGAGTTTCATGGACCATGACCTTACATCCCAGAAGGTTTACCAGAAGATATGTCATCCGATTGTGACAGCCTTCATACTATAATCATAAAAGAAGCTTGTATACATGGAAGCAGCCTGGAGATACTAGAAAGTATCAGATAGATAATATAGTGGTAAGACAGAGATTCAGGAACCAGGTTTTAAATTGTAAGACATTTTCAGGAGCAGATGTGGACTCTGTCCTCAATCTATTGGTTATGAACTGTAGATCAAAACTGAAGAAACTGCAAAAAGGTGAGAATTTGAGGAGATAGGACCTGGATAAACTGACTAAACCAGAGGTTGTGCAGAATTTCAGGGAGAGCATAAGGGAACAATTGACAGGAATGGGGGAAAGAAATACAGTAGAACAAGAGTGGATAGCTTTGAGAGACGAAGTAGTGAAGGTAGCAGAGGATCAAGTAGGTATAAAGACGAGGGCTAATAGAAATCCTTGGGTAACAGAAGAGATATTGAATTTAATTGATGAAAGGAGAAAATATAAAAATGCAGTAAATAAAGCAGTCAAAAACGAATACAAACGTCTCAAAAATGAGATGATGACAGGAAGTGCAAAATGGCTAAGCAGGAATGGCTAGAGGTCAAATGTAAGGATGCAGAGGTGCATATCACTAGGGGTAAGATAGATACCGCCTACAAGAAAATTAAAGAGACCTTTGGAGAAAAGATATCCACTTGTGTGAATATCAAGAGCTCAGATGGAAACTCAGTTCTAAGCAAAGAAGGGAAAGCAGAAAGGTGGAAGTAGTACATAGAGGGTCTATACAAGGGCGATGTTCTTGAGGACAATATTATAGAAATGGAAGAGGATGTAGATGAAGACAAAATGGGAGATATGATACTGCGTGAAGAGTCTGACAGAGCACTGAAAGACCTGAGTTGAAACAAGGCCCCGAGAGTAGACAACATTCCATTAGAACTTCTAACGGCCTTGGGAGAGCCAGTCCTGACAAAACTCTACCATATGGTGAGCAAGATGTATGAGACAGGCCAAATACCCTCAGACTTCAAGAAGAATATAATAATTCCAATCCCAAAGAAAGCAGGTGTTGACAGATGTGAAAATTACCAAACTATCAGTTTAATAAGCCATGGCTGCAAAATACTAACATGAATTCTTTACAGACGAATGGAAAAACTGGTAGAAGCTGACCTTGGGGAAGATCAGTTTGGGTTCCATAGAAATGTTGGAACATGTGAGGCAATACTGACCCTACGACATATCTTAGAAAATAGATTAAGGAAAGCAAACCTACGTTTCTAGCATTTGTAGACTTAGAGAAAGCTTTTGACAATGTTGACTGGAACACTCTCTTTCAAATTCTGAAGGTTGCAGGGGTAAAATACAGGGAGCAAAAAGCTATTTACAATTTTGTACAGAAACCAGATGGCAGTTATAAGAGTTGAGAGTCACAAAAGGGAAGCAGTGGTTGGGAAGGTGGTAACACAGGGTTGTAGCCTATCTCCGATGTTATTTAATCTGTATATTGAGCAAGCAGTAAAGGAAACAACAGAAAAATTGAGAGTTGGAATTAAAATTAATGGAGAAGAAATAAAAACTTTGAGGTTCGCCAGTGACACTGTAATTCTGTCAGAGACAGCAAAGGACCTGGAAGAGCAGCTGAATAGAATGGACTGTGTCTTGAGAGGAGGATATAAGATGAACACCAAGAAAAGCAAAACGAGAATAATGGAATGTAGTCAAATTAAATTGGGTGATGCTGCAGGAATTAGGTTAGGAAGTGAGACGCTTAAAGTAGTAAAGGAGTTTTGCTATCTGGGGAGCAAAATAACTGATGACAGTCGAAGTAGAGAGGATATAAAATGTAGACTGGTAGTGGCAAGGAAAGCGTTTCTGAAGAAGAGAAATTTGTTAACGTCGAGTATAGATGTAAGTGTCAGGAAGCCGTTTCTGAAAGTATTTGTATGGAGTGTAGCCATGTATGCAAGTGAAACATGGACAATAAATAGTTTAGACAAGAAGAGAATAGAAGCTTTTGAAATGTGGTGCTACAGAAGGATGCTGAAGATGAGATGGGTAGATTGCATAACTAATGAGGAGGTATTGAATAGAATTGGAGAGAAGAGAAATTTGTGGCACAACTTGACTAGAAGAAGGGATTGGTTGGTAGTGCATATTCTGAGGCATCAAGGGATCACCAATTTGGAATTGGACGGCAGTGTGGAGGGTAAAAATCATGGAGGGAGGCCAAGAGATGAATACACTAAACAGATTGAGAAGGATGTAGGTTTCAGTAGGTACTGGGAGATGAAGAAGCTTGCACAGGATAGAGTAGCGTGGAGAGCTGCATCAAACCAGTCTCTGGACTGAAGACCACAACAACAATAGCCTTCTGGTTGAAGAGTAGAACATCTGTGCTGAGTTAAATTGGTGATGAGGATTGGTCACTGAACCCCACGACTTCTGGACATGGTTTCACCTTGTTTTTGTGTTAAATACACTCACCACAGCACTCCTTGAATACCTGACAAGCTGTGCAGTTTCTGAAATGCCTGTGCTGAGCCTCTCGGCCATCACAGCATGCCCTCAGTCAGACTCTGATGGACAGTGCACCATCCCCATTCTAAACATGCATGCTCACTGATACAGCATGCAGCGTGCTTTCCTCTGTCTAGCAGTCATTCCTCAGCAGGTGATGCTGCTATTTCCCAGATGGGTTTATATCAACAATACATTAGTGGTCATAATGTTGTGGCTGATCAATTTAGTTTTCAAGGAGAACTTTAGTTTTGAATCCGGAAAATAATTTTCATGAAGTATTTCTTAGTTTTTAAGAAGTTTTGGGTTTTTAGGATTTTTTAAAATTTGCAGTTAAATCTTCCTACAACCTTTCACAACATCTGAGTTCCTCTTGTATGCATTATGGTACAGACAACGCAGCAACTCAATCCCATTGGCTCACTGTGGGATTGGAACTGGCCATTTGAAATATATCCCTATTCGGCCAAAACTTTTGCCCAGTTCTTGCATCACAGTCCTTCTCTTTACCAATATTTTCAAGATTAAAAAAAAAAAAACAACATATCACCTGTTTTAACATATGGGTACAGCTTTAATAATAAAAATAAATTCCCTGTAATTATCTAACCCATACAGGATAAACCTTCTACATGTATGTTGTTGTACTCAACATTAAGAGCTGCATCTGATTCCTAGCAGCAGTGCCAGCTTACTACACCCTCTGTGGTCAAATAGCTCTCATATGACAGTACTCCCATACAAAAGCAGATGAGAGTAAACAAATTTTGTCTCTGAAGTGGAGGAATTTGTACTATTGAGAGGTAAATAAATGGAATGTGTATGGTAGTAAAACATTTTAATAGAAATGAAATTATATGTATGCAGTAACCACTTCCTTATATTCTGTTGCTTGATGTACTAAAAATAAACACTAAAAAAATGATTTCTGAAAGTTATAAAGCAGTGTCAAATAAAGTCCTAAGCTGTAGAAGCAGAACCATTGCACCATTTAAAACTTCTTATTTACAAATAATTTCACTCCATTTCCAATTTTTTTTTAAATTCTTGTAGCAGAAGAGCAGATTATATGTGTTAAGTTACTTTTGGGTGTTTTGGCTAAGTGGCTCTTGGTTTGAATAATGTTTTTCATTTCAAGAAGTTTCTTAGTTTCAAGGAAATTCTTAGTTTTCTAAAATATAATCAGTTACAGGAAGATCAGTGTATATAGCATAATTTTACACTGATCAACTTGAACACTCTGACCAGCTGCGTAATAGCTTGTATGTCTGCTGTTGGCATGGGTAATAGTGATGACTCATTGAACCACTTCAGTACACACTTCACCTTGTGACATGGCACATTATCTTGTTGAAAGATGACAGTGCAGTCAGGAAACATGATCGTTGTGAAGGGCTCTACATGGTTTGCAACCAGTGTAAGATACTCCTTGGCTATTGTGGTTACATGAGCTACAGTGAACATGTGGATTCTCCAAAATGAATGTTCCCCAGAAGGTGATGGAGTATTCATCATCTTGTCTCCACCCCGCAGTACAGATGTCAAGGAACTGTTCCACTGGAAGATGATAGATTCACACAGTCCCATGGGTGTGATGAACAGGATTTGGGATTCTTCAGACCATGAAATGCTCTGATGGTCGCTTGTCCATTTCATTCATAGTGGCCTATGTCATTGTGTTATCGTAGGCACATGCGTGGATTGTCAGCTATGGAGGCTCATTGTTAGGAGCATTTGGTGCACTGTGTGTTCAGACACACTTGTATTCTACCCCAGAATTAAAGTCTGGTGTTAGTTCCTCCACAGTTTGCTTCCTTACCTGTTTTACCAGTGTACCGGGCCTACAATGTCTGTATGTGGTTTTGCCTGCCGTGCGTATACCTGACTAGCAGTAATTCCTCATTGGGTGGTACTGCACATTGCTTGGTGGGCTAATATCAGCATTATGTCAATAGTCATAATGTTGTTGCTGATCAGTTTAGTTTACATGGAGAATTTTAGTTTTGAATAAGAAGATTGCTGTTAATGAAGTTTTTCTCAGTTTTTAAGAGGTTTTTGGTTTTAGATTTTTCTTTTTTTTTTATATGTGCCATTAAGCCTTCTTACAATGTTTGACATCTCTTTTCTGTACACCATCGGCGGCGCCAGATGCTGCGGTCGGTTGCGGCGGCCATGCAGAACTGCCACTGGTGATGGTCCGTCCCTTAGGCGGGAACGATAGGAGGCGAGAAAAAATTGCAGCGCCTGTTCCAGTGTGTGTGAGTGTGAAGCTTGACCATCTGTTGTTTGAAGGAGCGAACAAAGCGTTTCTCTTCTCCGTTGGAATGGGAATGAAACGGGGCACTTGTTAGATGACAAATGTCATTTTGTTCACAAAATTATTCAGAGTCATGTGATGTGAACTGAGGTCTGTTGTCCGTAACAACGACTTCAAGCAATCCTTCAACCCAAGAAATTGAGGACAACACTTGACTGGTGCTACGTGACGTGGTAGTTCCAGAATGGTCCTGGAAAGTCTGTGTCATGGGGTTTGAGTCTTAAGCCAAGCTAAGAATATCTGTGACGGAGCGAATTGGTTTTCCGCCCATGCGCCACCCTGTGACGTCATCTGTTCGGTATGGGCGTCCATGCCCTACCAAGTGCAGTGCCAGCGCGCTAACTGTTTAGCGCGAACAGTTCCCTAATATCCCTGGTGAAGCAGTTTCAACACATTCCTTTGCAACACTGTGGAAATGAGCACACGCGATTGTGCGCTGTCAGATTGTACTAAGATCACATCGTGTTGTGCTGAAACGTTATGCCGACGAGCAAAGTCTCGGCACGCTACTGAGTTCTGAACACTGTTCAATGAGCGAGGCCAAGACTTGCGAATGTAATACAACAAAATCTTCAGATAAGGGTCCGCTTCCGTGGCCTGTGCAGTTTTTCTGTAATTCAATGGAAAAGATTGCAGCAATTTAGAGTCCTGCACATCGATCTGGCAACAAGATGCGTCAGAGGAATCAAAACCAGTTCGGGGCCGATCGGAAGGCGAGAAAGGGCGTCAGGTTCAAATGGTTCAAATGGCTCTGAGCACTATGGGACTCAACTGCTGAGGTCATTAGTCCCCTAGAACTTAGAACTAGTTAAACCTAACTAACCTAAGGACATCACAAACATCCATGCCCGAGGCAGGATTCGAACCTGCGACCGTAGCGGCCTTGCGGTTCCAGACTGCAGCGCCTTTAACCGCACGGCCACTTCGGCCGGCAAAGGGCGTCAGAATTTCCATGCTGTGCCGTAGGTCTGTACACAATTTCGTAATTTCTTACTGATACTGGGATAGAAGCGAAGCCAAACGTTGCAATTTTTGAGCGGTACGTGTAGCAACCGGCTTTGATGGATGAAACAAGCACTGCAAACACTTGTGATATGTCACTAGACTGAACTTGTGACCAAACAGATAGTGATGGAATTTTGTCACATTCACAATAGCGTGAGCTTTTTCAATTTGTGAGTAATTGCAATTTGTCTGAGTTAACAACTTTGAGGCAAAAGCAATAGGTCGGTTTTGTGCACCAATTCTGAGCGAAAGCACAGCGCCGATTCCGTAAGAGGAGGCGTCTACTTGCAAAAATCACTGGTTCGGCAGGATCACGATGTACTTAACATCTGTCACCGAGCAAGGCATTTTTGAAATGTGTCATGACACTCTTTGGTCCACGCGAAAGGCACATTTTCCCGACCCAAGCGATGCAATGGAGACGCGATCTGCGAAGCTTTCGAAATGTAACGAATGTATGTCAACTTGCCTAGTACTGACTGCAGTTCAGATAATTGCGAGAAATAGGGAGGTCACAGATTGCAAGCAAATGAAATTGGAGGGGCTGCACACCCTGACTATTTATCCCATGACCTAAGTACTGTAGCTCTGTCTGAAAAGTCACTTTTCGAGAGGATACTTCAGTCCTGCATCTTACAACACTCTAAGAAGAGTACGTAAATTGGCAATGTGTTCCTCTGGCGTACGACCTGAAACGACAATATCGTCAAGATAGTTCGAACAGAACGGCACTTTAGCAGTCAGCTGTTCCAAGCCGGCCGGTGTGGCCCAGTTGTTCTAGGCTCTTCAGTTTGGAACCGCGCGGCCGCTACGGTCGTAGGTTCGAATCCTGCCTCGGGCATGGATGTGTATGATGTCTTTAGGTTAGTTAGGTTTAACTAGTTCTAAGTTCTAGAGGACTGATGACCTCAGATGTTAAGTCCCATAGTGCTCAGAGCCATTTGAACCATTTGTTCCAAGTAACGTTGACAAATGGTGGGTGCGGAGGCACTGCCGAAGGGCAAACGCAAATGCTTCAACAGGCCTAAGTGTGTATTAACAATAAACACTTTGTGATTCTTCATCTAGTGGTAATTACAAATAAGCATAACGCATTCTGTTTTAGAAAAGTAACGGTCTGTGCCAAGCCTGTCCATAAATTCCTTACGGTGACGCAATGAATAAGTGTCAATTATTGTCTGGATTGACTGTAGTTTTGAAGTCACAAATGCGAATGCGACCAGTCTTGGGCATCAAAACCAATGGGACTGCCCACTGACTAGATTGCACTGGAGTAATCACGCCATTGTCTTTCAATTCTTTTAATTCACTGGCTGCTTTGTCTCGTGAAGCAATGGGAATGGTCCGATCCCAGAAAAACTTAGGCTGTGCATTGTGGCTCAGGGTAATGTGCGCTACAAAATTATTAGCTTTTCCCCGTTCATCAGAAAAGGGTTCAGGAAATTCCTTAAGCAAACTAGCTACACTGTATTTTTATTAAAAGCAGTCACTGGAAGTACATTGTCTTGGAATCTAAGGCCAAACAAGTCAAACGAATCTAAGCCAAAAATATTTTCACTGGCTCTTGATTGCAACACCGTAAATTTCACTGTCCTAGTGTGGGACCTGAAGCCTAACTGTTCGTACGTACCACGATTAAGTAAAGTTATAGAAGCACCTATGTCCAATTGAAAGTCAACACGACGGCCAGCAATTTGTAGTGTTACAAACAGTTTGTTGGAATGGCGTGGCACTGCACTGGAACGAGATGACGGCACAACCTTGCTTGAGTTACTACTAGAACCTGTAGTCGGTTTTGAAAACACTGCATTCACAGAACGTGCATAAGACCTGTTATTGCGAGAGCGGGCAGAATTGGTATTCTTTTGCCATTGCAAGCAAACTGCCCGGGCATGGCCTATCTTCCCACGTGAGTAACATGTTGCATTGCGCGAAGGACAATCTTGCGCTTATGGCGAGCAAAACAACGAGGACAAGACTTCACTCGGTTTACAGGCATGCTACTTTTTTTTGCAAGGCCGTCTTCGCATCTGTGTGCCCGCTCGTTGTGGCTGCTGAGTGGGGCGATCGCGGGCAAGAGGCAACTCGACACTACAAATCGGGTACAAAAATGACTCTCAGCCCTATGGGACTTAACTTCTGAGGTCATCAGTCCCCTCGTAGCGGTCGCACGGTTCCAGACTGTAACGCCTAGAACCGCTCGGCCACCCAGGACGGCTACAAATCGGGAACTGATCAAAATTATCGGCTACTATGGGCCCGAAATCGAATTGTTATAATATTTTCAATACTTGATGGAGCGAAGGATCTGAGTACTTGAGAATCCGCTCTCTAATTCTGCTATCAGGGACATTGTATGTGATCGCATTACGGATCATCGTGTCAAATGGTTCAAATGGCTCTGAGCACTATGGGATTCAACTGCTGTGGTTATCAGTCTCCTAGAACTTAGAACTACTTAAACCTAACTAACCTAAGGACATCACACACATCCATGCCCGAGGCAGGATTCGAACCTGCGACCGTAGCAGTCGCACGGTTCTGGACTGCACGCCTAGAACCGCGAGACCTCATCGTGTCACTATAAAAGCTGCCACAACTTCACTTGAATCAGAAATCATGTTGAGACCCTGTAAGTCGGTATACCACTGACAGTACGTCTGATCCGGTTTTATCTTAAGTCGAAAGAACTGAAATCTGGCCGCCGCCATCTGAATCTGCTGTTAGTAATACTGACTTAAGGCATCTACTGCTTGGTTATAGGAGAGTACGTAGGGAGACGACGTAGGGAAGAGTTTTTTTAACTAAGCGAAACACAGGGGTTCCCGCGACGAACAGGAAATAACGAGATTTAACAGTGCATTGAATTCGATGGACTCGACTGTGGGCCTGGAACTGGGTGAGATATTCGAGCCATTCCTCTTCTTTTTCATCGAAGTGCCGAAACGCTGGAATGTTATTTGGTGGCACTTGTTGGATCGGTTGGTTGGTCGGTTGGGCAGTCGACACAGCTTGTGCGGCAGTAGACAGCAATGTGGCGATTTGCTGGTTCTGAAACTGATAAATCTGACTTAGCTCTGGAGCAGGAGCAGAGGGTGGAGGTGGTGGGGTAGCCATTCTAACGCTAACACATTGCAGCAAAATATGAAAAGACAAACAGGAAAGCAATGTGCAAAGCCTCTAAAAAGAGAAATAGATTAGTTCTGCAGCTACCCTCCTGAAATACCTGCAACAACAAGAACAAATTAGCAAATAGAATCACAAATGACAGCTCCCGCACAGCAACCTGGAGCACAAGAAAAGCAAACAAAACTTGTTGATCAGACTCGTCGCCATTTGTTGCGCCTGTGTCCTCTTGTAATGTTTTGTGGTTCCTGGCTGAATGAGGAAAGGGTGGTATGATAGGTGGGTGGCTGGTTTCTCTCACTACAACACAAAATCCACACGTGGTTATAATACACTTTATTACAGGAAACAACTGAGTACTTAACTTCAATGATGCCCATTATGAAGTTCTGTGGTTAACAGCAATCAACTAACATCTAATTCTTGAATCTTGCCCATATCCGTATCACAACTATATACAATGGCTAACGTTCCCTGCGAGGCGACGACTATCACTGTGGAAGACTAGAGCACAATGCGACGTCTCGAGGTGCAATACGAACAGAGTCCCGATGCGACGTACTGAGGTACTAGATGGAGAGATTGAGACAGCTGAGTCGTCGGCGGTGGTCTATATGCACGCTGCCCAGGAGGCGTTATCGGCGCGTCGCCTGGGGGCGTTTCTTGGTCTTCTTTTGTCACAAGCGCGCTGAGTTCAGCGCCTGCTATACAGTGTTTCCTAGCAGCGACTCGTGTGCCGGCGAAGGCGTATGTCATCACATTAATGAAATATTTCTCTCAATCACCAGTCTCTCACTGGACACCACTGGCCCCCACTCCACTATTAACCTTATCGAGTGACGCCAGAAGCCATCCTCACCCCTATATTAATATGGCGTTCCGCAAGCGTCTTCAGTATTACATCACCAGTGATGGAAGTCAATGGTGGAAGGACGATAAACTCAATTCCTGCAACGAAACGTATCCAGTATAGATAAGACAAGACCTCAGAGTCTCATTTAAAAGAAAATGGAGAGTGTGTGAAAGATTAGAAGGCAAATAATCTGGAGCAGCTCATTACACAGAATACTGTAAGATCTAAACAAATATTAGACAGGCTATGAGTACGAGATTTTTGCAAATGATGTACAAATCATAGTGTAAAAATAAAAACAGGGCCTACAGTATATCTTCTGCTAACTTTGACCTGAGCACTTGAGCGTTCGTTCAAAATTCGCATAATCTACATTTCAGTAGCTACAATGCAAGGGGGAGAAGACTTTAATGGAGACATTCTGGGATGATACGAAACGCAGGTAATTCACTTTCTATAAAATAACTTTGTTTAGTGCTTGGAGGACTAATGAAAGATTGTTTAATAAGCAAGGGAATGCCCAACTACCTTGTCCATCCGAGACACATGACCCAGGCTGCATACAGTGCACTACCACAGTGACATTGGCTAATAAGCAATACTCAATATAGTACAGACAATGTAACAAAGCTTACTGTACATGTCTTGCCCCAGAGAAAATGTTTAAGAGTGATAATGCCTTATTTTTTGAACTGTCCCCAATGACTAAGAGGCAAGTTATATTTTAAAAATCATACCATGTATGTGTGTGTGTGTGTATTAAGCCCAGTGGCTCTGGCTGGCCCTGCAGCAGCAAGCCACAGGCTGAGTGCTGACTCAAGACAGAGTCGAGCGTGTGTGCATTGGTGGAGTGTAGCGAGGGCAAACGCCTGCACCAGCACTGTAGTGGCAGTTGCTGGGAACACAGTATACAGCACAGCAGAGATGTTGGAATATTTTTGAGCACACTACAAGAAAGTAGAAGGGATGCAAATACGCACATTCTCTCTGCTCATATATGTTTTGTAATTAGAGGCAATTTTGTTATATCATTCTCTCAAGAATATGAGACTCATGGTATAGGGCGCTCTAGCTGCTGGCGTGGAGCAGTCAAATGTTCATTGTTCTGGTCAGGTAGTGCTAGTGTGCATGTGAGTGAACATTCAGTACTTAGTCCACTCCTCCACCCTCAACATGCTATCGCAGACAGTGGCTGTTGGCTGCATCTTTACATGTGGATCGACTCTCGGAGCAGCTGGACAGGATGTACAGTGGCAGCATCAGTGGAGGCTGTGATGGCTACACACTTGGAGTGCTGTGAGTTGTGCAGGGACAGGCCGCTCTTGGCCGAGTGCAGTGCTGGGGTGGGCGGTAGGTATGACATCCAGCATTTTTTACGTGTTTTACATAAAGGTGTAACTACCTCCCCAGTCATATCCCAACGGTAGTGGCACAAGTATGGAGTATTAATGTAATTTAACAATGTATGGTAGAAATGTTCCCATTGTCACGTCCAAGCCCACAATATTGCTTTGATGTCAGAGTGCTCTTGGGGGGACTGTTAGCGATGTCACTGTTTTCTTATGTCCTGATGGGGTTCCAATTCGGTTTTACAGAGAGTACTCTACTGCATTGGCTCCTTACTTAGCTTGCATTTATCGCGACACTCTTGCCCAAGGTGAAGTCCCGAGCGACTGGAAAAAAGCGCAGGTGACGCCTGTATATAAGAAGGGTAGAAGGACGGATCCTCAAAATTACAGACCAATATCCTTAACATCGGTTTGTTGCAGGATTCTCGAACATATTCTCAGTTCAAATATAATGAATTCCTTGAGACAGAGAAGTTGCTGTCCATGCATCAGCACTGCTTCAGAAAGCATCGCTCCTGCGAAACGCAACTCGCCCTTTTTTCACATGATATCTTGCGAACCATGGATGAAGGGTATCAGACGGATGCCATATCCCTTGACTTCCGGAAAGCGTTTGACTCGGTGACCCACTGCAGACTCCTAACTAAGGTACGAGCATGTGGGATTGGTTCCCAAGTATGTGAGTGGCTCGAAGACTTCTTAAGTAATAGAACCCGGTACGTTGTCCGCGATGGTCAGTGTTCATCGGAGGTGAGGGTATCGTCTGGAGTGCCACAGGGGAGTGTGGTAGGTCCGCTGTTGTTTTCTATCTACATAAATGATCTTTTGGATAGGGTGGATAGCAATGTGCGGCTGTTTGCTGATGATGCTGTGGTGTACGGGAAGGTGTCGTCGTTGAGTGACTGTAGGAGGATACAAGATGACTTGGACAGGATTTGTGATTGGTGTAAAGAATGGCAGCTAACTCTAAATATAGATAAATGTAAATTAATGCAAATGAATAGGAAAAATATTCCCGTAATCTTTGAGTACTCCATTATTAGTGTAGCGCTTGACACAGTTACGTCGATTAAATATTTGGGTGCAACATTGCAGAGCGATATGAAGTGGGACAAGAATGTAATGGCAGTTGTGGGGAAGGCGGATAGCCGTCTTAGGTTCATTGGTAGAATTTTGGGAAGACGTGGTTCATCTGTAAAGGAGACCGCTTGTAAAACGCTAATACGACCTATTCTTGAGTACAGCCCGAACGTTTGGGATCCCTATCAGGTCGGATTGAGGGAGGACATAGAGGCAATTCAGAAGCGAGCTGCTAGATTTGTTACTGGTAGGTTTGATCGTCACGCGAGTGTTACGGAAATGCTTCAGGAACCTGGGTGAGAGTCTCTGGAGGAAAGGAGGCGTTCTTTTCGTGAATAGCTACTGAGGAAATTTAGAGAACCAGCATTTCAGGCTGACTGCAGTACAATTTTACTGCCACTAACTTACATTTCGCGGAAAGACCAGAAAGATAAGATAAGAGAGATTAGGGCTCGTACAGAGGCATATAGGCAGTCATTTTTCCCTCGTTCTGTTTGGGAGTGTAACAGGAAGAGAAGATGCTAGTTGTGGTACGAGGTACCCTCCGACACGCGCCGTATGGTGGATTGCGGAGTATGTATGTAGATGTAGATGTTTTTTAAACGCGTACATTGCATGGTAAGTTCCTTGCAGTGAAATGTAGACTTGACACGTAGCAAGAGCATTTTGTTTGTGTCAAAATTCATCTTAATTTCTTAAGACACGATCAACTAGTTGAAGAGACATGAACAACCAAAACAAGATCACAAGCAATGGATGATTACCAAAACATTATATGACAAGACATTGTCCCCACAACTCAACAAATCTGCAAAAATATCGCGAATATACTCCTGTGGGGATAAAAAATAAAGAAATCGTCAGGTTTAAGAAGGGAAGTAATAAGCCACGGCTGCAAAATACTAACACGAATTCTGTACAGACGAATGGAAACACTAGTAGAAGCCGACCTCGGGAAAGATCAGTTTGGATTCCGTAGAAATGTTGGAACACTTGGGGCAATACTGACCCTACGACATATCTTAGAAAATAGATTATGGAAAGGCAAACCTACATTTCTAGCATTTGTAGACTTAGAGAAAGCTTTTGACAATGTTGACTGGAATACTCTCTTTCACATTCTGAAGGTGGCAGGGGTAAAATACAGGGAGCGAAAGACTATTTAAAATTTCTACAGAAACCAAATGGCAGTTATAAGAGTCGATGGGCATGAAAGGGAAGCAGTGGTTGCGAAGGGAGTGAGACAGGGTTGTAGGCTCTCCACAATGCTATTCAATCTGTATATTGAGCAAACAGTAAAGGAGGCAAAAGATAAATTCGGAGTAGGTATTAAAATCCATGCAGAAGAAATAAAAACTTTGAGGTTCGCCGATGACATTGTAATTCTGTCAGAGACAGGAAAGGGCTTGCAAGAGCAGTTGAACGGAATGGACAGTGTTTTGAAAGGAGGATAAAAGATGAACATCAACAAAAGCAAAACGAGGATAATGGAATGAAGACGAATTAAGTCGGGTGATGCTGAGGAAATTAGATTAGGAAATGAGACACTTTAAGTGGTAAAGGATTTTTGCTATTTGGGGAGCAAAATAACTGATGATGGTCGAAGTAGAGAGGATATAAAATGTAGATTGCGAATGGCAAGGAAAGCGTTTCTGAAGAAGAGAAATTTGTTAACATCGAGTATAGATTAAAGTGTCAGGAAGTCGTTTCTGAAAGTATTTGTGTGGAGTGTAGCCATGTATGGAAGTGAAACATGGACGATAAATAGTTTGGACAAGAAGAGAATAGAAGCTTTCGAAATGTGGTGCTACAGAAGAAGGCTGAAGATAGAGGGGTAGATCACATAACTAATGAGGAGGTATTGAATAGAATTGGCGAGAAGAGCAGTTTGTGGCACAACTTGACTAGAAGAAGGGATCGGTTGGTAGGACATGTTCTGACGCATCAAGGGATCACCAATTTAGTATTAGAGGGCAGCGTGGAGGGAAAACATCGTAGAGGGAGACCTAGAGATGAATACACTAAGCAGATTAAGAAGGATGTAGGCTGAAGTAGGTACTGGGAGATGAAGAAACTTGCACAGGATAGAGTAGCATTTAGAGCTGCATCAAACCAGTCTCAGGAATGAAGACCACAACAATAACAACAAGAGAAAATTATTATTTTCTCGCATTTCTTGCATACAAGCTTCTCTGCTAACTACTGATCACTATTTCAAACACTGGTGACAAAATGAGTAGAATTACGGCCCAG
This sequence comes from Schistocerca serialis cubense, assembly GCF_023864345.2. Classification (NCBI taxonomy): domain Eukaryota; kingdom Metazoa; phylum Arthropoda; class Insecta; order Orthoptera; family Acrididae; genus Schistocerca; species Schistocerca serialis. The sequence goes on along the minus strand of NC_064640.1, from coordinate 398,481,931 downwards.
CGAAGAACAAAGCACTGGTGATAGTTTGGTTGATCCCAAGGTCATTATGAGGCGTATGAATGACCCCAGCAATCTCCCTGACTTGACTGAATCAAGTAACCAAAAACGAAAACAATAAGAACGTGATATATCATGGCCTAAACTCGGTCCTGCTAAGAACAGCAGGAAATGTTGCACACTCGCGACGGCGGACGTACTGACAACAATCAGATGCCGCACCAGTGTCCGCATCTCCTCTGTGCATCACGGCCCCGTACTCGCTTCTCACTTTGGCGGAAACACTTCCGAAACTGAGGTAATTCCGCGGTCCTTAGGCTTGGTGGAAAGCAAAATGAGTTAAATTTGAAAGTGACCAGTCACACTCTCTCCGGCCTGTCGTAACTTTCCTACTCTGAATGCATCCCTTACTCTGTCATCTGCTGCACCCACCCTTTTGCAAGTGCTGATTCGCATCCTGATGGAGGGGATAAAAGGCTCGTTAAATTTTAAAATGCCCAATATTTCCATGGCTTATGACTCTGGTATCTTCCATACTCCTGAAACGGAGCTCTGTCCCCCGTAGGGAGGTGAGATGTCCGGTACATTTGAAACACTACAACCATGGGTCGTGCGAGGCTATGTGTCTCTCTGTCCGTTTACGTTCTGAAATTGTCTCTCATGCCCAAAACTGGCTCCGTCTATCGAGTGGTAGGGCGCAGTTTTCGTTAGAAAGTAAATAAATCAGTGGTTTCCTCGTCCCATCCGTCGTCGGATCCAAGTTGTGAAGTCTCTTCTTCGACCCCATCTGCCGTTGTGTTAGAATTTGTGTTATGTTCATGGGTTTCGGTTTGTTGTATACCACGGGAATCATCTTCATACATGCCTCTTCTGTATCCCACAGCGGGACGCAAGTGGTACGCCATCCTGCAATGTCCAAAACATAGAATAACCTAGTGAGCCACTGCGCTCGATAATGTAAACATAATTCGCAGCTGCATTTGCATTGCCATTTATTCTTCTCCATACTCAACTTGTGCAGAAGCCTATATTTGGTGTTACCCTGACTGGGAGACCTCACTGACCGTGAGGCCATTTTCTAGGATGGCCTACGGCTGTGTGTCTGACAAGGACTGAATGTCATCTACTGAGGCTCTAATATGTGTACCATAGAGGTCTGTATCTACCCTGTCGAAAGTCAAAGTAACGCTGGGCGCACCTTATACCATTTGGTATAAATGCAAATTCTCTATACGCTTGTCTAAACTGTTCAATTAATTCTTCCAAGTTGGGTTTGTAAAACCAAAGTTCTTCAAGAACTATTACAGCCGCTGAATAATTAATTTTATTCCCATAAAATGTTAGCGCAAGATCGTCGATACGCTGCTGATTGGTAGGTACCAGGAAGGCCAGGCGTAGGTCGTCAGGATAATTACGGATGTGCTCCCAATTTGAATAAAAAAACTCCAACGCAGACATGAGCTGTAACAATAAGCTTTATTTAGAACGTCACCGTTCCCTTCCGTTTACAAACCGTCATATACACTCTATTACGTACAACATATGTTACATATTTAACTTCAGATTGAACGACATCATTCTTCGCAGGTTCGTCGCCTGCTATTTCTACACCAATATAAAATGGATTAACACCTTGAAATAATTTATTCTTACATTTACACTGGTTTTCTAAATCTACCCACGATTTAACCTTTCCTATTTCTGCGCTACATTCCGGTTTTGAATACGTAACAAACTTAAAGGCATTACGCCTACCATATTTCCTCCATGGCACACCGGATGACTTGTCCGGCTTCAAACTAAACGGTCCAAGTTTATTGGTACAAGCTAGTCTAACTTTTTCTAAGGCACCTTGGTCTTCAAATATTTTCTTGTTAGCCCTATCATCTAATGTTAGTCCCTCCACTCTTACGTTAATCCGATAGACATAAGTAATAATTTTGTTAATAATAACAGCATCATACTTGTTAGCAAAGAACTTAAATTCATCTGTTATATCGTAATGCTTAAATGTGGAAAAGTTATGTGCATTCTCATCATTTTTGTCGGTAGCTCCCATCTTTCCATATTCAAACCTAACACCGTCCGATTGTGTATACTCTGTACGCCACCTACACATACGACCAAAATACGGTCTAGTCACAGTGTTCCGTCGGCGAATCCATCGCCTCGGACGTGCACGGCGATACCGACGGGTCATCTTCATCCGACGATATGCATACAACGTCCTCTTCGGCCTCAACGTCCGACGCGTCCGACGCCATCTCCTCCTTAACATTCAAACAATGCACTACATGGCAATCCGCATGTACTACATTCAGCCTGGATATTAATGCTTCATCACCTACATTAAACTCGTTAGACACAAATATGACAAGTCCACGATGTTTAATAGTCAATCCCGGCTTATTTTTAACGTTCACAGTAACTGGACGTCCTTCAACAATTCTTTTCAATATAGATGCATATGGACGCCAACGCAGCCAATCGAATTTCTCAAACAATATTACATGATGAATGCGGCTATCATACCCACCAAATCCGAATTCGGAACAAAATGGCAAATACATATGTTGCTTCCGTTTTATTGAAAAGTATTTTGAATCCTTTCAGGCCAAGAAGTGCGTTGCACGTTGTTTAACGGAGTGCCATCTTACTTATAATGGCTGGGCGGGCCGTGTTGTCCGCTGGTATAATGAGGCCTTTCGGTCCAAGGTGGTACGTAAAAAGCAGTTGTATCTTTATGGAGATACAAACATTGGCAAATCCACCCTTATTGAAAAAGTTATTTCCCGGAAGCAACTTATGTACTTGCCATTTTGTTCCGAATTCGGATTTGGTGGGTATGATAGCCGCCTTCATCATGTAATATTGTTTGAGGAATTCGATTGGCTGCGTTGGCGTCCATATGCATCTATATTGAAAAGAATTGTTGAAGGACGTCCAGTTACAGTGAACGTTAAAAATAAGCCGGGATTGACTATTAAACATCGTGGACATGTCATATTTGTGTCTAACGAGTTTAATGTAGGTGATGAAGCATTAATATCCAGGCTGAATGTAGTACATGCGGATTGCCATATAGTGCATTGTTTGAATGTTAAGGAGGAGATGGCGTCGGACGCGTCGGACGTTGAGGCCGAAGAGGACGTTGTATGCATATCGTCGGATGAAGATGACCCGTCGGTATCGCCGTGCACGTCCGAGGCGATGGATTCGCCGACGGAACACTGTGACTAGACCGTATTTTGGTCGTATGTGTAGGTGGCGTACAGAGTATACACAATCGGACGGTGTTAGGTTTGAATATGGAAAGATGGGAGCTACAGACAAATATGATGAGAATGCACATAACTTTTCCACATTTAAGCATTACGATATAACAGATGAATTTAAGTTCTTTGCTAACAAGTATGATGCTGTTATTATTAACAAAATTATTACTTATGTCTATCGGATTAACGTAAGAGTGGAGCGACTAACATTAGATGATAGGGCTAACAAGAAAATATTTGAAGACCAAGGTGCCTTAGAAAAAGTTAGACTAGCTTGTACCAATAAACTTGGACCGTTTAGTTTGAAGCCGGACAAGTCATCCGGTGTGCCATGGAGGAAATATGGTAGGCGTAATGCCTTTAAGTTTGTTACGTATTCAAAACCGGAATGTAGCGCAGAAATAGGAAAGGTTAAATCGTGGGTAGATTTAGAAAACCAGTGTAAATGTAAGAATAAATTATATCAAGGTGTTAATCCATTTTATATTGGTGTAGAAATAGCAGGCGAAGAACCTGCGAAGAATGATGTCGTTCAATCTGAAGTTAAATATGTAACATATGTTGTACGTAATAGAGTGTATATGACGTTTTGTAAACGGAAGGGAACGGTGACGTTCTAAATAAAGCTTATTGTTACAGCTCATGTCTGCGTTGGAGTTTTTTTATTCAAATTGGGAGCACATCCGTAATTATCCTGACGACCTACGCCTGGCCTTCCTGGTACCTACCAATCAGCAAGGAGCTCTTTTACACTTCCAAAGAAACATTCTCTTTCATATGGTGGGGAGAGATTTTCCTTACGCAAAGCACTTCTCTGTCACGCTCCAAGTAACGTTGTCTTCTGGGATAGGACTGTTTTCGTTAAGGTTTAAAAAACGAAACCGACGTTCCTGCCCGTATTGGATCTTTCCTTCCTCCGCCACGATGATGCGTCAATTTTCAACTAACCACACAGTCACACAACTGAGTCGCACAAAAAATAGGGAATGTTGGAACTTAAATGAAATGAAACACTTGACTTGACCCATCTTTCTTCCAGCAGGGCCCAGCGCAGTGTCGTAACAGTAAAATTAGTGTTGGAGACTCTATGGTGTGCCATCAGAATTACTCACAGATAACCATTTCATCAACCTGTATGAAAGGGATCAATAGTCGCCTTTAAATGAGATTCAGTTTCTCGCTGCGAAACGTTCAATTTACTGGACGACATAATTTCCTAATAATCTCAACACCTGTCCCAAAAATCGTGTTGTTCAATAACTTAAAAATAACTTTTTCGGAATTTCGCACTTCGGACGAAAACACAATTTCTCATCCAGGAGCGCTAACTGAATTTAACTGCGTGGTTCTGTCTAATGGACTACATTTGCTGCTTAAGAGACTGTTACAGTTTCCTGTAATCCACCCTGTACATCCCCTGCTCACCCAGTGTCGTCATTTTGGCGCTGCAGTCCGGAACCGCGGGACTGCTACGGTCGCAGGTTCGAATCCTGCCTCGGGCATGGGTGTGTGTGATGTCCTTAGGTTAGTTAGGTTTAAGTAGTTCTAAGTTCTAGGGGACTTATGACCTAAGATGTTGAGTCCCATAGTGCTCAGAGCCATTTGAACCATTTGAACCAGTGTCGTCAACAATTTGGGGAGACAGCCATTGCACATAACATGGTGCTCTGGACATATGGCAAATCAATGTGCTTCTCATGCAGACTTTTAAGATATGCTAAATGTACACACAACACATGTTTTATCTTTACGTGAATAAAATTTAGCCTTACGCAAATTCTAGTGGGAATATTAATATGGTAACCTTTTTTTGAATGCTTAGTGACTGTGAACAGAGGAGGACGCCAACGCTGATGTCTTATTGCACTTCTTTAGTTATTACTGTACCGAGACATTTCTGCTGGCGGGACCACTCGCAAAATGTGTAATGTAAGGCCACAGTACTGTCACGGTATAACTCTTAACTGATAGGAAAAGGACGTAACCCTCTTCAACATGTATTGTCAGAGTTAGAAAGGGAAAGAGGATGGGGCTGCATCAGTGTAAAATTAAATAAAGACACACATTCGCATTATTTTTGCTCTAGGATGCGTAAATACTTATTCAAGAAAAAAAGTATGGAAGTGAGAACTCACTGAGAATAAGTAATAAGACAAAGGGTACACAGTTACTATAACAGTGGAATTACCGCCAGCTTTCAGCATTGGGCGATAGACAAAAAGTCGAGAAGGGCTCCAGAATATTATTTTACGTACATGAATTACTAGAAAAGTCAGAAAGCATGCTCTCAGCATACAAACATGAGGGCTGAAAAAAAAGAAAATCCTGAGAAGTGGGAAAAGCCGGTTCTGGTGCAATTTTGACATAAAATTGATATCAAATTAATTATGCAAAGTAATTAATTGATCAATTAATTACCCAATTCCCCCACCCCCAAAACCTGATGACATCTCGGGTTATCCCCAGCTGACACGTGGGTCCCCCTGAGGGAACTCCCAGCCCCTTCCCCTCCCTCTCCCCACCCATGACGTATGGTAATGCAAGATGGCAGCCTGGAAAAAATGCGGGAAATTCAAATTTATTGGAGGGAATATAACATTTTGTGTGTGTTCCATTAAGGTTCAGGGACAAACTGACCTAGTTCACAACACTATCACCATAGACTTTTGTTGGCCCTCCCCTACTTCCCTCTCCCTCTTCCTCTCCCTCTCCCTCTCCCTCTCCCTCTTCTCTATCTGGAAATTGGTGGAAAAAGGATCAGTCTGAGCTAGGCTGCCAAATAGGATGGACACAGTCTTTATTATTTTGTATTCAGTGCAGTACACTGTTTAAGTAAACAATTTGACTTCCAGTTTAGTCAACAGCTGCTGGATGTGAAGAGCATATTTTCACTATTACTGTAACACTGCAGAGTTACTCCATCCAGACTAGTCAAGGGCATTATATAGGAAATAGTGACAGAACAGCAAATTATCACAGAAATACAGGAGAGTATGCTTAGAACAATCTACAAGTGAATAACTGCTGCTGGGAGAAGCATATGGGTGGGTAATAACAATATTATAACAGCGATCCACTGTCCCACTGCTTTTTCTTTCTTTCTAAACATAGGGAAAAGACAACATCGATGTACTCTAATAATAAACAACACGGTTGATAGTGCGAACAATTTTAGCAATTTTACACTAATTTCAACACCAACCAATGATGTGACATCATGTTTCCCAATTTCAGTATCATAGCTAAAGTACCCCTTCTCCACTTTACGAGTATCATTGCGAATGTAGATAGATGACTGTGCAGTACGTCCATTCAATGTTAATTCTCGAGTACAAACAACATCAAAGTATATCAGACAATGCTCTACATATTTCTAACACCCCGAGCATAGTGCATAATTTATGCTGATGAGAGTCACAGAGTATTCTCGCTGTCTTAGGGTAAAATTAGATGGTGAATGACCCTCTCGCACTGTCATTGACCAGCCCACCCTGCAGTACCGCTACCGATTTAATCTGCATCCGACCAGAAATAGGTCGCTACATTCCATGTCTCGTGAATGAATGGAGCTTACCAAGTCCTCGCCCATCCAAGTGCACAATATTTCTCGAGATGCGCCCATGTCGAGGAGCTTAGCACTCCTTATCGATGTACAGTAACAGATTTCAAAGTGTCATGATGTAATAGCAGACGGTTAAGAAGAATAAGAAACGAATGATTTTTATGCGCGATGGAGCTCGAGCCAGATGGAGTTCGACGCATTTTTATGTAAATCAACCAAGCCATCAACTCTAAAGTATTGTACTAGAGTCTAGGATCGGTACCTGGAAGGTATCCGACCTATCAGTCGTATGGAATGTAGCGCTGTTAATATTCCAATGTAAGAAATATATTTCAAGCGGATGACATACACCCTTCTTCCTGGTTTCTCTACGATAAACTACGGTATCGATCCGTAGAACGAGAAAACTACTTCTTTAAAACACTGGCTATGTGTGATACATGCACAATATTACTTTCCAGAGATGTATAGCGCCCACTGTTCACATCCGATCACAGCTCAGAAATTATACAATGCCTGCATCAGGTCTATATAAAATGATCGTTATTAGCGGGGGATACCTCCTACAAGGAAATAGATAAACGCATAGCAGCAGCGTCCGACATGTGAAAATTACGAGTCATTCCATCACTAACTCTGTAAACAGCCCATCTGCCAGGCAGATGCGTACACGGGGATTGCAGCACCTCACAAGCACCTATTTCTATCTTAGTAATGAAGCTGAAGTCTCGATATTACACCCAAGATGCGACAGGGGTGATGGAGTACATCGCATAAGTCAAAGATCATTTAGAGGAATGTGTCAAACGTCTTCACACATGAGATGGAAGTCGTCTGATGACCGACAAGTTTACCGTTAGCGATCGCAAGTAGACAGTGTTTTAAACCACATACAGAACCAGTGGCAGTATACGACAAGAACGCAGGCTATGTCACGCGACTGGTGCATCCAGACAGAACAGTTGAAAAATTGACCTGCAGCAACTTCTCCTTCTCTAGACTGCATCAGTCAACCATTAAATCGTACCTCGTTACAGCTCCATCTCAATCGATCACCCCGTCCACTCTCTGTTATCCTTTAATGCAGACGCAAGTAAGTTTAGAGGTGAATGGTCCTGGGTATTCCTGAAAAGCATCAAATACAGTACTCAACTCGCATGTGTCATTGGTACCTCAATAGACATACAGTATAATGCTGCCTCAAAGGAAAAAAAATTGATTGCCTCCCTGATTCCCTTCATTTCGATGTTGACGTTTTCTCGGATCCCTCTTGTTGCCGCATACTTGTTCCCACGTACAAATTGTTCAGCGCGAGCCAGAAGATACGCAAGTACTTCCTCAATTTCCCATCATTTCGGTATATATTCGGTCAATTTATACTTATTCCCTCGTCATTTTTCGCAATTCTATCGATTTTATGTCAGATCTATCCTTGCGATTATGACATAACCTCTCGTTCTGTGTTCTAAAATTGCTTGTAAATGTAGCACAGCTGCCAACACCTAGCCCAAATGCACTGATCGAGAGGCGTTATATGGCACCGTACTCGACTGTATCCAGTCCCCTCTACATTCAGAGAGCGTTTGCTCTGTTTTCTGTATGTCTGAGTATATGCGAGCCTCGCTCGGCTATACCTTCTGGGGTGGATAGCACCGAAACAGTGATCGTGTACATGACTGCAATATGAGGAATCAGTCGAAACGGAACGTAGAGTTATCAGCTATTCCGTCAGTGTGAGAGACGAGTCTAAATGTAGAGCTCGTGACTCACCTTCAGGCTGTAGTTTGGAGACTCTACACAACGCGAGCAAACGCTTCCGGTTTCCTTATATTGTAACTATCTCTTATTTAAAATCAGCCGGTGTGGCATGTTATGGTATCCGCCATAAGAAAATGATTTACACTGTGCAATGTCTAGTTTCCTGCGAAAGGCCGTGGATCAGAACTTCTTAATGTCAGTTTAGAACCTGGCACAGTGTTACAAACAACTAAACTAGACCAGAGGGAGCGTCATTTGCGACTTAGTATAGTCTGTGGGATACGATCATTCGCCTAGAGTATAGGTGATCAAACTTTAAAGCGGCTTCTGCAGTGTATGTGTATTTAATAGCATAGTGCCACATAGGCAGCAGCAGTTTGAGGTTTAAATTCGATGAGGGACGGGGTATACCGTTAGGAATGCTTGGAGGGCTGCACGCTGCGCTATTCTGGGGAGCATTGCGAAATCCCAATCTCCGCGTTGTGGAGCCCCACCGCAGCTTTGTCATTGCATGAGCAATGGTGCATAGGTGAGTTCTATATCGGATAAGTTAGTGGAGCTTCTATAGTTCTTAATTTTTCTCTGTTTGGGGGTAGAGAATAACGATGATAGATTTGAATGGAGGCGGATCTGTAGTAATTGTATGTAGTTTGGGGCGCACCACTACGCGCGCATTTCCACCGAATGGTCAAAACATGCTCCTGTCGCACTAACTCAGGTCTCTCCGTATCTACACGGGTTGCAGAAGGTGGCGGATATGGTTTTCTCCTACTTCTGCTCAATTCCGACTTAAAGTGGAACGATCACATGCGCAAAGCTGAAGAAATGGGAGCAGTTGCAAGATGCTTAGGGACTGACTAAAACCAGGTTGTAATTTTACTGTAGCAGACAGGTTCGAGGAAGGTGACCCGTTGCGACATATGAGAGAGCCAGAAATGTGATTCACTTGTATCTGTGATCCAGCACAAGTATGCGGTTGAATGGGAGGACTTGATTCCAAATCGCAGACAGGATTTCTAATTTCTAGCGGATAGCGTAACACTAAAGATCTGAAAAGCTAGTGAACATTTCTTACGACCCCAATCATCATATGCTTTACTGATGTTTGTGATCCTTCTCAGTCATCGCCTATAGCTCAGTGGATATATAGCAGAACCTCTGACGTGGTATCGAGACAGAATACGTTACACATACTGGATAAATATCTAGCAGTGTGAGGGTGTCGCAAATACCTGTTTCATACTGCATTCCTTAGCTGAACAACTTTCAGCGATTTTATCACGAGGTTGCGTCGTGGCCTACGTGTAAGCGTACTGATGGTCCGATAATATACACTCCAGTGATCACCGTCTCGGTATTTATCCGGATAGAAAAACCACCTCATTCAAAGGTAATGTCATACCTCGATTTATAAAGCTGGTATAGCTTTTAACATGGATACTTGTGTGCACCTGTAGAACCATGACCGCTTGCGACAGTAACATACAGTAGTTGTTGGGATTGAGTTTGTTTAACATCTGGCCTATTACATCTCTCTTTCTAGGACACGGTGCTGTCACTCGCAAGAAAAACTTATGAGACATGTCCACCCATGGTTGATTTTCTCTCAGCATTATTTCGTATCGCCAGCAATCACTTATTGACAGAGTATTATACTTAGTAGTAGGGGGTGCGTGATAGGTTCTCGTTGAGCATCAGGCTTATAAAGTATGTATTTGTGCAAAGGAAATGACTATGTCCATTCGTAAGGAAGGTATGAATTTGACGTGGAGTACTGTGATAACATGGGAAGAGTATGTCAAATCATGAGAGTGGTACTAGTATTTCTATTTCCAGAGCCACAGCCGTCAACAGAGTGTATTTCCGATACTTCGCTCACTGTCGAATGTCATTCAACTGTGATCGTAACATTTAGTTGTAAGTACAGGGGTAAGATATATATGTGACCGATTTCTGAGGATAAACATTCTACCTGTGCGTGTTCGACCTGCAGCGCTGGTAACCTGTGCGGGGGTGATTCACATTTCCTGTTAATGGTAGGATCTGTCAGACTGGAGATGCCTGTTGGAGTGTAGGAATGTAGATGAATTAACCGTGTTGTCCTCTAGACAACCGAATAGCGAACTAATACTTAGTATGTGTTGGACAGTTTTCGCGATTCTGTGGAAATTTGAGATGATTAAATATGGAGGTACGTTTGCACTGGATTGCTATTCCCTCTCATGCAGTTTGTTTGGTTGACTACTTCTGCACATTTCACGCCTTTATTTAGTTGAGAGAAGATCGATTGTGGTGTGTGCATCTAGTGTGTGGAAGACATATTTGCTGGTTCTCTAGACATGAGAAACACTTTAGTTGACCTTGCAAATTATAGGGATGATATGGAATCTACTGCCTCACCGACATTGGTATTCGAGAGTGGAAATATCAGTTTCCTCTATTTGTTTCGAGTTACCAAGTAAATGTCTTCGCATATGCGACAAGTTTCTAGGTAGTCAGTGGTTTACAGCACACCCCTCCTAGCTAAAGATTAAGGTTTGTAGAGAAATAATTTCCAGTCTATATCTTGGGAATTACATTGCGTGAGCAATTGGTAGGACGCTACCCAGTGCTTGATATCGAGAAGTACTGCGAAAATTGTATAATATTATGGCGAACCGTGTGAAAATACTTGTGTTCTTGTAATCCCCGAGTCTGGTGATATGTGTAGAAAAACGAGCAAGCAAGGAATCAGGTTCGGACCAGAAACAGTAACGTGTTTGTGTTGAGTGGAAACGAGCCCGAATTTGTAGAACAGTTCTGAGAGCGACTTTGGTCTGCTGAGGGTGCTCTGGTCGCATACTGGGGGTGGATGACTTGTGATCATTGGCTGTGGGAAAATATCTAGTGCTGTGAGGAGTATATATGGTGCTATCCGTCTTCACGGTATATGTATGAATGATGTGAAAGGGATGATTTTGTTTGGTGCAGGATATGAATTGTATGTTTACTACATCAACACTGTACGTGGTGATATACTGCTGGGCTGGAGATCGGTTTCGTGCACTAATATTCAAGCTCCTGTCCTTGGTAGGAGAGCAGTGTAATTGAGTAGGAGTCTTTCTGTACTTGACGACATGTATGGTAGTTTGTAAGATTTAATTGCCAGTGCAATATGGCGATCTGTGTAAAATAACTGCTGAAAGTCTTGTCTGCAGAAGGAAAGAAGGCGGATGGTGCTTTGATACCGGCGGCATCAGTAATTCGGCAGGTAAATTCCATAAGAGCCAATCATAATGCTCGATTCATTCATATCCTTTGTGCTGGGCTATAGGAGCCTCTACATAGCGGAGGGAACGTTTGTGAGTGCTGGAAGCATGAAGCGTAACACATTATGGACTGGATACCACGCTAGGTCCTTGAGAAAGGCTGCATTCGACGTTATTCTGCGCTATTTTCGTAAACAGGTTCTGTTAGGGCAAGAATTTCTGTGTATACAAGCTGAGACATTAAGAAAGCGAGTGTTAACTATTGCTGGAACACTATACAATTTCCGCGAGATCGACTCAGTTCTCATTTTTACATAGTCATGTGATATCAGTATAAGATTGAGAACCTTGTCAGATGCGCTTGCAACGGTTTGCAACTATGCGCGCACACTTTGTGGCGTTGCGTCAGTCACTCTGGGCAGTTAAGCACGGTTAGATGTGTCTCTCATGTTGCACTAGGAGCAATGCACCCTGTGCTACTCTATCATCAATGGTAAAAACACATGCTGCCCGGAGGCATCTTCCATATGATATTGGCGTGAATGTGCCTTGGAGTTCTGTGATGTCAGTGTAACACTGACTCTATACTCAGAAATAGAAACAACTTTCACCTGCATCTGGTGGTGGCTCGTGGCAGTGATGGTGCGTGTACCCCTGGAGCAACTGCACTCCCGCCCGGTCACGTCAGCAATGGTGTCTAGGTGAACACGTATTTCGAGAGGGATTTCTCAGGTATCAAGTATGAAAGGGATGTCGTCACCTGATGCATGAGGGCAGCTGTGTGTGTTTTGACAGCTGATGGATGCGTCACTGTGCTGGGGCTGCATGTAGCCTCTTGTGCTGCCTAGTGGACAGGTGGTGGCAGAGGGTGCTTGAGCACATTGATTTTGTGTCTATTGCATTATTTTGCGAGCAGGTCTGTAGGCTGTACTATATGTTATTTGGACAGTTTACGAGATGATTTCGTGTCTGCACATCAGTGTACTGCATTATTTAGGAGGAGTTTGCATGTCTGTGCTGAAATTATTTCGGTAAATTAGGAGTTATTTGTGTGTTTGGAGAGCGTTATTTATAAGTAGTTTACAGGTCTGCAGACTGTGTATTGTGACCCCAAGCACATCAGGGCGAGTGTTTTGTGTCGGTGTGATAAATATACCTATTTCTAAATAAAATGTCCCAAAGTAAAAAGAGTACACACTTTCCTTACTCTCCCCAGCAGCCCAGGGAAGGCTGAGTCCTGTTCGCGCCATTTTCCTCCTCCAGATCACCATATTGGATTACGTCACAGGAGGGATGACAGGACACTCTGGTGGCAGCACTATGTACTAGGTCAGCTGGACTCTAGACCTTGTGGTGGAGAGGCTGCCTGCAGAATAAAGACTCATGTCCAGCATAGGCAGAGACCTTTTCCCACCATTTCCCCCTACCATCTTGGATTACATCGTGAAATGGACGACAGCGCGGTCAGGTGGTGGTACTGTGTACTAGACCCAGACTTTGTGGTGTACACACTGTTTGCAGCCATCTTGGATAACGGTACTTGCATCATCAGCTGACATTATAGCTTCCATCTTGGATTATGTCACGGAATAGATGACAGTGCCCTCTGGTGGTGGTACTGTGTACTAGGTCAGTTGGAGTGCAGACCTCCTGGCGAACACACTGGATGGTGGTGCTCTCTCTAATTGTTTAAATAAAGACTGGTGCATGATTTCGACAGTTGGCGATTAACAAGCATGTTTGCAGAGTCTTTTAGATGGATTATTATTTTGACAATTTATGAGTTGTTTGTCTCTTTGGACGTAAATGCATTGCATTATTTACGAGTGGTTTGCATGTCTGTAGGCTGCACAATGTGTTATTTTGAGAGTTTACAATTAGCAAGCGTGTGTGTAGAGTGTTATACATGAGTTATTTAGGAGCAGTTTGCAGGTCTGTATGCTGTGTGGCATGTCAGGGAGTGTGTTCTGTATCACTGTGATAAATATACTCCATCCCTAAATAAATTGTTCCAAAATAAATAAAGTACACTCCTTCCTCTGACCAGCAGCCCAGTGTAGGCTGAGTCCTTTTCCCACCAATCCCTAGGAGGAGGTGGCGGTTGGGTGACTTAGGTTAGTGGAGGTAGCCCAATTGTCCTTTCTTTCTCACCATTTTCTTATCTTAGTAGAGGTATGCAAATTGACCTTTCTTTACCACCAAAATTCAAACTTGGCGTCAGTTCCCAGGAAGAGATGGTGGTCGGATGACCTAAGTTAGTGGAGGTAGTCCAAGTGACCTATCTTCCCACGATTTTCTTAGGTTAGTAGAGATACAGGGTGTTTCAAAAATGACCGGTATATTTGAAACGGCAATAAAAACTAAACGAGCAGCGATATAAATACACCGTTTGTTGCAATATGCTTGGGACAACAGTACATTTTCAGGCAGACAAACTTTCGAAATTACAGTAGTTACAATTTTCAACAACAGATGGTGCTGCGGTCTGGGAAACTCTATAGTACGATATTTTCCACATATCCACCATGCGTAGCAATAATATGGCGTAGTCTCTGAATGAAATTACCCGAAACCTTTGACAACGTGTCCGGCGGAATGGCTGCACATGCAGATGAGAAGTACTGCTTCAGCTGTTCAATTGTTTCTGGATTCTGGCGGTACACCTGGTCTTTCAAGTGTCCCCACAGAAAGAAGTCACAGGGGTTCATGTCTGGCGAATAGGGAGGCCAATCCACGCCGCCTCCTGTATGTTTCGGATAGCCCAAAGCAATCTTGCATAAACCACGAGGTGTTCGCAGTGTCGTCTAAGGCAGTTTGTACCGCCACAAATTCACGAAGAACGTCCAGATAGCGTGATGCAGTAATCGTTTCGGATCTGAAAAATGGGCCAATGATTCCTTTGGAAGAAATGGCGGCCCAGACCAGTACTTTTTGAGGATGCAGGGACGATGGGACTGCAACATGGGGCTTTTCGGTTCCCCATATGCGCCAGTTCTGTTTATTGACGAAGCCGTCCAGGTATAAATAAGCTTCGTCAGTAAACCAAATGCTGCCCACATGCATATCGCCGTCATCAATCCTGTGCACTATATCATTAGCGAATGTCTCTCATGCAGCATTGGGTAGCGGCGCTGAGGGGTTGCTGCATTTGAATTTTGTATGGATAGAGGTGTAAACTCTGGCGCATAAGACGATACGTGGACGTTGGCGTCATTTGGACCGCAGCTGCAACACAGCGAACAGAAACCCGAGGCCGCTGTTGGATCACCTGCTGCACTAGCTTCGCATTGCCCTCTGTGGTTGCCGTACGCGGTCGCCCTACCTTTCCAGCACGTTCATCCGTCACGTTCCCAGTCCGTTGAAATTTTTCAAACAGATCCTTTATTGAATCGCTTTTCGGTCCTTTGGTTACATTAAACCTCCATTGAAAACTTCGTCTTGTTGCAACAACACTGTGTCCTAGGCGGTGGAATTCCAACACCAGAAAAATCCTCTGTTCTAAGGAATAATCCATGTTGTCTACAGCACACTTGCACATTGTGAACAGTACACGCTTACAGCAGAAAAACGACGTACAGAATGGCGCACCCACAGACTGTGTTGTCTTCTATATCTTTCACATCACTTGCAGCGCCATCTGTTGTTGAAAATTGTAACTACTGTCATTTCGAAAGTTTGTCTGCCTGAAAATGTACTGTTGTCCCAATCATATTGCAACAAACGGTGTATTTCTATCGCTGCTCGTTTAGTTTTTATTGCCGTTTCAAATATACCGGTCATTTTTGAAACACCCTGTAACTGTGGTGTGATGCATTATTCTGTTGGAATTTGAGCTTCCCGCCATTTTTCTGGGGGAGGGGAGTGGGGTTAGGTTATTGGAGGTAGCCCGATTGACCTGTCTTCCCACCAAAATTCAAACTTCCCGCCAAAAGCCGCCATCTTAGATGACATCACAACCGCCACCTTGGATGATGTAATCGCCGCCATCTTGGATGACGTCATCGCCTCCATCTTGGATAACGGTACTTTGGGATTGTGTCCCCCTTGCCCCAATACTTTCGTGTTCCAGTCGACACCTATAAACGCCATGCCATTTCTTGCTAAGATACGATGGACTAGTGCTATGAGCTACACTGTGGAGCGAAGTTATGCAGCCATGAAAGTGACCTCTCCTAAATCTGTCCGGACTGAAACCATTGTTGTCTCCAGATCCCGTTGGGTGGGTAGGTCAAGATGTCATTGAATTATTGTACGACAAAATTAAGCTGTTAAGCCATCAATGTGTGCCTGTCTGTCATAGCAGTAAAGCACCATATTTCGAAGTTTGAAAGTTCATTTGGCTGTAGGTGAGTCTCTGACAAGAGGACTACATCGATCTTGTGTCGGCCAATGAAATATTGTAGATTATGTTTGTTATTGCGAACTCCAGAAGTATTCCATAGACAGATGCAAAGATCCTTTGTATGTGTGGCTATGACATTAGTCTGAGCCCTCAAGCTGAGCCAATGCTTCCACCTGTATAACTATCTTACATAGCTTGTCTTTAGCTGCCATCTTCTTTTCCCCAGCTGTGATGAGTTTGTGTTGAATGTTCTGGCTGCCAAGAAATTTGAGAACAGTTGTCAGCTCCATTAGCGCAGCATCCACATCCTTCGCTCGAACTGCCCTCATTTTTGAATGATATTTGTTACACTGTAGTCCCTGCAGTGGTTAAGCAAACAGTCATCCCTCCCATGTTGTGGTTGCAGTCCACATATGGTCCTGTGGTGGCGGACGGGCGGCCATTTGATCAGCCAGGTGAACCGTGTCAGCCATTATAAATTTCACACTATCGGGAACCCCTCTGTGGTTCTGCAGGACGTGAGCCTAATGGGCGAAGCCTCTTGAGAACTTTCTGAAATTCGCTACAGCCCTTCCAAGAAGCTGCATGTGGGGCCTGGAAACCTGCATGTTTAGGAGTTGACCTTGGAGGTGGAGTGCATTCAGTACTGGGGTGCATGGCCCCACATTTAACCAAGTATGCCAGTAGCCGACAATAATTAGATGTGTGTGTCGTACATTAACAATGTTTACACGTGGACTGTTCTTTGTGGGGGTGGTAATCCTTCACCTGCACTGTCGTCAACAGAACATAGCGGATTCCATAGATGGTATCAGATATATCCCCCTTTGGTAGTGTCACAGCTGTGACTGGTGATTTCCCTGCTTCTTACATTTGAACTGGTATACATCATTTATGGTAAAGCCTTGCTCTTGTAGGTCTTTGTGCACTTCCATCATAGTAGCTGAAGGTGGTAAATCTTTGACCACCGCCTTCATGTCCCTGCTGGTGACATCCTGGTAAGAGTGAAATTGTAATGGTTGATTCTTGCAAAAGTCGAGCACCTTCTGGTAATTCTTGAGGGTGTTATCGTAGAATTTTACACCAGAAATATGTTCCTTAAGGTCGCGACACGGCTTAACATGTTTGGCACAGTTGTAAATCACTGTAGGTAGTATCTTCGTCGCGTTTGGGATGAATGGAGGTGAGGGTGGCGGGTCGCTAGTCGTAGGCTCCTACGCCGACTCTCCAGCTTAGGTGTCATATTTGTTTATAATGACAAGCATTGGTTGCACAGCTCGTCTTCCTGTGGTGAACAGACTGAAATCCCTCATTAGCCACAGTGTCAACAAAAGTTTGGCAATCCATAGAGCCACCATCTGTATTTGTTTCTTACGAGAACCTGTTGCTGTCGCTCCATGGAGTCCATGGAGTTCAACAACGATAATTCCCCAGGATCATCGTCTGTGTCCTCCTGCAGCAGTTGTTGGATATGACGTACCTATTCTAAAGCTTCTTTGCGATGAGATCAGTGATCTTCACACTTCTCCTCCCGGTGTTTGGCCTTTGTGTCTGGTATAGATCTAGCCTTCATGCTTTGTTTCGTGGTGTCATGCTGCAGTTGCGATACATTGTCACCCACTGTAGTGTCCGATATGATGGCTGTGATGTGAGCCATGTCGTCGTAAAATGGGGAACCAATAACAGCCTACAATCGCCTTCACACTTCCGCCAATGTGTCCACAAGAAAGACAGTTGATCAAGCACTTCCATTAAATCGTTTGCAAGCACACGAAAAATATTATAACTGACTAAAGACGTACGCTTCGGTAAGAACTCTTTGATACTATCGAAAACTCTGCTTGACACCACTTTTTTTTTTTTTCCTTTTTGCATTTCAATTCCGCATTTGGGGCTGGATAGCAGCAGCATAGGCGCTGCTCTTCAGCCGAGAGACAGGAAGTACATAACAGGGAGACATTTAAAACAACATAAATGAGAAAATATCTCAGAACCTAGATGTAAAAAGGTGGAGCATTATGGAAGAGAGCGTAGGAAAGGGGATGACTGTAAAAATGGGCATAGAAATCTAAAAAAGAATATTACACGAAAAACCACACTCTATAACGATTAGGACACAAGGCGAAGTACAGCCAGAGGATAAAGTCAAGCACGCAATTAAAACCACAGCACTTGACATCACTGTAGATTCTCACTGAACATAACACTGAAATAGCACACTGATGACGAAGAACAACCTGGGAGGATCTGCCAGCGCTACGGTCGCAGGTTCGAATCCTGCCTTGGGCATGGATGTGTGTGATGTCCTTAGGTTAGTTAGGTTTAAGTAGTTCTCTGTTCTAGGGGACTGATGACCTCAAAAGTTAAGTCCCATAGTGCTCAGAACCATTTGAACAATTTTTTGGAGGATCTGCCAGGGGTAGGGATACGAGGGAGAAGGGAAGAAAGGGGGAAGGAGAGGTGCTAGAGTGGGAGAGAGAAAGGGAGACGGTACGGGGGCGCTCCAGAGGGGGCCAGGGAGGGAAAGACAGTGGAGGAAAAAAGCAGAGGAGAGCTTGCAGAGACTCAGGAGGGGGGATAAGGAGGAGAAACCGTTCTGTGAGATGGAGGGGAGGGGAAGGGGGCCCTTGGGAGGGAAGGGGACAAGGCCAGGCTACAGTTGGCAGGAAGGGTAGACGTCATGGCGCAGTTCATCATCCAGGAGGGGGATGTACTGGAAATTGTCCTGATGAAGGGAGGGAGGGTGTGGAGGTGGAGTGTAAGAGGGATACGGTGATAGAGGCACAGCAATGGGCAGAGATTGAAGAGGAAGGAGGACACATGGGGGTGGGGGGATCAAGCCTGCAAACAGTGTAAAGGATGCAGATAAGTTGGAGAAAAAGGAGGAGGTGGGGGAAGGGGATGAGATCGTACAGGAGCTGTGTGGAGGACGGAAGGCGTATATTGAAGGCCAGGCGGAGTGCATGGCATTCAAAGATTTGGAGGGCCTTATAAATGCGGGGGGTGGGGGGTGGGGGGGGGGGGTGGGTGGGATGCAGAGATCCAGCAATGCTGGCATAACAGAGGACAGGAGGTATGAGGGATTTATAGATGTGGAGGATGGTGGAAGGATGCAATCTCTACGTCCAGCTGGATAGGAGTTTAAGGAGGCAGAGGCAGGTATGGGCTCCTGCTGGATAACTAGACAGTATAAACAGTACAAACCTAAAATAATGAAATTTAATTTCCAATTTTTTTTCGTTTCATAATCTCCCTGTAATATGGCACTGTACTTTAATATTTTATCAGTTACCGTATTTGTTTATGGCACACAAGACATTCCTAGATACAAATATGATGAACAGATGTAAGCCTCTCAGCAAATGAATTATCCAGTGGCTGAAACTGGTACATTACAAAGATTATTTCTGGGAGCACCTCTGCGTAGCCAGCTCAGGTGAAACATAGCTCCAGCTATTTTGTAATAACTACCACGCTGCATCTATCAAGTTTTAGAGTTACACTGCAAGGTAAAACCTCTTCTGCAGCTGTGCGAATTTGGTGATATTTGTTATGAGAGCTGGCATCCACGTAACTGGGCTAGTTGGTTAATCTGCCAGACGCTATCGAAGGAAGGCACCAAGTTTAATTATCAGCTCAAAAAAAGTTAGGCAGCAACTGTGAAACTTGATGCTCATGTTAGCCTTCTCTATATATCGACCCTTCAATATGACACACTTTTTCCAATGATGGGTGACTTTCTGGCGACATTCCACCTCGAAATTCACCTCTTCGTCATTCTGACCTGCCAGATAATGATTTCGTCATCAGAGGAACGAGGAAGAAGCCACTGGGTGTCATGTCAGAAGAACATGGGATCTAGAAACTACCTCAAAGAAGAAGCATGTGCGACTGTGTCCTGCGGAAAATGAACTGGGTCGTTGTGGATCAAAACCACCTACAGCAGTCTGCTAAATCTACTTACACACTCCTGAAACCACCGTTAGTGGGGAGGATTGCGTGCCTCAGTGATACCGATAGTCGTACCATACGTTCGAACACAACGGAGGGGTATCTGTTGAGAGGCCAGACAAACCTATGATTCCTGAAGGGGGGGGGGGGCAGCAGCCTTTTCAGTGGTTGCTGGGGCGACAGTCTGGATGATTGACTGATCTGGCCTTATAACATTAACTAAAACGACCTTGCTGTGCTGGTACTACGAACGGCTGAAAGCAATGGGAAACTACAGCTGTAATTTCTCTTGGGAGCATGCAGCTCTACTGTATGGTTAAATTATGATGGCATCCTCTTGGGTAAAATATTCCGGAGGTAAAATACTCTCCCATTCGGATCTCCAGGCGGGTAATACTCTGGAGGATGTCGTTATCAGGAGAAACGAAACTGGCGTCCTATGTATTGGAGTGCGGAATGTCAGATCCTTTAATCTGGCAGATAGGTTAGAAAATTTAAAAAGGGAAATGGGTAGGTTAAAGCTAGATATAGTGGGAATTAGTGAAGTTCGGTAGCAGGAGGAACAGGATTTTTGTTCAGGTGAATACAGAGTTATACAGTGTATGCAAAATCAATTAGGGGTAATGCAAGAGTAAGTTTAATAATGAATAACAAAACAGGAACACAGTTAAACTACTATGAACAGCATAGTGAACGCATTATTGTAGGCAAGATAGATCTGAAACTCACACTCACCACAATAGTACAAGTTTATATGCCAACTAGCTTCGCAGATGAGGAGGAGATAGAGGAAATGTTTGATGACATAAAAGAAATTATTCAGATAGTAAGGGAGACGAAATCTAAATAGTCATGGGGACTGGAATTCGATAGTAGGAAAAGGAAGTGTGGCAAAAGACGTAGGTGAATATGAACTGGGGCAAAGGAACAAAAGAGGAAGCTCTCTGGCAGAATTTTGCACAGAACATAATTTAATCATAGCTAACACGTGGTTTAAGAATCATGAAAGAAGGCTGTATACGTGGAAGAGACCTGGAAGGTTTCATGTTGGTTATATAATGGTAAGGCAGAGATTTCGAAACCAGGTTTTAAATTGTAAGACATTTCCAGGCGCAGATGTGCACTCTGACCACAATTATGAATTGCAGATTAAATGGCTCTGAGCACTATGCGACTTAACTTCTGAGGTCATCAGTCGCCTAGAACTTAGAACTAATTAAACCTAACTAACCTAAGGACATCACACACATCCATGCCCGAGGCAGGATTCGAACCTGCGACCGTAGCGGTCACGCGGTTCCAGACTGAAGCGCCTAGAACCCCACGGCCACAAGGGTCGGCTGCAGATTAATTCAGGAGAAACTGCAATGAGGTGATAATTTAAGGAGATAGGACCTTGATAAACTGAAAGAACCAGAGATTGTAGAGAGTTTCCGAGTGAGCATTAGGAAACGACTGACAAGAACAGGGGAAAGGAATACAGTAGAAGAAGATTGGGTAGCTTTGAGAGACGAAATAGTGAAGGCAGCAGAGGAACAAGTAGATAAAAAGACTAGGGCTAGTAGAAATCCTTTGGTAGCACAAGAAGTATTGAATTTAATCGATGAAATGAGAAAATATAAAAATTCAATGAACGAGGCAGGCGGAAGGTAATAAAAACATCTAAAAAATGACATCAACAGAGAGTGTAAAATGGCTAAGCAGGAATGGCTAGAGGACAATTGTAAGGATGTAGAAGCATATATCACAAGGGCTGCGATAGATACTGCCTACAGGGAAATTAAAGAGGCCATTGGGGAAAAGAGAAGCAGTTGTATGAATATCAAGAGCTCAGGTGGTAAACCAGTCCTACGCAAAGAAGGGAATGCAGACTGGTGGAAGGGGTATATAGAGAGTCTATACAAGGGAGATGTACTTGAGGGCAATATTATGGAAGTGGAAGACATCATAGGTGAAGATGAGAAGAGAGATATGATACTGCACAAAGAATATGTCAAAGCACTGAAAGACTTAAGTCGAAATAAGGCACCGAGGGTAGACACCGTTCTGTTAGAGCTACTGATAGCTTTGGGAGAGCCAGCCTTGACGAAACTCTTCCATCTGGTGAGCAAGATGCATGGGACAGGCGAAATACCCGCAGAATTCAAGAAGAACATAGTAATTCCAAATCCAAAGAAAGCAGGTGCTGACAGGCGTGAAAATTACAGAACTATCAGTTTAATAAGTCACGGTTGCAAAATACTAACACGAATCACAAGAATGGAAAAACTGGTAGAAGTCGACCTCGGGAAAGATCAGCTTGGATTCAAGAGAAATGTAGGAACATGCGCGGGAATACTGACCCTGTGACTTCTCATAGGAGAAAGGAAAGATAAACCTACGTTTTTAGCATTTGTAGACTTAGAGAAAGCTTTTGACATTATTGACTGGAATACTCTCTTTCAAATTCTGAAGGTGACAGGGGTAAAATACAGGGAGCGAAAGGCTATTTACAATTTGCACAGAAACCAGATGGCAGTTATAAGAGTGAAGGGCATGAAAGGGAAGCAGTGGTTGAGAAGGGAGTGAGACATGGTTGTAGCCTACCACCGATGTTATTGAGCAAGCAGTAAATGAAACAAAAGAACAATTTGGAGTAGGAATTAAAGTCCAGGAAGAAGAAATAAAAACTTTGAGGTTCACTGATGACATTGCAATTCTGCCAGAGACAGCAAAGGACTTGGAGGAACAGTTGAATGGAATGGACAGTGTCTTGAAAGGAGGATATAAGATGAACATCAACAGAAGGAAAACCAGGATAATGGAATGTAATCGAATTAAATCAGGTGATGCTGAAGGATTTAGATTAGGAAATGAGACACTTAAAGTAGTAGATGAGTTTTACTATTTGGGAAACAAAATAACTGATGATGGGCGAAGTAGGGAGGCTATAAAATGTAGACTGGGAATGGCAAGAAAAGCACTTCTGAAGAAGAGAAATTTGTTAACATCGAGTATAGGTTTAAGTGTCAGGAAGTCTTTTCTGAAAGTATTTGTATGGAGTGTATCCATCTGTGGAAGTGAAACATGGACGATAAACAGTTTAGACAAGAAGAGAATAGAAACTATTGAGATGCTGCAGAAGAATGCTGAAGATTAGATAGGTAGATCACGTGACTAACGAGGAGGTACTGAATGGAATAGGGGAAAAAGGAATTTGTGGTACAACCTGACTAGAAGAAGGAATCGGTCGGTAGGACACATTCTGAGACATCAAGGGATCGCAAATTTAGTACTGGAGGGAAGTGTAGGGGTAAAAATCATAGAGGGAGACAAAGAAGTGAATACAGTAAGCAGATTCAGAAGGATGTAGGTTGCAGTAGTTACTCGGAGATGAAGAGGCTTGCACAGGATGGAGTGGCATGGAGAGGTGCATCAGACAAGTCTTTGGACTGAAGACCACAACAGGGCAACAACAACATTATTACATCGTACACAATACTACTTACCATTACCACAACTACTTCTACTACAAATAAAAACTACACCTACCAGCAAATATATGTCTACTGCTGCTATCGTGTCTGTCACATTCCACAATGCACTCCATTGCTTCCCGGTCCATTGGCAAACCCCGCTAGTTGCTCGGGCGCTGTGGAGGGTGCTGTGGTTGCATCTGCCTTTTCCGTAGTTTGTCGGCTCCCTGGTTGATGGAGACGACTTCCCTGTTCTGAGGGAGCATTGTTGTTGCCGATGAGGATCGCAGCTACACGCCGGCCTGCTTCAGCTCGGTACCAGTTCCTTCGGTGGCGAGACACGGACAGCAACTGCGTTTCTATTCTGGTGTTGTTGCGATCTCCGTGCATGTGGTGTTAGTTGTACGCCTGCCGCAACTGTTCATATCAGCTGTCTTCGTTATGTTGCTTCTGGATCCCCAGTCGCAATACCTGATAGAGCACTAGATGGGGATTGATTGATAAGATATCGCGCTACCTAAACCTTTCTTGAAATAGCGTCGGCAATATTGACCAACATCAGTCATTCTGTCTTGCAACGCAGTATCTGCTCGACATCGAGTCTTTTGTGTCGATTCAGTGTTGCTGATCAATACCAGCAGCATCGTCATACAGTGGATATCCCCAGGCTGTGCGTTGCGAACTGTCTTTTTTGACACAGGGACACTCGGAGGTTTGTCTTCGACCAGTTCGATGCCAGTATGCAGGCTAAGGTCCATGACCCGTCAAGAAATGTTTCAGTCCTCTTGTAGGATTTAGGTGCCACATTCCCAGTTCCTTTTTTAAAGTATTTTTGGGAGAAAACCACAGGTACGTCTCACTGTTTGGGCATCATCCCATCTTTTCTGCCGTAGGTGGAGGATCCGATTGTGAATTTGCTGCTTGCTTGAGGCCCGTTTTCCTATCGAATCCAGCGACTGAGGGAAGATAGTCACGGACGCCGACGGCGTCCTTTTCAAAGGAACGATGCCAACATTTGCCTTAAGCATTTCAGAGAAACCACTCAAAACCGCTGTATTCCCAAATTATGGTTATGAATACCACGCTACTCTGTCGGTGTCGTCGGAGGGATCAGTTATTTAGATGTGTCTCGCTGGAAAACGTGAAAAATAGGGAAATTTACCATTGGCTCATAAAATTCTGATTAAAAAGAAAGCAAGACATAATTATCGATAAATGGCGTTCAGCACTGTTAAATGAACGATGGGAACCTCAGTGTAAGCGTGACAGGACCAAAATTGACTTAAATTTTCATGAATTATTTGTATGAACGTTTGATGTACAGTGCAAGAAAGGTTTCGTTGCAATTTTTCTTTTTGAAAGTAAGAGTCATCATAGAAAAGAAAAGGGCATTGTGAAATATTGCATACACATGCATAATTTCCAATGACTAGGACTCAGAATGTCGTTATGGTGAAGTGTTGCCACCGCCAACTGTTCTAACGACAGGAAAGGTTCGCAGTTGCGCTAAAATTAACGGAAAAACAGAGATTAAGCAAAGCTGAAATGCGCTTTCAGCTTTCGTCCTAATTGCACTCTCAACTGATGTCAGCATTGAATATCAAAGTAAATCGCGAAATGTTAGATAGTCAATTAGAACCCGTAACCAACAGACAGATTATATGTCGTATTTCTTCTTTCGATGCAACGTGCTCCGCACTAGCTGGAGCAACGACGGATGATCTCCGACGGAATGTGAAAGGACCGCAATGGAATGGGACGAGAGCGTTCCTTTGCATAGCAAAATAATTAATACCCTCTTCCACACACTTTACAGTGATTTTCAGAGAAAATATATATCAGTTGCCCCACCCCTTTCAAAACATTTTTATACGAAAGTAGAGCTCCAGTATTTCAAACGGATTGCTGCTGTGATAGACTTATACCACTGGCCAAAAGAAAAAGGGAAGAGAACATACAGCGCGTATGAAAGTATATAGGCAGTAATATGTACCTCATAACGGCATTACGTGCAGTAAATAATAGCACAAAGAATCATCTATTGCCAGCTTTACAACAGCTTGCGAAGGAAACTTACATACGAACAGCGTTAGTTAGAACCAACGGCTTTCACAGATGTTTTAATAATCGAAGACACAGCTTTATCTGAAAAAATGGATGAAATTAAGTTAGATGGGGCCAAGGTGCCAGTTATCATCATCAGAATCAGTCGTTTGACATTGAATGATAGATACAGACGTCTTCTAGGCTTTTCCATGAAGGGGCAAATATCTTTATCATTGAAACTTCCTGGCAGATTAAAACTGTGTGCCGGACCGAGACTCAAACTCGGGACCTTTGCCTTTCGGGGGCAAGTGCTCTACCAACTGAGCTACCCAACCACGACTCATGACTCCTCCTCACAGCTTTACTTGTGCCAGTACCTCGTCTCCTACCTTCCAAAACAATTTACCATTGTTTTCCACGTGTATTCATATGACTCTTCTGATTTTGTATGTGTCACTGATATTGTAGTCAAGCGCTACTATGTTTTTTTGCGATGTGTACAGTGCGTTACTTTAGAGCCAGATAGCATTGTTGGTAAATATACACGATACAGCCGCATTAATGTGACGACCCACTACGTTCGACGTCGTCATGCAATAACCACTCATAGATGGAAGCTGCCAGCACTGACAGTAAATGGTACATAAAAAGCGTGTCTGGTGGAGCGCGGAAAACAGTCAAATCGTTGTCGTGGTGGAGAAAGGAAGCGCTTTATCTTGCGTCCTAAAGGGAATGATTCTTGACTTGCAGGCCAAGGGTGGAAGCATTTTCGAAACGCCTAAGTTTGTAAACCGTTCACATGCCACCATAGTTAAGCTCTGATCACCCAGATGAACCAAGCAGCTACCAACACTGTTTACTCAACAACCGTTCAGCGAATGTTGCTGCATATAGGCCCCTGCCATGAGGTCCCTGGTTCAAGTACTCGTGCTGTTCATTGGCTATGTGACCTTTTCAGTTGAATAACGTTTGACGCTCCATTGGACAGATGGCCGTTGGCGTGTATGGCATGAAACGTCTAGAAGCAAACAAAGAGAGAGCGTTGTGGTGTATGGAATGTTTTCGTGGCATTACCTGGATGATCTCGTCATTCTGGAAGGCACAGTGGATCAACACGCGTATACATCTATCCTTGGGGACCATGTCCACCCCTACATACAGTTTTTTCTTCCTCGGTACGATGGCATCTATCAGCAGGACAATGCAACTTGTCACACAGCTTACAGGGCACATTCGCGGTTCGAAGAGCACCAGAATGAGTTTATCCATACTTCTGCTGCCATCAAACACTCTGGATTTAAGCCCAGCTGGGAATCTGTGACTCAATCTCGATTGGGTTATTCGCACAGAGAAATCTAGCACAGTTGGCCATGACATGGGAGTCGGCATGGATCCACATCCCAGTAAGTACCTTTTCCAGAACGTCACTGACTCTCTTCCTGCATGTCTCACAGCAGAATGGGCTGCAAAAGGTGGTTATTCAGGCTGTAGACAGATGGTCACATTAATGTGACAGGACAGTGTAGTTGTCAGTTTATTTCCTTCCATGGGCAGCTGGCTCTAAATGTGGGGTAATGCAGTGTTGACTACCTTACCCTATGTGAAAAACTCTGATAGCATTTGACCACTAAATGACTCACATCTAGAGGCAGTCATCTCTAGTGAACGCATCGGAGGAACAATGCAGGAATGTATGATGTATGTTCAGTCATGGGTGAAGTGGGAGAGCTGCTACTGTTTAGTGATGGGATACAGAGAAGGTGCACTTTGTCTGCAAAACAGCTGCTTTTAGAACACTTGTTAAGCCAATAATGGAATATTACTAAATTGTGATAGATCCATATCTGGTTGGACTTTCAGGGGATGTCGTGTACATTTAAAAAATTCTGCGGAATTGGTAACAAGTCTGTTATACTCGTGGGATAGCTTCACACATGTATTAAAAATCTGAAGTGGTAGGTGTATGATTGAATTCGCCTTTTATTTCATGACGATTGTATTATAAAAACTATGGATATTCTGTAGTCGCTCCTGAAAGTGTCTGGAGAGTAAAATAACTGTTTTCACAGAGGGGAGGGTAACAACTTTTCTTTCTATACATTCAATTCCTTATTGGAGTTGATGAAACCTTAATCTTTAATACAATGAATAGTTCCTCTGGTGCGCACCTTACGGCATTCGAGGAGTACCGAAATGTTGATTTTACGTTTCAAAATTCTGTCTTCTTTTAATAGTAAGCGCATGTAGCTCAGTGATAGATATTTTGGAATAACCCTATTCATCCAGACGTACGAAATATCGATTTCGCCAATAATTCGCTGCTGCTATCGCTAATACAGGTAATTTCCAAGAAACGATGCACAGCGATGTCGCGGCCTCACTGCAAGCAATGTATATCGAAAAGTCAACTCTCGATGCAAATATTGTTTTCCACTTTCACAACGGAACGTTGTATGAGAATAGCAGAATGTCGCATGAGAGTAAATATTTCAGTTTTTATATTTTTATGACTGACGAGTACCTGGTAAATCTCTCTTCTGTGAGATTTTTTCCAATTTCCCTAAAAGATGTGTCAAAAGTATGTCGTGGGTATGGGGAAAAAGGAATGTTACCTACACCAGTCAAGGTGTTGTATACAACGACAATGAACCTGATG
This sequence comes from Schistocerca serialis cubense, assembly GCF_023864345.2. Lineage (NCBI taxonomy): Eukaryota > Metazoa > Arthropoda > Insecta > Orthoptera > Acrididae > Schistocerca > Schistocerca serialis. The sequence goes on along the minus strand of NC_064640.1, from coordinate 398,453,641 downwards.
AGTAAAGTAAGCGATATTATTTTTTTAAATAAATTTCTGTAAGTGAAAAAAGTGTTGTTACCCTCTCCTTTTGAGTGACTTTCTGTTATCATTACATTACATTCGTCTATTGTCGCCTCTCTTACGAACATCTCGAGAGTAGAGCGTTCGGTGCATACCGCTTGTATTGATGCCGCGATTTCGATGTGCACTTTTTCCTGACAATTCGTTGTACTGTACCACGAAAGAACCCTCTGTTGAACAGCTCAATTTCTGTTCGAGAAGCTATGAAACAATTAGCGGTGGCATAATTTTACGCATGTCTGTGGTAACATCTAGAAAGTAACGAGTCAGCAGTGATCCATATCTGTGACGAGCAACAAAGATTAATATTTGAATGCTAATATTTCGTTCCACGCATCGTTGGAGACAAGAGCGCGCATTTCGATAGCTGATAGGTGCCTGGCTGCTGAGAGTAGGACAAATCGAGATTTTAAGAGGAATTCGGGTAAGTACGTTGCTCTTATTTTCACATTTACTTCTTTTTGCTTTATTTTTGCAGTAACTGCTTAAAATTAATTTCGGCATGCAGCTATTTTCGAGTGATGAAACTGAACAGCCTTGTGGTACTTACCGATACGTCCATTCAGTGCTATTGTGTGTTATTCCAGAAGTAGTATAAACCGCATATAGGCATATACAGTCGCGTTTCCTACTTCGCAAATCTGTGCTCGTTGTAGAACATGTGGAACGTAATTCAAATAACAGCGCTATAACGTCAGTTGCAACAGAGGAGCATTCATTTGCGAGCTAAATAGTTATTATTAATAATATGCTACTGCCTACAGTGACGACGGATGAGACTCAAACTCACCACTAGATTTCTGGCAGTTTTTTTATGGGCGGATACTGTCTAGCGTTCTCCTGTCATGTCATTGGTAACTTCTCTACGGACATCGGTCTACAGTTGAACTACGGGTACAGAACTTTGAAAACCTTAAATTATGATGAAAGCCATTCGGCCTGTGTAGGTATTGCACCAAACTCGCCCATAATTTCCATCTGTGTGAATACAATGTGGAATTCTCAGGCACCAATATCTCACCGTTGCCAAGAATACAAAGGGGAACGAGTACTACATTCTGCTTAAATATATTGTTGACGTTAGATGGTAATAATCACTACGGTAACGACGCAAAGGGATACGAGACGAGATCTCAGCAAAAGTAACATCCCACGTTTTCATTTTGGGGCATGTCTTATAAATGGCGTGACGACTTTTGCCCAACATGCACGCAGGAGAAACCGGATAATACTGTAGTTATCTCCCATTTCAAGTAGTGCAGCTTTAATAGAGACAAATTGCGAAAGGTATCTGATTGCTGTTTATCTGCAACACACTGCCTCGGTTAAAAGTAACGAAGTTTTGCGGATGTGCTTCGTTGTTGATCAAATAGGCCAGGCTTTTGCACTCGACAAGCTAATACGTAGACCTAACTACGGGAAATAGTTTTCAGTGTTCAGGCCATACATTTCACTGACACAAGTGGCCATAACTGTGACCGCTGCAGCCATTAGCTTCTATCTGCAGCTGAATGGTTCAAAATAAATAGTAGTGATGGCACTGGTATATGAGGTACTGGAATTCTATGAGCACAGACCTTCCTTGTCATGGGAAGGCGACGGAGTAGTCAACATGGAGCATCTAAGATGTACTGGTGCAGGTAGCTCACATACTGCAGTTGTTCTAGAATGTTAATTTCGTATCAGCTGACACCATTTGGTTTTTTGCCTGTATTGTGCAGCATATTGTCCATTCAACTCTTATGGGCTGTACCACTTTACAGTTGCCTAGCTGAGTTGATCACTGCTAACGTGTGTTTCAGGATCTCCATTAGCTACATCTGACTACAGTCTAGATAACACTGTGACGGTTGTATTCTAAAAACTCTAGAATGATTCCCTTCAAATGGTCTACCCCTCAATGTTAACATGACTCAGTTTGTTGAGTTTCTCACAGAACATTAAAAACAAGAAGATATTGAAATAAAATGTCCTAATGAAGAAATATTGAGAATTGAGTCTTCCAGATTCCTGGTATTACATATTAATAACTACCTAAACTGGTCATTTTGCGTCCTCTATCTATTGTAAACTGGAGCTACATTGGCCCAATTTCTGCCTGTCTGTTTTGTGGCAGAGAGAAAATTTCAAATACAATTTTTCTAGTACTGTCTCACACTAATACCATTAATTAAGTTATTAAACAAGAAGCCGACCGCGGTGGCCGTGCGGTTCTGGCGCTGCAGTCTGTAACCGTGGGACTGCTACGGTCGCAGGTTCGAATCCTGCCTCGGGCATGGGTGTGTGTGATGTCTTTAGGTTAGTTAGGTTTAAGTAGTTCTAAGTTCTAGGGGACTTATGACCTAAGATGTTGAGTCCCATAGTGCTCAGAGCCATTAAACAAGAAACATCACATCTGTTGCTGCAGTACCATAAAAAAATGGGCCAGTGTTCCCACACTCAGGGCTACTTTGGCCCACTCAGTTATTTCTTAATGAAAAAGTGATAATTTGATGTTGCGACTAAGTAAACTCAATGAATATCTCTACAGTAGACATTCAGGAGTATGAGGAACAAATAAAACACTGGGTTTTGAAGGTGAGCATAGGGAATACTGAACTTTGTTCAGAAAGTGATACAGTAAACACTCCAGTTTATAGTGTGTTTCATCACTTGACTCACAAATTTTCAAGTTACATGTTACATTATGGTAACTGTCTGGTAAGGGATTAGATTAGATTAGTACTTGTTCCATAGATCATGAATACAACACTTCGTAATGATGTGGAATGTGTCAGGTTAATAAAAGGTGTCTATACAAGATATTACATTACACAAAATATTACATGACACTTAATATTTTAATTTTTTTTGTGGGGCTTGGGGAAATTACACACTTACTATATCCAAAAATTCACCTAATTAGTAGAAAGAGTTGCCAATAAGAAATTCTTTTAATTTCCTTTTAAATGCTATATGGCTATCTGTCAGACTTTGGATGCTATTAGGTAAGTGACCAAAGACTTTTGAGGCAGCATAATTTACCCCCTTGTGAGCCAAAGTTAGATTAAACCTTGAGTAGTGAAGATCATCCTTTCTCCTAGTGTTGTAGGCATGTACACTGCTATTACTTTTGAATTTGTTCGTATTGTTAATAACAAATTTCATAAGGAATATATATAATGTGAGGCTACAGTGAAGATCTCTAGCTCTTTAAATAAGTGTCTGCAAGATGATCTTGGATGAGCCCCAGCAATTATTCTGATTACTTGCTTTTGTGCAGTGAACACTCTTTTACTCAATGATGAGTTACCCAGAATATGATGCCATACGAAAGCAGAGAATGAAAATAGGCATGGTAAACTAATTTACTGAGATGTATATTGTCAAAATTTGCAATGACCCTAATAGCATAAGTAGCTGAACTCAAGCGTTTCAGCAGATCCTCAGTGTGTTTTTTCCAGTTCAACCCCTCGTCAATGCATACACCTAGAAATTTTGAATACCTTAGCTACCGATTTCTGATCGAAGTCTATACTTATTAACGTTGTCATTCCATTTACTGTGTGGAACTGTATATACTGTGTTTTGTCAAAGTTTAATGAGAGCCCATTTGCAGAGAACCACTTAATGATTTTCTGAAAAACGCCGTTTACAATTTCACCAGTTAATTCTTGTCTGTTGGGTGTGACCGCTATGCTTGTATCATTGGCAAAAAGTAACAGCTTTGCATCTTCATGAATATAGGATGGCAAGTCATTAATATATGTTAACAACAGCAGAGGACCCAAGACCGAACATTGCGGCACCCCATTCTTGATTGTTCCCCAGTTTTAGAAATCACCAGTTTTTTTGCATATTATGTGAACTGCTTATTTCAACTTTCTGCACTCTTCCAGTTAGGTATGATTTAAACCATTTGAGCACTGTCCCATTCATACCACAGTACTTGAGCTTATCTAGAAGTATTCCATGATGTACACAACCAAAAGCCTTTGATAGACCACAAAAAATCCCAATGGGTGACTTCCGGTTACTCAGAGCTTTTAATATTTCATTGGTGAAAGTATATATATAGCATTTTCCATTGAGAAACCTTTATGGAAACCAAACTGACATTTTCTTAAAATTTCATTTTTACAAAGGTGTGCAGCTACTCTACAATACATTACTTTTTCAAGACTTTTGGATAAGGCAGTCAGAAGAGAGATTTGGCAGTAGTTGTTGATGTCAGACGTATCCCTTTTTTTATGCAGTGGTTTAACAATGGCATACTTCAATCTATCTGGCAAAATACCCTGCTTCAGAGAGCTATTACATATGTGGCTAAGAATCCCACTTATTTCTTGGGAACAAGCTTTTATTATCCTGCTGGAAATGCCATCAATTCCATGTGAGGATTTATTCCTGAGAGAGATTATTATCTCCCTAATGTCAGAGGGAGAGGTGGGTGGAGTTTCAATTGTATCGAATGGTGTGGGTAAGACCTCTTCCATTAACTGCCTTGCTTCTTCTAATGAACATTTAGATCCTATTTTATCTACGACATTTAAAAAATGATTATTCAAAATGTTTTCGACTTCCGGCTTGCTGTTTATCAAGTTTCCAGTCACTTTGATGGTAATGCCGTCATCCTGTACTCTTGGCTACCCTGTCTCCCATGTAATAATATTCCAAATTGTTTTAATTTTGTTATCAGAGGTATTAATTTCAGACATGATACACATGCTTCTGAACTTTTTAATAACCTAAATTAATGTAGCACAGTAGCTTTTAGAATACTTGGATGTTTCTGGGTCATTGCTATTTCTTGTTGTTAGATACAGTTCCCTTTTGTGGTTATAAGATATTTTTAATCCTTTAGTAAGCCAAGGTTTTTTTGCATGGTTTCTTATAATTAGATTTAACTACTTTCTTGGGGAAGCAGTTTTCAAATTCTCTTACAAGTGTATATATACTAAGATGGTATCTGTTCTTTCGGACATATCCGAAAGAACAGATAGCATTGGTGACCATGCAGCTCATTAGAATGAAATTAAAATGAAATGAACACCTTTAGCTGCTCACAGGCGTTGACATACGTCAACGGGGACAAATGAAAATGTGTGCCCCGACCGGGACTCGAACCTGGGATCTCCTGCTTACATGGCAGATGCTCTATCCATCTGAGCCATCAAGGACACAGAGGATAGCACGACTGCAGGGATTTATCTCTCGCATGCCTCCCTCGAAACCCACATTCTCAACATATTGTCCCGCACTACATTTGTAGTGCCCCCGCCTATTATACTCATTACTCGCAGCGCGTTGCCGATTCCCGTAAGAGTTCGGGCACTGTTTGTGCATTCGCACAGAAGAAGAAGATGGTCAAGTGGCTAGTGAGCCTTAACTATATATATACTAAGATGGTATCTGTTCTTTCGGACAGCGGTCGTGCGATTCCAGACTGTAGCGCCTAGAACAGCTCGGCCACACTGGCCGGCCCCGAAAGAACAGATTCCATCTTAGTATATATATAGTTAAGGCTCACCGGCCACTTGACCATCTTCTTCTTGTGTGCGAATATACAAACAGTGCACGAATTCTTACGGGAATCACCAACGCACCGCGAGTAATGAGTATAATGGGAGGGGGCACTACGAATGTAGTGCAGGACAATACATTGAGAATGTGGGTTTCGCGGGAGGCGTGCAAGAGATTTAATCCCTGCAGTCATGCTACCGCTATCCTCTGTGTCCTTGGTGGCTAAGATGGATAGAGCATCTGCCATGTAAGCAGGAGATCCCGGGTTCGAGTCTCGGTCTGGGCACACATTTTCATTTGTCCCCATTGACGTATGTCAATGCCTGTAAGCAGCTAAAGGTGTTCATTTCATTGTAGTTTCTTGCAGGTGTATCATGAAATAAGTAATATTTTAAATGACTATTGGGTTCCTTGTACACCTCGCCCCAGTCTAACTGCTGAAGATTTTCTCTGAAATTTCTAATTGTTGAGTCATTAATTGAACACACAACTTTGGAGGGTAGTTTTGAATTACTGAGTGGAGCTATGTCATATACTGTAACTAGCTGAGCATCATGATCAGAAAGGCCATTCTCAACAGGACAGGAATTTATGTCTTTAAACCTATCTTGGTCTATAAAAGTGTTATCTATCAATGTGCTGCTGTCCTTTACTACCTGAGTAGGAAAATTAATGACAGATGTCAAACTGAAAGAACTGAGCAAGAGTTCCAGGTCATTCTTCCTATTACACTCTTTCAGTGAATCGACATTGAAGTCCCAACAAATAAAAATTTCTTTCCCCTATCTGACAGATAGCACAACAAGGCATCCAAGTTTTCCAGGAATAAATGAAAGTTTCCTTAAGGGACCTATATACCGTTACAATTATAAAAGAGCCCTCCTTCAGTTTAAGTTGATGGACACATGCTTCTATATGTTGCTCTAGACAAAACTTTTTTGCGTCTAAGCTTTCTACAAAGTGATAACTTTTGACATATATGGCAACTCCTCCTCTCACCTTATTTTCTCTACTCATATGTGCAGCTAGTTTATAACCACTGATATTTACCTTTTCCATATCAGACACAATGTGATGCTCAGATAGACATAGTATATCTATTACATTATCAGATTCAGTGTCATCTAAGCAAACCAGGAGCTCATCTACTTTACTCTTCAATCCCAGAATTAGGGGAACATGTGACAGAACAAAACAAATAATATAAATTTAGTTGTAAATCACTTTTACTTATTACAATAACACTGTAATACATAAGATAAATTGGTGGGCTAGTTTTTAGCACTTTGTAGAAAGAAAGTTTTAGATCTGAGAAGTTTTTCTGCTATCTGTAATTATAATTTGAAATCAACCATACACTTGTTTCACAGTGGCCCATGCGTGGGGTGCATTGAAACTGTTGATGGGGTACAATAATACAACATTTTCAACATTTTAACTAGTTTCATTTGTCCGGTTTTACTCAAACACACATTAACACAATAATTATTGGACTACACTCTTAACCATGAAATTATACAGGCTACTTAGACTTTGAATATAAAAACCTGAATGATTCAAAACAGTAGAATTAAAATGTCCACAACAATCAAATGAAAATACAACATTAATAGCTGTGAGGAAATACCCAGTGAGATTTTCCCATATTTATAGAAGAAAAGTCAATTCCAAATGATAAGGAATCCGCGAGTCTTTTTGTTTACTAGCACTGAACAGATTTCAGGAGAATCATTTTTATTTCCATCTGGCACACTGATGCTACTTCTTCAACTGGTGGTTTTAGGAATGAATTTTCCTTTTTTGCTCTGGTTCTAAAACAGCTTACTGCACTGTCTTCTTCAGAGTCTGTTCCTTTTGTTACAACACCAATGTAAAACTTCTTGCTGCTGAAGGTTTCATATTCTACCAAAACATAATCATCTACTTTTGGATCCGTCTCCATATCCTCAAACTCATCTGGTTTTACTGATGAAATTAGTTCTTCACACATTTCTTCAATGTTGTCAAAATCATCTAGGATAATAGCATCAGCATGGTCAGTGCTAGATTCTGAATCATCCTGTTTTCACTTTGTGAAAAGTGACTCTTCACTTGCAATGTTACGTTTTTGTGTTTCAAATTTCCCTGTCATACTTTAATTCCTGATGTGCTGATAGCAATGATAGTTTTGCCCTTCCTGTGGCTATGTCTCATATTTTCTTTTAATAGCTTTGGGCTAAGCATGGACATTTTCAGAAGAATATTTGAATACCTATGAATTTTCCTTTGATGAGGTAAATTCATTCACAAATTAAGGCTCCTCTCAGATGTTATTTTCCATGAACTATGACTCCTGTTCCACCAAAGCCTCAGAAGGATGGTCATTGACATAACTACATAGGAAGTCTGCATCTGTGAAGACATCTTTATCAAAAGGAACAATTCCTGTTCTGTGAAATGTCACTATTATGTTGGTTGGAATCATTGCTTTCTTGTGAGTATGCTCACAAATAATGGAGAAGGTTAGCCCATGGTGTTCCACAAGCCAATTGTTAACTGCAGCATTATAAAATGCCTTAACTGGCTTAAAAACGCTAACATCTAGAGGGTGCAACTTATTGGCGTAATGTGATGGAAACAGAACTATGGCACCATTCATCTTCACTATTTCTAACACCTCACTTGATAAATGACCTCTGTTGTTATCACAGAGGAGAAAAGTTGGTTCTTCTTTTGAACTTTTAGATTGTTTAACAAAGTGCTTCATCATCTGTACAAAGAGCTTTTTTGTCATCCAGCCAGAATAGTTAGTTAGCCCTGGAGTTCCAGACGTACCTTTTTCTGCAATTACCTTTGGAGGTTTATGGACCATACTAGTGCAAGTTTCATTTAAATGAAATATCTGCACTCCACTTGCAAATTCAGGGCAATCTTTGTAAAGTGACTGCTGATTAATGAAAAATACCTCAACATTTGTTTCATTAATTGAAGTGACACTAGACAGACTGTATCCCTATGGTGTGTGGATACTTACTTTTGGTTTCCTCGCCAAAAATTCTTTAAACCATTCAACACTTGCTGTCTTCTGCCTACTACAATTTGAAGGGTGATGAATTTCATTAAGAACCATCATTTCATAGGGTACCTTCCTACATTGTTCAGTTGAATGACCATAAAACATTTTGAATGTTCTAAAAAGTAATCTCCTAATGTCATCTCCTGCCCCACAGAAAACACTTCCTCAATTCATAATTGGGCCTAAACTTTAGTTCACTCTGTTCATCAGCATGCTTTTGTGACTTACATACATATCGGAACAGAGTTGAGTGTTCACATCTTCTATTTCAGCAGCTCCACAAATTCTCATTTCATTCTGGACAAATTTGAAAGCTTCTTTCAGTGAATCTTCAGAAAGTGAATCTATGTTTATAGTTCTTTTGTAATTATGAACCATCTTCCACAACAAAATAAATAAAAAAAGGCATTTCAGCATCAAAGGTATAAAAAGGCATAAATGTATTTCAACTTGTTAAAATTATTTTAAAAATTAGAACTTTTAGAGTAATGTTTGTATTTTTGAATCATTTGAGGTGGACTGAAACATTTCAGTGTGCCCCAATGATACATGTTTCAATGTGTCCCATTGGCAGCCATTTTTAAATTAAATCAATGGTGGGTAGTTCACTTAAGGTTTACTCTTTAGGTGTGCCGCTGGCCAAATTCAAATATATTGCAGGAAAACTGTTTTGTTTCACTGTGCCCTGTGTTTCACTGTATTCTATGTTCATCTATATCATATGTTAAAGATACACTACAGTATGGATACCAACGTTGTTACACAAATTGCATAAGTTCAGGTACTTGAAAATAGCCACACTTTGTTAGTAATGTTGGACTGATAAATCTTAGTAAATCTTCCGAATGATAAAATAGTCTATCTTTTTGTTCTGGTCGTGTAGGACATTGTCTTTCTTCTTTGTTGTATACAAGTATGGCACATTGTCCAACTGCTCCTTTGGTTTTCAATATATTGTGGTGCTAGACATCATCTTGCATATCAGAGAAACTTTCAGAATCACCAACAGATTATAGCACTGTTTCATATTCATTTTGGAAATACTTTTGTCTGAACTAAAAGAACCCCATATTTTGCAAAAATGTGCAACATTTTACAGAAGTATAAAATATATTGCCTGAACTGAATTTCACACAAATGGAAGTCTCTTACCTTATTACCTAATACTGACAGAATACAAAATTACACTCACTAAATTTTTAGCTTAACTTATGTGAACACTCTAGACAGAAATTTCTGAATTTTAATAGCTATTGCAATAATTATGATTAACAATGACTCCATTGCTGAAAATGCAATATTACTCCATGAATCTCACAGCCTTGTAGATTGTTCTTCTTACACTGTAAATACATACTAGCTTCTTTACTTCATGCTAATGGTTGTAGTTTTAGCAGGAAAAAACTTAAACCTTTTTCTGACCATTGGGCCAAACTTACTTGCAAAGGGGCAAAGTAACCCTAGCTTATGGTATATAAACCACTGAATTTGACATTATTTGCCATTCACTTTATAGCATCTGCTTGTGACATGGAAACAATAAAAGCTGTATACTTTTGGTATTTCCGTTCACTTATTAGATAAGGCATCATATTCTCGAAAAATCAATCCCAAGCAAATAAAATACTTATAGTATGAAAGAAGATCATCAGAATTATGAATAGAGTTCACCCTAGATGCTCATACAAAAATATATTGAAACAACTGCGGGTACTGTACTGTCACCATTAGTTTCAATGCATGTCTTTCACTTTTCTGCTCTGTCAACAATAATTGTGCAGTAAAAAAAAAAAATAAAAATAAAAATAAAAAAAAATGTTCTGGAATGCTCGTACAACTCTTTATAAGACTATTTTGACAGTGTGCAATACTTCAATAAATGAGTTTTATATATGAATTAGACTGTGAGGCTTACAATTTGTTTGTGTGATTATTATTACTGCAGTCATCTGAGCACAGGACTCACACTTTTCATGTATTGGCTTACATATGATTTAGACTGTAAGCCTTATGACCATTCATGGATGGTTATCACTGTAATAATTTGATGTGCTCTACACACTAGTGATACACTCACATCCAGGATACACGGAACTCAAAAATCAATATATAAAGTAACACAGACAGTTGGTTTTTTCTTCCAGAAATTCTGAATGGACAATGTTATTGGTAATAAATGCTCCTATATTCAATTTGTCCAGAGTCTGCTTTCATCAGATCTGCACTAAGATAGTTTTTTCTTAACACATTTCAAATTCCCCCATCTTGGAGCAGTTAATTTGCAGTCTGTTCCTGTGACCATTGTAGTGGTTTAAGTGGTAGTAAGGGGATGATCATCAGCTCCATGATGCTATTAGCCTTATCAACTGTATTTGCATATGCCGTGAATGAAAGGCTTACTCACTGTACACAAAATGTTCGTATCAGGAGAGCTCTCCCCACTTTTGTCTGCTCCTTGTTGAGTAGATTTTCCAGGATGAAGAGGATTAATTAATCAGCAGATCTTATGTCCCACTGAAGATGATGTATCTCGAGTGAACTACTTTGAAATTTAAAAGGGGAACAACATTTGTAGTCACACAGTAACTGTATGCCAACTACAGTAAGATTTCAAATCAACTTTAATTTATAGTAGAATAATGAAGATGGCAAGACTGATCAGAAAAGCATTGAATAGGAACTTTGCTTGCTCTTCAGATGAATGTGACTAGAGCCAGTAAGACCCAATGACAAGAATTAAAATTTAATTGCATAACATATATTTCTGTTTCTCTGAGTAAAAATTGCCACATGGCCATTTGAATGATTTTTCATCAATGGACTTGCGGTTTACTAACATTTTATCCTTGGAAACCCATACTCTATGTAAGAGAATATATTGAAAAATTAAAATATGAAAGATTCAGGATGAATTTTAGTAAACTAGTGTGCTTTTTAATCAAATTTCTTGTGTCTTTTTCTCTTCTCTAGTCAGGAAATTATTTCTATATATCATTCTTAGCCTTATACTCTCATACAATTCTAAGTCTTCATGTTATGCATTACACAGAAACTTATGCATACCGGTACTATGTAGTTGGATATCTGTTTTATTTATAACTGTGGGCAGCATATATTGCCTGATGTCTTTGTTACTACTGCAGCCTCTGTGGAGAAAGTTATTCACATGTTGCTCTGTGAAGCCACCAGACTCAGAAGCATGTCATTTGAATGCTGATGATGGATGAAAGTTTCATCAACAGGCTTTGACTGACAAGGGCATTATAAGCAGAAATATACACAGCATGATTGCCACATGATTTTTACACTTACGTGCCAATACAATTTACTGAGTTAGGTGATGCAGTGGTAAGCACATTGAACTCGCATTCAGGAGGACAACAGTTCAAACTCACATCCGACAATCCTGATTTAGGTTTTCTATGATTTCTGTAAATCACTTCAGGCAAATGCCATGATGGTTCCTTTGAAAGGGCATGGCCAGTTTCCTTCCCATTTCCTATCCAATCAAATTGGTCCGATGACCTCGTTGTTTGGTCCCCTCCTCCAAAATCCTCCAATCCAAGAGCCAACCAGCCAGTACAGTTTATGATGAAACGTATAATTCACAGTTACAATACTAGAAGTATTAAAGTTTTGGTACAGACTAAGTGATCCTACCTGGGACTAAGAATAAAATTCTATGTTTTTGTTGTTGTCTTCAGTTGGAATATTGGTTTGATGCAGTTTCCATGATGCTCTATTCCATACAAGCTCCTTCATCTCTGAATAATTGCGAAATGAAATGTCGCATGGCTGGGGCCTACCATCGAGTAAACCATTCACCTGGCATAAGTCTTTTGAGTTGACACCACGTCGGCGACTTGCATCTCGATGAGGATGAGATGATGATGATTAGGACAACATAGTACCCAGCCCTTGAGCAGAGAAAATCTCCGACCCAGCCAGGACTCGAACCCAGGCCCCTTGGCATAACATTCTGTTATGCTGACCACTCAACTACCAGGGCCGACTCTGAGTAACCATTATAACCCACATTCATTTGAACTTGCTTATTGCACAGCCAAGTTAATGAAGTCCACAAAATGATGACACGGGAAAAGAGAATGTGTAGTCACAAATGTTTGTGCAGTGGTAGGGGGGAGTGTTATGAAGAATGTACTAAAAATGCTGACCTGTGGGCTGCGTGTGTGTGTGTGTGTGTGTGTGTGTGTGTGTGTGTGTGTGTGTGTGTGTGTCTGTGTGTGACAAACTGTGACATTTCGTAAAGATGTTTTCCGGTACAAAATTAAACTGCATTAACTTTCCTACAAGAAAGATCCTATTCAGTTTTTCTCTCTGCTAAACCCTCTCTGACTTCCTGCTCAACCACTGCTGCCCCTTCATGCCCTTTGGCTCTTATAACTGCCATCTGGTTTTTGTATAAGTTGTGTATAAGCTTTCGCTCCCTGCATTTTATTCCTGCTACCTTTACAATATCAAAGAGTGTATTCCATTCAACATTGTCACAAGTTTTCTCTGAGTCTACAAAAGCTAAAAACATAGGTTTGTCTTTCTTTAACCTATCTTATAAAATAAGTTGTAGGGTCCGTACTGGCTTGTATGTTCCAACATTTCTCCAGAACCAAAACTGATCTCTTCCACAGTCAGCTTCTAGCACTTTTGTATTCTTTTGAAAATAGTTCCTTTCAGTATTCTGCAACCATGATTTATTAATCTTGCAGTTGGGTAATATTCACATGTGTGTCAACATCTGCTTGCATTGAATTTAGAATTACTGCATTCTTTGTGAAGTCTTAGAGAATTTCCCCTGTATAATACACATATCTTGCACACCAGGTGGACATGTTTTGTCATGGCTGTCACTCTCAAGGATATCAACAGTTCTGAGGGAACATCATTGTCTCCAGGGCCCTAGTTTTGGCTTAGGTCTTTCAGTGCCCTGTAAAATTCTTCTCACAATAACTTATCTCCAATTTCCTCTTCATCTACCTCCTCTTTCCTTTCTATAATATTGCTATCAAATTCATTTCCCTTATGTAATCACTTTATATATTCCTCCTGCCTTTCAGCTTTCCTTTGTTTCTTTAGTAGTGGTTTTCCATCTGAGCTGTTAATATTCTTACAGCTGCTTCTTTTTCTCCAAAAGCCTCTTCAGTATATCAGTAGGCAGTATCTACCCCTAGTTATATGTGCATTTATAGACTTACATTTCTCCTGTAGGCATTCCTGCTAGCTACTTTGCCCTTTATTTCTACTAGGCCTTTTATTTTTATCGACTGCCTTAACTATTTCATCTCTCTAAGGTATTTATTCATCATTTACTGTTTTTATTCCCCCTGTTTCAGACAGTTGTTGCCTAATGCACTCTTTGAAATTCTCGACAACATTTAAAACTCTCTTTCAACTTATCCAGGCCCATCACCATTCCTACCTTTTTGCAAATTCTTCAGTTTTAATCTGTAATTCACAACCAATAAATTGTGGTCCGAGTCCACATCTGTTCCTGGAAATGTCCTGAATCTCTGTATTACAATTATGTAATCATTCTGAAATCTTCCAGTGGCTCCATTTTTCTTTTATGATTCTTAAGAGTAGTTTCGATTCGAGATTAGACTGGATTCAGTTTTCGTTCCATAAACTGAAAAATGAAACGATTCTCATAGATGTGGAATGTGTCAGAAAGTATAACATAAAAAACATAGAACATTTCAATATTATACTCACTTCCTTGATCAGTTGTCAAGAGATTGTCAAAATATGTCAGTGATTACAGTAAACTGAAATTGCTAATACTTACAGAATTAATACACTCTCAGAATGAAACATATTTATGTACTTTTAATGTAGCTCTTGTACACAAAATACCTCATCTTGACTGTTGTGACCACATTCTGTCAAAACTGAAATCTTAACAGACTTTTTTTACTTAAGTTGGTCTAGCAGTCCCTGTTAAGATATTCATCTATGGAGTAGAATGAGATGCCTAGCAACAAGTCTTTCGAACCCTGTTTAAACTGTGCTTATCTGAAACCAAGTTTTTAATGGTTACTGGAAATTTATTTAAAATGTATGTTCCTGAATATTGAACTGCTTTTTGGACCAAGGTAAGTGATTTTGGGTCTCTATGTAGGTTGTTCTTATACCTAGTATTGAAACTATGCATTGAGCTATTGGTTGGAAACAGATATCTGCTGTTTGCAACAAATTTCATTAAGGAATCAATATTCTGAGAAGCATTGGTTAGAATATCTAGTTCCGTGAAGAGGTTTCTACATGATGTTCTTGAATTTACACCACAAATGAGACTCAATGCAGGGTTCTGCACTCTAAAAACTTTTGTTAGCTTTGAAGAGTTACCCAAAATATGATCCCATATGACATAATACAGTGAAAGTAAGCAAAGTATTGAAGATTGTTATATTTATATTTCCTACAGCTGATGTCATTCACATTGCAAATACAGACTTGTTTAGGTGATTCAGCAATTCTGTAGTATACCTTTCCCAACTGAATTTATTATCAAGTTGTAATCCCAAAAATTTAGCACTGTTAACCTCCCTGATCTACATATCTTTATATGTTATACACATCTCTTACTGGTTCTGAACTGCATATAGTGGTCTTTTCAAAGTTTGCTGACAGTGAATTAGCCTTAAACCATTTATTAATTCACTCAAAATTTGATTAGCAGCCATTTATGCTGTGGACCCTCATTGAGGCCATCTTAAGTTGTCCTGTCTATTATTTCTATCATCCTTCCTCCACTTAGTATGCATTTGTGCTACCACATTTTCTTGTACTCAGTTTCGATGTATTTCATTTGCCCCATCCTGTCTTCTGTTTCTGCTATCACCACCTCTTTCCTAATGTTGGTCTCTTACATTCCCATTAAAATCACTTGCTGCATAGTTTTGATGCTGAGACCTTTGGTACCCATAATCATTTCTCCCACAATTTTATCTACTGAAATCAGAATTCCTTCCCCATGATAATTATCCTCTTGATTAAAGTTCTGTCAACTACTTCTCTCCATATCCCTGTCTAATTTATCAGCAAATATCAAGAACTGGCCTAGTGACTTGTCAGATCCTCCACTAGACCCTATTGTAGTGTCTGAGGCAAACTTCTTGTAACTGCACCAGTTTGAGTCATTTTATCAAAAGCTTTGTCTGAGTGGACTAATTTCTTTAATTGGTTCCTGCAGAAACCTTTGATTCC
This sequence comes from Schistocerca serialis cubense, assembly GCF_023864345.2. Lineage (NCBI taxonomy): Eukaryota > Metazoa > Arthropoda > Insecta > Orthoptera > Acrididae > Schistocerca > Schistocerca serialis. The sequence goes on along the minus strand of NC_064640.1, from coordinate 398,437,800 downwards.
CTCTTGATTATATCCTGTTCTGATTCTGACCACAATTTATTCCAGAATCTTTCTTCAAAATCCTGAAATGATTCACGCTGACTAAGGTGAAGATTTTCCCATGATAAAGCTTCTCCTCCAAGGGAGCTTTTGAAAAATTTTAGTCTTTAATTTTCTGTCATACCAGAGAGGAAGTTATCTTTACAATATTGTGAAAAATTGAAAGGTTGTAATCTGGACCACGTAATGCCACAGCTTACACATGCATTTTTGGTAACAAAGTTTTCTTGGACTTCTACTAATTGCTTGTATACTACAGTCTCCTTTAAATTACGTTATTCATTCTAGTCATTACAGTTTCCTGAAATTAGCAGAAGTTCATATTTTTAGACTTTAATACACACACTTTCAAGGTCATCATAAAATTCTTCTTTTATTCCTTCACCTGTCTCCTCAGTTGAAGCATGGATTGCTATTATGGATTTATTCCCAAATATTACATTTATCTTCTGCTTGCAGCAGCTTTTATTTGTGTGTGTTCAAATTACAGTTTACACAAATTGTGCTTCAAATTGATGTTTCTCTTCTTGATTCACAATAGTACAGAAAATATTAGAACATATCTACCTTTTCTCTCTTTGATCCATCCCATTTCTCATAAAGCCACAACATAAAAGTCATATTTTTTAGATTCTTCTGATATTTATTTCATTTTTCAGGTTTTAAAAATGTTAATATCCATGTTTCTATTGCCATTTCTGTTATCCTTTTCCATCACCTGGGCCATGTTTGATGGGTCATGAAATACTTTCCAAGGCTCTCACTGAGGTTTCTTTTTATTTTAGTATAATTCCCCATTGCATGAAAAAGAAATACAGGGTGTCTGGTTTAAACGTATAATAGCATAACATGTAATAATGTGAGAAATACGTGAGATATTTATTGATAGTATTTTTCTACATGTATGGTAATTGAAACTTTTTTTTACTCGTTTAATACATCTCATTATGTGCACTGTTAATGGCACAACAGACATCTCTGTGGTACCACTTCTCTCCATGTGTTTTGCAGCATTGCTGGCATAACATTTGTGATACCTCCACAAATGCGATGGCATAGATCTGGTACATCTGAATCATGAGGGCTCTGCTTTAATGACATATATATTAATTCAACAATATCTCCTGGAACTCTGTGCTCAGTATGATTGTCTAACATTGAAAGCAAATCCCCAGCTTCTCAAAGTCACTTGTCGCACTTCCTGATTGCTACATCATAAATGGGAACACTGTCCGTTGGTTGCAGTCCATACTCACAACAAAACTGGCATTGTACCAGTGTAGCAGACTTTAGCTCCATGAGAAAGCACACAGAACACCTTCTGCTGTGGAGTCAACATGGCTAAAACTGCCACTAAATATCTCAATTATGTCTCAAGTAATTAAATTTTATGTTATTATATGTTTAATTGGGACACCCTGTACATATACAAGGTGGTCCATTGATCATGACCGGGCCAAATACCTCACGAAATAAGTGTCAAACGAAAAAACTACTTGTCTAACTTGAAGTGGGAAACCAGATGGCGCTATGGTTGGCCCGCTAAATGGTCTTTCATAGTTCAAACAGATATCCATTTCGTTTTTTTTAAATAGGAACCCCTATTTTTTATTACATATTCGTGTAGTACGTAAAGAAATATGAATGTTTTAGTTGGACCACAATTTTTGCTTTATGATAGATGGCGTTGTAATAGTCACAAACATATGGTTCACAATTTTAGACGAACATTTGGTAATAGGTAGGTTTTTTAAATTAAAATACAGAACATATTTACGTTTGAACATTTTATTTTGGTTGTTCCAATGTGATACATGTACCTTTAAGAAATTATCATTTCTGAGAACGCATGCTGTTACAGTGTGATTATCTGTAAATACCACATTAATGCAAATTTTGGGCAAAATGATGTCCGTCAACCTCAATGCATTTGGCAATACGTATAATGACATTCCTCTCAACAGTGAGTAGTTCGCCTTCCGTCATGTTCGCACATGCATTGACAATGCGCTGATGCATGTTGTCAGGCACTGTCGGTGGATCATGATAGCAAATATCCTTCAACTTTCCCCACAGAAAGAAATCCGGGGACGTCAGATCCGGTGAACGTGCGGGCCATGGTATGGTGCTTTGACGACCAATCCATCAGTCATGAAGTATGCTATTCAATACCGCTTCAACCGCATGCGAGCTATGTGCCGGACATCCATCATGTTGGAAGTACATCGCCATTCTGTCATGCAGTGAAACATCTTTTAGTAACATTGGTAGAACATTACGTAGGAAATCAGCATACATTGCACCATTTAGATTGCCATTGATAAAATGGGGCCCAATTATTCTTCCACCCATAATGCCACACCATACATTAACCCACCAAGGTCACTGATGCTCCACTTGTCGCAGCCATCATGGATTTTCTGTTGTCCAATAGTGCGTATTATGCCACTTTACGTAACCGCTGTTGGTGAATGACGCTTTGTCGCTAAATAGAATGCGTGCAAAAAATGTGTCATCGACCCATAATTTATCTTGTGCCCAGTGACAGAACTGTACACAATGTTCAAAGTCATTGCCATACAATTCCTGGTGCATAGAAATATGGTACGGGTGCAATCAATGTTGATGTTGCATTCTCAACACCGACATTTTTGAGATTTCCGATTTTTGTGCAGTTTGTCTGCTACCGATGTGTGGATTATGCGCCACAGCAGCTAAAACACCTATTTGGGCATCATCATTTGTTGCATGTTGTGGTTGACATTTCACATGTGGCTGAACACTTCCTGTTTCCTTAAATAACGTAACTATCCGACGAATGGTCCGGACACTTGAATGATGTTGTCCAGGATACCGAGCAGCATACTTAGCACACCTCCATTGGGCATTTTGATCACAATAGCCATACATCAACACGATATCAACCTTTTCTGCAATTGGTAAACGGTCCATTTTAACATTGGTAATGCATCACAAAGCAAATACCATCCGCACTGGTGGAATGTTACATGATGCCACGTACTTATACGTTTGTGACTATTACAGCGCCATCTATCACAAAGCGAAAAAAGTGGTACAACTAAAACATTCATATTCCTTTACGTACTACACAAATATGTAATAAAAAATTGGGGTTCCTATTTAAAAAAACACAGTTGATATCCATTTGTCCTATGGCAACACCATCTAGCGGGCCAACCATAGTGCCATCTGGTTTCCTCCTTCAAGCTAGATAAGTTTCGTTTTTTGTAGTTTTTTCATTTGATGCTTATTTCATGAGATATTTCGCCCGGTCACTATCAATGAACCACCCTGTATACTGAAGTACTGCCGGGGTGGTATTATGTTGAAGTTCATGATGCTAGGAGTGTTTGATGACTGATTGTCTTGACACTGTCAGAACATATGTAGTGTAAAGTGATAAGAAAATTCTAAGACTGGGTAATAGGTTCAAATGGCTCTGAGCACTATGGGACTCAACTGCTGAGGTCATTAGTCCCCTAGAACTCAGAACTAGTTAAACCTAACTAACCTAAGGACATCTCAAACATCCATGCCTGAGGCAGGATTCGAACCTGCGACCGTAGCGGTCTTGCGGTTCCAGACTGCAGCGCCTTTAACCGCACGGCCACTTCAGCCGGCTGGGTAATAGGGTTTGACGGGCAGTTTTTTGGTTGTAGGGTATATGTGGGGAGACATTGAGTATGGAAGTGATGAATGATGATTTCAGAGGTGCATTTCATAAATAGAGCACACAATTAAGTGTGCAGGCACAGAGATTCCAGCATTGCTGTATAATAATCATAAGTATCGTTTTGGCATGCTATCTATGCCAATTGTTTGTTCCACCCTTATGATGACCTTTACTTATTTACTGTTATTTCATCCCATATAGGTTAGGGTGGACTGTCAGTGGTCCAAAACTGAGGCTGCTGTTCAGTGATTTGCTTTATAGAATAAAAATTGTTGTTCAAAAATTTTACAGTTTTCTTAGACACATTAAATGTTAATTATGTGATTGAGTGGATGTTCTATATAAAGAGAGAGAAATGGTTGGTTTTATTTGGATTTTGTCAAGTTGAATATGATTGTGAGCGTTAGGTATATGAGGAGAACTATCACCATAGCAGAGGAAAACTGGTAGGAGAATAGAGTGTTGTGAAAATCTGAAGGATAAAGCATTCAGTAGCTGTGAGTTTGTTGGTGGAGAAAGCAAATGTGGAGGTTGTGCATAGGACTATATGGTGATAAGATAGTTGGGAACAGATTTAAAACCAAGCTTCTGGGGAAGGTGGTGGAGAAAATAGTTCTGACATGGAAAGGAGAGGAGAATTCTATTAGGTACCGAGGGATGAACAAATGTTAGGACGGATTTTCTGGTCAGGTGAGGTGAGTTATTCAAATTTCCAATTGGAGATGATATACAGTGTGTTTCCGTAAGAGCATGCAAAAATGTAACAGGACATAAAGAATGCTCCACTGAAAAATTTGAGGTAGGGTACCTGGGATCAGAGAAGCCAGCTTAAGGAGATGTGGAAGTAAACTCGTCTACGGCTTTGTCTAGCATAACGTTTTTCCAACTTATTTACAACTACGATGCATACAAGTTTACACATACTATGCTGTGTATTTACATGTGTATTCTTTATTTTCTGCAAGGAAACATGCATTACTAGGAAGCTGTGATGCAGATTTTATTTACTTTACTTGTTCATAAGGTGGCTGCATTGTATTGTATTTACATTGCCCCATGACAGAAAGTGCTACGAATCAGTAACCAATCCATTCATTACTCAGTGCTACTCAGAGATCTACATTACAGTACCATGGAATGGTACAGGTACAGTTTCACAGAACTCACAGACATGCATCTTGTATATGGGTCAGTACATTGCAATGCTCTCACTTCTGTAATGCTGTACAGGGAAGAATTTCCTAACAGGCATCAACTGTCATGATGAATGTTTATTTCTCTTGATCAGTGAATGCAGAAGACTGGTTCATTGGAAAGAAGAAATGAGGGACCGGGAAACATGAGGGCCACTCACACATCCAGTTTTGAAGAGGATGTGCTGGAATACGTTGTAGTGGACCCCACTACAAGTACTCATTGTATTGCATGTGAAATGTGCACTGCACATACTAGTGTGTGATGAGTACTCGACAAACAAAAATTACAACCACATGATCCAGAAAGAGTCCATGTAATGCTTGTGGCTCACTTTGCACCAAGGCTCACACTGTGTCAGTGGTTGCTCCAACAATGGATTGATTGATGAGATTTCCTCCAAAATGTGCTATTTACTGACAAGGCCTAATTTGACTGTGATGGTTTGCTGAATAGCAGGAATAGCCTTTGCTGTTCGTTATAGGATGTGGGCACAACATGACAGTTTGCCGCGTCACTGTGGATGTCCGTAACAATCTCGATGCTGTAATGCCCGGTCACTGGATTGGAAGAGGATGTCCTATCCCATGATCTGCGAGGTTGCCTGACCTGATTCCCCTGAATTTATCAGGGTGCATCACAATCTTGTTTGCCGATGTCATGCTTGCATTGAGATTGATGGCTATCAGTATTAATACATTTTCTAAGATGTCATTGCGTTAGTGATGGTGTTTGCAGTTAACTGTAAGTAATGTAAATAAAAAAGTATGCGGTAATGTGCTATAATCTCCTTTAGCTGGCTTCTCCAATCCCAAGTTCCCTACCTCAAATTGTTCAGTGGAACATCCTCTATGTGCTCTTATATTTTTGTGTGTTCTTACAGGAACATCCTGTATAGTGTGTATATGCATAATATTGGGGAGTGTATTGTTGTAGATGTAGAGGATTACTAGAATTGGAAGTTAACTCATTGAAGAATATGATGAGAGTGCTAGAAATTTGCAGATGTAGAAATAAAGGAAACTTGGCATAGATGAGGATATGGAATATTGTGGATGTATAAATGTTCTATGTGAAGGAGACTACAGCGTGTCACCCGCATAATATATAATCCATTTTATCTGAATCATGCTTGCAGCTGCAAAGTCAGATCTGCTCCCACTGTCATGTATTATCCATGCTACCAACACTCCTGCTGATACAAATAACTTCACCCTTTCCTGTGACTGGATACCATTTTCCAAAACATTTGTCCTATCCAGTGTATCTGTATGCTGCATGAAATCAACCTAGCTGTTCACTCTATGTTATAAATCAACTTCTAAGGTACATTTTCTTGTAAACAGGTACATCCCTTTTTAACTGTCTCAGCATTTTAGTTTAGTCCCCTCCATATTCACAAAAAGTTGTTAAACATGTACCCTACTGCTTCTTCCCTTTCTTGATCTTGTGAAATGTGACCAAGGTTATATAAACTGAAGTTCATATAGAGACATACTGAGAGTTGTTCTTCACAGGAACCATTCATGAAGGGAACAGGAAAGGGAGATGTGAAATACCCTCTGCTACACAATATAAGATGACTTTCCAAGAATACATGTGGATGTGGGAACTTCCATTACTATACAAAAGCAGTAGAGGTTCTTAATTTCAATATGTGTTAACCCCATGAGAGAAAAACTGGCCACATTTGAGTGGATTATAGCGACTGACCATGGATAAATATGACAGATTTTGTAAAACATGCAGGCCCTGCCTATGCTTCAGTGGAGGCATGATCTGCACGCCATTATGTGCAGTTCTCATAACTGGTGATCCCAACACCCTAGCTGGGCACATACGTGGAAGCCTCTGGGACAAGCCATGTTCAGAAAATCCATTGGTTTTCCTGCGATTTTTATGTGATAGCAAGTTTTAGTTGCTACAAGCGAAGTGAAGGAGTGGCCCAATCATCACAGCAAAAAACTTACATAATACCTTGCTTGTGGAATTTGACTCATGAACATTACATGAACAAGAACATTGGGCATACAGAGAGGTGGTTGAAACAGTTATAGATGGTATTCCAACTGTGAACCAAAATTTAATAACAGATAACATACAAAATATTCAATGAAGTTTTGGAAAGGAAATTCTTCATTGTGTGCCAATGTTGTTAGTTATTGCCACATAATTATTAAAGACATTTTAAACCTGTCTTTGCATCTTCAAGGAAATGCATATTTTGGCACAAATCATGTTTTGTTTTACTGAAATAAAACATTATCAGTGGTCTGTAATGAAACATATTTACAATTTGGCTTGCTATTAAGATCTAAAAACAGGGTGATACAAGATGTGACAACATAGCACTCAAACAGCTGTCAACTGCGACTTTTTTCTATTTGGTATTATCTAAATTAAGGAATTTAAATAACCAGGCCATACATCCATTAACAATTAAATCTTCCTAAAGCTCTTCGCACCTTCAGAGCTTTCCCTGTATGCATTGTGGTACTGACAACCCAACAACCCACTCTCATTGACTCAGTGTGGTGTTGCAGTTGGACATCTGAAATATATCCCCACTGTGCCAAAATATATATATATATATACAATAATCGTTTAATCCCCTGTTCTTGCCCAATCCATATAGACTGAATCTTCTCCATGTGTACTGCTGTATCTGACATTAACAGCTGTAGCTGATCCCTATCAAAGATACCAGTTTACTAACACCCTCTGGGATGAATGCCTTCTCACCCAATGAATGCATAAATCATTTTAAATTACTTGAATGTGGGTTATCAGAGGAACATCTCTACAGAAGGAAACACACATTTTCCCTGAGTTTCACAAAAGTTGTGAGACTCCAAAAAAAACTGTGTTTTCTTGTGTAAGACTTCATGAAAATTAATAAGGGAAAAGAGAAATTGTGAATATTCTACAGAAATCATCCATAGATTGTACTTCTTTGACAAGTGTGAAATTATTTTGTTCAAGAGTGATAGAAGAATCTACTAATGCATGGACACATAACTCTGTTCCTATTGATCAGTGCAATTTCTGTCTCAACTACTATATAAAGCATCACCTGCTGTATGTAACCAATCTTCTATTGTGTCAGTCCAATAACTACAAATCTAGCATGTTTTTTCCTTGACCCTGAGAAAGCACAGAAAGTTGTACCGCATTCCCATGTCCTTTTCGTAGTGCAGACTTATACATGCACAATCAGTTTTTCCCATTTCACTGCATACTTTCCACCAAGTTGTTTTTAATTCTAAATACATACTCTGTTAACAGTGTGAAGCATATGGCAGAGAATATTTACAATTGCACCACCTATTATGGTTTGTTCATGTGTACTTGCATATTGAGTGTGGGAAGAATGATAGCTTAAATGCCTCTTTGCATACTGTTATTAGTCTAATCATGTGACTGCGCTCTCTTCAGGAGCTGTACACAAGGGGTAAAGTATATCTCTATATTCTTCTCCTTGTTGGAATATTGTAAGTAAGGTGTTCTGCGGCAGTTGGGATGTATCCTCAGGTGCCTGCTAATTCATGACTTTCAGCATTTCTGTAATGCTCTCCCATGAGTCAAATGAACCTACGACCATTTATGCCACCCTTCTTTGCTTTTGCTGAAAATCCCTTGTTAGTGCTCTTTGCTTATGTGTACCATGCACTTGAGTAATATTCTAACATGAGATGCATAAGTGTTTTATATGATTCTCCTTGGAGACTGAGGTCATTTTCCCAGTATCTTACCGAAGAACCAAAGTCGGCTACTTGCTTCACTCCATTTCATTTTCCTCTCAAATTGATACATACAAATATGTGTATGATTTGGCTGATTCCAGATGTGACTTATTGTTATTGTTGTCATAAGGTACTACTTTTCTAAATTGTCAATCATATATCTTCATTATATTCCTCCCCACTGTTGTACCCTAAAGCATTGCCTTCTGTTCACTTCCAAATATGTTCTTCAACAATGTATACACTCACTAATAAAAATCTTCTACTTGCTCCTCAAATTTTCCTCTGATCTCGACCAAACGGAACCCAAATGCACAAGCTATATGTCAAAGTAATTCAATGGAGAATGTATCTCACTGCAACATGATGCTCTGTGTCACTGGGCTGTCACTGGGGTGTGTGTCTGTTGCATAGGGCACCACTTTCACTATAAGACTATGGAAGGGATTGCTGCCAATAGCATAATATGGTAAACCTGACCATTAGAACCACTGTCACAGTCACAGAGGGATACAGCACACACAATTTCCACATGTTTTCTTATTGTGGTTTACTGTTGTACTTGAATCCATATATCCCCTTGACTTTACAACTATGTTCCCTCTAATCCCCTCCAGATACACTACTTCCAGACCACAAAATCTACTTCCACAATTTGAAATAGATTCAAGCTACTATCCCCATCACTTCTTGTATTGGTTCCCGTTCTTTCCAATCCTATCCTTGACTTTCCTCTCCAAAACCATACTGTAGGTTTCATTCATTCATCTACTGGTACACACAATACTAAATCACATATGTTCTTAACATCAAGCCCTTGACAACAGAGACAATCAAAAATCACAACTTTTCCATTCTGCCCTGTATCGTACATATCCCCCAACAACTCAATCATAATTCTCACCCATTATGTATTCTTACTGCTATACCACAGCTGATGCAGAACATAATTCACTACCATAGTATTCGCTGTTTGATGGCACACACATCTGATCTGGTTCTGTCTCTTCTCCCTGTCTTGGTCAGAAATATTATTAATTCCATGAATGCTCATTTAGATTTCTTAATTCCTCCCACTTTGTCAGGAAGTTCCTTTAGATTTTACCAGGATGTCCAAAAACCGTTGTAGGTGGTTTCAGTGTTTCCCAGCTGCTGTATATATTCTTGTACAGGATAAATAGTCTACCCCTGATGTACTAAAAAGAAATCCTTAATATAATACTTTCTCAAAATTTAAAAGCTGTATCAAATAAAGATCTAAGGTGTAGCAGTCGAACTATTCCATCATATAAAACTTTAAAATTGTGTTTATTTATTTATAAATAATTAGACTCCATTTGCAAGAATTTGTTAATTCTTCTGGCTGAAGATCAGAAAATCTGTGATAAGTTACATTTGGGTGTTTTCACTCAGGCACTCTTAGTTCAAGAATCTTTTTTTGTTTCAAGAAGTTTCTTAGTTTCAAAGAAAATTTTAATTCCCCAAAAGATACTCAGTTACAGGAAGATTGTTATATGTAGCACAATTATACAATGATAAATTACGACATTATGACCAAAGAAAATTTTAATTCCCCCCAAAAGATACTCAGTTACAGGAAGATTATTTTATGTAGCACAATTATACAATGATAAATTATGACATTATGACATTATGACCACCTCCATAATAGCTGGTATGTCCACCTTTGGCTTGGAAAAAGCACTGATGCATTGTGGCGTGGAAGCAATGAGGCCTTGGTAAGGTGCCGGAGGGAGTGAGGGAGGGGGGGGGGGGGGGGAGGAATTGTCATCACACCTGCAAAACACAAGTCACTTAATTCCCGCAAATTATGGGGAATGGGGTGATGAGCTCTGACACCACATTCAATTAGATCCCAGATGTGTTTGATTGGGTTCAGATATTGTGAGGTGGGGTTCACACATCAATTGGAAGACACCACTCCATCACAAACCTGGGCTTGTAACATGGTGCATTATCTAGTAGAAAAATGCCACTGCTGTCACAGAAAATGACCTTAATGAAAGGGTATACATGGTCTGCTACCAGTTCAAGATGCTCCTTGGCCATCATGGTGTTCCTCAGAGCATAATGGAGTCTCAGCCAGCTTGTCTCCATCCCACATACAGGTATCAAGGAGCTGTTCCACTGGAAGACAGGGGAATCCTGTCCTCCCACTGGTGTGATTAAGAAGGTATCGGGATTTATCAAATGATGCAATGGTCTGCAACTGTGTCAATGCCCATATCAGTCGTAACTGCCAATGCCATTGTGTTAACATTGGCATATGCATTGGTTATCAGCTGTGAAGGCTCATTGTCAGGAGTGTCTGATGCACTGTGTGTTCAGACACACTTGTACTCTGTCCACAATTAAAGTCTATTGTTAGTTCCTCCACAGTTAGCTTCCTTACCTGTTTTACCAGTGTACCAAGCCTACAATGTTAGACATTTGTAATGGTGGGTGGCCACCCAACCCCACGAGGCCTGTATGTGGTTTTGCCTTGTTTTCACCATGTGTTGACGATGTCCACTACAGCATTCCCCAAAAACCCAAGAAGTCATGCAGTTTCCAAAATGCTGATACCAAGGCTTCAGGCCATCACAATTACCCTTTGGTCAAGCTCTGATAAATTGAGCTCTTTCCGCATTCCACTCATGGACAGCATGCTCACAACATGCACTGAGTATGTGACTGTATAGCAGTAATTCCTCAGAGGGTGGTGTTGCTGTTGCCTGGATGGGTTTATATTAACAGTGTGTCAGTGGTCATAATTTTGTGGCTAATCAGTTTAGCTTTCAAGGAGGGTTTTAGTTTTGAGAAAGGAGATTAGTTTTGATGAAGTTTTCTTAGTTTGTGATAAGTTTCTGATTTTAGATAATTATTTACTTCTTTATTTTTTGTTTTTAGATTTGCAATTAAATCCTGCTACAATCTTTCACATCTCCAGTGCTTTTTCTTGTATGCATAATTACACAAACAATCCAAAAACCCACTCTCATTAGCTCAGTATGGGTCTGCAACTGACCATTTGAAATATATCCCTATTCGACCAAAACCCCTGCTCAGTTATTGCATCATGGACCTCCTCTTTCACTAGATTTTCAAAATAAAAATAAGATTCACCTGTGCTAACATAAATGTACATCCTAAGTAATCATTGAATCCCCTGTGATTACCTAACCCATATAAACTTAACGTTCTCCATACTTACACCTTATATCTAGCAGTGGGTCAGTTTACTAACACCCTCTAGGGTAAAATAGCTCTCACATCACAGTTTCTCATCCCTAAGTCCACTCTTATAGACCAGTGCAATTTTTGCCTTAACTACTATATAAAGCACTACCTGCTGTATGTAACCAATCTTCTATTGTATCAGAGCAATAACTACAAATCTGGCATGCTTTTTCCTAAATCTTGAGAAAGCACAGAATCATTTAGAGCATTCCCACGTCCCTTTGGTAGTCCAGACCTATAGATATACAATCAATTTTACCCATTTCACTGTGTCGTTTGTACCCAGGTATTTCTTATTCTACATGCATACTCTGATAACCACTATGAAGCATACGGCAGAGGATATTTACCACTTTACCACATTTCAAAAATTCTTCATTTTCTTGCATACTGAGTGTGGGAAGAATGACAGCTTAAATGCCTTTCTGTGTACTGTAATTAATCTAAGTGTGTCTCTGTGGTCCCTTCAGGAGCTATTCACAATGGACTGAAGTATATCTCTGGACTCTTCGGCTAACAAAATTTATTGAAACATTGTATGTAATGTTCCCTGGGGCAGTTAGCATCTGTCCTCAGGTGCCTGCTATTTCATGTTTTTAAGCATTTCAGTAATGCTCTTCCGTGAGTCAAATGAACCTATGACAATTCATGCTGCCCTTCTTTGTGTGTGTTGTACATCACTTGTTAGCACTCTTTAGTTATGTGTCCCATGCACTTGAGTTATATTCTAACATGAGAGGCATAAGTGTTTCATAAGATTCTCCATGGAGACTGAGTGAATTTTCCCAGTCTCCTACCATTGAATCAAAGTCTACTACCGGGTTTATCTGTGACATAATTTATATACTCATTCATTTTCATTTCCCTATCAAATAGTTACATGTACGTATATGCATGAGTTGGCTAAATCCAACTGTGACTCATTGTTATTGTAATCATAGGAAACTAGTCTTCTTCATTGTCCATCCTCTATCTGCTTTAACTCCTATGTATTCCTCCCCACAGGTGTGCCCTTCACCATTACCTTTTCTTCATTTCTAAATATTTTCTACAACAATGCATACACTCATCAATACAAATTTCTACTTCCTCCTGAAGTTTGCCTCTGATCTCTACCAAACTGAACCCATGTGCACAACCTACATGTCCCAGTCATTCACTGAGGAATGTTAAGAGTACAAAGACACAAATCTGCTGTATCTCACTGCCACAGACACATCAGGTCACTGGGGTGTGCATCTGTTGCATAGGGCACCTCATTCAGTGTGAACATATGGAATGGAGTACTGCTGATAGTGTAATCTGGTTAACCTGGCCATTGAAATCACTGTCGCAGTTGCTGAATTTTGCAGCACCCTCCATTGCAACATAATTTCTAATCTTGGTGATCTGTTGTACCTCCATCCATATATTCCCTTAAGCTTACAACTATGTTACCTCCAATTCCCCTTCCAATATGCTATCTTCAGACCACAAAATCTACCTCCACAGTCTGAATTAGATCCAACCCAATATTCAGATTCCTTCTTGCATTATGGTTCCCCTCCATTTCATTCCTTTCCTTACCTTTCCTCTCCAAAACCATGGCTTAGGTTTCATTCGTTCGAGCACATGTGCACACAGTACTAACTCTCACATCTTCTTAGCATCAAGCCCTCCACAACGGATACACCCAAAACTCACAAGCTTTCCATTCTGCCATGCATCATACATATCCACCCAACAACTCACTCATAACTCTCACCAGTTATGTATTCTTGGTGCTATACTCCAACTAATGCAGCACTTCATTCACCATCATAGTATTCACTGTTTGACAGTGCATGTATCAGATCTGGTACAGTCTCTTTTCCATCTCTTGGTTAGAAATAATATGTAATTCCATGGATGCTCATTCTGATTCCTCAATTTCTCCCACTTCATCAGTAAGTTCCTTTATAGTTTACCATAATGTCCAAAAGCCATTTTAAGTGTCTTTTTTGTTTTCTAGCTACTATATACCTTCTTGTACAGTATAAATAGTGTGTGTCCAGTATCATTTACAGCATACTGGGATTTCATTACACCCTATGGCATTTAGTCTTTTAATGTTTCATAAAAAAGGCTTAAGATGTTTGCAAAAGTCCTCGGCTGCCAAAATTCTTGGGAATAGGCAGGTATCAAGAAAGAATTGCTATTGGAAAATCTCAGTGTGACTGTCTTGTGAAAGATAAGAGTCTTGATTTCTGCTAATTCTGAATGCAGTTTCAAGATCACTTGCAATGGAGGAAATGTTTGCAAGTGTAGTTGGTTTCGGAAAGTCCTGGATTTTGGCAAGTACTAAGCCAGCTGGCTTGCTGACCAATTTTATGGCTGTCATGCTAATGACTCAAGGATATAACACCCACTGTTTCCACATAATTTCTGATCATGGTGTCTTGTTGTACCTTCATCCACATATCCTCCTAATCTGTTCTTGATACAAGTGATACACCACACCCAACAAGGCAAGCAGCAGTGTACTCAGAAATGTTATTTGTTTAATACTTTGGAATTTTTAAAATAATTCTTCTTGCTTAAGAGCAGAACATCTGCGGCTAGTTAAATTTGTGTGTCAGGCAGGCAGTCAAACTCAAATCTGCTAAATAGTAGACAAATGTTTTCTCTGATGTGCAGGAATTTGTTCAACTGAGAGATAAACAAATGCCATGTTCAGTAGCATAACGTTTTAATAGAAACAAAAATAAATTTATGCAGGCACCTCATTACATTCTGGCTCTAATGTACTAAAAAGAAAGCACTAAAATAACACTTTCTCAAAATTTTAAAGCAGTGCCAAATAAAGATCTAAGATGTAGAATCAGAACTATTCCACCATTAAAAACTCATAACTGTGTTTCTTTATAATAATGTGACTTCACTTGCAATTTATTGTTCATCCTTCTGGTTGAAGAGCAGATCATCTATGATAAGTTAAATTAGGATGTTTTGGCCTTGTGGCTCTTACTTCCAAGAATCATTTTCATTTCAAGAAGTTTCTTAGTTTCAAAGAAATTTTTAATTTTATGAAAGATACTCAGTTACTGGAAGATCATTGTATATAGCATAATTATACACTGATAAGCCTGAACACTATGACCATCTACATAATAGCCGGTATGTCTGCCATTGCTACATATAACAGTGGTAACGTGATGGCATGGAAGCAATGAGGCCTTGGTTGGTCACTGGAGGGAGTTGGTACCACATCTACAGACATAGGTCTCCTAACTTCTGTAAATTATGCGGAAGGGAGTGATCAGCTCTGATGTGACATTCAAGCACATTCTAAATGTGTTCTATTGGGTTCAGATCTGGTGAGCTGGGGGCCACCACATCAACTGGAACTTGCCACTGTGCTCCTTAAACCAGTCCATCATAATCCTGGCCTTGTGATGTCATGCATCATCTTCATGATAAATGCTGCTGACATCAGCAAACATGATTGTCGTGAGTGGCTGTATGCAGTCTTCAATCAGTGTAAGATACTACTTGGCCGTCATGATGCCTGGCATGAGCTACACTGGATCCATGGAGTCACCCACATGTATATCACCCAGAGCATAATGGAACTGCTACCAGATTCATGCCCTCCTGTCAGCAGGATGAAGAAGGTATCGGAATTTATCAGACCATGCAACTCCTTGCCATTGCACCAAAGTCCACTCCTGATGGTCACATGTCCATTGCAGCATAGTGGCTGATTTTGTGGTGTTAACATTGTCACTTGAATGGATCACTGTCTGCGGGGACTCTTTGTTAGGAATGTTCGGTGCACTGTGTGTCCAGATACTCTTGTACTTTGCCTTGCATTAAAGCCTGATGTTAGTTCTGCCATCGATCCCTGCCTGTCCTGTTTTACAAGTCTGACCAGCCAAGGACGTCAGACATCAGTAATAAGGGCTGTTTGCCCAGCCCCACAAGTTCTGGGAATGGTTTCACCTTCTTTATGCCACGTGTTGAAGACCCTCACCACAGTACACCTAGAATACCTGACCAGTCATGAAGTTTCCAAAATGGCCATGCCAAGCCTCTGGGCTATCACACTCTGCCCTCAGGCAAACTCTGATGGATTGTGCACTGTCCCCACTCTACACATGAACTGCATGCTAACTGATACCACATGCACCATGCTTCTGTCTGTCTAGCAGTCATTCCTTAGCAGGTGATGCTGCTATTACCCTGATGGGCTTATATCAACAGTATGTGATTGTTCATAATGTTGTGTCTGATAAGATTAGTTTTCAATGAGAATTTTATTTTGAATCTGGAAATTAATTTTCATGAAGTATTTATTAGATTTTTAGTAGTTTTGGGTTTTTAGGATTTTTTTGAAATTTGCAATTAAATCTTCATACAACCTTTCACATCATCTGAGCTTATCTTGTATGCATTATGGTACGGACAACTCAATAACTCACTCCCTTTAGCCCAATGTGGGGTTGCAACTGGCCATTTGAAATATATTCCTATTCTGCAAAATATCTGTGCAGTTCTTGCATCAAAGACCTTCTCTTTAGCTGTATTTTCAAAACAAAGAAAGTATCATCTGTGCCAACGTATATGGGCATTGACAATATTAAATGAATCCCCTGTGATTATCTAACCCATATAGGATGAACCTTCTCCACGTGTGTTGTTGTACTCAACATTAACAGCTGTACCTGATCCCTAACAGGGGTGTCAACTTACTAACACCCTCTGGGGTAAAATATCTCTCATATCAAGGTACTCCCACACAAAAGCAGACACGAGTAAACAAATTTTTGTCTCAGAAGTGCATGAATTTGTACTGTTGAGAGATAAATAAATGGAATGTGTGTGGTATCATAACTTTTTAATAGAAACAGAATTATATTTATGTAATAAGTACTTCATTACATTCTGGTGCCTGATGTACTACAGAGAAAGCACTAAAAAAATACTTTCTGACAGTTATAGAGCAGTGACAAAAAAGACCTAAGCTGTAGAAGCAGAACCATTAAAACATTTAAAACTTCTTATTTATAAATAATTTCACACCATTTTCAATATTTTAAAAATTATTATAGCAGAAGAGCAAATTATCTGTGATAAGTTATATTTGTGTGTTTTGGCTCAGTGGCTCCTAGTTCAAAGAATCTGTTTCATTTCAAGAAGTTTCTTAGTTTCAAGGAAATTCTTTGTTTTCTAAGAGATACTCAGTTACAGGAAGATCATTGTATTTAGCATAATTTAACAGTGATCATCCAGGACACTCTGACTAGCTATGTAATAGCTTGTATGTCTGCCACTGGCACGGATAACAGTGGTGACTCATCATAGCATGGAAGCAATGAGGTCTTGGCACCACATCTGCAAACACAAGTCACCTAATTCCCATTAATTAAGGAAAGGGGTATGATAAGGTCTGACGCCACGTTCAGTCTGTTCCCAGATGTATTCGGTTGGGTTTCTAGTGAGTTGTGGGGCCAGCACATCAACTGGAGCTTGGCACTGTCTTCTCCGAACCACTTCATTACACACTTGGTGCCAGCTTGACTCCATCCCACAGTGCAGGTGTCAAGAAGCTATTTCTCTGAAAAAAGACAAGTTCACACACTCCCATGGGCATGATGAAGAGGTTTTGGGATTCAGCAGACCATGCAATGCTCTGCCACTGAGCCAACATGCAGTGCCGATGGTTGCAGGCCCATTTCAGTCATAGTCGCCGATGTCATGCTGTTAACATTGGCACATGCATGGATTGTCAGCTATGGAGGCTCACTGTTAGTCGTCTTTGGTGCACTTTGTTTTCGGACACACTTTTACTCTGCCCACCATTAAAGTCTCGTGTTAGTTGGTAATGGTAATGTGTGTGAAACCTTATGGGACTTACCTGCTAACGTCATCATTCCCTAAGCTTACACGCTACTTAACCTAAATTATCCTAAGGACAAATACAAACACCCATGCCCAAGGGAGGATGTGAACCTCTGCCGTGACCAGCCGCACAGTCCATGACTGCAGTGCCTTAGACTGCTCAGCTCTCTTGTGTTAGTTCCTCCACAGTTTGCTTTCTTACATTTTTTGCCTGTGTACTGAGCCTACAATGTCAGACATTTGTAATGCGGTGTTACCGCCAGTGCCATGACGTCTGTATGTGGATTTGGCTTGGTTGAGCCATGTTTTGAAGATGATCCTCGAAAACCCAACAAGATGTGTGGTTTCCAAAATGCTCATACCAAGACTCCAGGCCATGACAATCAGCCTTTGGTCAAACTCTGATAGATCATTCTACATATGGACAGCACACTCACTGATAGCACATGCACTGTGCATGTGTCTGACTAGCAGTAATTCCTCAGCAGGTGATGCTGCTATTGCCTGTATGGGTTTATACCAACGGTGTGTCAGTGGTCATAATGTTGTTGCTGATCAGTTTGGTGTTCATGGAGAATTTTAGTTTTGAATAAAGAGATTACTGTTCATGAAGTTTCTATTGGTTTTTAAGAAGTGTTTGGTTTTAAATTTTTCTTTTTTTTAGATTTGCCATTAAATCTTCCTACAACCTTTCACATCTTCAGTGCTTATTCTCTTATGCATCATTGTACAAACAATCCTAGAACCCACTCTCATTGGTCAGTGTGGGGCTGTAAGGGGACATTTGAAATATAACCCTATTCAACCAAAACCCTTGTTCTGTTCTTACATTATAGACCTCCTCTTTACCAACATTATGAAAATAAACAGAGAATATCACCTGTGCTAATGTATATGTACATCCACGATAATCGTTTTGTCTTCTGTAATTATCTAACCCATATAGACTGAACATTCCCCATGTGCATTTTTGTACCTATCATTAACACTTGCTCCTTATCCCTAGCAGGGTTGTCAGTTTCCTAATGCCCTCTGGGGTTAAGTAGCTCCCATATCACAGCACTCTCATATAAAAGTGATTCTACATCTAAAGTTAACCTTGTATCCACTTATTCCCTTGGATGCATAATTACAGAAATCTTTGATCAAATTGGGATTGATTATCCATCTGAACGTATCACTATCCCTCTGAAATTCTCATACCAATGACCTAATGTGTAACAACTGCCCAGAATGTATTCGAGATTTTATTTACGTTAACTGCAATGCCTGCCAGTAGTCCACAGATAACAAAATCAGAAGCTCCAATGTAATCTTTCACTCCTGGTCATTTAGGGATGCAACTCACTCACTCCACACAAAGAACTGCTCATGAACAGCCAGCTTCTTGAGTGAAGCTAAGTTACAACTTTACATCCTTATGCTTTGACACTTTTTGATTCCTGACGATACTTACTTTGATCCTCTTTTGTAAATATAATGAATGAACAAGTACTTCTGTCCCACAAGTTTCACCAACCTTCTGTCACTTGGATAACATAAGACAGGATGAACTGAATAGGTGACAACAGCACATAAATTCAAGCAAACTTTTGACAAATTATGCTATATCACTACTAGCCATTGCTGTATAACTACAGAATCTTAGAGAATGCTTTCATTGGAAGTGAATAGTGTGTGCACAAAAAGGGTTCAAATGGCTCTGAGCACTATGGGACTTAACTTCTCAGGTCATCAGTCCCCTAGAACTTAGAACTACTTAAACCTAACTAACCTAAGGACATCACACACATCCATGCCCGAGGCAGGATTCGAACCTGCAACCGTAGCGGTCGCGTGGTTCCAGAGAGTAGCACCTAGAACCGCTTGGCCACTCTGACCGGCTGTGTGCACAGATTCTAATACTGTGATGTAGAAAACTTTGGAATATTACTTTACATTAAGCCCAACTAACCTAGCAATACCTTCCTTACTAATCCAGTAACAAAAGTTCAGTGTTCAAGATGGTTTGCAAATTCTCTCTCACTCAACGAATACACAAATTATTTTTCATCAATTGAATTTGGGTTCTCAGAAAAACATTGCAATTACTACACAAGAAAACACACTTGTCATCTGAGTTTTACAAAAGTTGTGAGACTTTGGCAAAAACTATGTTTTCTTGTGTAAGAATTGATAAAAATTTATAAGTGAAAGCAGAAACTGTGGATATTATACAGAAATCATCCACAGTTTGTGCTACTTTGCTAAGTGTGAAAGTATTTTGTGAAAGAGTGATAGAAGAATCCATTAATACACAGACACATAACTCTGTTCCTACTGACCAGGGCAATTTATGTCTTAACTACTATATGGAAGGTTCAGATGCCCATCGGTATAAGTCAGTCCACAATTAAACTGAAGATAATTAGACGTTTTCAAAATTTAACACAGAAAAACACAGGTGATTCATACAATAATAAGACTATTTTTAATTGAAACCTAAATCAACAACTGACCTATTTTGAGGATACGTAAGAACATAAATAATGTACAACATAACTATAATTTAACAGAAAAACTGTGAGTTATGGTCACTGCCCAGTGCACTTATTGATGAATTTAATCTATATATTCATCATTATCGCTGCCATATTCTGCAAGATTCTTGATTTCTTTTGTTTTTGAGGATGATGCACATGTTCTTTGGTTTGTTGAAGGTAACCATCGATAAAATGAGTGGTAGTGTGGAGGAGTATATTGCAAAAGTTCCAACATATGTTTTTTTTTTTCAGCTCTTTAACAGGTCAAAGATCTGGATGCTGGGGATCTTGAACAATATTGAACCAGTTTACTTTACTCTATTCAGTATTGGTTTTCCTATTGGAAATTGAAGCACCCTAGTTTTTGGTTGAAAGAAACTCTTCTTGCTTCATCTGTGTTGCCAGAAATTGATATCTGTGTTTGGCAATTGTTACCAAATCAGTCCAACCTCTTGGACCAAAAATTAATTCTTTCTTTTCTGCTTTGGATTCGAAAATGCCAAAACTGTGTCCCGAACCCATAAATTTGTGGTAAAGGTAATCAGCTGACATCCTTGGATCTTGCAAAAGCTTTTACAATGATAAGCTTAGTCTGATATTCCTGTTTTGACGTGTGCAAGAATCTGGTTGGGTGGTTGGTTTAAAAGAGGAGGGAAGGGACCAAACTACAAGATCATCAGTCCCTTGTTCCTAATAAAAAAATACCATGAGTGTGAGAATAAAACAGACAAGACATATAAAACGAAACGGAAACAAAGGGAAAAACCACAAGAATGGAGGAAAGGCAACGAATGGTAAAAGGAACAAAAGAGGGAAAGAAAACAACAGAGAATAAAACAAGAAAGCAGATTACAGTGGCTGGCTGACCACGAGAATAAAAAGGAAAAGCCATCCACTCTGCAACACTTGAAAACCTCCATCCTAAAACCACTAAGGTGGATGACACAGAGGTACAAAGAACATGTGCTAAAACTTAAATCAAATGATGAAACCCATCCTCACGAATAAAACCTAAAACTAAATCAGCCAATGAGGCATTGTCAGATAAAATGAGTGGCAGTGAGTCCGGTAGCCCAATATTTCGTCACTGGGCAGTCAAATTGGGACAGTGCACCAGAATATGGGCCACTGTCAACTGGGCACCACACTGACACTGAAACGGGTCTTCATGGTGCAAGAGGTAACCATGGGTCACCCAAGTGTGGCCAATGTGGAGCTGGCAGAGGACAACTGATTCCCTGCGAGAGATCCGCTTGGAAGACTTCCACATACTTGTAGTCTCCTTAATGACATGCAGTTTGTTGTACATACTGTTATGCCATTCCATCTGCCAAAGCCGAAAGTGGCATAAGTCAGAACGCAGGTCAGGTTCAGAGATTCTCATCTCCAGAAAGTGGTTTCCACGTAGCCTGTTTGGCCAGGATGTCGGCAAGTTCATTGCCTGGGATGCCGACGTGTGCTGAAGTCCACACAAACACCACTGAACGACAGGACCAGTCCAGAGCATAGATGGACTCCTGGATGGGCGCCACCAAAGGATGGCGAGGGTAGCACTGGTCGATAGCTTGTAGGCTGCTCAAGGAGTCAGTACACAGAAGAAACGATTCCTCGGGGCATGAACGGAGATACTAAAGTGCACAGGATATGGCCACCAGCTCTGTTGTGAATACACTGCAGCCATCGGGCAAGGAATGCTGTTCAATATGGCCTCTGTGGACAAAGGCGAAGCCAACATTACCATCAGCCATCGAGCCGTCGGTGTAAACTACTTCAGAGCCCCACAACACTTCAAGAACCGAGAGGAAGTGACAGCAGAGAGCCGCAGGGTTAACGGAGCCCTTAGGGCCATGCGAAATGTCCAGGAGAAGCTTCACCCTACAGCTACACCACGGAGGTGTACATGAATGGACCTCGAAGATAGGTGGTGAAGGGAAGGACTCCAGTTCAGACAGAAGCAATCGCACGTGAACCCAGTCGCTAGACCTGACCTGGGCCGCCTATGCTGGAGGTGAACTGCCCTGGTTGGGAAAAGAAGACGAAAATTAGGATGTTTAGGAGAGCTATGAATTTGTGCAACGTAACTGGCGACGAGCCGTTGTGCACGTCTGATCTTCAATGGAGGGACTCTGGCCTCCACCAGTACACTTGTCACCGGACTCATCCTAAAAGCTCCTGTCGCTAGTCTAACTCCGCAATGGTGCAATGGGTCGAGCAAATGCAATGCTGAAACTGCCACCGAACCATAAATCACACTTCCTCAGTCAAGGCGGGATTGAACAAGGGCTCTGCAGAACTGCAGCAGCATGGAGCGATCTGCACCCCAGTTGGTGTTGCTCAGGCAGCAGAGGGCATTGAGGTGCTGCCAACACTTCCGTTTGGGCTGACGAAGATGAGGAAGCCAAGGCAAATTAGTGTCAAAAACCAGATCTAAGAATCGGTATGTCTCCACTACAGTGAGTGGATCGTCATTAAGGTTAAGTGCTGGTTCCAGATGAACGGTATGACGCCGACAGAAATCCATGACACACGTCTTCGTGGCAGAAAACTGGAAGCCATAGGCTAGAGCCCATGATTGCACCTTGTGGATGGCTCCCTGTAGGCGACACTCAGCAACAGCAGTACTGGAGCAGCAGTACGAAATGCAGAAGTCGTCTGCATATAGAGAAGGTAAGACAGAGGGCCTGACAGCTGCTGCTAAACCATTAATGGCCACTAGAAATAGAGAGACATTCGATACAGAGCCCTGCAGGACTCCATTCTCCTCGATATGGATGGAACTATGGGAGGCACCAATTTGGACACGGAAAGTTCAGAGCAACATGAAGTTTTGTATAAAAATTGAGAGCGGGCCCCAGAGACCCCACTCATACAATGTGGCAAGGATATGATGTCGCCAGGTCGTGTCGTATGCTTTATGTAAGTCAAAGAAGACGGAAACCAGGTGTTGGTGTCTGGAAAAGGCTGTGCGGATGCCAGGCTCCAGGGACACAAGATTATCAGTGGTAGAGTGACCCTGGCAGTAGCCACTCTAATATAGAGCCAGTAGGCCATGTGACTCCAGGATCAAACCCAACCGCTGACACACCATACGTTCTACCAGCTTACAAGGAGCGTTGGTGAGGCTGAAGACCGATAGCTATCCACATCAAGCGGGCTTTTACTAGGTTTGAGCACCGGAATGATGGTGCTCTCCTCCCATTGCGATGGAAAGATGCCATCGCACCAGATCTGGTTGAAGATGACAAGGATATGTTGCTTGTAGTCAGATGAGAGATGTTTAACCATGTAGCTGTGGATCTGATCAGGCCTAGGAGCTGTGTCTGGGCAATGTGCAAGGGCACTGAGGAGCTCCCACTCTGTAATTGGGGCGTTATAGGATTCACTGTGGCATGTAGTGAATGAGAGGACTTTCCCTTCCAGATGCCATATGAGAGAGCGAAAGGCTGGGGGATAATTCTCCGATGCAGAGGCTTGAGCAAAGTGATCAGCAAAGTGCACAGCAATCGTGTTTGTGTCGGTAGATAACACGCCATTTATGGTAACACTGGGAACACCTGTTGGGGTCTGGTACCCGAAAACACGTTTGACCTTTGTCCAGACTAGGGTAGGTGACGTATGGCACCCAATGGTCGAGACATATCTCTCCCAACACTCCTGCTTCCTTTATTTGATAAAGCTGGTGAACGTGGGCACAGAGCCGTTTAAAGGCTATGAGGTGCTCCGGGGAAGGGTTCCACTTATGCCGCTGTAGAACTCGCTGACACTGCTTAATTGCTTCAGCGACTTTCAGCTACCACCAAGGGACTGCCTTACACCAGGGGCACCCTGAAGAGCAAGGGATCGCGTTTCCTGCCGCAGAAACAATTGTTGTAGTCACCTGCTCAACCATCACATCGATGTTACCATGTGGGGCAGATTCAATGGTGACAGCAGAGGTGAAAGTTTCCCAGTCCACCTTGTTTAAAGCCCATCTGGGCATGCGTCCATGGGCCTGATGCTGGGGCAGTGACAGGAAGAAGGGGAAGTGGTCACTACCACACAGGTCATCATGTGCTCTCCAGTGAATAGATGGGAGAAGTCCTGGGCTGCATATTGATGAATCAATGGCCGAGTAACTACCATGAGCCACACTGAACTGTGTGGTTGCCCCAGTATTTAAGAGGCAAAGGTCGAATTGCGACAGTAAAGTTTCAGCATCTCTGCCTTGGCCAGTAAGCATGGTGCCACCTCACAAGGGGTTATGGGTGTTAAAATCTCCCAAAAGTAGGAAAGGTAGAGATAGTTGATCAATCAGTGCAGCTAATACATTCAGGGGTACTGCACCATCTGGATGAAGATAGACATTGTAGACAGTTATTTCCTGCATCGTCCTTATTATGACAGCCACAGCTTCAAGAGGGGTTTGAAGGGGCACAGCGTCACACAGACTGAGTTTAGGACATAAACGCAAACGCCACCTGACACTCGACTATAGTCACTACGGTCCCTGTAATATCCCTCATTTCCGCGGACGGCAGGAGTCCGCATTGCCGGGAACGAGGTTTCCTGGAGAGCAATGCAGATATCAGGTGTAAAGCTTAACATGTGTTATATTTCAGCCAGGCAGTCGAAAAAACTGCCGCAATTCCACTGGAGAATTACGTCATCGTGACACTGGGAAGTTATGGAACATTCAATGAGGCAGTTTACGCCTCAGAGCCAGCTGCTGCCACCGACTTATTGCCTGAGCAGTCTATATCCATTGTATCTGAGGATCTGAAGTGATCTAGGTCCTCAGTGGGTGCCAGAATCTCCACCCCATCCTCAGACACAGAGCTCGCAGATAGCGGTGGTGTGGGTGCCACCGCAATAAGAGGATGTCATATGCACAGGATGCAGGCATTCAAATTTCCTCTTAGCCTCAGTGTAGGTCAGTCAGTCTAGGGTCTTGTACTCCATGATTTTCCATTCTTTCTGGAGTATCCTGCAGTCTGGCGAGTAAGATGAATGGTGCTCTCCGCAGTTGATACAGATGGGAGATGGAGCACATGGAGTATTGGGATGTGATGGCCGTCCGCAATCTCGACATGTGACTGTGGAAGTACAGCGGAAGACATATGGCCGAACTTCCAGCGCTTAAAGCACCACATTGGGGGAGGGATATAGGGCTTTACATCACAGTGGTAGACCATCACCTTGACCTTCTTGGGCAATGTATCACCCTCAAAGGCCAAGATCAAGGTACCAGTGGCAACCTGATTATTCCTTGGTCCCCAGCGGACATGCTGGACCTAGTGTACACCTCGCCGCTTGGCGTGCAGCCCATTGTCAGACTGCAAAAGCAGGTCCCTGTGAAGTATGATACCCTGGAGCATATTTAAGCTCTTATGGGGTGTGATGTTTACAGAAACATCCCCCAGCTTGTCACAAGCGAGTAAAATGGTTCAAATGGCTCTGAGCACTATGGGACTTAACATCTATGGTCATCAGTCCCCTCAAGCGAGTAACGTTCATGACTGGGCAGAGGATGCCGTTTTGATCGAGACTGACCGAGATCTCATTTTGGACAAGTCTTCCACCTCCCAAAACTTATCCTCTAAATGCTCAACAAAAAACTGAGGCTTCATCGTTACCGGGGCGAATAAGATCTGCTGCCATCCTTAGCCTGACGTTCCTCCCCTGGTGTGGCCAGGTAGGGGTACGATTTGGGGTTATACTTCTGTGCATTGGCTTGAACTCGTGAATGCTTAGAGACTGCTGGTGATTCACCACCAGCAAGAGATGATGGACTATGCTTCATCACGTGTCATCTGCCCTGATGCCACCCACTCCGGCCGGGGACCCTCCCCACAGGCACCGCCCAGCCGCAGCAAAGGCCACCTGGCACAGGATGGTCATTGCCGGGGGTCCTAATCCCCCAGGGGGATGGGCATCTACCCCTTGGCATACGTGGGTGGTTAATGGCACAGGCATCAGTAGAGCGACACCTGTGTGGTCAGGGGGCTACAACCAACATGGTGGCCCCACCACAATGGACTGGCTACTGTGCTGGATATCAGTTGCAAAGAATTCCATGGTCATCATTGACACAGAAAGCGGCACTGCATAGTGCATGATGGAAAACACGTCCATGAAGGTGTCGTCGCCCAAGAGATGGAGAATGAGCAGGACTCAAATACGATGATGAGAAAGTGGGCTAAAGATCTCAATGCACGATGGACATGATGCACCATGTAAGGCACCCTTCCTCAATTGGCTCACTCTTCGGGAAAATTTTGAGGAATGAAGGTCAAACCCTACAGGCGACCATCACATAAAGGCCGAAACATGCAGAACTCCTTTTAGTCATCTCTTACGACAGGCAGGAATATGTCGGGCCTGTTCTTACCTCCGGACCTGCAGGGGAATGCAAGAATCAGAACACATGATAATTTGGCGATGAGATGAGGCATGTTGTTTAAGATGTTTAACAAGACATGCTCCAATTTCCTGTGATCCTTGCGACCCTTATGTCTCATTCCACATGTACATGTAACCTATAGAGTCATTAAAACTGTGCACTCCTAGGTTATATACATACATATTTAGTTTGTAATAGGCAAAAGATGTGGAAAGTTTTGGGAAAGGTAAAGCTCTTTCCAGATCATGAGTAAAAACGTAAACATCTTCTCCTACAAGCAACTTGTCTGAATTCAAAAATGTCTTGCTTGTTGTGCCCGCCGAAGATAAAGTTCTTTTGTAATCTTTGCCTCATCCTTTTTTGCATCATCATTCTCAAAAGTAAGAATGTTCTGCAGGAAATCGCATAGCTGGCGTGTATCTTTGGATGGGGTTAATGTAATCTGAAATTAGTAGAAAACACGTGGCAATACATCTTTTCTTTGACAAGTTTGGTAGCATCCTCTGCATCTTTCTGATATTCAGATCAGACTGCAAATATCTCCAATTTTGCGCATCAGATAGGGTATAATGAATTTTATAAGAGGGAAATGACTCGATGTGTTCTTTCACTTTTGTTACATCGATTTTATTTGCTGGCATTCTATGGCCGCTTTCATCAATACATGCGAATGGTTTTGTACTACCCAGTATTTCATAAAGACGATCATCGCTAACTTGAAATGCGTCCATAAAAAACATTTTTCACACACGAACTGCCATCACTGTTTTCAAATAATGTCATAGTTTTCGATTTTGGTGCTGACGATGAGTTTCTTGGACGACATTGCCTCACTTTGTGTTGTGGATCAGTCCGCAAAGACAGACGTTCTGCTTTGCATTATCGCCCAATTTATTAAAAGGATTCGAACAATGATCGCCGTTCTTCAGGATTTACTAAAGCAAAACACTTTCGTGAACATTTACAGTTCACATTTTTAAAGGATTTTGCAGGTATATTTTTCCACTTCTGTTCACATAAGCTTTCCCAGAACATTGTTGTCAGAACTGACAACCCTTTTCCATAAATATTGCTTCCTCTTCCTTTCTGTATCATCATATTTTCGTTTTCATTGCTTTTATCATGGTTGTCTAACTGGCGATCATCTTCTTCATAAATAAAATATTCGGAAGTCATTCAGTGTAACTCACTAAACAGTTCACAATTCAAAAAAGTTATTCCAAAACGCCTGTTTAGCAATGCTTGTAATGCAACATTCCGGTTGGAAGGTTACAGTATCAATAACGAGATAAACAATACACTAGTTTTGGGAAAGAACCCTTCTCTGAGTAGTCACATGAAAGTACGACACATTTTAGAGGTTGGAATGTACAGGTACATACATGAATCGGACGAATTATTATCATTGTCTGGTACATACTCAGAACCGCTGTCTGAAAACGGCGTATTTTCAACGAGTGGAGAGGATATCCTGACCTAAAAATCACGTATAGTGTAACAGTAGCAGATTACTCTCTCTTGTCTAACAGTACGCTAAGACAAACAAACCGGTGTTGCAAACTGACTTACACTAAATGACTTCGGAATAGACTTGGCCACTGTTTCTATGTTTCGACACCGAGCGAGGTGGCGCAGTGGTTAGACACTGGACTCACATTCGGGAGGACGACGGTTCAATCCCGTGTTCGGCCATCCTGATTTAGGTTTTCCGTGATTTCCCTAAATCGCTCCAGGCAAATGCCGGGATGGTTCCTTTCAAAAGGGCACGGCCGACTTCCTTCCCCGTCCTTCCCTCATCCGATGAGACCGATGACCTCGCTGTCTGGTCTCCTTCCCCAAACCAACCAACCACAATGATTCCCCTTGTGTAGATGGAAATTAGCAGGATGGGTATATTACCCATACTAACGGAATGTGTGTTTCTGCAGTTTGCTCCCACCTCCAGTTCCGTTCGTGGTGGTTCTTCTGTCTTCAGCTATGGCTGTCCTCAGCCAATTGAAAAGTATGAAAGTCACGGGACACGAAAGCAGCGCATTTGCTGCAGGAAATACGAAACTGCCAAGACGCCTAAGTGATAGTTTCATACTTTCTGTGACATGATTAGCGCTCTCGCACCTCATTTGTGTTTATACAGCAGACATTCAAGATGATAAAATGTGTAGGTTTATTAGAATACAAAACACAAACTGTTTCACTGTTTCGAAACAACGTATCGGAACATTACATTGTACTGTTTCATTTGTTTCGAAACAGTTACGTGTTTCAGTTTGCCCATCTCTACTTCGGAAAATTTCGGCTCGTTTACTCCGGGGTCAGTAAACGTGCTGCCATCTAGCATAAGAAATGTCAAATTGTGACTTACTCGTCTCGGCAATTGAAAAACTGAATACCCAGGAATCTGTTGCAGAAAAACGATGACTTAAATTGATTGCCATCTGAGCCCTCCATATAAAGCACCACCTGCTGTATGTAACCAATCTCCTACGGTATCAGTGCAATAAGTACAAAACTGGCACGTTTTTTCCTTGATCTCAAGAAACCACAGAAGTATGTACAGCATTCCCACATCCTTTTCATAGTGCAAACTTATACATGTACAATCAGGCTTACCCATTTGATGCATACTTTCTACCCAGTTGTTTTTAATTCTACGTATATACTCTGCCAACAATGTGAAGCATATGGCAGAGGATATTTGCAATTGTACCACCTATTATGGGTTCTTCACACTTTGTTTGCATATTAAGTGTGGGAAGAATGATAGTTTTAATGCCCCTGTGCATAGTGTAATTAGTCTAAGCTTGTGTCTGTCCTGTGTTCAGGAGCTGCACACAAGGGGTAAAGTATATTTATACACTCCTGGAAATTGAAATAAGAACACCGTGAATTCATTGTCCCAGGAAGGGGAAACTTTATTGACACATTCCTGGGGTCAGATACATCACATGATCACACTGACAGGACCACAGGCACATAGACACAGGCAACAGAGCATGCACAATGTCGGCACTAGTACAGTGTATATCCACCTTTCGCAGCAATGCAGGCTGCTATTCTCCCATGGAGACGATCGTAGAGATGCTGGATGTAGTCCTGTGGAACGGCTTGCCATGCCATTTCCACCTGGCGCCTCAGTTGGACCAGCGTTCGTGCTGGAGGTGCAGACCGCGTGAGACAACGCTTCATCCAGTCCCAAACATGCTCAATGGGGGACAGATCCGGAGATCTTGCTGGCCAGGGTAGTTGACTTACACCTTCTAGAGCACGTTGGGTGGCACGGGATACATGCGGACGTGCATTGTCCTGTTGGAACAGCAAGTTCCCTTGCCGGTCTAGGAATGGTAGAACGATGGGTTCGATGACGGTTTGGGTGTACTGTGCACTATTCAGTGTCCCCTCGACGATCACCAGTGGTGTACGGCCAGTATAGGAGATCGCTCCCCACACCATGATGCCGGGTGTTGGCCCTGTGTGCCTCGGTCGTATGCAGTCCTGATTGTGGTGCTCACCTGCACGGCGCCAAACACGCATACGACCATCATTGGCACCAAGGCAGAAGTGACTCTCATCGCTGAAGACGACACGTCTCCATTCGTCCCTCCATTCACGCCTGTCGCGACACCACTACAGGCGGGCTGCACGATGTTGGGGCGTGAGCGGAAGACGGCCTAACGGTGTGCGGGACCGTAGCCCAGCTTCATGGAGACGGTTGCGAATGGTCCTCGCCGATACCCCAGGAGCAACAGTGTCCCTAATTTGCTGGGAAGTGGCGGTGCGGCCCCCTACGGCACTGCGTAGGATCCTACGGTCTTGGCGTGCATCCGTGCGTCGCTGCGGTCCGGTCCCAGGTCGACGGGCACGTGCACCTTCCGCCGACCACTGGCGACAACATCGATGTACTGTGGAGACCTCACGCCCCACGTGTTGAGCAATTCGGTGGTACGTCCACCCGGCCTCCTGCATGCTCACTATACGCCCTCGCTCAAAGTCCATCAACTGCACATTCGGTTCACGTCCACGCTGTTGCGGCATGCTACCAGTGTTAAAGACTGCGATGGAGCTCCGTATGCCACAGCAAACTGGCTGACACTGACGGCGGCGGTGCACAAATGCTGCGCAGCTAGCGCCATTCGACGGCCAACACCGCGGTTCCTGGTGTGTCCGCTGTGCCATGCGTGTGATCATTGCTTGTACAGCCCTCTCGCAATGTCCGGAGCAAGTATGGTGGGTCTGACACACCGGTGTCAATGTGTTCTTTTTTCCATTTTCATGAGTGTATATTCTTCTCCTAATAAAGTTTGTTGGAACATTGTAAGTAAGGTAATCTGGAACAGTTGGCATCTATCTTCATACGCCTAGTAATTTATGATTTTCAGCCTTTCAATAATGCTCTCCCACGAGTCACATGAGCCTATGGCCATTCATGCTGCCCTTCTTTGTATACATTAAACATCCCTTGTTAGTGTTCTTTGGTAATGTGCCCCACGCACTTGAGTAATATTCTAACATGCGATGCTTAAGTGTGTTATAAGATTTTACAAGGAGACTGAGGTCATTTTCCCAGTATCCTATCAAACAACCAAAGTCTGCTACCTGATTTATCTATAACATAACTTACATATTCACTACATTTCATTTCCCTCTCAAATTGTTGCATATAAATATGTGTTTATGATTTGGCTGATTTCAGCTGTGACTCATTGTTATTGTAGTCATGGGATTCTACTTTTCTACGTTGACCAACCAATATGATCATCAACAATACAAACACTCATACATTCCTTCCACATTTTCCTTCCTTTGCCTTCTGTTCACTTCTAAATATGTTCTTATGCAATGCGTACACTAACCAATAAAAATGTTCTGCTAGCTCCTCATACTTGCCTCTGACCTCTACCAAACTGAACTATGTGTACAACCTACATCTTTCAGTGACTAGGTGATTAATGTTAAAAGCACAAACACACAAATCTGCTGTATCTCACTGCAATGTGATACTCCAAGTCACTGGGTTGTGTGTGTTTTGCATAGGGCACTGCTCTCAGTGCAAATCTATGGAATGTAGTGCTGCCAATAGTATGTGATGGTAAACCTGGCCATTGGAATTACTGTCACATTTGCTGAAAGATGCAGCACCCACCACTTCCACATGATTTATACTTGTGGTGAAGGATTGTACCTGCATCCATGTATCCCACTAACCAGACAGCTATTTACCCTCCAGACCACCTCCAGATACACTACTTTCAGAAAATAAAATATATTTTTACAGTTGTTAATTATTTCCCAGATAATATTCCCATCCCTTCTCAATTTATGGTTCCCCTTCATTCCAGTGCTTTCTGTGGTGTCATCGTCAGACACCACACTTGCTAGGTGGTAGCCTTTAAATCGGCCGCGGTCCGTTAGTATACCCACGTGTCGCCACTATCAGTGATTGCAGACCGAGCGCTGCCACACGGCAGCTCTAGAGAGACTTCCTAGCCTGAAATAATGTTCTGAGATTGGCCAACTGTTGTTCTTCCGTCTTTCCGGAGATCACAATATCGTCCAGATAGTTTGCTGCAGTAGGGACCGACGCACAAACAGTTTGTAAATATTGCTGAAACAATGCAGGGGCGGATGCACACCCGAATGGCAGTTGTTTGAATCGATACAAATCAAGATGCGTGCTAACCATCAAAACACGCTGGGATTCTTCGTCCACCGGTATTTGCAAGTATGCATCTGCTAGGTCCAACTTCGAAAAATATTTACCCGGGCACAGTTTGTCAAAAAGATGTTCCGGGCAGGGTAAAGGAAAAGTTGCAGTCACTAGTTGGGGATTCACAGACGAGAAACACTGGCTGAAGGCACAGTCTGGTTCACTGATAGGACCTGATTTACTATAGACAAGGTAAACAACTGAAACAAATCGAAACCAAACAAGTTCACTGCAGAAGAAGAACGAAGGGCGTAAAACGACACAAGTTTTGTTTGCCCCTTGTATGTTGCCAGAAGGCTGCACTGTCCTAACACAGGGATCGCTTGTCCGGAATAACAACATTTGCAGCACGCAACGGAGGTGTGCCCAGCTGTTTGTATGTGGCGTGATTGATTAGTGAAACTGCAGCTCCGGTATCGAGCTGGAACGGGATCACTTTGCCGTTGATGTCTAAGTCCACAAAAAGTTTATTGTGCTGCTGACGACAAGAGCGACTGTCTCGTGCAACGTGAACTGACTCTGGTACAGAATCACTTGCGACTAGATGGGAGTTCCTGCGATGTCGATGCACACTTTTGTGGGACGAACACAGTCACCGTTAGAGAAAGTGGCACTGGGCGGAGTGGAATGAACTACATGAATTTCCATGGGCGAAGTGTCGCGAGCCTGAGTATCCTTGGTTTGATTCCGATTCTGGCACGAAGCAAAGGGCCTGGAATGGTTTTGAGCTTCCGATCGAAGCTTTTTCTGGCAAACACTTTGAACATGTCCTTTTTTAGTACAGAAAAAGCAAATAGCCTGGCGTGACGGGCAATTCTCACACGAATGTCTAGTAGCACACCGCGGGCATGATTTCACTGCATTTGCTTGCTGGCGCGGTACACGTGGCTGAGAGCCAGGCGGCTTTGGCACGGCTGGGCGCGAGGACTGTTTACTGTTCCGTGCAGCTCGCCCGGTGGGCCGGTTAACCTGACACATGGGTGGCGAAGTTTCAAATGATTCCTGAGCAAAGTCAAGTGTGTCCTGCCGATCCAATATGTCCATCACTTGTTGAAGGGAGGGATTGACTAGTTTCAAAATCTGTTCCCTTATACGAACATCAGAAACGTTCTGTGCAATTGCATCACGTACCATAGTATCTGGATAATGGAGTCCACATTCACACTCAAAAGCACAATCCCTAGTAAGGCCTTTCAAAGTTGCAACCCACTCTCTATTAGTCTGACCTGCCGTACGTTTTGTACGAAAGAAGGTATACCGTTTGGCAACTGCATTGACTGATTCTTTGAAATATGCATCTAATGAAGACAAAATTTCGTCGTAGGCCAGAGTTGCTATGTCGCGTTGGGGAAATAATTTGACGATAACACGGTACGTGGTCACTCCGACGCAAGAAAGGAGAAAAGGCTGCCGCTCATTACCTTGAATTCTGTAGGCGGCGAGATGGAATCCAAATTGGCGTGACCACTCCGTCCAGCTTTCCAGTGCCGCATCAAAAGGACGAAAAGGTGGTGCAACTGCGTGTTGTGGCGGCGGTAGCAGTGAAGCGGCAGCTGCCGCATCGTTTTGCAGTGCACATTGACCCTGGACGAGCTGTCCAAGGGCATCCAGTAAGGCCTGCATCTGCTGATTCTGTAAGCGATAAAATTCGGACAGTACATCTGGAGATTGTGGCGAAGCCATTACACAAGTAAATCAGGGCCGTACAGTTACGAACGCGAATTGGGCTCATCGCCAAACTGTTGTGACTTGGCAAGACAGCCAAGCCACTATGAGGAAGCAGAATTGGCATGCGTTTAAGCCCACGCAGGCTGGCGTGAGGTCTGGAAGAGGACAAGGAATTTATAGTAGCAAAGAACGTACGTAACTACTGGAATACTTAACTTTAATCCATAATTGGTGAACATCGCTCTTGACGGTACATGTTTTACAGCATCAATAGTAACTGGTAATGGCGCCTTGCTAGGTCGTAGCAAATGACGTAGCTGAAGGCTATGCTAACTATCGTCTCGGCAAATGAGAGCGTAATTTGTCAGTGAACCATCGCTAGCAAAGTCGGCTGTACAACTGGGGCGAGAGGTAGGAAGTCTCTCTGGACCTGCCGTGTGGCGGCGCTTGGTCTGCAATCACTGATAGTGGCGAAATGCGGGTCCGACGTATACTAACGGACCGCGGCCGATTTAAAGGCTACCACCTAGCAAGTGTGGTGTCTGGCGGTGACACCACATCCCTCCCCCGCAAATCGGCGGACGGTTGTGGCATAAGGCTTCCGCCCGCCGTGGAGAGGACCCCATGTTGGCGTATGCGACGAGGTGGGGAGCCTAACAACAGGCGAGGCTGTCCCACCCGCACCCTGTCATTCGGACCGAGGGGAGCTAGGAAACACCTGAAAACCTGCTTCAGGGTGCACGCCAACATGCGGTGTATGCGCCCATAGAGAGATAGGAGGGGCCGAAGGGTCGACCTCCATCGAGCCGGGGCACCTGATGGGCGAAGATGACATATGGTCCGTAGCGGGCAAGAGTTCCATGGTGGAGGACAACTGGTCACGGGAAGCGATCGGCGGCACGTGACCCAGGGAGGCGCCCGGCGGTTGCAGCGACGCGCCCACTGCGGGCGTCGCCGGCGGGAGAACAGGAGGCGGCGGCGGCGGCGCGTCGCCATGGGGCAAAATGGAAGGCATCGTCGGTAACAACTGGGGCTGAGGCGAACCAGTAGATGGGTCCCCAGGGTGCTGACCGGACTGCACCATCGCTGAAAGCAGACAGGGAGTGGCAGATCGCGTGCGACGACAGAGGCACAGCTGATTGAGATGCCGACACACCTCACCAGAGGCCCCCAAAACCAGATACATAGTGCGGTCGAGGCAGCGTAGAATGCGCCCTTCGAGCCGACGCCGTGACCCTCGATAGTTGCGGTAGTAGACAAGATCGCCTGGGGCAAAAGCAGGTGTCTGCCGCTGCACAGGAACCTGATGCGGTGTATGTAGCCAAGACATCAAGGTTCGATGAGGGCGACCGTGAAGCAACTCAGCCGGCGAACGACCATCTTGGGGCTGAGAGCGATACGAGGACAAAAAAAGCAATAACGCGTCCTCCCGAGAATGCGACTCTTTCAACTTCAACATCTGTGACTTGGAAGTCCTAACCAAATGTTCAGCGACACCAATTGACTGTGGCGAAAACGGCGCGGACGTCAGATGTTGAATACCATTGGCTTTGCAGAATGACTGAAATTCTGCGGACATGAATTGTGGCCCATTGTCAGAAACAATAGTCTGTGGAAGACCTTCGATGCAAACGATAGCGGATAACGCTTGGATGGTGGCAGAAGACGTCGTGGAAGACATCCGGACAACAAAAGGAAAATTACTGAATGAATCGGCCAGAACCAACCATCGAGCACTCCAGAATGGACCAGCAAAATCGATGTGTAAGCGTTGCCAAGGGGAAGTGGCTTTTGGCCATGCAAAGAATTTCTGCGGTGGTGCTGATTGTTGTTCGGGACACACCATGCAGGAAGAGCACATTTGTGTAATCGCAGCATCGATTCCGAACTAAGTACAGTGCTGACGAGCAAGTTGTTTCGTTCGCACTATACCCCAATGTCCTTGGTGGAGAAGCTGTAAGACAGAGGATTGTAACGAACGTGTTACCACGACCCTGGACTGATCATTATCTGAACGCAACAACACAACACCACGTCGTACAAAAAGTCTCTCCTTGTGAGCAAAAAATCGGCGAACCAACGGATCCTCGATCCATGACTTTGAGAAGAGCCATTGCGTAGCAACAAAACGCAGAACGGTAGCAAGGACAGGGTCAGCAGCTGTGGCTGTAGCTACACGACGAAAATCAATCAGAAACGAGTCGACCACGTTATCGGTTTCCGAATCAATGAACATGCAAGCAAGTTCGGAAGAATCGAATGCGCTATCCTCAGCAACGGGCAAACGGGACAATGCATCGGCGTTTCCGTGCTTAGCAGTGGACCGATACAAGATATCGTAGCGGTACTGCGAGAGGAAAATAGACCAGCGAATGAATATTTGCGCTGTACGTGGAGGTACAGGCTTGATCGGATGAAAAAGCGATGTCAAAGGTTTGTGGTCTGTGATGATGGTAAAGTGACGACCATACAAGAAATCATGAAACTTTGTAACACCAAATACGAGAGCCAATGCTTCTTTCTCGATCTGTGAATAATTTCTTTGTGCAGACGAGAGCAATTTGGACGCAAAGGCAATAGGGCGATCGTGCGAACCATCTTTGTGCGCAAGCACAGCACCGATCCCGAAATCCGATGCATCCACCATCAACAAAAGGGGCTTCCGGGGATCGAATGGCGTAAGGCAAGTATTGGAAAGCAACGCCGATTTCAATTGGCGAAAGGCGCGTCTGCATTCCGTCGTCCAGACGAACGGAACACCCTTACGGCGTAAGCGATGAAGCGGAGCTGAAATGGAAGAGGCATGGCGCACATAGCGATGATAATAATTAATTTTTCCCAGCACACTCTGTAGCTGCTCCAAATTCTGCGGCGAAGGCAAGTCTTGTGTGGCACAGAGGTGCTCTGGACTGGGATGTATGCCTTGGGCATTGAGGACATGTCCCAGATAGGGTATGTCACGAGCAAAAAACACACTTTTGTCCTTCCGCAAGCTACGTCATTTGCTACGACCTAGCAAGGCGCCATTACCATTTACTATTGATGCTGTAAAACATGTACCGTCAAGAGCGATGTCACCAATTATGGATTAAAGTTAAGTATTCCTGTAGTTACGTACGTTCTTTGCTACTATAAATTCCTTGTCCTGTTCCAGACCTCACGCCAGCCTGTGTGAGCTTAAACGCATGCCAATTCGGCTTCCTCATAGTGGCTTGGCTGTCTTGCCAAGCCACAACACTTTCCTTTTCTTTCATCTAGAAAATCATGGCATGTGTTCCATTCATTGAACTACCAGTTTAAATAATACTAACACACACATGTTCATAACAACAAGCCCTTCACAGTGGACACATCTGAATATCACAACTTCTTCATTCTGCCCTGCATCATTCAGATCCACCCAACAACCTGTATGTAACTCTCACCAGTTATGTATGCTTGGTGTTATATATTCCAACTGGTGCAGCACTTTATTCACCGTTGTACTATTCACTTTTTGTCGGCACACATATCTGATCAGGTTCTGTCTCTTCTCTCTGTCTTAATCAGAAATAATATCTAATTGCGTGAGTGCTCATTCAGATTTCTTAATTTCTACCCCTTTGTCAGAAAGTTCCTTTATGTTTTACCAGGATGTCAAAAAACCTTTGCAGGTGGTTCCCATTGTTTCCCAGTTGCCATACATCTTCTTGTACAGTATAAATGGTTGTGTCCCATGTGTCTAGCAGAATAGGTTAGAATTGCACACAATGGCTTCTAGTCTCCTAATATTTAATAAAAGAAGTCAAGACATTTGCATCAGTTCTTGGCTGCAGAAGTTCATGGGAATAGGCAGATATCAAGAAAGGTTTGTTATCGGAAGATGTGTTTGTGGCTAACCTGTCAAACATAAGAGTCTTGATGGCTGCTAACATTAAAAGCAGTTTTAAGATGATGTGAAATGTAGCAAGTGTTTGCAAGTGTCACAGGGTTCAGGAAGTCCTGGGGTTTGACACGTTTGAAGGAAGGACCGTGATGTCTTTGTAGCTGGTTTGGTGACCAATTTGCAGGGAGGTGTTTATGATTGCCATGTTGATAATAGTCTTCACAAAACAAGGCAGGAAGGATAGTGCTAGCAACTATTAACTTTTTTAATACTAAGGTGTTTTGTTAAAAATTCTTCTTGCTGAAGAGTAGGACATGTGTTAGTAGTCAAACTTTTGTGCCAGACAGTCAATCAAACTGAAAACTGCTAAACAGTAGACAAATTGTGTGTCTGATGTGCGGGATTTTGTACTATTGAGGGAAAAAATGAATGATATGTGCATGGTAGCATAACTTTTTCATAGAAATAAAAATAAATTTATGCAAGTACCAGTATTTCATTACATTCTTGATCTGATGTGCTAAAAAAGGTGCAAACATGGTCCTCTCTGAAAACGTTAATGCAGTGTCAAAGAAAGATCAAAGCTATAGAAGGAGGTTTCTGATAGCTACATATTACACTGTCTAAAATTTTTAAGTTGTGTTTCTTTATTTATAAAGAATTTGACTTCACTTGCAGGCTTTTTAATTCTTCTGGCTGAAGAACAGAACATCTGTGATAATTTACATTTGGGTGTTTTGGCTCACTGCCTCTTTGTTCCAGGAATCTGTTTCATATCATTAAGTTTCTTAGTTCCATGATGATTTTGAGTTATTGAAAAGGTATTTAGTTACAGGGAGATTGTTGTATGTAGTATGATTAGAGTTTCTGAGTTTTAATCTTGGGTTCTTCTGATTGGGATTGTTCACAAATGTAGAGCTTTGTGTGGATTGTATTTCACTTCACTGCTGCAGCTATCACAGGGAAAAACCTCAAGAGAAGGGTTACAGTAGTCATTGAAGCCGTAAGCTCACATGTATGAATGCACTTTATGGTGAGTCCAAAGTGGGCTAAAGGTAAGGAATGAGGTAAAATTAAATCACATTACACTGTGGTCTCTCTAAAACTGGCTGAGGAAATTGGCTGGAAGTTGCAAATTTGGAGCAAGGCAAGGGTACATAACCTCAAATAAAACAGTGCCCACAAATCAGTGCTGTGTTATAACCAACCTTTAGGCCTAGTGCAGCTGTACTTTGCTATTATATTTGTGTGCCACAACTCAGCTTGGCCAAAAATTAGGTCAATGCCATGTCTAAAGAGTTGAAAATTCTACTGATGACAGCTAAATAATATATATATATATTAATGGCACAATGTAAACATTCAATAGGACACAAACCAATAGGCTGGTCATTAAAATTTCAACGCCAAATGGGATAGTAAATAACGAAATTGGAATTTGAGTGGAAGACTGACTCCAGTCGCAATCTGGTATCAAAATGCTTTGATGATGAAAGTCGTAATGTTGTGCTGGACTGAGACTTGAATCCAAATCTCGTACTTGTGTGGCCCAACAGAACAGACACCACACATATATATGAGTACAGTATATCTATAGGTGTGATTGGCTTTATAACTTCAGTGTGGAATGGCACAAATTTTCAACTTTCAGCATCGAATTATTTTGATGCCCAATTGCTCTCCTTCAAAATGATATATTTATGGCTATTGTGTCAACAAACAACAATGTGGTGACTGTGAGACATGTTCGACAGAACAGACATGAAAAACATATATATAGGAATTTTAATTATTGTGTGTATAAATGTTGTTGGCAGAACTGCTACTTATGGCAGCATATGTGGCTGTAACCCATGTGAGCAGCGATGCACTGGTGGTTAATTTCTATGACAGAGTTCATTAACTGTAGTGTCTGGTGAGTGTACATTTGCCACTCTCTCAGCAGCCCATGATCAGATGTTTTCGTGGGTGACTTTGTCCAAAGATAACGTGATGGAGACCTCAAAGATAGGACACAGCCACTTTTCATACCACATCACAAATGTGACGCCCCAAATTACTGGCCATGCAAACCAAAGGCAATTGTGTTACCTACACAATGGCAAACCATACCATCATGTCATGTGCTGCGTTTGTATGATGACGAATGCAGTTTTGCAACATTAAATCTCCTCAGAACCTCCACACATGTGCGTATCTGTCATACTGCTGTACATAGAACTGAGACTCACGTGAAAAGACGACATTGTACCACTGCTTTATCATTCTCTATGCCACTGTGTCAAAAGAAATCGAATCAATGGTAATATTCTGACAGTCCATGGTGCCCCAATCGTCATTGCCCTGACCTTGTGAATACTGAAAAGGAGCCATTACCGGACCCAAAGTACGTGACAGCTCTACTATCTTTCACGCCCAA
This sequence comes from Schistocerca serialis cubense, assembly GCF_023864345.2. Classification (NCBI taxonomy): domain Eukaryota; kingdom Metazoa; phylum Arthropoda; class Insecta; order Orthoptera; family Acrididae; genus Schistocerca; species Schistocerca serialis. The sequence continues at coordinate 398,397,474 of NC_064640.1, read as the reverse complement.
GCGAGCAATATGTCTGTCCTCTTGCGGGCTTGTCACATGGTGCCATTTTCTTCATAGAGTACAGTATGACCTTCGTGAACACATTGATTCCATGTTCGCATGAATCCTGATCAAGGTGAGTAGCAATATTGCAGGATGATAAAACACAGTGTTGATAATCCACCATCCTGTTGCTGTCGAATCCCTACTTATGATGCTAGGAGTTTCTCCTTCTTATACGAGGCATCTGGAATGATAATCATTTGCATATCGAAGGATGTAGTACAGTTTCTACCAGTTTGACATTTATTGTATACCACCGTCATTGTGTTGTGGTTTTAGCTGCCAGTAGTGTATATTAAAACTATTTGTATCTGCTTCTTACAGTAAGATTAGTGAGCCTGCCAGTACATCGCAATTGCTAAATCTGACCACAAACGAAAAATATACAATTTCACCCTTTTTTCAGCATTTTGTTGGCAGGGAATCAGCAACTTCATCAAAATTGTTGAAGCTTTTATTAACGATTCTGTCAACAGTTCCAGTATTTATGTTAGGCGAGTAATTTAGAACCTCAGAGGTTCATTTTCAATCTTGGCCCACTGAGGCTGCACTGACGGTGCCCGACATCAAAGTGGGAACAAGTGCTTTACAAATGTTTGCAGAATGAGTGCCAAAATCCACAAGTGTCTCTTACCAAGTCAAAATCAACCTTTGAAAATGAACCTGTGGGGTTCGAAACTAGCAGCCTAGTATAAATACTGCAACTGTCAGCACAATCGTTAATAAAAGCATTAAGAAAAACAGTCAGTTGTGATTTCAGAATGGGAAAACCTGCTCTATAATGTAGGCTATATTCTTTCCTTATGTACAGAATGTAGTGACATGACTTCCACCGACTATGTGCGACGATTCTGGAATGATAATCATTTGTATATCGAGGCGTGTAGTACAGTTTCTGCTAGTTTGGCATTTATTGTATACCACCGTCATTGTGTTGTGGTTTTAGCTGCCAGTAGTGTATATTAAAACAATTTGCATCTGCTTCTTACAGTAAGATTAGTGAACCTGCCAGTGCATCGCAATTGCTAAATATGTATGGGAACCGGATGTATGGCCTAACCCCTCTTCAACCATCTCTTTGTGCATCTCTTCCTGCCCCACCTCTTTCTCTGGCCATTACCTCCTTCTCTCTCACTTTCTCTATTTCTGTTGATCTTCTCCTCCTGCCCTTCTTTCCATCTCCTCCTCCTGCCTCTTTCTGTCCATTCCTACTTCCCCTGTCTACATCCCCCCCCCCCCTCGCCCTTCACTCGGTCCATCTCCTCTTTCCCCCTTTCTCTGGACTTGAGGGACTTGAGGCTTGATTATTGTTACTGCGAACGCAGCCTTGATTGGTAACTGAAATCGTTTAAAACGAATGAGTAAATTGGTTTGGATTCTTGGTATACACGATAAGAGAGACCTCTCCTGCTGCTGAATCTGTGAGGACAGTAGCTTCAACGAAAGTATTTCACATAGTTGTAATTTGCGAACGTGTAGAATTACAAAGTTTCCGACGATACAGATTCCATAGTAGTTTTCTAATCATTAGCTAATAGCCCATAAGTACAAATTTTCTGTTTTCTATTGTAATTATAATTGACTGCGAGGAAGAAAACAAAACAGCGTATAGTTGCCCATACAATTGTTTAAAATTATGTATATGTCGAAACAGTATACAAATATAAGATAAAAAATTTGTCTAGAGGTTTAATTGCTGCGCTATCGTAATTGGAACTGACTGCGAGAAAGAAACCAAAACGCACATTTTCACAGCACTGCATATCACAGAATTTTCCTTCTCACAGTTGGTTTTTACAGAAAACTAACACTGATGTTTAAAAAGTGCACAGCTATGTCTCAATATTTATTGGAGAATCATGTAAAACTTTAAAGCAAACACGTCAAGAACTTTTCGAGACTTTTCTAACACCATATATATTTAAAAAGGTGTATCTTATGCCTATACATTTTTGAGTATATTGGTCAAAGACTTTTAGAGATTTTTGCTGGCAACATTACCCCTTATGTCTACATAATGTATGTCCATCTGAATGTATGTTGGAGTATCGCATAAAAATCTGAAGTAAATTGGTCCAGAACTTTTGCAGATTTTACAAACAACGTTTCTCCTTAATATATTATGTATACATGTTTATATACCATATATATTTTAAAAACATGTAGCCTATGTCGTTAAAATTTTTATTAGAGATTCGTGGAAAAAAACTGAAGTACATCGATCAAGAAATTTTCGAGATTTTTGCTAACAACTCTCCCCCTTTACACAGGGTGTCCCAGAGATGTTGCAGCAAACTTCAGGGGTTTATAGAGGGTTTAGTGAGCAACAAATTGATGATAGGAACCGGTGTCCGTAAACATCATTCAGCGACGCTACAGAGCATCATAGTTACAGGTGCCGGTGTCTGCCACTAGGTCAACCCTTCGGTTGCTGCACAGAAAGACCTTGTCTCCTATGAATGCGATCTGTGTTGCCTCGGTGGATGACGGAATCGAACACAGGTATACCGAAAACCATTGGAGATTTTAGAGGGTTTCAGGAGAAAAATAAACTGTAGATGAAAACACGTGTCCAAAACTGCCATCCACCGAGGCAACAAAGCGTCACATTCATGAAAGACAAGGCTTTTCTGTGACTCAGCTAGCTCTGTCTTCCCCAGTGGCGAACGTGACAATCAGTCGCGATCAATGAATAACAAAGAACATTGCGAGACGTTCCGGCTACAGTCCGTCCGCGTACAGAGTCACGTCTGATGCCGAAGGGTTGATATAGTGGCAGGCACCAGCACCTATAACTTCGATATTCTGTAGCGTGGTTGGATGATGTTTCCAGAGACGGTTTCCTATCCTCGATTTGTTCCTCAAGACACTCTCTACAACTCCTCTAAGTTTGTTGCAACATTTCTGGGACACACTGCATATAGTACACTACTGGCCATTAAAATTGCTACACCATGAAGATGACGTGCTACAGACCCGAAATTTAGCCGACAGGAAGAAGATGGTGTGATATGCAAATGATTAGCTTTTCAGAGCATTCCCACAAGGTGGGCACCGGTCGCAACACCTACAACGTGCTGACATTAGGAAAGTTTCCAACCGATTTCTCTTACACAAAAAGCAGTTGACCAGCGTTGCCTGGGGAAACGTTGTGGTGCCTCATGTAAGGAGGAGAAATGCGTACCATCACGTTTCCGACTTTAATAAACGTCGGATCGTAGCCTATCGTGATTGCGGTTTATCCTATCGCGACATTGCTGCTCGTGTTGGTCGAGATCCAATGACTGTTAGCAGAATATGGAATTGGTAGGTTCAGGAGGGTAATACGGAACGCCGTGCTGGGTCCCAACGGCCTCGTATCACTAACAGTCGAGATGACAGGCATCTGTAACGGATCGTGCAGCCACGTCTCGTTTCCTGAGTCAACAGATGGGGACGTTGGCAAGACAACAACCATCTGCACGAACAGTTCGATGACGTTTGCAGCAGTATGGACTTTCAGCTACGAGACCATGGCTGCGGTTACCCTTGACGCTGCATCACAGACAGGAGCGCCTGCAATGGTGTACTCAACGACGAACCTGGGTGCACGAATGGAAAAACGTCATTTTTGTGGATGAATCCAGGTTCTGTTTACACCATCATGATGGTCGCATCCGTGTTTGGTGACATCGAGGTGAATGCACATTTAAAGCATGTATTCATCATCGCCATACTGGCGTATCACCCGGCGTGATTGTATGGGGCGCCATTGGTTACACGTCTCGGTCACCTCTTGTTTGCATTGATGGCACTTTGAACAGTGGACGTTACATTTCAGATGTGTTACGACCCGTGTCTCTAATCTGCATTCGATCCCTGCAAAACCCTACATTTCAACAGGATAATACACGACCGCACGTTGCAGGTCCTGTACGCGCCTTTCTGGATACAGAAAATGTTCGACTGCTGCCCTGGCCAGCACATTCTCCAGATCTCTCACCAATTGAAAACGTCTGGTCAATGGTGGCCGAGCAACTGGCTCGTCACAATACGCGTCACTACTCTTGATGAACTGTGGTACCGTGTTGAAACTGCACGGGCAGCTGTACTTGTACACGCCATCCAAGATCTGTTTGACTCAATGCCCAGGCATATCAAGGTCATTATTATGGCCAGAGGTGGCTGTTCTGGGTACTGATTACTCAGGATCTATGCACCCAAATTGGGTGAAAATGTAATCACATGTCAGTTGTAGCATAATATATTTGTCCAATGAATACCCGTTTATCATCTGCATTTCTTCTTGGTGTAGCAATTTTAATGGCCAGTAGTGTATATTCATTTATTTACCATATACTCGTATATCAAAAAAATATATAGCCTGTGTCCTCTGAATGTTCATTAGAGTATCGTGAAAATCTGAAGTAAATGGGCATGAACACTTGGAGATTTTTGGTAACACATTAAGCTATGACTTCTCTTTATATAGTAGTAGTGATGTAGAAGCACAAACTAGCTGAAATGCATTTGTGCTTAAAGAATGTCCATTCTGTTACAGTGCTCATGGATCGTTGGAGAGAGGTTTATGAAGAGAAGAGGATGTCTTCCCACCGTATCACACTAGCAAATTTTGCTTCACGTCGGAACAGACACAGAGCACGAAAAGGAAGGTGTGAAAGAGATCGAGGTGTTCAGTTCGCTGTGAGGGGGCCTGCCATGCAGCACGTTGCATATGAAGATATATTGCCTGAACGGAGAGCAGCACCACAGTGGCGCGGAAGGGGAGCACTGCATGGCAGCTATGGGCGTCTGCTCCCCATGTACATACCACCTGCCCAGCAGTGGCGCCAGCGTGGCCACGTGTGGCAAGGCGTTCCCAGGAACTGCCTGTTGTCGGAAAGCTGCAGCTACCGCCAGTATCTGGTGCAGCGGCGGTGGAAGCAGCAACAGCAGCAGCAGCTGCCGCTGCTGCGTCAGCAGAATCCTTATACCCGCGGCAGTGCTCGGCGCGCGCCGCAGCCGGCTGCGACGCTGCCGATCCGTGGCCAGCACCTCACTCCTGCCACTATGGTGCCTACTGGCAACATGAAGCCACCCAGAACTGAAGAAGACCTGCGCCGACCCAGAGTGGTGAATCGATGTCGCTCCTGCCATAGGTGTGGAGGCCGTTGTCTTGGCATATGGGGCCATATATGCCCCACATCAATCGTCGTCAGTCGTGTGCCACGAATTTCTCTCCGCAAGAAGCAGCGGCGCCAAATGGATGAACTAAGTCGTAGACGATTATACATTTTTTACATGTATTCAGAATTATAACAAACTTCATAATGGGTTATTGGATAGCGTTGAAAATGTTAACAATGATTGAAATACAGGATCATAAAACCAGCTACGTTTTTTATTTCTTTCGTAGCACAACGCATTTCGAGAATTTATTCCTTTTTTCGAGTGTTGTGGGCGTTGACATACTTTTTAAATGTGTTTTCTGCATGCATGTTGGTCCAACTGTGTTTTCATGCAGTGGACATTTCTGTTGTAAATTACGAGATCACTGTCGACTTGGAGGCTGCTGCGTTTATAATGAATCAATTTCTTTATTCTTTTATGTGCCATATGACAATCACTGGATCACTTTTACAGTTATCGGTTTTGGCTGTGTTTTGCAGCGATCACTGTTGTGACATAAGAAGCCTCCTAACACAGAGCTGGAAGCGTTGTCATACTTCGTATGCTGGAACATTGTTCTAAAGATCATGTAGACAACAACCGAAAATTTTGAACGAGTAATTGTTGTCCGACAAATAAAATATTTTTTTTAAATCTTTATTTCACCGCTAGAGTTGGAAAACAGGAAACACCGTATTCTGAATTACTAAACACCGTGTTTCCCGTATTTTCTGATTATAACGAGAACAAAAAAAAGGAATGTATTCTCGAAATACGTTGCAGTACGCATGAAAATCACGAATGCTACACCAACTTCATTATAAAATAGTGGTAAGACCTGGCATAGAGGAAATATGTAATCTCGAGTATTCATTATCTTAAGAATACCATAGAAGTTGCTTTGAAAGACGTTACAGAGCATAGGAGATTATAAACCAACGAATCGAAAACTAAATAAATGAAACTCCATAAAACAGGAGCTAAATAATTATATGAAAATCTATAGAACAGTAACCTGGGTAACTGGTCAGCTACAGGTTTTAATTTCGAGCAGCTTTTAATTTTGAATACCCAAGAGCTAAAGTAAATTCCACGTCCACTGAAATAATGACATGCCGCGTTTTAAGTGGTTGTAGGTGATATTACACATTTAAAAGACAGTGACATCCAGGATGGTAAATCAACAGCTCAAAATTACGCCATTGGTTACATATGGACGTGAAACATTGACGCTAATCAGCACTGATGAACAACGATTTCGAATATTTGAAGGACGAACACTACAGAAAATTTATGGGGGGATCCGAAATAATGATGATATTTGGAGAACAAGGATGAATTATGAGTTGTATCGTCTCATACAAGGAAATGATATTGTAATACTAATGAAAAGTAAAAGAATAGTCTGGGTGGGGCACATTCAAAGGATGGAGGGCGCAAGAACTGTAAATGGAAACCAACAGGCGGAACATTAAAAGGAAGGCCGCTTAAACGACAACTGGACAATGTGAGGTGGAAGGAAACATCAGAGCTCTAGGAATCAGGGGTTGGAGCAGGAAAGTAAACGACAGGGCAGAACGGAAGGAAACTGTTAAGGAGATGAAGACTCATGCAGGATTTTGTAGCCATAAGAAGAAGAAGTATTCATAATTTTGCCTCTGTCTTTCTCAGGTAAGAGGAAAAGTGAAATAAATCACTACGAGGGCGGTTAAATAAGTTAACTTGATAGAAATGAAGGACTTAAAAAATTATTTATTTTTCATCCCTTTTTTAAGAGATGTCCAGTTTTCTCAAAGTCTCGGTTGTTTCTTACACCTCCAAAAATTATTAATTTTCGTGCACTCTAGAATACGCCTCTTTCTCAGCAATGATTTCAGTTGAATTCAGGAACGTTATAATGCTTGATTTTTGAATATGTTGTAACACCGTCCAACAGACGGGTATCAGCAATACTGATTTGTAACACGGTGCATATGTTGTTTCGCCCTTTTTTTGAACAGGAGTACCCAGCGCTCTTTACCTATCAGGCACAGCTGTTCGCTGCACAAGAGTTTCTCGGAAAATAAGAAAGAAGGAACGAGTTGACTCTGAAGTGTATTTGATATAATATGTAATGAGAATTCTATCATCGAGTGGGGCATGTTTGCTTTTGTAATCACTATTGTTTTTCAGTACCAAGCTACTAATACGAATATCTCTGAGTTTTGAGGCTGTGTGTCGTCTGAACGTTGTACGGTAGTACCCCAAAGAGTAAATTCTTGTATGAGCAAGCAAACCATGTACTAGAGTACTTCGAAAAGTAAGTTACGTATTAAACTTGCTGGCAGATTAAAACAGTGTGGCGCACCAAGACTCGGACTCGGGACCTTTGCCTTTCGCTGGCAAGTGCTCTACCAAGTGAGCTACCCAAGCACGACTAACGCCCCCTCATCACTGCCTTACTTCCGCCAGTTCCCCGTCTCCCACCTTCCAAACTTCACAGACGCTCTCCTGTGAAACTTGCAGAACTAGCCCTCATGGAACAAAGGCTATTGCAGAGACATGGCTTTGCCACAGCCTGGGCGATGTTTCCAGAATGAAATTTTCACTCTGCAGCGGAATGTGCGCTGATATGAAACTTCCTGGCAAACATGGCCAAAAAGCTGCGAAGAAAATATAAAAGCAAAGGGGTCGTTGATGCTGATTAAAACACACAGTAAATAGACAGGCACAATTAAAAAACACGGCGATAGTCTGGTTTCTGTACTCAACACTTAGAAAGGCGAAGCAAACACTGAACACTTACGGAAAACAGCGCACTATAGAGTATGAAGGCATATGGGGGAGAGGACCCGGACAGATGGAGGAAAAAGGGGGGAGAGCCGATGAGGGATAGGACACAGAAAAAGGCGGAACACAGGCATGGCAGGCGTGAGAAGGAGTGGGGAAGGCAGTGGAGGGGAAAGAGAAAGAACTCAGGAGAGAGAAAGGAGTCAAAAAGATGATAGGTGGGGTGGGGGAAACAGGATGGAAGAGGGGTGAGAAGGAGCCCCTCCAGAACGGCAGCAGTGTAATACACCGCTTTGCAGCCTACAGATAAAGTTAAAAAACGTAATGAAGAGACTTAACAATAAAAAGAGGTGACAAAGTGGTGACTGTTTAAAACTGGTACATGGCAAAAAAGTTGTGAAGAAAACATAAAAATCAAAGAAGTGAGTGATGCTGTTTAAAAACACGTGGTAAATAGACTGGCACAATTTAAAAACATGGTGACAGTCTGGTTTCTGTTCACAGCACTTTAAGAAGGGTACGCGCAACACTGAACACTCACGTAAATCACTGCACTATAGAGAACGATGGCATATGATTTAGAATGAAAGTTTCTCATTCTGGAAACATCCCCCAGGCTGTGTCTAAGCCATGTCTTTGCAATATCCTTTCTTTCAAGAGTGCTAGTTCTGCAAGGTTCACACGAGAGCTTCTGTAAAGTTTGGAAGGTAGGAGACAAGGTACTGGCAGAAGTAAAGCTGTGAGGACAGGGTGTGAGTCGTGCTTGGGTAGCTCAGTTGGTAGAGCACTTACCTGTGTAAGGCAAAGGTCTTGAGTTCGAGTCTTGGTCCGGCACACAGTTTTAATCTGCCATGAAGTTTCATTTCAGATAAGATCAAAATAAGGATAAGATCATAAATTTGAGAATATACATGGTCCAAATTGCTTATTGCATGTTACAACAGGTAGGTTGATTTAATGTAGTATACAGATCCACTGGAAAGGACAGATATTTTGGAGAATGGTATCAATGATGTAGATGATGACTTTTGTCATAGGAAAGGGTGAAGGGAGTGTAGGTAGAGTGGATAATTCATGACAGTGGGAGCAGATATGACTTTGCAGCTTCAAGCATAAGTCAGATAAAATGAATTATATGTTATGTGGGTGACAGACTGTATCCTCCTCCACATAGAACATTTACACATCCAAAATATTCCATAGCCTCATGTATGACAAGTTTCTTTGATTGCTACATCTGCAAAACTCTAGCACTCTCATCAAATTCTTCAATGAATTAACTTCCAATTCTAGTAATCCTCTACATCTACAATAATTCACTCCCCAACATTATGCTTATACACACTTTACAGGGTGTTTTTGTAAGGGTGTATAAAAATTTAAAAGCACATGAGGACACTCCACTGAACAATTCAAGGTAGGGACCCAGGGGTCAGAAATGCCAGCTGGAGGAGGCAATAGGAATATAACCACATTACTGTGTACTTTTTTATTTACGTTAGTTACAATTAACTGTAAATACCATAACTGACACAATGAACGTACCATTTGCACTGTATCTTACAAAGTTGCTGAAACTGATGGCCATCAACCTGGCGTGTTTTGAATCACATCACAGGCAGCTACAATTCTGGAAACTAATTGCATCTCTGTATCCACTGGGGTCTCATACACAAGTGACTTTAGATATCCCTATAGGAAATAATCAAGGGGATTCAGGTCAGGTGACCACACAGGCAATGAGATAGCACCTCCCGTTCCAATCCAGTAATAAGGAAATACAGCATTGAGATGGCTATGGACATCCACAATGAAGTGAGGCGGCACACCATCATGTTGTATCCACATCCTCTAACGAACAGCCAGGGGTACATTCTCCAACAACTGCGATAGGACCCTTTGCATGAATGTCACGTACAGGTAGGCATTCAGATGGCCAGGTACAAGATATGGCTCAGTGAGACTGTTGCACAGATATTCACAGGAAAACATACTAGATGTTGTAACTCTACTTCAGTGTGAGGGTTTTCCTCATCCCACAAATGGCTGTTCCTGCAGTTTGAAGAACCATCACAATCAAATTAGGCCTTGTCAGTAAATAGCACATTTAGGAGGAAATCTGGTCAAATCCATCCACTGTTAGTGCAACCACTGACACAATGCGACCCTTGGTGCAAAATCAATCACATGGACTCGTTGTGGGTGAGATGATTGTAATTGTTATTCATGGAGTACTCATCACATGCTAGTATGTGTAGCACCCATTTCACATGCAATACAATGAGTACTTGTAGTGGGGCCCACAGTAACATGTTCCAGCACATCCTCTTCAAAATGAGTGTGCAATTGGTTATCATGTTTCCCGTCCCTCGTATCTTCTTTCAAATGAACCAGTCTTCTGCATTCACTGATCAAGAGAAATAAACACTCATCATGACAGTTGATGCCTGTTAGGAAATTCTTCCCTGTAAAGCCTTTCAGAAGGGAGAGCATTGCATTATACTGCCCCATACACAAAATGCATGCCAGTGAGTGCTGCAAAACTGTACCAGTATGTTACATGACATTGTACTGTACATCTCTGAATAGTTCTGAGTAATGAATGGGTTAGTCACTGACCCATAGCACTTTCTGTCATGGGGCAATGTAAATACAGTACAACACAGCCCCTTATGAACAAGTAAAATAAACAAAATCTGCATCATAACTTCCTAGTAATCAGGCTTGTCCTCCATATTTCCTCACAGAAAATAAAGAATACATATGTAAATAAACAGTACAGTATATGTAAACTTGTATGCATTTTAGTTGTAAATAAACTGGGAAAAAGTAATGCTGACAAAGCTGTAGACAAGTTTACATCCATATCTCCTTAAGCTGGCTTCTCCGATCCTTAGTACCATACCTCAAATTGTTCAGTAGAGCATTCATTATGTCTTGTTGCATTTTTGCATGCTCTTATGGAAACACACTGTATATACTCTCCAATTGGAAATTCAACTGACTCACCCCATCTGACCAGAAAATCCACCCTAACATTTGTTCATCTCTCCATACCTAATCGAATTCTCCTTTCCTCTCCATATCAGAACTCTTTTCTCCTCCTCCCTCCCCAGAAGCCTGGTTTGAAATCTTTTCCCAATTATCTCCAACCACAAACTCACAGTTACTGAAGGCTTTATCCTTCAGATTTTAACAACACTCTAGTCCGCTTCTAATTTTCCATTTCTATAGAGTTGGTTCTCCTCATGTACCTAATACTCACCATCATCTTCAACTTGACAGAGTCCAAACAAACCAACCCTTTCTCTTTCTACATAGAACATCCACTCAATCACAGTATTAACATTTAAAGTATCTAACACAATTGCTTTATTCTTAAAGAAATTCACTGAATAGGAGCCTCAACTTTGTACCTCTGATAGTTCACCATAACCTGTAGGGGATGAAATAACAGTAAATAAGTATAGGTCATCGTAAGGATGGAACAAACAATTGGCACTGATAGCATGCCAGGACTATACTTACGCTTATTAGACAGCATTGTTGAAATATTTGTGAACTCTATTGGTGAAATGTACCTCTGAAATCATCATTCATCACTTCAGTAACCAGTGTCTCCCTCTTATACCCTACAACCACAATACGCCCTTCAAACCTTATTACCCATTGCTGGAGTTTTCTCATCACTTTACAATACATGCATTCTGACAGAGTCAAGACAATCAGTCATCAAACAAAAGTCCTAGCATCCTCAAGTTCATCATAATACAGCCCTGGCAGGACTTCAGTATATATGTTCAGGGTGTGCAGATTAAACATAAAATGTAATAACTTCAGACATAATTGAGATATTTAGTGGCAGTTTTAGCCATGTGGACTCCACAGCAGAAGATGTTCAGTGTACTTTCTCATGGAGCTAAAGTCTGCGACACTGGTACAATGACAGTTTTGGTGTGAGTATGGACTGCAACCCACCGACAGTGTTCCCACTTATGACATTGTTGTGGTCTTCAGTCCTCAGACTGGTTTGATGCAGCTCTCCATGCTACTCTTATCCTGTGCAAGCTTCTTCATCTCCCAGTACCTACTGCAGCCTGCATCCTTCTGAATCTGCTAGCAATCAGGAAGTGAGACAAGTGGGTGTGGGAAACTGGGGGTTTGCTTTCAATACTGGATAATCTGTCGAGCACACACTTCCAAGAGCTGTTGTTGAATTAATATGTATGTCCTTCCAGCAGAGCCCTCATGATTCAGATGTAATAGTTGGCAGTCAGTAATCTACCAGATCTGTGCCATCACATTCGTGGAGCTTTCACAAATGTTATGCCAGAATGCTGAAAAACACTTGGAGAGAAGTGAAACACACATTAGATGTCTTTTGCACCATTAACAGGGCATATGATGGTGTGTGTTTGGTGTAAGTGTGTGTGTGTGTGTGTGTGTGTGTGTGTGTGTGTGTGTGTGTGTGTGTGTTTATGTAAAAAAAAAATTAAATAAAAAAAATATTTCAATTACGATACATACTGAAAAATACTGTCAATAAATATCGCATATACTTCTCACATTATTGCATGTCATACTATTACATGTTTAAACCAGACACCCTGTATTTTTTTAATGCAATGACGTATTGCAGTAAAAAAAAATAAATCAAGAGACCCTTGAAAAATTTTTCATAACCCATGAAACGTGGCCTGAGTGGTGGAAAATGATACCAGAAATGGCAATAGGAACTCAACAAGGAGCATACAAAAGTGGGCAGAGCTAGCTTGACAGGAACATTTTGTGTACAGTTACTAAACCTTTCATTCACATCATATGCAAATACAGTTGATAAATCTAGTAGTATCATGGAGCTGATGAGCATCCCCTTATTACTACTTAAACCAGTACAAGTGTCAAAAGAACAGACTACAAATTAATTGCTCCAAGGAGGTGGAATTTGAAATGTGTTAAGAAGAAACTATCTTAGTGCAGATCTGATGAAAGCAGACTGTGAACAAATTGAATATAGTAGCATTTATTACCAATAACATTGTCAATTCAGAATTTCTCGAGGGAATAACCAGCTGTCTGTGTTCTTTTATTTATTTATGTTTGAGTTCCATGTATCCTCGATGTGAGCATATCACTAGTGTGTAGGGAACATCAGATAATTACAGTGATAACTATCTATAAATGGTCATAAGGCTTACAGTCTAAATCATATTTAAGGTGATACATGAAAAATGTGATTCAATTGCTCAGATAACTGCAGTAATAATAATCACACAAACAAATCACAAGCTTTACACTCTAATTCATGTTGTTGTTGTTGTGGTCTTCAGTTCTGAGACTGGTTTGATGCAGCTCTCCATGCTACCATATCCCGTGTAAGCTTCTTCATCTCCCAGTACTTACTGCAACATACATCCTTCTGAATCTGCTTAGTGTATTCATCTCTTGGTCTCCCTCTACGATTTTTACCCTCCACACTGCCCTCCAATGCTTAATTTGTGATACCTTGATGCCTCAGAACATGTCCTACTAACCGGTCCCTTCTTTTTGTCAAGTTGTGCCACAAACTCCTCTTCTTCCCATTCTATTCAATACTTCATCATTAGTTATGTGATCTATCCATCTAAGCTTCACCATTCTTCTGTAGCACCACATTTCGAAAGCTTATATTCTCTTCTTGTCCAAACTATTTATCATCTATGTTTCACTTCCATACATGGCTACACTCCATACAAATACATTCAGAAACGACTTCCTGACACTTAAATCTATACTCGATGTTAACAAATTTCTCTTCTTTAGAAATGCTTTCCTTGCCATTGCCAGTCTACATTTTATATCTTCTCTACTTCGACCATTATCAGTTATTTTGCTCCCCAAGTAGCAAAACTCCTTTACTACTTTAAGTGTCTCATTTCCTAATCTAATTCCCTCAGCATCACCCAACTTAATTTGACAACATTCCATTATCCTTGTTTTGCTTCTGTTGATGTTCATCTTATATCCTCCTTTCAAGACACTGTCCATTCCGTTCAACTGCTCTTCCAAGTCCTTTGCTGACTCTGATAGAATTACAATGTCATCGGCGAACCTCAAAGTTTTTATTTCTTCTCCATGGTTTTTAGTAACTACTCCGAATTTGTCTTTTGTTTCCTTTACTGCTTGCTCAATATGCAGATTGAATAACATCTGCGATAGGCTACAACCCTGTCTCACTCCCTTCCCAACCACTGCTTCCCATTCATGCCCCTCAACTCTTGTAACTGCCATCTGGCTTCTGTACAAATTGTAAATAGCCTATTGCTATCCGTATTTGACCCCTGCCACCTTCAGAATTTGAAAGAGAGTATTCCAGTCAGCATTGTCAAAAGCTTTCTCTAAGTCTACAAATGCTAGAAATGTAGATTTGCCTTTCCTTAATTTAAGATAAGCCACGGGCTCAGCATTGCTTCACGTGTTCCATCACTTCTACGGAATCCAAACTGATATTCCCCAAGGTCGGCTTCTACCAGTTTTTTCATTCATCTGTAAAGAATTTGTGTTGGTATTTTGCAGCCATGACTTATTAAACTGATAGTTTGGTAGTTTACACATCTGTCAACACCTGCTTTCTTTGGGATTGGAATTATTATATTCTTCTTGAAGTCTGAGAGCATTTCGCCTGTATCATACGTCTTGCTCACCAGATGGTGCAGTTTTATCAGGGCTGCCTCTCCCAAGGCTATCAGTAGTTCTAATGGAATGTTGTCTCCTCCTGGGGCCTTGTTTCAACTTAGGTCTTTCAGTGCTCTCTCAGACTCTTCACGCAGTATCATATCCCATTTCATCTTCATCTATGTCCTCTTCCATTTCTGTAATATTGTCCTCAAGTACATCACCCTTGTATAGTCCCTCTATATACTCCTTCCACCTTTCTGCTTTCGCTTCTTTGGTTAGAACTGGTTTTCCATCTGAGCTCTTGATATTCATGAAAGAGGTTCTCTTTTCGCTTTAGGTCTCTTTAATTTTCCTGTAGGCAGCATCTATCTTACTGCTAGTGAGATAGGCCTTACAACCTTACATTTGTCCTCTAGCCATCCCTGCTTAGCCATTTTGCACTTCCTGTCAATCTCATTTTTGAGACGTTTGTACTCCTTTTTGCCTGCTTCATTTACTGCATTTTTATATTTTCTCCTTTCATCCATTAAATTCAATATTTCTTCTGTTACTCAAGGATTTCTACTAGCCCTCATCTTCTTACCTACATGATCCTCTGCTGCCTTCACTACTTCATCTCTCAGAGGTACCCATTCTTCTTCTACTGTACTTCTTTCCCCCATTCCTGTCAATTGTTCCCTTATGCTCTCCCTGAAACTCTGTACAACCTCTGGTTTAGTCAGTTTATCCATGTCCCATCTCCTTAAATTCCCACCTTTTTGCAGTTTCCTCAGTTTTAAACTACAGTTCATAACCAATAGATTGTGGTCAGAGTCCACATCTGCCCCTGGAAATGTCTTACAATATAAAACCTGGTTTGTAAATCTCTGTCTTACCATTATATAATCTATCTGACACCTTCTAGTATCTCCAGGATTCTTCCATGTATACAAGCTTCTTTTATGATGCTTGAACCAAGTGTTAGCTATGATTAAGTTATGCTCTGTGAAAAACTCTACCAGGCGGCTTCCTCTATCATTTCTTAGCCCCAATCCATATTCACCTACTATGTTTGCTTCTCTTCCTTTTCCTACTATCGAATTCCAGTCACCCATGACTATTAAATTTTCGTCTCCCTTCACTACCTGAATAATTTCTTTTGTCTCATCATACATTTCATCAATTTCTTCATCATCTGCAGAGCTAGTTAGCAAATAAACTTGTACTACTGTAGTAGGGTTGGGCTTTGTGTCTATCTTGGCCACAATAATCCTTTCACTATGCTGTTTGTAGTAGCTTACCTGCACTCCTATTTTTTTTTCATTATTATACCTACTCCTGCATTACCCCTATTTGATTTTGTGTTTATAACCCTGTATTCACCTGACCAAAAGTCTTGTTCCTCCTGCCACCGACCTTCATTAATTCCCACTGTATCTAACTTAAACCTAATCATTTCCCTTTTTAAATTTTCTAACCTACCTGCCTGATTAAGGGATCTGACATTCCACGCTCTGATCCGTAAAACGCCAGTTTTCTTTTTCCTGATAATGATAATGACATTCTCCTGAGTAGTCCCCACCCAGAGATCCAAATGGGGACTATTTTATCTCTGGAATATTTTACCCAAGAGGACACCATCATCATTTAACCATACAGTAAAGCTGCATGCCCTCAGGAAAAATTATGGCTGTAGTAGGTACACGTACACACATGGTTTCTGTTTTCAATTACGGAGTGGAATAGAGTGTATCCCGACATGTCAGGCCAATAGATGTTTAATGTGGTGACCATCATTTGCTGCACCCAACTGCAAGCTCTGGCGTAATGAATGTCGTACACGCCGCAGTACATCTGGTGTAATGTCGCCACAGGCTGCCACAATACGTTGTTTCATATCCTCTGGGGTTGTAGGCACATCACGGTACACATTCTCCTTTAACGTACCCCACGCAAATAAGCCCAGAGGTGTAAGATCAGGAGAACGGGCTGGCCAATTTATGCGTCCTCCACGTCCTATGAAACGCCCGTCGAATGTATACCTCACCCCTCATGGTAATGTACATGTGTGTCAGTGAAAAAGACCAATAAAAAGGTGTTAGCATGTGGACGTAATGTGCTGTTCCAGTCTCTTCGGTACCTAAGGTCCATCACCGCTCTCTTTGGATCTCTACGTAATTCGGTGCTCTCCAATACACACGATCAAACAGTGGAGAAGTGGTACTCAAGCGTCAACTTTAGGTAATAATATCTCCGGATGTAATTAACATTTTACAATGCAACAAATGGCACTGATTACGTATTTGTTTATATGTTCAGATGTGCTAACAAAACTAATGGGGTTCCATTTAAAAAAACGTAGGTTTGTGTTAAAAAACATACTTCCGTGCATTTTTTTATGGTTTGTATTAACCAATTACACTAGCCCCTCTCCTCACAATCGGTCTGTGGAATCGATTTGTCAGTATATGATGTGGTTTACGAAATACATCCAGCGGTAATGTTAGGTGGCTCACCCTGTATATATAAACATAAATGGTGAACAATACTCTACACAACACAAATGTGCGTAGTGGACTACAC
This sequence comes from Schistocerca serialis cubense, assembly GCF_023864345.2. NCBI lineage: Eukaryota > Metazoa > Arthropoda > Insecta > Orthoptera > Acrididae > Schistocerca > Schistocerca serialis. Next base: position 398,380,296 of record NC_064640.1, on the reverse strand, counting down.
AACATCAGACCACATTGAAATAGCATGTACAACTTTGATTAATTACATTAATGTACGAGAAGGACTTTTTACACAGAATACACAGTTGATATTTAGATATAACACATGATAACTCTAACATTTTTGTAAATATTATTTATTTGGATCATAGCAACAGTAAGATGAAAATTACTATTGGCTCAGAGTACATAAATCTAATTGTTTTGTATGAAGCTATTCCAGGTAATCGTTTACACTATAATAGCAGATGGTCACTAAAAATTTGAATACTGCTTCTTTAAATGAAGACAATTTTTTTATTTCTTTCAACTTTAGCAGTAGTTTGTTATACAATCTACTTCGTTGTATGTTTGTTTGTTTGCACTTTCTTGTGTTGTAAGTATGTTGATCTGAGTTGGATTTGAAATTGTCAATATTTCTTTTTACACTAACTACACTTTTTTGTATATAGAGGCACGTTAGGGGTAGAACATTTAGCTGATGGAATAACTGCTTTGAAGGAGTTAGCCTTGAGCTGTTGGTAATTATTCTAACAGCTCGTTTTTGTAGAGTGAAGTTGGTTTTGAGATTTTTCTTACTATGACCCCAGAAGGTGAGGCCATAGGTAATAGCAGAATGTATATAAGCAAAGTAAACAGTTCTGCTACATTCCCTACTATATATAAGGCTAATAACACGTAATACAAAGCAAGCAGAGCTTAACTTATGAGAGAGATACAGGATGTGGGATTTACAGTCTAAATTTTCGTCTATATGTACACCTAAGTAGTTTGTGGTAGCAACTCTCACAATTTCTTTATTTTGTATTCTGAGATCCAGATCAGAGTGTGACTCTGTTTTCCTGTAATGGATATAATTAGTTTTAGAAATATTTATGGTTAATTTGTTCATTTCAAACCAATTTGGCAAATATTATATAACTCTAGTTGTCGATGTTGGCAGTACTCGGTTTACGTCAGTTACTACAATGTTTGTGTCATCCGCAAACAGGGTTATCTGAGTACCATTTACTGGAATCTTGATATCATTTATGTAAAGAAGAAATGGGAGAGGTCCTAGAACACTCCCCGGTGGTACCCCAATTGGCAGAGTCTGAATATCCTATCTGTAAACAATACTTTGGTTTTTACTGTTTGTTGTTGCAATTTCTACTACCTGTTTCCTATTATTGAAAAATGACTGAAACCACTTTTTTGCCACTCCTCGTATACCGACATATTCTAATTTGTCTAGGAGGATATCATGTTGGACAGTATCAAATGCCTTTGATAAGTGCAAGTTTATTCCTATTGTACTGTTGTTCCTATCTAGCCCCATTACAATATTTTCAATGAGTTGGGTGATGGTTGACTCTATACTCATTCCTTTGTGAAAGCTGTGTTGGTTTACAGACAATAGATTGAATTTCTCGACGTAATTTGTAATTCTGTTTTTCATCACTGTCTCTATTACATTTGAAAATACCAACAATAAAGCTATTAATCTATAGTTTCCCACTTCATGTATATTGCCCTTTTTATACAATGGTTGAATTTTTGAAATTTTTAATCATTGTGGAAAGATTCCTTCTGACAATGATATGTTTATGATGTGTGAGAGAGGTTCTGATATGACACTAGCACATCTTGTCATGACTGAACAAGGTACCTCGTCAATCCCCAAGGACATTTTATTATTCATTGTTTATATTATTCGGTTAACATCCAATTTGTTCACGGGAGGTAGCAATACTGAATTAACATTTTGTTCTCCTGGGATTGATGTTCTAATAATCCTAGAACAATTTTTACTCAGATTGATTGAACTATTTATGAAGTGTTCATCAATGTAAGTTGCTAAACTTTGCCTCAAAGCACAGTTTAAACAGGGTTTGAAAGACTTCTTGCTAGACGTCTCCTTCTACGCTATAGATGAATATGTTAACAGAGAGTGTTAGACCAGTATCAGTAAAAAGGTCTGTTAGATTTCAGTTTTGACAGAACTTGGTCACGACAGTCAAGACTTGGTTTTTGTGTACAAGAGCTTCATTAAAAGTGAATAAATAGGTTTCATTCTCACAGTGTATTAATTCTGCACGTAATAGCAGTTTCAATATACTGTAATTATTCACATATTTTGACAGTCTCCTGACAAGTAATCAGGGAAGTGAGTATAATATTGAAATGTTCTGTTTTTTTATGTTATACTTTCTGCCATGTTCCACACTCATGAGAATCATCTCATTTTTGTCTTAATGAAACGAAAACTGAATTTAATCTAATCTCTAATCATAACTAATCTTAAGAATCATAAAAGGAGATTGCATAAATGGAAAAAATGGAGACACTGGAAGGTTTCAGAATGATTACAAAATTGTAGTACAGAGATTATGGACATTTTCAGGAGCAGATATGGACTCAAACCACAATTTATTGGTTGTGAATTACAGATTAAAACTGCAGAATTTGCAAAAAAGTAGGAATGGAGATGAACCTGATAAGTTGAAAGAACCAAATGTTGTCGAGAGTTTTAAAGAGTGCATTAGGTAACAACTGACCAAAACAAAGGGAAGACAAACAGTAAATGACGAAAAAGTTGCTTAGAGAAATGAAATTGTGAAGGCAGTTGAGGATCAAACAGATAAAAAATACAAGGCCTAGCAGAAATAAACTGCAAAGTGGCTAGCAGGAATGGGTAAAGGAGAAATGTAAGTCTATAAATGCACATATAACTAGGGGAAAGATAGATACTGCCTACTGATATGCTGAAGAGGCCTTTGGAGAAAAAAGAAGCCGCTGTAAGAATATCAACAGCTCAGATGGAGAACCACTCTTAAGGAAAGAAGGTAAAGCTGAAAAGCAGGTGGAATATGTAAAGGGACTATACAAGGGAAATCAATTTGATGGCAGTATTGTAGAAAGGAAAGGGGAAGCAGGTGAAGAGGAAATTGGAGATAAGATACTGTGAGAAGAATTTGAAAGGGCACTGAAAGACCTAATCCAAAACTAGGGCACTAAAGTCAATGACGTTCCCTCAGAACTGTAGATATCCTTGAGCCACAACAAAACTCGCCCACTTGGTGTGCAAGATATGTATATTATACAGGGGAAATACTCTAAAACTTCATAAAGAATGTAGTAATTCTACATTCAAAGAAAGCAGATGCTGACACACATGTGAATATTACCAAACTACCACTTTAATAAAGCATGGTTGCAAAATACTGACAGGAACTATTTTCAGAAGAATAGAGAACTGTTAGAAGCCAACTGTGGAGAAGACCAGTTTCAGTTCTGGCAAAATGTTGGAACACACAACTCAATACTGACCTTACGATTTATCTTGGAAGATAGGTTAAAGTAAGTTAAACCTATGTTTACAGCTTTCGTAGACTCAGAGAAAACTTATGACAACGTTTAATGGTGCACACTCTTTGAAATTCTGAAGGTAGCAGGGATAAAATGCAGGTAGAAAAAGGTTATATACAACTTGTACAAAAAACAGATGGCAGTTATAACAGCCAAAGGGCATGAAATGGAAGCAGTGGTTGAGGAGGGAGTCAGATAGGGTTTTAGTGACGAGAAAAAATGAATAGGATCTTCCTTGAAGAAAGTTAATGCAATTTAATTTTGTACTGGAAAACGTTTTTCTAAATGTCACATTTTGTGAGATTTTCAAGGAAAACCTAAAAAAGTGACCTTTATACTCACACACACACACACACACAGCCCACTGCCCAGGATTTTTAGTACGTTGTTCATAACACTCACTACCACTGCACAAAAATTTGTGACTACACAATCTCTTTTCTCATGTCATCATTTTATGGACTTCATTAACTTGGCCATGCAGTAATCAGGTTCAAATGAATGTAGGTTACAGAAGTTATTCAGAGGTGAAGAGACTTGTGCAGGATAGAGACGCATGGAAACCACATCAAACCAATCTTCCACCTGAGGACCACAACAAAAACATAAAATTCCATTCTTAGCCCTAGGCAGGATCACTTTGCCTGTATGAAAACTTTTAATACTTCTAATATTGTAACTCTGAATTATACATTTCATCTTAAATTTAATCTCATTATTAGCTTTCATTACCATTACAGAGAAACTATAGTGGTTGGTTGGTTGATTTTGGGCCAGGGGACCACATGGCGAGGTCATTGGTCCCACTGGATTAGGGAAGGACTGGGAAGGAATTCGGCCATGCCCTTTCAAAGTAACCATCCTGACGTTTGCCTGAAGTGATTTACAGATATCATGGGAAACCTAAGTCAGGACTGCTGGATGTGAATTTGAACTGTCGTCCTGAATGTGAGTCCAATGTGCTAACCACTGCGTCATCACATATGGTAAACTGTATTGGTATGTAAGTGTAAGAATCATGTGGCAGTTGTGGTGTGTATATATCTGCTTATAGTCCCTTTGTCAGTCAAAGTCCATTAATGAAACTTTCATTCATCATCAGCATTCAAATGACATGCTTCTGAGTCTGGTGTCTTCACAGAGCAACATGCGAACAACTTTGTCCACAGAGGTTACAGTCATAAAAAAGAAAAGAGGCAATATATGCTGCCTACAATTATAAATAAAACAGTATTCAACTATGAATTATGTATCGGTTTCTGTGTACAGCATGACAAGAAGACTTAGAATTGTAAGTACATAAACCTATATGGAAATAATTTTCTGGTTGGAAAAGAGAAATAGACACAAGAAATTTGATAAAAAAGCAGACTGGTTTGCTGAAATTAATCCCATATCTTTCATATTTTAATTTTTTGATACATTCCCTTACATAAAACATAGGTGTACAAGGATAAAATGTTAGTAAGATTAAATTAGATTAGATTAGTACTTGTTCCATAGATCATGAATACGACACTTCGTAATGATGTGGAATGTGTCAGGTTAATAAAAGGTATCTATACAAGATATTACATTACACAAAATACTACATGACACTTAATATTTTAATTTTTTTGTGGGGGTTGGGGAAATTACCCACTTACTATATCCAAAAATTCATCTAATTAGTAGAAGGAGCTGCCATTAACAAATTCTTTTAACTTTTTTTAAATGCTATATAGCTATCTGTCAGACTTGTGATGCTATGAGGTAAGTGACCAAAGACTTTTGTGGCAGCATAATTTACCCCCTTCTGAGCCAAAGTTAAATTTAACCTTGAGTAGTGAAGATCATCCTTTCTCCTAGTCTTGTAGCCATGTACACTGCTATTACTTTTGAATTCATTCGGATTGTTAATAACAGATTTCATAAGTGAATATATATATTGTGAGGCTGCAGTGAAGATCTCTAGCTCTTTAAATAAGTGTCTGCAGGATGATCTTGGATGAGCTCCAGCAATTATTCTGATTACACATTTTTGTGCAATGAACACTCTTTTACTCAATGATGTGTTACCCCAGAATATGATGCCATACGAAAGCAGAGAATGAAAATAGGCATGGTAAGCATAAGTAGGTGAACTGAAACATTTCAGCAGATCCTCAGTGTGTTTTTTCCAGTTTGTAGGGAAGCAGCCTACTCACGCTGTAGTAAATTCACATCAGTTTCCATTGTGTGCCAGCCAGTCTGCTGTAACTAGCTCTGACGTCATAAATGTTGCGCAATACCTTAAAAATCAAGCAAATGACCTAAAACTTTTCTAGCAGGTCAGGAATAATACTAAATTAATGTGAGTTAAATATCAGTTCGATAACATTAGCCATTTTCGAAATTTGGACGTTTTTCTGAAAAAATCATTGGCGCAGCAGAAAAGAGCTAGAGACTTCAAAATTTATATTTAGATTCATCTTTCATAATGATTTAATAAAAACAGTACTTTGGATTTCACAAATTAAGATTTTAGTGGAAATTCATGATTTTCTGGTGTTCGTCTCAAAACTGAAGGAAGCAAGATTGATTAAGTAGGCTAATAAATCAGGCTAGGATGTTTAGATTTAAATAGGTTGGAGGTCCGCTATGACTATGAAGATGTGAAAAGTTTCTTTTGAATACCTATAAAATTATAGCGATAGCGGATCTCAAAAGGGCCAGTTCAGAGCTCATCTACTGCGTGCAGTGTAATTTAATTAATTCTCTCGCCCAAAATATTTAACTTAGCCACGTCAAAATTTTATTATCAATACTTACCTGCGTGCTGAATGCACGTTTAAATTAAGAGCTTCATCGGCCATCAGCAAAAGAAGCTATAAATTATTATGTAACTTGAAGTGGTGCGTTACTAGCCCAGCGGCTAGTCGAGAGAACCGATTTGATCAGGCGTTCCCTTAGCCGTCCGCACCGCGGCTTTATATATAAGAACGCTGCGCGAGGAAGAAAGGCCCCAGTTCTCTCCAGACGCTGAATGACACGCTATCTGTGTCGGGAGTCGCGTCGCATCGGTATCACTGCTACAAACAGCCTCGGGTGCCGTATTAAGTTACTAGAGATACGCGGGACCATGAAATCATTTCAAGTGAAGGGTTAATTCTGGGATGATTTTCATTATCTAGCTTCAGTTTGCGTATTGTGGTATTTTCACGTGCCGTCGCGGGACAGACATTCTACCAAATATTTAGCGTGGCGTTTGATGAAATACTTTCATCAAATTATGGCGAGCATTCATTTCAACAGTTAATTCGGACATTTATAGTTGCATCAGCGCATTAGACTCTGAACTGCTCTGTTAGTTAGGTTGTAGGGATACTTGTGTTTTTTATCAGTGAATTTCAGAATATACTCAACTATTTTGGAAAATCGTTTTTGATTAGAAATCCCGGACAATCTCCTAATTCCTCAGAGCTATAAGCTGCAGCTATAATGGTATTCTCAGATGAAGTGGGCACTAGGAACTCTAATTACAGGCTTCACGTTTGTTAAATCACTTTCTGGGTGCTAAAAAGTAAATAGAGAGCCAGTGTTGAGAACGGCGAAAGACAGCATTAACAACATTCTAAAAGCCAGAAACTGATTCAACATGCAAGAATTTATGCAGCAATTCATTATTCATTTTTTACAAATTATTCGCCGCCCCACAAGTTCAACCCCTCATCAATGCATACACCTAGAAATTTTGAATATTCTACCTTAGCTACCAATTTCTGATCGAGGTCTATATTTATTAATGGTGTCATTCCGTTTACTGTGTGGAACTGTATATACTGAGTTTTGTCAAAGTTTAATGAGAGCCCATTTGCAGAGAACCACTTAATGATTTTCTGAAAAACATCGTTTACAATTTCACCAGTTAATTCTTGTCTGTTGGGTGTGATAGCTATACCTGTATCATCGGCAAAAAGTACCAGCTTTGCATCTTCATGAATATAGAATGGCAAGTCATTAATGTATATTAATAACAGCAGAGGACCCAAGACAGAACCTTGCGGCACCCCATTCTTGATTGTTCCCCAGTTTTTTGCATATTATGTGAACTGCTTATTTCAACTTTCTGCATCTTCCAGTTAGGTATGATTTAAACCATTTGAGCACTGTCCCATTCATACCACAGTACCTGAGCTTATCTAGAAGTATTCCATGATTTACACAATCAAAAGCCTTTGATAGGTCACAAAAAATCCCAACGGGTGACTTCCGGTAAACAGCAAGTACACTGATGACAAATCACCCAAGTGGTCATGTGGCAATTTTTTCTCAGAGAAACGGAAATACATGTTACACAAATAAAATTAAATGCTTATCTTTGTTTCTGACTGGCTTTAATCACATTCTTCTGAAGAGCATGCAAAATTCCTGTTTAATGCTTTCTTGATTATTCCTGCCATCTTCTTTATTCTGATAGACAGTGTATTATGTCTACTACAAATTAAAATTGATTTGAAATCTAACGGTAGTTGACATACAGTATTGTTACTACAAATGTTGTTCCCCTTTTAGATTTCAGAATAGTTCATTTGAGATTCATCATCTTGAGTGGGGCATAAGATCTGCTGATTAATTAATCCTCTTTGTCCTGTTGTGTCTACTCAACAAGGAGCATACAAAAGTGGACAGAGCTCACTTGACAGGAACATTTTGTGTACAGTTACTAAACCTTTCATTCACATCATATGCAAATACAGTTGATAAGGCTAATAGCATCATGGAGCTGATGAGCATCCTCTTATTACTACTTAAAGCAGTACAAGTGTCACAGGAACAGACTTCAAATTAATTGGTCCAAGAAGGTGGAATTTGAAATGTGTTAAGAAGAAACTATCTTAGTGCAGATTTGATGAAAGCAGACTGTGAACAAATTGAATATAGTAGCATTTATTACCAATAACATTGTCAGTTCAGAATTTCTTTTATTTATTTATGTTTGAGTTCCATGTATCCTCAATGTGAGCATATCACTAGTGTGTAGGGAACATCATATAATTACAGTGATAACTCTCTATAAATGATCATAAGGCTTGAAGTCTAAATCATATTTAAGGCGATATGTGAAAATTGTGATTCAAGTGCTCAGATAACTGCAGTAATAATAATCACACAAGCAAATTACGAGCCTTACACTCTAATTCATATATAAAGTTCACTGTGAATGAAACAAATTTCTGTAATATTGCACACTGTCAGACTATTACTATAAAGAATTGTAAGAACTCTCCAAAAGTGTTTTTACTTTGGTGGGATCACCAATGATTGATTTCATGTGCTGTGCTGAGATTTTTTATATTTTTGTGAAGATTATGTTCACTTCTTACATTACAATCATGATATGCACTGTTTATTTTGTGGATTGTTTAATTCTTGTTGACAAATCACAAAAGTGAAAGACATGCATTGGCACTGATGGTGACAATCCCCACAGCTGTTTCAATATATTTCTGTAAGAGCATAATTTTGATGATCCTATTCTGTAACATAAGAATTTTATTTGCCTGGGACTTGTTTTTCCAGGATATGATGTGATATGTAATAAGTGAATGCAAATACCAAAGGTATGCAGCTTTGATTGTTTCCACATCAGAAACAGATGCTATCAAGTGAATGGCAAATGTTCTCAGATTCAATGTTTTGTACACCATAAGCTGGGGTTACATTACCCTTTGCAGGTAACTTTGGCCCACTGGTCGGAAAAAGTTTTAAATTTTTAGTCCTGCTAAAATTACACCATTAGCATGAAATAAGCGCATTAGTGCTCTCGGCCAACCTGGTGGGTATTTGTGTAAAATTAAATTCAGGCAATTTATTTTATACTTCTGAAAAATGTTGCACATTTTTGCACCATACTATGTGGCTAATGAAGGGTTTCAAACAGTTCAGTGCAGTAAGGCACAGTACTGCTCAGGCACTGGAACAAGGTGAGGAATCAGTGCTCATCACTACAAACAGATATAACACTCTAGCTGATGCATCGGTGCAGGGGCCTATGAATACCGACTACGTTATGTCAGCACTGTTCAATTTTAGAAAGTTGACAAGTAGAGAGCTACCACAATGAGAAAAAAAAGTACACTAACATTCAGGAGCAAATTTATAACCATGCAGAGTATAGATGGACTACACAGAGATATTCAGAAGCAGAATAACTACAATTCATTGATACTGAATGACTGACTATGATGTGCTCGGCCAGTAGAAAGTAGAGGACTAACTCAGCCTCCAGCAAGCACCAGTTTTTCAGCTGGCCAACTCTTCAGGTACACAATTCACCCAGCAGATGGGGCTGGGCTAGGACTGGATGTGGTTGGTCTGTTTTCTTTTTTGTCTTTATTCTCTTTGTTCAAGTAAGATAATGAGCACCAAATTCATAAAAAATATCTTATGATATTCTTCTCATGTTTCTCTTGGCTAGGATGCAATGAGCAGCTCGTAAACTACTATAAGGGTTTTTCATTCTCACTTGATGATGCTACAGGAGTCCTGTATATAGGAGTAGAATGGTAGAATTACTCACTGCCAATGCTGCCTCACGAACAATGACCATGTTACCTCTGCCTGCAAGAACCCCCCCCCCACCCCACCCCCCCACCCCCCGTACTTGTCCCCACTGCAAAGCTTCCCACTTCCTCAAGACTGCCCCAACCTCATCTCTCCCCCCTCCTGCAACACCTGTAATGAACCACATCCTACCTACTCCTCAAAGTGTAAAGCGAAACCACCTCCAGTCACCCCTGAGCTCACCGTCCCTGTCTGTCCTGTTGATGACCCCATCCACCCCAACAACTCGCTCCGCCCTCTGCTTACTGCAGAGGCCATCATCCGTTTCATCACAATTGTGCTCCAGAACATCCACCCCTTCCAGCACTCCCACACCCTTTCCCAAATCGCCCTCGCTGCCCGTTCCATCTTCCATCTTACCACCTATGTCACCTACTCCCACAACCAGGCCCACTTCACCTTCACCCCCCTCACCACCCTCGTCTAACTCTCCCCTCCCATGGTCAACAACCCTACCGTATCCTGTACCACAATATTCGCTCCCTGCCAAACCCACAAACTCCTGTTCCTCCACTCCCTCCATCAGCACCGCGTGGATGCCTTCGTCCTAAATGAAACCTTCCTTCAACCCCATATCTCCATCTCCACAGCTCCTTACACCCTTCACCACACCGATAACCTGTACCCTCTGGGGCATGGCATAGTTGCTATAGGCCACCTCAAGCACCTCCCTGTCGAGCCCCAACCTCTCCTTAGCAACCCTGCCGAGCATTTCACCCTCAGCCTCTTCTTCCCCACCCTTACCGTCACCTGTACCACCATTTAAGTCCACCCTCGCACCCCCATCCTGTACAATTTCCTGGCCCACATTGACCACACCTTCTCCACCTACGTGATTGCCGCTGACTTCAATATCCACAGCCGTGATCCTGATAACCTCCAGCAGTGGAATAGGTTTATCACCACCCTCCAGGGGGACCTGGTTCCCCTCCCCCAGCACACCCGACCCGAATCCAACACCACTTCTGATGTGGTCCTTGCCTCTCCCAACCTCCTTGGGCGCATCACCGCAGATGTCCTCGACCTCATTGGCAGTGACCATGCTCTTGTTCTCCTCACCATCTCTAGTGGTCGCCATCCCCGCCCCACTCCTCGCCATGACATCCCACCTAAACTTGTCCAAGATTACTCCCGTGCCAATTGGGATGCCTACCGGGACTCCATTCACACCCAGCTTGAAGGCCACGACCTTACTCTCCACTCTCCTGATGACATCTCTCAAGCTGCTGCCTTCCTGCATCAGACCTTGTCTGACGCCGTCGCCACCCATATCCCCACCAAAGCCATCCACCCTCACCGCCCCGCCCTGCCTCCACAGGCCGTCCTTCTCCTTCAGGAGTCCTGCCGCCTCTACTGCTCTTTTCTCTGCACTCATGACCGGGACACACTTATCCGCCACCGTCAATTACAATGACACATCTGCAACCTGTTTACTGTGAAGAAATGCCACGCCTGGCACCAGACATGTACACAACTCAACACCACACTCCCAATAAACTCTTCCAAGTATTGGCCTGCTTTCCACTGCCTTACTGGAAACTGCTCCACGCCCCAGTACCCTCTCATCCTTGATGACCGTCCCTTTCCTGACAACCTCAGTAAGGCCAACCACTTTGCCTCTCACCTCTCTGATGTTTTTTCCATAGAAGATAATCCCCAAGTTGATTATTCCCTCTTCCCTGACGTCATGGACCGTACGAATACCTCTGTTCCTCCCCTTGCTCCTAGCTTCCAGTACTTGGGCCTCACACCACCATCTGAACTTAACACTCCCATCACTACACAGGACATCAGCCTCACACTGCGCACTAAACGCAACACTGCTCCTGGCCATGACCACATTACCTACCGCCACCTCACACACTGCCCTCCCTCCTTCCTTTCAGTCCTTGCCACACTGTACAATGTCATCCTTGCCACTGGCTTCTACCCCGACCTGTGGAAAACCTCCCATATCCTGATGTTCTCCAAACCCAACAAGCCTCCATCTGATACCTCTTCCTATCATCCTATCTGTCTCACATTGGTGTTCAGCAAGCTCTTGGAATCCATCCTTATCCGGCGCATCCATCACCACCTCCACCAAAACCACCTCCTCCTCAACACCCAATGTGGCTTTCGACCTTCCTTCTTTGCCGATGACCAACTCCTATGCCTCACTCATCTCCTCTCCCTCCGGCTTAACTCCTGTTGCTCCGCCATTTTTGTCTCCCTTGGCCTCAAAAAGGCCTACGACTGTGTCTGGCATCCTGGTCTCCTGTTTAAACTCCTAACCTATGCCCTTCCTGTCAACTACATCCGTCTGATGGCCTCCTTCCTCTCCCACTGCCCCTCCTATGTTACCATCCATAATGCCAATTCCCACACCTTCTACCCCTCTGCAGGTGTGCCCCAGGGCTCTGTCCTCTCCCCTCTCCTCTACCTCCTGTACACGGCAGATATGCCCCAACCCCCCCCCCCCTCATCCAGTACACCTCTTGCAATATGCCGATGATACCACATTCCTCGCCCTCACTCCTACCCTTCAACGGTCCCAACACCATCCACAGAATCACCTTGACCTTTTTGCAGCCTGGTGTAACCAGTGGCTCCTGACAAACAATCCTTCCCAGACCCAGGCAATCATCGTAGGTCATACCACTTGCTCCGTCCAGCTCCTGGATTTCTCCTTTACCATCTGCACTCATCCTGTCCGCCTCTCCCCCACTCTCACCTACCTTGGCCTCACCATTGACCATCACCTCAGCTGGATCCCTCATCTCTGCTCCATCCAGTCCAAAGCCCACAACCGCCTCTGACTCCTCATACTCCTCTCTGGCCGGACATGGGGGTTGCATGCCACTACCATCCTCCACATCTACAAATCCTTAATCCATCCCATCCTCTTTTATGCCAGTCCTGCCTGGATATCCACCCCTCCCCCCCTCTCCCCCGATTCTGTAAGTCCCTCCAGATCCTCGAGCACCATGCACTCCACCTCGCCTTCTGTACATGCCTCCCGTCCCCCATGCGGATCCTCTATGACCTCATTACTTTCCCCCATCTCCCCATCAGCTCCTTTTCCTCGAACATGTCCACATACTCTACACCTCCTACCGCCTTGATCCCCCTCACCCCTTGGTTGGTCCTCTCCTCTCCTGTCCCCACCCCCTGCCACGCCTTCACTGTTCTGTCCCCCTACCCTCCAACTCTACAACCTTAACCCTTTCCCAAGGTGGCTTCCACCAACTCCCCCTCCCGGATGATGCCCTCTCTCCCTCCATCTATCCCTCCTATCAACTGATCCTCAGCCCCCCCCTCCTTTCTTCCATCCTTTCCCTGGGCTCCCTCTTCCCCCCCCCCCTTCCATCCTGTTTTCTCCCTGCCAAACCTCTCCCTACCTCCCTTCTCCCCTGAGTCCTTTTGTATTCCCCTTCTCTGTCTTCCCCACTCGCTGTTGCGTCTTCCCAGCACCCCCCACCCCTCTTATGGGTCCTCATCCCCCATCGGCTCCTTTCCACCCTCCCCCCTTCACTTTTCCTCTCCTTCCCCCCTTTTTTATTTTCCCATCATCTGTCCAGTTTCCCCCCATCTGCTCTTGGCTGTGGTATGTCACATTTGCCAACCTTTTAGTGCAGTGTTCCAGTGAATGTTCAGTGTTGTTCGCCTTTCTAGTGTTGCGAACAGAAACCAGGCTGTCGCTGGGTGTGAATTTTATGTCTTTTGCGAACAGAAACCAGACTGTCGCCGTGTTTTTTTAATTGTCTGCCTATTATTTTACCTGTCTGCTTCGTATGTATTTTATTCGCATCATCATCCCTTTGTTCTATGTTTTAAGTTCCACGAATTTTTCGCCATGTTACTCTTTAAGTCTCCAATTGTATTGCCTGTTTTTATTATTTATTCTCTTCATCTTTTTAAAACAAAGTCTGTAGGCTGAAGAGTGGCATACTAAGCTGCTGCCAGCCTCAAATTCAATAAAGAAAAAAGAAAAAAGAAGTGCTAACCCCACCCCCTACTACCCTCTCCTTCATGATGACCACCCCATTCCTGGTAACCTTAGTAAGGCCAACCATTTTGCTTTTTACCTCTCCAATATCTTTACCCTCCCTGACAATCCGCAATTTGATTACTCCCTCTTCCCTGATGTCTGCAATCAAACTGACACCTCAGCACTTCCACTCACTCCTGGCTTCCAGTACTTGGACAACATTACACACACCAGACTCAGTGCCCTGATCACTACTCAAGATATCATATCTACACTCCGCACGAAACACAACACCACTCCCGGTCATGACAATGTTACCTATCGTCACTTCCATGAAGCTCCCACCTCCTTCCTCTCCACCCTGGCCAGACTATACCCAGCTAGCACTCAAGCTTATTTCAAGGTGGATATTGAGTTTAGGTTCAGTTGAAAATTCAAGATTGAAAAATCGACCTGTTACACAGCTTATTTCAGGGTGGATATTGAGTTTAGGTTCAGCTGAAAATTCAAGATTGAAAAATCAACCTGTTACACAGTTTACATCAAGCTGTAAAAATTTTGCTTGAATTAAAATAATTTTCCCAAGCTTAAAATAAACTGTAATTTCCCTGGAAGGCTGTACAGTAGATGCGCGTGCAGCATAGCTTCCATAGATGTCAACGGGAAGTGCCACAAGCGTTTACAAGCCTTGCACTGACTCTGCTCGGTGTACGGCCATTTTACCTTTGTGACACGCGTTAATGATTGTTGACTGTTGTGAAGTTTGTTTTATACTGGAAAATAGTTCGGTAAGTGTGTGGCATCTCGTGCCTTACTGCTACACCTGGTCTGAAGAGGATATATAGTGTATTACAGGTATGTTGGTGCATTTTTTTCTAGTGGTACGTTAATATTACAAATGTTAAGTACTATTACATAACATAAAGAAATATCATATTCTTTTATGTAGAAAAATTGAGCCTGGATGAAAGTGAAATGGATTACAGGCTAAGAATATATACTACAAGTTGTTCAGCAAAAAGAGATCATTTTAAACTAGCTCTCTAGTACGTGGCACCAATAAATTAAAACTTAATGTTATTTTTAAAATCTCGCCTTTTTATATAAATCGCCCTATTACATTTGTTTACTTGTAAGTACTCACGTGTGTCACACCATGAATGAATAATCGTGAAGTGCAAAAAGTTTCTTTGTGAATACAAATAGTAATGACATGGTGAACGGGAAAAAGTACATCAAGAACCAGTGATTACATAGGTGTCAGTCTTTTATATTTACGTAGGTTTTACTGCTCTTCAATTGTGGTAATATGAAATTTCTTCCCGTTAGCATGACACTCTTGCACAAAGTAAACATGCTCAAAAAATTCAAGTCAAAGAAGTCTTAAAGTTGGGGCAACAGTAAAATCAGAGTTGCAGTCTGTTATTACGCCATCAGTCTTGATTTTGTTGAAGCTGTTAATTCTTTCTGTGGTGATGGACACAAAATTTCTTGTGACTCATGCTTGGCAAAAGTTAAGCATATTCATAATAAGCGTAACATTACTTTTCGTATTTAGGTTGATCAGTTTCAACTTTTTACATTTGTTATGTTTAGGTGTGGGTAACATTTTCTTTTACCTGTTACAGGATCATTATACCAGCAGAAGTCAGCGAAATTTGATCCTGCTCTGGTCTGTGTGCTGGGGCCAGAGGGGCGTCAGAATAAGTAAATTTTGAAATAAAACAATTTTAAACACTTCGAAAATAAAAATTTTTAAACATAAATGTCTTGATAATTTTTTCACACCATTTCCATTCTGATATTTATTTAATTAATTAGGTTCAATAAATTCAGATTAATAATTATATAGCTTAAAACGAGCTGTGAATACCAGGCTGTATTCCACGTGTGTAGATACAGCTGGAGCCAAACTTGATAAGTCAAGCTTGAAATATAGGTTGAGCTCTGCCAACTTTGATGTTTGTTTCAAGCTCGAGTCTAACTAACAGGCCTGAATATTCCAGCTTTGATCAAGTTTATATACTTGAACTTTACATCTGGAAACAAGTTTGAAATCGGCTTACTGTACTATCTGGGTACAATGTGGTCTTGTCCACCAGCTTCTACGCTGACCTGTGGAAAACCTCCTGGATTTTGATGTTCCTCAAAGCCAACAAACTGCCATCCACTGTCTTGTCCTACCATCCCATCAGCCTTACCTCGGTCCTCAGCAAGGTCCTAGAATCCATCCTCACCTGATGCATCCACCAGCATCTCCACCAGCACCGACTCCTTCCCGCTACCCAATGTGGCTTTTGGCCGTCCTTCTCTGCCGATGATCATCTCCTTCACCTCACTCATCTCCTCTCTGAACAACTCAACTCCCATCGCTCCGCCATCTTCCTCTCCCTCGACCTTGAACGTGCCTACGACCGTGTATGGTAGTCCAGTCTCCTCTTCAAGCTGAAAACCTTCACCCTTCCTCTTAACTATGACCACCTGATTGAATACTTTCTTTCCCACCATCCTTTCTATGTCACTATCCATAACATGGATTCCTACACCTTCTACCCCTCCGCCGGTGTGCCCCAAGGTTCTGTCCTCTCCCGTCTTCTCTACCTTCTTTACACGGCAGACATGCCACCACTTTCACCTCCCTTACACCTTCTCCAGTACACCAATGACACCACCTTCCTTGTCCTCGCCCCCACTGTGCAACACTCCCAGCACCTTCTCCAATCCCATCTTGACCGGTTCACCACTTGGTGTAACCAGTGGCTGCTCAAGGTCAATCCTTCCAAGACCCAGGCGATCATTGTAGGCAAAACCGTCCCGTCCTTCCATCTCCTCGATTTCTATCTCATTACGTACAGCCGTCCTATCAACCTCACCCCCACCCTCATGAACCTTGGCGTCACCCTTGACCGTCGCCTGTCCTGGACCCCCCATCTCTGGACGAGCCAAGACAAGGCACCCTCCTGAGTGCACCTCCTCAAGCTGCTTTCTGGCCGTACATAGGGTCTGGACCCCTCCACTGTCCTCCGCACTTATAAATCATTCACCCTGTCCTCCGTTATGCCCATCCCGCCTGGATCACTGCCCCTCCTACCTTCTACAAATCCCTTCAAATCCTGGAACACCATGTGCTCTGCCTCACCTATCGCATCCGCCTCCCCACCCCCATGCGGATCCTCTATGACTTAATTCCGCTCCCACACCTCTTCCTTTTCCTCAAACGAATACGGATCCTTTACACCTCCCACAAACTTGAACCCCTCACCCATTCGTCTCTCCCATCCTTTCCCACCCCCGTCCACTGCCGCCCCTGTACTCCCACATCCCACCCGCTCTCCATCTCTCCACACTCCATACCCTTGCTCAGGGTGGCTTCCGCCAACTCCCCCTCCCTGATGATGCCCTCATCCCCTCCATCTACCCCTCCTACCAACTTTGATCTTCCCCTTCCTCCCCCTGTGTTTTTTCTCCAGGGCACCCTCTTTCCCTTCTCTTCCTCCTCTCTTGCTCCCCCCTCCTCAGGCTTCTACACATCCCCCCTACCCTCTCCCCTTCCCCTCCCATCTCATCTCCCACTGGCATCAACCCTCCTCTCCCTCCTACCCTCACCTCTTCCCTCTGGCAAGCCCCCAGCTTTTTTGTGTGAACGGTGCTTCGTGCCCCAGAGATCGTAGCCAGTGCTCATGTTTGTCGTTGTGTTGGTGCTTCAGCGTCTCTCCGCTTGTGCTCCTCCGTTCACGTGTTCATGTTTTTATGCAAACAGTGCGCCTGTGAACGGCTTCATTTATTTTACTATGTCTGTCTCTCATTTTTATCCACCATGTTTGTTTGTTTTTCTGTCTTTCTGTTTACTGTATGTGTTTTCTATGGCCGAAGAGCGGCATAGACAGGCCACAGCCAGCCTACCTTTATTGTAAAGGTATCAAAACAACAATAAAGAAAAAGAAAAGAAGTGCTCATTCCCCTCCTATGTTAGCAACCATAATGCCGATTCCTGCACCTTCTATCCCTCTGCCGGTGTGCCCCAAGGCTCTGTCCTTTCCCCTCTCCTCTATCTACTGTACACTGCCGATATGCCCAAACCTCCCCCGCCTGTTCATCTCCTCCAATTTGCTGATGACACCGCCTTCCTAGCCCTTTATCCTACTCTTCAACAGACCCAACATACTACCCTCCAAACCCACCTCGACCAATGTACTGCTTGGTGCAACCAGTGGTTCCTCTGTATCAACCCCTCCAAGACCCAGGCGTTTATCATAGGCCGCACCACCCACTCATTCCGTCTTCATGATTTCTACCTCACCATTTATGGCTGTCCTATCCACCTCACTCCTATGCTCACATACCTTGGCCTCACCCTTGACCGCCACCTCACCTGGACTCCCCAGCTCCTTACAATCCAACACAAAGCTCACAACAGACTCCGCCTCCTGAAACTCCTGTCTGGACAGACATGGGTCTGCATCCTTCCACCATCCTTCACACCTACAAATCCTTGATCTGCCCCATTCTCTGTTATGCCAGTGTTGCTTGGATTTCTGCCCCTCCCAGGTTCTATAAATCCCTCCAAATCCTCGAATACCATGCACTCCGCCTTGCCTTCCACATCCGCCTTCCGAACCCCACGCGCATCCTCTACAACCTCATCCCCTTTCCCCGCCTTCTCCTTTTCCTTGAACACATCCACACGCTATATATTGTCTGCTGCCTTGATCCCCCCACCCCCTGGTGTCTCCCTTCCTCTCCACCCCTAGCCCGTTGCCGCGCCTTTACCATTGTGTCCCACCCTCTCTCCATCTCCACACCCTCCACCTCCTTTCCCAACGCAACTTACACCATCTACCTTTCCA
Organism: Schistocerca serialis cubense; assembly: GCF_023864345.2. Classification (NCBI taxonomy): domain Eukaryota; kingdom Metazoa; phylum Arthropoda; class Insecta; order Orthoptera; family Acrididae; genus Schistocerca; species Schistocerca serialis. The sequence goes on along the minus strand of NC_064640.1, from coordinate 398,361,547 downwards.
GGATGATGAGCTTTGCCCTGACATCTACACTTCCTACCAACTCTAACCCCATCTTCCTCCTGCCTCCTCCTCAGGATTCCCTCTCCTCCCCCTCCCTTCTCATGAGCAGCTTTCCCCTCCTACCCCCCCCCCCCACCTCCCTCTCTTGTGCTCCCCTTCAGTGTCACTGCATTCCCTCCTGTCTTGTCTTCCCTCTTCATCTCCTGCCCCACCTGTCTCCTGCCTCTTGGTGCACCTGCTGACGCCCCTATTCTTTTCATCCTGCCCCCTCCCCTGCTGCACTTTGCTCTCCCCTCCTTTTCCATCATCCCTGGCCTCTCCCTCGGCAAGTCCCACCTGGCAGTTTTATTCTTCATTGTGTGTGCTCCAAATGGGTTTTTCTGGAGTGTTTCTGGAGTGTTTTTAATACTGTGGCCAACTTTTAACCTGTGTGTGTGACTTCCCAGTGTCTTTTTTGCATTCAACAAATCACCAACTGTGTTTTTTCAGTGGCTCCTGAAAATCAATTCTTCCAAGACCCAGGCAATCATCGTATGTCATACTACTCGCTCTTTCCGGCTCTTTGATTTTTCCCTTACCATCTGCACCCGTCCTGTCCGTTTCTCCCCCACCCTCACCTACCGTGGCCTCACCATAGACCATCACTTCACCTGGATCCCTCATCTCTGCTCTATCCAATCCAAAGTCAACAACCGCCTCTGACTCACTACACTCCTCTCTGGCCAGACGTGGGGGTTGAACCCCTCTACCATCCTCCACATCTACAAATCCTTAATCCGTCCCATCCTCTGTTATGCCAGTCCTGCCTGGATATCCACCCCTCCTCCCCCCTCCCCACGATTCTGTAAGTCCCTCCAGATCCTCGAGCACCATGCACTCCGCCTCGCCTTCTGTATACACCTCCCGTCCCCCATGCGGATCCTCTATGACCTGATTCTTTTCCCCCATCTCCCCATCAGCTCCTTTTCCTCGAACATGTCTGCATCCTCTACACCTCCTGATGACTTGATCCCCCTCATCCCCTGGTTGCTCCTCTCCTCTCCAACCCCCACCCCCTGATGTGCCTTCACTGTTGTCCCCCGCCCCTACCCTCCACCTCTACACTCTTCATCTCCTTTCCCGAGGTAGCTTCCATCAACTCCCCCTCCCAGATGATGCCCTCACTCCCTCCCTTTATCCCTCCTATCAACTCTGATCCTCACCTCCCCCTCCTTCCCTCTGTCCTTTTCTGGGCTCCCTCTCCCCCCCCTTTTCGTCCTGCTTTTTTTCTCCACCTACCCACTCCTTGACTCCATTTTCTCCACCCCCCCCCCCCCAACCAAGTTTTTTTTCTTTCCCATTCACTGTCTTCTTCACTCCTTTCTCATGTCCACCCTGCCCCCCCCCCCCATTTTTCTGTGCTCTCCCCCTCCATCGACTTCCCCTTTTCTCCCAGCTCATCTGTCAGGGTCCCCCACTAACCCGCCCCATATACTCATATGCCATCTCATTCTTATCTGAAATGTTTTAAACTCTGACTGTATAACATGTGTTGCTAACACAATTAATCCCTGTGATAAAAAAAGAACAAATTTTCTAAAATTACAGTACTACAAAAAGATAAATATTTGTTTAAGTGAATATATATTACCATAATTGTTCTATTGTGCTGCTGAGTGAATTTCATTTTCTGTCAATTATTTTCGATTTCATGTTGTAAGTTTCAATCTTAGTATGAATATATCTTAACTGATGTACTTTGGATTGATGTTAACTGGATGCCAGTTGGTTGTATGTTGCCTGGCAGGAAGGAAGGAGAAATGTAAAGTTTTTTTGGAGTTGCGTACAAATGGAATGTATTTTGCTGAGTGAACATTGTAATTGATTGCAGCAAGGCATCTAGGACTATTAAAAATAGAAATTACATGCAAATCAGTTTGTCATCTCTGTTATTTCGAGAAACATATCAACCTGTAGGGTTTCCAACCTACAAGAGAATCTTGGTTCCAGACAGAAGAAATTAAAGCAACAGATTGAAGGAGATCCTTAAAAAACAAGATGAATAATTTTTCTTTAAAACTACTGCTAGACTTGGCCAATATTTTTATTTCATGAACATTTATTACAATTAGTAGCCATCCAATTGTGCATAAGAAAGGAGGTTATTGAACTGTTGACTCTGTGTTATAAAGCAACTTCTAAGGTACATATTCTTATAATCAGGTGCATTCCCTTTTTAACTGTCTCAACATTTTAGTTTAGTCCCCTACACCTCTCATACATCCATAAAAATTTGTTAAACATGCACACTATTGCTTCTTCTCTCTCTTGATTTTGGGAAATGTGATCAAGGTTATAATATAGATTTAAGTATGTATAGAGACATACTGAGAGTTGTTCTTCACAGGTACCATTCATGAATGCAACAGGAAAAGGAGATGTGAAATACCCTCTGCAAAACAATATAAGATGACTTCCCAAGAATACATGCAGATGTAGGAACTTCCATTAATATACAAAAGCAGTACAGGTTTCTTATTTTCAATATGTGTTGATCACATAAAAAAAAAACTAGCCACACTTGACTGGATTTTAGCAATGGACTATACATAAATATGACAGATTTTGTAGAACATGTGTGTTAGTGGAGGCATGATTTGCAGGCCATTACCTGCAGTTCTCAGAACTGGTGATCCCAGCACCCACACTGGGCACATACATGGAGGCTTTTGTGACAGGCCATGTTCAGAAAATCCATTGGTTTTCCTGTGATTTATATGTGATAGTAAGTTTTAGTTGCTACAGGCAAAATGAAGGAAGAGCCCTATGATAAAAAAAAAAACTTACATAATACCTTGTTTGTGGAATTTGACCCATGAACATTACATGAACAAGAATGTAAAACATTGGTCATACAGAGAGATGGTTGAAACAGTTATAGATGGTATTCCAACTGCAGACCAGAATGTAATAACACATAGCAAACAACATTATAAATTAAGTTCTTCAGTGTATGCCAATGTTGTCAGTTTTTTTGCCTTGTAATTATTAAAGATATCTGTCTTTCCATTTTCAATAAAATGCATTTTGGCACAAACCATGTTATGTTTCACTGAAATAAAACATCCTCCATGGTCTGTATTGAAATATATTTACAATTTGGCTTGCTGTTTAGATCTAAAAACAGGGTGATACAAAATGTGACAACATTGCACACAAACAACTGTTGTCTGCCATAATTTTCTTCTTAGTATCATGTAAATTAATGAGTCTCAAAATCTAGAAATGTACTGCAATAAAATAATGGCTACAATGTTTCACTGTACGATATACTTTTGGCAGCACAAAAAACGTAACTTATAAAATCTTATGCCTGTGGTGTATTGCCTATCAAACATGCATTACACATATGGGTCTATGAATAAATCACAGAAATCCACCACTTTATGTCATACATGAAGGGACCTGACATCCAGATAGCTCTGAGACACTAGAGCAGATGGACAGGGCTTCCACATTTAGTGGAAAACAATGGGCCTGAGATCGATAACCGAATCTGTCAAAAATATCCACAAGATTGGCCCGCAGCTCTGGTTCGTCATCGTACAGAACTTGAGTGGGCAGCTAAATCCATGTCAGAGCATACCTTCCTTCAATAATCATGTCATACCATCATTAACAGTTAAATCTTCCTTCAGTCATTCACATCATGAGCTTTCCCTGTATGCATACTGGAACAGACAACCCAACAACTCGCTCTCATTGGTTTAGTGTGGTGTTGCAGTTAGACATCTGAAATATATCCCCACTGTGCCTATATTAGCAATAATCTTTGGATTCCCTGTTACTCTCCAACCCATATAGACTGAACCTTCTCCATGTCTAATGCTGTATCTGATATTAACAGCTGTACCTGATTCCCAGTAAAGGTGCCACTTTACTAACACCCTCTGGGATGAATTCCTTCTCACCCAGTGAATAGATAAATTGTTTTAAATGGATATGGATTATCAGAGGAACACTGTAATCACTACACAAGGAAACACACTTTTTATCTGAGTTCCACAAAAGTTGTGAGACTTTGCAAAAAACTGTTTTCTTGTGAAATAATTCTAAAAAATTCCTAAGTGAAAACAGAAATTGTGACTATTCTACAGAAATCATCCACAATTTGCACTTCTTTGACATTTGTGAAATTATTTTGTCAAAGAGTGATAGAAGAATCCACTAATACACAGATACATAACTCTGTTCTTATTTATCAGTGCAATTTCTGTCTTAACTACCATATAAAGTACCACGTGCAGTATGTAACCAATCTCCTATTGTATCAGTGCAATAACTACAAATCTAGCATGTTTTAACCTTGACCTCGAGAAAGCACAGAAACATATACAGCTTTCCCACTTCCTTTTCATAGCGCAGAATTATACATGTACAATCAATTTTACCCATTTCACTGCATACATTACCCAGTTGTTTTTAATTCTACATACATACTCTGCTAATAGTGTGAAACATACGGCAGAGGATATTTACAATTGTATCACCTATTGTGGTATCTTCGTGTGTACTTGCATATTGAGTGTGAGAAGAATGCCAGGTTAAATGCCTCTGTACATACTATAATTAGTCTAATCTTGTGTCTGTGATCTCTTCAGGAGCTGTACACAAAGGGTAAAGTATATCTCTGTATTCTTCTCCTTGGTTAAACATCATAAGAAAGGTTTTCTGGGGCAGTTGGAACCTATGCTCAGGCGCCTGTTAATTCATGGTTTTCAGCATTTCAATAGTGCTCACCCATGAGTAAAATGAACCTATGACCGTTTATGCTGCCCTTCTTTGCATATTCTGAACATCCCTTCTCAGTGCTGTTTGGTTATGTGTCCCACGCACTTGAGTAATAGTCTAACATGGGTGCATAAGTGTTTTATAGGATTCTCCACACAGACTCACTGAATTTTAAAGTATCCTACCAAAGAATTGAAACCTGCTACCTGATTTATGTATCATTTAACTTATGTATTCATTCCATTAAATTTCCCTTTGAAATTGTTACAACAAAGTATATGTGTGACTTGACTGATTCTAGCTTTGTCTCACTGTTATTGTTGTCATAAGGTGCTACTTTTCTGCATTGTCCATCCTATATCTTCATAACCAATACTATCTCTCAGGCATCAGGCATTGCTCCCCACAGGTATGCTCTAAGGCTTGGTTCACTTTCAAATATGTTCTACAACAATGCATACACTCACCAATACAAATCTTCCACTTGCTCCTCAAATTTTCTTCTGATCTCACACAAACTTATCCCATATGCATAACCTATATGTCAAAGTAATCCACTGAAAAATATTAACGGCAGAAATACACAAATCTGCTGTATCTCACTGCAACATGGTAGTCCATGTCACTGGTGTGTGTGTGTGTGTGTGTGTGTGTGTGTGTGTGTGTGTGTGTGTGTGTGTGTGTACACTACTTTCAGACCACAAAATCTACCTCCAAGCTTTGAAATAGATTCAAGCTACTATCCCCATTATTTCTTGTATTATGGTTCCCGTTCTTTCCACTCCTTTCCCTGACTTTCCTCTCCAAAACCATAACTTAGGTTTCATTCATTCATCTACTGGTACATACAATACTAAATCACATATGTCCTTAAAATCAAGCCCTTGACAACAGACACAATCAAAAATCACAACTTTTCCATTCTGCCCTGTATCGTACATATTCCCCAACAACTCAATTGTAATTCTCACCCGTTATGTATTCTTGAGGCTATATTCCAACTAGTGCAGAACTTTATTCACCACCATAGTATTCACTGTTTTATGGCACACATATCTGATCTGGTTCAGTCTCTTCTCCCTGTCTTGGCCAGAAATAATATTAATTCTACGAATGTTCATTTATATTGCTTAATTTCTCACACTTTGTCAGAAAGTTCCTTTCGATGTTACCAGAATGTCCAAAAACCACTGTAGTTCTCCAGCTGCTATATATCTTCTTGTACAGAATAAAAAGTCTGCTCCTGATGTACTAAAATGGAAGCACTAATATAATACTTTCTAAAATTTAAAAGCTGTGTAAGATACGGATCTAAGGTGTAGCAACAGAACCATTCCACCACTTAAAACTTCTAGTGTGTTTCCTTATTTATAAATAATTTGACTCAATTTGGAAGATTTTGTTTTTTCTTCTGGCTGAAGAGCAGAACATCTACAATAAGATACATTTTGGTGTTTTGGTTCAATAGCTCTTAGTCCAAGAATCTTTTTTGTTTCAAGCAGTTTCTTAGTTTCCAAGAAATTTATAGTTTCCTAAAAGATACTCTGTTAAAGGAAGATTGTGGTGTGTAGCATAATTATATAATGACGAATTGTAACATTGTGAGACCCTCCCCAATAGCTGGTATGTCCACCTTTGGCACAGATAACAGCATTGATGCATCATGGCATGGAAGCAATGAGGCCTTGGTAAGTTGCTGGGGGTAGTTGGCATCACACATGCAAACACGTCACTTAACTCCCATAAATTATGGGGAAGGGGTGATGAGTTCTGACACCACATTCAATTAGGTCCCAGATGCATTCGATTGGGTTCAGATCTTGTGAGCTAGGGTCCAGCACCTCAATTGGAACTCACAACTGTCTTACTTGAAGCATTCCATCACACACCTGGGCTTGTGCTGTGGCACATTATCTAGTTGAAAAAATGCCACTGCCGTCAGGATACATGGTCTGCAACCAGTTCAAGATACTCCTTGGCAATCACAGTGTCTTGCTTGAGCTACACTGGGCACATAGAATCCTCCACATGAATGTTCCCCAGAGCATAATGAAGCTTCAGCCAGCTTGTCTCCATTCCACATACAGGGTATCAGGGAGCTGTTCCACTGGAAGACAGTGGATTCATGCCCTCCCATCAGCAGGGTGAAAAAGGCATCAGAATTGATCAAACCATGCAGTGCTCTGCAATGCCCAGTGTCAATGGTCATGTGTCCATTTCAGTTTTAGTTACCAATGTCATGGTACTAACATTGATATATGCATTGGTCATCTGCTGCAAAGGTTCATTGCTAGGAGTGTTGGATGCACTGTGTGTTCAGACACACTTGTACTCCATCCCCCAAAATTGAAGTCCGGTGTTAGTTCCTCCACAGTTTGCTCCCTTACCTGTTTTACAAGTGCACCAAGCCTACAATCTTAGACATTTGTAATGGCGGGTGGCCACCCAACTCCACGATGTCTGTATGTGGTTTTGCCCTGTTTTCACCATGTGTTGAAGATGCTCACCACAACATTCCTTGAAAATACATCAAGTCGTGTAGTTTCTAAAATGTTGATACCATGGCTTCAGGTCATGACAATTATCCTTTGGTCAAACTCTGGTAGATCACGCCCCTCCACCAATTCTACACATGGACAGCATTCTCACATTCACCGTGGGTGTCCCTGACTAGCAGTAATTCCTCGGTGGATGATACTGCTATTGCCTGTATGGGTTTATATCAACAGCATGTCAGTAGTCATAATGTTGTGCCTGATGAGTTTAGCTTTCAAGGATAATTTAATTTTTTAGCCTTGCAATTAAATCCTCCTACAATCTTTCGCATCTCCAGTGCTTTTTCCTGTACGCATAATTGTACAGACAATCCAACAAACCACTCTCATTAGCCCAATGTGGGGCTTCAACTGGCCATTTGATATACATCCCTATTTGGGCAAAACTCCACTCAATTCTTGCATCATGGATCTCCTCTTCCATTAGATTTTCAAAATAAAAATACAATTCACCTGCACAGACACAAATGTACATCCACAATAATCACTGAATCCCCTGTGATTACCTAACCCATATAGACTGAAACTTCTCCATGTGTCCCGTTGTACTCGTCATTAACACTTGCAGCTGATCCATAGCAGCAGGTCAGTTTACTAAGACCCTCTGGGGTGAAATAGCTCCCACACCACAGCATGCTCATGTCTAAGTCTATTCATATTGACCAGTGTACAGCGCTCTCATGTCTAAGTCTATTATTATTGACCAGTGTAATTTCTATCTAAACTACTATATAAAGCACCACCTGCCGTATGTAACCAATTTCCAATTTCCAATTGTTTCACTTCTATACATGGCTACACTCCACACAAATACTTTCAGAAGCGACTTCCTGGCATTTAAATCTATACTTGAAGTTAAAAAATTTCCCTTCTTCAGTAATGCTTTCCTTTGAACTGACAGTCTACATTCTATATCCTCTCTACTTCGACCATCATCAGTTGTTTTGCTCCCCAAATAGCAAAACTCATCTACTACTTTAAGTGTCTCATTTCCTAACATAACCCCTGCAGCATCACCTGACTTAATTTGACTACGTTCCATTATCCTCGTTTTGCTTTTGTTGATGTTCATCTTATATCCTCCTTTCAAGACACTGTCCATTCCGTTCAACTGCTCTTCCAAGTCCTTTGCTGTCTCTGACAAATGTCATTCGCGAACCTCAAAGTTTTTATTTCTTCTCCATGGATTTGAATACCTACTCTGAATTTTTCTTTTGTTTCCTTTACTGCTTGCTCAATATACAGATTGAATAACATCAGGGAGAGGCTACAACCCTGTCTCACTCCCTTCCCAACCACTGCTTCCCCTTCATGTCCCTCGACTCTTATAACTGCCATCTGGTTTCTGTACAAATTGTAAATAGCCTTTTGCTCCCTGTATTTTAGCCCTGCCACCTTCAGGATTTGAAAGAGAGTATTCCAGTCAACATTGTCAAAAGCTTTCTCTAAGTCTACAAATACTAGAAAAGTAGGTTTGCCTTTCCTTAATCTATCTTCTAAGATAAGTCGTAGAGTCAGTATGGCCTCACATGTTCCAATATTTCTTTGGAATCCAAACTGATCTTCCCCAAGGTCAGCCTCTACCAGTTTTTCCATTCATCTGTAAAGAATTCGCTTTAGTATTTTACAGCTGTGACTTATTAAACTGATAGTTTGGTAATTTTCACATCTGTCAACACATGCTTTCTTTGGGATTGGAATTATTATATTCTTCTATACTATCAATTTTACCCATTTCATTGCGTCCTTTGTACCCAGGTGTTTTTTATTCTACATACATTCTCCAGTAACCACTATGAAGCATATTGCAGAGGATATTTACCATTTTACCACATTTTTACATTCCTTCATGTTATTCTTGTACATTGAGCGTGGGAAGAATGACAGCTTAAATGTCTTTGTGCATACTGTAACTAGTGTAGGCTTATCTCTGTAGTTCTTTGAGAAGCTATTCACAAGGGAGTGAAGTATGTCTCTGGAGTCTTCTGCTACCAAAATTTGCTGAAACATTGTAAGTAATGTTTTATGAGGCAGTTAACCTCTATCCTCAGGTGCCTACTATTTCATATCTTTAAGCATTTCAATAATGCTCTCTCATGAGTCAAATGAACCTATGACAATTTGTCCTGTCCTTCTTTGCATGTGTTAAGCATCCCTTGTTAGTGCTCTTTAGTTATGTGCCCTATGCACTTGAGTAATATTTTAATGTGAGATGCATAAGTGTTTTATAAGATTCTCCATGGAGACTGTGTGCATTTTCCCAGTATCCTACCAATGAATCAAAGTCTACTACCTGATTTATCGATGACATAGCTTCTATATTAATTCAGTTTCATGTCCCTCTCAAATGGTGTCACACAAACTTATGCATGAGTTGGCTAAATCCAACTGTGACTGTTTGTTATCGTAGTCATAGAATACTAGATTTCTTCATTGTACATCCTCTATCTTAATTAACAATACTAACTCTTATATATTCTTCCCCACAGATGTGCCCTGTGGCATTGTCTCACCAATACCAATTTTCTGCTTGCTCCCCAAGTTTCCTCTGATCTCTACCAAACTGAACCCATGTCCACAACCTACATGTCCCAGTCATTCACTGAGGAATGTTAAGAGCACAAACACACAAATCTGCTGGATCTCACTGCCACATGATACACCATGTCACTGGGGTGTGTGTTTATTGCATGGGGCACCTCATTCAGTGGGAAACTATGGAATGGAGTGCTGCTGATCGTGTGATCTGGTAAACCTGTCCATTGAAATCATTGTCACAGTAGCTGAATTTTGCAGCACCCTCCACTGCCACATAATTTCTAATCATGGTGTACTGTTGTACCTCCATCCATACATTCCATTAAGCTTACAACTATGTTACCTCCAATTTCCCTTCAGATATGTCATCTTCAGACCACAAAATCTACCTCCACAATTTGAATTAGATCCACCCCAATATTCCCATTCCTTCTCGCATTATGGTTCCCCTCCACCCAATTCCTTTCCTTTTCTGTCCTCTCCAAAACCATGTCTTAGGTTTCATTCATTCAAGCACATGTGGACACAGTACTAACTCTCACATCTTCTTAGTATCAAGCCCTTCACAATGGATGCATCCAAAACTCACAACCTTTGCATTCTGCCCTCCATCATACATATCCCCCTAACAACTCAATCATAACTCTCACCAGTTATGTATTCTTGGTACTATACTCCAACTAATGCAGCACTTTATTCATGACCAAAGCATTCACTGTTTCACAGCACATGTATCAGATCTGTTTCTGTCTCTTCTACTGGTGTTGGTCAAAAATAATGTGTAATGTCATGAATGCTCATTCAGATTTCTTAATTTCTCCCACTTTGTCAGAAAGTACCTTTATATTTTACCACTACATCCAAAAACCATTGTAAGTGGTTTTCATTGTTTCCCATCTGCCATATATCTAATATTTCATTAAAAAAAGCTCAAGATGTTTGCAAGAGTCCTTGGCTGCTGAAATTGATGGGAATAGACATATATCAAGAATGGATTGTTATTGGAAGATCTCATTGTGACTGTCTTGGCAAAGATAAGAGTCCTGATGTCTACTAATGCTAAAAGCAATTTCAAGATTACTTGAAATTTAGTAAATGTTTGCAAGTGTGGATGGGTTCAGAAAGTTATGTGTTTTGGCGAGTATTAAGGAAGAACCACAATGTTTTTATAGCTGGCTTGCCTATCAATTTTGTAGCTCCCATGCTAACATCTGGAGGATACAGCACCCACCATTTGCACATAATTTCTAATTGGGGTGTACTATTCTCACATATCTACTTGATCTTACAACTATGTACCCTCCAAATCCCCTGTGACTAGTTAACTTTGTGTGCCAGACAGGCAGCCAAACTCAAATCTGGTAAAGAGTAGACAAATGTTTTCTCTGAAGTGCAGGAATTTGTACAATTGAGAGATAAAAAAATGCCACATGTACAGTAGCATAACTTGTTAATAGAAATAAAAATAAATTTATGCAAACACATCATTACATTCTGGAGCTGATGTACTAAAAAGAAGGCATTAAGATAATGCTTTCTCAAAATTTTAAAGCAGCGCCACCTAAAGATCTAAGCTGTAGAAGCAGAACTATTCTACAGTACAAAATGTCAAAATTGTGTGACTCAACTTGCAATTTTTTGTTCATCCTTCTGATTGCCCCCTCCCCCTCTCCCCCCCCCCCCCCCCCCCCCCCCCCCCCCACACCCTCACACCCTGCCCACCATGAACCATGGACCTTGCCATTGGTGGGGAAGCTTGCGTGCCTCAGTGATACAGCTAGCCGTACCGTAGGTGTAACCACAACGGAGGGGTATCTTCCGGGATGCAAGGTCGTGGTCCATGAAACTCTTCAGCTCCTAACGTTTCGTCCAGAGCTGCGCTGGACATCTTCAGAGGGGTGTTTCTCCTCCGGTGTCTAAGGTAATCAAAAAATTCGTCTAAGGCTTCTCTACCATGTGGCCAGACCACAAATGTATTGTCTACATACCGATACCAGTCAGATGGTTTCTTATCTGCTTTTTCCAAGGCTGACTGTTCGAATTTCTCCATGTAGAAATTAGCTACTGCAGGACCCAATGGGTTACCCATTGCTACGCCATCTAGTTGCTCATAAATTTCATGGAAAAAGCGGATAAGAAACCATCTCGCTGGTATCGGTGTGTAGACGATACATTTGTGGTCTGGCCACATGGTAGAGAAGCCTTAGACGAATTTTTTTATTACCTTAATAATATAAATCCAAGAATCCAGAGTACCATGGAGAGAGAAAATGATAACAAAATACCGTTTTTGGATGTTTTAGTTATGAGACAGACAGATGGAAGATTGAAGCAACAGATTTTTAGAAAAATAACGCACACAGACAGATACTTACATAAAAACTCTAACCACCATCCACAACAAAAGAGAGGTGTGATTAAAAGTCTCGTTGACAGAGCCAGACGGATTTGCACGCCGGAGTATCTAGACGTCGAATTAAGACATCTGAAGCACGCTTTTGAGAAAAATGGCTACTCAAAGAAAGAAGTAAGCAGAATTCTGCACCCAAACAACGAAAAGCCTAAGGACAAGCCCAAAAAACGATGGAAGAATACAGTCTCTCTGCCTTTTATAAAGAAAGTAACGGATCAGATTGGAAAGATTTTAAGTAAACATGATATTAGACCTGTTTTTAGACCAACGAAGAAAATTTGTCATGTTCTCCGGTCTGTAAAAGATAAACGCACTCCTCTATCAGCCAGTGGCATATATAAAATTCCGTGCACATGTGGTAAAGTTTATATTGGAACAACAAAAAGAAGCGTAAATAGACAGATAAAAGAACACAGAAGTCTTTGCCAATTAGGAAAAACAGATAAGTCGGCTGTGGCAGAACATGCTTTGCAGTCAGGAAATCATCAAGTGAAGTTTACCGAAACAAAAATTTTATCTATGATGACGAACTATTACCCACGGCTTTGTAGAGAAGCCATTGAAATATATAAACATAGGGATAATTTTTATCGGAAAGATGAGACAATGAAACTTAGTGATATTTGGACAGTAGCACTACAGAATTGCTTGACAGTTTTACCCATGACGAGATTACGATCGATAGTTAAGTTTTATCTCTGACAAAGATTATCTCTGCATATCACGTGTAATTCTGGTCAAACCCACTTTCTACGATGTATAAATCGCTCTCAGACGTCCGACCCGTCAGTCAGCAAGACTCACCAGAGGAGAAACACCCCTCTGAAGACGTCCAGCGCAGCTCTGGATGAAGCGTTAGGAGCCGAAAAGTTTCATGGACCATGACCTCACATCCCAGAAGGTTTACCAGAAGATATGTCATCCGATTGTGAAAGGCTTCATACTATAGTCATAAAAGAAGTTTGTATACATGGAAGCAGCCTGGAGATACTAGAAAGTATCAGATAGATGGTATAGTGGTAAGACAGAGATTCAGGAACCAGGTTTTAAATTGTAAGACATTTTCAGGAGCAGATGTGGACTCTGACCACAATCTATTGGTTATGAACTGTAGATCAAAACTGAAGAAACTGCAAAAAGGTGAGAATTTGAGGAGATAGGACCTGGATAAACTGACTAAACCAGAGGTTGTACAGAATTTCAGGGAGAGCATAAGGGAACAATTGACAGGAATGGGGGAAATAAATACAGTAGAACAAGAGTGGATAGCTTTGACAGACGAAGTAGTGAAGGTAGCAGAGGATCAAGTAGGTATAAAGATGAGGGCTAATAGAAATCCTTGGGTAACAGAAGAGATATTGAATTTAATTGATGAAAGGAGAAAATATAAAAATGCAGTAAATAAAGCAGGCAAAAACGAATACAAACGTCTCAAAAATGAGATGATGACAGGAAGTGCAAAATGGCTAAGCAGGGATGGCTAGAGGACAAATGTAAGGATGCAGAGGTGCATATCACTAGGGGTAAGATAGATACTGCCTACAAGAAAATTAAAGAGACCTTTGGAGAAAAAAGATCCACTTGTGTGAATATCAAGAGCTCAGATGGAAACCCAGTTCTAAGCAAAGAAGGGAAAGCAGAAAGGTGGAAGGGGTAAATAGAGGGTCTATACAAGGGCGATGTTCTTGAGGACAATATTATAGAAATGGAAGAGGATGTAGATGAAGACAAAATGGGAGATATGATACTGCATGAAGAGTCTGACAGAGCACTGAAAGACCTGAGTTGAAACAAGGCCCCGAGAGTAGACAAAATTCCATTAGAACTACTGACGGCCTTGGGAGAGCCAGTCCTGACAAAACTCTACCATCTGGTGAGCAAGATGTATGAGACAGGCCAAATGCCCTCAGACTTCAAGAAGAATATAATAATTCCAATCCCAAAGAAAGCAGGTGTTGACAGATGTGAAAATTACCAAACTATCAGTTTAATAAGCCATGGCTGCAAAATACTAACATGAATTCTTTACAGATGAATGGAAAATCTGGTAGAAGCTGACCTCGGGGAAGATCAGTTTGGATTCCATAGAAATGTTGGAACATGTGAGGCAATACTGACCCTATGACATATCTTAGAAAATAGATTAAGGAAAGCAAACCCACGTTTCTAGCATTTGTAGACTTAGAGAAAGCTATTGACAATGTTGACTGGAATACTCTCTTTCAAATTCTGAAGGTGGCAGGGGTAAAATACAGGGAGCAAAAGGCTATTTACAATTTTGTACAGAAACCAGATGGCAGTTATAAGAGTTGAGGGGCACAAAAGGGAAGCAGTGGTTGGGAAGGTGGTAACGCAGGGTTGTAGCCTATCCCTGATGTTATTTAATCTGTATATTGAGGAAGCAGTAAACGAAACAACAGAAAAATTGAGAGTTGGAATTAAAATTAATGGAGAAGAAATAAAAACTTTGAGGTTCGCCAATGACATTGTAATTCTGTCAGAGACAGCAAACGACCTGGAAGAGCAGCTGAACAGAATGGACTGTGTCTTGAAAGGAGGATATAAGATGAACATCAAGAAAAGCAAAACGAGAATAATGGAATGTAGTCGAATTAAATTGGGTGATGCTGCAGGAATTAGATTAGGAAGTGAGACGCTTAAAGTAGTAAAGGAGTTTTGCTATCTGGGGAGCAAAATAACTGATGACAGTCGAAGTAGAGAGGATATAAAATGTAGACTGGTAGTGGTAAGGAAAGCGTTTCTGAAGAAGAGAAATGTGTTAACGTCGAGTATAGATGTGTCAGGACGCCGTTTCTGAAAGTATTTGTATGGAGTGTAGCCATGTATGCAAGTGAAACATGGACGATAAATAGTTTAGACAAGAAGAGAATAGAAGCTTTTGAAATGTGGTGCTACAGAAGGATGCTGAAGATGAGATGGGTAGATCGCATAACTAATGAGGAGGTATTGAATAGAATTGGAGAGAAGAGAAATTTGTGGCACAACTTGACTAGAAGAAGGGATTGGTTGGTAGTGCATATTCTGAGGCATCAAGGGATCACCAATTTGGAATTGGACGGCAGTGTGGAGGGTAAAAATCGTAGAGGGAGGCCAAGAGATGAATACACTAAACAGATTCAGAAGGATGTAGGTTTCAGTAGGTACTGGGAGATGAAGAAGCTTGCACAGGATAGAGTAGCATGGAGAGCTGCATCAAACCAGTCTCTGGACTGAAGACCACAACAACAATAGCCTTCTGGTTAAAGAGTAGAACATCTGTGCTGAGTTAAATTGGTGATGAGGATTGGTCACTGAACCCCACGACTTCTGGACATGGTTTCACCTTGTTTTTGTGTTAAATACACTCACCACAGCACTCCTTGAATACCTGACAAGCTGTGCAGTTTCTGAAATGCCTGTGCTGAGCCTCTGGGCCATCACAGCAAAGCCCTCAGTCAGACTCTGATGGACAGTGCACCATCCCCATTCTAAACATGCATGCTCACTGATACAGCATGCAGCGTGCTTTCCTCTGTCTAGCAGTCATTCCTCAGCAGGTGATGCTGCTATTGCCCAGATGGGTTTATATCAACAATACATTAGTGGTCATAATGTTGTGGCTGATCAATTTAGTTTTCAAGGAGAACTTTAGTTTTGAATCCGGAAAATAATTTTCATGAAGTATTTCTTAGTTTTTAAGAAGTTTTGGGTTTTTAGGATTTTTTAAAATTTGCAGTTAAATCTTCCTACAACCTTTCACAACATCTGAGTTCCTCTTGTATGCATTATGGTACAGACAACGCAGCAACTCAATCCCATTGGCTCACTGTGGGATTGGAACTGGCCATTTGAAATATATCCCTATTCGGCCAAAACTTTTGCCCAGTTCTTGCATCACAGTCCTTCTCTTTACCAATATTTTCAAGATTAAAAAAAAAAAAACATATCACCTGTTTTAACATATGGGTACAGCTTTAATAATAAAAATAAATTCCCTGTAATTATCTAACCCATACAGGATAAACCTTCTACATGTATGTTGTTGTACTCAACATTAAGAGCTGCATCTGATTCCTAGCAGCAGTGCCAGCTTACTACACCCTCTGTGGTCAAATAGCTCTCATATGACAGTACTCCCATACAAAAGCAGATGAGAGTAAACAAATTTTGTCTCTGAAGTGGAGGAATTTGTACTATTGAGAGGTAAATAAATGGAATGTGTATGGTAGTAAAACATTTTAATAGAAATGAAATTATATGTATGCAGTAACCACTTCCTTATATTCTGTTGCTTGATGTACTAAAAATAAACACTAAAAAAATGATTTCTGAAAGTTATAAAGCAGTGTCAAATAAAGTCCTAAGCTGTAGAAGCAGAACCATTGCACCATTTAAAACTTCTTATTTACAAATAATTTCACTCCATTTCCAATTTTTTTTTAAATTCTTGTAGCAGAAGAGCAGATTATATGTGTTAAGTTACTTTTGGGTGTTTTGGCTAAGTGGCTCTTGGTTTGAATAATGTTTTTCATTTCAAGAAGTTTCTTAGTTTCAAGGAAATTCTTAGTTTTCTAAAATATAATCAGTTACAGGAAGATCAGTGTATATAGCATAATTTTACACTGATCAACTTGAACACTCTGACCAGCTGCGTAATAGCTTGTATGTCTGCTGTTGGCATGGGTAATAGTGATGACTCATTGAACCACTTCAGTACACACTTCACCTTGTGACATGGCACATTATCTTGTTGAAAGATGACAGTGCAGTCAGGAAACATGATCGTTGTGAAGGGCTCTACATGGTTTGCAACCAGTGTAAGATACTCCTTGGCTATTGTGGTTACATGAGCTACAGTGAACATGTGGATTCTCCAAAATGAATGTTCCCCAGAAGGTGATGGAGTATTCATCATCTTGTCTCCACCCTGCAGTACAGATGTCAAGGAACTGTTCCACTGGAAGATGATAGATTCACACAGTCCCATGCGTGTGATGAACAGGATTTGGGATTCTTCAGACCATGAAATGCTCTGATGGTCGCTTGTCCATTTCATTCATAGTGGCCTATGTCATTGTGTTATCGTAGGCACATGCGTGGATTGTCAGCTATGGAGGCTCATTGTTAGGAGCATTTGGTGCACTGTGTGTTCAGACACACTTGTATTCTACCCCAGAATTAAAGTCTGGTGTTAGTTCCTCCACAGTTTGCTTCCTTACCTGTTTTACCAGTGTACCGGGCCTACAATGTCTGTATGTGGTTTTGCCTGCCGTGCGTATACCTGACTAGCAGTAATTCCTCATTGGGTGGTACTGCTATTGCTTGGTGGGCTAATATCAGCATTATGTCAATAGTCATAATGTTGTTGCTGATCAGTTTAGTTTACATGGAGAATTTTAGTTTTGAATAAGAAGATTGCTGTTAATGAAGTTTTTCTCAGTTTTTAAGAGGTTTTTGGTTTTAGATTTTTCTTTTTTTTTTATATGTGCCATTAAGCCTTCTTACAATGTTTGACATCTCTTTCCTGTATGCATCATTGTACAAACAATCCACCAACTCATTCTCATTCACTCAATGTGAGATTGTAACTGGACATTTGAATTATAACCCTATTCAACCAAAACCCTTGCTCAATTCTTGCATTATGGACCTCCTCTTTACCAACATTTTGAAAATAAAAAGAGAATATTGCCTGTGCTAATGTATATGTACATCCACAATTATCATTGAGTCCTCTGTGATTATCTAACCCATATAGACTGTACCTTTTCCATATGTATTTTTGTATCGATCATTAACGCTTGCTCCTGATTCCTAGCAGGGCTGTCATAGGAGCACCTAGTTCAGCGCCTGGTATACAGCGTTTCCTAGTACCGACCGGCGTGCTGGTGAAGGTGTACGCCAGCACATTCCTCCCAACCCCGAAACGCCGCACCATTGTCGTGTACTGGAGATGCGAACCACAACGGGGGGGGGGGGGGGGGGGGGGGGAGGCAGGAAGCTGGACGTAGAGATTAGCCGGGAGTCGTAGCTGTGGAAGACAGTGTACTTCGCTACGGTCACAGGTTCGAATCCTGCCTCTGGCATGGGTGTGTATGATGTCCTTAGGTTACTTAGGTTTAAGTAGTTCTAAGTTCTAGGGGACTGATGACCTCAGAAGTTAAGTTCCATAGTGCTCAGAGCCATATGAAACATTTGAACAGTGTACTCCCAGCCGTACCTCAGTATCTCACCATCTGGCTTGCGAGAGCAGAGGAACGTCCACCCGAAAACACTGCTCATGGTAAACGTCCAGTCCTGAAGACGTTTCCTGGGGAGATGACGGCAATGGCGGGTCCAGGTCCATCGGGTCAGAGAGTGGCGACGGCGGAGGCGAGGGTTCGACGTCCATTGGCACGTCGTGGGTTGCTGTGGCGGCACCAGCAGGCGTCTGCGAAAGATGGGCGTTCCCGTGAGGCCGTGATTCTGGGGGAAGAAAACTAGGAGAATCTCGCGGCAAACGACCAATGCGAATTTGATTCTGGCGATGGCGCTGCGAGCCATCGGGACCTGCTATTAGATACATATGTGTGCAATTGCGTTTCTGG
Source organism: Schistocerca serialis cubense (assembly GCF_023864345.2). Taxonomy (NCBI): domain Eukaryota; kingdom Metazoa; phylum Arthropoda; class Insecta; order Orthoptera; family Acrididae; genus Schistocerca; species Schistocerca serialis. Next base: position 398,342,684 of record NC_064640.1, on the reverse strand, counting down.
ATCTCGCCTCCCTCCCAGGGCCAAAACCCCTGTAAAGAACAAGATCACGTGGTGCACAGCGATACTTGCAGACCATGGGAGGCGCCAGATGCTGCGTTCGGTTGCGGCGGCCATGCAGAATTGCCACCGGTGATGGTCCGTCCCTTAGGCGGGAGCGATAGGAGGCGAGAAAAAATTGCAGTGCCTGTTCCAGTGTGTGTGAAGTGTGAAGCTTGACCATTTGTTGTTTGAATGAGCGAACAAAGCGTTTCTCTTCTCCGTTGGAATGGGAATGAAACGGGGCACTTGTTAGATGACAAATGTCATTTTGTTCACAAAATTATTCAAAGTCATGTGATGTGAACTGAGGTCCGTTGTCCGCAACAACGACTTCAAGCAATCCTTCAACCCAAAAAATTGAGGACAACACTTGACTGGTGCTACGTGACGTGGTAGTTCCAGAATGGTCCTGGAAAGTCTGTGTCATGGGGTTTGAGTCTTAAGCCAAGCTAAGAATATCTGTGACGGAGCGAATTGGTTTTCCGCCCATGCGCCACCCTGTGACGTCATCTGTTCGGTATGGGCGTCCATGCCCTACCAAGTGCAGTGCCAGCGCGCTAACTGTTTAGTGCGAACAGTTCCCTAATATCCCTGGTGAAGCAGTTTTAACACATTCCTTTGCAACACTGTGGAAATGAGCACACGTGATTGTGCGCTGTCAGATTGTACTAAGATCACATCGTGTTGTGCTGAAACGTTATGCCAACGAGCAAAGTCTCGGCGCACTACTGAGTTCTGAACACTGTTCAATGAGCGAGGCCAAGACTTGCGAATGTAATACAACAAAATCTTCAGATAAGGGTCCGCTTCCGCGGCCTGTGCAGTTTTTCTGTTATTCAATGGAAAAGATTGCAGCAATTTAGAGTCCTGCGCATCGATCTGGCAACAAGATGCGTCAGAGGAATCAAAACCAGTTCGGGGCCGATCGGAAGGCGAGAAAGGGCGTCAGAATTTCCATGCTGTGCCGTAGGTCTGTACACAATTTCGTAATTTCTTACTGATACTGGGATAGAAGCGAAGCCAAACGTCGCAATTTTTGAGCGGTACGTGTAGCAACCGGCTTTGATGGATGAAACAAGTACTGCAAACGCTTGTGATATGTCACTAGACTGAACTTGTGACCAAACAGATAGTGATGGAATTTTGTTACATTCACAATAGCGTGAGCTTTTTCAATTTGTGAGTAATTGCAATTTGTCTGAGTTAACAACTTTGAGGCAAAAGCAAAAGGTCTGTTTTGTGCACCAATTCTGAGCGAAAGCACAGCGCCGATTCCGTAAGAGGAGGCGTCTACTTGCAAAAATCACTGGTTCGGCAGGATCACGATGTACTTAACATCTGTCACCGAGCAAGGCATTTTTGAAATGTGTCATGAAACTCTTTGGTCCACGCGAAAGGCACATTTTCCCGACCCAAGCGATGCAATGGAGACGCGGTCTGCGAAGCGTTCGAAATGTAACGAATGTATGTCAACTTGCCTAGTACTGACTGCAGTTCAGATAATTGCGAGAAATAGGGAGGTCACAGATTGCAAGCAAATGAAATTGGAGGGGCTGCACACACTGACTATTTATCCCATGACCTAAGTACTGTAGCTCTGTCTGAAAAGTCACTTTTCGAGAGGATACTTCAGTCCTGCATCTTACAACACTCTAAGAAGAGTACGTAAATTGGCAATGTGTTCCTCTGGCGTACGACCTGAAACGACAATATCGTCAAGATAGTTCGAACAGAACGGCACTTGAGCAGTCAGCTGTTCCAAGCCGGCCGGTGTGGCCCAGTTGTTCTAGGCTCTTCAGTTTGGAACCGCGCGGCCGCTACGGTCGTAGGTTCGAATCTTGCCTCGGGCATGGATGTGTATGATGTCTTTAGGTTAGTTAGGTTTAACTAGTTCTAAGTTCTAGGGGACTGATGACCTCAGATGTTAAGTCCCATAGTGCTCAGAGCCATTTGAACCATTTGTTCCAAGTAACGTTGACAAATGGTGGGTGCGGAGGCACTGCCGAAGGGCAAACGCAAATGCTTCAACAGGCCTAAGTGTGTATTAACAATAAACACTTTGTGATTCTTCATCTAGTGGTAATTACAAATAAGCATAACGCAAATCTGTTTTAGAAAAGTAACGGTCTGTGCCAAGCCTGTCCATAAGTTCCTTACGGTGACGCAATGAATAAGTGTCAATTATTGTCTGGATTGACTGTAGTTTTGAAGTCACAAATGCGAATGCGACCAGAAGTCTTGGGCATCAAAACCAATGGGACTGCATACTAACTAGATTGCACTGGAGTAATCACGCCATTGTCTTTCAATTCTTTTAATTCACTGGCTGCTTTGTCTCGTGAAGCAATGGGAATGGTCCGATCCCAGAAAAACTTAGGCTGTGTATTGTGGCTCAGGGTAATATGCGCTACAAAATTATTAGCTTTTCCCTGTTCATCAGAAAAGGGTTCAGGAAATTCCTTAAGCAAACTAGCTACACTGTATTTTTATTAAAAGCAGTCAATGGAAGTACATTGTCTTGGATTCTAAGGCCAAACAAGTCAAACGAATCTAAGCCAAAAATATTTTCACTGGCTCTTGATTGCAACACCGTAAATTTCACTGTCCTAGTGTGGGACCTGAAGCCTAACAGTTCGTACGTACCACGATTAAGTAAAGTTATAGAAGCACCTATGTCCAATTGAAAGTCAACACGACGGCCAGCAATTTGTAATGTTACAAACAGTTTGTTGGAATGGCGTGGCACTGCACTGGAACGAGATGACGGCACAACCTTACTTGAGTTACTACTAGAACCTGTAGTCGGTTTTGAAAACACTGCATTCACAGAACGTGCATAAGACCTGTTATTGCGAGAGCGGGCAGAATTGGTATTCTTTTGCCATTGCAAGCAAACTGCCCGGGCATGGCCTTTCTTCCCACGTGAGTAACATGTTGCATTGCGCGAAGGACAATCTTGCCGCTTATGGCGAGCAAAACAACGAGGACAAGACTTCACTCGGTTTACAGGCATGCTACTTTTTTTTACAAGGCCGTCTTCGCATCTGTGTGCCCGCTCGTTGTGGCTGCTGAGTGGGGCGATCGCGGGCAAGAGGCAACTCGACACTACAAATCGGGTACAAAAATGACTCTCAGCCCTATGGGGCTTAACTTCTGAGGTCATCAGTCCCCTCGTAGCGGTCGCACGGTTCCAGACTGTAACGCCTGGAACCGCTCGGCCACCCAGGCTGGCTACAAATCGGGACCTGATCAAAATTATCGGCTACTATGGCGCCGAAATCGAATTGTTATAATATTTTCAATACTTGATGGAGCGAAGGATCTGAGTACTTGAAAATCCGCTCTCTAATTCTGCTATCAGGGACATTGTATGTGATCGCATCACGGATCATCGTGTCACTATAAAAGCTGCCACAACTGCACTTGAATCAGAAATCATGTTGAGACCCTGTAAGTCGGTATACCACTGACAGTACGTCTGATCCGGTTTTATCTTAAGTCGAAAGAACTGAAATCTGGCCGCCGCCATCTGAATCTGCTGTTAGTAATACTGACTTAAGGCATCTACTGCTTGGTTATAGGAGAGTACGTAGGGAGACGACGTAGGGAAGAGTTTTCTTAACTAAGCGAAACACAGGGGTTCCCGCGACGGACAGGAAATAACGAGATTTAACAGTGCATTGAATTCGATGGACTCGACTGTGGGCCTGGAACTGGGTGAGATATATTCGAGTCATTCCTCTTCTTTTTCATCGAAGTGCCGAAACGCTGGAATGTTATTTGCTGGCACTTGTTGGATCGGTTGGTTGGTCGGTTGGGCAGTCGACACAGCTTGTGCGGCAGTAGACAGCAATGTGGCGATTTGCTGGTTCTGAAACTGATAAATCTGATTTAGCTCTGGAGCAGGAGCAGAGGGTGGAGGTGGTGGGGTAGCCATTCTAACGCTAACACATTACAGCAAAATATGAAAAGACAAACAGGAAAGCAATGTGCAAAGCCTCTAAAAAGAGAAATAGATTAGTTCTGCAGCTACCCTCCTGAAATACCTGCAACAACAAGAACAAATTAGCAAATAGAATCACAAATGACAGCTCCCGCACAGCAACCTGGAACACAAGAAAAGCAAACAAAACTTGTTGATCAGACTCGTCGCCATTTGTTGCGCCTGTGTCCTCTTGTAATGTTTTGTGGTTCCTGGCTGAATGAGGAAAGGGTGGTATGATAGGTGGGTGGCTGGTTTCCTCTCACTACAACACGAAATCCACACGTGGTTATAATACACTTTATTACAGGAAACAACTGAGTACTTAACTTCAATGATGCCCATTATGCAGTTCTGTGGTTAACAGCAATCAACTAACATCTAATTCTTGAATCTTGCCCATATCCGTATCACAACTATATACAATGGCTAACGTTCCCTGCGAGGTGACGACTATCACTGTGGAAGACTAGAGCACAATGCGACGTCTCGAGGTGCAATATGAACAGAGTCCCGACGCAACGTACTGAGGTACTAGATGGAGAGATTGAGACAGCAGAGTCGTCGGCGGTGGCCTATATGCACGCTGCCCAGGAGGCGTTATCGGCGCGTCGCCTGGGGGCGTTTCTTGGTCTTCTTTTGTCACAAGCGCGCTGAGTTCAGCGCCTGCTATACAGTGTTTCCTAGCAGCGACCGGTGTGCCGGCGAAGGCGTACGTCATCACATTAATGAAATATTTCTCTCAATCACCAGTCTCTCACTGGACACCACTGGCCCCCACTCCACTATTAACCTTATCGAGTGACGCCAGAAGCCGTCCTCACCCCTATAGTAGTATGGCGTTCCGCAAGCGTCTTCAGTATTACATCACCAGTGATGGAAGTCAATGGTGGAAGGACGATAAACTCAATTCCTGCATCGAAACGTATCCAGTATAGATAAGACAAGACCTCAGAGTCTCATTTAAAAGAAAATGGAGAGTGTGTGAAAGATTAGAAGGCAAATAATCTGGAGCAGCTCATTACACAGAATACTGTAAGATCTAAGCAAATATTAGACAGGCTATGAGTACGAGATTTTTGCAAATGGTGTACAAATCATAGTGTAAAAATAAAAACAGGGCCTACAGTATATCTTCTGCTAACTTTGACCTGAGCACTTTTGCGTTGGTTCAAAATTCGCATAATCTACATTTCAGTAGCTTCAATGCAAGTGGGAGAAGACTTTAATGGAGACATTCTGGGATGATACGAAACGCAGGTAATTCACTTGTCTATAAAATAACTTTGTTTAGTGCTTGGAGGACTAATGAAAGATTGTTTAATAAGCAAGGGAATGCCCAACTACCTTGTCCATCCGAGACACATGACCCAGGCTGCATACAGTGCACTACCACAGTGACATTGGCTAATAAGCAGTACTCAATATAGTACAGACAATGTAACAAAGCTTACTGTACATGTCTTGCCCCAGAGAAAATGTGTAAGAGTGATAATGCCTTATTTTTTGAACTGTCCCCAATGACTAAGAGACAAGTTATATTTTAAAAATAATACCATGTATGTGTGTGTGTGTGTATTAAGCCCAGTGGCTCTGGCTGGCCCTGCAGCAGCAAGCCACAGGCTGAGTGCTGACTCAAGACAGAGTCGAGCGTGTGTGCATTGGTGGAGTGTAGCGAGGGCAAACGCCTGCACCAGCACTGTAGTGGCAGTTGCTGGGAACACAGTATACAGCACAGCAGAGATGTTGGAATATTTTTGAGCGCACTACAAGAAAGTAGAAGAGATGCAAATACGCACATTCTCTCTGCTCATATATGTTTTGTAATTAGAGGCCATTTTGTTATATCATTCTCTCAAGAATATGAGACTCATGGTATAGGGCGCTCTAGCTGCTGGCGTGGAGCAGCCAAATGTTTATTGTTCTGGTCAGGTAGTGCTAGTGTGCATGTGAGTGAACATTCAGTACTTAGTCCACTCCTCCACCCTCAACACGCTATCGCAGACAGTGGCTGTTGGCTGCATCTTTACAGGTGGATCGACTCTCGGAGCAGCTGGACAGGATGTACAGTGGCAGCAGCAGTGGAGGCTGTGATGGCTACACACTTGGAGTGCTGTGAGTTGTGCAGGGACAGGCCGCTCTTGGCCGAGTGCAGTGCTGGGGTGGGCGGTAGGTATGACATCCAGCATTTTTTACGTGTTTTACATAAAGGTGTAACTACCTCCCCAGTCATATCCCAATGGTAGTGGCACAAGTGTGGAGTATTAATGTAATTAAACAATTTACGGTAGAAATGTTCCAATTGTCACGTCCAAGCCCACAATATTGCTATGATGTCAGAGTGCTCTTGGGGGGACTGTTAGCGATGTCACTGTTTTCTTATGTCCTGATGGGGTTCCAATTCGGTTTTACAGAGAGTACTCTACTGCATTGGCTCCTTACTTAGCTTGCATTTATCGCGACACTCTTGCCCAACGTAAAGTCCCGAGTGACTGGAACAAAGCGCAGGTAACGCCTGTATATAAGAAGGGTAGAAGGACGGATCCTCAAAATTACAGACCAATATCCTTAACATCGGTTTGTTGCAGGATTCTCGAACATATTCTCAGTTCAAATATAATGAATTCCTTGAGACAGAGAAGTTGCTGTCCATGCATCAGCACTGCTTCAGAAAGCATCGCTCCTGCGAAACGCAACTCGCCCTTTTTTCACATGATATCTTGCGAACCATGGATGAAGGGTATCAGACGGATGCCATATCCCTTGACTTCCGGAAAGCGTTTGACTCGGTGCCCCATTGCAGACTCCTAACTAAGGTACGAGCATGTGGGATTGGTTCCCAAATATGTTAGTGGCTCGAAGACTTCTTAAGTAATAGAGCCCAGTACGTTGTCCGCGATGTGAGTGTTCATCGGAGGTGAGGGTATCATCTGGAGTGCCACAGGGGAGTGTGGTAGGTCCGCTGTTGTTTTCTATCTACATAAATGATCTTTTGGATAGGGTGAATAGCAATGTGCGGCTGTTTGCTGATGATGCTGTGGTGTACGGGAAGGCGTCGTCGTTGAGTGACTGTAGGAGCATACAAGATGACTTGGGCAGGATTTGTGATTGGTGTAAAGAATGGCAGCTAACTCTAAATATAGATAAATGTAAATTAATGCAGATGAATAGGAAAAAGAATCCCGTAATGTTTGAGTACTCCATTATTAGTGTAGCGCTTGACACAGTTAACGTCGATTAAATATTTGGGTGCAACATTGCAGAGCGATATGAAGTGGGACAAGAATGTAATGGCAGTTGTGGGGAAGGCGGATAGCCGTCTTCGGTTCATTGGTAGAATTTTGGGAAGACATGGTTCATCTGTAAAGGAGACCGCTTGTAAAACGCTAATACGACCTATTCTTGAGTACAGCCTGAACGATTGGGATCCCTATCAGGTCGGATTGAGGGAGGACATAGAAGCAATTCAGAAGCGAGCTGCTAGATTTGTTACTGGTAGGTTTGATCGTCACGCGAGTGTTACGGAAATGCTTCAGGAACCTGGGTGGGAGTCTCTGGAGGAAAGGAGGCGTTCTTTTCGTGAATAGCTACTGAGGAAATTTAGAGAACCAGCATTTGAAGCTGACTGCAGTACAATTTTACTGCCGCTAACTTACATTTCGCGGAAAGACCAGAAAGATAAGATAAGAGAGATTAGGGCTCGTACAGAGGCATATAGGCAGTCATTTTTCCCTCGTTCTGTTTGGGAGTGTAACAGGGAGAGAAGATGCTAGTTGTGGTACGAGGTACCCTCCGACACGCGCCGTATGGTGGATTGCGGAGTATGTATGTAGATGTAGATGTTTTTTAAACGCTTACATTGCATGGTAAGTTCCTTGCAGTGAAATGTAGACTTGACACGTAGCAAGAGCATTTTGTTTGTGTCAAAATTCATCTTAATTTCTTAAGACACGATCAACTAGTTGAAGAGACATGAACAACCAAAACAAGATCACAAGCAATGGATGATTACCAAAACATTATATGACAAGACATTGTCCCCACAACTCAACAAATCTGCAAAAATATCGCGAATATACTCCTGTGGGGATAAAAAATAAAGAAATCGTCAGGTTTAAGAAAGGAAATAATAAGCCACGGCTGCAAAATACTAACACGAATTCTGTACAGACGAATGGAAACACTAGTAGAAGCCGACCTCGGGAAAGATCAGTTTGGATTCCGCAGAAATGTTGGAACACTTGGGGCAATACTGACCCTACGACATATCTTAGAAAATAGATTATGGAAAGGCAAACCTACATTTCTAGCATTTGTAGACTTAGAGAAAGCTTTTGACAATGTTGACTGGAATACTCTCTTTCACATTCTGAAGGTGGCAGGGGTAAAATACAGGGAGCGAAAGGCTATTTAAAATTTCTACAGAAACCAAATGGCAGTTATAAGAGTCGATGGGCATGAAAGGGAAGCAGTGGTTGCGAAGGGAGTGAGACAGGGTTGTAGCCTCTCCACAATGCTATTCAATCTGTATATTGAGCAAACAGTAAAGGAGACAAAAGAAAAATTCGGAGTAGGTATTAAAATCCATGCAGAAAGAATAAAAACTTTGAGGTTCGCCGATGACATTGTAATTCTGTCAGAGACAGGAAAGGGCTTGGAAGAGCATTTGAACGGAATGGACAGTGTCTTGAAAGGAGGATAAAAGATGAACATCAACAAAAGCAAAACGAGGATAATGGAATGTAGTCGAATTAAGTCGGGTGATGGTGAGGGAATTAGATTAGGAAATGAGACACTTTAAGTGGTAAAGGATTTTTGCTATTTGGGGAGCAAAATAACTGATGATGGTCGAAGTAGAGAGGTTATAAAATGTAGACTGCCAATGGCAAGGAAAGCGTTTCTGAAGAAGAGAAATTTGTTAACATCGAGTATAGATTAAAGTGTCAGGAAGTCGTTTCTGAAAGTATTTGTGTGGAGTGTAGCCATGTATAGAAGTGAAACATGGACGATAAATAGTTTGGACAAGAAGAGAATAGAAGCTTTCGAAATGTGGTGCTACAGAAGAATGCTGAAGATAGATGGGTAGATCACATAACAAATGACGAGGTATTGAATAGAATTGGGGAGAAGAGAAATTTGTGGCACAACTTGACTAGAAGAAGGGATCGATTGGTAGGACATGTTCTGAGGCATCAAGGATCACCAGTTTAGTATTAGAGGGCAGCGTGGAGGGTAAAAATCGTAGAGGGAGACCTAGAGATCAATACACTAAGCACATTAAGAAGGATGTAGGCTGAAGTAGGTACTGGGAGATGAAGAAACTTGCACAGGATAGAGTAGCATGGAGAGCTGCATCAAACCAGTCTCAGGAATGAAGACCACAACAACACTAACAACAAGGGAAAATTATTATTTTCTCGTATTTCTTGCATACAAGCTTCTCTGCTAACTACTGATCACTATTTCAAACACTGGTGACAAAATGAGTAGAATTACGGCCCAGCGAAGAACAAAGCACTGGTGATAGTTTGGTTGATCCCAAGGTCATTATGAGGCGTATGAATGACCCCAGCAATCTCCCTGACTTGACTGAATCAAGTAACCAAAAACGAAAACAATAAGAACGTGATATATCATGGCCTAAACTCGGTCCTGCTAAGAACAGCAGGAAATGTTGCACACTCGCGTCGGCGGACGTACTGACAACAATCAGATGCCGCACCAGTGTCCGCATCTCCTCTGTGCATCACGGCCCCGTACTCGCTTCTCACTATAGCGGAAACACTTCCGAAACTGAGGTAATTCCGCGGTCCTTAGGCTTGGTGGAAAGCAAAATGAGTTAAATTTGAAAGTGACCAGTCACACTCTCTCCGGTCTGTCGTAACTTTCCTACTCTGAATGCATCCCATACTCTGTCATCTGCTGCACCCACCCTTTTGCAAGTGCTGATTCGCATCCTGATGGAGGGGATAAAAGGCTCGTTAAATTTTAAAATGCCCAATATTTCCATAGCTTATGACTCTGGTATCTTCCATACTCCTGAAACGGAGCTCTGTCCCCCGTAGGGAGGTGAGATGTCCGGTACATTTGAAACAATACAACCATGGGTCGTGCGAGGCTATGTGTCTCTCTGTCCGTTTACGTTCTGAAATTGTCTCTCATGCCCAAAACTGGCTCCGTCTATCGAGTGGTAGGGCGCAGTTTTCGTTAGAAAGTAAATAAATCAGTGGTTTCCTCGTTGCGCGTTTCGGGCTTTTACCATCTCCCTCATGCAAGGAGCTCTTTTACACTTTCAAAGAAACATTCTCTTTCATATGGTGGGGAGAGATTTTCCTTACGCAAAGCACTTCTCTGTCACGCTCCAAGTAACGTTCTCTTCTGCGATAGGACTGTTTTCTCTAAGGTTTAAAAAACGAAACCGACGTTCCTGCCCATATTGGATCTTTCCTTCCTCCGCCACGATGATGCGTCAATTTTCAACTAACCACACAGTCACACAACAGAGTCGCACAAAAAATAAGGAATATTGGAACTTAAATAAAATAAAACACTTGACCCATCTTTCTTCCAGCAGGGCCCAGCGCAGTGTCGCAACAGTAAAATTAGTGTTCGAGACTCTATGGTGTGCCATCAGAATGACTCACAGATAACCATTTCATCAACCTGTATGAAAGGGATCAATAGTCGCCTTTAAATGAGATCCAGTTTCTCGCTGCGAAACGTTCCATTTACTGGACTACATAATTTCCTAATAATCTCAACACCTGTCTCAAAAATCGTGTTGTTCAATAACTTAAAAATAACTTTTTTGGAATTTCGCACTTCGGACGAAAACACAATTTCTCATCCAGGAGCGCTAACTGAATTTAACTGCGTGGTTCTGTCTAATGGACTACATTTGCTGCTTAAGAGACTGTTACAGTTTCCTGTAATCCACCCTGTACATCCCCTGCTCACCCAGTGTCGTCATTCTGGCGCTGCAGTCCGGAACCGCGGGACTGCTACGGTCGCAGGTTCGAATCCTGCCTCGGGCATGGGTGTGTGTGATGTCCTTAGGTTAGTTAGGTTTAAGTAGTTCTAAGTGACTTATGACCTAAGATGTTGAGTCCCATAGTGCTCAGAGCCATTTGAACCATTTGAACCAGTGTCGTCAACAATTTGGGGAGACAGCCATTGCACATAACATGGTACTCTGGACATAATGGCAAATCAATGTGCTTCTCATGCAGACTATTAAGATATGCTAAATGTACACACAACACATGTTTTATCTTTACGAGAATAAAATTTACCCTTACGCAAATTCTAGTGGGAATATTAATATGATAACCTTTTTTTGAATGCTTAGTGACTGTGAACAGAGGAGGACGCCAACGCTGATGTCTTATTGCACTTCTTTAGTTATTCCTGTACCGACATTTCTGCTGGCGGGACCACCCGCAAAATGTATAATGTAAGGCCACAGTACTGTCACGGTATAACTCGTAACTGATAGGAAAAGTACGTAACCCTCTTCAACATGTATTGTCAGAGTTAGAAAGGGAAAGAGGAGGGGGCTGCATCAGTGTAAAATTAAATAAAGACACACATTCGCATTATTTTTACTCGAGGATGCGTAAATACTTATTCAAGAAAAAAAGTATGGAAGTGAGAACTCACTGAGAATAAGTAATAAGACAAAGGGTACACAGTCACTATAAAAGTGGAATTACCGCCAGCTTTCAGCATTGGGCGATAGACAAAAAGTCGAGAAGGGCTCCAGAATATTATTTTACGTACATGAATTACTAGAAAAGTCAGAAAGCATGCTCTCCGCATACAAACATGAGGGCTGAAAAAAAAGAAAATCCTGAGAAGTGGGAAAAGCCGGTTCTGGTGCAATTTTGACATAAAATTGATATCAAATTAATTATGCAAAGTAATTAATTGATCAATTAATTACCCAATTCCCCCACCCCCAAAACCTGATGACATCTGGGGTTATCCCCAGCTGACACGTGGGTCCCCCTGAGGGAACTCCCAGCCCCTTCCCCTCCCTCTCCCCTCCCATGACGTATGGTAATGCAAGATGGTGGCCTGGAAAAAATGCGGGAAATTCAAATTTATTGGAGGGAATATAACATTTTGTGTGTGTTCCATTAAGGTTCAGGGACAAACTGACCTAGTTCACAACACTATCACCATAGACTTTTGTTGGCCCTCCCCTACTTCCCTCTCGCTCTTCCTCTCCCTCTTCTCTATCTGGAAATTGGTGGAAAAAGGATCAGTCTGAGCTAGGCTGCCAAATAGGATGGACACAGTCTTTATTATTTTGTATTCAGTGCAGTACACTGTTTAAGTAAACAATTTGACTTCCAGTTTAGTCAACAGCTGCTGGATGTGAAGAGCATATTTTCACTATTCCTGTAACACTGCAGAGTTACTCCATCCAGACTAGTCAAGGGCATTATATAGGAAATAGTGACAGAACAGTAAATTATCACAGAAATACAGGAGAGTATGCTTAGACCAATCTACAAGTGAATAACCGCTGCTGGGAGAAGCATATGGGTGGGTAATAACAATATTATAACAGCGATCCACTGTCCCACTGCTTTTTCTTTCTTTCTAAACATAGGGAAAAGACAACATCGATGTACTCTAATAATAAACAACACGGTTGATAGTGCGAACAATTTTAGCAATTTTACACTAATTTCAACACCAACCAATGATGTGACATCATGTTCCCAATTTCAGTATCATAGCTAAAGCACCCCTTCTCCACTTTACGAGTATCATTGCGAATGTAGATAGATGACTGCGCAGTACGTCCATTCAATGTTAATTCTCGAGTACAAACAACATCAAAGTATATCAGACAATGCTCTACATATTTCTAACACCCCGAGCATAGTGCATAATTTATGCTGATGAGAGTCACAGAGTATTCTCGCTGTCTTAGGGTAAAATTAGATGGTGAATGACCCTCTCGCACTGTCATTGACCAGCCCACCCTGCAGTACCGCTACCGATTTAATCTGCATCCGACCAGAAATAGGTCGCTACATTCCATGTCTCGTGAATGAATGGAGCTTACCAAGTCCTCGCCCATCCAAGTGCACAATATTTCTCGAGATGCGCCCATGTCGAGGAGCTTAGCACTCCTTATCGATGTACAGTAACAGATTTCAAAGTGTCATGATGTAATAGCAGACGGTTAAGAAGAATAAGAAACGAATGATTTTTATGCGCGATGGAGCTCGAGCCAGATGGAGTTCGACGCATTTTTATGTAAATCAACCAAGCCATCAACTCTAAAGTATTGTACTAGAGTCTAGGATCGGTACCTGGAAGGTATCCGACCTATCAGTCGTATGGAATGTAGCGCTGTTAATATTCCAATGTAAGAAATATATTTCAAGCGGATGACATACACCCTTCTTCCTGGTTTCTCTACGATAAACTACGGTATCGATCCGTAGAACGAGAAAACTACTTCTTTAAAACACTGGCTATGTGTGATACATGCACAATATTACTTTCCAGAGATGTATAGCGCCCACTGTTCACATCCGATCACAGCTCAGAAATTATACAATGCCTGCTTCAGGTCTATATAAAATGATCGTTATTAGCGGGGGATACCTCCTACAAGGAAATAGATAAACGCATAGCAGCAGCGTCCGACATGTGAAAATTACGAGTCATTCCATCACTAACTCTGTAAACAGCCCATCTGCCAGGCAGATGCGTACACGGGGATTGCAGCACCTCACAAGCACCTATTTCTGCCTTAGTAATGAAGCTGAAGTCTCGATATTACACCCAAGATGCGACAGGGGTGATGGAGTACATCGCATAAGTCAAAGATCATTTAGAGGAATGTGTCAAACGTCTTCACACATGAGATGGAAGTCGTCTGATGACCGACAAGTTTACCGTTAGCGATCGCAAGTAGACAGTGTTTTAAACCACATACAGAACCCGTGGCAGTATACGACAAGAACGCAGGCTATGTCACGCGACTGATGCATCCAGACAGAACAGTTGAAAAATTGACCTGCAGCAACTTCTCCTTCTCTAGACTGCATCAGTCAACCATTAAATCGTACCTCGTTACAGCTCCATCTCAATCGATCACCCCGTCCACTCTCTGTTATCCTTTAATGCAGACGCAAGTAAGTTTAGAGGTGAATGGTCCTGGGTATTCCTGAAAAGCATCAAATACAGTACTCAACTCGCATGTGTCATTGGTACATCAATAGACATACAGTATAATGCTGCCTCAAAGGAAAAAAAATTGATTGCCTCCCTGATTCCCTTCATTTCGATGTTGACGTTTTCTCGGATCCCTCTTGTTGCCGCATACTTGTTCCCACGTACAAATTGTTCAGCGCGAGCCAGAAGATACGCAAGTACTTCCTCAATTTCCCATCATTTCGGTATATATTCGGTCAATTTATACTTATTCCCTCGTCATTTTTCGCAATTCTATCGATTTTATGTCAGATCTATCCTTGCGATTATGACATAACCTCTCGTTCTGTGTTATAAAATTACTTGTAAATGTAGCACAGCTGCCAACACCTAGCCCAAATGCACTGATCGAGAGGCGTAATATGGCACCGTACTCGACTGTATCCAGTCCCCTCTACATTCAGAGAGCGTTTGCTCTGTTTTCTGTATGTCTGAGTATATGCGAGCCTCGCTCGGCTATACCTTCTGGGGTGGATAGCACCGAAACAGTGATCGTGTACATGACTGCAATATGAGGAATCAGTCGAAACGGAACGTAGAGTTATCAGCTATTCCGTCAGTGTGAGAGACGAGTCTAAATGTAGAGCTCGTGACTCACCTTCAGGCTGTAGTTTGGAGACTCTACACAACGCGAGCAAACGCTTCCGGTTTCCTTAGATTGTAACTATCTTTTATTTAAAATCAGCCGGTGTGGCATGTTATGGTATCCGCCATAAGAACATGATTTACACTGTGCAATGTCTAGTTTCCTGCGAAAGGCCGTGGATCAGAACTTCTTAATGTCAGTTTAGAACCTGGCACAGTGTTTCAAACAACTAAACAAGACCAGAGGGAGCGTCATTTGCGACTTGGTATAGTCTGTGGGATATGATCATTCGCCTAGAGTATAGGTGATCAAACTTTAAAGCGGCTTCTGCAGTGTATGTGTATTTAATAGCATAGTGCCACATAGGCAGCAGCAGTTTGAGGTGTAAATTCGATGAGGGACGGGGTATACCGTTAGGAATGCTTGGAGGGCTGCACGCTGCGCTATTCTGGGGAGCATTGCGAAATCCCAATCTCCGCGTTGTGGAGCCCCACCGCAGCTTTGTCATTGCATGAGCAATGGTGCATAGTTGAGTTCTATATCTGATAAGTTAGTGGAGCTTCTATAGTTCTTAATTTTTCTCTGTTTGGGGGTAGAGAATAACGATGATAGATTTGAATGGAGGCGGATCTGTAGTAATTGTATGTAGTTTGGGGACGCACCACTACGCGCGCATTTCCACCGAATGGTCAAAACATGCTCCTGTCGCACTAACTCAGGTCTCTCTATATCTACACGGGTTGCAAAAGGTGGCAGATATGGTTTTCTCCGACTTCTGCTTAACTCCGACTTAAAGTGGAACGATCACATGCGCAAAGCTGTAGAAATGGGAGCAGTTGCAAGATGCTTAGGGACTGACTAAAACCAGGTTGTAATTTTACTGTAGCAGACAGGTTCGAGGAAGGTGACCCGTTGCGACATATGAGAGAGTCAGAAATATGATTCACTTGTATCTGCGATCCAGCACAAGTATGCGGTTGAATGGGAGGACTTGATTCCAAATCGCAGACAGCATTTCTAATTTCTAGCGGATAGCGTAACACTAAAGATCTGAAAAGCTAGTGTACATTTCTTACGACCCCAATCATCATATGCTTTACTGATGTTTGTGATCCTTCTCAGTCATCGCCTATAGCTCAGTGGATATATAGCAGAACCTCTGACGTGGTATCGAGACAGAATACGTTACACATACTGGATAAATATCTAGCAGTGTGAGGGTGTCGCAAATACCTGTTTCATACTGCATTCCTTAGCTGAACAACTTTCAGCGATTTTATCACGAGGTTGCGTCGTGGCCTTCGTGTAAGCGTACTGATGGTCCGATAATATACACTCCAGTGATCACCGTCTCGGTATTTATCCGGATAGAAAAACCACCTCATTGAAAGGTAATGTCATACCTCGATTTATAAAGGTGGAATAGCTTTTAACATGGATACTTGTGTGCACCTGTAGAACCATGACCGCTTGTAACAGTAACATACAGTAGTTGTTGGGATTGAGTTTATTTAACATCTGGCCTATTACATCTCTCTTTCTAGGACACGGTGCTGACACTCGCAAGAAAAACTTATGAGACATGTCCACCCATGGTTGATTTTCTCTCAGCATTATTTCGTATCGCCAGCAATCAGTTATTGACAGAGTATTATACTTAGTAGTAGTGGGTGCGTGATAGGTTCTCGTTGAGCATCAGGCTTATAAAGTATGTATTTGTGCAAAGGAAATGACTATGTCCATTCGTAAGGAAGGTATGAATTTGACGTGGAGTACTGTGATAACATGGGAAGAGTATGTCAAATCATAAGAGTGGTACTAGTATTTCTATTTCCAGAGCCACAGCCGTCAACAGAGTGTATTTCCGATACTTCGCTCATTGTCGAATGTCATTCAACTGTGATCGTAACATTTAGTTGTAAGTACAGGGGTAAGATACATATGTGACCGATTTCTGAGGATAAACATTCTACCTGTGCGTGTTCGACCTGCAGCGCTGGTAACCTGTGCGGAGGTGATTCACATTTCCTGTTAATGGTAGGATCTGTCAGACTGGAGATGCCTGTTGGAGTGTAGGAATGTAGATGAATTAACCGTGTTGTCCTCTAGACAACCGAATAGCGAACTAATACTTAGGATGTGTTGGACAGTTTTCGCGATTCTGCGGAAATTTGAGATGATTAAATATGGAGGTACGTTTGCACTGGATTGTTATTCCCTCTCATGCAGTTTGTTTGGTGACTGCTTCTGCACATTTTACGCCTTTATTTAGTTGAGAGAAGATCGATTGTGGTGTGTGCATCTAGTGTGTGGAAGACATATTTGCCGGTTCTCTAGACATGAGAAACACTTTAGTTGACCTTGCAAATTATAGGGATGATCTGGAATCTACTACCTCACCGACATTGGTATTCGAGAGTGGAAATATCAGTTTCCTCTATTTGTTTCGAGTTCCCGAGTAAATGTCTTCGCATACGTGACAAGTTTCTAGGTAGTCAGTGGTTTACAGCACACCCCTCCTAGCTAAAGATTAAGGTTTGTAGAGAAATAATTTCCAGTCTATATCTTGGGAATTACATTGCGTGAGCAATTGGTAGGACGCTACCCAGTGCTTGATATCGAGAAGTACTGCGAAAATGGTATAATATTATGGCGAACCATGTGAAAATACTTGTGTTCTTGTAATCCCCGAGTCTGGTGATATGTGTAGAAAAACGAGCAAGCAAGGAATCAGGTTCGGACCAGAAACAGTAACGTGTTTGTGTTGAGTGGAAACGAGCCCGAATTTGTAGAACAGTTCTGAGAGCGACTTTGGTCTGCTGAGGGTGCTCTGGTCGCATACTGGGGGTGGATGACTTGTGATCATTGGCTGTGGGAAAATATCTAGTGCTGTGAGGAGTATATATGGTACTATCCGTCTTCACGGTATATGTATGAATGATGTGAAAGGGATGATTTTGTTTGGTGCAGGATACGAATTGTATGTTTACTACATCAACACTGTACGTGGTGATATACTGCTGGGCTGGAGATCGGTTTCGTGCACTAATATTCAAGCTCCTGTCCTTGGTAGGAGAGCAGTGTAATTGAGTAGGAGTCTTTCTGTACTTGACGACATGTATGGTAGTTTGTAAGATTTAATTGCCAGTGCAATATGGCGATCTGTGTAAAATAACTGCTGAAAGTCTTGTCTGCAGAAGGAAAGAAGGCGGATGGTGCTTTGATACTGGCGGCATCAGTAATTCGGCAGGTAAATTCCATAAGAGCCAATCATAATGCTCGATTCATTCATATCCTTTGTGCTGGGCTATAGGAGCCTCTACAAAAGCGGAGGGAACGTTTGTGAGTGTTGGAAGCATGAAGCGTAACACATTATGGACTGGATACCACGCTAGGTCCGTGAGAAAGGCTGCATTCGACGTTATTCTGCGCTATTTTCGTAAACAGGTTCTTTTAGGGCAAGAATTTCTGTGTATACAAGCTGAGACATTAAGAAAGCGAGTGTTAACTATTGCTGGAACACTATACAATTTCCGCGAGATCGACTCAGTTCTCATTTTTACATAGTAATGTGATATCAGTATAAGATTGAGAACCTTGTCAGATGCGCTTGCAACAGTTTGCAGCTATGCGCGCACACTTTGTGGCGTTGCGTCAGTCACTCTGGGCAGTTAAGCACGGTTAGATGTGTATCTCATGTTGCACTAGGAGCAATGCACCCTGTGCTACTCTATCATCAATGGTAAAAACACATGCTGCCCGGAGGCATCTTCCATATGATATTGGCGTGAGTGTGCCTTGGAGTTCTGTGATGTCAGTGTAACACTAACTCTATACTCAGAAATAGAAACAACATTCACCTGCATCTGGTGGCGACTCGTGGCAGTGATGGTGCGTGTACCCCTGGAGCAACTGCACTCCCGCCCAGTCACGTCAGCAATAGTGTCTAGGTGAACACGTATTTCGAGAGGGATTTCTCAGGTATCAAGTATGAAAGGGATGTCGTCACCTGATGCTTGAGGGCAGCTGTGTGTGTTTTGACAGCTGATGGATGCGTCACTGTGCTGGGGCTGCCTGTAGCCTCTTGTGCTGCCTAGTGGACAGGTGGTGGCAGAGGGTGCTTGAGCGCATTGATTTTGTGTCTATTGCATTATTTTGCGAGCAGGTCTGTAGGCTGTACTATATGTTATTTGGACAGTTTACGAGACGATTTCATGACGGCACATCAGTGTACTGCATTATTTAGGAGGAGTTTGCATGTCTGTGCTGAAATTATTTCGGTAAATTAGGAGTTGTTTGTGTGTTTGGAGAGCGTTATTTATAAGTAGTTCACAGGTCTGCAGACTGTGTATTGTGACCCCAAGCACATCAGGGCGAGTGTTTTGTGTCAGTGTGATAAATATACCTATCTCTAAATAAAATGTCCCAAAGTAAAAAGAGTACACACTTTCCTTACTCTCCCCAGCAGCCCAGGGAAGGCTGAGTCCTGTTCGCGCCATTTTCCCCCATCAGATCACCATCTTGGATTACGTCACATGAGGGATGACAGGACGCTCTGGTGGCAGTACTATGTACTAGGTCAGCTGGACTCTAGACCTTGTGGTGGAGAGGCTTCCCGCAGAATAAAGACTCATGTCCAGCATAGGCAGAGTCCTTTTCCCACCAATTCCCCCTACCATCTTGGGTTACAATGTGAAATGGAAGACAGCGCGGTCAGGTGGTGGTACTGTGTACTAGATCTAGACTTTGTGGTGTACACACTGTTTGCAGCCATCTTGGATAACGGTACTTGCATCATCAGCTGACATTATAGCTTCCATCTTGGATTATGTCACGGAATAGATGACAGTGCCCTCTGGTGGTGGTACTGTGTACTAGGTCAGTTGGAGTGCGGACCTCCTGGCGAACACACTGGATGGTGGTGCTGTCTCTAGTTGTTTAAATAAAGACTGGTGCATGATTTCGACAGTTGGCGATTAACAAGCATGTTTGCAGAGTCTTTTAGATGGATTATTATTTTGACAATTTATGAGTTGTTTGTCTCTTTGGACGTAAATGCATTGCATTATTTACGAGTGGTTTTCATGTCTGTAGGCTGCACAATGTGTTATTTTGAGAGTTTACAATTAGCAAGCGTGTGTGTAGAGTGTTATACATGAGTTATTTAGGAGCAGTTTGCAGGTCTGTATGCTGTGTGGCATGTCAGGGAGTGTGTTCTGTATCACTGTGATAAATATACTCCATCCCTAAATAAATTGTTCCAAAATAAATAAAGTACACTCCTTCCTCTGTCCAGCAGCCCAGTGTAGGCTGAGTCCTTTTCCCACCAATCCCTAGGAGGAGGTGGCGGTTGGGTGACTTAGGTTAGTGGAGGTAGCCCAATTGTCCTTTCTTTCACACCATTTTTTTATCTTAGTAGAGATATGCAAATTGACCTTTCTTTACTACCAAAATTCAAACTTGGCGTCAGTTCCCAGGAAGAGATGGTGGTCGGATGACCTAAGTTAGTGGAGGTAGTCTAAGTGACCTATCTTCCCACGATTTTCTTAGGTTAGTAGAGATAACTGTGGTGTGATGCATTATTATGTTGGAATTTGAGCTTCCCGCCATTTTTCTGTGGGAGGGGAGTGGGGTTAGGTTATAGGAGGTAGCCCGATTGACCTGTCTTCCCACCAAAATTCAAACTTCTCGCCAAAAGCCGCCATCTTAGATGACATCACAGCCGCCATCTTGGATGACGTCATCGCCTCCATCTTGGATAACGGTACTTTGGGATTGTGTCCCCCTTGCCCCAATACTTTCGTGTTCCAGTCGACACCTATAAACGCCATGCCATTTCTTGCTAAGATACGATGGACTAGTGCTATGAGCTACACTGTGGAGCGAAGTTATGCAACCATGAAAGTGACCTCTCCTAAATCTGTCTGGACTGAAACCATTGTTGTCTCCAGATCCCGTTGGGTGGGTAGGTCAAGATGTCATTGAATTATTGTACAACTAAATTAAGCTGTTGAGCCATCAATGTGTGCCTGTCTGTCAGAGCAGTAATGCACCATATTTCGAAGTTTGAAAGTTTCATTTGGCTGTAGGTGAGTCTCTGACAAGAGGACTACATCGATCTTGTGTCGGCCAATGAAATATTGTAGATTATGTTTGTTATTGCGAACTCCAGAAGTATTCCATAGACAGATGCGAAGATCCTTTGTATGTGTGGCTATGACATTAGTCTGAGCCCTCAAGCTGAGCCAATGCTTCCACCTGTATAACTATCTTACATAGCTTGTCTTTAGCTGCCATCTTCTTTTCCCCAGCTGTGATGAGTTTGTATTGAATGTTCTGGCTGCTAAGAAATTTGAGAACAGTTGTCAGCTCCATTAGCGCAGCATCCACATCCTTGGCTCGAACTGCCCTCATTTTTGAATGGTATTTGTTACACTGTAGTCCCTGCAGTGGTTAAACAAACAGTCATACCTCCCATGTTGTGGTTGCAGTCCACATATAGTCCTGTGGTGGCGGACGGGTGGCCGTTTGATCAGCCAGGTGAACCGTGTCAGCCATTATAAATTTCACACTATCGGGAACCCCTCTGTGGTTCTGCAGGACGTGAGCCTAATGGGCGAAGCCTCTTGAGAACTTTCTGAAATTCGCTACAGCCCTTCCAAGAAGCTGCATGTGGGGCCTGGAAACCTGCATGTTTAGGAGTTGACCTTGGAGGTGGAGTGCATTCAGTACTGGGGTGCATGGCCCCACATTTAACCAAGTATGCCGGTAGCCGACAATAATTAGATGTGTGTGTCATACATTAACAATGTTTACACGTGGACTGTTCTTTGTGGGAGTGGTAATCCTTCACCTGCACTGTCGTCAACAGAACATAGCGGATTCCATAGATGGTATCAGATACATCCCCCTTTGGTAGTGTCACAGCTGTGACTGGTGATTTCCCTGCTTCTTACATTTGAACTGGTATACATCATTTATGGTAAAGCCTTGCTCTCGTAGGTCTTTGTGCACTTCCATCATAGTAGCTGAAGGTGGTAAATCTTTGACCACCACCTTCATATCCCTGCTGGTGACATCCTGGTAAGAGTGAAATTGTAATGGTTGATTCTTGCAAAAGTCGAGCACCTTCTGGTAATTCTTGAGGGTGTTATCGTAGAATTTTGCACCACGTCCTATGTATGCAGCTTTTAAACCACCAGAAATATGTTCCTTAAGGTCGCGACACAGCTTAACATGTTTGGCACAGTTGTAAATCACTGTAGGTAGTATCTTCGTCGCGTTTGGGATGAATGGAGGTGAGGGTGGCGGGTCGCTAGTCGTAGGCTCCTACGCTGACTCTCCAGCTTAGGTGTCATATTTGTTTATAATGACAAGCATTGGTTGCACAGCTCGTCTTCCTGTGGTGAACAGACTGAAATCCCTCATTAGCCACAGTGTCAACAAAAGTTTGGCAATCCATAGAGCCACCATCTGTATTTGTTTCTTACGAGAACCTGTTGCTGTCGCTCCATGGAGTCCATGGAGTTCAACAACGATAATTCCCCAGGATCATCGTCTGTGTCCTCCTGCAGCAGTTGTTGTATATGACGTACCTATTCTAAAGCTTCTTTGCGATGAGATCAGTGATCTTCACACTTTTCCTCCCGGTGTTTGGCCTTTGTGTCTGGTATAGATCTAGCCTTCATGCTTTGTTTCGTGGTGTCATGCTGCAGTTGTGATACATTGTCACCCACTGTAGTGTTCGATATGATGGCTGTGATGTGAGCCATGTCGTCATAAAATGGGGAACCAATAACAGCCTACAATCGCCTTCACACTTCCGCCAATGCGTCCACAAGAAAGACAGTTGATCAGGCACTTCCATGAAATCGTTTGCAAGCACACCAAAAACATTATAACTGACTAAAGACGTACGCTTCGGTAAGAACTCTTTGATACTATCGAAAACTCTGCTTGACACCACTTCTTCTTTTTCCTTTTTGCATTTCAGTTCCGCATTTTGGGCTGGCTGGCAGCAGCATAGGCGCTGCTCTTCAGCCGAGAGACAGGAAGTACATAACAGGGAGACATTTAAAACAACATAAATGAGAAAATATCTCAGAACCTAGATGTAAAAAGGTGGAGCATTATGGAAGAGAGTGTAGGAAAGGGGATGACTGTAAAAATGGGCATAGAAATCTAAAAAAGAATATTACACGAAAAACCACACTCTATAACGATTAGGACACAAGGCGAAGTACAGCCAAAGGATAAAGTCAAGCACGCAATTAAAACCACAGCACTTGACATCACTGTAGATTCTCACTGAACATAACACTGAAATAGTACACTGATGACGAAGAACAACCTGGGAGGATCTGCGAGCGCTATGGTCGCAGGTTCAAATCTTGCCTCGGGCATGGATGTGTGTGATGTCCTTAGGTTAGTTAGGTTTAAGTAGTTCTCAGTTCTAGGGGACTGATGACTTCAAAAGTTAAGTCCCATAGTGCTCAGAACCATTTGAACCATTTTTTGGAGGATCTGCCAGGGGTAGGGATACGAGGGAGAAGGGAAGAAAGGGGGAAGGAGAGGTGCTAGAGTGGGAGAGAGAAAGGGAGACGGTACGGGGGCGCTCCAGAGGAGGCCAGGGAGGGAAAGACAGTGGAGGAAAACAGCAGAGGAGAGCTTGCAGAGACTCAGGAGGGGGGATAAGGAAGAGAAACCGTTCTGTGAGAAGGAGGGGAGGGGAAGGGGGCCCTTGGGAGGGGAGGGGACAAGGCCAGGCCACAGTTGGCAGGAAGGGTAGACGTCATGGCGCAGTTCATCATCCAGGAGGGGGATGTACTGGAAATTGTCCTGATGAAGGGAGGGAGGGTGTGGAGGTGGAGTGTAAGAGGGATACGGTGATAGAGGCACAGCAATGGGCAGAGATTGGAGAGGAAGGAGGACACATGGGGGTGGGGGGATCAAGCCTGCAAACAGTGTAAAGGATGCAGATAAGTTGGAGAAAAAGGAGGAGGTGGGGGAAGGGGATGAGATCGTACAGGAGCTGTGTGGAGGACGGAAGGCGTATATTGAAGGCCAGGCGGACTGCATGGCATTCAAAGATTTGGAGGGCCTTATAAAAGCGATGGGTGGGGGTGGGGGGGGATGAGGGTGAGATGCAGAGATCCAGCAATGCTGGCATAACAGAGGACAGGAGGTATGAGGGATTTATAGATGTGGAGGATGGTGGAAGGATGCAATCTCTGTGTCCAGCTGGATAGGAGTTTCAGGAGGCAGAGGCGGGTATGGGCTTCTGCTGGATAGCTTGAGAGCACTTCTTTTTTTTTTTCTTTATTGAATATCAATGTCCCATATGGTGCTGACGTTCATGGATTCTCCACTGGATTCCTGGTTTCCTGCCAGCTGTGACTCTTCTCATAACTGAGTCAGGACCAAGCAGAAAAAGCGTTGGTGACAAAATACAGTCACATGATCTGTCAAGACCCATGTTACTTTGTGGCAGTTGCGATGTGGGAACAGTGTACTTCTAATGACTGGGTCATGCTCAGCACTGAAAAATAGATCACATACCCGTAAAATATATACAGGGTGTTTCAAAAATGACCGGTATGTTTGAAACGGCAATAAAAACTAAACGAGCAGCGATAGAAATACACCGTTTGTTGCAATATGCTTGGGACAACAGTACATTTTCAGGCAGACAAACTTTCGAAATTACAGTAGTTACAATTTTCAACAACAGATGGAGTGAGACATGGTTGTAGCCTACCACCGATGTTATTGAGCAAGCAGTAAATGAAACAAAAGAACAATTTGGAGTAGGAATTAAAGTCCAGGAAGAAGAAATAAAAACTTTGAGGTTCACTGATGACATTGCAATTCTGCCAGAGACAGCAAAGGACTTGGAGGAACAGTTGAATGGAATGGACAGTGTCTTGAAAGGAGGATATAAGATGAACATCAACAGAAGGAAAACCAGGATAATGGATTGTAATCGAATTAAATCAGGTGATGCTGAAGGATTTAGATTAGGAAATGAGACACTTAAAGTAGTAGATGAGTTTTACTATTTGGGAAACAAAATAACTGATGATGGGCGAAGTAGGGAGGCTATAAAATGTAGACTGGGAATGGCAAGAAAAGCACTTCTGAAGAAGAGAAATTTGTTAACATCGAGTATAGGTTTAAGTGTCAGGAAGTCTTTTCTGAAAGTATTTGTATGGAGTGTATCCATCTGTGGAAGTGAAACATGGACGATAAACAGTTTAGACAAGAAGAGAATAGAAACTATTGAGATGCTGCAGAAGAATGCTGAAGATTAGATAGGTAGATCACGTGACTAACGAGGAGGTACTGAATGGAATAGGGGAAAAAGGAATTTGTGGTACAACCTGACTAGAAGAAGGAATCGGTCGGTAGGACACATTCTGAGACATCAAGGGATCGCAAATTTAGTACTGGAGGGAAGTGTAGGGGTAAAAATCATAGAGGGAGACAAAGAAGTGAATACAGTAAGCAGATTCAGAAGGATGTAGGTTGCAGTAGTTACTCGGAGATGAAGAGGCTTGCACAGGATGGAGTGGCATGGAGAGGTGCATCAGACAAGTCTTTGGACTGAAGACCACAACAGGGCAACAACAACATTATTACATCGTACACAATACTACTTACCATTACCACAACTACTTCTACTACAAATAAAAACTACACCTACCAGCAAATATATGTCTACTGCTGCTATCGTGTCTGTCACATTCCACAATGCACTCCATTGCTTCCCGGTCCATTGGCAAACCCCGCTAGTTGCTTGGGCGCTGTGGAGGGTGCTGTGGTTGCATCTGCCTTTTCCGTAGTTTGTCGGCTCCCTGGTTGATGGAGACGACTTCCCTGTTCTGAGGGAGCATTGTTGTTGCCGATGAGGATCGCAGCTACACGCCGGCCTGCTTCAGCTCGGTACCAGTTCCTTCGGTGGCGAGACACGGACAGCGACTGCGTTTCTATTCTGGTGTTGTTGCGATCTCCGTGCATGTGGTGTTAGTTGTACGCCTGCCGCAACTGTTCATATCAGCTGTCTTCGTTATGTTGCTTCTGGATCCCCAGTCGCAATACCTGATAGAGCACTAGATGGGGATTGATTGATAAGATATCGCGCTACCTAAACCTTTCTTGAAATAGCGTCGGCAATATTGACCAACATCAGTCATTCTGTCTTGCAACGCAGTATCTGCTCGACATCGAGTCTTTTGTGTCGATTCAGTGTTGCTGATCAATACCAGCAGCATCAGCATACAGTGGATATCCCCAGGCTGTGCGTTGCGAACTGTCTTTTTTGACACAGGGACACTCGGAGGTTTGTCTTCGACCAGTTCGATGCCAGTATGCAGGCTAAGGTCCATGACCCGTCAAGAAATATCTCAGTCCTCTTGTAGGATTTAGGTGCCACATTCCCAGTTCCTTTTTTAAAGTATTTTTGGGAGAAAACCACAGGTACGTCTCACTGTTTGGGCATCATCCCATCTTTTCTGCCGTAGGTGGAGGATCCGATTGTGAATTTGCTGCTTGCTTGAGGCCCGTTTTCCTATCAAATCCAGCGACTGAGGGAAGATAGTCACGGACGCTGACGGCGTCCTTTTCAAAGGAACGATGCCAACATTTGCCTTAAGCATTTCAGAGAAACCACTCAAAACCGCTGTATTCCCAAATTATGGTTATGAATACCACGCTACTCTGTCGGTGTCGTCGGAGGAATCAGTTATTTAGATGTGTCATCGCTGGAAAAGGTGAAAAATAGGGAAATTTACCATTGGCTCATAAAATTCTGATTAAAAAGAAAGCAAGACATAATTATCGATAAATGGCGTTCAGCACTGTTAAATGAACGATGGGAACCTCAGTGTAAGCGTGACAGGACCAAAATTGACTTAAATTTTCATGAATTATTTGTATGAACGTTTGATGTACAGTGCAAGAAAGGTTTCGTTGCAATTTTTCTTTTTGAAAGTAAGAGTCATCATAGAAAAGAAAAGGGCATTGTGAAATATTGCATACTCATGCATAATTTCCAATGACTAGGACTCAGAATGTCGTTATGGTGCAGTGTTGCCACCGCCAACTGTTCTAACGACAGGAAAGGTTCGCAGTTGTGCTAAAATTAACGGAAAAACAGAGATTAAGCAAAGCTAGAATGCGCTTTCAGCTTTCGTCCTAATTGCACTCTCAACTGATGTCAGCATTGAACATCAAAGTAAATCGTGAAATGTTAGATAGTCAATTAGAACCCGTAACCAACAGACAGATTATATCTCGTATTTCTTCTTTCGATGCAACGTGCTCCGCACTAGCTGGAGCAACGACGGATGATCTCCGACGGAATGTGAAAGGACCGCAATGGAATGGGACGAGAGCGTTCCTTTGCATAGCAAAATAATTAATACCCTCTTCCACACACTTTACAGTGATTTTCAGAGAAAATATATATCAGTTGCCCCACCCCTTTCAAAACATTTTTATACGAATGTAGAGCTCCAGTATTTCAAACGGATTGCTGCTGTGATGGACTTAAACCACTGGCCAAAAGAAAAAGGGAAGAGAACATACAGCGCGTATGAAAGTATATAGGCAGTAACATTTATCTCATAACGGCAGTACGTGCAGTAAATAATAGCACAAAGAATCATCTATTGCCAGCTTTACAACAGCTTGCGAAGGAAACTTACATACGAACAGCGTTAGTTAGAACCAACGGCTTTCACAGATGTTTTAATAATCGAAGACACAGCTTTATCTGAAAAAATGGATGAAATGAAGTTAGATGGGGCCAAGGCGCCAGTTATCATCATCAGTATCAGTCGTTTGACATTGAATGATAGATACAGACGTCTTCTAGGCTTTTCCATGAAGGGGCCAATATATTTATCATTGAGACTTCCTGGCAGATTAAAACTATGTGCCGGACCGAGACTCGAACTCGGGACCTTAGGCTCTCGGGTGCAAGTGCTCTACCAACTGAGCTACCCAACCACGATTCATGACTCCTCCTCACAGCTTTACTTCTGCCAGTATCTCGTCTCCTACCTTCCAAAACAATTTACCATTGTTTTCCACGTGTATTCATATGACTCTTCTGATTTTGTATGTGTCACTGATATTGTAGTCAAGGGCTACTATGTTTTTTTTGCGTTGTGTACAGTGCGTTACTTTGGAGCCAGATAGCATTGTTGGTAAATATACACGATACAGCCGCATTAATGTGACGACCCACTACGTTCGACGTCGTCATGCAATAACCACTCATAGATGGAAGCTGGCAGCACTGACAGTAAATGGTACATAAAAAGCGTGTCTGGTGGAGCGCGGAAAACAGTCAAATCGTTGTCGTGGTGGAGAAAGGAAGCGCTTTATCTTGCGTCCTAAAGGGAATGATTCTTGACTTGCAGGCCAAGGGTGGAAGCATTTTCGAAACGCCTAAGTTTGTAAACCGTTCACATGCCACCATAGTTAAGCTCTGATCACCCAGATGAACCAAGCAGCTACCAACACTGTTTACTCAACAACCGTTCAGCGAATGTTGCTGCATATAGGCCCCTGCCATGAGGTCCCTGGTTCAAGTACTCATGCTGTTCATTGGCTATGTGACCTTTTCAGTTGAATAACGTTTGACGCTCCATTGGACAGATGGCCGTTGGCGTGTATGGCATGAAACGTCTAGAAGCAAACAAAGAGAGAGCGTTGTGGTGTATGGAATGTTTTAATGGTATTACCTGGATGATCTCGTCATACTGGAAGGCACAGTGGATCAACACGCGTATACATCTATCCTTGGGGACCATGTCCACCCCTACATACAGTTTTTTCTTCCTCGGTACGATGGCATCTATCAGCAGGACAATGCAACTTGTCACACAGCTTACAGGGCACATTCGTGGTTCGAAGAGCACCAGAATGAGTTTATCCATACTTCTGCTGCCATCAAACACTCTGGATTTAAGCCCAGCTGGGAATCTGTGACTCAATCTCGATTGGGTTATTCGCACAGAGAAATCTAGCACAGTTGGCCATGACATGGGAGTCGGCATGGATCCACATCCCAGTAAGTACCTTTTCCAGAACGTCACTCACTCTCTTCCTGCTTGTCTCACAGCAGAATGGGCTGCAAAAGGTGGTTATTCAGGCTGTAGACAGATGGTCACATTAATGTGACAGGACAGTGTAGTTTTCAGTTTATTTCCTTCCATGGGCAGCTGGCTCTAAATGTGGGGTAGTGCAGTGTTGACTACCTTACCCTATGTGAAAAACTCTGATAGCATTTGACCACTAAATGACTCACATCTAGAGACAGTCATCTCTAGTGAACGCATCGGAGGAACAATGCAGGAATGTATGATGTATATTCAGTCATGGGTGAAGTGGGAGAGCTGCTACTGTTTAGTGATGGGATACAGAGAAGGTGCACTTTGTCTGCAAAACAGCTACTTTTAGAACACTTGTTTAGTCAGTAATGGAATATTACTAAATTGTGATAGATCCATATCTGGTTGGACTTTCAGGGGATGTGGTGTACATTTAAAAAATTCTGCGGGATTGGTAACAAGTCTGTTATACTCGTGGGATAGCTTCACAGATGTATTAAAAATCTGAAGTAGTAGGTGTATGATTGAATTCGCCTTTTATTTCATGACGATTGTATTATAAAATCTATGGATATTCTGTAGTCGCTCCTGAAAGTGTCTGGAGAGTAAAATAGCTGTTTTCACAGAGGGGAGGGTAACAACTTTTCTTTCTATACATTCAATACCTTATTGAAGTTGATGAAACCTTAATCTTTAATACAATGAAAAGTTCCTCTGGTGCGCACCTTACGGCATTCGAGGAGTACCGAAATGTTGATTTTACGTTTCAAAATTCTGTCTTCTTTTAATAGTAAGCGCATGTAGCTCAGTGATAGATATTTTGGAATAACCCTATTCATCCAGATGTACGAAATATCGATTTCGCCAATAATTCGCTGCAGCTATCGCTAATACAGGTAATTTCCAAGAAACGATGCACAGCGATGTCGCGGCCTCACTGCAGGCAATGTATATCGAAAAGTCAACTCTCGATGCGGGAAATGCAAATATTGTTTTCCACATTCACAACGGAACGTTGTATGAGAGTAGCAGAATGTCGCATGAGAGTAAATATTTCAGTTTTTATATTTTTATGACTGACGAGTATCTGGTAAATCTCTCTTCTGTGAGATTTTTTCCAATTTCCCTAAAAGATGTGTCAAAAGTATGTCGTGGGTATGGGGAAAAAGGAATGTTACCTACACCAGACAAGGTGTTGTATACAACGACAATGAATCTGATGAGTAAAGTAAGCGATATTATTTTTTTAAATAAATTTCCGTGAGTGAAAAAAGTGTTGTTACCCTCTCCTTTTGAGTGACTTTCTGTTATCATTACATTCGTCTTTTGTCGCCTCTCTTACGAACATCTCGAGAGTAGAGCGCTCGATGCATACCGCTTGTATTGATGCCGCGATTTCGATGTGCACTTTTTCCTGACAATTCGTTGTACTGTACCACGAAAGAACCCTCTGTTGAACAGCTCAGGTTCTGTTCGAGAAGCTATGAAACAATTAGCGGTGGCATAATTTTACACATGTCTGTGGTAACATCTAGAAAGTAACGAGTCAGCGCAACGCGTTTTCGGTTCAGTGATCCATATCTGTGACAAGCAACAAACATTAATATTTGAATGCTAATATTTCGTTACACGCATCGTTGGAGACAAGAGCGCGGATTTCGATAGCTGATAGGTGCCTGGCTGCAGAGAGTAGGACAAATCGAGATTTTAAGAGGAATTCGGGTAAGTACGTTGCACTTATTTCACATTTATTTCTTTTTGCTTTATTTTTGCAGTAACTGCTTAAAATTAATTTCGGCATGCAGCTATTTTCGAGTGATGAAACTGAACGGCCTTATGGTGCTTACCGATACGTCCATTCAGTGCTATTGTGTGTTATTCCAGAAGTAGTATAAACCGCATATAGGCATATACAGTCGCGTTTCCTACTTCGCAAATCTGTGCTCGTTGTAGAACATGTGGAACGTAATTCAAATAACAGCACTGTAACGTCAGTTGCGACAGAGGAGCATTCATTTGCGAGCTAAATAGTTATTATTAATAATATGCTACTGCCTACAGTGACGACGGATGAGACTCAAACTCACCACTAGATTTCTGGCAGTTTTTTATGGGCGGATACTGTCTAGCGTTCTCCTGTCATGTCATTGGTAACTTCTCTACGGACATCGGTCTACAGTTGAACTACGGATACAGAACTTTGAAAACCTTAAATTATGATAAAAGCCATTCGGCCTGTGTAGGTATTGCACCAAACTCGCCCATAATTTCCATCTGTGTGAATACTATGTGGAATTCTCAGGCACCAATATCTTACCGTTGCCAAGAATACAAAGGGGAACGAGTACTACATTCTGCTTAAATATATTGTTGACGTTAGATGGTAATAATCACTACGGTAACGACGCAAAGGGATACGAGACGAGATCTCAGCAAAAGTAACATCCCTCGTTTTCATTTTGGGGCATGTCTTATAAATGGCGTGACGACTTTTGCCCAACATGCACGCAGGAGAAACCGGATAATACTGTAGTTATCTCCCATTTCAAGTAGTGCAGCTTTAATAGAGACAAATTGCGAAAGGTATCTGATTGCTGTTTATCTGCAACACACTGCCTCGGTTAAAAGTAACGAAGTTTTGCGGATGTGCTTCGTTGTTGATCAAATAGGCAAGGCTTTTGCACTCGACAAGCTAATACGTAGACCTAACTACGGGAAATAGTTTTCAGTGTTCAGGCCATACATTTCACTGACACAAGTGGCCATAACTGTGACCGCTGCAGCCATTAGCTTCTATCTGCAGCTGAATGGTTCAAAATAAATAGTAGTGATGGCACTGGTATATGAGGTACTGGAATTCTATGAGCACAGACCTTCCGTGTCATGGGAAGGCGACGGAGTAGTCAACATGGAGCATCTAAGATGTACTGGTGCAGGTAGCTCACATACTGCAGTTGTTCTAGAATGTTAATTTCGTATCAGCTGACACCATTTGGTTTTTTGCCTGTATTGTGCAGCATATTGTCCATTCAACTCTTATGGGCTGTACCACTTTACAGTTGCCTAGCTGAGTTGATCACTGCTAACGTGTGTTTCAGGATCTCCATTAGCTACATCTGACTACAGTCTAGATAACACTGTGACCGTTGTATTCTAAAAACTCTAGAATGATTCCCTTCAAATGGTCTACCCCTCAATGTTAACATGACTCAGTTTGTTGAGTTTCTCACAGAACATTAAAAACAAGCAGATATTGAAATAAAATGTCCTAATGAAGAAATATTGAGAATTGAGTCTTCCAGATTCCTGGTATTACATATTAATAACTACCTAAACTGGTCATTTTGCATCCTCTATCTGTTGTAAACTGGAGCTACATTGGCCCAATTTCTGCCTGTCTGTTTTGTGGCAGAGAGAAAATTTCAAATACATTTTTTCTAGTACTGTCTCACACTAATACCATTAATTAAGTTATTAAACAAGAAACATCACATCTGTTGCTGCAGTACCATAAAAAATGGACCAGTGTTCCCACACTCAGGGCTACTTTGACCCACTCTGTTATTTCTTAATGAAAAAGTGATAATTTGATGTTGGGACTAAGTAAACTCAATGAATATCTCTACAGTAGACATTCAGGAATATGAGGAACAAATAAAACACTGGATTTTGAAGGTGAGCATAGGGTATACTGAACTTTGTTCAGAAAGTGATACAGTAAACACTCCAGTTTATAGTGTATTTCATCACTTGACTCACAAATTTTCAAGTTACATGTTACATTATGGTAACTGTCTGGTAAGGGATTAGATTAGATTAGTACTTGTCCCATAGATCATGAATACAACACTTCGTAATGATGTGGAATGTGTCAGGTTAATAAAAGGTGTCTATACAAGATATTACATTACACAAAATATTACATGACACTTAATATTTTAATTTTTTTTTGTGGGGCTTGGGGAAATTACACACTTACTATATCCAAAAATTCACCTAATTAATAGAAAGAGTTGCCAATAAGAAATTCTTTTAATTTCATTTTAAATGCTATATGGCTATCTGTCAGACTTTGGATGCTATTAGGTAAGTGACCAAAGACTTTTGAGGCAGCATAATTTACCCCCTTGTGAGCCAAAGTTAGATTTAACCTTGAGTAGTGAAGATCATCCTTTCTCCTAGTGTTGTAGGCATGTACACTGCTATTACTTTTGAATTTGTTCGTATTGTTAATAACAAATTTCATAAGGAATATATATAATGTGAGGCTACAGTGAAGATCTCTAGCTCTTTAAATAAGTGTCTGCAGGATGATCTTGGATGAGCTCCAGCAATTATTCTGATTACTTGCTTTTGTGCAGTGAACACTCTTTTACTCAGTGATGAGTTACCCAGAATATGATGCAATACAAAAGCAGAGAACGAAAATAGGCGTGGTAAACTAATTTACTGAGATGTATTTTGTCAAAATTTGCAATGACCCTAATAGCATAAGTAGCTGAACTCAAGCGTTTCAGCAGATGCTCAGTGCGTTTTTTCCAGTTCAACCCCTCATCAATGCATACACCTAGAAATTTTGAATACCTTAGCTACCGATTTCTGATCGAAGTCTATATTTATTAACATTGTCATTCCATTTACTGTGTGGAACTGTATATACTGTGTTTTGTCAAAGTTTAATGAGAGCCCATTTGCAGAGAACCACTTAATGATTTTCTGAAAAACACCGTTTACAATTTCACCAGTTAATTCTTGTCTGTTGGGTGTGACCGCTATGCTTGTATCATTGGCAAAAAGTAACAGCTTTGCATCTTCGTGAATATAGGATGGCAAGTCATTAAAATATGTTAACAACAGCAGAGGACCCAAGACCGAACATTGCGACACCCCATTCTTGGTTGTTCCCCAGTTTTAGAAATCACCAGTTTTTTGCATATTATGTGAACTGCTTATTTCAACTTTCTGCACTCTTCCAGTTAGGTATGATTTAAACCATTTGACCACAGTACTTGAGCTTATCTAGAAGTATTCCACGATGAACACAACCAAAAGCCTTTGATAGATCACAAAAAATCCCAATGGGTGACTTCCGGTTACTCAGAGCTTTTAATATTTCATTGGTGAAAGTATATATATAGCATTTTCCGTTGAGAAACCTTTATGGAAACCAAAGTGACATTTTGTTAAAATTTTATTTTTACAAAGGTGTGAAGCTACTCTACAATACATTACTTTTTCAAGAATTTTGGATAAGGCAGTCAGAAGAGAGATTTGGCGGTAGTTGTTGATGTCAGACGTATCCCCTTTTTTATGCAGTGGTTTAACAATGGCATACTTCAGTCTATCTGGCAAAATACCCTGCTTCAGAGAGCTATTACATATGTGGCTAAGAATCCCACTTATTTCTTGGGAACAAGCTTTTATTATCTTGCTGGAAATGCCATCAATTCCATGTGAGCATTTAATCTTGAGAGAGTTTATTATCTCCCTAATGTCAGAGGGAGAGGTGGGTGGAGTTTCAATTGTATCGAATGGTGTGTGTAAGACCTCTTCCATTAACTGCCTTGCTTCTTCTAATGAACATTTAGATCCTATTTTATCTACGACATTTAAAAAATGATTATTCAAAATGTTTTCGACTTCCGGCTTGTTGTTTATCAAGTTTCCATTCACTTTGATGGTGATGCCGTCATCCTGTACTCTTGGCTGCCCTGTCTCCCATGTAATAATATTCCAAATTGTTTTAATTTTGTTATCAGAGGTATTAATTTCAGACATGATACACATGCTTCTGAACTTTTTAATAACCTAAATTAATGTAGCACAGTAGTTTTTATAATACTTGGATGTTTCTGGGTAATTGCTATTTCTTGTTGTTAGATACAGTTCCCTTTTGTGGTTATAAGATATTTTTAATCCTTTAGTAAGCCAAGGTTTTTTTGCATGGTTTCTTATAATTAGATTTAACTACTTTCCTGGGGAAACAGTTTTCAAATTCTCTTACAAGTGTATATATACTAAGATGGTATCTGTTCTTTCGGACATGTCCGAAAGAACAGATAGCATTGGTGACCATGCAGCTCATCAGAATGAAATTAAAATGAAATGAACACCTTTAGCTGCTTACAGGCATTGACATACGTCAACGGGGACAAATGAAAATGTGTGCCCCGACCGGGACTCCCCTGCTTACATGGCAGATGCTCTATCCATCTGAGCCACCAAGGACACAGAGGATAGCACGACTGCAGGGATTTATCTCTTGCATGCCTCCCGCGAAACCCACATTCTCAACGTATTGTCCCGCACTACATTTGTAGTGCCCCCGCCCATTATACTCATTACTCGCGGCGCGTTGCCGATTCCCGTAAGAGTTCGGGCACTGTTTGTGCATTCGCACAGAAGAAGAAGATGGTCAAGTGGCTGGTGAGCCTTAACTATATATATACTAAGATGGTATCTGTTCTTTTGGACAGCGGTCGCGCGGTTTCAGACTGTAGCGCCTAGAACCGCTCGGCCACACTGGCCAGCCCCGAAAGAACAGATACCATCTTACTATATATATAGTTAAGGCTCACCGGCCACTTGACCATCTTCTTCTTGTGTGCGAATGCACAAACAGTGCCCGAACTCTTACGGGAATCACCAACGCACCGCGAGTAATGAGTATAATGGGAGGGGGCACTACAAATGTAGTGCAGGACAATACGTTGAGAATGTGGGTTTCGCAGGAGGCGTGCGAGAGATTAATCCCTGCAGTCATGCTACCGCTATCCTCTGTGTCCTCGGTGGCTCAGATGGATAGAGCATCTGCCATGTAAGTAGGAGATCCCGGGTTCGAGTCCCGGTCGGGGCACACATTTTCATCTGTCCCCGTTAACGTATGTCAACACCCGTAAGCAGCAAAAGGTGTTCATTTCATTGTAATTTCATTCTAATGAGCTGCATGGTCACCGTTGGTATCTGTTCTTTTGGTCATGTCCGAAAGAACAGATACCATCTTAGTATATATATAGTAAAGGCTCACCGGCCACTTTACCATCTTCTTCTTCTGTGTGAATGCACAAGCAGTGCCCGAACTCTTACGGGAATCAGCAACACGCCACGAGTAATGAGTATAATGGGCGGGGGCACTACGAATTTAGTGCAGGACAATACGTTGAGAATGGAGATTGTGGGTTTCGCGGGAGGCGTGCCAGAGATAAATCCCTGCAGTCGCTCTATATTCTCTGTCCTCGGTGGCTCAGATGGATAGAGCATCTGCCATGTAAGCAGGAGATCCCGGGTTCGAGTCCCGGTCTGGGCACACATTTTCATTTGTCCCCATTGACGTATGTCAATGCTGTAAGCAGCTAAAGGTGTTCATTTCATTGTAGTTTCTTGCAGGTGTATCATGAAGTAAGTTATATTTTAAATGACTATTGGGTTCCTTGTACACCTCACCCCAGTCTAACTGCTGAAGATTTTCTCTGAAATTTCTAATTGTTGAGTCATTAATTGAACACACAACTTTGGAGGGTAGTTTTGAATTACTGAGTGGAGCTATGTCATATACTGTAACTAGCTGAGCATCATGATCAGAAAGGCCATTCTCAACAGGACAGGAATTTATGTCTTTATACCTATCTTGGTGTATAAAAGTGTTATCTGTCAATGTGCTGCTGTCCTTTACTACCTGAGTAGGAAAATTAATGACAGATGTCAAACTGAAAGAACTGAGCAAGAGTTCCAGGTCATTCTTCCTATTACACTCTTTCAGTGAATCGACATTGAAGTCCCAACAAATAATAATTTGCTTTCCCCTATCTGACAGATAGCACAACAAGGCATCCAAGTTTTCCAGGAATATATGAAAGTTTCCTT
The DNA here is from genome assembly GCF_023864345.2 of Schistocerca serialis cubense. Taxonomy (NCBI): domain Eukaryota; kingdom Metazoa; phylum Arthropoda; class Insecta; order Orthoptera; family Acrididae; genus Schistocerca; species Schistocerca serialis. The sequence continues at coordinate 398,305,858 of NC_064640.1, read as the reverse complement.
AAGGGGACCTATATACCGTTACAATTATAAAAGAGCCCTCCTTCAGTTTAAGTTGATGGGCACATGCTTCTATATGTTGCTCTAGACAAAACTTTTTTGCATCGAAGCTTTCTACACAGTGATAACTTTTGACATATATGGCAACTCCTCCTCTCACCTTATTTTCTCTACTCATATGTGCAGCTAGTTTATAGCCACTGATATTTACCTTTTCCATATCAGACACAATGTGATGCTCAGACAGGCATAGTATATCTATTACATTATCAGATTCAGTGTCATCTAAACAAACCAGGAGCTCATCTACTTTATTCTTCAATCCCAGAATTAGGGGAACATGTGACAGAACAAAACAAATAATATAAATTTAGTTGTAAATCTTTTTTGCTTATTACAGTAACACTGTAATACATAAGATAAATTGGTGGGATAGTTTTTAGCACTTTGTAGAAAGAAAGTTTTAGATCTGAGAAGTTTTTCTGCTATCTGTAATTATAATTTGAAATCAACCATACACTTGTTTCACAGTGGCCCATGCGTGGGGTGCATTGAAACTGTTGATGGGGTACAATAATACAACATTTTCAACATTTTAACTTGTTTCATTTGTCCAGTTTTACCCAAACACACATTAACATAATAATTATTGGACTACACTCTTAACCATGAAATGATACAGGCTACTTAGAATTTGTATATAAAAACCTGAATGATTCAAAACAGTGGAATAAAAATGTCCACAACAACCAAATGAAAACACAACATTAATAGCTGTGAGGAAATACCCAGTGAGATTTTCCCATATTTATAGAAGAAAAGTCAATTCCAAATGATAAGGAATCCGCGAGTCTTTTTGTTTACTAACACTGAACAGATTTCAGGAGAATCATTTTTATTTCCATTTGGCACACTGGTGCTACTTCTTCAACTGGTGGTTTTAGGAATGAATTTTCCGTTTTTGCTCTGGTTCTAAAAAAGCTTACTGCACTGTCTTCTTCAGAGTCTGTTCCTTTTGTTACAACACCAATGTAAAACTTCTTGCTGCTGAAGGTTTCTTATTCTACCAAAACATAATCATCTACTTTTGGATCCGTCTCCATATCCTCAAACTCATCTGGTTTTACTGATGAAATTAGTTCTTCACACATTTCAATGTTGTTAAAATCATCTAGGATAATAGCATCAGCATGGTCATTGCTAGATTCTGAATCATCCTGTTTTCACTTTGTGAAAAGTGACTCTTCACTTGCAATGTTACATTTTTGTGTTTTAAATTTCCCTGTCATGCTTTAATTCTTGATGTGCTGATAGCAATGATACTTTTGCCCTTCCTGTGGCTATGTCTCATATTTTCTTTTAATAGCTTTGGGCTAAGCATGGACATTTTCAGAAGAATATTTGAATACCTATGAATTTTCCTTTGATGAGGTAAATTCATTCACAGATTAAGGCTCCTCTTAGATGTTATTTTCCATGAACTATGACTCCTGTTCCACCAAAGCTTCAAAAGGATGGTCATTGACATAACTACATAGGAAGTCTGCATCTGTGAAGACATCTTTATCAAAAGGAACAATTCCTGTTCTGTGAAATGTTACTATAATGTTGGTTGGAATCATTGCTTTCTTATGAGTATGCTCACAAATAATGGAGAAGGTTAGCCCATGGTGTTCCACAAGCCAATTGTTAACTGCAGCATTATAAAATGCCTTAACTGGCTTAAAAACGCTAACATCTAGAGGGTGCAACTTATTGGTGTAATGTGATGGAAACAGAACTATGGCACCATTCATCTTCACTATTTCTAACACCTCACTTGATAAATGACCTCTGTTGTTATCACAGAGGAGAAAAGTTGGTTCTTCTTTTGAACTTTTAGATTGTTTAACAAAGTGCTTCATCATCTGTACAAAGAGCTTTTTTGTCATCCAGCCAGAATTGTTAGTTAGCCCTAGAGTTCCAGACGTACCTTTTTCTGCAATTACCTTTGGAGGTTTATGGACCATACTAGTGCAAGTTTCATTTAAATGAAATATCTGCACTCCACTTGCAAATTCAGGGCAATCTTTGTAAAGTGACTGCTGATTACTGAAGAATACCTCAACATTTGTTTCATTAATTGAAGTGACACTAGACAGACTGTATCCCTATGGTGTGTGGATACTTAATTTTGGTTTCCTTGCCAAAAATCCTTTAAACCATTCAACACTTGCTGTCTTCTGCCTACTAAAATTTGAAGGGTGATGAATTTCATTAACAACCATCATTTCATAGGCTACCTTCCTACATTGTTCAGTTGAATGACCATAAAACATTTTGAATGTTCTAAAAAGTGATCTCCTGATATCTTCTCCTGCCCCACAGAAAACACTTCCTCAATTCGTAATTGGGCCTAAACTTTAGTTCACTCTGTTCATCAACATGATTTTTTGACTTACATACAGATCGGAACAGAGTTGAGTGTTCACATCTTCTATTTCAGCAGCTCCACAAATTCTCATTTCATTCTGGTCAAATTTGAAAGCTTCTTTCAGTGAATCTTCAGAAAGTGAACCTATGTTTATAGTTCTTTTGTAATTATGAACCATCTTCCACAACTAAATAAATAAAAAAAGGCATTTCAGCATCAAAGGTATAAAAAGGCATAAATGTATTTCAACTTGTTAAAATTATTTTAAAAATTAGAAATTTTAGAGTAATGTTTGTATTTTTGAATCATTTGAGGTGGACTGAAACATTTCAGTGTGCCCCAATGATACATGTTTCAATGTGTCCCATTGGCAGCCATTTTTAAATTAAATCAATGGTGGGTAGTTCACTTAAGGTTTACTCTTTAGGTGTGCTGCTGGCCAAATTCAAATATTTTGCAGGAAAACTGTTTTGTTTCACTGTGCCCTGTGTTTCACTGTATTCTATGTTCATCTATATCATATGTTAAAGATACACTACAGTATGGATACCAACGTTGTTACAAAAATTGCATAAGTTCAGGTACTTGAAAATAGCCACACTTTGTTAGTAATGTTGGACTGATAAATCTTAGTAAATCTTCCGAATGATAAAATAGTCTATCTTTTTGTTCTGGTCGTGTAGGACATTGTCTTTCTTCTTTGTTGTATACAAGTATGGCACATTGTCCAACTGCTCCTTTGGTTTTCAATATATTGTGGTGCTAGACATCATCTTGCATATCAGAGAAACTTTCAGAATCACCAACAGATTATAGCACTGTTTCATATTCATTTTGGAAATACTTTTGTCTGAACTAAAAGAACCCCATATTTTGCAAAAATATGCAACATTTTACAAAGTATAAAATATATTGCCTGAACTGAATTTCACACAAATGGAAGTCTCTTACCTTATTACCTAATACTGACAGAATACAAAATTACACTCACTAAACTTTTAGCTTAACTTATGTGAACACTCTAGGCAGAAATTTCTGGATTTTAATAGCTATTACAATAATTACGATTAACAATGACTCCATTGCTGAAAATGCAGTATTACTCCATGAATCTCACAGCCTTGTAGATTGTTCTTCTTGCACTGTAAATACATACTAGCTTCTTTACTTCATGCTAATGGCTGTAGTTTTAGCAGGAAAAATCTTAAACCTTTTTCTGACCAGTGGGCCAAACTTACTTGCAAAGGGGCAAAGTAACCCTAGCTTATGGTATATAAACCACTGAATTTGACATTATTTGACATTCACTTTATAGCATCTGCTTGTGACATGGAAACAATAAAAGCTGTATACTTTTGGTATTTCCGTTCACTTATTAGATAAGGCATCATATTCTCGAAAAATCAATCCCAAGCAAATAAAATACTTATAGTATGAAAGAAGATCATCAAATTATGAATAGAGTTCACCCTAGATGCTCATACAAAAATATATTGAAACAGCTGCGGGTACTGTACTGTCACCATCAGTTTCAATGCATGTCTTTCACTTTTCTGCTCTGTCAACAATAATTGTGCAGTAAAAAAAAAAAAAAAAATAAATAAATAAATAAAAATAAAAAAAAAATGTTCTGGAATGCTCGTACAACTCTTTATAAGACTATTTTGACAGTGTGCAATACTTCAATAAATGAGTTTTATATATGAATTAGACAGTAAGGCTTACAATTTGTTTGTGTGATTATTATTACTGCAGTCATCTGAGCACAGGACTCACACTTTTCATGTATTGGCTTACATATGATTTAGACTGTAAGCCTTATGACCATTCATGGATGGTTATCACTGTAATAATTTGATGTGATCTACACACTAGTGATACACTCACATCCAGGATACACGGAACTCAAAAATCAATAAATAAAGTAACACAGACAGTTGGTTTTTTCTTCCAGCAATTCTGAATGGACAATGTTATTGGTAATAAATGCTCCTATATTCAATTTGTCCAGAGTCTGCTTTCATCAGATCTGCACTAAGATAGTTTTTTCTTAACACATTTCAAATTCCCCCATCTTGGAGCAGTTAATTTGCAGTCTGTTCCTGTGACCATTGTAGTGGTTTAAGTGGTAGTAAGGGGATGCTCATCAGCTCCATGATGCTATTAGCCTTATCAACTGTATTTGCATATGCCGTGAATGAAAGGCTTACTCACTGTACACAAAATGTTCGTATCAGGAGAGCTCTCCCCACTTTTGTCTGCTCCTTGTTGAGTAGATTTTCCAGGATGAAAAGGATTAATTAATCAGCAGATCTTATGTCCCACTGAAGATGATGTATCTCGAGTGAACTACTTTGAAATTTAAAAGGGGAACAACATTTGTAGTCACACAGTAACTGTATGCCAACTACAGTAAGATTTCAAATCAACTTTAATTTATAGTAGAATAATGAAGATGGCAAGACTGATCAGAAAAGCATTAAATAGGAACTTTGCTTGCTCTTCAGATGAATGTGACTAGAGCCAGTAAGACCCAATGACAAGAATTAAATTTTATTTGCATAACATATATTTCTGTTTCTCTGTGTAAAAATTGCCACATGGCCATTTGAATGATTTTTCATCAATGGACTTGCGGTTTACTAACATTTTATCCTTGGAAACCCATACTCTATGTAAGAGAATATATTGAAAAATTAAAATATGAAAGATTCAGGATGAATTTTAGTAAACTAGTGTGCTTTTTAATCAAATTTCTTGTGTCTTTTTCTCTTCTCTAGTCAGGAAATTATTTCTATATATCATTCTTAGCCTTATACTCTCATACAATTCTAAGTCTTCATGTTATGCATTACACAGAAACTTATGCATACCGGTACTATGTAGTTGGATATCTGTTTTATTTATAACTGTGGGCAGCATATATTGCCTGATGTCTTTGTTACTACTGCAGCCTCTGTGGAGAAAGTTATTCACATGTTGCTCTGTGAAGCCACCAGACTCAGAAGCATGTCATTTGAATGCTGATGATGGATGAAAGTTTCATCAACAGGCTTTGACTGACAAGGGCATTATAAGCAGAAATATACACAGCATGATTGCCACATGATTCTTACACTTACGTGCCAATACAATTTACTGAGTTAGGTGATGCAGTGGTAAGTACATTGAACTCGCATTCAGGAGGACAACAGTTCAAACTCGCATCCGACAATCCTGATTTAGGTTTTCTATGATTTCTGTAAATCACTTCAGGCAAATGCCATGATGGTTCCTTTGAAAGGGCATGGCCAGTTTCCTTCCCATTTCCTATCCAATCAAATTGGTCCGATGACCTCGTTGTTTGGTCCCCTCCTCCAAAATCCTCCAATCCAAGAGCCAACCAGCCAGTACAGTTTCTCTGTAATGGTATTTAGGGCTAATAATGAGATTAAATTTATGATGAAACGTATAATTCACAGTTACAATACTAGAAGTATTAAAGTTTTGGTACAGACTAACTGATCCTACCTGGGACTAAGAATAAAATTCTATGTTTTTGTTGTTGTCTTCAGTTGGAATATTGGTTTGATGCAGTTTCCATGATGCTCTATTCCATACAAGCTCCTTCATCTCTGAATAATTGCGAAATGAAATGTCGCATGGCTGGGGCCTACCATCGAGTAAACCATTCACCTGGCATAAGTCTTTTGAGTTGACACCACGTCGGCGACTTGCATCTCGATGAAGATGAGATGATGATGATTAGGACAACATAGTACCCAGCCCTTGAGCAGAGAAAATCTCCGACCCAGTCAGGACTCGAACCCAGGCCCCTTGGCATAACAGTCTGTTATGCTGACCACTCAGCTACCTGGGCCGACTCTGAGTAACCATTATAACCCACATTCATTTGAACTTGCTTATTGCACAGCCAAGTTAATGAAGTCCACTAAATGATGACACGGTAAAAGAGAATGTGTAGTCACAAATGTTTGTGCAGCAGTAGGGGGGAGTGTTATGAACAATGTACTAAAAATGCTGACCTGTGGGCTGTGTGTGTGTGTGTGTGTGTGTGTGTGTGTGTGTGTGTGTGTGTGTGTGTGTGTGTTTGTGTTTGTGTTTGTGTGTGTGTGTGTGTGTTTGTGTGTGTGTGTGTGTGTGTGTGTGTGTGACAAACTGTGACATTTCGTAAAGATGTTTTCCGGTACAAAATTAAACTGCATTAACTTTCCTACAAGAAATATCCTATTCAGTTTTTCTCTCTGCTAAACCCTCTCTGACTTCCTGCTCAACCACTGCTTCCCCTTCATGCCCTTTGGCTCTTATAACTGCCATCTGGTTTTTGTATAAGTTGTGTATAAGCTTTCGCTCCCTGCATTTTATTCCTGCTACCTTTACAATATCAAATAGTGTATTCCATTCAACATTGTCACAAGTTTTCTCTGAGTCTACAAAAGCTAAAAACATAGGTTTGTCTTTCTTTAACCTATCTTATAAAATAAGTTGTAGGGTCCGTACTGGCTTGTATGTTCCAACATTTCTCCAGAACCAAAACTGATCTCTTCCACAGTCAGCTTCTAGCACTTTTGTATTCTTTTGAAAATAGTTCCTTTCAGTATTCTGCAACCATGATTTATTAATCTTGCAGTTGGGTAATATTCACATGTGTGTCAACATCTGCTTGCATTGAATTTAGAATTACTACATTCTTTGCGAAGTCTCAGAGAATTTCCCCTTTATAATACACGTATCTTGCACACCAGGTGGACGTGTTTTGTCATGGCTGTCACTCTCAAGGATATCAACAGTTCTGAGGGAACATCATTGTCTCCAGGGCCCTAGTTTTGGCTTAGGTCTTTCAGTGCCCTGTAAAATTCTTCTCACAATAACTTATCTCCAATTTCCTCTTCATCTACCTCCTCTTTCCTTTCTATAATATTGCCATCAAATTCATTTCCCTTATGTAATCACTTTATATATTCCTCCTGCGTTTCAGCTTTCCCTTGTTTCTTTAGTAGTGGTTTTCCATCTGAGCTGTTAATATTCTTACAGCTGCTTCTTTTTCTCCAAAAGCCTCTTCAGTATATGAGTAGGCAGTATCAACCCCTAGTTATGTGTGCATTTATAGACTTACATTTCTCCTGTAGGCATTCCTGCTAGCTACTTTGCCCTTTATTTCTACTAGGCCTTTTATTTTTATCAACTGCCTTAACTATTTCATCTCTCTAAGCTATTTATTCATCATTTACTGTTTTTATTCCCTCTGTTTCAGACAGTTGTTGCCTAATGCACTCTTTGAAACTCTCGACAACATTTAAAACTCTCTTTCAACTTATCCAGGCCCATCACCATTCCTACCTTTTTGCAAATTCTTCAGTTTTAATCTGTAATTCACAACAAATAAATTGTGGTCTGAGTCCACATCTGTTCCTGGAAATGTCCTGAATCTCTGTATTACAATTATGTAATCATTCTGAAATCTTCCAGTGGCTCCATTTTTCTTTTATGATTCTTTAGAGTAGTTTCGATTCGAGATTAGACTGGATTCAGTTTCCGTTCCATAGACTGAAAAATGAAACGATTCTCATAGATGTGGAATGTGTCAGAAAGTATAACATAAAAAAACATAGAACATTTCAATATTATACTCACTTCCTTGATCAGTTGTCAAGAGATTGTCAAAATATGTCAGTGATTACAGTAAACTGAAATTGCTAATACTTACAGAATTAATACACTCTCAGAATGGAACATATTTATGTACTTTTAATGTAGCTCTTGTACACAAAATACCTCATCTTGACTGTTGTGACCAAGTTCTGTCAAAACTGAAATCTTAACAGACTTCTTTTACTTAAGTTGGTCTAGCAGTCCCTGTTAAGATATTCATCTATGAAGTAGAATGAGATGCCTAGCAACAAGTCTTTCGAACCCTGTTTAAATTGTGCTTATCTGAAACCAAGTTTTTAATGGTTACTGGAAATTTATTTAAAATGTATGTTCCTGAATATTGAACTGCTTTTTGGACCAAGGTAAGTGATTTTGGGTCTCTATGTAGGTTGTTCTTATACCTAGTATTGAAACTATGCATTGAGCTATTGGTTGGAAACAGATATCTGCTGTTTGCAACAAATTTCATTAAGGAATAAATATTCTGAGAAGCATTGGTTAGAATATCTAGTTCCGTGAAGAGGTTTCTACATGATGTTCTTGAATTTACACCACAAATGAGTCTCAATGCAGCGTTCTGCACTCTAAAAACTTTTGTTAGCTTTGAAGAGTTACCCAAAATATGATCCCATATGACATAATACAGTGAAAGTAAGCAAAGTATTGAAGATTGTTATATTTATATTTCCTTCAGCTGATGTCATTCACATTGCAAATACAGACTTGTTTAGGTGATTCAGCAGTTCTGTAGTATACCTTTCCCAACTGAATTTATTATCAAGTTGTAATCCCAAAAATTTAGCACTGTTAACCTCCCTGATCTACATATCTTTATATGTTATACACATCTCTTACTGGTTCTGAACTGCGTATAGTGGTCTTTTCAAAGTTTGCTGACAGTGAATTAGCCTTAAACCATTTATTAATTCACTCAAAATTTGATTAGCAGCCATTTATGCTGTGGACCCTCATTGAGGCCATCTTAAGTTGTCCTGTCTATTATTTCTATCATCCTTCCTCCACTTAGTATGCATTTGTGCTACCACATTTTCTTGTACTCAGTTTGGATGTATTTCATTTGCTCCATCCTGTCTTCTGTTTCTGCTATCACCACCTCTTCCCTAATGTTGGTCTCTTACATTCCCATTAAAATCACTTGCTGCATAGTTTCGATGCTGAGACCTTTGGTGCCCATAATCATTTCTCCCACAATTTTATCTACTGAAATCAGAATTCCTTCCCCATGATAATTATCCTCTTGATTAAAGTTCTGTCAACTACTTCTCTCCATATCCCTGTCTAATTTATCAGCAAATATCAAGAACTGGCCTAGTGACTTGTCAGATCCTCCACCAGACCCTATTGTAGTGTCTGAGGCAAACTTCTTGTAACTGCACCAGTTTGAGTCATTTTATCAAAAGCTTTGTCTGAGTGCACTAATTTCTTTAATTGGTTCATGCAGAAACCTTTCATTCCCTCTTGATTGTATCCTGTTCTGATTCTGACCACAATTTATTCCAGAATCTTTCTTCAAAATCCTGAAATGATTCACGCTGACTAAGGTGAAGATTTTCCCATGATAAAGCTTCTCCTCCAAGGGAGCTTTTGAAAAATTTAAGTCTTTAATTTTCTGTCATACCAGAGAGGAAGTTATCTTTACAATATTGTGAAAAATTGAAAGTTGTAATCTGGACCACGTAATGACACAGCTTACACATGCATTTTTGGTAACAAAGTTTTCTTGGACTTCTACTAATTGCTTGTATACTACAGTCTCCTTTAAATTACGTTATTCATTCTAGTCATTACAGTTTCCTGAAATTAGCAAAAGTTCATATTTTTATACTTTAATACACACACTTTCAAGGTCATCATAAAATTCTTCTTTTATTCCTTCTCCTGTCTTCCCAGTTGAAGCATGGACTGCTATTATGGATTTATTCCCAAATATTACTTTTATCTTCTGCTTGCAGCAGCTTTTATTTGTGTGTGTTCAAATTACAGTTTACACAAATTTCTCTTCTTGATTCACAATAGTACAGAAAATATTAGAACATATCTACCTTTTCTCTCTTTGATCCATCCCATTTCTCATAAAGCCACAACATAAAAGTCATATTTTTTAGATTCTTCTGATATTTATTTCATTTTTCAGGTTTTAAAAATGTTAATATCCATGTTTCTATTGCCATTTCTGTTATCCTTTTCCATCACCTGAGCCATGTTTGATGGGTCATGAAATACATTCCAAGGCTCTCACTGAGGTTTCTTTTTATTTTAGTATAATTCCCCATTGCATGAAAAAGAAATACAGGGTGTCTGGTTTAAACGTATAATAGCATAACATGTAATAATGCGAGAAAGACGTGAGATATTTATTGATAGTATGTTTCTACATGTATGGTAATTGAAACTTTTTTTTACTCATTTAATACATCTCATTATGTGCACTGTTAATGGCACAACAGACATCTCTGTGGTACCACTTCTCTCCATGTGTTTTGCAGCATTGCTGGCGTAACATTTGTGATAGCTTCACAAATGCGATGGCATAGATCTGGTACATCTGAATCATGAAGGCTCTGCTTTAATGACATATATATTAATTCAACAATATCTCCTGGAACTCTGTGCTCAGTATAGTTGTCTAACATTGAAAGCAAATCCCCAGCTTCTCAAAGTCACTTGTCGCACTTCCTGATTGCTACATCATAAATGGGAACACTGTCAGTTGGTTGCAGTCCATACTCACAACAAAACTGGCATTGTACCAGTTTAGCAGACTTTAGCTCCATGAGAAAGCACACAGAACACCTTCTGCTGTGGAGTCAACATGGCTAAAACTGCCACTAAATATCTCAATTATGTCTCCAGTAATTAAATTTTATGTTATTATATGTTTAATTGGGACACCCTGTACATATACAAGGTTGTCCATTGATCATGACCGGGCCAAATATCTCACGAAATAAGTGTCAAACGAAAAAACTACTTGTCTAACTTGAAGGGGGAAACCAGATGGCGCTATGGTTGGCCCGCTAAATGGTCTTTCATAGTTCAAACAGATATCCATTTCGTTTTTTTAAATAGGAACCCCTATTTTTTATTACATATTCGTGTAGTATGTAAAGAAATATGAATGTTTTAGTTGGACCACTATTTTTGCTTTATGATAGATGGCGTTGTAATAGTCACAAACATATGGTTCACAATTTTAGACGAACATTTGGTAACAGGTAGGTTTTTTTAAATTAAAATACAGAACGTATTTACGTTTGAACATTTTATTTTGGTTGTTCCAATGTGATACATGCACCTTTAAGAGATTATCATTTCTGAGAACTCATGCTGTTACAGTGTGATTACCTGTAAATACCACATTAATGCAAATTTTGAGCAAAATGATGTCCGTCAACCTCAATGCATTTGGCAATACGTATAATGACATTCCTCTCAACAGTGAGTAGTTGGCTTTCTGTAATGTTCGCACATGCATTGACAATGCGCTGATGCATGTTGTCAGGCATTGTCGGTGGATCATGATAGCAAATATCCTTCAACTTTCCCCACAGAAAGAAATCCGGGGACGTCAGATCTGGTGAACGTGCGGGCCATGGTATGGTGCTTTGACGACCAATCCATCAGTCATGAAGTATGCTATTCAATACCGCTTCAACCGCATGCGAGCTATGTGCCGGACATCCATCATGTTGGAAGTACATCGCCATTCTGTCATGCAGTGAAATATCTTTTAGTAACATTGGTAGAACATTATGTAGGAAATCAGCATACATTGCACCATTTAGATTGCCATTGATAAAATGGGGCCCAATTATTCTTCCACTCATAATGCCACACCATACATTAACCCACCAAGGACACTGATGCTCCACTTGTCGCAGCCATCATGGATTTTCTGTTGTCCAATAGTGCGTATTATGCCACTTTACGTAACCGCTGTTGGTGAATGACGCTTTGTCGCTAAATAGAATGCATGCAAAAAATGTGTCATCGACCCATATTTTATCTTGTGCCCAGTGACAGAACTGTACACCACGTTCAAAGCCATTGCCATGCAATTCCTGGTGCATAGAAATATGGTACGGGTGCAATCGATGTTGATGTAGCATTCTCAACACCGACGTTTTTGAGATTCCGATTTTTGTGTAATTTGTCTGCTACCGATGTGTGGATTATGCGCCACAGCAGCTAAAACACCTATTTGGGCATCATCATTTGTTGCATGTTGTGGTTGACATTTCACATGTGGCTGAACACTTCCTGTTTCCTTAAATAACGTAACTATCTGACGAATGGTCTGGACACTTGAATGATGTTGTCCAGGATACCGAGCAGCATACTTAGCACACCTCCATTGGGCATTTTGATCACAATAGCCATACATCAACATGATATCAACCTTTTCTGCAATTGGTAAACGGTCCATTTTAACATTGGTAATGCATCACAAAGCAAATACCGTCCGCACTGGCGGAATGTTACATGATACCACGTACTTATACGTTTGTGACTATTACAGCGCCATCTATCACAAAGCGAAAAAAGTGGTACAACTAAAACATTCATATTTCTTTACGTACTACACGAATATGTAATAAAAAATTGGGGTTCCTATTTAAAAAAACACAGTTGATATCCATTTGTCCTATGGCAACACCATCTAGCGGGCCAACCATAGTGCCATCTGGTTTCCTCCTTCAAGCTAGATAAGTTTCGTTTTTTGTAGTTTTTTCATTTGATGCTTATTTCATGAGATATTTTGCCCGGTCACTATCAATGGACCACCCTGTATACTGAAGTACTGCCAGGGTGGTATTATGTTGAAGTTCATGGTGCTAGGAGTGTTTGATGACTGATTGTCTTGACACTGTCAGAACATATGTAGTGTAAAGTGATAAGAAAATTCCAAGACTGGGTAATAGGTTCAAATGGCTCTGAGCACTATGGGACTCAACTGCTGAGGTCATTAGTCCCCTAGAACTCAGAACTAGTTAAACCTAACTAACCTAAGGACATCACAAACATCCATGCCCAAGGCAGGATTTGAACCTGCGACCGTAGCGGTCTTGCGGTTGCAGACTGCAGCGCCTTTAACCGCACGGCCACTTCAGCCGGCTGGGTAATAGGGTTTGACGGGCATTTTTTTGGTTGTAGGGTATATGTGGGGGAGACATTGAGTATGGAAGTGATGAATGATGATTTCAGAGGTGCATTTCATAAATGGAGCACACAAGTAAGTGTGCAGGCACAAAGATTCCAGCATTGCTGTATAATAATCATAAGTATGGTTTTGGCATGCTATCTATGCCAATTGTTTGTTCCACCCTTACGATGACCTTTACTTATTTACTGTTATTTCATCCCATATAGGTTAGGGTGGACTGTCAGTGGTCCAAAACTGAGGCTGCTGTTCAGTGATTTGCTTTATAGAATAAAAATTGTTGTTCAAAAATTTTACAGTTTTCTTAGACACATTAAATGTTAATTATGTGATTGAGTGGATGTTCTATATAAAGAGAGAGAAATGGTTGGTTTTATTTGGATTTTGTCACGTTGAATATGATTGTGAGCGTTAGGTATATGAGGAGAACTATCACCATAGCAGAGGAAAACTGGTAGGAGAATAGAGTGTTGTGAAAATCTGAAGGATAAAGCATTCAGTATCTGCGAGTTTGTTGGTGGAGAAAGCAAGTGTGGAGGTTGTGCATAGGACTATATGGTGATAAGATATTTGGGAACAGATTTAAAACCAAGCTTCTGGGGAAGGTGGTGGAGAAAATAGTTCTGACATGGAAAGGAGAGGAGAATTCTATTAGGTACCGAGGGATGAACAAATGTTAGGATGGATTTTCTGGTCAGGTGAGGTGAGTTATTCAAATTTCCAATTGGAGATGATATACAGTGTGTTTCCGTAAGAGCATGCAAAAATGTAACAGGACATAAAGAATGCTCCACTGAAAAATTTGAGGTGGGGTACCTGGGATCGGAGAAGCCAGCTTAAGGAGAAGTGGAAGTAAACTCGTCTACGGCTTTGTCTAGCATAACTTTTTTCCAACTTATTTACAACTACGATGCATACAAGTTTACACATACTATGCTGTTTATTTACATGTGTAGTCTTTATTTTCTGCAAGGAAACATGCATTACTAGGAAGCCGTGATGCAGATTTTATTTACTTTACTTGTTCATAAGGTGGCTGCATTGTATTGTATTTACATTGCCCCATGACAGAAAGTGCTACGAATCAGTAACCAACCCATTCATTACTCAGTGCTACTCAGAGATCTACATTACAGTACCATGGAATGGTACAGGTACAGTTTCACAGAACTCACAGACATGCATCTTGTATATGGGTCAGTACATTGCAATGCTCTCACTTCTGTAAGGCTGTACAGGGAAGAATTTCCTAACAGGCATCAACTGTCATGATGAATGTTTATTTCTCTTGATGAGTGAATGCAGAAGACTGGTTCATTGGAAAGAAGAAATGAGGGACCGGGAAACATGAGGGCCACTCACACATCCAGTTTTGAAGAGGATGTGCTGGAATATGTTGTAGTGGACCCCACTACAAGTACTCATTGTATTGCATGTGAAATGTGCACTGCACATACTAGTGTGTGGTGAGTACTCGACAAACAAAAATTACAGCCACATGATCCAGAAAGAGCCCATGTAATGCTTGTGGCTCACTTTGCTTCAAGGCTCACACTGTGTCAGTGGTTGCTCCAACAATGGATTGATTGATGAGATTTCCTCCAAAATGTGCTATTTACTGACAAGGCCTAATTTGACTGTGATGGTTTGCTGAATAGCAGGAATAGCCATTTGTGGGATGAGGAAAACCCTCACGCTGAAGCAGAGCCACACCATCAAGTATGTTTTGCTGTGAAAATCTGGGTGACAGTCTCATTGAGCCATATCTTGTGCCTGGTCATCTGAATGGCCACCTGTACTTGAGGTTAACGCAAAGATTTCTACTCCAGTTGTAGGAGTCATTCCCTTTGCTGTTCGTTATAGGATGTGGACACAACATGACAGTTTTCCGCGTCACTGTGGATGTCCGTAACAATCTCGATGCTGTAATGCCCGGTCACTGGATTGGAAGACGGTGTTCCATCCGATGATCTGCGAGGTCGCCTGACCTAATTCCCCTGAATTTATCAGGGTGCATCACAATTTTGTTTGCTGATGTCATGCTTGCATTGAGATTGATGGCTGTCAGTATTAATACATTTTCTAAGATGTCATTGTGTTAGTGATGGTGTTTGCAGTTAACTGTAAGTAATGTAAATAAAAAAGTATGCAGTAATGTGCTATAATCTCCTTTAGCCGGCTTCTCCAATCCCAAGTTCCCTGCCTCAAATTGTTCAGTGGAACATCCTCTATGTGCTCTTATATTTTTGCATGTTCTTACAGGAACATCCTGTATAGTGTGTATAAGCATAATATTGGGGAGTGTATTGTTGTAGATGTAGAGGATTACTAGAATTGGAAGTTAACTCATTGAAGAATATGATGAGAGTGCTAGAATTTTGCAGATGTAGAAATAAAGGAAACTTGGCATAGATGAGGATATGGAATATTGTGGATGTATAAATGTTCTATGTGAAGGAGACTACAGTGTGTCACCCGCATAATATATAATCCATTTTATCTGAATCATGCTTGCAGCTGCAAAGTCAGATCTGCTCCCACTGTCATGTATTATCCATGCTACCAACACTCCTGCTGATACAAATAACTTCACCCTTTCCTGTGACTGGATACCATTTTCCAAAACATTTGTCCTATCCAGTGAATCTGTATGCTGCATGAAATCAACCTAGCTGTTCACTCTATGTTATAAATCAACTTCTAAGGTACATTTTCTTGTAAACAGGTACATCCCTTTTTAACTGTCTCAGAATTTTAGTTTAGTCTCCTCCATACTCACAAAAAGTTGTTAAACATGTACCCTACTGCTTCTTCCCTCTCATGATCTTGTGAAATGCGACCAAGGTTATATAAACTGAAGTTCATATAGAGACATACTGAGAGTTGTTCTTCACAGGAACCATTCATGAAGGGAACAGGAAAGGGAGATGTGAAATACCCTCTGCTACATAATATAAGATGACTTTCCAAGAATACATGTGGATGTGGGAACTTCCATTACTATACAAAAGCAGTAGAGGTTCTTAATTTCAGTATGTGTTAACCCTATGAGAGAAAAACTGGCCACATTTGAGTGGATTATAGCGATTGACCATGGATAAATATGACAGATTTTGTAAAACATGCAGGCCCTGCCTATGCTTCAGTGGAGGCATGATCTGCACGCCATTATGTGCAGTTCTCATAACTGGTGATCCCAGAACCCTAGCTGGGCACATACGTGGAAGCCTCTGGGACAAGCCATGTTCAGAAAATCCATTGGTTTTCCTGTGATTTTTATGTGATAGCAAGTTTTAGTTGCTACAAGCGAAGTGAAGGAGTGGCCCAATCATCACAACAAAAAACTTACGTAATACCTTGCTTGTGGAATTTGACTCATGGACATTACATCAACAAGAACACTGGGCATACAGAGAGGTGGTTGAAACAGTTATAGATGGTATTCCAACTGTGAACCAAAATTTAATAACAGATAACATACAAAATTTTCAATAAACTTTTGGAAAGGAAATTCTTCATTGTGTGCCAATGTTGTTAGTTATTGCCACATAATTAGTAAAGACATTTTAAACCTGTCTTTGCATCATCAAGGAAATGCATATTTTGGCACAAATCATGAAATAAAACATTATCAGTGGTCTGTAATGAAACATATTTACAATTTGGCTTGCTATTAAGATCTAAAAACAGGGTGATACAAAATGTGACAACATAGCACTCAAACAGCTGTCAACTGCCGCTTTTTTTCTATTTGGTATTATCTAAATTAAGGAATTTCAATTATCTATACATATATACAATAATCGTTTAATCCCCTGTTCTTGCCCAATCCATATAGACTGAATCTTCTCCATGTGTACTGCTGTATCTGACATTAACAGCTGTAGCTGATCCCTATCAAAGATACCAGTTTACTAACACCCTCTGGGATGAATGCCTTCTCACCCAATGAATGCATAAATCATTTTAAATTACTTGAATGTGGGTAATCAGAGGAACATCTCTACAGAAGGAAACACACATTTTCCCTGAGTTTCACAAAAGTTGTGAGACCCCACAAAAAACTGTGTTTTCTTGTGTAAGACTTCATGAAAATTAATAAGGGAAAACAGAAATTGTGAATATTCTGCAGAAATCATCCATAGTTTGTACTTCTTTGACAAGTGTGAAATTATTTTGTTCAAGAGTGATAGAAGAATCTACTAATGCATGGACACATAACTCTGTTCCTATTGATCAGTGCAGTTTCTGTCTCAACTACTATATAAAGCATCACCTGCAGTATGTAACCAATCTCCTATTGTGTCAGTGCAATAACTACAAATCTAGCATGTTTTTTCCTTGACCCTGAGAAAGCACAGAAAGTTGTACCGCATTCCCATGTCCTTTTCATAGTGCAGACTTATACATGTACAATCAGTTTTACCCATTTCACTGCATACTTTCTACCAAGTTGTTTTTAATTCTAAATACATACTCTGTTAACAGTGTGAAGCATATGGCAGAGAATATTTACAATTGCACCACCTATTATGGTTTCTTCATGTGTACTTGCATATTGAGTGTGGGAAGAATGATAGCTTAAATGCCTCTTTGCATACTGTAATTAGTCTAATCATGTGACTGCGCTCTCTTCAGGAGCTGTACACAAAGGGTAAAGTATATCTCTATATTCTTCTCCTTGTTGGAATATTGTAAGTAAGGTGTTCTGGGGCAGTTGGGATGTATCCTCAGGTGCCTGCTAATTCATGACTTTCAGCATTTCTGTAATGCTCTCCCATGAGTCAAATGAACCTACGACCATTTATGCCACCCTTCTTTGCATTTGCTGAAAATCCCTTGTTAGTGCTCTTTGCTTATGTGTACCATGCACTTGAGTAATATTCTAACATGAGATGCATAAGTGTTTTATATGATTCTCCTTGGAGACTGAGGTCATTTTCCCAGTATCTTACCAAAAAACCAAAGTTGGCTACTTGCTTCACTCCATTTCATTTTCCTCTCAAATTGATACATACAAATATGTGTATGATTTGGCTGATTCCAGATGTGACTTATTGTTATTGTTGTCATAAGGTACTACTTTTCTAAATTGTCAATCATATATCTTCATTATATTCCTCCCCACTGTTGTACCCTAAAGCATTGCCTTCTGTTCACTTCCAAATATGTTCTTCAACAATGTATACACTCACTAATAAAAATCTTCTACTTGCTCCTCAAATTTTCCTGTGATCTCGACCAAACGGAACCCAAATGCACAAGCTATATGTCAAAGTAATTCAATGGAGAATGTATCTCACTGCAACATGATGCTCTGTGTCACTGGGCTGTCACTGGGGTGTGTGTCTGTTGCATAGGGCACCACTTTCACTATAAGACTATGGAAGGGATTGCTGCCAATAGCATAATATGGTAAACCTGACCATTAGAACCACTGTCACAGTCACAGAGGGATACAGCACACACAATTTCCACATGTTTTCTTATTGTGGTTTACTGTTGTACTTGAATCCATACATCCCCTTGACTTTACAACTATGTTCCCTCTAATCCCCTCCAGATACACTACTTCCAGACCACAAAATCTACTTCCACAATTTGAAATAGATGCAAGCTACTATCCCCATCACTTCTTGTATTGGTTCCCGTTCTTTCCACTCCTATCCTTAACTTTCCTCTCCAAAACCATACTGTAGGTTTCATTCATTCATTTACTGGTACACACAATACTAAATCACATATGTTCTTAACATCAAGCCCTTGACAACAGAGACAATCAAAAATCACAACTTTTCCATTCTGCCCTGTATCGTACATTTCCCCCAACAACTCAATCATAATTCTCACCCATTATGTATTCTTGCTGCTATACTACAGCTGATGCAGAACATAATTCACCACCATAGTATTCACTGTTTGATGGCACACACATCTGATCTGGTTCTGTCTCTTCTCCCTGTCTTGGTCAGAAATATTATTAATTCCATGAATGCTCATTTAGATTACTTAATTCCTCCCACTTTGTCAGGAAGTTCCTTTAGATTTTACCAGGATGTCCAAAAACCGTTGTAGGTGGTTTCATTGTTTCCCAGCTGCTGTATATATTCTTGTACAGGATAAATAGTCTACCCCTGATTTACTAAAATGAAATCCTTAATATAATACTTTCTCAAAATTTAAAAGCAGTATCAAATAAAGATCTAAGGTGTAGCAGTCGAACTATTCCATCATTTAAAACTTTAAAATTGTGTTTATTTATTTATAAATAATTAGACTCCATTTGCAAGAATTTGTTAATTCTTCTGCCTGAAGATCAGAAAATCTGTGATAAGTTACATTTGGGTGTTTTCACTCAGGCACTCTTAGTTCAAGAATCTTTTTTTGTTTCAAGAAGTTTCTTAGTTTCAAAGAAAACTTTAATTCCCCAAAAGATACTCAGTTACAGGAAGATTGTTATATGTAGCACAATTATACAATGATAAATTATGACATTATGACCAAAGAAAATTTTAATTCCCCCCAAAAGATACTCAGTTACAGGAAGATTGTTATATGTAGCACAATTATACAATGTTAAATTATGACATTATGACCACCCCCATAATAGCTGGTATGTCCACCTTTGGCTTGGAAAAAGCACTGATGCATTATGGCGTGGAAGCAATGAGGCCTTGGTAAGGTGCCGGAAGGAGGGGGTGGGGGGATTGTCATCACACCTGCAAACACAAGTCACTTAATTCCCGCAAATTATGGGGAATGGGGTGATGAGCTCTGACACCACATTCAATTACATCCCAGATGTGTTTGATTGGGTTCAGATATTGTGAGGTGGGGTTCATCACATCAATTGGAAGACACCACTCCATCACAAACCTGGGCTTGTAACATGGTGCATTATCTAGTAGAAAAATGCCACTGCTGTCACAGAAAATGACCTTAATGAATGGGTATACATGGTCTGCTACCAGTTCAAGATGCTCCTTGGCCTTCATGGTGTTCCTCAGAGCATAATGGAGTCTCAGCCAGCTTGTCTCCATCCCACATACAGGTATCAAGGAGCTGTTCCACTGGAAGACAGGGGAATCCTGTACTCCCACTGGTGTGATTAAGAAGGTATCGGGATTTATCAAATGATGCAATGGTCTGCAACTGTGTCAATGCCCATATCAGTCATAACTGCCAATGCCATTGTGTTAACATTGGCATATGCATTGGTTATCAGCTGTGAAGGCTCATTGTCAGGAGTGTCTGATGCACTGTGTGTTCAGACACACTTGTACTCTGCCCACAATTAAAGTCTATTGTTAGTTCCTCCACAGTTAGCTTCCTTACCTGTTTTACCAGTGTACCAAGCCTACAATGTTAGACATTTGTAATGGTGGGTGGCCACCCAACCCCACGAGGCCTGTATGTGGTTTTGCCTTGTTTTCACCATGTGTTGACGATGTCCACTACAGCATTCCCCAAAAACCCAAGAAGTCATGCAGTTTCCAAAATGCTGATACCAAGGCTTCAGGCCATCACAATTACCCTTTGGTCAAGCTCTGATAAATTGAGCTCTTTCCGCATTCCACTCATGGACAGCATGCTCACAACATGCACCGAGTATGTGACTGTATAGCAGTAATTCCTCAGAGGGTGGTGTTGCTGTTGCCTGTATGGGTTTATATTAACAGTGTGTCAGTGGTCATAATTTTGTGGCTAATCAGTTTAGCTTTCAAGGAGGGTTTTAGTTTTGAGAAAGGAGATTAGTTTTGATGAAGTTTTCTTAGTTTGTGATAAGTTTCTGATTTTAGATAATTATTTACTTCTTTATTTTTTATTTTTAGATTTGCAATTAAATCCTGCTACAATCTTTCACACCTCCAGTGCTTTTTCTTGTATGCATAATTACACAAACAATCCAAAAACCCACTCTCATTAGCTCAGTATGGGTCTGCAACTGACCATTTGAAATATGTCCCTATTCGACCAAAACCCCTGCTCAGTTATTGCATCATGGACCTCCTCTTTCACTAGATTTTCAAAATAAAAATAAGATTCACCTGTGCTAACATAAATGTAGATCCTAAGTAATCATTGAATCCCCTGTGATTACCTAACCCATATAAACTTAACGTTCTCCATACTTACACCTTATACCTAGCAGTGGGTCAGTTTACTAACACCCTCTGGGGTAAAATAGCTCTCACATCACAGTTTCTCATTCCTAAGTCCACTCTTATAGACCAGTGCAATTTTTGCCTTAACTACTATATAAAGTACCACCTGCTGTATGTAACCAATCTTCTATTGTATCAGAGCAATAACTACAAATCTGGCATGCTTTTTCCTAAATCTTGAGAAAGCACAGAATCATTTAGAGCATTCCCACGTCCCTTTGGTAGTCCAGACTTATAGATATACAATCAATTTTACCCATTTCACTGTGTCGTTTGTACCTAGGTATTTCTTATTCTACATGCATACTCTGATAACCACTATGAAGCATACGGCAGAGGATATTTACCACTTTACCACATTTCAAAAATTCTTCATTTTCTTGCATACTGAGTGTGGGAAGAATGACAGCTTAAATGCCTTTCTGTGTACTGTAATTAATCTAAGTGTGTCTCTGTGGTCCCTTCAGGAGCTATTC
Organism: Schistocerca serialis cubense; assembly: GCF_023864345.2. Taxonomy (NCBI): domain Eukaryota; kingdom Metazoa; phylum Arthropoda; class Insecta; order Orthoptera; family Acrididae; genus Schistocerca; species Schistocerca serialis. The sequence continues at coordinate 398,283,973 of NC_064640.1, read as the reverse complement.
ACAATGGACTGAAGTATATCTCTGGACTCTTCGGCTAACAAAATTTATTGAAACATTGTAAGTAATGTTCCCTGGGGCAGTTAGCATCTGCCCTCAGGTGCCTGCTATTTCATGTTTTTAAGCATTTCAGTAATGCTCTTCCGTGAGTCAAATGAACCTATGACAATTCATGCTGTCCTTCTTTGTGTGTGTTGTATATCACTTGTTAGCACTCTTTAGTTATGTGTCCCATGCACTTGAGTTATATTCTAACATGAGAGGCATAAGTGTTTCATAAGATTTCCCATGGAGACTGAGTGCGTTTTCCCAGTCTCCTACGATTGAATCAAAGTCTACTACCGGGTTTATCTGTGACATAATTTATATACTCATTCATTTTCATTTCCCTATCAAATAGTTACATGTACGTATATGCATGAGTTGGCTAAATCCAACTGTGACTCATTGTTATTGTAATCATAGGAAACTAGTCTTCTTCATTGTCCATCCTCTATCTGCTTTAACTCTTATGTATTCCTCCCCACAGGTGTGCCCTACACCATTACCTTTTCTTCATTTCTAAATATTTTCTACAACAATGCATACACTCATCAATACAGATTTCTACTTCCTCCTGAAGTTTGCCTCTGATCTCTACCAAACTGAACCCATGTGCACAAACTACATGTCCCAGTCATTCACTGAGGAATGTTAAGAGTACAAAGACACAAATCTGCTGTATCTCACTGCCACAGACACATCAGGTCACTGGGGTGTGCGACCGTTGCATAGGGCACCTCATTCAGTGTGAACATATGGAATGGAGTACTGCTGATAGTGTAATCTGGTTAACCTGGCCATTGAAATCACTGTCTCAGTTGCTGAATTTTGCAGCACCCTCCATTGCAACATAATTTCTAATCTTGGTGATCTGTTGTACCTCCATCCATATATTCCCTTAAGCTTACAACTATGTTACCTCCAATTCCCCTTCCAATATGCTAACTTCAGACCACAAAATCTACCTCCACAGTCTGAATTAGATCCAACCCAATATTCAGATTCCTTCTTGCATTATGGTTCCCCTCCATTTCATTCCTTTCCTTACCTTTCTTCTCCAAAACCACGGCTTAGGTTTCATTCGTTCGAGCACATGTGCACACAGTACTAACTCTCACATCTTCTTAGCATCAAGCCCTCCACAATGGATACACCCAAAACTCACAAGCTTTCCATTCTGCCATGCATCATACATATCCACCCAACAACTCACTCATAACTCTCACCAGTTATGTATTCTTGGTGCTATACTCCAACTAATGCAGCACTTTATTCACCATCATAGTATTCACTGTTTGACAGTGCATGTATCAGATCTGGTACAGTCTCTTTTCCATCTCTTGGTTAGAAATAATATGTAATTCCATGGATGCTCATTCTGATTCCTCAATTTCTCCCACTTCATCCGTAAGTTCCTTTATAGTTTACCACAATGTCCAAAAGCCATTTTAAGTGTCTTTTTTGTTTTCTAGCTACTATATACCTTCTTGTACAGTAAAAATAGTGTGTGTCCAGTATCATTTACAGCATACTGGGATTTCATTACACCCTATGGCATTTAGTCTTTTAATGTTTCATAAAAAAAGGCTTAAGATGTTTGCAAAAGTCCTCGGCTGCCAAAATTCTTGGGAATAGGCAGGTATCAAGAAAGAATTGCTATTGGAAAATCTCAGTGTGACTGTCTTGTGAAAGATAAGAGTCTTGATTTCTGCTAATTCTGAATGCAGTTTCAAGATCACTTGCAATGGAGGAAATGTTTGCAAGTGTAGTTGGTTTCGGAAAGTCCTGTGTATTGGCAAGTACTAAGCCAGCTGGCTTGGTGACCAATTTTATGGCTGTCATGCTAATGACTCGAGGATATAGTACCCACTGTTTCCACATAATTTCTGATCGTGGTGTCTTGTTGTACCTTCATCCACATATCGTCTTGAACTTACAACTGTGCACCCTCCTAATCTGTTCTTGATACAAGTGATACACCACACCCAACAAGGCAAGCAGCAGTGTACTCAGAAATGTTATTTGTTTAATACTTTGGAATTTTTAAAATAATTCTTCTTGCTTAAAAGCAAAACATCTGCGGCTAGTTAAATTTGTGTGCCAGGCAGGCAGTCAAACTCAAATCTGCTAAATAGTAGACAAATGTTTTCTCTGATGTGCAGGAATTTGTTCAACTGAGAGATAAACAAATGCCATGTGCAGTAGCATAACGTTTTAAGGAAACAAAAATAAATTTATGCAGGCACCTCATTACATTCTGGCTCTAATGTACTAAAAAGAAAGCACTAAAATAACACTTTCTCAAAATTTTAAAGCAGTGCCAAATAAAGATCTAAGATGTAGAATCAGAACTATTCCACCATTAAAAACTCATAACTGTGTTTCTTTATAATAAAGTGACTTCACTTGCAATTTATTGTTCATCCTTCTGGTTGAAGAGCAGATCATCTATGACAAGTTAAATTAGGATGTTTTGGCATTGTGGCTCTTACTTCCAAGAATCATTTTCATTTCAAGAAGTTTCTTAGTTTCAAAGAAATTTTTAGTTTTATGAAAGATACTCAGTTACCGGAACATCATTGTATATAGCATAATTATGCACTGATAAGCCTGAACACTATGACCATCTACGTAATAGCCGGTATGTCTGCCATTGCTACATATAACAGTGGTAACGTGATGGCATGGAAGCAATGAGGCCTTGATTGGTCACTGGAGGGAGTTGGTACCACATCTACAGACATAGGTCTCCTAACTTCTGTAAATTATGCGGAAGGGAGTGATCAGCTCTGATGTGACATTCAAGCACATTCTAAATGTGTTCCATTGGGTTCAGATCTGGTGAGCTGGGGGCCACCACATCAACTGGAACTTGCCACTGTGCTCCTTAAACCAGTCCATCATAATCCTGGCCTTGTGATGTCGTGCATCATCTTCATGATAAATGCTGCTGACATCAGCAAACATGATTGTCGTGAGTGGCTGTATGCAGTCTTCAGCCAATGTAAGATACTACTTGGCCATCATGATGCCTGGCATGAGCTACACTGGATCCATGGAGTCACCCACATGAATATCACCCAGAGCATAATGGAACCGCTACCAGATTCATGCCCTCCTGTCAGCAGGATGAAGAAGGTATCGTAATTTATCAGACCATGCAACTCCCTGCCATTGCACCAAAGTCCACTCCTGATGGTCACATGTCCATTTCAGCATAGTGGCTGATTTTGTGGTGTTAACATTGTCACTTGAATGGTTCACTGGCCGTGGGGACTCTTTGTTAGGAATGTTCGGTGCACTGTGTGTCCAGACACTCTTGTACTTTGCCTTGCATTAAAGCCTGATGTTAGTTCTGCCATCGTTCCCTGCCTGTCCTGTTTTACAAGTCTGACCAGCCAAGGACGTCAGACATCTGTAATAAGGGCTGTTTGCCCAGCCCCACAAGTTCTGGGAATGGTTTCACCTTCTTTATGCCACGTGTTGAAGACCCTCACCACAGGACACCTAGAATACCTGACCAGTCATGCAGTTTCCAAAATGGCCGTGCCAAGCCACTGGGCTATCACATTCTGCCCTCAGGCAAACTCTGATGGATTGTGCACTGTCCCCACTCTACACATGAACTGCATGCTAACTGATACCACATGCACCATGCTTCTGTCTGTCTAGCAGTCATTCCTTAGCAGGTGATGCTGCTATTACCCTGATGGGCTTATATCAACAGTAGGTAATTGTTCATAATGTTGTGTCTGATAAGATTAGTTTTCAATGAGAATTTTATTTTGAATCTGGAAATTAATTTTCATGAAGTATTTATTAGATTTTTAGTAGTTTTGGGTTTTTAGGATTTTTTTGAAATTTGCAATTAAATCTTCATACAACCTTTCACATCATCTGAGCTTATCTTGTATGCATTATGGTACGGACAACTCAATAACTCACTCCCTTTAGCCCAATGTGGGGTTGCAACTGGCCATTTGAAATATATTCCTATTCTGCAAAATATCTGTGCAGTTCTTGCATCAAAGACCTTCTCTTTAGCTGTATTTTCAAAACAAAGAAAGTATCATCTGTGCCAACGTATATGGGCATTGACAATATTAAATGAATCCCCTGTGATTATCTAACCCATATAGGATGAACCTTCTCCACGTGTGTTGTTGTACTCAACATTAACAGCTGTACCTGATCCCTAACAGGGGTGTCAACTTACTAACACCCTCTGGGGTAAAATATCTCTCATATCAAGGTACTCCCACACAAAAGCAGACACGAGTAAACAAATTTTGTCTCAGAAGTGCATGAATTTGTACTGTTGAGAGATAAATAAATGGAATGTGTGTGGTATCATAACTTTTTAATAGAAACAAAATTATATTTATGTAATAAGTACTTCATTACATTCTGGTGCCTGATGTACTAAAAAGAAAGCACTAAAAAATACTTTCTGACAGTTATAGAGCAGTGACAAAAAAGACCTAAGCTGTAGAAGCAGAACCATTAAAACATTTAAAACTTCTTATTTATAAATAATTTCACACCATTTTCAATATTTTAAAAATTATTATAGCAGAAGAGCAAATTATCTGTGATAAGTTATATTTGTGTGTTTTGGGTCAGTGGCTCCTAGTTCAAAGAATCTGTTTCATTTCAAGAAGTTTCTTAGTCTCAAGGAAATTCTTTGTTTTCTAAGAGATACTCAGTTACAGGAAGATCATTGTATTTAGCATAATTTAACAGTGATCAGCCAGAACACTCTGACTAGCTATGTAATAGCTTGTATGTCTGCCACTGGCACGGATAACAGTGGTGACTCATCATAGCATGGAAGCAATGAGGTCTTGGCACCACATCTGCAAACACAAGTCACCTAATTCCCATTAATTAAGGGCAGGGGTATGATAAGGTCTGACGCCACATTCAGTCTGTTCCCAGATGTATTCAGTTGGGTTTCTAGTGAGTTGTGGGGCCAGCACATCAACTGGAGCTTGGCACTGTCTTCCCCGAACCAGTTCATTACACACTTGGTGCCAGCTTGACTCCATCCCACAGTGCAGTTGTCAAGAAGCTATTTCTCTGAAAAAAGACAAATTCACACACTACCATGGGCATGATGAAGAGGTTTTGGGATTCAGCAGACCATGCAATGCTCTGCCACTGAGCCAACATGCAGTGCCAATGGTTGCAGGCCCATTTCAGTCATAGTCGCCGATGTCATGGTGTTAACATTGGCACATGCATGGATTGTCAGCTATGGAGGCTCACTGTTAGGCGTCTTTGGTGCACTTTGTTTTCAGACACACTTTTACTCTGCCCATCATTAAAGTCTCGTGTTAGTTGGTAATGGTAATGTGTGTGAACCTTATGGGACTTACCTGCTAATGTCATCATTCCCTAAGCTTACACACTACTTAACCTAAATTATCCCAAGGAAAAATACAAACACCCATGCCCAAGGGAGGATGTGAACCTCTGCCGTGACCAGCCGCACAGTCCATTACTGCAGCACCTTAGACTGCTCGGCTCTCTTGTGTTAGTTCCTGCACAGTTCGCTTTCTTACCTTTTTTGCCTGTGTACCGAGCCTACAATGTCAGACATTTGTAATGCGGTGTTACCGCCAAACCCATGACGTCTGTATGTGGATTTGGCTTGGTTTAGCCATGTTTTGAAGATGATCCTCGAAAACCCAACAAGACATGCGGTTTCCAAAATGCTCATACCAAGACTCCAGGCCATGACAATCAGCCTTTGGTCAAACTCTGATAGATCATTCTACATATGGACAGCACACTCACTGATAACACATGCACTGTGCATGTGTCTGACTAGCAGTAATTCCTCAGCAGGTGATGCTGCTATTGCCTGTATCGGTTTATACCAACGGTGTGTCAGTGGTCATAATGTTGTTGCTGATCAGTTTGGTTTTCATGGAGAATTTTAGTTTTGAATAAAGAGATTACTGTTCATGAAGTTTCTATTAGTTTTTAAGAACTGTTTGGTTTTAAATTTTTCTTTTTTTTAGATTTGCCATTAAATCTTCCTACAACCTTTCACATCTTCAGTGCTTATTCCCTTATGCATCATTGTACAAAGAATCCAAGAACCCACTCTCATTGGTCAGTGTGGGGCTGTAAGGGGACATTTGAAATATAACCCTATTCAACCAAAACCCTTGTTCTGTTCTTACATTATAGACCTCCTCTTTACCAACATTATGAAAATAAACAGAGAATATCACCCGTGCTAATGTATATGTACATCCACGATAATCGTTTTGTCTTCTGTAATTATCTAACCCATATAGACTGAACATTCCCCATGTGCATTTTTGTACCTATCATTAACACTTGCTCCTTATCCCTAGCAGGGTTGTCAGTTTCCTAATGCCCTCTGGGGTTAAGTAGCTCCCATATCACAGCACTCTCATACAAAAGTTATTCTACATCTAAAGTTAACCTTGTATCCACTTCTTCCCTTGGATGCATAATTACAGAAATCTTTGATCAAATTGGGATTGATTATCCATCTGAACGAATCACTATCCCTCTGAAATTCTCATACCAATGACCTAATGTGTAACAACTGCCCAGAATGTATTTGAGATTTTATTTACGTTAACTGCAATGCCTGCCAGTAGTCCACAGATAACAAAATCAGAAGCTCCAATGTAATCCTTCACTCCTGGTCATTTAGGGATGCAACTCACTCACTCCACACGAAGAACTGCTTCTTGAGTGAAGCTGAGTTACAACTTTACATCCTTATGCTTTGACACCTTTTGATTCCTGACGATACTTACTTTGACCCTCTTTTGTGAATATAATGAATGAACAAGTACTTCCGTCCCACAAGTTTCACCAACCTTCTGTCACTTGGATAACATAAGACAGGATGAACTGAATAGGTGACAACAGCAAATAAAGTCAAGAAAACTTTTGACAAATTATGCTGTATCACTACTAGCCATTTCTGTATAACTACAGAATCTTAGAGAATGCTTTCATTGGAAGTGAATAGTGTGTGCACAAAAATGGTTCAAATGGCTCTGAGCACTATGGGACTTAACTTCTCAGGTCATCAGTCCCCTAGAACTTAGAACTACTTAAACCTAACTAACCTAAGGACATCACACACATCCATGCCCGAGGCAGGATTCGAACCAGCGACCGTAGCGGTCGCGCGGTTCCAGAGAGTAGCACCTAGAACCGCTTGGCCACTCCGGCCGGCTGTGTGCACAGATTCTAATACTGTGATGTAGAAAACTTTGGAATATTACTTTACATTAAGCCCAACTAACCTAGATGCCCATCGGTATATGTCAGTCCACAATTAAACTGAAGATAATTAGACGTTTTCAAAATTTAACACAGAAAAACACAGGTGATTCATACAATAATAAGACTTTTTTAAATTGAAACCTAAATCAAAAACTGACCTATTTTGAGGATACGTAAGAACATAAATAATGTACAACATAACTATAATTTAACAGAAAAACTGTGAGTTATGGTCACTGCCCACTGCACTTATTGATGAATTTAATCTATATATTCATCATTATCGCTGCCATATTCTGCAAGATTCTTGATTTCTTTTGTTTTTGAGGATGATGCACATGTTCTTTGGTTTGTTGAAGGTAACCATCGATAAAATGAGTGGTAGTGTGGAGGAGTATATTGCAAACGTTCCAACATATGTTTTTTTCAGCTCTTTAACAGGTCAAAGATCTGGATGCTGGGGATCTTGAACAATATTGAACCAGTTTACTTTACTCTATTCAGTATTGGTTTTCCTATTGGAAATTGAAGCATCCTAGTTTTTGGTTGAAAGAAACTCTTCTCGCTTCATCTGTGTTGCCAGAAATTGATTTCTGTGTTTGGCAATTGTTAGCAAATCAGTCCAACCTCTTGGACCAAAAATTAATTCTTTCTTTTCTGCTTTGGATTCGAAAATGCCAAAACTGTGTCCCGAAATTTGTGGTAAAGGTAATCAGCTGACATCCTTGGATCTTGCAAAAGCTTTTGCAATGATAAGCTTAGTCTGATATTCCTGTTTTGACGTGTGCAAGAATCTGGTTGGGTGGTTGGTTTAAAAGAGGAGGGAAGGGACCAAACTACAAGATCATCAGTCCCTTGTTCCTAATAAAAAAATACCATAAGTGTGAGAATAAAACAGACAAGACATATAAAATGAAACGGAAACAAAGGGAAAACCACAAGAATGGAGGAAAGGGAACGAATGGTAAAATGAACAAAAGAGGGGAAGAAAACAACAGAGAATAAAACAAGAAAGCAGATTACAGTGGCTGGCTGACCACGAGAATAAAAAGGAAAAGCCATCCACTCTGCAACACTTGAAAACCTCCATCCTAAAACCACTAAGGTGGATGACACAGAGGTACAAAGAACATGTGCTAAAACTTAAATCAAATGATGAAACCAATCCTCACGAATAAAACCTAAAACTAAATCAGCCAATGAGGCATTGTCAGATAAAATGAGCGGCAGTGAGTCCGGTAGCCCAAGATTTCGTCACTGGGCAGTCAAATTGGGACAGTGCACCAGAATATGGGACACTGTCAACTGGGCACCACACTGACACTGAAACGAGTCTTCATGGTGCAAGAGGTAACCATGGGTCACCCAAGTGTGGCCAATGTGGAGCTGGCAGAGGACAACTGATTCCCTGTGAGAAGCCCGCATGGAAGACTTCCACATACTTGTAGTCTTCTTAATGACACGCAGTTTGTTGTACATACTGTTATGCCATTCCATCTGCCAAAGCCGAAAGTGGCATAAGTCAGAACGCAGGTCAGGTTCAGAGATTCCCATCTCCAGAAAGTGGTTTCCACGTAGCCTGTTTGGCCAGGATGTCGGCAAGTTCATTGCCTGGGATGCCGACGTGTGCTGAAGTCCACACAAACACCACTGAACGACAGGGCCAGTCCAGAGCATAGATGGACTCCTGGATGGGCGCCACCAAAGGATGGCGAGGGTAGCACTGGTTGATAGCTTGTGGGCTGCTCAAGGAGTCAGTACACAGAAGAAACGATTCCTCGGGGCATGAACGGAGATACTAAAGTGCACAGGATATGGCCACCAGCTCTGTTGTGAATACACTGCAGCCATCGGGCAAGGAATGCTGTTCAATATGGCCTCTGTGGACAAAGGCGAAGCCTACATTACCATCAGCCATCGAGCCGTCGGTGTAAACTACTTCAGAGCCCCACAACACTTCAAGAATCGAGAGGAAGTGACAGCAGGGAGCCGCAGGGTTAACGGAGTCCTTAGGGCCATGCAAAATGTCCAGGAGAAGCTTCAGCCTACAGCTACACCACGGAGGTGTACATGAATGGACCTCGAAGATAGGTGGTGAAGGGAAGGACTCCAGTTCAGACAGAAGCAATCGCACGTGAACCCAGTCGCTAGACCTGACCTGGGCCGCCTATGCTGGAGGTGAACTGCCCTGGTTGGGAAAAGAAGACGAAAATTAGGATGTTTAGGAGAGCTACGAATTTGTGCAACGTAACTGGCGACGAGCCGTTGTGCACGTCTGATCCTCAATGGAGGGACTCTGGCCTCTACCAGTACACTTGTCACTGGACTCATCCTAAAAGCTCCTGTCGCTCTTCTAACTCCGCAATGGTGCAATGGGTCGAGCAAATGCAATGCTGAAACTGCCACCGAACCATAAATCACACTTCCTCAGTCAAGGCGGGATTGAACAAGGGCTCTGCAGAACTGCAGCAGCATGGAGCGATCTGCACCCCAGTTGGTGTTGCTCAGGCAGCGGAGGGCATTGAGGTGCAGCCAACACTTCCGTTTAGGCTGACGAAGATGAGGAAGCCAAGGCAAATTAGTGTCGAAAACCAGATGTAAGAATCGATATGTCTCCACTACAGTGAGTGGATCGTCATTAAGGTAAAGTGCTGGTTCCGGATGAACGGTATGACGCCGACAGAAATCCATGACACACGTCTTCATGGCAGAAAACTGGAAGCCATAGGCTAGAGCCCATGATTGCGCCTTGTGGATGGCTCCCTGTAGGCGACACTCAGCAACACCAGTACTGGAGCAGCAGTACGAAATGCAGAAGTCGTCTGCATATAGAGAAGGTAAGACAGAGGGCCTGACAGCTGCTGCTAAACCATTAATGGCCACTAGAAATAGAGAGACAATCAATACAGAGCCCTGCAGGACTCCATTCTCCTCGATATGGGTGGAACTATGGGAGGCACCAACTTGGACACGGAAAGTTCGGAGCAACATGAAGTTTTGTATAAAAATTGAGAGTGGGCCCCAGAGACCCCACTCATACAATGTGGCAAGGATATGATGTCGCCAGGTCGTGTCGTATGCTTTATGTAAGTCAAAGAAGACGGCAACCAGGTGTTGGCGTCTGGAAAAGGCTGTGCGGATGGCAGGCTCTAGGGACACAAGATTATCAGTGGTAGAGCGACCCTGGCAGTAGCCACTCTAATATAGAGCCAGTAGGCCATGTGACTCCAGGATCAAACCCAACCGCTGACACACCATACGTTCTACCAGCTTACAAGGAGCGTTGGTGAGGCTGAAGACCGATAGCTATCCACATCAAGCGGGCTTTTACTGGGTTTGAGCACCGGAATGATGGTGCTCTCCTCCCATTGCGATGGAAAGGTGCCATCGCACCAGATCCGGTTGAAGATGACAAGGATATGTTGCTTGTAGTCAGATGAGAGATGTTTAACCATCTAGCTGTGGATCTGATCAGGCCTAGGAGCTGTGTCTGGGCAATGTGCAAGGGCACTGAGGAGCTCCCACTCTGTAATTGGGGCGTTATTGGATTCACTGTGGCATGTGGTGAATGAGAGGACTTTCCCTTCCAGCTGCCATATGAGAGAGCGAAAGGCTGGGGGATAGTTCTCCGATGCAGAGGCTTGAGCAAAGTGCTCAGCAAAGTGCTCAGCAATCGTGTTTGTGTCGGTAGATAACACGCCATTTATGGTAACACTGGGAACACCTGTTGGGGTCTGGTACCCGAAAACACGTTTGACCTTTGCCCAGACTCGGGAAGGTGCCGTATGGCACCCAATGGTCGAGACATATCTCTCCCAACACTCCTGCTTCCGTTATTTGATAAAGCTGGTGAACGTGGGCACAGAGCCGTTTAAAGGCTATGAGGTGCTCTGGGGAAGGGTGCCACTTATGCCGCTGTAGAACTCGCTGACGCTGCTTAATTGCTTCAGTGACTTTCAGCTACCACCAAGGGACTGCCTTACACCAGGGGCACCCTAAAGAGCAAGGGATCGCGTTTTCTGCCGCAGAAACAATTGTTGTAGTCACCTGCTCAACCATCACATCGATGTTACCATGTGGGGCAGATTCAATGGTGACAGCAGAGGTGAAAGTTTCCCAGTCCACCTTGTTTAAAGCCCATCTGGGCACGCGTCCATGGGCCTGATGCTGGGGCAGTGACAGGAAGAAGGGGAAGTGGTCACTACCACACAGGTCATCATGTGCTCTCCAGTGAATAGATGGGAGAAGTCCTGGGCTGCATATTGATGAATCAATGGCCGAGTAACTACCATGAGCCACACTGAAATGTGTGGTTGCCCCAGTATTTAAGAGGCAGAGGTCGAATTGCGACAGTAAAGTTTCAGCATCTCTGCCTTGGCCAGTAAGCATGGTGCCACTTCACAAGGGGTTATGGGTGTTAAAATCTCCCAAAAGTAGGAAAGGTAGAGATAGTTGATCAATCAGTGCAGCTAATACATTCAGGGGTACTGCACCATCTGGATGAAGGTAGACATTGTAGACAGTTATTTCCTGCATCGTCCTTATTATGACAGCTACAGCTTCAAGAGGGGTTTGAAGGGGCACAGCGTCACACACGCATAAACGCAAACGCCACCTGACACTCGACTATAGTCACTACGGTCCCTGTAATATCCCTCATAGCCGCGGACGGCAGGAGTCCGCATTGCCGGGAACGAGGTTTCCTGGAGAGCAATGCAGATAGCAGGTGTAAAGCTTAACATGTGCTATATTTCAGCCAGGCAGTCGAAAAAACTGCCGCAATTCCACTGGAGAATTACGTCATCGTGAGACTGGGAAGTTATCGAGCATTCAATGAGGCAGTTTACGCCTCAGAGTCAGCTGCTGCCACCGACTTATTGCCTGAGCAGTCTATATCCATTGTATCTGAGGATCTGGAGTGATCTAGGTCCTCAGTGGCTGCCAGAATGTCCACCCCATCCTCAGACACAGAGCTTGCAGATAGCAGTGGTGTGGGTGCCACCGCAAATTCCTTGGGCTTAGTGGTCTTCTTTTTGGATTTCTCTGCCGCTGCTCCTTGGGTTTCTATTGCTGGGAGAACTTCACTGGCTAAGTCTTCAGGACAGAGGATGAGCGTGAAGTCCTACGACCACCTCCTTTTGAGCTCTTCAGCTACTGGCGTGTGTCGTCTTTCCCACTAGCAGAAACCTGGGAACGTAGTGACCCAAGGGACCCATTCCTAGCGAGAGAAGCCGAAGAAGACTCACGCTTCTCCAGCTTATAAGTGGGGACAGGCGTCCCCAAAGGTTGGGCGGGGGGGGGGGGGGGGGGGGCGGTGGCTCGTAAAGCAGGGAGGGAAATGCCCCCACCCCCCAATCAAGGGGGCACATGTTATCTTCCAGCTCTGAGAGCTGACTGGGGTTGGTGGGGCTGACGGTGCCAGAACTGTTGTAGTGGCGGCGTAAGAGGATGTCATATGCACAGGATGCAGGCATTCAAATTTCCTCTTAGCCTCAGTGTAGGTCAGTCAGTCTAGGGTCTTGTACTCCATGATTTTCCATTCTTTCTGGAGTATCCTGCAGTCTGGCGAGTAAGATGAATGGTGCTCTCCGCAGTTGATACAGATGGGAGATGGAGCACATGGAGTATTGGGATGTGATGGCCGTCCGCAATCTCGACATGTGACTGTGGAAGTACAGCGGAAGACATATGGCCGAACTTCCAGCGCTTAAAGCACCACATTGGGGGAGGGATATAGGGCTTTACATCACAGTGGTAGACCATCACCTTGACCTTCTTGGGCAATGTATCACCCTCAAAGGCCAAGATCAAGGTACCAGTGGCAACCTGATTATTCCTTGGTCCCCAGCGGACATGCTGGACCTAGTGTACACCTCGCCGCTTGGCGTGCAGCCCATTGTCAGACTGCAAAAGCAGGTCCCTGTGAAATATGATACCCTGGAGCATATTTAAGCTCTTATGGGGTGTGATGTTTACAGAAACATCCCCCAGCTTGTCACAAGCGAGTAAAATGGTTCAAATGGCTCTGAGCACTATGGGACTTAACATCTATGGTCATCAGTCCCCTCAAGCGAGTAACGTTCATGACTGGGCAGAGGATGCCGTTTTGATCGAGACTGACCCAGATCTCATTTTGGACAAGTCTTCCACCTCCCAAAACTTATCCTCTAAATGCTCAACAAAAAACTGAGGCTTCATCGTTACCGGGGCGAATAAGATCCGCTGCCATCCTTAGCCTGACGTTCCTCCCCTGGTGTGGCCAGGTAGGGGTACGATTTGGGGTTATACTTCTGTGCATTGGCTTGAACTCGTGAATGCTTAGAGACTGCTGGTGATTCACCACCAGCAAGAGATGATGGACTATGCTTCATCACGTGTCATCTGCCCTGATGCCACCCACCCCGGCCGGGGACCCTCCCCACAGGCACCGCCCAGCCGCAGCAAAGGCCACCTGGCACAGGATGGTCATTGCCGGGGGTCCTAATCCCCCAGGGGGATGGGCATCTACCCCTTGGCATACGTGGGTGGTTAATGGCACAGGCATCAGTAGAGCGACACCTGTGTGGTCAGGGGGCTACAACCAACATGGTGGCCCCACCACAATGGACTGGCTACTGTGCTGGATATCAGTTGCAAAGAATTCCATGGTCATCATTGACACAGAAAGCGGCACTGCATAGTGCATGATGGAAAACACATCCATGAAGGTGTCGTCGCCCAAGAGATGGAGAATGAGCAGGACTCAAATACGATGATGAGAAAGTGGGCTAAAGATCTCAATGCACGATGGACATGATGCACCATGTAAGGCACCCTTCCTCAATTGGCTCACTCTTCGGGAAAATTTTGAGGAATGAAGGTCAAACCCTACAGGCGACCATCACGTAAAGGCCGAAACATGCAGAACTCCTTTTAGTCACCTCTTACGACAGGCAGGAATATGTCGGGCCTGTTCTTACCTCCGGACCTGCAGGGGAATGCAAGAATCAGAACACATGATAATTTGGCGATGAGATGAAGCATGTTGTTTAAGATGTTTAACAAGACATGCTCCAATTTCCTGTGATCCTTGCGACCCTTATGTCTCATTCCACATATACATGTAACCTATAGAGTCATTAAAACTGTGCACTCCTAGGTTATATACGTACATATTTAGTTTGTAATAGGCAAAAGATGTGGAAAGTTTTGGGAAAGGTAAAGCTCTTTCCAGATCATGAGTAAAAACGTAAACATCTTCTCCTGCAAGCAACTTGTCTGAATTCAAAAATGTCTTGCTTGTTGTGCCCGCTGAAGATAAAGTTCTTTTGTAATCTTTGCCTCATCCTTTTTTGCATCATCATTCTCAAAAGTAAGAATGTTCTGCAGGAAATCGCATAGCTGGTGTGTATCTTTGGACGGGGTTAATGTAATCTGAAATTAGTAGAAAACACGTGGCAATACATCTTTTCCTTGACAAATTTGGTAGCATCCTCTGCATCTTTCTGATATTCAGATCAGACTGCAAATATCTCCAATTTTGCGCATCAGATAGGGTATAATGAATTTTATAAGAGGGAAACGACTCGATGTGTTCTTTCACTTTTGTTACATCGATTTTATTTGCTGGCAGCCTATGGCCGCTTTCATCAATACATGCGAATGGTTTTGTACTACCCAGTATTTCATAAAGACGATCATCACTAACTTGAAATGTGTCCATAAAAAACATTTTTCACACACGAACTGACATCACTGTTATCAAATAGTGTCATAGTTTTCGATTTTGGTGCTGACGATGAGTTTCTTGGACGACATTGCCTCACTTTAGTGTTGTGGATCAGTCCGCAAGGACAGACGTTCTGCTTTGCATTATCGCCCAATTTATTAAAAGGATTCGAACAATGATCGCCGTTCTTCAGGATTTACTAAAGCAAAACGCTTTCGTGAACATTTACAGTTCACATTTTTAAAGGATTTTGCAGGTATATTTTTCCATTTCTGTTCACATAAGCTTTCCCAGAACATTTTTGTCAGAACTGACAACCCTTTTCCATAAATATTGCTTCCTCTTCCTTTCTATATCATCATATTTTCGTTTTCATTGCTTTTATCATGGTTGTCTAACTGGCGATCATCTTCTTCATAAATAAAATATTCGGAAGTCATTCAGTGTAACTCACTAAACAGTTCACAATTCAAAAAAATTATTCCAAAACGCGTGTTTAGCAATGCTTGTAATGCAACATTCCGGTTGGAAGGTTACAGTATCAATAACGAGATAAACAATACACTAGTTTTGGGAAAGAACCCTTCTCTGAGTAGTCACATTAAAGTACGACACATTTTAGAGGTTAGAATGTACAGGTACATACATGAATCGGACGAATTATTATCATTGTCTGGTACATACTCAGAACCGCTGTCTGAAAACGGCGTATTTTCAACGAGTGGAGAGGATATCCTGACCTAAAAATCACGTATTGTGTAACAGTAGCAGATTGCTCTGTCTTGTCTAACAGTACGCTAAGACAAACAAACCGGTGTTGCAAACTGACTTACACTAAATGACTTCGGAATAGACTTGGCCACTGTTTCTATGTTTCGACGCCGAGCGAGGTGGCGCAGTGGTTAACACACTGGACTCGCATTCGGGAGGACGACGGGTCAATCCCGCGTCCGGCCGTCCTGATCTAGGTTTTCCGTGATTTCCCTAAATCGTTTCAGGTGAATGCCGATTTCCTTCCCAATCCTTCCCTAACCCGAGCTTGCGCTCCGTCTCTAATGACCTCGTTGTCGACGGGACGTTACACGCTAACCACCACCACCACATATGTTTCGATACAGTGTATCGATACGTGGAACTGTTTCAGTGTTTCGGAACGGTTGTGGTTCACTGTTTCGAAACAGTGGTGTTTCATTCCGCCCCTGTCTCGGACCAGATTCGATCTCGAGCAAGACACAGAAACTGTATCGTTGTTTCAAAATAAGGCTGTTTCAGTCCACCTGTGCCTGGAACGGACTAATTGTATCGAAACAGTGATGTTTCATTCCACTCTGTGTCGGACGAGATTTGGGCTCCGCACAGGTACTGAAACACAACATACCACTTCATGAAACTCTTTCAAGAGTGTCGAAATCTTTTTGACAAGCAATAGCATGAAGCTTAAGATATCCGAAAATAAAGCTTCGTTTCTAGCTGACTGTCCTGTTTCGAAATGGCGTAACATCTGCTTTATAAACACTAACCAAACAATAAAACAACGCAAACTATTCACATTCAAAATAATAAATATGTGAAAATCATTCAGTTAAATTACACTTTTTTTGTAACATACGCTTCTCTGTTCATGTACAGTAATCATATTAAGAATCGCAAGTAAGCCTACAACATTTTGAATAAAAAAAGGCGTAGAGTGACAGTTATTAGACATATACATAAATTTGATGTAGGTATAATTGCAAGCAATCTGTTTGACAAATCACTAATAGTGTAATGGTGTATGGGAAGGGCTAGGAAGCAAGGTGAATTTATAGTAACGGTTCGAAACACCTTGAAAGACAAAAAAAATTTTCTGTTATATTTTGTTATTTATTCGAATTATTTGGCGTTATTTGTGAGTCTATAGTCACTGTGCCTATTATCCACAATGATTCCCCTTGTGTAGATGGAAATTAGCAGGATGGGTATATTACCCATACTAACGGAATGTGTGTTTCTGCAGTTTGCTCCCACCTCCAGTTCCGTTCGTGGTGGTTCTTCTGTCTTCAGCTATGGCTGTCCTCAGCCAATTGAAAAGTATGAAAGTCACGGGACACGAAAGCAGCGCATTTGCTGCAGGAAATACGAAACTGCCAAGACGCCTAAGTGATAGTTTCATACTTTCTGCGACATGATTATCGCTCTCGCACTCATTTGTGTTTATATGGACATACTTATACAGTAGACATTCAAGATGATAAATACAAATCCATGATCCGCCCCATCCTTTGTTATGCCAGCATCGCTTGGATTTCCGGCCCTCCCCGGTTCTATAAAGCCCTCCAAATCCTCGAACGCCATGCACTCCGCCTCGCCTTCCCCATCCGCCTTCCGTCCCCCACGCGCATCCTCTGTGACCTCATCCCCTTCCCCCACCTTCTCCTTTTCCTTGAACACGTCCGCACACTATATATTGTCCGCCACCTTGATCCCCCTCACCCCCTGGTGTCTCCCTTCCTCTCCACTCCCAACCAGTTGCTGCGCCTTTACCGTTGTGTCCCTCCCTCTCTCCATCTCCACACCCTCCATCTCCTTTCCCAACACAACTTCCACCGTCTACCACTCCCGGATGATGAGCTTCGCCCTGACATCTACCCTTCCTACCAACTCTAACCCCCTCTTCCTGCCTCCTCCTCAGGGCTCCCTCTCCTCCCCCTCTCTCCTTCTGAGCGGATTTCCCCTCGTACTTCCACATGATTTATACTTGTGGTGAAGGATTGTACCTGCATCCATGTATCCCACTAACCAGACAACTATTTACCCTCCAGACCACCTCCAGATACACTACTTTCAGAAAATAAAATCTATTTTTACAGTTGTTAATTATTTCCCAGATAATATTCCCATCCCTTCTCAATTTATGGTTCCCCTTCATTCCAGTGCTTTCTGTGGTGTCATCGTCAGACACCACACTTGCTAGGTGGTAGCCTTTAAATCGGCCGCGGTCCGTTAGTATACGCCGGACCCGCGTGTCGCCACTATCAGTGATTGCAGACCGAGCGCCGCCACACGGCAGGTCTAGAGAGACTTCCTAGGACTCGCCCCAGTTGTACAGCCGACTTTGCTAGCGATGGTTCACTGACAAATTACGCTCTCATTTGCCGAGACGATAGTTAGCATAGCCTTCAGCTACGTCATTTGCTACGACCTAGCAAGGCGCCATTACCAGTTACTATTGATGCTGTAAAACATGTACCGTCAAGAGCGATGTTCACCAATTATGGATTAAAGTTAAGTATTCCAGTAGTTACATAAGTTCTTTGCTACTATAAATTCCTTGTCCTCTTCCAGACCTAACGCCAGCCTGCGTGGGCTTAAACGCATGCCAATTCTGCTTCCTCATAGTGGCTTGGCTGTCTTGCCAAGTCACAACAGTTTGGCGACGAGCCCAATTCGCGTTTGTAACTGTACGGCCCTGATTTACTTGTGTAATAGCTTCGCCACAATCTCCAGATGTACTGTCCGAATTTTATTGCTTACAGAATCAGCAGATGCAGGCCTTACTGGATGCCCTTGGACAGCTCGTCCAGGGTCAATGTGCACTGCAAAACGATGCGGCAGCTGCCGCTTCACTGCTACCGCCACCACAACACGCAGTTGCACCATCTTTTCGTCCTTTTGATGCGGCACTGGAAAGCTGGACGGAGTGGTCACGCCAATTTGGATTCCATCTCGCCGCCTACGGAATTCAAGGTAATGAGCGGCAGACTTTTCTCCTTTCTTACGTCGGAGTGACCACGTACCGTGTTATCGTCAAATTATTTCCCCGACGCGACATAGCAACTCTGGCCTACGACGAAATTTTGTCTTCATTAGATGCATATTTCAAAGAATCAGTCAATGCAGTTGCCAAACGGTATACCTTCTTTCGTACAAAACGTACGGCAGGTCAGGCTAATAGAGAGTGGGTTGCAACTTTGCAAGGCCTTACTAGGGATTGTGCTTTTGAGTGTGAATGTGGACTCCCTTATTCAGATACTATGGTACGTGATGCAATAGCACAGAACGTTTCTGATGTTCGTATAAGGGAACAGATTTTGAAACTAGTCAATCCCTCCCTTCAACAAGTGATAGACATATTGAATCGGCAGGACACACTTGACTTTGCTCAGGAATAATTTGAAACTTCGCCACCCGTGTGTCAGGTTAACCGGCCCACCGGGCGAGCTGCACGGAACAGTAAACAGTCCTTGCGCCCGGCCGCGCCAAAGCCGCCTGGCTCTCAGCCACGTGTACCGCGCCAGCAAGCAAATGCAGTGAAATCATGCCCGCGGTGTGCTACTAGACATTCGCATGAGAATTGCCCATCACACCACGCTATTTGCTTTTTCTGTACTAAAAAAGGACATGTTCAAAGTGTTTGCCAGAAAAAGCTTCGATCGGAAGCTCAAAACCAATCCAGGCCCTTTGCTTCATGCCAGAATCGGAATCAAACCAAGGATACTCAGGCTCGCGACACTTCGCCCTTGGAAATTCATGTAGTTCATTCCACTCCGCCCAGTGCCACTTTCTCTAACAGTGACTGTGTTCGTCCCACAAAAGTGTGCATCGACATCGCAGGAACTCCCATCAAGTCGCAAGTGATTCTGTACCAGAGTCAGTTCACGTTGCACGAGACAGCCGCTCTTGTCATCAGCAGGACAATAAACTTTTGGTGGACTTGGACATTAACGGCAAAGTGATCCCGTTCCAGCTCGATACCGGAGCTGCAGTTTCACTAATCAATCACGCCACGTAGAAACAGCTGGGCACACCTCCGTTGGGTGCCGCAAATGTTGTTATTCCGGACAAGCGATCCCTGTGTTAGGACAGTGCAGCCCTCTGGCAACATACAAGGAGCAAACAAAACTTGTGTCGTTTTACGTCCTTCGTTCTTCTTCTGCAGTGAACTTGTTTGGTTTCGATTTATTTCAGTTGTTTACCTTGTCTATAGTAAATCAGGTCCTATCAGTGAACCAGACTGTGCCTTCAGCCAGTGTTTCTCGTCTGTGAATCCCCAACTAGTGACTGCAACTTTTCCTTTACCCTGCCCGGAAGATCTTTTTGACAAACTGTGCCCGGGTAAATATTTTTCGAAGTTGGACCTCGCAGATGCATACTTGCAAATACCGGTGGACGAAGAATCCCAGCGTGTTTTGGTGGTTAGCACGCATCTTGATTTGTATCGATTCAAACAACTGCCATTCGGGTGTGCATCCGCCCCTGCATTGTTTCAGCAATATTTACAAACTGTTTGTGCGT
Source organism: Schistocerca serialis cubense (assembly GCF_023864345.2). Classification (NCBI taxonomy): domain Eukaryota; kingdom Metazoa; phylum Arthropoda; class Insecta; order Orthoptera; family Acrididae; genus Schistocerca; species Schistocerca serialis. The sequence continues at coordinate 398,263,671 of NC_064640.1, read as the reverse complement.
CGGTCCCTACTGCAGCAAACTATCTGGACGATATTGTGATCTCCAGAAAGACGGAAGAACAACAGTTAGCCAATCTCAGAACATTATTTCAGGTCTTGCGACAAAATGGTCTTTGCTTGCGGAAGGACAAATGTGTGTTTTTTGCTCGTGACATACCCTATCTGGGACATGTCCTCAATGCCCAAGGCATACATCCCAGTCCAGAGCACCTCCGTGCCATACAAGACTTGCCTTCGCCGCAGAATTTGAAGCAGCTACAGAGTGTGCTGGGAAAAATTAATTATTATCATCGCTATGTGCGCCATGCCTCTTCCATTTCAGCTCCACTTCATCGCTTACGCCGTAAGGGTGTTTCGTTCGTCTGGACAACGGAATGCAAACGCGCCTTTCGCCAGTTGAAATCAGCGTTGCTTTCCAATACTTGCCTTACGCCATTCGATCCCCGGAAGCCCCTTTTGTTGATGGTGGATGCATCGGATTTCGGGATCGGTGCTGTGCTTGCGCACAAAGATGGTTCGCACGATCACCCTATTGCCTTTGCGTCCAAATTGCTCTCGTCTGCACAAAGAAATTATTCACAGATCGAGAAAGAAGCATTGGCTCTCGTATTTGGTGTTACAAAGTTTCATGATTTCTTGTATGGTCGTCACTTTACCATCATCACAGACCACAAACCTTTGACATCACTTTTTCATCCGACCAAGCCTGTATCTCCACGTACAGCGCAAAAATGCATTCACTGGTCTATTTTCCTCTCGCAGTACCGCTACGATATCTTGTATCGATCCACTGCTAAGCACGGAAACGCCGATGCATTGTCCCGTTTGCCCGTTGCTGAGGATAGCGCATTCGATTCTTCCAAACGTGCTTGCATGTTCATTGATTCGGCAACCGATGACGTGGTCGACTCGTTTCCGATTGATTTTCGTTATGTAGCTACAGCCACAGCTGCCGACCCTGTCCTTGCTACCGTTCTGCGTTTTGTTGCTACGCAATGGCTCTTGTCAAAGTCATGGATCGAGGATCCGTGGGTTCGCCGATTTTTTTGCTCACAAGGAGAGACTTTTTGTACGACGTGGTGTTGTGTTGTTGCGTTCAGATAATGATCAGTCCAGGGTCGTGGTACCACGTTCGTTACAATCCTCTGTCTTACAGCTTCTCCACCAAGGACATTGGGGTATAGTGCGAACGAAACAACTTGCTCGTCAGCACTGTACTTGGTTCGGAATCGATGCTGCGATTACACAAATGTGCTCTTCTTGCATGGTGTGTGCTGAACAACAATCAGCACCACCGCAGAAATTCTTTGCATGGCCAAAAGCCACTTCCCCTTGGCAACGCTTACACATCGATTTTGCTGGTCCATTCTGGAATGCTCGATGGTTGGTTCTGGTCGATTCATTCAGTAATTTTCCTTTTGTTGTCCGGATGTCTTCCACGACGTCTTCTGCCACCATCCAAGCGTTATCCGCTATCTTTTGCATCGAAGGTCTTCCACAGACTATTGTTTCCGACAATGGCCCACAATTCATGTCCGCAGAATTTCAGTCATTCTGCAAGGCCAATGGTATTCAACATCTGACATCCGCGCCGTTTTCGCCACAGTCAAACGGTGTCGCTGAACGTTTGGTCAGGACTTTCAATTCACAGATGTTGAAGTTGAAAGAGTCGCATTCTCGGGAGGACGCGTTATTGCTTTTTTTGCCCTCGTGACGCTCTCAGCCCCGAGATGGTCGTTCGCCGGCTGAGTTGCTTCACGGTCGCCCTCATCGAACCTTGATGTCTTGGCTACATACGCTGCATCAGGTTCCTGTGCGACGGCTGACACCTGCTTTTGCCCCAGGTGATCTTGTCTACTACCGCAACTATCGAGGGTCACGGCGTCGGCTCAAAGGGCGCATTCTACACTGCCTCGACCGCGGTATGTATCTGGTTTTGGGGGCCTCTGGTGAGGTGCGTCGGCATCTCAATCAGCTGCGCCTCTGTTGTCACACGGGATCTGCCGCTCCCCGTCTGCTTTCAGCGACGGTGCCGTCCGGTCAGCGCCCTGGGGACCCATCTACTGGCTCGCCTCAGCCCCAGGTGTTACCGACGATGCCTTCCATTTTGCCCCATGGCGACGTCGCGCCGACGCCGCCTCCTGTTCTCCCGCCGCCGATGCCCGCAGTGAACGCGTCGCTGCAGCCACCGGGCGCCTCCCTGGGTCACGTGCCGCCGATCGCTTCCCGTGACCAGTTGTCCTCCGCCATGGAACTCTTGCCCGCTCCGGACCATATGTCATCTTCATCCGTCGGGTGCCCTGGCTCGATGGAGGTTGACCCTTCGGCCCCTCCTATCTCTCTATGGGGGCATACACCGCATGCTGGCGTGCACCCTGAAGCAGGTTTTCAGGCGTTTCCTAGCTCCCCTCGGTCCGAATGGCAGGGTGGGGGTGGCACAGCCTCGACTGTTGTTAGGATCCCCACCTCATCGCATACGTCAACATGGGGTCCTCTCCACGGCGGGCGGAAGCCTTATGCCACAACCGTCCACTGATTTGCGGGGGAGGAATGTGGTGTCACCGCCAGACAGCACACTTGCTAGGTGGTAGCCTTTAAATCGGCCGCGGTCCGTTAGTATACGTCGGACCCGCATTTCGCCACTATCAGTGATTGCAGACCAAGCGCCGCCACACGGCAGGTCTAGAGAGACTTCCTACCTCTCGCCCCAGGTGTACAGCCGACTTTGCTAGCGATGGTTCACTGACAAATTACGCTCTCATTTGCCGAGACGATAGTTAGCATAGCCTTCAGCTACGTCATTTGCTACGACCTAGCAAGACGCCATTACCAGTTACTATTGATGCTGTAAAACATGTACCGTCAAGAGCGATGTCACCAATTATGGATTAAAGTTAATTATTCCAGTAGTTACGTACGTTCTTTGCTACTATAAATTCCTTGTCCTGTTCCAGACCTCACGCCAGCCTGTGTAAGCTTACACGAGTGCCAATTCAGCTTCCTCATAGTGGCTTGGCTGTCTTGCCAAGCCACAACACTTTCCTTTTCTTTCATCTAGAAAATCATGGCATGTGTTCCATTCATTGAACTACCAGTTTAAATAATACTAACACACACATGTTCATAACAACAAGCCCTTCACAGTGGACGCATCTGAAAATCACAACTTCTTCATTCTGCCATGCATCATTCAGATCCACCCAACAACCTGTATGTAACTCTCACCAGTTATGTATGCTTGGTGTTATATATTCCAACTGGTGCAGCACTTTATTCACCGTTGTACTATTCACTTTTTGTCGGCACACATATCTGATCAGGTTCTGTCTCTTCTCTCTGTCTTAATCAGAAATAATATCTAATTGCGTGAGTGCTCATTCAGATTTCTTAATTTCTCCCCCTTTGTCAGAAAGTTCCTTTATGTTTTACCAGGATGTCAAAAAACCTTTGCAGGTGGTTCCCATTGTTTCCCAGTTGCCATATATCTTCTTGTACAGTATAAATAGTTGTGTCCCATGTGTCTAGCAGAATAGGTTAGAATTGCACACAATGGCTTCTAGTCTCCTAATATTTAATAAAAGAAGTCAAGACATTTGCATCAGTTCTTGGCTGCAGAAGTTCATGGGAATAGGCAGATATCAAGAAAGGTTTGTTATCGGAAGATGTGTTTGTGGCTAACCTGTCAAACATAAGAGTCTTGATGGCTGCTAACATTAAAAGCAGTTTTAAGATGATGTGAAATGTAGCAAGTGTTTGCAAGTGTCACAGGGTTCAGGAAGTCCTGGGGTTTGACACGTTTGAAGGAAGGACCGTGATGTCTTTGTAGCTGGTTTGGTGACCAATTTGCAGGGAGGTGTTTATGATTGCCATGTTGATAATAGGCTTCACAAAACGAGGCAGGAAGGATAGTGCTAGCAACTATTAACTTTTTTAATACTAAGGTGTTTTGTTAAAAATTCTTCTTGCTGAAGAGTAGGACATGTGTTAGTAGTCAAACTTTTGTGCCAGACAGTCAATCAAACTGAAAACTGCTAAACAGTAGACAAATTGTGTGTCTGATGTGCGGGATTTTGTACTATTGAGGGAAAAAATGAATGATATGTGCATGGTAGCATAACTTTTTCATAGAAATAAAAATAAATTTATGCAAGGACCGGTATTTCATTACATTCTTGATCTGATGTGCTAAAAAAAGGTGCAAACATGGTCCTCTCTGAAAACGTTAATGCAGTGTCAAAGAAAGATCAAAGCAATAGAAGGAGGTTTCTGATAGCTACATATTACACTGTCTAAAATTTTTAAGTTGTGTTTCTTTATTTATAAAGAATTTGACTTCACTTGCAGGCTTTTTAATTCTTCTGGCTGAAGAACAGAACATCTGTGATAATTTACATTTGGGTGTTTTGGCTCACTGCCTCCTCTTTGTTCCAGGAATCTGTTTCATATCATCAAGTTTCTTAGTTCCATGATGATTTTGAGTTATTGAAAAGGTATTTAGTTACAGGGAGATTGTTGTATGTAGCATGATTAGAGTTTCTGAGTTTTAATCTTGGGTTCTTCTGATTGGGATTGTTCACAAATGTAGAGCTTTGTGTGGATTGTATTTCACTTCACTGCTGCAGCTACCACAGGGAAAAACCTCAAGAGAAGGGTTACAGTAGTCATTGAAGCCGTAAGCTCACATGTATGAATGCACTTTATGGTGAGTCCAAAGTGGGCTAAAGGTAAGGAATGAGGTAAAATTAAATCACATTACACTGTGGTCTCTCTAAAACTGGCTGAGGAAATTGGCTGGAAGTTGCAAATTTGGAGCAAGGCAAGGGTACATAACCTCAAATAAAACAATGCCCACAAATCAGTGCTGTGTTATAACCAACCTTTAGGCCTAGTGCAGCTGTACTTTGCTATTACATTTGTGTGCCACAACTCACCTTGGCCAAAAATTAGGTCAATGCCATGTCTAAAGAGTTGAAAATTCTACTGATGACAGCTAAATAAAATATATATATATTAATGGCACAATGTAAACATTCAATAAGACACAAAGCAATAGGCTGGTCATTAAAATTTCAATGCCAAATGGGATAGTAAATAACGAAATTGGAATTTGAGTGGAAGACTGACTCCAGTCGCTATCTGATATCAAAATGCTTTGATGATGAAAGTCGTAATGTTGTGCTGGACTGAGACTTGAATCCAAATCTCGTACTTGAGTGGCCCAACAGAACAGACACCACACATATATATGAGTACAGTATATCTATAGGTGTGATTGCCTTTATAACTTCAGTGTGGAATGGCACAAATTTTCAACTTTCAGCATCGCATTATTTTGATGCCCAATTGCTCTCCTTCAAAGTACAGTTTCTACCACAAACAACAATGTGGTGACTGTGAGACATGTTCGACAGAACAGACATGAAAAACATATAAATAGGAATTTTAATTATTGTGTGTATAGATGTTGTTGGCAGAACTGCTACTTATGGCAGCAAATGTGGCTGTAACGCATGTGAGCAGCGATGCACTGGTGGTTAATTTCTATGACAGAGTTCATTAACTGTAGTGTCTGGTGAGTGTACATTTGCCACTCTCTCAGCACCCCATGATCAGATGTTTTCGTGGGTGACTTTGTCCAAAGATAACGTGATGGAGACCTCAAAGATAGGACACAGCCACTTTTCATCTACATCTATACTCCGCGAGCCACCTTACGGTGTGTGGCGGAGGGTACTTATTGTACCACATCACAAATGTGACGCCCCAATTTACTGGCCATGCAAACCAAAGGTAATTGTGTTACTTACACAATGGCAAACCATACCATCACGTCATGTGCTGCGTTTGTATGATGACGAATGCAGTTTTGCAACATTAAATCTCCTCAGAACCTCCACACATGTGCGTATCCGTCATACTGCTGTACATAGAACTGAGACTCACATGAAAAGACGACATTGTACCACTGCTTTATCCTTCTCTATGCCACTGTGTCAAAAGAAATCGAATCAATGGTAATATTCTGACAGTCCATGGTGCTCCAGTCGTCATTGCCCTGCCCTTGTGAATACTGAAAAGGAGCCATTTCCGGACTCAAAGTACGTGACAGCTCTACTATCTTTCACGCCCAAGCGAGCAATAAGTCTGCCTCTTGTGGGCTTGTCACATGGTGCCATTTTCTTCATAGAGTACAGTATGACCTTCGTGAACACATTGATTCCATGTTCGCATGGATCCTGATCAAGGTGAGTAGCAATATTGCAGGATGATAAAACACAGTGTTGATAATCCACCATCCTGTTGCTGTCGAATCCCTACTTATGATGCTAGGAGTTTCTCCTTCTTATACGAGGCATCTGGAATGATAATCATTTGCATATCGAAGGATGTAGTGCAGTTTCTACCAGTTTGACATTTATTGTATACCACCGTCATTGTGTTGTGGTTTTAGCTGCCAGTAGTGTATATTAAAACTATTTGTATCTGCTTCTTACAGTAAGATTAGTGAGCCTGCCAGTACATCGCAATTGCTAAATCTGACCACAAACGAAAAATATTCAATTTCACCCTTTTTTCAGCATTTTGTTGGCAGGGAATCAGCAACTTCATCAAAATTGTTGAAGCTTTTATTAACGATTCTGTCAACAGTTCCAGTATTTATGTTAGGCGAGTAGTTTAGAACCTCAGAGGTTCATTTTCAATCTTGGCCCACTGAGGCTGCACTGACGGTGCCCGACATCAAAGTGGGAACAAGTGCTTTACAAATGTTTGCAGAATGAGTGCCAAAATCCACAAGTGTCTCTTACCAAGTCAAAATCAATCTTTGAAAATAAACCTGTGGGGTTCGAAACTAGCAGCCTAGTATAAATACTGCAACTGTCAGCAGAATCGTTAATAAAAGCATTAAGAAAAACAGTCAGTTGTGATTCCAGAATGGGAAAACCTGCTCTATAGTGTAGGCTATATTCTTTCCTTATGTACAGAATGTAGTGACATGACTTCCACCGACTATGTGCGACGATTCTGGAATGATAATCATTTGCATATCGAGGCGTGTAGTACAGTTTCTGCTAGTTTGGCATTTATTGTATACCACCGTCATTGTGTTTTGGTTTTAGCTGCCAGCAGTGTATATTAAAACAATTTGCATCTGCTTCTTAGAGTAAGATTAGTGAACCTGCCAGTGCATCGCAATTGCTAAATATGTATGGGAACCGGATGTATGGCCTAACCCCTCTTCAACCGTCTCTTTGTGCATATCTTCCTGCCCCACCTCCTTCTCTGGCCATTACCTCCTTCTCTCTCACTTTCTCTATTTCTGTTGATCTTCTCCTCCTGTCCTTCTTTCCATCTCCTCCTCCTGCCTCTTTCTGTCCATTCCTACTTCCCCTGTCTACATCCCCCCTCCGCCCCTCGCCCCTCACTCGGTCCATCTCCTCTTTCCCCCTTTCTCTGGACTTGAGGGACTTGAGGCTTGATTATTGTTACTGCGAACGCAGCCTTGATTGGTAACTGAAATCGTTTAAAACGAATGAGTAAATTGGTTTGGATTCTTGGTATACACGATAAGAGAGACCTCTCCTGCTGCTGAATCTGTGAGGATAGTAGCTTCAACGAAAGTATTTCACATAGTTGTAATTTGCGAACGTGTAGAATTACAAAGTTTCCGACGATACAGATTCCATAGTAGTTTTCTAATCATTAGCTAATAGCCCATAAGTACAAATTTTCTGTTTTCTATTGTAATTATAATTGACTGCGAGGAAGAAAACAAAACAGCGTATAGTTGCCCATACAATTGTTTAAAATTATGTATATATCGAAACAGTATACAAATATAAGATAAACAATTTTTCTAGAGGTTTAATTGCTGCGCTATCGTAATTGGAACTGACTGCGAGAAAGAAACCAAAACGCACATTTTCACAGCTCTGCATATCACAGAATTTTCCTTCTCACAGTTGGTTTTTACAGAAAACTAACACTGATGTTTAAAAAGTACACAGCTATGTCTCAATATTTATTGGAGAATTATGTAAAACTTTAAAGCAAACACGTCAAGAACTTTTCGAGACTTTTCTAACACCATATTAAAAAGGTGTATCTTATGCCTATACATTTTTGAGTATATTGGTCAAAGACTTTTAGAGATTTTTGCTGGCAACATTACCCCTTATGTCTACATAATGTATGTCCATCTGAATGTATGTTGGAGTATCGCATAAAAATCTGAAGTAAATTGGTCCAGAATTTTTCCAGATTTTACAAACAACGTTTCTCCTTAATATATTATGTATACATGTTTATATACCATATATATTTTAAAAACATGTAGCCTATGTCGTTAAAATTTTTATTAGAGTGTCGTGGAAAAAAACTGAAGTACATCGATCAAGAAATTTTCGAGATTTTTGCTAACAACTCTCCCCCTTTGCACAGGGTGTCCCAGGGATGTTGCAACAAACTTCAGGGGTTTATAGAGGGTTTAGTGAGCAACAAATTGATGATAGGACCCGGTGTCCGTAAACATCATTCAGCGACGCTACAGAGCATCATACTTACAGGTGCCGGTGTCTGCCACTAGGTCAACCCTTCGGCTGCTGCACAGAAAGACCTTGTCTCCTATGAATGCGATCTGTGTTGCCTCGGTGGATGACGGAATCGAACACAGGTATACCGAAAACCATTGGAGATTTTAGAGGGTTTCAGGAGAAAAATAAACTGTAGATGAAAACACGTGTCCAAAACTGCCATCCACTGAGGCAACAGAGCGTCACATTCATGAAAAACAAGGCTTTTCTGTGACTCAGCTAGCTCTGTCTTCCCCAGTGACGAACGTGACAATCAGTCGCGATCAATGAATAACAAAGAACATTGCGAGACGTTCCGGCTACAGTCCGTCCGCGTACAGAGTCACGTCTGATGCCGAAGGGTTGATATAGTGGCAGGCACCAGCACCTATAACTTCGATACTCTGTAGCGTGGTTGGATGATGTTTCCAGAGACGGTTTCCTATCCTCGATTTGTTCCTCAAGACACTCTCTACAACTCCTCTAAGTTTGTTGCAACATTTCTGGGACACACTGCATATAGTACACTACTGGCCATTAAAATTGCTACACCATGAAGATGACGTGCTACAGACCCGAAATTTAGCCGACAGGAAGAAGATGGTGTGATATGCAAATGATTAGCTTTTCAGAGCATTCCCACAAGGTGGGCACCGGTCGGAACACCAACAACGTGCTGACATTAGGAAAGTTTCCAACCGATTTCTCTTACACAAAAAGCAGTTGACCAGCGTTGCCTGGGGAAACGTTGTGATGCCTCGTGTAAGGAGGAGAAATGCGTACCATCACGTTTCCGACTTTGATAAACGTCAGATCGTAGCCTATCGTGATTGCGGTTTATCCTATCGCGACATTGCTGCTCGCGTTGGTCAAGATCCAATGACTGTTAGCAGAATATGGAATTGGTGGGTTCAGGAGGGTAATACGGAACACCCTGCTGTGTCCCAACGGCCTCGTATCACTAACAGTCGAGATGACAGGCATCTTATCCGCATGGCTGTAACGGATCGTGCAGCCACGTCTCGATTCCTGAGTCAACAGATGGGGGCGTTGCCAAGACAACAACCATCTGCTCAAACAGTTCGACGACGTTTGCAGCAGTATGGACTTTCAGCTATGAGACCATGGCTGCGGTTATCCTTGACGCTGCATCACAGACAGGAGCGCCTGCAATGGTGTACTCAACGGCGAACCTGGGTGCACGAATGAAAAAACGTCATTTTTTTGGATGAATCCAGGTTCTGTTTACACCATCATGATGGTCGCATCCGTGTTTGGCGACATCGAGGTGAACGCACATTTAAAGCATGTATTCGTCATCGCCATACTGGCGTATCACCCGGCGTGATTGTATGGGGTGCCATTGGTTACACGTCTCGGTCACCCCTTGTTCGCATTGATGGCACTTTGAACAGTGGACGTTACATTTCAGATGTGTTACGACCCATGGCTCTACCCTTCATTCGATCCCTGCAAAACCCTACATTTCAGCAGGATAATACACGACCGCACGTTGCAGGTCCTGTACGGGCCTTTCTGGATACAGAAAATATTCGACTGCTGCCCTGGCCAGCACATTCTCCAGATCTCTCACCAATTGAAAACGTCTGGTCAATGGTGGCCGAGCAACTGGCTCGTCACAATACGCGTCACTACTCTTGATGAACTGTGGTACCGTGTTGAAGCTGCACGGGCAGCTGTACCTGTACACGCCATCCAGTCTCTGTTTGACTCAATGCCCAGGCGTATCAAGGCCGTTATTACGGCCAGAGGTGGCTGTTCTGGGTACTGATTACTCAGGATCTATGCACCCAAATTGGGTGAAAATGTAATCACATGTCAGTTGTAGTATAATATATTTGTCCAATGAATACCCGTTTATCATCTGCATTTCTTCTTGGTGTAGCAATTTTAATGGCCAGTAGTGTATATACATTTATTTACCATATACTCGTATATCAAAAAAATATATAGCCTGTGTCCTCTGAATGTTCATTAGAGTATCGTGAAAATCTGAAGTAAATGGGCATGAACACTTGGAGATTTTTGGTAACACATTAAGCTATGACTTCTCTTAATATAGTAGTAGTGATGTAGAAGCACAAAACTAGCTGAAATGCATTTGTGCTTGAAGAATGTCCATTCTGTTACAGTGCTCATGGATCATTGGGGAGAGGTTTATGAAGAGAAGAGGATGTCTTCCCACCGTATCACACTAGCGAATTTCGCTTCACGCCGGAACAGACACAGAACACGAAAAGGAAGGTGTGAAAGAGATCGAGGTGTTCAGTTCGCTGTGAGGGGGCCTGCCATGCAGCACGTTGCATATGAAGATATATTGCCTGAACGGAGAGCAGCACCACAGTGGCGCGGAAGGGGAGCACTGCAGGGCAGCTATGGGCGTCTTCTCCCCGTGTACATACCACCTGCCCAGCAGTGGCGCCAGCGTGGCCACGTGTGGCAAGGCGTTCCCAGGAACTGCCTGTTGTCGGAAAGCTGCAGCTACCGCCAGTATCTGGTGCAGAGGCGGTGGAAGCAGCAGCAGCAGCATCAGCAGCAGCAGCTGCCGCTGCTGCGTCAGCAGAAACCTTATACCCGCGGCAGTGCTCGGCGCGCGCCGCAGCCGGCTGCGACGCTGCCGATCCGTGGCCAGCACCTCACCCCTGCCACTATGGTGCCTACTGGCAACATGAAGCCACCCATGACTGAAGAAGACCTGCGCCAACCCAGAGTGGTGAATCGATGTCGCTCCTGCCATAGGTGTGGAGGCCGTTGTCTTGGCATATGGGGCCATATATGCCCCACGTCAATCGTCGTCAGTCGTGTGCCACGAATTTCTATTTCCGCAAGAAGCAGCGGCGCCAAATGGATGAACTAAGTCGTAGACGATTATACATTTTTTACATGTATTCAGAATTATAACAAACTTCATAATGGGTTATTGGATAGCGTTGAAAATGTTAACAATGATTGAAATACAGGATCATAAAACCAGCTACGTTTTTTACTTCTTTCGTAGCACAACGCATTTCGAGAATTTATTCCTTTTTTCGAGTGTTGTGGGCGTTGACATACTTTTTAAATGTGTTTTCTGCATGCATGTTGGTCCAACTGTGTTTTCATGCAGTGGACATTTCTGTTGTAAATTACGAGATCACTGTCGACTTGGAGGCTGCTGCGTTTATAATGAATCAATTTCTTTATTCTTTTATGTGCCATATGACAATCACTGGATCACTTTTACAGTTATCGGTTTTGGCTGTGTTTTGCAGCGATCACTGTTGTGACATAAGAAGCCTCCTAACACAGAGCTGGAAGCGTTGTCATACTTCATATGCTGGAACATTGTTCTAAAGATCATGTAGACAACAACCGAAAATTTTGAACGAGTAATTGTTGTCATAACAAATAAAATATTTTTTTTTAAATCTTTATTTGACCGCTAGAGTTGAAAAACAGGAAACACAGTATTCTGAATTACTAAACGCCGTGTTTCCCGTATTTTCTGATTATAACGAGAACACAAGAAAGGAATGTATTCTCGAAATGCGTTGCACTACGCATGAAAATCACGACTGCTACACCAACTTCATTATAAAATAGTGGTAAGACCTGGCATGGAGGAAATATGTAATCTCGAGTATTCATTGTCTTAAGAATACCATAGAAGTTGCTTTGAAAGACGTTACAGAGCATAGGAGATTATAAACCAACGAATCGAAAACTAAATAAATGAAACTCCATAAAACAGGAGCTAAATAATTATATGAAAATCCATAGAACAGTAACCTGGGTAACTGGTCAGCTACAGGTTTTAATTTCGAGCAGCTTTTAATTTTGAATACCCAAGAGCTAAAGTAAATTCCACGTCCACTGAAATAATGACATACCGCGTTTTAAGTGGTTGTAGGTGATATTACACATTTAAAAGACAGTGACATCGAGGATGGTAAATCGACAGCTCAAAATTACGCCAGTGGTTACATATGGATGTGAAACATTGACGCTAATCAGCACTGATGAACAACGATTTCGAATATTTGAAGGACGAACACTTCAGAAAATTTATGGGGGGATCCGAAATAATGATGATATTTGGAGAACAAGGACGAATTATGAGTTGTATCGTCTCATACAAGGAAATGATATTGTAATACTAATGAAAAGTAAAAGAATAGTCTGGGTGGGGCACATTCAAAGGATGGAGGGTGCAGGAACTGTAAATGGAAACCAACAGGCAGAACATTAAAAGGAAGGCCGCTTAAACGACAACTGGACAATGTGAGGTGGAAGGAAACATCAGAGCTCTAGGAATCAGGGGATGGAGCAGGAAAGTAAACGATAGGGCAGAACGGAAGGAAACTGTTAAGGAGATGAAGACTCATGCAGGATTTTATAGCCATAAGAAGAAGAAGTATTCATAATTTTGCCTCTGTCTTTCTCAGGTAAGAGGAAAAATGAAATAAATCACTACGAGGGCGGTTAAATAAGTTAACTTGATAGAAATGAAGGACTTAAAAAATTATTTATTTTTCATCCCTTTTTTAAGAGATGTCCAGTTTTCTCAAAGTCTCGGTTGTTTCTAACACCTCCAAAAATTATTAATTTTCGTGCACTCTAGAATACGCCCCTTTCTCAGCAATGATTTCAGTTGAATCCAGCAACGTTATAATGCTTGATTTTTGAATATGTTGTAACACCGTGCAACAGACGGGTATCAGCAATACTGATTTGTAACACGGTGCATATGTTGTTTCGCCCTTTTTATGAACAGGAGTACCCAGCGCTCTTTACCTATCAGGCACAGCTGTTCGCTGCACAAGAGTTTCTCGGAAAATAAGACAGAAGGAACGAGTTGACTCTGAAGTGTATTTGATATAATATGTAATGAGAATTCTATCATGGAGTGGGGCATGTTTGCTTTTGTAATCACTATTGTTTTTCAGTACCAAGCTACTAATACGAATATCTATGAGTTTTGAGGCTGTGTGTCGTCTGAACGTTGTACGGTAGTACCCCAAACAGTAAATTCTTGTATGAGCAAGCAAACCATGTACTAGAGTACTTCGAAAAGTAAGTTACGTATTAAACTTGCTGGCAGATTAAAACAGTGTGGTGCACCAAGACTCGGACTCAGGACCTTTGCCTTTCGCTGGCAAGTGCTCTACCAACTGAGCTATCCAAGCACGACTAACGCCCCCTCATCACTGCCTTACTTCCGCCAGTTCCCCGTCTCCCACCTTCCAAACTTCACAGACGCTCTCCTGTGAAACTTGCAGAACTAGCCCTCATGGAACAAAGGCTATTGCAGAGACATGGCTTTGCCACAACCTGGGCGATGTTTCCAGAATGAAATTTTCACTCTGCAGCGAAATGTGCGCTGATATGAAACTTTCTAGCAAACATGGCCAAAAAGCTGCGAAGAAAATATAAAAACAAAGGGGTCGGTGATGCTGATTAGCCGGCCGAAGTGGCCGTGCGGTTAAAGGCGCTGCAGTCTGGAACCGCAAGACCGCTACGGTCGCAGGTTCGAATCCTGCCTCGGGCATGGATGTTTGTGATGTCATTAGGTTAGTTAGGTTTAACTAGTTCTAAGTTCTAGGGGCTAATGACCTCAGCAGTTGAGTCCCATAGTGCTCAGAGCCATTTTTTGATGCTGATTAAAACACATAGTAAATAGACAGGCACAACTAAAAAACGTGGTGATAGTCTGGTTTCTGTACTCAACACTTAGAAAGGCGAAGCAAACACTGAACACTTACGGAAAACAGCGCACTATAGAGTATGAAGGCATATGGGGGGAGAGGACCCGGACAAATGGAGGAAAAAGGGGGGAGAGCCAATGAGGGACAGGACACAGAAAAAGGCGGAACACAGGCATGGCAGGCGTGAGAAGGAGTGGGGAAGGCAGTGGAGGGGAAAGAGAAAGAACTCAGGAGAGAGAAAGGAGTCAAAAAGATGATAGGCGGGGTGGGGGAAACAGGATGGAAGAGGGGTGAGAGGGAGCCCAGGAAAAGGACAGAGGGAGAGCAGCACTTCTATTTTTTTTCTTTATTGTATTTCGATTCCCCCCTCCAGAACGGCAGCAGTGTAATACACCGCTTTGCAGCCTACAGATAAAGTTAAAAAACATGATGAAGAGACTTAACAATAAAAAGAGGTGATAAAGTGGTGACTGTTTAAAACTGGTGCATGGCAAAAAATTTGTGAAGAAAACATAAAAAACTAAGAAGTGAGTGATGCTGTTTAAAAACACGTAGTAAATAGACAGGCACAATTTAAAAACATGGTGACAGTCTTGTTTCTGTTCACAGCACTTTAAAAAGGGGACGCGCACCACTGAACACTCATGTAAATCACTGCACTACAGAGAACGATGGCATATGATTTAGAATGAAAGTTTCTCATTTTGGAAACATCCCCCAGGCTGTGTCTAAGCCATGTCTCTGCAATATCCTTTCTTTCAAGAGTGCTAGTTCTGCAAGGTTCACATGAGAGCTTCTGTAAAGTTTGGAAGGTAGGAGACAAGGTACTGGCAGAAGTAAAGCTGTGAGGACAGGGTGTGAGTCGTGCTTGGGTAGCTCAGTTGGTAGAGCACTTACCCGCGTAAGGCAAAGGTCTCGAGTTCGAGTCTTGGTCCGGCACACAGTTTTAATCTGCCATGAAGTCTCATTTCAAATAAGGTCAAAATAAGGATAAGATCATAAATTTGAGAATATACATGGTCCAAATTGCTTATTGCATGTTACAACAGGTAGGTTGATTTAATGTAGTATACAGATCCACTGGAAAGGACAGATATTTTGGAGAATGGTATCAATGATGTAGATGATGACTTTTGTCATAGGAAAGGGTGAAGGGAGTGTAGGTAGAGTGGATAATTCATGACAGTGGGAGCAGATATGACTTTGCAGCTTCAAGCATAAGTCAGATAAAATGGATTATATATTATGTGGGTGACAGACTGTATCCTCCTCCACATAGAACATTTACACATCCAAAATATTCCATAGCCTCATGTATGACAAGTTTCTTTGATTGCTACAACTCCAAAGCTCTAGCACTCTCATCAAATTCTTCAATGAGTTAACTTCCAATTCTAGTAATCCTCTACATCTACAATAATTCACTCCCCAACATTACGCTTATACACACTTTACAGGGTGTTTTTGTAAGGGTGTATAAAAATTTAAAAGCACATAGAGGACACTCCACTGAACAATTCAAGGTAGGGAACCAGGGCTCAGAAACGCCAGCTGAAGGAGGCAATAGGAATATAACCACATTACTGTGTACTTTTTTATTTACATTAGTTACAATTAACTGTAAATACCATAACTGATACAATGAACGTACCATTTGCACTGTATCTTACAAAGTTGCTGAAACTGATGGCCATCAACCTGGCATGTTTTGAATCACATCACAGGCAGCTACAATTCTGGAAACTAATTGCATCTCTGTATCCACTGGGGTCTCATACACAAGTGACTTTAGATATCCCTATAGGAAATAATCAAGGGGATTCAGGTCAGGTGACCACACAGGCAATGAGATAGCACCTCCCGTTCCAATCCAGTAATAAGGAAATACAGCATTGAGATGGCTATGGACATCCACAATGAAGTGAGGCGGCACACCATCTTGTTGTATCCACATCCTCTAACGAACAGCCAGGGGTACATTCTCCAGCAACTGCGATAGGACCCTTTGCATGAATGTCACGTACAGGTAGGCATTCAGATGGCCAGGTACAAGATATGGCTCAGTGAGACTGTTGCCCAGATATTCAAAGGAAAACATACTAGATGTTGTAACTCTACTTCAGTGTGAGGGTTTTCCTCATCCCACAAATGGCTGTTCCTGCAGTTTGAAGAACCATCACAATCAAATTAGGCCTTGTCAGTAAATAGCACATTTAGGAGGAAATCTGGTCAAATCCATCCACTGTTAGTGCAACCACTGACACAATGCGACCCTTGGTGCAAAATCAATCACAGGTATTACATGGACTCGTTGTGGGTGAGATGATTGTAATTGTTATTCATGGAGTACTCATCACATGCTAGTATGTGTAGCACCCATTTCACATGCAATACAATGAGTACTTGTAGTGGGGCCCACAGTAACATGTTCCAGCACATCCTCTTCAAAATGAGTGTGCAATTGGTTATCATGTTTCCCGTCCCTCATATCTTCTTTCAAATGAACCAGTCTTCTGCATTCACTGATCAAGAGAAATAAACACTCATCATGACAGTTGATGCCTGTTAGGAAATACTTCCCTGTAAAGCCTTTCAGAAGGGAGAGCATGCCAGTGAGTGCTGCAAAACTGTACCAGTATGTTACATGACATTGTACTGTACATCTCTGAATAGTTCTAACTAATGAATGGGTTAGTCACTGACCCATAGCACTTTCTGTCATGGGGCAATGTAAATACAGTACAACACAGCCCCTTATGAACAAGTAAAGTAAACAAAATCTGCATCATAACTTCCTAGTAATCAGGCTTGTCCTCCATATTTCCTCACAGGAAATAAAGAATACATATGTAAATAAACAGTACGGTATATGTAAACTTGTATGCATTTTAGTTGTAAATAAACTGGGAAAAAGTAATGCTGACAAAGCTGTAGACAAGTTTACATCCATATCTCCTTAAGCTGGCTTCTCCGATCCTAAGTACCATACCTCAAATTGTTCAGTAGAGCATTCATTATGTCTTGTTGCATTTTTGCATGCTCTTATGGAAACACACTGTATATACTCTCCAATTGGAAATTCAACTGACTCACCCCATCTGACCAGAAAATCCACCCTAACATTTGTTCATCTCTCCATACCTAATCGAATTCTCCTTTCCTCTCCATATCAGAACTCTTTTCTCCTCCTCCCTCCCCAGAAGCCTGGTTTGAAATCTTTTCCCAATTATCTCCAACCACAAACTCACAGTTACTGAAGGCTTTATCCTTCATATTTTAACAACACTCTAGTCCGCTTCTAATTTTCCATTTCTATAGAGTTGGTTCTCCTCATGTACCTAATACTCACCATCATCTTCAACTTGACAGAGTCCAAACAAACCAACCCTTTCTCTTTCTACATAGAACATCCACTCAATCACAGTATTAACATTTAAAGTATCTAACACAATTGCTTTATTCGTAAAGAAATTCACTGAAAAGCAGCTTCAACTTTGTACCTCTGATAGTTCACCATAACCTGTAGGGGATGAAATAACAGTAAATAAGTATAGGTCATCATAAGGATGGAACAAACAGTTGGCATTGATAGCATGCCAGGACTATACTTACACTTATTAGACAGCATTGTTGATATATTTGTGAACTCTATTGGTGCAATGTACCTCTGAAATCATCATTCATCACTTCAGTAACCAGTGTCTCCCTCTTATACCCTACAACCACAATATGCCCTTCAAACCTTATTACCCATTGCTGGAGTTTTCTCATCACTTTACAATACATGCATTCTGACAGAGTCAAGACAATCAGTCATCAAACAAAAGTCCTAGCATTCTCAAGTTCATCATAATACAGCCCTGGCAGGACTTCAGTATATATGTTCAGGGTGTGCAGATTAAACATAAAATGTAATAACTTCAGACATAATTGAGATATTTAGTGGCAGTTTTAGCCATGTGGACTCCACAGCAGAAGATGTTCAGTGTACTTTCTCATGGAGCTAAAGTCTGCGACACTGGTACAATGACAGTTTTGGTGTGAGTATGGACTGCAACCCACCGACAGTGTTCCCACTTATGACGTTGTTGTGGTCTTCAGTCCTCAGACTGGTTTGATGCAGCTCTCCATGCTACTCTTATCCTGTGCAAGCTTCTTCATCTCCCAGTACCTACTGCAGCCTACATCCTTCTGAATCTGCTAGCAATCAGGAAGTGAGACAAGTGGGTGTGGGAAACTGGGGGTTTGCTTTCAATACTGGATAATCTGCCGAGCACACAGTTCCAAGAGCTGTTGTTGAATTAATATGTATGTCCTTCCAGCAGAGCCCTCATGTAATAGTTGGCAGTCAGTAATCTACCAGATCTGTGCCATCACATTCGTGGAGCTTTCACAAATGTTATGCCAGAATGCTGAAAAACACTTGGAGAGAAGTGAAACACACATTAGATGTCTTTTGCGCCATTAACAGGGCATATGATGGTGTGTATTTGGTGTAAGTGTGCGTGTGTGTGTGTGTGTGTGTGTGTGTGTGTGTGTGTGTGTGTGTGTGTGTGTGTGAGTGTGTTTATTTAAAAAAAAATTAAATAAAAAAAATATTTCAATTACGATACATACTGAAAAATACTGTCAATAAATATCTCATATACTTCTCACATTATTGCATGTCATACTATTACATGTTTAAACCAGACACCCTGTATTTTTTCAATGCAATGGCGTATTGCAGTAAAAAAAGAAAAAATCAATGAGACCCTTGAAAAATTTTTCATAACCCATGAAACATGGCCTGAGTGGTGGAAAATGATACCAGAAATGGCAATAGGAACTCAACAAGGAGCATACAAAAGTGGGCAGAGCTAGCTTGACAGGAACATTTTGTGTACAGTTACTAAACCTTTCATTCACATCATATGCAAATACAGTTGATAAGGCTAGTAGTATCATGGAGCTGATGAGCATCGCCTTATTACTACTTAAACCAGTACAAGTGTCAAAGGAACAGACTACAAATTAATTGCTCCAAGGAGGTGGAATTTGAAATGTGTTAAGAAGAAACTATCTTAGTGCAGATCTGATGAAAGCAGACTGTGAACAAATTGAATATAGTAGCATTTATTACCAATAACATTGTCAATTCGGAATTTCTCGAGGGAATAACCAGCTGTCTGTGTTCTTTTATTTATTTATGTTTGAGTTCCATGTATCCTGGATGTGAGCATATCACTAGTGTGTAGGGAACATCAGATAATTAAAGTGATAACTATCTATAAATGGTCATAAGGCTTACAGTCTAAATCATATTTAAGGTGATACATGAAAAATGTGATTCAATTGCTCAGATAACTGCAGTAATAATAATCACACAAATAAATCACAAGCTTTACACTCTAATTCATGTTGTTGTTGTTGTTGTGGTCTTCAGTCCTGAGACTGGTTTGATGCAGCTCTCCATGCTACCCTATTCCGTGTAAGCTTCTTCATCTCCCAGTACTTACTGCAACATACATCCTTCTGAATCTGCTTAGTGTATTCATCTCTCGGTCTCCCTCTACGATTTTTACCCTCCACACTGCCCTCCAATGCTTAATTTGTGATCCCTTGATGCCTCAGAACATGTCCTACTAACCGGTCCCTTCTTTTTGTCAAGTTGTGCCACAAACTCCTCTTCTTCCCATTCTATTCAATACTTCATCATTAGTTATGTGATCTATCCATCTAAGCTTCAGCATTCTTCTGTAGCACCACATTTCGAAAGATTCTATTCTCTTCTTGTCCAAACTATTTATCATCTATGTTTCACTTGCAAACATGGCTACACTCCATACAAATACTTTCAGAAACGACTTCCTGACACTTAAATTTATACTCGATGTTAACAAATTTCTCTTCTTTAGAAATGCTTTCCTTGCCATTGCCAGTCTACATTTTATATCTTCTCTACTTCGACCATTATCAGTTATTTTGCTCCCCAAATAGCAAAACCCCTTTACTACTTTAAGTGTCCCATTTCCTAATCTAATTCCCTCAGCATCGCCCGACTTAATTTGACAACATTCCATTATCCTTGTTTTGCTTCTGTTGATGTTCATCTTATATCCTCCTTTCAAGACACTGTCCATTCCGTTCAACTGCTCTTGCAAGTCCTTTGCTGACTCTGATAGAGTTACAATGTCATCGGCGAAACTCAAAGTTTTTATTTCTTCTCCATGGTTTTTAGTAACTACTCCGAATTTTTCTTTTGTTTCCTTTACTGCTTGCTCAATATGCAGATTGAATAACATCTGTGATAGGCTGCAACCCTGTCTCACTCCCTTCCCAACCACTGCTTCCCTTTCATGCCCCTCAACTCTTATAACTGCCATCTGGCTTCTGTACAAATTGTAAATAGCCTATTGCTCCCCGTATTTGACCCCTGCCACCTTCAGAATTTGAAAGAGAGTATTCCAGTCAGCATTTTCAAAAGCTTTCTCTAAGTCTACAAATGCTAGAAATGTAGGTTTGCCTTTCCTTAATTTAAGATAAGCCACAGGCTCAGCATTGCTTCACGTGTTCCATCACTTCTACGGAATCCAAACTGATATTCCCCAAGGTCGGCTTCTACCTGTTTTTTCATTCATCTGTAAAGAATTTGTGTTGGTATTTTGCAGCCATGACTTATTAAACTGATAGTTTGGTAGTTTACACATCTGTCAACACCTGCTTTCTTTGGGATTGGAATTATTATATTCTTCTTGAAGTCTGAGGGTATTTCGCCTGTATCATACATCTTGCTCACCAGATGGTGCAGTTTTATCAGGGCTGCCTCTCCCAAGGCTATCAGTAGTTCTAATGGAATGTTGTCTCCTCCTGGGGCCTTGTTTCAACTTAGGTCTTTCAGTGCTCTCTCAGACTCTTCACGCAGTATCATATCCCATTTCATCTTCATCTATGTCATCTTCCATTTCCGTAATAATGTCCTCAAGTACATCACCCTTGTATAGACCCTCTATATACTCCTTCCACCTTTCTGCTTTCGCTTCTTTGCTTAGAACTGGTTTTCCATCTGAGCTCTTGATATTCATGAAAGAGGTTCTCTTTTTGCTTTAGGTCCCTTTAATTTTCCTGTAGGCAGCATCTATCTTACCGCTAGTGGGATAAGCCTTACATCCTTACATTTGTCCTCTAGCCATCCCTGCTTAGCCATTTTGCACTTCCTGTCAATTTCATTTTTGAGACGTTTGTATTCCTTTTTGCCTGCTTCATTTACGGCATTTTTATATTTTCTTCTTTCATCCATTAAATTCAATATTTCTTCTGTTACTCAAGGATTTCTACTAGCCCTCATCTTCTTACCTACATGATCCTCTGCTGCCTTCACTACTTCATCTCTCAGAGGTACCCATTCTTCTTCTACTGTACTTCTTTCCCCCATTCCTGTCAATTGTTCCCTTATGCTCTCCCTGAAACTCTGTACAACCTCTGGTTTAGTCAGTTTATCCATGTCCCATCTCCTTAAATTCCCACCTTTTTGCAGTTTCCTCAGTTTTAAACTACAGTTCATAACCAATAGATTGTGGTCAGAGTCCACATCTGCCCCTGGAAATGTTTTACAATATAAAACCTGGTTTGTAAATCTCTGTCTTACCATTATATTTTCCATCTGACACCTTCTAGTATCTCCAGGATTCTTCCATGTATACAAGCTTCTTTTATGATTCTTGAACCAAGTGTTAGCTATGATTAAGTTATGCTCTGTGAAAAACTCTACCAGGCGGCTTCCTCTATCATTTCTTAGCCCCAATCCATATTCACCTACTATGTTTGCTTCTCTTCCTTTTCCTACTGTCGAATTCTAGTCACCCATGACTATTAAATTTTCGTCTCCCTTCACTACCTGAATAATTTCTTTTGTCTCATCATACATTTCATCAATTTCTTCATCATCTGCAGAGCTAGTTAGCAAATAAACTTGTACTACTGTAGGGTTGGGCTTTGTGTCTATCTTGGCCACAATAATCATTTCACTATGCTGTTTGTAGTAGCTTACCTGCACTCCTATTTTTTATTCATTATTATACCTACTCCTGCATTACCCCTATTTGATTTTGTATTTATAACCCTGTATTCACCTGACCAAAAGTCTTGTTCCTCCTGCCACCGAACTTCACTAATTCCCACTGTATCTAACTTAAACCTATTCATTTCCCTTTTTAAATTTTCTGACCTACCTGCCTGATTAAGGGATCTGACATTCCACGCTCTGATCCGTAAAACGCCAGTTTTCTTTTTCCTGATAATGATAATGACGTCCTCCTGAGTAGTCCCCACCCGGAGATCCAAATGGGGACTATTTTATCTCTGGAATATTTTACCCAAGAGGACACCATCATCATTTAACCATACAGTAAAGCTGCATGCCCTCAGGAAAAATTATGGCTGTAGTTTCCCCTTGCTTTCAGCCATTCGCAGTACCAGCACAGCAAGGCCGTTTTGGTTAGTGTTACAAGGCCATATCAGTCAATCATCCAGACTGTTGCCCCTGCAACTACCAAAAAGGCTGCTGCTTCTCTTCAGGAACCACATGTTTGTCTGGACTCTCAACAGATACCCCTCCGTTGTGGTTGCACCTACGGTACGGCTATCTGTATCGCTGAGGCATGCAAGCCTCCCCACCAACGGCAAGGTCCATGGATCATGGGAGGCTCTAATTCATATATGAAGTTTACTGCCAATAAAACACATTCCTTAAGTATTGCACACTGTCAGATTATTCCTATAAGAAATTGTAAGAACTCTCCAAAAGATTTTACTTTTTATTTTTTTTCTTTATTTTATTTTTTACACTGGTCAAATCACCAATGACTGATTTGATGTGTCGTGCTGAGAGTTTTCATATTTTTGTGAAGATTATGTTCACTTCTTACATTACTATCATGATATGTACTGTTTATTTTGTAGACTGAAGTAAAGAAGCAATTACTAGAAGTCTAAGAAAACTTTGTTATTAAAAATGCATGTGTAAACAGTGGCATTATGTGGTCCAACTTACACACTGTCAATTTTTTACAACATTCTAAATATAGCTTTCTGTCTGGTATGAAAAAATTTGAGACTTAAATTTTTCAAAAGATCCTTTGAGGGAGAAGCCTTATCATGGAAAGACCTTCACCTTAGTCAGTGGGAATCATTCCAAGATTTTGAAAAGAAAGTCTTGAATAAACTGTTGTCAGAATCAGAACAGGATAGTATCAAGAGGGAATCAAAGGTTTCTGCAGGAACCAATTAAAGAAATTAGCACATTTAGACAAAGCTTTTGATAAAATGACTCAGATTTATACACTTACAAGAAGTTTGCCTCAGACACTACAATAGGGTCTGGAGGAGTGTCCAGAGGAGTAACTAGACCAGTTCTTGATATTTGTTGATAAGTTGGACAGTGATATGGAGAGAAGTGTTGACAGAACTTTAATCAAGAGGAAAAATTATCATGGAGAAGAAATTCTGGTTTCAATAGAGAAAATTGTGGGAGAAGAGCTTATGCAAACCACTTGATTCAACATCAAAACAATGGGGCAAGAGATTTTAATGGGAATGTAAGAGACGGACACTAGGAAAGATGTGGTGATAGCTGAAATAGAAGACAGGATGGAGTAAATGAAATACACCCACACTGAGTACAAAAAAATGTGGTAACTCAAATGCATGCTACATGGAGGAAGGATGACAGGAGTAATAGACAAGACAATTTAAGGTGGCCTCAATGCGGGTGCACAGCATAAATGGCTGCCAATCAAATTTTCACTGAATTAATAAATAGTTTAAAGCTAATTCACTGTCAGAAAACTTTGGGAAGACACATTATATGCAGTTCAGAACCTGTAAGAGATTTCCTTCCAGCATGTGTACTTCATATGAAGACATGCAGATCAGAGAGGCTGACAATGTTAATTTTTTGGGATTACAACTTGATAAATAATCAGTTGGGAAAGGTACAGAACTGCTGAATCACCTAAACAAGTCCGCATTTGCAATGTGAATGACATCTGATGTAGGAAATGTTAATATAACAAACTTCCATATTTCACTTGCTTTCACTATATTATATGTCATATGGGATTGCGTTCTGGGGTAACTCGTGAAATCAAACAGTAGTTTTTAAGCGCAAAACCTGTAATGTGTAGTGTAAATTCAAGAACATCATGTAGAAACCTGTTCACAGAACTGGATATTCTAACCACTGGTTCTCAGAATATTTATTCCTTAATTAAATATGCTACAAACAGTAGATATCTGTTGCAAACCAATAGCTCAATACATAGTATCAATATTAGGAACAAGAACAATCTAGATAGAGACCTAAAATCACTTACTTTGGTCCAAAAAGGGGTCCAGTATTCAGGAACACACATTTTAAATAAATTCCCAGCAACCATTAGTAGTAGTAGAAGTAACAGTAGTAGTTTATTCATTCAGAGACAATGTACATTGCATGGATTTCATAAAATATATATATATATATATATATATATATATATATATATATATATATATATATATATATATATATACACAAGCCCCTCTCCTCACGCTCAGTCTGTGGAATCGATTCGTTAGTATTTGATGTGGTTTACGAAATGTATGCAGCGGTAACGTTAGGTGACTCACCATATATATATATATATATATATATATATATATATATATATATATGTATATATACATAATACTGCTGGATATATTTCGTATACCACATCAAATACTGACGAAGCAATTCCACAGACCGAACGTGAGGAGAGGGGTTAGTGTAATTGGTTAATACAAACCATAAAAAAATGCACGGAAGTATGTTCTTTAACACAAACCTACGTTTTTTTAAATGGAACCCCAATAGTTTTGTTAGCAAATCTGAACATATAAACAAATACGTAATCAATGCCATTTGTTGCGTTGTAAAATGTTAATTACATCCGGAGATATTGTAATTTAAAGTTGACGCTTGAGTACCACTCCTCCGCTGTTTGATCGTGTGTATCGGAGAGCACCGAATTACGTAGGGATCCAAAGGGAACGGTGATGGACCTTAGGTACAGAAGAGACTGGAACAGCACATTATGTCCACATGCTAACACCTTTTTGTTGGTCTTTTTCACTGACACACATGTACATTACCATGAGGGGTGAGGTACACGTACACACGTGGTTTCTGTTTTCAATTACGGAGTGGAATAGAGTGTATCCTGACATTTCAGGCCAATAGATGTTCAATGTGGTGACCATCATTTGCTGCACACAATTGCAATCTCTGGCGTAATGAATGTCGTACACGCCGCAGTACATCTGGTGTAATGTCGCCGCAGGCTGCCACAATACGTTGATTCATATCCTCTGGGGTTGTAGGCACATCACGGTACACATTCTCCTTTAACGTACCCCACGCAAATAAGCCCAGAGGTGTAAGATCAGGAGAACGGGCTGGCCAAATTATGCGTCCTCCACGTCCTATGAAACGCCCGTCGAACGTATACCTCACCCCTCATGGTAATGTACATGTGCGTCAGTGAAAAAGAGCAATAAAAAGGTGTTAGCATGTGGACATAATGTGCTGTTCCAGTCTCTTCTGTACCTAAGGTCCATCACCACTCTCTTTGTATCCCTACATAATTTGGTGCTCTCCAATACACACGATCAAACAGTGGAGGAGTGGTACTCAAGCGTCAACTTTAGGTTATAATATCTCCGGATGTAATTAACATTTTACAATGCAACAAACGGCACTGATTACGTATTTGTTTATATGTTCAGATGTGCTAACAAGACTAATGGGGTTCCATTTAAAAAACGTAGGTTTGTGTTAAAAAACATACTTCCGTGCATTTTTTTATGGTTTGTATTAACCAATTACACTAGCCCCTCTCCTCACAATCGGTCTGTGGAATCGATTTGTCAGTATTTGATGTGGTTTACGAAATACATCCAGCGGTAATGTTAGGTGGCTCACCCTGTATATATAAACATAAATGGTGAACAATACTCTACACAACACAAATGTGCGTAGTAGACTACACAACATCAGACCACATTGAAATAGCATGTACAACTTTGATTAATTACATTAATGTACGAGAAAGACATTTTACACGGAATACACAGTTGATATTTAGATATAACACATGATAATTCTAACATTTTTGTAAATATTATTTATTTAGATCATAGCAACAGTAAGATAAAATTTACTATTGCCTCAGAGTACATAAATCTAACTGTTTTGTATGAAGCTATTCCAGGTAATCATTTACACTATAATAGCAGATGGTCATTCAAAATTTGAATACTGCTTCTTTAAATGAAGACAATTTTTTTAGTTCTTTTAACTTTAGCAGTAGTTTGTTATACAATCTACTTCGTTGCATGTTTGTTTGTTTCCACTTTCTTGTGTTGTAAGTTTGTTGATCTGAGTTGGATTTGAAATTGTCAATATTTCTTTTTACATTAAGTACCCCCCGGTGGTACCCCAATTGGCAGAGTCTGAATATCCTATCTGTAAACAATACTTTATTTTTTACTGTTTGTTGTTGCAATTTCTACTACCTGTTTCCTATTATTGAAATATGACTGAAACCACTTTTTTGCCACTCCTCGTATACCGACATATTCTAATTTGTCTAGGAGGATATCATGTTGGACAGTATCAAATGCCTTTGATAAGTGCAAGTTTATTCCTATTGTACTGTTGTTCCTATCTAGCCCCATTACAATATTTTCAATGAGTTGGGTGATGGCTGACTCTATGCTCATTCCTTTGTGAAAGCTGTGTTGGTTTACAGACAATAGATTGAATATCTCGACGTAATTTGTAATTCTGTTTTTCATCACTGTCTCTATTACATTTGAAAATACCAACAATAAAGCTATTGGTCTATAGTTTCCCACTTCATGTATATTGCCCTTTTTATACAATGGTTGAATTTTTGAAATTTTTAATCATTGTGGAAAGACTCCTTCTGACAATGATATGTTTATGATGTGTGAGAGAGGTTCTGATATGACACTAGCACATCTTGTCATGACTGAACAAGGTACCTCGTCAATCCCCAAGGACATTTTATTATTCATTGTTTATATTATTCGATTAACATCCAATTTGTTCGTGGGAGGTAGCAATACTGAATTAACATTTTGTTCTCCTGGGATTGATGTTCTAATAATCCAAGAACAATTTTTACTCAGATTGATTGGACTATTTATGAGGTATTCATCAATGTAAGTTGCTAAACTTTGCCTCAAAGCACAGTTTAAACAGGGTTTGAAAGACTTCTTGCTAGACGTCTCCTTCTACGCTATAGATGAATATGTTAACAGAGAGTGTTAGACCAGTATCAGTAAAAATGTCTGTTAGATTTCAGTTTTGACAGATCTTGGTCACGACAGTCAAGACTTGGTTTTTGTGTACAAGAGCTTCATTAAAAGTGAATAAATAGGTTTCATTCTCACAGTGTATTAATTCTGTACGTAATAGCAGTTTTAATATACTGTAATTATTCACATATTTTGACAGTCTCCTGACAAGTAATCAGGGAAGTGAGTATAATATTGAAATGTTCTGTTTTTTTATGTTATACTTTCTGCCATGTTCCACACCTATGAGAATCATCTCATTATTGTCTTAATGAAACGAAAACTGAATTTAATCTAATCTCTAATCAAAACTAATCTTAAGAATCATAAAAAGAGATTGCATAAATGGAAAAAATGGAGACACTGGAAGGTTTCAGAATGATTACAAAATTGTAGTACAGAGATTATGGACATTTTCAGGAGCAGATATGGACTCAAACAACAATTTATTGGTTGTGAATTACAGATTAAAACTGCAGAATTTGCAAAAAAGTAGGAATGGAGATGAATCTGATAAGTTGAAAGAACAAATATTGTCGAGAGTTTTAAAGAGTGCATTAGGCAACAACTGACCAAAACAAAGGGAAGACAAACAGTAAATGACGAAAAAGTTGCTTAGAGAAATGAAATTGTGAAGGCAGTTGAGGATCAAATAGATAAAAAATACAAGGCCTAGCAGAAATAAACTGCAAAGTGGCTAGCAGGAATGGGTAAAGGAGAAATGTAAGTCTATAAATGCACATATAACCAGGGGAAAGATAGATACTGCCTACTGATATGCTGAAGAGGCCTTTGGACAAAAAAGAAGCCGCTGTAAGAATATCAACAGCTCAGATGGAGAACCACTCTTAAGGAAAGAAGGTAAAGCTGAAAAGCAGGTGGAATATGTAAAGGGACTATACAAGGGAAATCAATTTGATGGCAGTATTGTAGAAAGGAAAGGGGAAGCAGATGAAAAGGAAATTGGAGATAAGATACTGTGAGAAGAATTTGAAAGGGCACTGAAAGACCTAAGCCAAAACTAGGGCCCTAAAGTCAATGACGTTCCCTCAGAACTGTTGATATCCTTGGGCCATGACAAAACTCACCCACCTGGTGTGCAAGATATGTATATTATGCAGGGGAAATACTCTAAAACTTCATAAAGAATGTAGTAATTCTACATTCAAAGAAAGCAGATGCTGACACACATGTGAATATTACCTAACTACCACTTTAATAAATCATGGTTGCGAAATATTGACAGGAACTATTTTCAGAAGAATAGAGAACTGTTAGAAACCATCTGTGGAGAAGACCAGTTTCAGTTCTGGCAAAATGTTGGAACACACAACTCAATACTGACCTTACGATTTATCTTGGAAGATAGGATAAAGAAAGTTAAACCCATGTTTACAGCTTTTGTAGACTCAGAGAAAACTTATGACAATGTTTAATGGTGCACACTCTTTGAAATTCTGAAGGTAGCAAGGATAAAATGCAGGTAGAAAAAGGTTATATACAACTTGTACAAAAAACAGATGGCAGTTATAACAGCCAAAGGGCATGAAAGGGAAGCAGTGGTTGAGGAGGGAGTCAGATAGGGTTTTAGCAAAGAGAAAAAATGAATAGGATCTTCCTTGAAGGAAAGTTAATGCAATTTAATTTTGTACTGGAAAACGTTTTTCTAAATGTCACATTTTGTGAGATTTTCAAGGAAAACCTAAAAAAGTGACCTTTATACTCACACACACACACACACACAGCCCACTGCCCAGGATTTTTAGTACGTTGTTCATAACACTCACTACCACTGGACAAAAATTTGTGACTACACAATCTCTTTTCTCATGTCATCATTTTATGGACTTCATTAACTTGGCCATGCAGTAATCAGGTTCAAATGAATGTAGGTTACAGAAGTTATTCAGAGGTGAAGAGACTTGTGCAGGATAGAGATGCATGGAAACCACATCAAACCAATCTTTTACCTGAGGACCACAACCAAAACATAAAATTCCATTCTTAGCCCTAGGCAGGATCACTTTGCCTGTATGAAAACTTTTAATACTTCTAATATTGTAACTCTGAATTATACATTTCATCTTAAATTTAATCTCATTATTAGCTTTCATTACCATTACAGAGAAACTATAGTGGCTGGTTGGTTGATTTTGGGCCAGGGGACCAAATGGCGAGTTCATTGGTCCCACTGGATTAGGGAAGGACTGGGAAAGAATTCGGCCATGCCCTTTCAAAGTAACCATCCTGCCGTTTGCCTGAAGTGATTTACAGAAATCATGGGAAACCTAAATCAGGACTGCTGGATGTGAATTTGAACTGTCGTCCTGAATGTGAGTCCAATGTGCTAACCACTGCGTCATCTCATATGGTAAACTGTATTGGTATGTAAGTGTAAGAATCATGTGGCAGTTGTGATGTGTATATATCTGCTTATAGTCCCTTTGTCAGTCAAAGTCCATTGATGAAACTTTCATTCATCATCAGCATTCAAATGACGTGCTTCTGAGTCTGGTGTCTTCACAGAACAACATGCGAACAACTTTGTCCACAGAGGTTACAGTCATAAAAAAGACAAGAGGCAATATATGCTGCCTACAGCTATAAATAAAACAGTATTCAACTATGTATTATGTATCAGTTTCTGTGTACAGCATGACAAGAAGACTTAGAATTGTAAGTATATAAACCTATATGGAAAAAATTTTCTGGTTGGAAAAGAGAAATAGACACAAGAAATTTGATAAAAAAGCAGACTGGTTTACTGAAATTAATCCTATATCTTTCATATTTTAATTTTTCGATACATTCCCTTACATAAAACATAGGTGTACAAGGATAAAATGTTAGTAAGATTAGATTAGATTAGATTAGTACTTGTTCCATAGATCATGAATACGACAATTCGTAATGATGTGGAACATGTCAGGTTAATAAAAGGTATCTATACAAGATACTACATTACACAAAATACTACATGACACTTATTATTTTTATTTTTTTTTTGTGGGGGTTGGGGAAATTACCCACTTACTATATCCAAAAAATCATCTAATGAGTAGAAGGAGCTGCCATTAACAATTTCTTTGGCTATATAGCTATCTGTCAGACTTGTGATGCTATGAGGTAAGTGACCAAAGACTTTTGTGGCAGCATAATTTACCCCCTTCTGAGCCAAAGTTAGATTTAACCTTGAGTAGTGAAGATCATCCTTTATCCTAGTCTTGTAGCCATGTACACTGCTATTACTTTTGAATTCATTCGGATTGTTAATAACAGATTTCATAAGTGAATATATATATTGTGAGGCTACAGTGAAGATCTCTAGCTCTTTAAATAAGTGTCTGCAGGATGATCTTGGATGAGCTCCAGAAATTATTCTGATTACACATTTTTTGCAATTAACACTCTTTTACTCAATGATGTGTTACCCCAGAATATGATGCCATACGAAAGCAGAGAATGAATATAGGCATGGTAAGCATAAGTAGCTGAACTCAAACATTTCAGCAGATCCTCAGTGTGTTTTTTCCAGTTCAACCCCTCATCAATGCATACACCTAGAAATTTTGAATATTCTACCTTAGCTACCAATTTCTGATCGAAGTCTATATTTATTAATGGTGTCATTCCATTTACTGTGTGGAACTGTATATACTGAGTTTTGTCAAAGTTTAATGAGAGCCCATTTGCAGAGAAACACTTAATGATTTTCTGAAAAACATCGTTTACAATTTCACCAGTTAATTCTTGTCTGTTGGGTGTGATAGCTATACCTGTATCATCGGCAAAAAGTACCAGCTTTGCATCTTCATGAATATAGAATGGCAAGTCATTAATGTATATTAATAACAGCAGAGGACCCAAGACAGAACCTTGCGGCACCCCATTCTTGATTGTTCCCCAGTTTTTTGCATATTATGTGAACTGCTTATTTCAACTTTCTGCACTCTTCCAGTTAGGTATGATTTAAACCATTTGAGCACTGTCCCATTCATACCACAGTACCTGAGCTTATCTAGAAGTATTCCATGATTTACACAATCAAAAGCCTTTGATAAGTCACAAAAAATCCCAACGGGTGACTTCCGGTAAACAGCAAGTACACTGATGACAAATCACCCAAGTGGTCATGTGGCAATTTTTTCTCAGAGAAACGGAAATACATGTTACACAAATAAAATTAAATGCTTATCTTTGTTTCTGACTGGCTTTAATCACATTCTTCTGAAGAGCATGCAAAATTCCTGTTTAATGCTTTCTTGATTATTCCTGCCATCTTCTTTATTCTGATAGACAGTGTACTATGTCTACTACAAATTAAAATTGATTTGAAATCTAACAGTAGTTGGCATACAGTACTGTTACTACAAATGTTGTTCCCCTTTTAGATTTCAGAGTAGTTCATTTGAGATTCATCATCTTCAGTGGGGCATAAGATCTGCTGATTAATTAATCCTCTTTGTCCTGTTGTGTCTACTCAACAAGGAGCATACAAAAGTGGACAGAGCTCACTTGACAGGAACATTTTGTGTACAGTTACTAAACCTTTCATTCACATCATATGCAAATACAGTTGATAAGGCTAATAGCATCATGGAGCTGATGAGCATCCTCTTATTACTACTTAAAGCAGTACAAGTGTCACAGGGACAGACTTCAAATTAATTGGTCCAAGAAGGTGGAATTTGAAATGTGTTAAGAAGAAACTATCTTAGTGCAGATTTGATGAAAGCAGACTGTGAACAAATTGAATATAGTAGCATTTATTACCAATAACATTGTCAGTTCAGAATTTCTTTTATTTATTTTTGTTTGAGTTCCATGTATCCTCGATGTGAGCATATCACTAGTGTGTAGGGAACATCAGATAATTACAGTGATAACTATCTATAAATGGTCATAAGGCTTGAAGTCTAAATCATATTTAAGGCGATATGTGAAAATTGTGATTCAAGTGCTCAGATAACTGCAGTAATAATAACCACACAAGCAAATTATGAGCCTTACACTCTAATTCATATATAAAGTTTACTGTGAATAAAACACATTCCTGAAATATTGCACACTGTCAGACTATTACTATAAAGAATTGTAAGAACTCTCCAAAAGTGTTTTTATGTTGGTGGGATCAACAATGATTGATTTGATGTGCTGTGCTGAGATTTTTTATATTTTTGTGAAGATTATGTTCATTTCTTACATTACAATCATTATACGCACTGTTTATTTTGTGGATTGTTTAATTCTTGTTGACAAATCACAAAAGTGAAAGACATGCATTGGCACTGATGGTGACAATCCCCACAGCTGTTTCAATATATTTCTGTAAGAGCATAATTTTGATGATCCTATTCTGTAACATAAGAATTTTATTTGCTTGGGACTTGTTTTTCCAGGATATGTAATAAGTGAATGCAAATACCAAAGGTATGCAGCTTTGATTGTTTCCACATCAGAAACAGATGCTATCAAGTGAATGGCAAATGTTCTCAGATTCAATGTTTTGTACACCATAAGCTGGGGTTAAATTGCCCTTTGTAGGTAACTTTGGCCCACTGGTCGGAAAAAGTTTTAAATTTTTAGTCCTGCTAAAATTACACCATTAGCATGAAATAAATAAAATATTATGTATTTACAGTGTAAGAAGAACAATTCACAAGGCTGTGAGTTTCATGAAATAATATTGTATTTTCATCACTGGACTCAGTGTTAATCATAAATATTTTAACAGCTATTAAAATCCAGTAACTTCTGCCTGGAGCATTCACATACTTTAAGGTAAAAATATGCTGAGCGTACTTTTGTATTCAATCAGTATTAGGTAATAAGGTGAGAAAGTGCTATTTGTGTAAAATTCAATTCTTTCTTTATTTCTTTCGTACTTCAGATGTCTGCGTCTAGCGTAAGTCATGAAACAGTGCAAACATTTTCAAATGTCAGTGAGGCATGTAACTGAGGCAGAAATTGGGGACCAGCCCGGTATTCACCTAGTGGGATGTGGAAAATCGCCTAAAAACCATATACAGGCTGGCCGGCATACTGTCCCTCGTTGTTAATCCGCTGGGTGGAATCGATCTGGGGCCGGCGAGCATACCTGAGTCCAGGAAGGAGCGCATTGGTGCTCTCGGCCACCCTGGTGGGTATTTGTGTAAAATTAAATTCAGGCAATTTATTTTATACTTCTGTAAAATGTTGCACATTTTTGCACCATACTATGTGGCTAACGAAGGGTTTCAAACAGTTCAGTGAAGAAAGGCACAGTACTGCTCAGGCACTGGAACAAGCTGAGGAATCAATGCTCATCACTACAAACAGATATAACACTCTAGCTGATGCATCGGTGCAGGGGCCTATGAATGCCGACTACGTTATGACAGCACTGTTCAATTTTAGAAAGTTGACAAGTAGAGAGCTACCACAATGAGAAAAAAGTACACTAACATCCAGGAGGAAATTTATAACCATGCAGAGTATAGACGGACTACACAAAGATATTCAGAAGCAGAATAACTACAATTCATTGATACTGAATGACTGACTATGATGTGCTCGCCCAGTAGAAAGTAGAGGACTAACTCAGCCTCCAGCAAGCACCAGTTTTTCAGCTGGCCAACTCTTCAGGTACACAATTCACCCAGCAGATGGGGCTGGGCTAGGACTGGATGTAGTTGGTCTGTTTTCTTTTTTGTCTTTATTCTCTTTGTTCAAGTAAAATAATGAGCACCAAATTCATAAAAAATATCTTATGATGTACTTCTCATGTTTCTCTTGGCTAGGATGCAATGAGCAGCTCGTAAACTACTATAAGGGTTTTTCATTCTCACTTGATGCTGCTACAGGAGTCCTGTATATAGGAGTAGAATGGTAGAATTGCTCACTGCCAATGCTGCCTCACGACAATGACCATGTTACCTCTGCCTGCAAGAACCCCACCCCCTGACCTTGTCCCCACTGCAAAGCTTCCCACTTCGTCAAGAACTGCCCCAACCTCATCTCTCCCCCTTCCTGCAACACCTGTAATGAACCACATCCTACCTACTCCTCAAAGTGTAAAGTGAAACCTCCTCCAGTCACCCCTGAGCTCACCGTACCTGTCTGTCCTGTTGATGACCCCATCCACCCCAACAACTCGCTCCGCCCTCCGTTTACTGCAGAGGCCATCATCCGTTTCATCACAATTGTGCTCCAGAACATCCACCCCTTCCAGCACTCCCACACCCTTTTCCAAATCGCCCTCGCTGACCATTCCATCTTCCATCTTACCACCTATGCCACCTACTCCCACAACCAGGCCCACTTCACCTTCAGCCCCCTCACCACCCTCGTCTAACTCTACCCTCCCATGGTCAACAACCCTACCGTATCCTGTACCACAATATTTGCTCCCTGCCAAACCCACAAACTCCTCTTCCTCCACTCCCTCCATCAGCACCGCGTGGATGCCTTCGTCCTAAATGAAACCTTCGTTCAACCCCATATCTCCATCTCCACAGCTCCTTACACCCTTCACCACACCGATAACCTGTACCCTCTGGGGCATGGCGTAGTTGCTATAGGCCACCTCAAGCACCTCCCTGTCGAGCCCCAACCTCTCCTTAGCAATCCTGCCGAGCATTTCACCCTCAGCCTCTTCTTCCCCACCTTTACCGTCACCTGTACCACCATTTAAGTCCACCCTCGCTCCCCCATCCTGTACAATTTCCTGGCCCACATTGACCACACCTTCTCCACCTACGTGATTGCCGCTGACTTCAATATTCACAGCCGTGATCCTGATGACCTCCAGCAGTGGAATAGGTTTATCACCACCCTCCAGGGGGACCTGGTTCCCCTCCCCCAACACACCTGACCCGAATCCAACACCACTTCCGATGTGGTCCTTGCCTCTCCCAACCTCCTAGGGCGCATCACCGCTGATGTCCTTGACCTCATTGGCAGTGACCATGCTCTTGTTCTCCTCACCATCTCTAGTGGTCGCCATCCCCGCCCCACTCCTCGCCATGACATCCCTCCTAAACTTGTCCAAGATTACTCCCGTGCCAATTGGGATGCCTACCGGGACTCCATTCACACCCAGCTTGAAGGCCACGACCTTACTCTCCACTCTCCTGATGACATCTCTCAAGCTGCTGCCTTCCTGCATCAGACCTTGTCTGACGCCGTCGCCACCCATATCCCCACCAAAGCCATCCACCCTCACCGCCCCGCCCTGCCTCCACAGGCCGTCCTTCTCCTTCAGGAGTCCTGCCGCCTCTACTGCTCTTTTCTCTGCACTCACGACCGGGACACACTTATCCGCCACCGTCAATTAGAATGACACATCTGCAACCTGTTTACTGCGAAGAAATGACACGCCTGGCACCAGACATGTACACAACTCAACACCACGCTCCCAATAAACTCTTCCAAGTATTGGTCTGCTTTCCACTGCCTTAATGGGAACCGCCCCACGCCCCAGTACCCTCTCATCCTTGATGACCGTCCCTTTCCTGACAACCTCAGTAAGGCCAACCACTTTGCCTCTCACCTCTCTGATGTTTTTTCCATAGAAGATAATCCCCAATTTGATTATTCCCTCTTCCCTGACGTCATGGACCGTACGAATACCTCTGTTCCTCCTCTTGCTCCTAGCTTCCAGTACTTGGGCCTCACACCACTATCTGAACTTAACACTCCCATCACTACACAGGACATCAGCCTCACACTGCACACTAAACGCAACACTGCTCCTGGCCATGACCACATTACCTACCGCCACCTCACACACTGCCCTCCCTCCTTCCTTTCAGTCCTTGCCACTCTGTACAATGTCATCCTTGCCACTGGCTTCTACCCCGACCTGTGGAAAACCTCCCATATCCTGATGTTCTCCAAACCCAACAAGCCTCCATCTGATACCTCTTCCTATCATCCTATCTGTCTCACATTGGTGTTCAGCAAACTCTTGGAATCCATCCTTATCCGGCGCATCCATCACCACCTCCACCAAAACCACCTCCTCCCCAACACCCAATGTGGCTTTCGACCTTCCTTCTTTGCCGATGACCAACTCCTATGCTTCACTCATCTCCTCTCCCTCCGGCTTAACTCCTGTTGCTCCGCCATTTTTGTCTCCCTTGGCCTCAAAAAGGCCTACGACTGTGTCTGGCATCCTGGTCTCCTGTTTAAACTCCTAACCTATGCCCTTCCTGTCAACTACATCCGTCTGATGGCCTCCTTCCTCTCCCACTGCCCCTCCTATGTTACCATCCATAATGCCAATTCCCACACCTTCTACCCCTCTGCAGGTGTGCCCCAGGGCTCTGTCCTCTCCCCTCTCCTCTACCTCCTGTACACGGCAGATATGCCCCAACCCCCCCCCCCCCCTCATCCAGTACACCTCTTGCAATATGCCGATGATACCACATTCCTCGCCCTCACTCCTACCCTTCAACGGTCCCAACGCCATCCCCAGAATCACCTTGACCTTTTTGCGGCATGGTGTAACCAGTGGCTCCTGACAAACAATCCTTCCCAGACCCAGGCAATCATCGTAGGTCGTACCACTTGCTCCATCCAGCTCCTGGATTTCTCCTTTACCATCTGCACTCATCCTGTCCGTCTCTCCCCCAATCTCACCTACCTTGGCCTCACCATTGACCATCACCTCAGCTGGATCCCTCATCTCTGCTCCATCCAGTCCAAAGCCCACAACCGCCTCTGACTCCTCAAACTCCTCTCTGGCCGGACATGGGGGTTGCACGCCACTACCATCCTCCACATCTACAAATCCTTAATCCATCCCATCCTCTGTTATGCCAGTCCTGCCTGGATATCGACCACTCCCCCCCTCTCCTCCAATTCTGTAAGTCCCTCCAGATCCTCGAGCACCATGCACTCCGCCTCGCCTTCTGTACATGCCTCCCGTCCCCCATGCGGATCCTCTATGACCTCATTACTTTCCCCCATCTCCCCATCAGCTCCTTTTCCTCGCACATGTCCACATACTCTACACCTCCTACCGCCTTGATCCCCCTCACCCCTTGGTTGCTCCTCTCCTCTCCTGTCCCCGCCCCCTGCCACGCCTTTACTGTTCTGTCCCCCTACCCTCCAACTCTACAACCTTAACCCTTTCCCAAGGTGGCTTCCACCAACTCCCCCTCCCGGATGATGCCCTCTCTCCCTCCATCTATCCCTCCTATCAACTGATCCTCAGCCCCCCCCCCTCCTTTCTACCATCCTTTCCCTGGGCTCCCTCTTCCCCCCCCCCTTCCATCCTATTTTCTCCCTGCCAAACCTCTCCCTACCTCCCTTCTCCCCCGAGTCCTTTTGTATTCCCCTTCTCTGTCTTCCCCACTCCCTGTTGCGTCTTCCCAGCACCCCCCACCCCTCTTATGGGTCCTCAACACCCATCGGCTCCTTTCCACCCTCCCCCCCCCTTTCACTTTTCCTCTCCTTCCCCCCTTTTTTATTTTCCCATCATCTGTCCAGTTTCCCCCCCATCTGCTCTTGGCTGTGGTATGTCACATTTGCCAACCTTTTAGTGCAGTGTTCCAGTGAATGTTCAGTGTTGTTCGCCTTTCTAGTGTTGCGAACAGAATCCAGGCTGTCGCTGGGTGTGAATTTTATGTCTTTTGCGAACAGAAACCAGACTGTCGCCATGTTTTTTTAATTGTCTGCCTATTATTTTACCTGTCTGCTTCGTATGTATTTTATTCGCATCATCATCCCTTTGTTCTATGTTTTAAGTTCCACGAATTTTTCGACATCTTACTCTTTAAGTCTCCAATTGTTTTGCCTGTTTTTATTATTTATTCTCTTCATCTTTTTAAAACAAAGTCTGTAGGCTGAAGAGCGGCATACTAAGCTGCTGCCAGCCTGCCCCCTTCAGGGGGAATCCAAATTCAATAAAGAAAAAAGAAGTGCTAACCCCACCCTCTACTACCCTCTCCTTCATGATGACCACCCCATTCCTGGTAACCTTAGTAAGGCCAACCATTTTGCTTTTTACCTCTCCAATATCTTTACCCTCCCTGACAATCTGTAGTTTGATTACTCCCTCTTCCCTGATGTCTGCAATCAAACTGACACCTCAGCACTTCCACTCACTCCTGGCTTCCAGTACTTGGACAACATTACACACACCAGACTCAATGCCCTGATCACTACTCAAGCTATCACATCTACACTCCGCACGAAACACAACACCACTCCCGGTCATGACAATGTTATCCATCGTCACCTCCCTGAAGCTCCCACCTCCTTCCTCTCCACCCTGGCCAGACTATACCCAGCTAGCACTCAAACTTATTTCAAGGTGGATATTGAGTTTAGGTTCAGTTGAAAATTCAAGATTGAAAAATCAACCTGTTACACAGCTTATTTCAGGGTGGATATTGAGTTTAGGTTCAGTTGAAAATTCAAGATTGAAAAATCAACCTGTTACACAGTTTACATCAAGCTGTAAAAATTTTGCTTGAATTAAAATAATTTTCCCAAGCTTGAAATAAACTGTAATTTCCCTGGAAGGCTGTACAGCAGATGCGCATGTAGCATAGCTTCAATAGATGTCCACGGGAAGCGCCACAAGCGTTTATAAGCCTTGCACTGACTCTGCTCAGTTTACGGCCATTTTACCTTTGTGACACGCGTTAATGATTGTTGACTGCTCTGAAGTTTGTTTTATACTGGAAAATAGTTCGGTAAGTGTGTGGCATCTCGTGCCTTACTGCTACACCAGGTCTGAAGAGGACATATAGTGTATTACAGGTATGTTGGTGCATTTTTCTCTAGTGGTACGTTAATATTACAAATGTTAAGTACTATTACGTAACATAAAGAAATATCATATTCTTTTATGTAGAAAAATTGAGCCTGGATGAAAGTGAAATGGATTACAAGCTAAGAATATATATTACAAGTTGTTCAGCAAAAAGAGATCATTTTAAACTAGCTCTCTAGTACGTGGCACCAATAAATTAAAACTTAATGTTATTTTTAAAATCTCGCCTTTTTATATAAATCGCCCTATTACATTTGTTTACTTGTAAGTACTCGCATGTGTCACACCATGAATAAATAATCGTGAAGTGCGAAAAGTTTCTTTGTGAATACAAATAGTAATGACATGGTGAACGGGAAAAAGTACATCAAGAACCAGTGATTACATAGGTGCAGTCTTTTATATTTACGTAGCTTTGACTGCTCTTCAATTGCGGTAATATGAAATTTCTTCCCGTTAGCATGACACTCTTGCACAAAGTAAACATGCTCAAAAAATTCAAGTCAAAGAAGTCTTAAAGCTGGGGCAACAGTAAAATCAGAGTTGCAATCTGTTATTACGCCATCAGTCTTGATTTTGTTGAAGCTGTTAATTCTTTCTGTGGTGATGGACACAAAATATCTTGTGACTCATGCTTGGAAAAAGTTAAGCATATTCATAATAAGCGTAACATTACTTTTCGTATTTAGGTTGATCAGTTTCAACTTTTTACATTTGTTATGTTTAGGTGTGGGTAACATTTTCTTTTACCTGTTACAGGATCATTATACCAGCAGAAGTCAGCGAAATTTGATCCTGCTCTGGTCTGTGTGCTGGGGCCAGAGGGGCGTCAGAATAATTAAATTTTGAAATATAACAATTTTAAGCACTTCGAAAATAAAAATTTTTAAACACAAATGTCTTGATAATTTTTTCACACCATTTCCATTCTGATATTTATTTAATTAATTAGGTTCAATAAATTCAGATTAATAATTATATAGCTTAAAACAAGCTGTAAACACCAGGCTGTATTCCACGTGTGTAGATACAGCTGGAGCCAAACTTGATAAGTCAAGGTTGAAATATAGCTTGAACTCTGCCAACTTTGATGTTTGTTTCAAGCTCGAGACAAACTAACAGGCCTGAATATTCCAGCTTTGATCAAGTTTATATACTTGAACTTTACATCTGGAAACAAGTTTGAAACCGGCCTACTGTGCTATCTGGGTATAATGTGGTCTTGTCCACCAGCTTCTACACTGACCTGTGGAAAACCTCCTGGATCTTGATGTTCCTCAAAGCCGACAAACTGCCATCCACTGTCTTGTCCTACCGTCCCATCAGCCTTACCTCGGTCCTCAGCAAGGTCCGGGAATCCATCCTCTCCTGATGCATCCACCAGCATCTCCACCAGCACCGACTCCTTCCCTCTACCCAATGTGGCTTTCGGCCGTCCTTCTCTGCCGATGATCATCTCCTTCACCTCACTCATCTCCTCTCCGAACAACTCAACTCCCATCGCTCCACCATCTTCCTCTCCCTCGACCTTGAACGTGCCTACGACTGTGTATGGCAGTCCAGTCTCCTCTTCAAGCTGAAAACCTTCACCCTGACTCTTAACTATGACCACCTGATTGAATACTTTCTTTCCCACCATCCTTTCTATGTCACTATCCATAACATGGATTGCTACACCTTCTACCCCTCCGCCGGTGTGCCCCAAGGTTCTGTCCTCTCCCGTCTTCTCTACCTTCTTTACACGGCAGACATGCCGCCACTTTCACCTCCCTTACACCTTCTCCAGCACACCGATGACACCACCTTCCTTGTCCTCGCCCCCATTGTGCAACACTCCCAGCACCTTCTCCAATCCCATCTTGACCGGTTCACCACTTGGTGTAACCAGTGGCTGCTCAAGGTCAATCCTTCCACGACCCAGGCGATCATTGAAGGCAAAACCGTCCCTTCCTTCCATCTCCTCGATTTCTGTCTCACTACGTACAGCCGTCCTATCAACCTCACCCACACCCTTAAGAACCTTGGCGTCACCCTTGACCGTCGCCTCTCGTGGACCCCCCATCTCTGGACGAGCCAAGACAAGGCACGCTCCTGAGTGCACCTCCTCAAGCTGCCTTCTGGCCGTACATAGGGTCTGAACCCCTCCACTGTCCTCCGCACTTATAAATCCTTCATCCACCCTGTCCTCCGTTATGCCCATCCTGCCTGGATCACCGCCCCTCCTACCTTCTGCAAATCCCTTCAAATCCTGGAACACCATGTGCTCCGCCTCACCTATCGCATCTGCCTCCCCACCCCCATGCGGATCCTCTATGACTTAATTCCGCTCCCACACCTCTTCCTTTTCCTCAAACGAATACGGATCCTTTACACCTCCCACAAACTTGATCCCCCTCACCCATTCGTCTCTCCCATCCTTTCCCACCCCCGTCCAAGCTGCCCCTGTACTCCCACATCCCACCCGCTCTCCATCTCTCCACACTCCATACCCTTGCCCAGGGTGGCTTCTGCCAACTCCCCCTCCCTGATGATGCCCTCATCCCCTCCATCTACCCCTCCTACCAACTTTGATCTTCCCCTTCCTCCCCCTGTGTGTTTTCTCCAGGGCACCCTCTTTCCCTTCTCTCCCTCCTCTCTTGCTCCCCCCTCCTCAGGCTTCTACACATCCCCCCTACCCTCTTCCCTCCCCCTCCCTTCTCATCTCCCACTGGCATCAACCCCCCTCTCCCTCCTACCCTCACCTCTTCCCTCTGGCAAGCCCCCAGCTTTTTCATGTGAACGGTGCTTCGTGCCCCAGAGATCGTAGCCAGTGCTCATGTTTGTCGTTGTGTTGGTACTTCAGCGTCTCTCCGTTTGTGCTTCTCCGCTCACGTGTTCATGTTTTTATCCAAACAGTGCGCCTTTCAATGGCTTCATTTATTTTACTGTGCCTGTCTCTCATTTTTATCCACCATGTTTGTTTGTTTTTCTGTCTTTCTGTTTACTGTATGTGTTTTCTATGGCCGAAGAGCGGCATAGACAGGCCACAGCCAGCCTACCTTTATTGTAAAGGTATCAAAACAACAATAAAGAAAAAGAAAAGAAGTGCTCATTCCCCTCCTATGTTAGCATCCATAATGCCGATTACTGCACCTTCTATCCCTCTGCCGGTGTGCCCCAAGGCTCTGTCCTTTCCGCTCTCCTCTATCTACTGTACACTGCCGATATGCCCAAACCTCCCCCGCCTGTTCATCTCCTCCAATTTGCTGATGACACCGCCTTCCTAGCCCTTTATCCTACTCTTCAACAGACGCAACATACTACCCTCCAAACCCACCTCGACCAATGTACTGCTTGGTGCAACCAGTGGTTCCTCTGTATCAACCCCTCCAAGACCCAGGCGTTTATCATAGGCTGCACCACCCACTCATTCCGTCTTCATGATTTCTACCTCACCATTTATGGCCGTCCTATCCACCTCACTCCTATGCTCACATACCTTGGCCTCACCCTTGACCGCCACCTCACCTGGACTCCCCAGCTCCTTACAATCCAACACAAAGCTCACAACAGACTCCGCCTCCTGAAACTCCTGTCTGGACAGACATGGGTCTGCATCCTTCCACCATCCTTCACACCTACAAGTCCTTGATCTGCCCCATCCTCTGTTATGCCAGTGTTGCTTGGATTTCTGCCCCTCCCAGGTTCTATAAATCCCTCCAAATCCTCGAATACCATGCACTCCGCCTTGCCTTCCACATCCGCCTTCCGTACCCCATGCGCATCCTCTACAACCTCATCCCCTTTCCCCGCCTTCTCCTTTTCCTTGAACACATCCACACGCTATATATTGTCTGCTGCCTTGATCCCCCCACCCCCTGGTGTCTCCCTTTCTCTCCACCCCTACCCCGTTGCCACGCCTTTACCATTGTGTCCCACCCTCTCTCCATCTCCACACCCTCCACCTCCTTTCCCAACGCAACTTACACCATCTACCCCTCCAGGATGATGAGCTTTGCCCTGACATCTACACTTCCTACCAACTCTAACCCCATCTTCCTCCTGCCTCCTCCTCAGGATTCCCTCTCCTCCCCCTCCCTTCTCATGAGCAGCTTTCCCCTCCTACCCCCCCCCCCCCCACCTTCCTCTCTTGTGCTCCCCTTCAGTGTCACTGCATTCCCTACTGTCTTGTCTTCCCTCTTCATCTCCTGCCCCACCTGTCTCCTGCCTTTTGGTGCACCCGCTGACGCCCCTATTCTTTTCATCCTGCCCCCTCCCCTGCTGCACTTTGCTCTCCCCTCCTTTTCCATCATCTCTGGCCTCTCCCTCGGCAAGTCCCACCTGGCAGTTTTATTCTTCATTGCGTGTGCTCCAAATGGGTTTTTCTGGAGTGTTTCTGGAGTGTTTTTAATACTGTGGCCAACTTTTAACCTGTGTGTGTGACTTCCCAGTGTCTTTTTTGCATTCAACAAATCACCAACTGTGTTTTTTCAGTGGCTCCTGAAAATCAATTCTTCCAATACCCAGGCAATCATCGTATGTCATACTACTCGCTCTTTCCGGCTCTTTGATTTTTCCCTTACCATCTGCACCCGTCCTGTCCGCCTCTCCCCCACCCTCACCTACCGTGGCCTCACCATAGACCATCACTTCACCTGGATCCCTCATCTCTGCTCTATCCAATCCATAGTCAACAACCGCC
Organism: Schistocerca serialis cubense; assembly: GCF_023864345.2. Classification (NCBI taxonomy): domain Eukaryota; kingdom Metazoa; phylum Arthropoda; class Insecta; order Orthoptera; family Acrididae; genus Schistocerca; species Schistocerca serialis. The sequence goes on along the minus strand of NC_064640.1, from coordinate 398,219,572 downwards.
TCTGACTCACTACACTCCTCTCTGGCCAGACATGGGGGTTGAAACCTTCTACCATCCTCCACATCTACAAATCCTTAATCCGTCCCATCGTCTGTTATGCCAGTCCTGCCTGGATATCCACCCCTCCTCCCCCCTCCCCCCGATTCTGTAAGTACCTCCAGATCCTCGAGCACCATGCGCTCCGCCTCGCCTTCTGTATACACCTCCCGTCCCCCATGCGGATCCTCTATGACTTGATTCTTTTCCCCCATCTCCCCATCAGCTCCTTTTCCTCGAACATGTCCGCATCCTCTACACCTCCTGATGACTTGATCCCCCTCATCCCCTGGTTGCTCCTCTCCTCTCCAACCCCCACCCCCTGATGTGCCTTCACTGTTGTTCCCCACCCCTACCCTCCACCTCTACACTCTTCATCTCCTTTCCCGAGGTAGCTTCCATCAACTCCCTCTCCCAGATGATGCCCTCACTCCCTCCCTTTATCCCTCCTATCAACTCTGATCCTCACCTCCCCCTCCTTCCCTCTGTCCTTTTCCGGGCTCCCTCTCCCCCCCCCTTTTCGTCCTGCTTTTTTTCTCCGCCTACCCACTCCTTGACTCCATTTTCTCCTCCCCCCCCCCCCACCAAGTTCTTTTTCTTTCCCCTTCACTGTCTTCTTCACTCCTTTCTCATGTCCACCCTGCCCCCCCCCCCCCCCCGTTTTTCTGTGCTCTCCCCCTCCATCGACTTCCCCTTTTCTCCCAGCTCATCTGTCCGGGTCCCCCCCTCCCCCGCCCCATATACCATCTCATTCTTATCTGAAATGTTTTAAACTCTGACTGTATAACATGTGTTGCTAACACAATTAATCCCTGTGATAAAAAAAGAACAAATTTTCTAAAATTACAGTACTACAAAAAGATAAATATTTGTTTAAGTGAATATATATTACCATAATTGTTCTATTGTGCTGCTGAGTGAATTTCATTTTCTGTCAATTATTTTCGATTTCATGTTGTAAGTTTCAATCTTAGTATGAATATATCTTAACCGATGTACTTTGGATTGATGTTAACTGGATGCCAGTTGGTTGTATGTTGTCTGGCAGGAAGGAAGGAGAAATGTAAAGTTTTTTTGGAGTTGCGTACAAATGGGATGTATTTTGCTGAGTGAACATTGTAATTGATTGCAGCAAGGCATCTAGGACTATTAAAAATAGAAATTACATACAAATCAGTTTGTCATCTCTGTTATTTCGAGAAACACATCAACCTGTAGGGTTTCCAACCTACAAGAGAATCTTGGTTCCAGACAGAAGAAATTAAAGCAACAGATTGAAGGAGATCCTTAAAAAACAAGATGAATAATTTTTCTTTAAAACTACTGCTAGACTTGGCCAATATTTTTATTTCATGAACATTTATTACAATTAGTAGCCATCCAATTGTGCATAAGAAAGGAGGTTATTGAACTGTTGACTCTGTGTTATAAAGCAACTTCTAAGGTACATATTCTTATAATCAGGTGCATTCCCTTTTTAACTGTCTCAACATTTTAGTTTAGTCCCCTACACCTCTCATACATCCATAAAAATTTGTTAAACATGCACACTATTGCTTCTTCCCTCTCTTGATTTTGGGAAATGTGATCAAGGTTATAATATAGATTTAAGTATGTATAGAGACATACTGAGAGTTGTTCTTCACAGGTACCATTCATGAATGCAACAGGAAAAGGAGATGTGAAATACCCTCTGCAAAACAATATAAGATGACTTCCCAAGAATACATGCAGATGTAGGAACTTCCATTAATATACAAAAGCAGTACAGGTTTCTTATTTTCAATATGTGTTGATCACATAAAAAAAAAAACTAGCCACACTTGACTGGATTTTAGCAAAGGACTATACATAAATATGACAGATTTTGTAGAACATGTGTGTTAGTGGAGGCATGATTTGCAGGCCATTACCTGCAGTTCTCAGAACTGGTGATCCCAGCACCCACACTGGGCACATACATGGAGGCTTCTGTGACAGGCCATGTTCAGAAAATCCATTGGTTTTCCTGTGACTTATATGTGATAGTAAGTTTTAGTTGCTACAGGCAAAATAAAGGAAGAGCCCTATGATAAAAAAAAAACTTACATAATACCTTGTTTGTGGAATTTGACCCATGAACATTACATGAACAAGAATGTAAAACATTGGTCATACAGAGAGATGGTTGAAACAGTTATAGATGGTATTCCAACTGCAGACCAGAATGTAATAACACATAGCAAACAACATTTTAAATTAAGTTCTTCAGTGTATGCCAATGTTGTCAGTTTTTTTGCCTTGCAATTATTAAAGATATCTGGCTTTCCATTTTCAATAAAATGCATTTTGGCACAAACCATGTTATGTTTCACTGAAATAAAACATCCTCCATGGTCTGTATTGAAATATATTTACAATTTGGCTTGCTGCTTAGATCTAAAAACAGGGTGATACAAAATGTGTCAACACTGCACACAAACATCTGTTGTCTGCCATAATTTTCTTCTTAGTATCATGTAAATTAATGAGTCTCAAAATCTAGAAATGTACTTCAATAAAATAATGGCTACAATGTTTCACTGTACAATATACTTTTGGCAGTACATAAACGTACGTTATAAAATCTTATGCCTGTGGTGTATTGCCTATCAAACATGCATTACACATATGGGTCTATGAATAAATCACAGAAATCCACCACTTTATGTCATACATGATGGGACCTGACATCCAGATAGCTCTGAGACACTAGAGCAGATGGACAGGGCTTCCACATTTAGTGGAAAACAATGGGCCTGAGATCGATAACCGAATCTGTCAAAAATATCCACAGGATTGGCCCGCAGCTCTGGTTCGTCATCACACAGAACTTGAGTGGGCAGCTAAATCCATGTCAGAGCATACCTTCCTTCAATAATCATGTCATACCATCATTAACAGTTAAATCTTCCTTCAGTCATTCACATCATGAGCTTTCCCTGTATGCATACTGGAACAGACAACCCAACAACTCGCTCTCATTGGTTTAGTGTGGTGTTGCAGTTAGACATCTGAAATATATCCCCACTGTGCCTATATTAGCAATAATCTTTGGATTCCCTGTTACTCTCCAACCCATATAGACTGAACCTTCTCCATGTCTAATGCTGTATCTGATATTAACAGCTGTACCTGATTCCCAGTAAAGGTGCCACTTTACTAACACCCTCTGGGATGAATTCCTTCTCACCCAGTGAATAGATAAATTGTTTTAAATGGATATGGATTATCAGAGGAACACTGTAATCACTACACAAGGAAACACACTTTTTATCTGAGTTTCACAAAAGTTGTGAGACTTTGCAAAAAACTGTTTTCTTGTCAAAGAATTCTAAAAAATTCGTAAGTGAAAACAGAAATTGTGACTATTCTACAGAAATCATCCACAATTTGCACTTCGTTGACAATTGTGAAATTATTTTGTCAAAGAGTGATAGAAGAATCCACTAATACACAGATACATAACTCTGTTCCTATTTATCAGTGCAATTTCTGTCTTAACTACCATATAAAGTACCACGCACAGTATGTAACCAATCTCCTATTGTATCAGTGCAATAACTACAAATCTAGCATGTTTTAACCTTGACCTCGAGAAAGCACAGAAACATAAACAGCTTTCCCACTTCCTTTTCATAGCGCAGAATTATACATGTACAATCAATTTTACCCATTTCACTGCATACATTACCCAGTTGTTTTTAATACTACATACATACTCTGCTAATAGTGTGAAACATACGGCAGAGGGTATTTACAATTGTATCACCTATTGTGGTATCTTTGTGTGTATTTGCATATTGAGTGTGAGAAGAATGCCAAGTTAAACGCCTCTGTACATACTATAATTAGTCTAATCTTGTGTCTGTGATCTCTTCAGGAGCTGTACACAAAGGGTAAAGTATATCTCTGTATTCTTCTCCTTGGTTAAACATCATAAGAAAGGTTTTCTGGGACAGTTGGAACCTATGCTCAGGCGCCTGTTAATTCATGATTTTCAGCATTTCAATAGCGCTCACCCATGAGTAAAATGAACCTATGACTGTTTATGCTGCCCTTCTTTGTATATTCTGAACATCCCTTCTCAGTGCTGTTTGGTTATGTGTCCCACGCACTTGAGTAATAGTCTAACATGGGTGCATAAGTGTTTTATAGGATTCTCCACATAGACTCACTGAATTTTAAAGTATCCTACCAAAGAATTGAAACCTGCTACCAGATTTATGTATCATTTAACTTATGTATTCATTCCATTAAATTTCCCTTTGAAATTGTTACAACAAAGTATATGTGTGACTTGACTGATTCTAGCTTTGTCTCACTGTTATTGTTGTCATAAGGTGCTACTTTTCTGCATTGTCCATCCTATATCTTCATAACCAATACTAACTCTCAGGCATCAGGCATTGCTCCCCACAGGTATGCTATAAGGCTCGGTTCACTTTCAAATATGTTCTACAACAATGCATACACTCACCAATACAAATCTTCCACTTGCTCCTCAAATTTTCTTCTGATCTCACACAAACTTATCCCATATGCACAACCTATACGTCAAAGTAATCCACTGAAAAATGTTAACGGCAGAAATACACAAATCTGCTGTAACTCACTGCAACATGGTAGTCCATGTCACTGGTGTGTGTGTGTGTATACACTACTTTCAGACCATAAAATCTACCTCCAAGCTTTGAAATAGATTCAATCTACTTTCCCCATCATTTCTTGTATTATGGTTCCTGTTCTTTCCACTCCTTTCCCTGACTTTCCTCTCCAAAACCATAACGTAGGTTTCATTCATTCATCTACTGGTACATACAATACTAAATCACATATGTCCTTAAAATCAAGCCCTTGACAACAGACACAATCAAAAATCACAACTTTTCCATTCTGCCCTGTATCGTACATATTCCCCAACAAATCAATTGTAATTCTCACCCGTTATGTATTCTTGAGGCTATATTGCAACTAGTGCAGAACTTTATTCACCACCATAGTATTCACTGTTTTATGGCACACATATCTGATCTGATTCAGTCTCTTCTCCCTGTCTTGGCCAGAAATAATATTAATTCTATGAATGTTCATTTAGATTTCTTAATTTCTCACACTTTGTCAGAAAGTTCCTTTCGATGTTACCAGAATGTCCAAAAACCACTGTAGTTCTCCAGCTGCTATATATCTTCTTGTACAGAATAAAAAGTCTGCTCCTGATGTACTAAAATGGAAGCACTAATATAATACTTTCTAAAATTTAAAAGCTATGTAAGATAAGGATCTAAGGTGTACCAACAGAACCATTCCACCACTTAAAACTTCTATAGTGTGTTTCCTTATTTATAAATAATTTGACTCAATTTGGAAGATTTTGTTTTTTCTTCTGGCTGAAGAGCAGAACATCTGCAATAAGATACATTTTGGTGTTTTGGTTCAATAGCTCTTAGTCCAAGAATCTTTTTTGTTTCAAGAAGTTTCTTAGTTTCAAAGAAATTTGTAGTTTCCTAAAAGATACTTTGTTACAGGAAGATTGTGGTGTGTAGCATAATTATACAATGATGAATTGTAACATTGTGAGACCCTCCCCAATAGCTGGTATGTCCACCTTTGGCACAGATAACAGCATTGATGCATCATGGCATGGAAGCAATGAGGCCTTGGTAAGTTGCTGGGGGTAGTTGGCATCACACATGCAAACACGTCACTTAACTCCCATAAATTATGGGGAAGGGGTGATGAGTTCTGACACCACATTCAATTAGGACCCAGATGCATTCGATTGGGTTCAGATCTTGTGAGCTAGGGTCCAGCACCTCAATTGGAACTCACAACTGTCTTACTTGAAGCATTCCATCACATACCTGGGCTTGTGCTATGGCACATTATCTAGTTGAAAAAATGCCACTGCCGTCAGGATACATGGTCTGCAACCAGTTCAAGATACTCCTTGGCAATCATAGTGTCTTGCTTGAGCTATACTGGGCACATAGAATCCTCCACATGAATGTTCCCCAGAGCATAATGAAGCTTCAGCCAGCTTGTCTCCATTCCACATACAGGGTATAAGGGAGCTGTTCCACTGGAAGACAGTGGATTCATGCCCTCCCATCATCAGGGTGAAAAAGGCATCAGAATTGATCAAACCATGCAGTGCTCTGCAATGCCCAGTGTCAATGGTCATGTGTCCATTTCAGTTTTAGTTACCAATGTCATGGTACTAACATTGGTATATACATTGGTCATCTGCTGCAAAGGTTCATTGCTAGGAGTGTTGGATGCACTGTGTGTTCAGACACACTTGTACTCCGTCCCCCAAAATTGAAGTCCGGTGTTAGTTCCTCCACAGTTTGCTCCCTTACCTGTTTTACAAGTGCACCAAGCCTACAATCTTAGACATTTGTAATGGCGGGTGGCCACCCAACTCCACGATGTCTGTATGTGGTTTTGCCCTGTTTTCACCATGTGTTGAAGATGCTCACCACAACATTCCTTGAAAACACATCAAGTCGTGCAGTTTCTAAAATGTTGATACCATGGCTTCAGGTCATGACAATTATCCTTTGGTCAAACTCTGGTAGATCACGCCCCTCGACCAATTCTACACACGGACAGCATGCTCACATTCACCGTGGGTGTCCCTGACTAGCAGTAATTCCTCGGTGGATGATACTGCTATTGCCTGGATGGGTTTATATCAACAGCGTGTCAGTAGTCATAATGTTGTGCCTGATGGGTTTAGCTTTCAAGGAAAATTTAATTTTTTAGCCTTGCAATTAAATCCTCCTACAATCTTTCACATCTCCAATGCTTTTTGCTGTATGCATAATTGTACAGACAATCCAACAACCCACTCTCATTAGCCCAATGTGGGGCTGCAACTGGCCATTTGATATGCGTCCCTATTTGGGCAAAACCCCACTCAATTCTTGCATCATGGATCTCCTCTTCCATTAGATTTTCAAAATAAAAATACAATTCACCTGCACAACCACAAATGTACATCCACAATAATCACTGAATCCCCTGTGATTACCTAACCCATATAGACTGAAACTTCTCCATGTGTCCCATTGTACTCGTCATTAACACTTGCAGCTGATCCATAGCAGCAGGTCAGTTTACTAAGACCCTCTGGGGTGAAATAGCTCCCACACCACAGCATGCTCATGTCTAAGTCTATTCATATTGACCAGTGTAACAGCACTCTCATGTCTAAGTCTATTCTTATTGACCAGTGTAATTTCTATCTAAACTACTATATAAAGCACCACCAATTTCCTATTGAATCACTGCAATAACTGCAAATCTAGCATGATTTTCTTCTAGATCTTGGGAATGCACAGAACCATTATAGCGTTCCCATGTCCTTTCAATAATGGATACCTATACATGTTGTTGTAATCTTCAGTCCTGAGACTGGTTTGATGCAGCTCTCCATGCTACTCTATCCTGTGCAAGCTTCTTCATCTCCCAGTATTTACTGCAACCTACATCCTTCTAAATCTGCTTAGTGTATTCATCTCTCCTACAATTTTTACCCAGTACTAAATTGGTGATCCCTTGATGCCTCAGAGCATGTCCTACCAACCGATCCCTTCTTCTAGTCAAGTTGTGCCACAAACTCCTCTTCTCGCCAATTCTATTCAATACCTCCTCATTAGTTATGTGATCTACCCATCTAATCTTCAGCATTCTTGTGTGGCGCCACATTTCGAATGCTTCTATTCTCTTCTTGTCTAAACTATTTATTGTCCATGTTTCACTTCCATACATGGCTACACTCCATACAAATACTTTCAGAAACGACTTCCTGGCATTTAAATCTATACTTGAAGTTAACAAATTTCTCTTCTTCAGAAATGATTTCCTTTGAACTGCCAGTCTACATTTTATATCCTCTCTACTTTGACCATCATCAGTTGTTTTGCTCCCCAAATAGCAAAACTCATCTACTACTTTAAGTGTCTCATTTCCTAACATAACCGCTGCAGCATCACCTGACTTAATTTGACTATGTTCCATTATCCTCGTTTTGCTTTTGTTGATGTTCATCTTATATCCTCCTTTCAAGACACTGTCCATTCCGTTCAACTGCTCTTCCAAGTCCTTTGCTGTCTCTGGCAAAATTACAATGTCGTTGGCGAACCTCAAAGTTTTTAATTCTTCTCCATGGATTTTAATACCTACTCTGAATTTTTCTTTTGTTTCCTTTACTGCTTGCTCAATATACAGATTGAATAACGTCAGGGAGAGGCTACAACCCTGTCTCACTCCCTTCCCAACCACTGCTTCCCTTTCATGTCCTTCGACTCTTATAACTGCCATCTGGTTTCTGTACAAATTGCAAATAGCCTTTTGCTCCCTGTATTTTAAACCTGCCACCTACAGGATTTGAAAGAGAGTATTCCAGTCAACATTGTCAAAAGCTTTCTCTAAGTCTACAAATACTAGAAAAGTAGGTTTGCCTTTCCTTAATCTATCTTCTAAGATAAGTCGTAGAGTCAGTAAGGCCTCACATGTTCCAATATTTCTTTGGAATCCAAACCGATCTTCCCCAAGGTCAGCCTCTACCAGGTTTTCCATTCATCTGTAAAGAATTCGCTTTAGTATTTTACAGCTGTGACTTATTAAACTGATAGTTTGGTAATTTTCACATCTGTCAACACATGCTTTCTTTGGGATTGGAATTATTATATTCTTCTATACCATCAATTTTACCCATTTCATTGCGTCCTTTGTACCCAGGTGTTTTTTATTCTACATACATTCTCCAGTAACTACTATGAAGCATATTGCAGAGGATATTTACCATTTTACCACATTTTTACATTCCTTCATGTTATTCTTGTACATTGAGCGTGGGAAGAATGACAGCTTAAATGTCTTTGTGCATACTGTAACTAGTATAGGCTTATCTCTGTAGTTCTTTGAGAAGCTATTCACAAGGGAGTGAAGTATATCTCTGGAGTCTTCTGCTACCAAAATTTGCTGAAACATTGTAAGTAATGTTTTATGAGGCAATTAACCTCCATCCTCAGGTGCCTACTATTTCATATCTTTAAGCATTTCAATAATGCTCTCTCATGAGTCAAATGAACCTATGACAATTTGTCCTGTCCTTCTTTGCATGTGTTAAGCATCCCTTGTTAGTGCTCTTTAGTTATGTGCCCTATGCACTTGAGTAATATTTTAATGTGAGATGCATAAATGTTTTATAAGATTCTCCATGGAGACTGTGTGCATTTTCCCAGTATCCTACCAATGAATCAAAGTCTACTACCTGATTTATCGATGACATAGCTTATATATTAATTCAGTTTCATGTCCCTCTCAAACGGTGTCACACAAACTTATGCATGAGTTGGCTAAATCCAACTGTGACTTTTTGTTATTGTAGTCACAGAATACTAGTTTTCTTCATTGTACATCCTCTATCTTAATTAACAATACTAACTCTTATATATTCCTCCCCACAGATGTGCCCTGTGGCATTGTCTCACCAATACCAATTTTCTGCTTGCTCCCCAAGTTTCCTCTGATCTCTACCAAACTGAACCCATGTCCACAACCTACATGTCCCAGTCATTCACTGAGGAATGTTAAGAGCACAAACACACAAATCTGCTGGATCTCACTGCCACATGATACACCATGTCACTGGGGTGTGTGTTTGTTGTATGGGGCACCTCATTCAGTGGGAAACTATGGAATGGAGTGCTGCTGATCGTGTGATCTGGTAAACATGTCCATTGAAATCATTGTCACAGTAGCTGAATTTTGCAGCACCCTCCACTGCCACATAATTTCTAATCATGGTGTACTGTTGTACCTCCATCCATACATTCCATTAAGCTTACAACTATGTTACCTCCAATTTCCCCTCAGATATGTCATCTTCAGACCACAAAATCTACCTCCACAATTTGAATTAGATCCACCCCAATATTCCCATTCCTTCTCGCATTATGGTTTCCCTCCACCCAATTCCTTTCCTTTTCTGTCCTCTCCAAAACCATGTCTTAGGTTTCATTCATTCAAGCACATGTGGACACAGTACTAACTCTCACATCTTCTTAGTATCAAGCCCTTCACAATGGATGCATCCAAAACTCACAACCTTTGCATTCTGCCCTCCCTCATACATATCCCCTAACAACTCAATCATAACTCTCACCAGTTATGTATTCTTGGTACTATACTCCAACTAATGCAGTACTTTAATCATGACCAAAGCATTCACTGTTTCACAGCACATGTATCAGATCTGTTACTGTCTCTTCTACTGGTGTTGGTCAAAAATAACGTGTAATGTCATGAATGCTCATTCAGATTTCTTAATTTCTCCCACTTTGTAAGAAAGTACCTTTATATTTTACCGCTACATCCAAAAACCATTGTAAGTGGTTTAGTGGTTTTCATTGTTTCCCATCTGCCATAAATCTAATATTTCATTAAAAAAAGCTCAAGATGTTTGCAAGAGTCCTTGGCTGCTGAAATTGATGGGAATAGACATATATCAAGAATGGATTGTTATTAGAAGATCTCATTGTGACTGTCTTGGCAAAGATAAGAGTCCTGATGTCTACTAATGCTAAAAGCAATTTCAAGATTACTTGAAATTTAGTAAATGTTTGCAAGTGTGGATGGGTTCAAAAAGTTATGTGTTTTGGTGAGTATTAAGGAAGAACCACAATGTTTTTATAGCTGGCTTGCCTATCAATTTTGTAGCTCCCATGCTAACATCTGGAGGATATAGCACCCACCATTTGCACATAATTTCTAATTGGGGTGTACTATTCTCACATATCTACTTGATCTTACAACTATGTACCCTCCAAATCCCCTGTGACTAGTTAACTTTGTGTGCCAGACAGGCAGCCAAACTCAAATCTGGTAAAGAGTAGACAAATGTTTTCTCTGAAGCGCAGGAATTTGTACAATTGAGAGATAAAAAAATGCCACATGTACAGTAGCATAACTTGTTATTAGAAATAAAAATAAATTTATGCAAACACGTCATTACATTCTGGAGCTGATGTACTAAAAAGAAGGCATTAAGATAATGCTTTCTCAAAATTTTAAAGCAGCACCAGATAAAGATCTAAGCTGTAGAAGCAGAACTATTCTACAGTACAAAATGTCAAAATTGTGTGACTCAACTTGCAATTTTTTGTTCATCCTTCTGATTGCCCCCTCCCCCTCCCCCCCCCCCCCCCCCCCCCACACTGCGCACCATGAACCATGGACCTTGCCATTGGTGGGGAAGCTTGCGTGCCTCAGTGATACAGATAGCCGTACCGTAGGTGCAACCGCAATGGAGGGGTATCTATTGAGAGGCCAGACAAGTGTGTGGTTCCTGAAGAGGGGCAGCACCCTTTTCAGTAGTTGCACGGGCAACAGTCTGGATGATTGACTGATCTGGCCTTGTAACACTAACCAAAGCAGCCTTGCTGCGCTGGTACTTCGAACGGGTGAAAGCAAGGAGAAACTACAGCCATAATTTTTCCCGAGGGCATGCAGCTTTACTGTATGGTTAAATGATGATGAAGTGCTCTTGGGTAAAATATTCTGGAGATACTAGAAAGTATCAGATAGATAATATACTGGTAAGACAGAGATGCAGGAACCAGGTTTTAAATTGTAAGACATTTTCAGGAGCAGATGTGGACTCTGACCTCAATCTATTGGTTATGAACTGTAGATCAAAACTGAAGAAACTGCAAAAAGGTGAGAATTTGAGGAGATAGGACCTGGATAAACTGACTAAACCAGAGGTTGTACAGAATTTCAGGGAGAGCATAAGGGAACAATTGACAGGAATGGGGGAAAGAAATACAGTAGAACAAGAGTGGATAGCTTTGAGAGACGAAGTAGTGAAGGTAGCAGAGGATCAAGTAGGTATAAAGACGAGGGCTAATAGAAATCCTTGGGTAACAGAAGAGATATTGAATTTAATTGATGAAAGGAGAAAATATAAAAATGCAGTAAATAAAGCAGGCAAAAACGAATACAAACGTCTCAAAAATGAGATGATGACAGGAAGTGCAAAATGGCTAAGCAGGGATGGCTAGAGGTCAAATGTAAGGATGCAGAGGTGCATATCACTAGGGGTAAGATAGATACTGCCTACAAGAAAATTAAAGAGACCTTTGGAGAAAAGAGATCCACTTGTGTGAATATCAAGAGCTCAGATGGAAACCCAGTTCTAAGCAAAGAAGGGAAAGCAGAAAGGTGGAAGGAGTAAATAGAGGGTCTATACAAGGGCGATGTTCTTGAGGACAATATTATAGAAATGGAAGAGGATGTAGATGAAGACAAAATGGGAGATATGATACTGCGTGAAGAGTCTGACAGAGCACTGAAAGACCTGAGTTGAAACAAGGCCCCGAGAGTAGACAACATTCCATTAGAACTACTAACGGCCTTGGGAGAGCCAGTCCTGACAAAACTCTACCATATGGTGAGCAAGATGTATGAGACAGGCCAAATACCCTCAGACTTCAAGAAGAAGATAATAATTCCAATCCCAAAGAAAGCAGGTGTTGACAGATGTGAAAATTACCAAACTATCAGTTTAATAAGCCATGGCTGCAAAATACTAACATGAATTCTTTACAGACGAATGGAAAAACTGGTAGAAGCTGACCTTGGGGAAGATCAGTTTGGATTCCGTAGAAATGTTGGAACACTTGGGGCAATACTGACCCTACGACTTATCTTAGAAAATAGATTATGGAAAGGCAAACCTACATTTCTAGCATTTGTAGACTTAGAGAAAGCTTTTGACAATGTTGACTGGAATACTCTCTTTCACATTCTGAAGGTGGCAGGGGTAAAATACAGGGAGCGAAAGGCTATTTAAAATTTCTACAGAAACCAAATGGCAGTTATAAGAGTCGATGGGCATGAAAGGGAAGCAGTGGTTGCGAAGGGAGTGAGACAGGGTTGTAGCCTCTCCACAATGCTATTCAATCTGTATATTGAGCAAACAGTAAAGGAGGCAAAAGAAAAATTCGGGGTAGGTATTAAAATCCATGCAGAAGAAATAAAAACTTTGAGGTTCGCCGATGACATTGTAATTCTGTCAGAGACAGGAAAGGGCTTGCAAGAGCAGTTGAACGGAATGGACAGTGTTTTGAAAGGAGGATAAAAGATGAACATCAACAAAAGCCAAACGAGGATAATGGAATGTAGACGAATTAAGTCGGGTGATGCTGAGGGAATTAGATTAGGAAATGAGACACTTTAAGTGGTAAAGGATTTTTGCTATTTGGGGAGCAAAATAACTGATGATGGTCGAAGTAGAGAGGATATAAAATGTAGATTGCCAATGGCAAGGAAAGCGTTTCTGAAGAAGAGAAATTTGTTAACATCGAGTATAGATTAAAGTGTCAGGAAGCCGTTTCTGAAAGTATTTGTGTGGAGTGTAGCCATGTATGGAAGTGAAACATGGACGATAAATAGTTTGGACAAGAAGAGAATAGAAACTTTCGAAATGTGGTGCTACAGAAGAATGCTGAAGATAGGGCTGTAGATCACATAACTAATGAGGAGGTATTGAATAGAATTGGCGAGAAGAGGAGTTTGTGGCACAACTTGACTAGAAGAAGGGATCGGTTGGTAGGACATGTTCTGACGCATCAAGGGATCACCAATTTAGTATTAGAGGGCAGCGTGGAGGGAAAAAATCGTAAAGGGAGACTTAGAGATGAATACACTAAGCAGATTAAGAAGGATGTAGGCTGAAGTAGGTACTGGGAGATGAAGAAACTTGCACAGGATAGAGTAGCATGGAGAGCTGCATCAAACCAGTCTCAGGAATGAAGACCACAACAACAAGAGAAAATTATTATTTTCTCGCACTTCTTGCATACAAGCTTCTCTGCTAACTACTGATCACTATTTCAAACACTGGTGACAAAATGAGTAGAATTACGGCCCAGCGAAGAACAAAGCACTGGTGATAGTTTGGTTGATCCCAAGGTCATTATGAGGCGTATGAATGACCCCAGCAATCTCCCTGACTTGACTGAATCAAGTAACCAAAAACGAAAACAATAAGAACGTGATATATCATGGCCTAAACTCGGTCCTGCTAAGAACAGCAGGAAATGTTGCACACTCGCGACGGCGGACGTACTGACAACAATCAGATGCCGCACCAGTGTCCGCATCTCCTCTGTGCATCACGGCCCCGTACTCGCTTCTCACTTTGGCGGAAACACTTCCGAAACTGAGGTAATTCCGCGGTCCTTAGGCTTGGTGGAAAGCAAAATGAGTTAAATTTGAAAGTGACCAGTCACACTCTCTCCGGTCTGTCGTAACTTTCCTACTCTGAATGCATCCCTTACTCTGTCATCTGCTGCACCCACCCTTTTGCAAGTGCTGATTCGCATCCTGATGGAGGGGATAAAAGGCTCGTTAAATTTTAAAATGCCCAATATTTCCATGGCTTATGACTCTGGTATCTTCCATACTCGTGAAACGGAGCTCTGTCCCCCGTAGGGAGGTGAGATGTCCGGTACATTTGAAACACTACAACCATGGGTCGTGCGAGGCTATGTGTCTCTCTGTCCGTTTACGTTCTGAAATTGTCTCTCATGCCCAAAACTGGCTCCGTCTATCGAGTGGTAGAGCGCAGTTTTCGTTAGAAAGTAAATAAATCAGTGGTTTCCTCGTTGCACGTTTCGGCCTTTTACCCTCATGCAAGGAGCTCTTTTACACTTCCAAAGAAACATTCTCTTTCATATGGTGGGGAGAGATTTTCCTTACGCAAAGCACTTCTCTGTCACGCTCCAAGTAACGTTCTCTTCTGGGATAGGACTGTTTTCGTTAAGGTTTAAAAAACGAAACCGACGTTCCTGCCCGTATTGGATCTTTCCTTCCTCCGCCACGATGATGCGTCAATTTTCAACTAACCACACAGTCACACAACTGAGTCGCACAAAAAATAAGGAATGTTGGAACTTAAATGAAATAAAACACTTGACCCATCTTTCTTCCAGCAGGGCCCAGCGCAGTGTCGCAACAGTAAAATTAGTGTTGGAGACTCTATGGTGTGCCATCAGAATGACTCACAGATAACCATTTCATCAACCTGTATGAAAGGGATCAATAGTCGCCTTTAAATGAGATCCAGTTTCTCGCTGCGAAACGTTCCATTTACTGGACGACATAATTTCCTAACAATCTCAACACCTGTCTCAAAAACCGTGTTGTTCAATAACTTAAAAATAACTTTTTCGGAATTTCACACTTCGGACGAAAACACAATTTCTCATCCAGGAGCGTTAACTGAATTTAACTGCGTGGTTCTGTCTAATGGACTACATTTGCTGCTTAAGAGACTGTTACAGTTTCCTGTAATCCACCCTGTACATCCCCTGCTCACCCAGTGTCGTCATTCTGGCGCTGCAGTCCGGAACCGCGGGACTGCTACGGTCGCAGGTTCGAATCCTGCCTCGGGCATGGGTGTGTGTGATGTCCTTAGGTTAGTTAGGTTTAAGTAGTTCTAAGTTCTAGGGGACTTACGACCTAAGATGTTGAGTCCCATAGTGCTCAGAGCCATTTGAACCATTTGAACCAGTGTCGTCAACAATTTGGGGAGACAGCCATTGCACATAACATGGTACTCTGGACATAATGGCAAATCAATGTGCTTCTCATGCAGACTATTAAGATATGCTAATTGTACACACAACACATGTTTTATCTTTACGAGAATAAAATTTAGCCTTACGCAAATTCTAGTGGGAATATTAATATGGTAACCTTTTTTTGAATGCTTAGTGACTGTGAACAGAGGACGCCAACGCTGACGTCTTATTGCACTTTTTTAGTTATTCCTGTACCGACATTTCTGCTGGCGGGACCACCCGCAAAATGTATAATGTAAGGCCACAGTACTGTCACGGTATAACTCTTAACTGATAGGAAAAGTACGTAACCCTCTTCAACATGTATTGTCAGAGTTAGAAAGGGAAAGAGGATGGGGCTGCATCAGTGTAAAATTAAATAAAGACACACATTCGCATTATTTTTACTCGAGGATGCGTAAATACTTATTCAAGAAAAAAAGTATGGAAGTGAGGACCCACTGAGAATAAGCAATAAGACAAAGGGTACACAGTTACTATAAAAGTGGAATTACCGCCAGCTTTCAGCATTGGGCGATAGACAAAAAGTCGAGAAGGGCTCCAGAATATTATTTTACGTACATGAATTACTAGAAAAGTCAGAAAGCATGCTCTCAGCATACAAACATGAGTGCTGAAAAAAAAGAAAATCCTGAGAAGTGGGAAAAGCCGGTTCTGGTGCAATTTTGACATAAAATTGATATCAAATTAATTATGCAAAGTAATTAATTGATCAATTAATTACCCAATTCCCCCACCCCCAAAACCTGATGACATCTGGGGTTATCCCCAGCCGACACGTGGGTCCCCCTGAGGGAACTCCCAGCCCCTTCCCCTCCCTCACCCCTCTCATGACGTATGGTAATGCAAAATGGCGGCCTGGAAAAGATGCGGGAAATTCAAATTTATTGGAGGGAATATAACATTTTGTGTGTGTTCCATTAAGGTTCAGGGACAAACTGACCTAGTTCACAACACTATCACCATAGACTTTTGTTGGCCCTCCCCTACTTCCCTCTCCCTCTCCCTCTTCCTCTCCCTCTCCCTCTCCCTCTTCTCTATCTGGAAATTGGTGGAAGAAGGATCAGTCTGAGCTAGGCTGCCAAATAGGATGGACACAGTCCTTATTATTTTGTATTCAGTGCAGTACACTGTTTAAGTAAACAATTTGACTTCCAGTTTAGTCAACAGCTGCTGGATGTGAAGAGGATATTTTCACTATTACTGTAACACTGCAGAGTTACTCCATCCAGACTAGTCAAGGGCATTATATAGGAAATAGTGACAGAACAGCAAATTATCACAGAAATACAGGAGAGTATGCTTAGACCAATCTACAAGTGAATAACTGCTGCTGGGAGAAACATATGGATGGGTAATAACAATATTATAACAGCGATCCACTGTCCCACTGCTTTTTCTTTCTTTCTAAACATAGGGAAAAGACAACATCGATGTACTCTAATAATAAACAACACGGTTGATAGTGCGAACAATTTTAGCAATTTTACACTAATTTCAACACCAACCAATGATGTGACATCATGTTTCCCAATTTCAGTATCATAGCTAAAGCACCCCTTCTCCACTTTACGAGTATCATTGCGAGTGTAGATACATGACTGTGCAGTACGTCCATTCAATGTTAATTCTCGAGTACAAACATCATCAAAGTATATCAGAAAACGATCTACATATTTCTAACACCCCGAGCATAGTGCGTAATTTATGCTGATGAGAGTCACAGAGTATTCTCGCTGTCTTAGGGTAAAATTAGATGGTGAATGACCCTCTCGCACTGTCATTGACCAGCCCACCCTGCAGTACCGCTACCGATTTAATCTGCATCCGACCAGAAATAGGTCGCTACATTCCATGTCTCGTGAATGAATGGAGCTTACCAATTCCTCGCCCATCCAAGTGTACAATATTTCTCGAGATGCGCCCATGTCGAGGAGCTTAGCACTCCTTATCGATGTATAGTAACAGATATCAAAGTGTCGTGATGTAATAGCAGACGGTTAAGAAGAATAAGAAACGAATGATTTTTATGCGCGATGGAGCTCGAGCTAGACGGAGTTCGACGCATTTTTATGTAAATCAACCAAGCCATCAACTCTAAAGTATTGTACTAGAGTCTAGGATCGGTACCTGGAAGGTATCCGACCTATCAGTCGTATGGAATGTAGCGCTGTTAATATTCCAATGTAAGAAATATATTTCAAGCGGATGACATACACCCTTCTTCCTGGTTTCTCTACGATAAACTACGGTATCGATCCGTAGAACGAGAAAACTACTTCTTTAAAACACTGGCTATGTGTGATACATGCACAATATTACTTTCCAGAGATGTATAGCGCCCACTGTTCACATCCGATCACAGCTCAGAAATTATACAATGCCTGCATCAGGTCTATATAAAATGATCGTTATTAGCGGGGGATACCTCCTACAAGGAAATAGATAAACGCATAGCAGCAGCGTCCGACATGTGAAAATTACGAGTCATTCCATCACTAACTCTGTAAACAGCCCATCTGCCAGGCAGATGCGTACACGGGGATTGCAGCACCTCACAAGCACCTATTTCTGCCTTAGTAATGAAGCTGAAGTCTCGATATTACACCCAAGATGCGACAGGGGTGATGGAGTACATCGCATAAGTCAAAGATCATTTAGAGGAATGTGTCAAACGTCTTCACACATGAGATGGAAGTCGTCTGATGACCGACAAGTTTACCGTTAGCGATCGCAAGTAGACAGTGTTTTAAACCACATACAGAACCCGTGGCAGTATACGACAAGAACGCAGGCTATGTCACGCGACTGATGCATCCAGACAGAACAGTTGAAAAATTGACCTGCAGCAACTTCTCCTTCTCTAGACTGCATCAGTCAACCATTAAATCGTACCTCGTTACAGCTCCATCTCAATCGATCACCCCGTCCACTCTCTGTTATCCTTTAATGCAGACGCAAGTAAGTTTAGAGGTGAATGGTCCTGGGTATTCCTGAAAAGCATCAAATACAGTACTCAACTCGCATGTGTCATTGGTACCTCAATAGACATACAGTATAATGCTGCCTCAAAGGAAAACAAATTGATTGCCTCCCTGATTCCCTTCATTTCGATGTTGACGTTTTCTCGGATCCCTCTTGTTGCCGCATACTTGTTCCCACGTACAAATTGTTCAGCGCGAGCCAGAAGATACGCAAGTACTTCCTCAATTTCCCATCATTTCGGTATATATTCGGTCAATTTATACTTATTCCCTCGTCATTTTTCGCAATTCTATCGATTTTATGTCAGATCTATCCTTGCGATTTTGACATAACCTCTCGTTCTGTGTTCTAAAATTGCTTGTAAATGTAGCACAGCTGCCAACACCTAGCCCAAATGCACTGATCGAGAGGCGTAATATGGCACCGTACTCGACTGTATCCAGTCCCCTCTACATTCAGAGAGCGTTTGCTCTGTTTTCTGTATGTCTGAGTATATGCGAGCCTCGCTCGGCTATACCTTCTGGGGTGGATACCACCGAAGCAGTGATCGTGTACATGACTGCAATATGAGGAATCAGTCGAAACGGAACGTAGAGTTATCAGCTATTCCGTCAGTGTGAGAGACGAGTCTAAATGTAGAGCTCGTGACTCACCTTCAGGCTGTAGTTTGGAGACTCTACACAACGCGAGCAAACGCTTCCGGTTTCCTTAGATTGTAACTGTCTTTTATTTAAAATCAGCCGGTGTGGCATGTTATGGTATCCGCCATAAGAAAATGATTTACACTGTGCAATGTCTAGTTTCCTGCGAAAGGCCGTGGATCAGAACTTCTTAATGTCAGTTTAGAACCTGGCACAGTGTTTCAAACAACTAAACTAGACCAGAGGGAGCGTCATTTGCGACTTAGTATAGTCTGTGGGATACGATCATTCGCCTAGAGTATAGGTGTTCAAACTTTAAAGCGGCTTCTGCAGTGTATGTGTATTTAATAGCATAGTGCCACATAGGCAGCAGCAGTTTGAGGTGTAAATTCGATGAGGGACGGGGTATACCGTTAGGAATGCTTGGAGGGCTGCACGCTGCGCTATTCTGGGGAGCATTGCGAAATCCCAATCTCCGCGTTGTGGAGCCCCACCGCAGCTTTGTCATTGCATGTGCAATGGTGCATAGGTGAGTTCTATATCTGATAAGTTAGTGGAGCTTCTATAGTTCTTAATTTTTCTCTGTTTGGGGGTAGAGAATAACGATGATAGATTTGAATGGAGGCGGATCTGTAGTAATTGTATGTAGTTTGGGGACGCACCACTACGCGCGCATTTCCACCGAATGGTCAAAACATGCTCCTGTCGCACTAACTCAGGTCTCTCCATATCTACACGGGTTGCAGAAGGTGGCGGATATGGTTTTCTCCGACTTCTGCTCAATTCCGACTTAAAGTGGAACGATCACATGCGCAAAGCTGAAGAAATGGGAGCAGTTGCAAGATGCTTAGGGACTGACTAAAACCAGGTTGTAATTTTACTGTAGCAGACAGGTTCGAGGAAGGTGACCCGTTGCGACATATGAGAGAGCCAGAAATATGATTCACTTGTATCTGTGATCCAGCACAAGTATGCAGTTGAATGGGAGGACTTGATTCCAAATCGCAGACAGGATTTCTAATTTCTAGCGGATAGCGTAACACTAAAGATCTGAAAAGCTAGTGTACATTTCTTACGACCCCAATCATCATATGCTTTACTGATGTTTGTGATCCTTCTCAGTCATCGCCTATAGCTCAGTGGATATATAGCAGAACCTCTGACGTGGTATCGAGACAGAATACGTTACACATACTGGATAAATATCTAGCAGTGTGAGGGTGTCGCAAATACCTGTTTCATACTGCATTCCTTAGCTGAACAACTTTCAGCGATTTTATCACGAGGTTGCGTCGTGGCCTACGTGTAAGCGTACTGATGGTCCGATAATATACACTCCAGTGATCACCGTCTCGGTATTTATCCGGATAGAAAAACCACCTCATTCAAAGGTAATGTCATACCTCGATTTATAAAGCTGGTATAGCTTTTAACATGGATACTTGTGTGCACCTGTAGAACCATGACCGCTTGCGACAGTAACATACAGTAGTTGTTGGGATTGAGTTTGTTTAACATCTGGCCTATTACATCTCTCTTTCTAGGACACGGTGCTGTCACTCGCAAGAAAAACTTATGAGACATGTCCACCCATGGTTGATTTTCTCTCAGCATTATTTCGTATCGCCAGCAATCAGTTATTGACAGAGTATTATACTTAGTAGTAGGGGGTGCGTGATAGGTTCTCGTTGAGCATCAGGCTTATAAAGTATGTATTTGTGCAAAGGAAATGACTATGTCCATTCGTAAGGAAGGTATGAATTTGACGTGGAGTACTGTGATAACATGGGAAGAGTATGTCAAATCATGAGAGTGGTACTAGTATTTCTATTTCCAGAGCCACAGCCGTCAACAGAGTGTATTTCCGATACTTCGCTCATTGTCGAATGTCATTCAACTGTGATCGTAACATTTAGTTGTAAGTACAGGGGTAAGATATATATGTGACCGATTTCTGAGGATAAACATTCTACCTGTGCGTGTTCGACCTGCAGCGCTGGTAACCTGTGCGGGGGTGATTCACATTTCCTGTTAATGGTAGGATCTGTCAGACTGGAGATGCCTGTTGGAGTGTAGGAATGTAGATGAATTAACCGTGTTGTCCTCTAGACAACCGAATAGCGAACTAATACTTAGTATGTGTTGGACAGTTTTCGCGATTCTGTGGAAATTTGAGATGATTAAATATGGAGGTACGTTTGCACTGGATTGCTATTCCCTCTCATGCAGTTTGTTTGGTTGACTACTTCTGCACATTTCACGCCTTTATTTAGTTGAGAGAAGATCGATTGTGGTGTGTGCATCTAGTGTGTGGAAGACATATTTGCCGGTTCTCTAGACATGAGAAACACTTTAGTTGACCTTGCAAATTATAGGGATGATCTGGAATCTACTACCTCACCGACATTGGTATTCGAGAGTGGAAATATCAGTTTCCTCTATTTGTTTCGAGTTACCGAGTAAATGTCTTCGCATATGTGACAAGTTTCTAGGTAGTCAGTGGTTTACAGCACACCCCTCCTAGCTAAAGATTAAGGTTTGTAGAGAAATAATTTCCAGTCTATATCTTGGGAATTACATTGTGTGAGCAATTGGTAGGACGCTACCCAGTGCTTGATATCGAGAAGTACTGCGAAAATTGTATAATATTATGGCGAACCATGTGAAAATACTTGTGTTCTTGTAATCCCCGAGTCTGGTGATATGTGTAGAAAAACGAGCAAGCAAGGAATCAGGTTCGAACCAGAAACAGTAACGTGTTTGTGTTGAGTGGAAACGAGCCCGAATTTGTAGAACAGTTCTGAGAGCGACTTTGGTCTGCTGAGGGTGCTCTGGTCGCATACTGGGAGTGGATGACTTGTGATCATTGGCTGTGGGAAAATATCTAGTGCTGTGAGGAGTATATATGGTGCTATCCGTCTTCACGGTATATGTATGAATGATGTGAAAGGGATGATTTTGTTTGGTGCAGGATATGAATTGTATGTTTACTACATCAACACTGTACGTGGTGATATACTGCTGGGCTGGAGATCGGTTTCGTGCACTAATATTCAAGCTCCTGTCCTTGGTAGGAGAGCAGTGTAATTGAGTAGGAGTCTTTCTGTACTTGACGACATGTATGGTAGTTTGTAAGATTTAATTGCCAGTGCAATATGGCGATCTGTGTAAAATAACTGCTGAAAGTCTTGTCTGCAGAAGGAAAGAAGGCGGATGGTGCTTTGATACTGGCGGCATCAGTAATTCGGCAGGTAAATTCCATAAGAGCCAATCATAATGCTCGATTCATTCATATCCTTTGTGCTGGGCTATAGGAGCCTCTACATAGTGGAGGGAACGTTTGTGAGTGCTGGAAGCATGAAGCGTAACACATTATGGACTGGATACCACGCTAGGTCCTTGAGAAAGGCTGCATTCGACGTTATTCTGCGCTATTTTCGTAAACAGGTTCTGTTAGGGCAAGAATTTCTGTGTATACAAGCTGAGACATTAAGAAAGCGAGTGTTAACTATTGCTGGAACACTATACAATTTCCGCGAGATCGACTCAGTTCTCATTTTTACATAGTAATGTGATATCAGTATAAGATTGAGAACCTTGTCAGATGCGCTTGCAACGGTTTGCAACTATGCGCGCACACTTTGTGGCGTTGCGTCAGTCACTCTGGGCAGTTAAGCACGGTTAGATGTGTCTCTCATGTTGCACTAGGAGCAATGCACCCTGTGCTACTCTATCATCAATGGTAAAAACACATGCTGCCCGGAGGCATCTTCCATATGATATTGGCGTGAATGTGCCTTGGAGTTCTGTGATGTCAGTGTAACACTGACTCTATACTCAGAAATAGAAACAACTTTCACCTGCATCTGGTGGTGGCTCGTGGCAGTGATGGTGCGTGTACCCCTGGAGCAACTGCACTCCCGCCCGGTCACGTCAGCAATGGTGTCTAGGTGAACACGTATTTCGAGAGGGATTTCTCAGGTATCAAGTATGAAAGGGATGTCGTCACCTGATGCATGAGGGCAGCTGTGTGTGTTTTGACAGCTGATGGATGCGTCACTGTGCTGGGGCTGCATGTAGCCTCTTGTGCTGCCTAGTGGACAGGTGGTGGCAGAGGGTGCTTGAGCGCATTGATTTTGTGTCTATTGCATTATTTTGCGAGCAGGTCTGTAGGCTGTACTATATGTTATTTGGACAGTTTACGAGATGATTTCGTGTCTGCACATCAGTGTACTGCATTATTTAGGAGGAGTTTGCATGTCTGTGCTGAAATTATTTCGGTAAATTAGGAGTTATTTGTGTGTTTGGAGAGCGTTATTTATAAGTAGTTTACAGGTCTGCAGACTGTGTATTGTGACCCCAAGCACATCAGGGCGAGTGTTTTGTGTCGGTGTGATAAATATACCTATTTCTAAATAAAATGTCCCAAAGTAAAAAGAGTACACACTTTCCTTACTCTCCCCAGCAGCCCAGGGAAGGCTGAGTCCTGTTCGCGCCATTTTCCCCCTCCAGATCACCATCTTGGATTACGTCACAGGAGGGATGACAGGACACTCTGGTGGCAGTACTATGTACTAGGTCAGCTGGACTCTAGACCTTGTGGTGGAGAGGCTGCCTGCAGAATAAAGACTCATGTCCAGCATAGGCAGAGTCCTTTTCCCACCATTTCCCCCTACCATCTTGGATTACATCGTGAAATGGACGACAGCGCGGTCAGGTGGTGGTACTGTGTACTAGATCCAGACTTTGTGGTGTACACACTGTTTGCAGCCATCTTGGATAGGGGTACTTGCATCATCAGCTGACATTATAGCTTCCATCTTGGATTATGTCACGGAATAGATGACAGTGCCCTCTGGTGGTGGTACTGTGTACTAGGTCAGTTGGAGTGCAGACCTCCTGGCGAACACACTGGATGGCGGTGCTGTCTCTAATTGTTTAAATAAAGACTGGTGCATGATTTCGACAGTTGGCAATTAACAAGCATGTTTGCAGAGTCTTTTAGATGGATTATTATTTTGACAATTTATGAGTTGTTTGTCTCTTTGGACGTAAATGCATTGCATTATTTACGAGTGGTTTGCATGTCTGTAGGCTGCACAATGTGTTATTTTGAGAGTTTACAATTAGCAAGTGTGTGTGTAGAGTGTTATACATGAGTTATTTAGGAGCAGTTTGCAGGTCTGTATGCTGTGTGGCATGTCAGGGAGTGTGTTCTGTATCACTGTGATAAATATACTCCATCCCTAAATAAATTGTTCCAAAATAAATAAAGTACACTCCTTCCTCTGTCCAGCAGCCCAGTGTAGGCTGAGTCCTTTTCCCACTAATCCTTAGGAGGAGGTGGCGGTTGGGTGACTTAGGTTAGTGGAGGTAGCCCAATTGTCCTTTCTTTCTCATCATTTTCTTATCTTAGTAGAGGTATGCAAATTGGCCTTTCTTTACTACCAAAATTCAAACTTGGCGTCAGTTCCCAGGAAGAGATGGTGGTCGGATGACCTAAGTTAGTGGAGGTAGTCCAAGTGACCTATCTTCCCACGATTTTCTTAGGTTAGTAGAGATAACTGTGGTGTGATGCATTATTCTGTTGGAATTTGAGCTTCCCGCCATTTTTCTGGGGGAGGG
The DNA here is from genome assembly GCF_023864345.2 of Schistocerca serialis cubense. Taxonomy (NCBI): domain Eukaryota; kingdom Metazoa; phylum Arthropoda; class Insecta; order Orthoptera; family Acrididae; genus Schistocerca; species Schistocerca serialis. The sequence goes on along the minus strand of NC_064640.1, from coordinate 398,194,608 downwards.
GAGTGGGGTTAGGTTATTGGAGGTAGCCCGATTGACCTGTCTTCCCACCAAAATTCAAACTTCCCGCCAAAAGCCGCCATCTTAGATGACATCACAGCCGCCACCTTGGATGATGTCATCACTGCCATCTTGGATGACGTCATCGCCTCCATCTTGGATAACGGTACTTTGGGATTGTGTCCCCCTTGCCCCAATACTTTCGTGTTCCAGTCGACACCTATAAACGCCATGCCATTTCTTGCTAAGATACGATGGACTAGTGCTATGAGCTACACTGTGGAGCGAAGTTATGCAGCCATGAAAGTGACCTCTCCTAAATCTGTCCGGACTGAAACCATTGTTGTCTCCAGATCCCGTTGGGTGGGTAGGTCAAGATGTCATTGAATTATTGTACGACAAAATTAAGCTGTTAAGCCATCAATGTGTGCCTGTCTGTCAGAGCAGTAAAGCACCATATTTCGAAGTTTGAAAGTTTCATTTGGCTGTAGGTGAGTCTCTGACAAGAGGACTACATCGATCTTGTGTCGGCCAATGAAATATTGTAGATTATGTTTGTTATTGCAAACTCCAGAAGTATTCCATAGACAGATGCAAAGATCCTTTGTATGTGTAGCTATGACATTAGTCTGAGCCCTCAAGCTGAGCCAATGCTTCCACCTGTATAACTATCTTACATAGCTTGTCTTTAGCTGCCATCTTCTTTTCCCCAGCTGTGATGAGTTTGTGTTGAATGTTCTGGCTGCCAAGAAATTTGAGAACAGTTGTCAGCTCCATTAGCGCAGCATCCACATCCTTCGCTCGAACTGCCCTCATTTTTGAATGATATTTGTTACACTGTAGTCCCTGCAGTGGTTAAGCAAACAGTCATCCCTCCCATGTTGTGGTTGCAGTCCACATATGGTCCTGTGGTGGCGGACGGGTGGCCATTTGATCAGCCAGGTGAACCGTGTCAGCCATTATAAATTTCACACTATCGGGAACCCCTCTGTGGTTCTGCAGGACGTGAGCCTAATGGGCGAAGCCTCTTGAGAACTTTCTGAAATTCGCTACAGCCCTTCCAAGAAGCTGCATGTGGGGCCTGGAAACCTGCATGTTTAGGAGTTGACCTTGGAGGTGGAGTGCATTCAGTACTGGGGTGCATGGCCCCACATTTAACCAAGTATGCCGGTAGCCGACAATAATTAGATGTGTGTGTCATACATTAACAATGTTTACACGTGGACTGTTCTTTGTGGGGGTGGTAATCCTTCACCTGCACTGTCGTCAACAGAACATAGCGGATTCCATAGATGGTATCAGATATATCCCCCTTTGGTAGTGTCACAGCTGTGACTGGCGATTTCCCTGCTTCTTACATTTGAACTGGTATACATTATTTATGGTAAAGCCTTGCTCTTGTAGGTCTTTGTGCACTTCCATCATAGTAGCTGAAGGTGCTAAATCTTTGACCACCGCCTTCATATCCCTGCTGGTGACATCCTGGTAAGAGTGAAATTGTAATGGTTGATTCTTGCAAAAGTCGAGCACCTTCTGGTAATTCTTGAGGGTGTTATCGTAGAATTTTACACCACGTCCTATGTATGCAGCTTTTAAACCACCAGAAATATGTTCCTTAAGGTCGCGACACAGCTTAACATGTTTGGCACAGTTGTAAATCACTGTAGGTAGTATCTTCGTCGCGTTTGGGATGAATGGAGGTGAGGGTCTCGGGTCGCTAGTCGTAGGCTCCTACGCCGACTCTCCAGCTTAGGTGTCATATTTGTTTATAATGACAAGCAATGGTTGCACAGCTCGTCTTCCTGTGGTGAACAGACTGAAATCTCTCATTAGCCACAGTGTCAACAAAAGTTTGGCAATCCATAGAGCCACCATCTGTATTTGTTTCTTACGAGAACCTGTTGCTGTCGCTCCATGGAGTCCATGGAGTTCAACAACGATAGTTCCCCAGGATCATCGTCTGTGTCCTCCTGCAGCAGTTGTTGGATATGACGTACCTATTCTAAAGCTTCTTTGCGATGAGATCAGTGATCTTCACACTTCTCCTCCCGGTGTTTGGCCTTTGTGTCTGGTATAGATCCAGCCTTCATGCTTTGTTTCGTGGTGTCATGCTGCAGTTGTGATACATTGTCACCCACTGTAGTGTTCGATATGATGGCTGTGATGTGAGCCATGTCGTCATAAAATGGGGAACCAATAACAGCCTACAATCGCCTTCACACTTCCGCCAATGCGTCCACAAGAAAGACAGTTGATCAGGCACTTCCATGAAATCGTTTGCAAGCACACCAAAAACATTATAACTGACTAAAGACGTACGCTTCGGTAAGAACTCTTTGATACTATCGAAAACTCTGCTTGACACCACTTCTTTTTTTTTCCTTTTTGCATTTCAATTCCGCATTTGGGGCTGGATAGCAGCAGCATAGGCGCTGCCCTTCAGCCGAGAGACAGGAAGTACATAACAGGAAGACATTTAAAACAACATAAATGAGAAAATATCTCAGAACCTAGATGTAAAAAGGTGGAGCATTATGGAAGAGAGTGTAGGAAAGGGGATGACTGTAAAAATGGGCATAGAAATCTAAAAAAGAATATTACACGAAAAACCACACTCTATAATGATTAGGACACAAGGCGAAGTACAGCCAGAGGATAAAGTCAAGCACGCAATTAAAACCACAGCACTTGACATCACTGTAGATTCTCACTGAACATAACACTGAAATAGCACACTGATGACGAAGAACAACCTGGGAGGATCTGCCAGCGCTACGGTCGCAGGTTCGAATCCTGCCTTGGGCATGGATGTGTGTGATGTCCTTAGGTTAGTTAGGTTTAAGTAGTTCTCTGTTTTAGGGGACTGATGACCTCAAAAGTTAAGTCCCATAGTGCTCAGAACCATTTGAACAATTTTTTGGAGGATCTGCCAGGGGTAGGGATACGAGGGAGAAGGGAAGAAAGGGGGAAGGAGAGGTGCTAGAGTGGGAGAGAGAAAGGGAGACGGTACGGGGGCGCTCCAGAGGGGGCCAGGAAGGGAAAGACAGTGGAGGAAAAAAGCAGAGGAGAGCTTGCAGAGACTCAGGAGGGGGGATAAGGAGGAGAAACCGTTCTGTAAGATGGAGGGGAGGGGAAGGGGGCCCTTGGGAGGGGAGGGGACAAGGCCAGGCTACAGTTGGCAGGAAGGGTAGACGTCATGGCGCAGTTCATCATCCAGGAGGGGGATGTACTGGAAATTGTCCTGATGAAGGGAGGGAGGGTGTGGAGGTGGAGTGTAAGAGGGATACGGTGATAGAGGCACAGCAGTGGGCAGAGATTGGAGAGGAAGGAGGACACATGGGGGTGGGGGGATCAAGCCTGCAAACAGTGTAAAGGATGCAGATAAGTTGGAGAAAAAGGAGGAGGTGGGGGAAGGGGATGAGATCGTACAGGAGCTGTGTGGAGGACGGAAGGCGTATATTGAAGGCCAGGCGGAGTGCATGGCATTCAAAGATTTGGAGGGCCTTATAAATGCGGGGGTTGGGGTGTGGGGGGGTGTGGGTGGGATGCAGAGATCCAGCAATGCTGGCATAACAGAGGACAGGAGGTATGAGGGATTTATAGATGTGGAGGATGGTGGAAGGATGCAATCTCTACGTCCAGCTGGATAGGAGTTTAAGGAGGCAGAGGCAGGTATGGGCTCCTGCTGGATAACTAGACAGTATAAACAGTATAAACCTAAAATAATGAAATTTAATTTCCAATTTTTTTTCGTTTCATAATCTCCCTGTAATATGGCACTGTACTTTAATATTTTATCAGTTACCATATTTGTTTATGGCACACAAGACATTCCTAGATACAAATATGATGAACAGATGTAAGCCTCTCAGCAAATGAATTATCCAGTGGCTGAAACTGGTACATTACAAAGATTATTTCTGGGAGCACCTCTGCGTAGCCAGCTCAGGTGAAACATAGCTCCAGCTATTTTGTAATAACTACCACGCTGCATCTATCAAGTTTTAGAGTTACACTGCAAGGTAAAACCTCTTCTGCACCTGTGCGAATTTGGTGATATTTGTTATGACAGCTGGCATCCACGTAACTGGGCTAGTTGGTTAATCTGCCAGACGCTATCGAAGGAAGGCACCAAGTTTAATTATCAGCTCAAAAAAAGTTAGGCAGCAACTGTGAAACTTGATGCTCATGTTAGCCTTCTCTATATATCGACCCTTCAATATGACACACTTTTTCCAATGATGGGTGACTTTCTGGCGACATTCCACCTCGAAATTCACCTCGTCGTCATTCTGACCTGCCAGATAATGATTTCGTCATCAGAGGAACGAGGAAGAAGCCACTGGGTGTCATGTCAGAAGAACATGGGCTCTAGAAACTACCTCAAAGAAGCAGCATGTGCGACTGTGTCCTGCGGAAAATGAACTGGGTCGTTGTGGATCAAAACCACCTACAGCAGTCTGCTAAATCTACTTACACACTCCTGAAACCTCCGTTAGTGGGGAGGATTGCGTGCCTCAGTGATACCGATAGTCGTACCATACGTTCGAACACAACGGAGGGGTATCTGTTGAGAGGCCAGACAAACGTATGATTCCTGAAGGGGGGGGGGGGGGCAGCAGCCTTTTCAGTGGTTGCTGGGGCGACAGTCTGGATGATTGACTGATGTGGCCTTATAACATTAACTAAAACGACCTTGCTGTGCTGGTACTACGAACGGCTGAAAGCAATGGGAAACTACAGCTGTAATTTCTCTTAGGGAGCATGCAGCTCTACTGTATGGTTAAATTATGATGGCATCCTCTTGGGTAAAATATTCCGGAGGTAAAATACTCTCCCATTCGGATCTCCAGGCGGGTAATACTCTGGAGGATGTCGTTATCAGGAGAAACAAAACTGGCGTCCTATGTATTGGAGTGCGGAATGTCAGATCCTTTAATCTGGCAGATAGGTTAGAAAATTTAAAAAGGGAAATGGGTAGGTTAAAGCTAGATATAGTGGGAATTAGTGAAGTTCGTTAGCAGGAGGAACAGGATTTTTGTTCAGGTGAATACAGAGTTATACAGTATATACAAAATCAATTAGGGGTAATGCAAGAGTAAGTTTAATAATGAATAACAAAACAGGAACACAGTTAAACTACTATGAACAGCATAGTGAACGCATTATTGTAGGCAAGATAGATCTGAAACTCACACTCACCACAATAGTACAAGTTTATATGCCAACTAGCTTCGCAGATGAGGAGGAGATAGAGGAAATGTTTGATGACATAAAAGAAATTATTCAGATAGTAAGGGAGACGACATCTAAATAGTCATGGGGACTGGAATTCGATAGTAGGAAAAGGAAGTGTGGCAAAAGACGTAGGTGAATATGAACTGGGGCAAAGGAACAAAAGAGGAAGCTCTCTGGCAGAATTTTGCACAGAACATAATTTAATCATAGCTAACACGTGGTTTAAGAATCATGAAAGAAGGCTGTATACGTGGAAGAGACCTGGAAGGTTTCATGTTGGTTATATAATGGTAAGGCAGAGATTTCGAAACCAGGTTATAAATTGTAAGACATTTCCAGGCGCAGATGTGCACTCTGACCACAATTATGAATTGCAGATTAAATGGCTCTGAGCACTATGCGACTTAACTTCTGAGGTCATCAGTCGCCTAGAACTTAGAACTAATTAAACCTAACTAACCTAAGGACATCACACACATCCATGCCCGAGGCAGGATTCGAACCTGCGACCGTAGCGGTCACGCGGTTCCAGACTGAAGCGCCTAGAACCCCACGGCCACACTGGTCGGCTGCAGATTAATTCAGGAGAAACTGCAATGAGGTGATAATTTAAGGAGATAGGACCTTGATAAACTGAAAGAACCAGAGATTGTAGAGAGTTTCCGAGTGAGCATTAGGAAACGACTGACAAGAACAGGGGAAAGGAATACAGTAGAAGAAGATTGGGTAGCTTTGAGAGACGAAATAGTGAAGGCAGCAGAGGAACAAGTAGATAAAAAGACTAGGGCTAGTAGAAATCCTTTGGTAGCACAAGAAGTATTGAATTTAATCGATGAAATGAGAAAATATAAAAATTCAATGAACGAGGCAGGCGGAAGGTAATAAAAACATCTAAAAAATGACATCAACAGAAAGTGTAAAATGGCTAAGCAGGAATGGCTAGAGGACAATTGTAAGGATGTAGAAGCATCTATCACAAGGGGTGCGATAGATACTGCCTACAGGGAAATTAAAGAGGCCATTGGGGAAAAGAGAAGCAGTTGTATGAATATCAAGAGCTCAGGTGGTAAACCAGTCCTACGCAAAGAAGGGAATGCAGACTGGTGGAAGGGGTATATAGAGAGTCTATACAAGGGAGATGTACTTGAGGGCAATATTATGGAAGTGGAAGACATCATAGGTGAAGATGAGAAGAGAGATATGATACTGCACAAAGAATATGTCAAAGCACTGAAAGACTTAAGTCGAAATAAGGCACCGGGGGTAGACACCGTTCTGTTAGAGCTACTGATAGCTTTGGGAGAACCAGCCTTGACGAAACTCTTCCATCTGGTGAGCAAGATGCATGGGACAGGCGAAATACCCGCAGAATTCAAGAAGAACATAGTAATTCCAAATCCAAAGAAAGCAGGTGCTGACAGGCGTGAAAATTACAGAACTATCAGTTTAATAAGTCACGGTTGCAAAATACTAACACGAATCAGAAGAATGGAAAAACTGGTAGAAGTCGACCTCGGGAAAGATCAGCTTGGATTCAAGAGAAATGTAGGAATATGCGCGGGAATACTGACCCTGTGACTTCTCATAGGAGAAAGGAAAGATAAACCTACGTTTTTAGCATTTGTAGACTTAGAGAAAGCTTTTGACATTATTGACTGGAATACTCTCTTTCAAATTCTGAAGGTGACAGGGGTAAAATACAGGGAGCGAAAGGCTATTTACAATTTGCACAGAAACCAGATGGCAGTTATAAGAGTGAAGGGCATGAAAGGGAAGCAGTGGTTGAGAAGGGAGTGAGACATGGTTGTAGCCTACCACCGATGTTATTGAGCAAGCAGTAAAGGAAACAAAAGAACAATTTGGAGTAGGAATTAAAGTCCAGGAAGAAGAAATAAAAACTTTGAGGTTCACTGATGACATTGTAATTCTGCCAGAGACAGCAAAGGACTTGGAGGAACAGTTGAATGGAATGGACAGTGTCTTGAAAGGAGGATATGAGATGAACATCAACAGAAGGAAAACCAGGATAATGGAATGTAATCGAATTAAATCAGGTGATGCTGAAGGATTTAGATTAGGAAATGAGACACTTAAAGTAGTAGATGAGTTTTACTATTTGGGAAACAAAATAACTGATGATGGGCGAAGTAGGGAGGCTATAAAATGTAGACTGGGAATGGCAAGAAAAGCACTTCTGAAGAAGAGAAATTTGTTAACATCGAGTATAGGTTTAAGTGTCAGGAAGTCTTTTCTGAAAGTATTTGTATGGAGTGTATCCATCTGTGGAAGTGAAACATGGACGATAAACAGTTTAGACAAGAAGAAAATAGAAACTATTGAGATGCTGCAGAAGAATGCTGAAGATTAGATAGGTAGATCACGTGACTAACGAGGAGGTACTGAATGGAATAGGGGAAAAAGGAATTTGTGGTACAACCTGACTAGAAGAAGGAATCGGTCGGTAGGACACATTCTGAGACATCAAGGGATCGCAAATTTAGTACTGGAGGGAAGTGTAGGGGTAAAAATCATAGAGGGAGACAAAGAAGTGAATACAGTAAGCAGATTCAGAAGGATGTAGGTTGCAGTAGTTACTCGGAGATGAAGAGGCTTGCACAGGATGGAGTGGCATGGAGAGGTGCATCAGACAAGTCTTTGGACTGAAGACCACAACAGGGCAACAACAACATTATTACATCGTACACAATACTACTTACCATTACCACAACTACTTCTACTACAAATAAAAACTACACCTACCAGCAAATATATTTCTACTGCTGCTATCGTGTCTGTCACATTCCACAATGCACTCCATTGCTTCCCGATCCATTGGCAAACCCCGCTAGTTGCTTGGGCGCTGTGGAGGGTGCTGTGGTTGCATCTGCCTTTTCCGTAGTTTGTCGGCTCCCTGGTTGATGGAGACGACTTCCCTGTTCTGAGGGAGCATTGTTGTTGCCGATGAGGATCGCAGCTACACGCCGGCCTGCTTCAGCTCGGTACCAGTTCCTTCGGTAGTGAGACACGGACAGCGACTGCGTTTCTATTCTGGTGTTGTTGCGATCTCCGTGCATGTGGTGTTAGTTGTACGCCTGCCGCAACTGTTCATATCAGCTGTCTTCGTTATGTTGCTTCTGGATCCCCAGTCGCAATACCTGATAGAGCACTAGATGGGGATTGATTGATAAGATATCGCGCTACCTAAACCTTTCTTGAAATAGCGTCGGCAATATTGACCAACATCAGTCATTCTGTCTTGCAACGCAGTATCTGCTCGACATCGAGTCTTTTGTGTCGATTCAGTGTTGCTGATCAATACCAGCAGCATCGGCATACAGTGGATATCCCCAGGCTGTGCGTTGCGAACTGTCTTTTTTGACACAGGGACACTCGGAGGTTTGTCTTCGACCAGTTCGATGCCAGTATGCAGGCTAAGGTCCATGACCCGTCAAGAAATGTCTCAGTCCTCTTGTAGGATTTAGGTGCCACATTCCCAGTTCTTTTTTAAAGTATTTTTGGGAGAAAACCACAGGTACGTCTCACTGTTTGGGCATCATCCCATCTTTTCTGCCGTAGGTGGAGGATCCGATTGTGAATTTGCTGCTTGCTTGAGGCCCGTTTTCCTATCGAATCCAGCGACTGAGGGAAGATAGTCACGGACGCCGACGGCGTCCTTTTCAAAGGAACGATGCCAACATTTGCCTTAAGCATTTCAGAGAAACCACTCAAAACCGCTGTATTCCCAAATTATGGTTATGAATACCACGCTACTCTGTCGGTGTCGTCGGAGGGATCAGTTATTTAGATGTGTCTCGCTGGAAAACGTGAAAAATAGGGAAATTTACCATTGGCTCATAAAATTCTGATTAAAAAGAAAGCAAGACATAATTATCGATAAATGGCGTTCAGCACTGTTAAATGAACGATGGGAACCTTAGTGTAAGCGTGACAGGACCAAAATTGACTTAAATTTTCATGAATTATTTGTATGAACGTTTGATGTACAGTGCAAGAAAGGTTTCGTTGCAATTTTTCTTTTTGAAAGTAAGAGTCATCATAGAAAAGGGCATTGTGAAATATTGCATGCACATGCATAATTTCCAATGACTAGGACTCAGAATGTCGTTATGGTGAAGTGTTGCCACCGCCAACTGTTCTAACGACAGGAAAGGTTCGCAGTTGCGCTAAAATTAACGGAAAAACAGAGATTAAGCAAAGCTGAAGTGCGCTTTCAGCTTTCGTCCTAATTGCACTCTCAACTGATGTCAGCATTGAATATCAAAGTAAATCGCGAAATGTTAGATAGTCAATTAGAACCCGTAACCAACAGACAGATTATATGTCGTATTTCTTCTTTCGGTGCAACGTGCTCCGCACTAGCTGGAGCAACGACGGATGATCTCGGACGGAACGTGAAAGGACCGCAATGGAATGGGACGAGAGCGTTCCTTTGCATAGCAAAATAATTAATACCCTCTTCCACACACTTTACAGTGATTTTCAGAGAAAATATATATCAGTTGCCCCACCCCTTTCAAAACATTTTTATACGAAAGTAGAGCTCCAGTATTTCAAACGGATTGCTGCTGTGATAGACTTATGCCACTGGCCAAAAGAAAAAGGGAAGAGAACATACAGCGCGTATGAAAGTATATAGGCAGTAATATTTATCTCATAACGGCAGTACGTGCAGTAAATAATAGCACAAAGAATCATCTATTGCCAGCTTTACAACAGCTTGCGAAGGAAACTTACATACGAACAGCGTTAGTTAGAACCAACGGCTTTCACAGATGTTTTAATAATCGAAGACACAGCTTTATCTGAAAAAATGGATGAAATTAAGTTAGATGGGGCCAAGGTGCCAGTTATCATCATCAGAATATGTCGTTTGACATTGAATGATAGATACAGACGTCTTCTAGGCTTTTCCATGAAGGGGCCAATATCTTTATCATTGAAACTTCCTGGCAGATTAAAACTGTGTGCCGGACCGAGACTCAAACTCGGGACCTTTGCCTTTCGGGGGCAAGTGCTCTACCAACTGAGCTACCCAACCACGACTCATGACTCCTCCTCACAGCTTTACTTGTGCCAGTACCTCGTCTCCTACCTTCCAAAACAATTTACCATTGTTTTCCACGTGTATTCATATGACTCTTCTGATTTTGTATGTGTCACTGATATTGTAGTCAAGCGCTACTATGTTTTTTTGCGATGTGTACAGTGCGTTACTTTAGAGCCAGATAGCATTGTTGGTAAATATACACGATACAGCCGCATTAATGTGACGACCCACTACGTTCGACGTCGTCATGCAATAACCACTCATAGATGGAAGCTGGCAGCACTGACAGTAAATGGTACATAAAAAGCGTGTCTGGTGGAGCGCGGAAAACAGTCAAATCGTTGTCGTGGTGGAGAAAGGAAGCGCTTTATCTTGCGTCCTAAAGGGAATGATTCTTGACTTGCAGGCCAAGGGTGGAAGCATTTTCGAAACGCCTAAGTTTGTAAACCGTTCACATGCCACCATAGTTAAGCTCTGATCACCCAGATGAACCAAGCAGCTACCGACACTGTTTACTCAACAACCGTTCAGCGAATGTTGCTGCATATAGGCCCCTGCCATGAGGTCCCTGGTTCAAGTACTCGTGCTGTTCATTGGCTATGTGACCTTTTCAGTTGAATAACGTTTGACGCTCCATTGGACAGATGGCCGTTGGCGTGTATGGCATGAAACGTCTAGAAGCAAACAAAGAGAGAGCGTTGTGGTGTATGGAATGTTTTCGTGGCATTACCTGGATGATCTCGTCATTCTGGAAGGCACAGTGGATCAACACGCGTATACATCTATCCTTGGGGACCATGTCCACCCCTACATACAGTTTTTTCTTCCTCGGTACGATGGCATCTATCAGCAGGACAATGCAACTTGTCACACAGCTTACAGGGCACATTCGCGGTTCGAAGAGCACCAGAATGAGTTTATCCATACTTCTGCTGCCATCAAACACTCTGGATTTAAGCCCAGCTGGGAATCTGTGACTCAATCTCGATTGGGTTATTCGCACAGAGAAATCTAGCACAGTTGGCCATGACATGGGAGTCGGCATGGATCCACATCCCAGTAAGTACCTTTTCCAGAACGTCACTGACTCTCTTCCTGCACGTCTCACAGCAGAATGGGCTGCAAGAGGTGGTTATTCAGGCTGTAGACAGATGGTCACATTAATGTGACAGGACAGTGTAGTTGTCAGTTTATTTCCTTCCATGGGCAGCTGGCTCTAAATGTGGGGTAATGCAGTGTTGACTACCTTACCCTAAGTGAAAAACTCTGATAGCATTTGACCACTAAATGACTCACATCTAGAGGCAGTCATCTCTAGTGAACGCAACGGAGGAACAATGCAGGAACGTATGATGTATGTTCAGTCATGGGTGAAGTGGGAGAGCTGCTACTGTTTAGTGATGGGATACAGAGAAGGTGCACTTTGTCTGCAAAGCAGCTGCTTTTAGAACACTTGTTAAGCCAATAATGGAATATTACTAAATTGTGATAGATCCATATCTGGTTGGACTTTCAGGGGATGTCGTGTACATTTAAAAAATTCTGCGGAATTGGTAACAAGTTTGTTATACTCGTGGGATAGCTTCACAGATGTATAAAAAATCTGAAGTGGTAGGTGTATGATTGAATTCGCCTTTTATTTCATGACGATTGTATTATAAAAACTATGGATATTCTGTAGTCGCTCCTGAAAGTGTCTGGAGAGTAAAATAACTGTTTTCACAGAGGGGAGGGTAACAACTTTTCTTTCTATACATTCAATTCCTTATTGGAGTTGATGAAACCTTAATCTTTAATACAATGAATAGTTCCTCTGGTGCGCACCTTACGGCATTCGAGGAGTACCGAAATGTTGATTTTACGTTTCAAAATTCTGTCTTCTTTTAATAGTAAGCGCATGTAGCTCAGTGATAGATATTTTGGAATAACCCTATTCATCCAGACGTACGAAATATCGATTTCGCCAATAATTCGCTGCTGCTATCGCTAATACAGGTAATTTCCAAGAAACGATGCACAGCGATGTCGCGGCCTCACTGCAAGCAATGTATATCGAAAAGTCAACTCTCGATGCGGGAAATGCAAATATTGTTTTCCGCTTTCACAACGGAACGTTGTATGAGAATAGCAGAATGTCGCATGAGAGTAAATATTTCAGTTTTTATATTTTTATGACTGACGAGTATCTGGTAAATCTCTCTTCTGTGAGATTTTTTCCAATTTCCCTAAAAGATGTGTCAAAAGTATGTCGTGGGTATGGGGAAAAAGGAATGTTACCTACACCAGTCAAGGTGTTGTATACAACGACAATGAACCTGATGAGTAAAGTAAGCGATATTATTTTTTTAAATAAATTTCTGTGAGTGAAAAAAGTGTTGTTACTCTCTCCTTTTGAGTGACTTTCTGTTATCATTACATTCGCCTATTGTCGCCTCTCTTACGAACATCTCGAGAGTAGAGCGTTCGGTGCATACCGCTTGTATTGATGCCGCGATTTCGATGTGCACTTTTTCCTGACAATTCGTTGTACTGTACCACGAAAGAACCCTCTGTTGAACAGCTCAATTTCTGTTCGAGAAGCTATGAAACAATTAGCGGTGGCATAATTTTACGCATGTCTGTGGTAACATCTAGAAAGTAACGAGTCAGCAGTGATCCATATCTGTGACGAGCAACAAAGATTAATATTTGAATGCTAATATTTCGTTACACGCATCGTTGGAGACAAGAGCGCGCATTTCGATAGCTGATAGGTGCCTGGCTGCAGAGAGTAGGACAAATCGAGATTTTAAGAGGAATTCGGGTAAGTACGTTGCTCTTAGTTTCACATTTACTTCTTTTTGCTTTATTTTTGCAGTAACTGCTTAAAATTAATTTCGGCATGCAGCTATTTTCGAGTGATGAAACTGAACAGCCTTGTGGTACTTACCGATACGTCCATTCAGTGCTATTGTGTGTTATTCCAGAAGTAGTATAAACCGCATATAGGCATATACAGTCGCGTTTCCTACTTCGCAAATCTGTGCTCGTTGTAGAACATGTGGAACGTAATTCAAATAACAGCGCTATAACGTCAGTTGCAACAGAGGAGCATTCATTTGCGAGCTAAATAGTTATTATTAATAATATGCTACTGCCTAAAGTGACGACGGATGAGACAAACTCACCACTAGATTTCTGGCAGTTTTTTATGGGCGGATACTGTCTAGCGTTCTCCTGTCATGTCATTGGTAACTTCTCTACGGACATCGGTCTACAGTTGAACTACGGATACAGAACTTTGAAAACCTTAAATTATGATGAAAGCCATTCGGCCTGTGTAGGTATTGCACCAAACTCGCCCATAATTTCCATCTGTGTGAATACAATGTGGAATTCTCAGGCACCAATATCTCACCGTTGCCAAGAATACAAAGGGGAACGAGTACTACATTCTGCTTAAATATATTGTTGACGTTAGATGGTAATAATCACTACGGTAACGACGCAAAGGGATACGAGACGAGATCTCAGCAAAAGTAACATCCCTCGTTTTCATTTTGGGGCATGTCTTATAAATGGCGTGACGACTTTTGCCCAACATGCACGCAGGAGAAACCGGAGAATACTGTAGTTATCTCCCATTTCAAGTAGTGCAGCTTTAATAGAGACAAATTGCGAAAGGTATCTGATTGCTGTTTATCTGCAACACACTGCCTCGGTTAAAAGTAACGAAGTTTTGCGGATGTGCTTCGTTGTTGATCAAATAGGCCAGGCTTTTGCACTCGACAAGCTAATACGTAGACCTAACTACGGGAAATAGTTTTCAGTGTTCAGGCCATACATTTCACTGACACAAGTGGCCATAACTGTGACCGCTGCAGCCATTAGCTTCTATCTGCAGCTGAATGGTTCAAAATAAATAGTAGTGATGGCACTGGTAAATGAGGTACTGGAATTCTATGAGCACAGACCTTCCGTGTTATCGGAAGGCGACGGAGTAGTCAACATGGAGCATCTAAGATGTACTGGTGCAGGTAGCTCACATACTGCAGTTGTTCTAGAATGTTAATTTCGTATCAGCTGACACCATTTGGTTTTTTGCCTGTATTGTGCAGCATATTGTCCATTCAACTCTTATGGGCTGTACCACTTTACAGTTGCCTAGCTGAGTTGATCACTGCTAACGTGTGTTTCAGGATCTCCATTAGCTACATCTGACTACAGTCTAGATAACACTGTGACCGTTGTATTCTAAAAACTCTAGAATGATTCCCTTCAAATGGTCTACCCCTCAATGTTAACATGACTCAGTTTGTTGAGTTTCTCACAGAACATTAAAAACAAGAAGATATTGAAATAAAATGTCCTAATGAAGAAATATTGAGAATTGAGTCTTCCAGATTCCTGGTATTACATATTAATAACTACCTAAACTGGTCATTTTGCATCCTCTATCTATTGTAAACTGGAGCTACATTGGCCCAATTTCTGCCTGTCTGTTTTGTGGCAGAGAGAAAATTTCAAATACATTTTTTCTAGTACTGTCTCACACTAATACCATTAATTAAGTTATTAAACAAGAAGCCGGCCGCGGTGGCCGTGCGGTTCTGGCGCTGCAGTCTGGAACCGTGGGACTGCTACGGTCGCAGGTTCGAATCCTGCTTCGGGCATGGGTGTGTGTGATGTCTTTAGGTTAGTTAGGTTTAAGTAGTTCTAAGTTCTAGGGGACTTATGACCTAAGATGTTGAGTCCCATAGTGCTCAGAGTCATTAAACAAGAAACATCACATCTGTTGGTGCAGTACCATAAAAAAATGGGCCAGTGTTCCCACACTCAGGGCTACTTTGGCCCACTCAGTTATTTCTTAATGAAAAAGTGATAATTTGATGTTAGGACTAAGTAAACTCAATGAATATCTCTACAGTAGACATTCAGGAGTATGAGGAACAAATAAAACACTGGGTTTTGAAGGTGAGCATAGGGAATACTGAACTTTGTTCAGAAAGTGATACAGTAAACACTCCAGTTTATAGTGTGTTTCATCACTTGACTCACAAATTTTCAAGTTACATGTTACATTATGGTAACTGTCTGGTAAGGGATTAGATTAGATTAGTACTTGTTCCATAGATCATGAATACAACACTTCGTAATGATGTGGAATGTGTCAGGTTAATAAAAGGTGTCTATACAAGATATTACATTACACAAAATATTACATGACACTTAATATTTTAATTTTTTTTGTGGAGCTTGGGGAAATTACACACTTACTATATCCAAAAATTCACCTAATTAGTAGAAAGAGTTGCCAATAAGAAATTCTTTTAATTTCCTTTTAAATGCTATATGGCTATCTGTCAGACTTTGGATGCTATTAGGTAAGTGACCAAAGACTTTTGAGGCAGCATAATTTACCCCCTTGTGAGCCAAAGTTAGATTTAACCTTGAGTAGTGAAGATCATCCTTTCTCCTAGTGTTGTAGGCATGTACGCTGCTATTACTTTTGAATTTGTTCGTATTGTTAATAACAAATTTCATAAGGAATATATATAATGTGAGGCTACAGTGAAGATCTCTAGCTCTTTAAATAAGTGTCTGCAAGATGATCTTGGATGAGCCCCAGCAATTATTCTGATTACTTGCTTTTGTGCAGTGAACACTCTTTTACTCAATGATGAGTTACCCAGAATATGATGCCATACGAAAGCAGAGAATGAAAATAGGCGTGGTAAACTAATTTACTGAGATGTATATTGTCAAAATTTGCAATGACCCTAATAGCATAAGTAGCTGAACTCAAGCGATTCAGCAGATCCTCAGTGTGTTTTTTCCAGTTCAACCCCTCGTCAATGCATATACCTAGAAATTTTGAATACCTTAGCTACCGATTTCTGATCGAAGTCTATACTTATTAACGTTGTCATTCCATTTACTGTGTGGAACTGTATATACTGTGTTTTGTCAAAGTTTAATGAGAGCCCATTTGCAGAGAACCACTTAATGATTTTCTGAAAAATGCCGTTTACAATTTCACCAGTTAATTCTTGTCTGTTGGGTGTGACCGCTATGCTTGTATCATTGGCAAAAAGTAACAGCTTTGCATCTTCATGAATATAGGATGGCAAGTCATTAATATATGTTAACAACAGCAGAGGACCCAAGACCGAACATTGCGGCACCCCATTCTTGATTGTTCCCCAGTTTTAGAAATCACCAGTTTTTTTGCATATTATGTGAACTGCTTATTTCAACTTTCTGCATTCTTCCAGTTAGGTATGATTTAAACCATTTGAGCACTGTCCCATTCATACCACAGTACTTGAGCTTATCTAGAAGTATTCCATGATGTACACAACCAAAAGCCTTTGATAGATCACAAAAAATCCCAATGGGTGACTTCCGGTTACTCAGAGCTTTTAATATTTCATTGGTGAAAGTATATATATAGCATTTTCCATTGAGAAACCTTTCTGGAAACCAAACTGACATTTTGTTAAAATTTTATTTTTACAAAGGTGTGAAGCTACTCTACAATACATTACTTTTTCAAGAATTTTGGATAAGGCAGTCAGAAGAGAGATTTGGCAGTAGTTGTTGATGTCAGACGTATCCCTTTTTTTATGCAGTGGTTTAACAATGGCATACTTCAATCTATCTGGCAAAATACCCTGCTTCAGAGAGCTATTACATATGTGGCTAAGAATACCACTTATTTCCTGGGAACAAGCTTTTATTATCCTGCTGGAAATGCCATCAATTCCATGTGAGGATTCATTCTTGAGAGAGATTATTATCTCCCTAATGTCAGAGGGAGAGGTGGGTGGAGTTTCAATTGTATCGAATGGTGTGGGTAAGACCTCTTCCATTAACTGCCTTGCTTCTTCTAATGAACATTTAGATCCTATTTTATCTACGACATTTAAAAAATGATTATTCAAAATGTTTTCGACTTCCGGCTTGTTGTTTATCAAGATTCCAGTCACTCTGATGGTAATGCCGTCATCCTGTACTCTTGGCTACCCTGTCTCCCATGTAATAATATTCCAAATTGTTTTAATTTTGTTATCAGAGGTATTAATTTCAGACATGATACACATGCTTCTGAACTTTTTAATAACCTAAATTAATGTAGCACAGTAGCTTTTATAATACTTGGATGTTTCTGGGTCATTGCTATTTCTTGTTGTTAGATACAGTTCCCTTTTGTGGTTATAAGATATTTTTAATCCTTTAGTAAGCCAAGGTCTTTTTGCATGGTTTCTTATAATTAGATTTAACTACTTTCTTGGGGAAGCAGTTTTCAAATTCTCTTACAAGTGTATATATACTAAGATGGTATCTGTTCTTTCGGACATATCCGAAAGAACAGATAGCATTGGTGACCATGCAGCTCATTAGAATGAAATTAAAATGAAATGAACACCTTTAGCTGCTCACAGGCGTTGACATACGTCAACGGGGACAAATGAAAATGTGTGCCCCGACCGGGACTCGAACCTGGGATCTCCTGCTTACATGGCAGATGCTCTATCCATCTGAGCCACCAAGGACACAGAAGATAGCACGACTGCAGGGATTTATCTCTCGCATGCCTCCCGCGAAACCCACATTCTCAACATATTGTCCCGCACTACATTTGTAGTGCCCCCGCCCATTATACTCATTACTCGCAGCGCGTTGCCGATTCCCGTAAGAGTTCGGGCACTGTTAGTGCACTCGCACAGAAGAAGAAGATGGTCAAGTGGCTGGTGAGCCTTAACTATATATATACTAAGATGGTATCTGTTCTTTCGGACAGCGGTCGTGCGGTTCCAGACTGTAGCGCCTAGAACCGCTCGGCCACACTGGCCGGCCCCGAAAGAACAGATTCCATCTTAGTATATATATAGTTAAGGCTCACCGGCCACTTGACCATCTTCTTCTTGTGTGCGAATATACAAACAGTGCACGAATTCTTACTGGAATCACCAACGCACCGCGAGTAATGAGTATAATGGGAGGGGGCACTACGAATGTAGTGCAGGACAATACATTGAGAATGTGGGTTTCGCGGGAGGCGTGCAAGAGATTTAATCCCTGCAGTCATGCTACCGCTCTCCTCTGTGTCCTTGGTGGCTAAGATGGATAGAGCATCTGCCATGTAAGCAGGAGATCCCGGGTTCGAGTCTCGCTCTGGGCACACATTTTCATTTGTCCCCATTGACGTATGTCAATGCCTGTAAGCAGCTAAAGGTGTTCATTTCATTGTAGTTTCTTGCAGGTGTATCATGAAATAAGTAATATTTTAAATGACTATTGGGTTCCTTGTACACCTCACCCCAGTCTAACTGCTGAAGATTTTCTCTGAAATTTCTAATTGTTGAGTCATTAATTGAACACACAACTTTGGAGGGTAGTTTTGAATTACTGAGTGGAGCTATGTCATATACTGTAACTAGCTGAGCATCATGATCAGAAAGGCCATTCTCAACAGGACAGGAATTTATGTCTTTAAACCTATCTTGGTCTATAAAAGTGTTATCTATCAATGTGCTGCTGTCCTTTACTACCTGAGTAGGAAAATTAATGACAGATGTCAAACTGAAAGAACTGAGCAAGAGTTCCAGGTCATTCTTCCTATTACACTCTTTCAGTGAATCGACATTGAAGTCCCAACAAATAAAAATTTCTTTCCCCTATCTGACAGATAGCACAACAAGGCATCCAAGTTTTCCAGGAATAAATGAAAGTTTCCTTAAGGGGACCTATATACCGTTACAATTATAAAAGAGCCCTCCTTCAGTTTAAGTTGATGGACACATGCTTCTATATGTTGCTCTAGACAAAACTTTTTTGCATCTAAGCTTTCTACAAAGTGATAACTTTTGACATATATGGCAACTCCTCCTCTCACCTTATTTTCTCTACTCATATGTGCAGCTACTTTATAACCACTTATATTTACCTTTTCCATATCAGACACAATGTGATGCTCAGATAGACATAGTATATCTATTACATTATCAGATTCAGTGTCATCTAAACAAACCAGGAGCTCATCTACTTTACTCTTCAATCCCAGAATTAGGGGAACATGTGACAGAACAAAACAAATAATATAAGTTTAGTTGTAAATCACTTTTACTTATTACAATAACACTGTAATACATAAGATAAATTGGTGGGCTAGTTTTTAGCACTTTGTAGAAAGAAAGTTTTAGATCTGAGAATTTTTTCTGCTATCTGTAATTATAATTTGAAATCAACCATACACTTGTTTCACAGTGGCCCATGCGTGGGGTGCATTGAAACTGTTGATGGGGTACAATAATACAACATTTTCAACATTTTAACTAGTTTCATTTGTCCGGTTTTACCCAAACACACATTAACACAATAATTATTGGACTACACTCTTAACCATGAAATTATACAGGCTACTTAGACTTTGAATATAAAAACCTGAATGATTCAAAACAGTAGAATTAAAATGTCCACAACAATCAAATGAAAACACAACATTAATAGCTGTGAGGAAATACCCAGTGAGATTTTCCCATATTTATAGAAGAAAAGTCAATTCCAAATGATAAGGAATCCACGAGTCTTTTTGTTTACTAGCACTGAACAGATTTCAGGAGAATCGTTTTTATTTCCATCTGGCACACTGATGCTACTTCTTCAACTGGTGGTTTTAGGAATGAATTTTCCTTTTTTGCTCTGGTTCTAAAACAGCTTACTGCACTGTCTTCTTCAGAGTCTGTTCCTTTTGTTACAACACCAATGTAAAACTTCTTGCTGCTGAAGGTTTCATATTCTACCAAAACATAATCATCTACTTTTGGATCCGTCTCCATATCCTCAAACTCATCTGGTTTTACTGATGAAATTAGTTCTTCACACATTTCTTCAATGTTGTCAAAATCATCTAGGATAATAGCATCAGCATGGTCATTGCTAGATTCTGAATCATCCTGTTTTCACTTTGTGAAAAGTGACTCTTCACTTGCAATGTTACGTTTTTGTGTTTTAAATTTCCCTGTCATACTTTAATTCCTGATGTGCTGATAGCAATGATAGTTTTGCCCTTCCTGTGGCTATGTCTCATATTTTCTTTTAATAGCTTTGGGCTAAGCATGGACATTTTCAGAAGAATATTTGAATACCTATGAATTTTCCTTTGATGAGGTAAATTCATTCACAAATTAAGGCTCCTCTCAGATGTTATTTTCCATGAACTATGACTCCTGTTCCACCAAAGCTTCAAAAGGATGGTCATTGACATAACTACATAGGAAGTCTGCATCTGTGAAGACATCTTTATCAAAAGGAACAATTCCTGTTCTGTGAAATGTTACTATTATGTTGGTTGGAATCATTGCTTTCTTGTGAGTATGCTCACAAATAATGGAGAAGGTTAGCCCATGGTGTTCCACAAGCCAATTGTTAACTGCAGCATTATAAAATGCCTTAACTGGCTTAAAAACGCTAACATCTAGAGGGTGCAACCTATTGGCGTAATGTGATGGAAACAGAACTATGGCACCATTCATCTTCACGATTTCTAACACCTCACTTGATAAATGACCTCTGTTGTTATCACAGAGGAGAAAAGTTGGTTCTTCTTTTGAACTTTTAGATTGTTTAACAAAGTGATTCATCACCTGTACAAAGAGCTTTTTTGTCATCCAGCCAGAATTGTTGGTTAGCCCTAGAGTTCCAGATGTACCTTTTTCTGCAATTACCTTTGGAGGTTTATGGACCATACTAGTGCAAGTTTCATTTAAATGAAATATCTGCACTCCACTTGCAAATTCAGGGCAATCTTTGTAAAGTGACTGCTGATTAATGAAAAATACCTCAACATTTGTTTCATTAATTGAAGTGACACTAGACAGACTGTATCCCTATGGTGTGTGGATACTTAATTTTGGTTTCCTCGCCAAAAATCCTTTAAACCATTCAACACTTGCTGTCTTCTGCCTACTACAATTTGAAGGGTGATGAATTTCATTAAGAACCATCATTTCATAGGGTACCTTCCTACATTGTTCAGTTGAATGACCATAAAACATTTTGAATGTTCTAAAAAGTAATCTCCTAATGTCATCTCCTGCCCCACAGAAAACACTTCCTCAATTCATAATTGGGCCTAAACTTTAGTTCACTCTGTTCATCAGCATGCTTTTGTGACTTACATACATATCGGAACAGAGTTGAGTGTTCACATCTTCTATTTCAGCAGCTCCACAAATTCTCATTTCATTCTGGACAAATTTGAAAGCTTCTTTCAGTGAATCTTCAGAAAGTGAATCTATGTTTATAGTTCTTTTGTAATTATGAACCATCTTCCACAACAAAATAAATAAAAAAAGGCATTTCAGCATCAAAGGTATAAAAAGGCATAAATGTATTTCAACTTGTTAAAATTATTTTAAAAATTAGAAATTTTAGAGTAATGTTTGTATTTTTGAATCATTTGAGGTGGACTGAAACATTTCAGTGTGCCCCAGTGATACATGTTTCAATGTGTCCCATTGGCAGCCATTTTTAAATTAAATCAATGGTGGGTAGTTCACTTAAGGTTTACTCTTTAGGTGTGCCGCTGGCCAAATTCAAATATATTGCAGGAAAACTGTTTTGTTTCACTGTGCCCTGTGTTTCACTGTATTCTATGTTCATCTATATCATATGTTAAAGATACACTACAGTATGGATACCAACGTTGTTACACAAATTGCATAAGTTCAGGTACTTGAAAATAGCCACACTTTGTTAATAATGTTGGACTGATAAATCTTAGTAAATCTTCCGAATGATAAAATAGTCTATCTTTTTGTTCTGGTCGTGTAGGACATTGTCTTTCTTCTTTGTTGTATACAAGTATGGCACATTGTCCAACTGCTCCTTTGGTTTTCAATATATTGTGGTGCTAGACATCATCTTGCATATCAGAGAAACTTTCAGAATCACCAACAGATTATAGCACTGTTTCATATTCATTTTGGAAATACTTTTGTCTGAACTAAAAGAACCCCATATTTTGCAAAAATGTGCAACATTTTACAGAAGTATAAAATATATTGCCTGAACTGAATTTCACACAAATGGAAGTCTCTTACCTTATTACCTAATACTGACAGAATACAAAATTACACTCACTAAATTTTTAGCTTAACTTATGTGAACACTCTAGACAGAAATTTCTGAATTTTAATAGCTATTGCAATAATTATGATTAACAATGACTCCATTGCTGAAAATGCAATATTACTCCATGAATCTCACAGCCTTGTAGATTGTTCTTCTTACACTGTAAATACATACTAGCTTCTTTACTTCATGCTAATGGTTGTAGTTTTAGCAGGAAAAAACTTAAACCTTTTTCTGACCATTGGGCCAAACTTACTTGCAAAGGGGCAAAGTAACCCTAGCTTATGGTATATAAACCACTGAATTTGACATTATTTGCCATTCACTTTTTAGCATCTGCTTGTGACATGGAAACAATAAAAGCTGTATACTTTTGGCATTTCCGTTCACTTATTAGATAAGGCATCATATTCTCGAAAAATCAATCCCAAGCAAATAAAATACTTATAGTATGAAAGAAGATCATCAGAATCATGAATAGAGTTCACCCTAGATGCTCATACAAAAATATATTGAAACAGCTGCGGGTACTGTACTGTCACCATTAGTTTCAATGCATGTCTTTCACTTTTCTGCTCTGTCAACAATAATTGTGCAGTAAAAAAAAAAAAAAAGTAAATAAATAAATAAAAATAAAAAAAAAATGTTCTGGAATGCTCGTACACCTCTTTATAAGACTATTTTGACAGTGTGCAATACTTCAATAAATGAGTTTTATATATGAATTAGACTGTGAGGCTTACAATTTGTTTGTGTGATTATTATTACTGCAGTCATCTGAGCACAGGACTCACACTTTTCGTGTATTGGCTTACATATGATTTAGACTGTAAGCCTTATGACCATTCATGGATGGTTATCACTGTAATAATTTGATGTGCTCTACACACTAGTGATACACTCACATCCAGGATACACGGAACTCAAAAATCAATAAATAAAGTAACACAGACAGTTGGTTTTTTCTTCCAGCAATTCTGAATGGACAATGTTATTGGTAATAAATGCTCCTATATTCAATTTGTCCAGAGTCTGCTTTCATCAGATCTGCACTAAGATAGTTTTTTCTTAACACATTTCAAATTCCCCCATCTTGGAGCAGTTAATTTGCAGTCTGTTCCTGTGACCATTGTAGTGGTTTAAGTGGTAGTAAGGGGATGCTCATCAGCTCCATGATGCTATTAGCCTTATCAACTGTATTTGCATATGCCGTGAATGAAAGGCTTACTCACTGTACACAAAATGTTCGTATCAGGAGAGCTCTCCCCACTTTTGTCTGCTCCTTGTTGAGTAGATTTTCCTGGATGAAGAGGATTAATTAATCAGCAGATCTTATGTCCCACTGAAGATGATGTATCTCGAGTGAACTACTTTGAAATTTAAAAGGGGAACAACATTTGTAGTCACACAGTAACTGTATGCCAACTACAGTAAGATTTCAAATCAACTTTAATTTATAGTAGAATAATGAAGATGGCAAGACTGATCAGAAAAGCATTAAATAGGAACTTTGCTTGCTCTTCAGATGAATGTGACTAGAGCCAGTAAGACCCAATGACAAGAATTAAATTTTATTTACATAACATATATTTCTGTTTCTCTGAGTAAAAATTGCCACATGGCCATTTGAATGATTTTTCATCAATGGACTTGCGGTTTACTAACATTTTATCCTTGGAAACCCATACTCTATGTAAGAGAATATATTGAAAAATTAAAATATGAAAGATTCAGGATGAATTTTAGTAAACTAGTGTGCTTTTTAATCAAATTTCTTGTGTCTTTTTCTCTTCTCTAGTCAGGAAATTATTTCTATATATCATTCTTAGCCTTATACTCTCATACAATTCTAAGTCTTCATGTTATGCATTACACAGAAACTTATGCATACTGGTACTATGTAGTTGGATATCTGTTTTATTTATAACTGTGGGCAGCATATATTGCCTGATGTCTTTGTTACTACTGCAGCCTCTGTGGAGAACGTTATTCACATGTTGCTCTGTGAAGCCACCAGACTCAGAAGCATGTCATTTGAATGCTGATGATGGATGAAAGTTTCATCAACAGGCTTTGACTGACAAGGGCATTATAAGCAGAAATATACACAGCATGATTGCCACATGATTTTTACACTTACGTGCCAATACAATTTACTGAGTTAGGTGATGCAGTGGTAAGCACATTGAACTCGCATTCAGGAGGACAACAGTTCAAACTCGCATCCGACAATCCTGATTTAGGTTTTCTATGATTTCTGTAAATCACTTCAGGCAAATGCCATGATGGTTCCTTTGAAAGGGCATGGCCAGTTCCCTTCCCATTTCCTATCCAATCAAATTGGTCCGATGACCTCGTTGTTTGGTCCCCTCCTCCAAAATCCTCCAATCCAAGAGCCAACCAGCCAGTACAGTTTCTCTGTAATGGTATTTAGGGCTAATAATGAGATTAAATTTATGATGAAACGTATAATTCACAGTTACAATACTAGAAGTATTAAAGTTTTGGTACAGACTAAGTGATCCCACCTGGGACTAAGAATAAAATTCTATGTTTTTGTTGTTGTCTTCAGTTGGAATATTGGTTTGATGCAGTTTCCATGATGCTCTATTCCATACAAGCTCCTTCATCTCTGAATAATTGCGAAATGAAATGTCGCATGGCTGGGGCCTACCATCGAGTAAACCATTCACCTGGCATAAGTCTTTTGAGTTGACACCACGTCGGCGACTTGCATCTCGATGAGGATGAGATGATGATGATTAGGACAACATAGTACCCAGCCCTTGAGCAGAGAAAATCTCCGACCCAGCCAGGACTCGAACCCAGGCCCCTTGGCATAACATTCTGTTATGCTGACCACTCAGCTACCAGGGCCGACTCTGAGTAACCTTTATAACCCACATTCATTTGAACTTGCTTATTGCACAGCCAAGTTAATGAAGTCCACAAAATGATGACACGGGAAAAGAGAATGTGTAGTCACAAATGTTTGTGCAGCGGTAGGGGGGAGTGTTATGAACAATGTACTAAAAATGCTGACCTGTGGGCTGCGTGTGTGTGTGTGTGTGTGTGTGTGTGTGTGTGTGTGTGTGTGTGACAAACTGTGACATTTCGTAAAGATGTTTTCCGGTACAAAATTAAACTGCATTAACTTTCCTACAAGAAAGATCCTATTCAGTTTTTCTCTCTGCTAAACCCTCTCTGACTTCCTGCTTCCCCTTCATGCCCTTTGGCTCTTATAACTGCCATCTGGTTTTTGTATAAGTTGTGTATAAGCTTTCGCTCCCTGCATTTTATTCCTGCTACCTTTACAATATCAAAGAGTGTATTCCATTCAACATTGTCACAAGTTTTCTCTGAGTCTACAAAAGCTAAAAACATAGGTTTGTCTTTCTTTAACCTATCTTATAAAATAAGTTGTAGGGTCCGTACTGGCTTGTATGTTCCAACATTTCTCCAGAACCAAAACTGATCTCTTCCACAGTCAGCTTCTAGCACTTTTGTATTCTTTTGAAAATAGTTCCTTTCAGTATTCTGCAACCATGATTTATTAATCTTACAGTTGGGTAATATTCACATGTGTGTCAACATCTGCTTGCATTGAATTTAGAATTACTGCATTCTTTGTGAAGTCTTAGAGAATTTCCCCTTTATAATACACATATCTTGCACACCAGGTGGACATGTTTTGTCATGGCTGTCACTCTCAAGAATATCAACAGTTCTGAGGGAACATCATTGTCTCCAGGGCCCTAGTTTTGGCTTAGGTCTTTCAGTGCCCTGTAAAATTCTTCTCACAATAACTTATCTCCAATTTCCTCTTCATCTACCTCCTCTTTCCTTTCTATAATATTGCTATCAAATTCATTTCCCTTATGTAATCACTTTATATATTCCTCCTGCCTTTCAGCTTTCCTTTGTTTCTTTAGTAGTGGTTTTCCATCTGAGCTGTTAATATTCTTACAGCTGCTTCTTTTTCTCCAAAAGCCTCTTCAGTATATCAGTAGGCAGTATCTACCCCTAGTTATATGTGCATTTATAGACTTACATTTCTCCTGTAGGCATTCCTGCTAGCTACTTTGCCCTTTATTTCTACTAGGCCTTTTATTTTTATCAACTGCCTTAACTATTTCATCTCTCTAAGCTATTTATTCATCATTTACTGTTTTTATTCCCCCTGTTTCAGACAGTTGTTGCCTAATGCACTCTTTGAAATTCTCGACAACATTTAAAACTCTCTTTCAACTTATCCAGGCCCATCACCATTCCTACCTTTTTGCAAATTCTTCAGTTTTAATCTGTAATTCACAACCAATAAATTGTGGTCCGAGTCCACATCTGTTCCTGGAAATGTCCTGAATCTCTGTATTACAATTATGTAATCATTCTGAAATCTTCCAGTGGCTCCATTTTTCTTTTATGATTCTTAAGAGTAGTTTCGATTCGAGATTAGACTGGATTCAGTTTTCGTTCCATAGACTGAAAAATGAAACGATTCTCATAGATGTGGAATGTGTCAGAAAGTATAACATAAAAAACATAGAACATTTCAATATTATACTCACTTCCTTGATCAGTTGTCAAGAGATTGTCAAAATATGTCAGTGATTACAGTAAACTGAAATTGCTAATACTTACAGAATTAATACACTCTCAGAATGGAACATATTTATGTACTTTTAATGTAGCTCTTGTACACAAAATACCTCATCTTGACTGTTGTGACCACGTTCTGTCAAAACTGAAATCTTAACAGACTTTTTTTACTTAAGTTGGTCTAGCAGTCCCTGTTAAGATATTCATCTATGGAGTAGAATGAGATGCCTAGCAACAAGTCTTTCGAACCCTGTTTAAACTGTGCTTATCTGAAACCAAGTTTTTAATGGTTACTGGAAATTTATTTAAAATGTATGTTCCTGAATATTGAACTGCTTTTTGGACCAAGGTAAGTGATTTTGGGTCTCTATGTAGGTTGTTCTTATACCTAGTATTGAAACTATGCATTGAGCTATTGGTTGGAAACAGATATCTGCTGTTTGCAACAAATTTCATTAAGGAATAAATATTCTGAGAAGCATTGGTTAGAATATCTAGTTCCGTGAAGAGGTTTCTACATGATGTTCTTGAATTTACACCACAAATGAGACTCAATGCAGGGTTCTGCACTCTAAAAACTTTTGTTAGCTTTGAAGAGTTACCCAAAATATGATCCCATATGACATAATACAGTGAAAGTAAGCAAAGTATTGAAGATTGTTGTATTTATATTTCCTACAGCTGATGTCATTCGCATTGCAAATACAGACTTGTTTAGGTGATTCAGCAATTCTGTAGTATACCTTTCCCAACTGAATTTATTATCAAGTTGTAATCCCAAAAATTTAGCACTGTTAACCTCCCTGATCTACATATCTTTATATGTTATACACATCTCTTACTGGTTCTGAACTGCATATAGTGGTCTTTTCAAAGTTTGCTGACAGTGAATTAGCCTTAAACCATTTATTAATTCACTCAAAATTTGATTAGCAGCCATTTATGCTGTGGACCCTCATTGAGGCCATCTTAAGTTGTCCTGTCTATTATTTCTATCATCCTTCCTCCACTTAGTATGCATTTGTGCTACCACATTTTCTTGTACTCAGTTTGGATGTATTTCATTTGCTCCATCCTGTCTTCTGTTTCTGCTATCACCACCTCTTTCCTAATGTTGGTCTCTTACATTCCCATTAAAATCACTTGCTGCATAGTTTTGATGCTGAGACCTTTGGTACCCATAATCATTTCTCCCACAATTTTATCTACTGAAATCAGAATTCCTTCCCCATGATAATTATCCTCTTGATTAAAGTTCTGTCAACTATTTCTCTCCATATCCCTGTCTAATTTATCAGCAAATATCAAGAACTGGCCTAGTGACTTGTCAGATCCTCCACCAGACGCTATTGTAGTGTCTGAGGCAAACTTCTTGTAACTGCACCAGTTTGAGTCATTTTATCAAAAGCTTTATCTGAGTGCACTAATTTCTTTAATTGGTTCCTGCAGAAACCTTTGATTCCCTCTTGATTATATCCTGTTCTGATTCTGACCACAATTTATTCCAGAATCTTTCTTCAAAATCCTGAAATGATTCACGCTGACTAAGGTGAAGATTTTCCCATGATAAAGCTTCTCCTCCAAGGGAGCTTTTGAAAAATTTAAGTCTTTAATTTTCTGTCATACCAGAGAGGAAGTTATCTTTACAATATTGTGAAAAATTGAAAGGTTGTAATCTGGACCACGTAATGCCACAGCTTACACATGCATTTTTGGTAACAAAGTTTTCTTGGACTTCTACTAATTGCTTGTATACTACAGTCTCCTTTAAATTACGTTATTCATTCTAGTCATTACAGTTTCCTGAAATTAGCAGAAGTTCATATTTTTAGACTTTAATACACACACTTTCAAGGTCATCATAAAATTCTTCGTTTATTCCTTCACCTGTCTCCTCAGTTGAAGCATGGATTGCTATTATGGATTTATTCCCAAATATTACTTTTATCTTCTGCTTGCAGCAGCTTTTATTTGTGTGTGTTCAAATTACAGTTTACACAAATTGTGCTTCAAATTGATGTTTCTCTTCTTGATTCACAATAGTACAGAAAATATTAGAACATATCTACCTTTTCTCTCTTTGATCCATCCCATTTCTCATAAAGCCACAACATAAAAGTCATATTTTTTAGATTCTTCTGATATTTATTTCATTTTTCAGGTTTTAAAAATGTTAATATCCATGTTTCTATTGCCATTTCTGTTATCCTTTTCCATCACCTGCGCCATATTTGATGGGTCACGAAATACTTTCCAAGGCTCTCACTGAGGTTTCTTTCTATTTTAGTATAATTCCCCATTGCATGAAAAAGAAATACAGGGTGTCTGGTTTAAACGTATAATAGCATAACATGTAATATTGTGAGAAATACGTGAGATATTTATTGATAGTATGTTTCTACATGTATGGTAATTGAAACTTTTTTTTACTCATTTAATACATCTCATTATGTGCACTGTTAATGGCACAACAGACATCTCTGTGGTACCACTTCTCTCCATGTGTTTTGCAGCATTGCTGGCATAACATTTGTGATAGCTCCACAAATGCGATGGCATAGATCTGGTACATCTGAATCATAAGGGCTCTGCTTTAATGACATATATATTAATTCAACAATATCTCCTGGAACTCTGTGCTCAGTATGATTGTCTAACATTGAAAGCAAATCCCCAGCTTCTCAAAGTCACTTGTTGCACTTCCTGATTGCTACATCATAAATGGGAACACTGTCAGTTGGTTGCAGTCCATACTCACAACAAAACTGGCATTGTACCAGTGTAGCAGACTTTAGCTCCATGAGAAAGCACACAGAACACCTTCTGCTGTGGAGTCAACATGGCTAAAACTGCCACTAAATATCTCAATTATGTCTCAAGTAATTAAATTTTATGTTATTATATGTTTAATTGGGACACCCTGTACATATACAAGGCGGTCCATTGATCATGACCGGGCCAAATACCTCACGAAATAAGTGTCAAACGAAAAAACTACTTGTCTAACTTGAAGGGGGAAACCAGATGGCGCTATGGTTGGCCCGCTAAATGGTCTTTCATAGTTCAAACAGATATCCATTTCGTTTTTTTAAATAGGAACCCCTATTTTTTATTACATATTCGTGTAGTACGTAAAGAAATATGAATGTTTTAGTTGGACCACAATTTTTGCTTTATGATAGACGGCGTTGTAATAGTCACAAACATACGGTTCACAATTTTAGACGAACATTTGGTAAAAGGTAGGTTTTTTAAATTAAAATACAGAACGTATTTACGTTTGAACATTTTATTTTGGTTGTTCCAATGTGATACATGTACCTTTAAGAAATTATCATTTCTGAGAACTCATGCTGTTACAGTGTGATTACCTGTAAATACCACATTAATGCAAATTTTGGGCAAAATGATGTCCGTCAACCTCAATGCATTTGGCAATATGTATAATGACATTCCTCTCAACAGTGAGTAGTTCGCCTTCCGTAATGTTCGCACATGCATTGACAATGCGCTGATGCATGTTGTCAGGCATTGTCGGTGGATCATGATAGCAAATATCCTTCAACTTTCCCCACAGAAAGAAATCCGGGGACGTCAGATCCGGTGAAAGTGCGGGCCATGGTATGGTGCTTTGACGACCAATCCATCAGTCATGACGTATGCTATTCAATACCGCTTCAACCGCGTGCGAGCTATGTGCCGGACATCCATCATGTTGGAAGTACATCGCCATTCTGTCATGCAGTGAAACATCTTTTAGTAACATTGGTAGAACATTACGTAGGATATCAGCATACATTGCACCATTTAGATTGCCATTGATAAAATGGGGCCCAATTATTCTTCCACCCATAATGCCACACCATACATTAACCCACCAAGGTCACTGATGCTCCACTTGTCGCAGCCATCATGGATTTTCTGTTGTCCAATAGTGCGTATTATGCTACTTTACGTAACCGCTGTTGGTGAATGACGCTTTGTCGCTAAATAGAATGCGTGCAAAAAATGTGTCATCGACCCATAATTTATCTTGTGCCCAGTGACAGAACTGTACACAATGTTCAAAGTCATTGCCATGCAATTCCTGGTGCATAGAAATATGGTACGGGTGCAATCAATGTTGATGTAGCATTCTCAACACCGACGTTTTTGAGATTCCGATTTTTGTGCAGTTTGTCTGCTACCGATGTGTGGATTATGGGCCACAGCAGCTAAAACACCTATTTGGGCATCATCATTTGTTGCATGTTGTGGTTGACATTTCACATGTGGCTGAACACTTCCTGTTTCCTTAAATAACGTAACTATCCGACGAATGGTCCGGACACTTGAATGATGTTGTCCAGGATACCGAGCAGCATACTTAGCACACCTCCATTGGGCATTTTGATCACAATAGCCATACATCAACACGATATCAACCTTTTCTGCAATTGGTAAACGGTCCATTTTAACATTGGTAATGCATCACAAAGCAAATACCATCCGCACTGGTGGAATGTTACATGATGCCACGTACTTATACGTTTGTGACTATTACAGCGCCATCTATCACAAAGCGAAAAAAGTGGTACAACTAAAACATTCATATTTCTTTACGTACTACACAAATATGTAATAAAAAATTGGGGTTCCTATTTAAAAAAACACAGTTGATATCCATTTGTCCTATGGCAACACCATCTAGCGGGCCAACCATAGTGCCATCTGGTTTCCTCCTTCAAGCTAGCTAAGTTTCGTTTTTTGTAGTTTTTTCATTTGATGCTTATTTCGTGAGATATTTCGCCCGGTCACTATCAATGAACCACCCTGTATACTGAAGTACTGCCGGGGTGGTATTATGTTGAAGTTCATGGTGCTAGGAGTGTTTGATGACTGATTGTCTTGACACTGTCAGAACATATGTAGTGTAAAGTGATAAGAAAATTCCAAGACTGGGTAATAGGTTCAAATGGCTCTGAGCACTATGGGACTCAACTGCTGAGGTCATTAGTCCCCTAGAACTCAGAACTAGTTAAACCTAACTAACCTAAGGACATCTCAAACATCCATGCCTGAGGCAGGATTCGAACCTGCGACCGTAGCGGTCTTGCGGTTCCAGACTGCAGCGCCTTTAACCACACGGCCACTTCAGCCGGCTGGGTAATAGGGTTTGACGGGCATTTTTTTGGTTGTAGGGTATATGTGGGGAGACATTGAGTATGGAAGTGATGAATGATGATTTCAGAGGTGCATTTCATAAATGGAGCACACAATTAAGTGTGCAGGCACAGAGATTCCAGCATTGCTGTATAATAATCATAAGTATCGTTTTGGCATGCTATCTATGCCAATTGTTTGTTCCACCCTTATGATGACCTTTACTTATTTACTGTTATTTCATCCCATATATGTTAGGGTGGACTGTCAGTGGTCCAAAACTGAGGCTGCTGTTCAGTGATTTGCTTTATAGAATAAAAATTGTTGTTCAAAAATTTTACAGTTTTCTTAGACACATTAAATGTTAATTATGTGATTGAGTGGATGTTCTATATAAAGAGAGAGAAATGGTTGGTTTTATTTGGATTTTGTCAAGTTGAATATGATTGTGAGCGTTAGGTATATGAGGAGAACTATCACCATAGCAGAGGAAAATTGGTAGGAGAATAGAGTGTTGTGAAAATCTGAAGGATAAAGCATTCAGTAGCTGTGAGTTTGTTGGTGGAGAAAGCAAATGTGGAGGTTGTGCATAGGACTATATGGTGATAAGATAGTTGGGAACAGATTTAAAACCAAGCTTCTGGGGAAGGTGGTGGAGAAAATAGTTCTGACATGGAAAGGAGAGGAGAATTCTATTAGGTACCGAGGGATGAACAAATGTTAGGATGGATTTTCTGGTCAGGTGAGGTGAGTTATTCAAATTTCCAATTGGAGATGATATACAGTGTGTTTCCGTAAGAGCATGCAAAAATGTAACAGGACATAAAGAATGCTCCACTGAAAAATTTGAGGTAGGGTACCTGGGATCAGAGAAGCCAGCTTAAGGAGATGTGGAAGTAAACTCGTCTACGGCTTTGTCTAGCATAACGTTTTTCCAACTTATTTACAACTACGATGCATACAAGTTTACACATACTATGCTGTTTATTTACATATGTAGTCTTTTAAGGTGGCTGCATTGTATTGTATTTACATTGCCCCATGACAGAAAGTGCTACGAATCAGTAACCAACCCATTCATTACTCAGTGCTACTCAGAGATCTACATTACAGTGCCATGGAATGGTACAGGTACAGTTTCACAGAACTCACAGACATGCATCTTTTATAGGGGTCAGTACATTGCAATGCTCTCACTTCTGTAATGCTGTACAGGGAAGAATTTCCTAACAGGCATCAACTGTCATGATGAATGTTTATTTCTCTTGATCAGTGAATGCAGAAGACTGGTTCATTGGAAAGAAGAAATGAGGGACCGGGAAACATGAGGGCCACTCACACATCCAGTTTTGAAGAGGATGTGCTGGAATATGTTGTAGTGGACCCCACTACAAGTACTCATTGTATTGCATGTGAAATGTGCACTGCACATACTAGTGTGTGGTGAGTACTCGACAAACAAAAATTACAACCACATGATACAGAAAGAGTCCATGTAATGCTTGTGGCTCACTTTGCACCAAGGCTCACACTGTGTCAGTGGTTGCTCCAACAATGGATTGATTGATGAGATTTCCTCCAAAATGTGCTATTTACTGACAAGGCCTAATTTGACTGTGATGGTTTGCTGAATAGCAGGAATAGCCTTTGCTGTTCGTTATAGGATGTGGGCACAACATGACAGTTTGCCGCGTCACTGTGGATGTCCGTAACAATCTCGATGCTGTAATGCCCGGTCACTGGATTGGAAGAGGATGTCCTATCCCATGATCTGCGAGGTTGCCTGACCTGATTCCCCTGAATTTATCAGGGTGCATCACAATCTTGTTTGCCGATGTCATGCTTGCATTGAGATTGATGGCTATCAGTATTAATACATTTTCTAAGATGTCATTGTGTTAGTGATGGTGTTTGCAGTTAACTGTAAGTAATGTAAATAAAAAAGTATGCGGTAATGTGCTATAATCTCCTTTAGCTGGCTTCTCCAATCCCAAGTTCCCTACCTCAAATTGTTCAGTGGAACATCCTCTATGTGCTCTTATATTTTTGTGTGTTCTTACAGGAACATCCTGTATAGTGTGTATATGCATAATATTGGGGAGTGTATTGTTGTAGATGTAGACGATTACTAGAATTGGAAGTTAACTCATTGAAGAATATGATGAGAGTGCTAGAATTTTGCAGATGTAGAAATAAAGGAAACTTGGCATAGATGAGGATATGGAATATTGTGGATGTATAAATGTTCTATGTGAAGGAGACTACAGCGTGTCACCCGCATAATATATAATCCATTTTATCTGAATCATGCTTGCAGCTGCAAAGTCAGATCTGCTCCCACTGTCATGTATTATCCATGCTACCAACACTCCTGCTGATACAAATAACTTCACCCTTTCCTGTGACTGGATACCATTTTCCAAAACATTTGTCCTATCCAGTGTATCTGTATGCTGCATGAAATCAACCTAGCTGTTCACTCTATGTTATAAATCAACTTCTAAGGTACATTTTCTTGTAAACAGATACATCCCTTTTTAACTGTCTCAGCATTTTAGTTTAGTCCCCTCCATATTCACAAAAAGTTGTTAAACATGTACCCTACTGCTTCTTCCCTTTCTTGATCTTGTGAAATGTGACCAAGGTTATATAAACTGAAGTTCATATAGAGACATACTGAGAGTTGTTCTTCACAGGAACCATTCATGAAGGGAACAGGAAAGGGAGATGTGAAATACCCTCTGCTACACAATATAAGATGACTTTCCAAGAATACATGTGGATGTGGGAACTTTCATTACTATACAAAAGCAGTAGAGGTTCTTAATTTCAATATGCGTTAACCCCATGAGAGAAAAACTGGCCACATTTGAGTGGATTATAGCGACTGACCATGGATAAATATGACAGATTTTGTAAAACATGCAGGCCCTGCCTATGCTTCAGTGGAGGCATGATCTGCACGCCATTATGTGCAGTTCTCATAACTGGTGATCCCAGCACCCTAGCTGGGCACATACGTGGAAGCCTCTGGGACAAGCCATGTTCAGAAAATCCATTGGTTTTCCTGTGATTTTTATGTGATAGCAAGTTTTAGTTGCTACAAGTGAAGTGAATGAGTGGCCCAATCATCACAACAAAAAACTTACATAATACCTTGCTTGTGGAATTTGACTCATGAACATTACATGAACAAGAACATTGGGCATTCAGAGAGGTTGTTGAAACAGTTATAGATGGTATTCCAACTGTGAACCAAAATTTAATAACAGATAACATACAAAATTTTCAATGAAGTTTTGGAAAGGAAATTCTTCATTGTGTGCCAATGTTGTTAGTTATTGCCACATAATTATTAAAGACATTTTAAACCTGTCTTTGCATCTTCAAGGAAATGCATATTTTGGCACAAATCATGTTTTGTTTTACTGAAATAAAACATTATCAGTGGTCTGTAATGAAACATATTTACAATTTGGCTTGCTATTAAGATCTAAAAACAGGGTGATACAAGATGTGACAACATAGCACCCAAACAGCTGTCAACTGCGACTTTTTTCTATTTGGTATTATCTAAATTAAGGAATTTAAATAACCAGGCCATACATCCATTAACAATTAAATCTTCCTAAAGCTCTTCGCACCTTCAGAGCTTTCCCTGTATGCATTGTGGTACTGACAACCCAACAACCCACTCTCATTGACTCAGTGTGGTGTTGCAGTTGGACATCTGAAATATATCCCCACTGTGCCAAAATATATATATATATATACAATAATCGTTTAATCCCCTGTTCTTGCCCAATCCATATAGACTGAATCTTCTCCATGTGTACTGCTGTATCTGACATTAACAGCTGTAGCTGATCCCTATCAAAGATACCAGTTTACTAACACCCTCTGGGATGAATGCCTTCTCACCCAATGAATGCATAAATCATTTTAAATT
This sequence comes from Schistocerca serialis cubense, assembly GCF_023864345.2. Lineage (NCBI taxonomy): Eukaryota > Metazoa > Arthropoda > Insecta > Orthoptera > Acrididae > Schistocerca > Schistocerca serialis. The sequence continues at coordinate 398,158,498 of NC_064640.1, read as the reverse complement.
ACTTGAATGTGGGTTATCAGAGGAACATCTCTACAGAAGGAAACACACATTTTCCCTGAGTTTCACAAAAGTTGTGAGACCCCACAAAAAACTGTGTTTTCTTGTGTAAGACTTCATGAAAATTAATAAGGGAAAACAGAAATTGTGAATATTCTGCAGAAATCATCCATAGTTTGTACTTCTTTGACAAGTGTGAAATTATTTTGTTCAAGAGTGATAGAAGAATCTACTAATGCATGGACACATAACTCTGTTCCTATTGATCAGTGCAGTTTCTGTCTCAACTACTATATAAAGCATCACCTGCAGTATGTAACCAATCTCCTATTGTGTCAGTGCAATAACTACAAATCTAGCATGTTTTTTCCTTGACCCTGAGAAAGCACAGAAAGTTGTACCGCATTCCCATGTCCTTTTCATAGTGCAGACTTATACATGTACAATCAGTTTTACCCATTTCACTGCATACTTTCCACCAAGTTGTTTTTAATTCTAAATACATACTCTGTTAACAGTGTGAAGCATATGGCAGAGAATATTTACAATTGCACCACCTATTATGGTTTGTTCATGTGTACTTGCATATTGAGTGTGGGAAGAATGATAGCTTAAATGCCTCTTTGCATACTGTTATTAGTCTAATCATGTGACTGCGCTCTCTTCAGGAGCTGTACACAAGGGGTAAAGTATATCTCTATATTCTTCTCCTTGTTGGAATATTGTAAGTAAGGTGTTCTGCGGCAGTTGGGATGTATCCTCAGGTGCCTGCTAATTCATGACTTTCAGCATTTCTGTAATGCTCTCCCATGAGTCAAATGAACCTACGACCATTTATGCCACCCTTCTTTGCTTTTGCTGAAAATCCCTTGTTAGTGCTCTTTGCTTATGTGTACCATGCACTTGAGTAATATTCTAACATGAGATGCATAAGTGTTTTATATGATTCTCCTTGGAGACTGAGGTCATTTTCCCAGTATCTTACCGAAGAACCAAAGTCGGCTACTTGCTTCACTCCATTTCATTTTCCTCTCAAATTGATACATACAAATATGTGTATGATTTGGCTGATTCCAGATGTGACTTATTGTTATTGTTGTCATAAGGTACTACTTTTCTAAATTGTCAATCATATATCTTCATTATATTCCTCCCCACTGTTATACCCTAAAGCATTGCCTTCTGTTCACTTCCAAATATGTTCTTCAACAACGTATACACTCACTAATAAAAATCTTCTACTTGCTCCTCAAATTTTCCTCTGATCTCGACCAAACGGAACCCAAATGCACAAGCTATATGTCAAAGTAATTCAATGGAGAATGTATCTCACTGCAACATGATGCTCTGTGTCACTGGGCTGTCACTGGGGTGTGTGTCTGTTGCATAGGGCACCACTTTCACTATAAGACTATGGAAGGGATTGCTGCCAATAGCATAATATGGTAAACCTGACCATTAGAACCACTGTCACAGTCACGGAGGGATACAGCACACACAATTTCCACATGTTTTCTTATTGTGGTTTACTGTTGTACTTGAATCCATACATCCCCTTGACTTTACAACTATGTTCCCTCTAATCCCCTCCAGATACACTACTTCCAGACCACAAAATATACTTCCACAATTTGAAATAGATTCAAGCTACTATCCCCATCACTTCTTGTATTGGTTCCCATTCTTTCCACTCCTATCCTTGACTTTCCTCTCCAAAACCATACTGTAGGTTTCATTCATTCATCTACTGGTACACACAATACTAAATCACATATGTTCTTAACATCAAGCCCTTGACAACAGAGACAATTAAAAATCACAACTTTTCCATTCTGCCCTGTATCGTACATATCCCCCAACAACTCAATCATAATTCTCACCCATTATGTATTCTTACTGCTATACTACAGCTGATGCAGAACATAATTCACTACCATAGTATTCGCTGTTTGATGGCACACACATCTGATCTGGTTCTGTCTCTTCTCCCTGTCTTGGTCAGAAATATTATTAATTCCATGAATGCTCATTTAGATTTCTTAATTCCTCCCACTTTGTCAGGAAGTTCCTTTAGATTTTACCAGGATGTCCAAAAACCGTTGTAGGTTTCATTCATTCATCTACTGGTACACACAATACTAAATCACATATGTTCTTAACATCAAGCCCTTGACAACAGAGACAATTAAAAATCACAACTTTTCCATTCTGCCCTGTATCGTACATATCCCCCAACAACTCAATCATAATTCTCACCCATTATGTATTCTTACTGCTATACTACAGCTGATGCAGAACATAATTCACTACCATAGTATTCGCTGTTTGATGGCACACACATCTGATCTGGTTCTGTCTCTTCTCCCTGTCTTGGTCAGAAATATTATTAATTCCATGAATGCTCATTTAGATTTCTTAATTCCTCCCACTTTGTCAGGAAGTTCCTTTAGATTTTACCAGGATGTCCAAAAACCGTTGTAGGTGGTTTCAGTGTTTCCCAGCTGCTGTATATATTCTTGTACAGGATAAATAGTCTACCCCTGATGTACTAAAAAGAAATCCTTAATATAATACTTTTCAAAATTTAAAAGCTGTATCAAATAAAGATCTAAGGTGTAGCAGTCGAACTATTCCATCATATAAAACTTTAAAATTGTGTTTATTTATTTATAAATAATTAGACTCCATTTGCAAGAATTTGTTAATTCTTCTGCCTGAAGATCAGAAAATCTGTGATAAGTTACATTTGGGTGTTTTCACTCAGGCACTCTTAGTTCAAGAATCTTTTTTTGTTTCAAGAAGTTTCTTGGTTTCAAAGAAAATTTTAATTCCCCAAAAGATACTCAGTTACAGGAAGATTGTTATATGTAGCACAATTATACAATGATAAATTACGACATTATGACCAAAGAAAATTTTAATTCCCCCCAAAATATACTCAGTTACAGGAAGATTATTTTATGTAGCACAATTATACAATGATAAATTATGACATTATGACATTATGACCACCTCCATAATAGCTGGTATGTCCACCTTTGGCTTGGAAAAAGCACTGATGCATTGTGGCGTGGAAGCAATGAGGCCTTGGTAAGGTGCCGGAGGGTGGGAGGGAGGGGGGGGGGGAGGAATTGTCATCACACCTGCAAACACAAGTCACTTAATTCCCGCAAATTATGGGGAATGGGGTGATGAGCTCTGACACCACATTCAATTAGATCCCAGATGTGTTTGATTGGGTTCAGATATTGTGAGGTGGGGTTCACCACATCAATTGGAAGACACCACTCCATCACAAACCTGGGCTTGTAACATGGTGCATTATCTAGTAGAAAAATGCCACTGCTGTCACAGAAAATGACCTTAATGAAAGGGTATACATGGTCTGCTACCAGTTCAAGATGCTCCTTGGCCATCATGGTGTTCCTCAGAGCATAATGGAGTCTCAGCCAGCTTGTCTCCATCCCACATACAGGTATCAAGGAGCTGTTCCACTGGAAGACAGGGGAATCCTGTCCTCCCACTGGTGTGATTAAGAAGGTATCGGGATTTATCAAATGATGCAATGGTCTGCAACTGTGTCAATGCCCATATCAGTCGTAACTGCCAATGCCATTGTGTTAACATTGGCATATGCATTGGTTATCAGCTGTGAAGGCTCATTGTCAGGAGTGTCTGATGCACTGTGTGTTCAGACACACTTGTACTCTGCCCACAATTAAAGTCTATTGTTAGTTCCTCCACAGTTAGCTTCCTTACCTGTTTTACCAGTGTACCAAGCCTACAATGTTAGACATTTGTAATGGTGGGTGGCCACCCAACCCCACGAGGCCTGTATATGGTTTTGCCTTGTTTTCACCATGTGTTGACGATGTCCACTACAGCATTCCCCAAAAACCCAAGAAGTCATGCAGTTTCCAAAATGCTGATACCAAGGCTTCAGGCCCTCACAATTACCCTTTGGTCAAGCTCTGATAAATTGAGCTCTTTCCGCATTCCACTCATGGACAGCATGCTCACAACATGCACTGAGTATGTGACTGTATAGCAGTAATTCCTCAGAGGGTGGTGTTGCTGTTGCCTGTATGGGTTTATATTAACAGTGTGTCAGTGGTCATAATTTTGTGGCTAATCAGTTTAGCTTTCAAGGAGGGTTTTAGTTTTGAGAAAGGAGATTAGTTTTGATGAAGTTTTCTTAGTTTGTGATAAGTTTCTGATTTTAGATAATTATTTACTTCTTTATTTTTTATTTTTAGATTTGCAATTAAATCCTGCTACAATCTTTCACATCTCCAGTGCTTTTTCTTGTATGCATAATTACACAAACAATCCAAAAACCCACTCTCATTAGCTCAGTATGGGTCTGCAACTGACCATTTGAAATATATCCCTATTCGACCAAAACCCCTGCTCAGTTATTGCATCATGGACCTCCTCTTTCACTAGATTTTCAAAATAAAAATAAGATTCACCTGTGCAAACATAAATGTAAATCCTAAGTAATCATTGAATCCCCTGTGATTACCTAACCCATATAAACTTAACGTTCTCCATACTTACACCTTATACCTAGCAGTGGGTCAGTTTACTAACACCCTCTGGGGTAAAATAGCTCTCACATCACAGTTTCTCATCCCTAAGTCCACTCTTATAGACCAGTGCAATTTTTGCCTTAACTACTATATAAAGCACTACCTGCTGTATGTAACCAATCTTCTATTGTATCAGAGCAATAACCACAAATCTGGCATGCTTTTTCCTAAATCTTGAGAAAGCACAGAATCATTTAGAGCATTCCCACGTCCCTTTGGTAGTCCAGACCTATAGATATACAATCAATTTTACCCATTTCACTGTGTCGTTTGTACCCAGGTATTTCTTATTCTACATGCATACTCTGATAACCACTATGAAGCATACGGCAGAGGATATTTACCACTTTACCACATTTCAAAAATTCTTCATTTTCTTGCATACTGAGTGTGGGAAGAATGACAGCTTAAATGCCTTTCTGTGTACTGTAATTAATCTAAGTGTGTCTCTGTGGTCCCTTCAGGAGCTATTCACAATGGACTGAAGTATATCTCTGGACTCTTCGGCTAACAAAATTTATTGAAACATTGTAAGTAATGTTCCCTGGGGCAGTTAGCATCTGTCCTCAGGTGCCTGCTATTTCATGTTTTTAAGCATTTCAGTAATGCTCTTCCGTGAGTCAAATGAACCTATGACAATTCATGCTGCCCTTCTTTGTGTGTGTTGTACATCACTTGTTAGCACTCTTTAGTTATGTGTCCCATGCACTTGAGTTATATTCTAACATGAGAGGCATAAGTGTTTCATAAGATTCTCCATGGAGACTGAGTGAATTTTCCCAGTCTCCTACCATTGAATCAAAGTCTACTACCGGGTTTATCTGTGACATAATTTATATACTCATTCATTTTCATTTCCCTATCAAATAGTTACATGTACGTATATGCATGAGTTGGCTAAATCCAACTGTGACTCATTGTTATTGTAATCATAGGAAACTAGTCTTCTTCATTGTCCATCCTCTATCTGCTTTAACTCTTATGTATTCCTCCCCACAGGTGTGCCCTACACCATTACCTTTTCTTCATTTCTAAATATTTTCTACAACAATGCATACACTCATCAATACAAATTTCTACTTCCTCCTGAAGTTTGCCTCTGATCTCTACCAAACTGAACCCATGTGCACAACCTACATGTCCCAGTCATTCACTGAGGAATGTTAAGAGTACAAAGACACAAATCTGCTGTATCTCACTGCCACAGACACATCAGGTCACTGGGGTGTGCATCTGTTGCATAGGGCACCTCATTCAGTGTGAACATATGGAATGGAGTACTGCTGATAGTGTAATCTGGTTAACCTGGCCATTGAAATCACTGTCACAGTTGCTGAATTTTGCAGCACCCTCCATTGCAACATAATTTCTAATCTTGGTGATCTGTTGTACCTCCATCCATGTATTCCCTTAAGCTTACGACTATGTTACCTCCAATTCCCCTTCCAATGTGCTATCTTCAGACCACAAAATCTACCTCCACAATCTGAATTAGATCCAACCCAATATTCAGATTCCTTCTTGCATTATGGTTCCCCTCCATTTCATTCCTTTCCTTACCTTTCCTCTCCAAAACCATGGCTTAGGTTTCATTCGTTCGAGCACATGTGCACACAGTACTAACTCTCACATCTTCTTAGCATCAAGCCCTCCACAACGGATACACCCAAAACTCACAAGCTTTCCATTCTGCCATGCATCATACATATCCACCCAACAACTCACTCATAACTCTCACCAGTTATGTATTCTTGGTGCTATACTCCAACTAATGCAGCACTTTATTCACCATCATAGTATTCACTGTTTGACAGTGCATGTATCAGATCTGGTACAGTCTCTTTTCCATCTCTTGGTTAGAAATAATATGTAATTCCATGGATGCTCATTCTGATTCCTCAATTTCTCCCACTTCATCAGTAAGTTCCTTTATAGTTTACCATAGTGTCCAAAAGCCATTTTAAGTGTCTTTTTTGTTTTCTAGCTACTATATACCTTCTTGTACAGTATAAATAGTGTGTGTCCAGTATCATTTACAGCATACTGGGATTTCATTACACCCTATGGCATTTAGTCTTTTAATGTTTCATAAAAAAGGCTTAAGATGTTTGCAAAAGTCCTTGGCTGCCAAAATTCTTGGGAATAGGCAGGTATCAAGAAAGAATTGCTATTGGAAAATCTCAGTGTGACTGTCTTGTGAAAGATAAGAGTCTTGATTTCTGCTAATTCTGAATGCAGTTTCAAGATCACTTGCAATGGAGGAAATGTTTGCAAGTGTAGTTGGTTTCGGAAAGTCCTGGGTTTTGGCAAGTACTAAGCCAGCTGGCTTGCTGACCAATTTTATGGCTGTCATGCTAATGACTCGAGGATATAGCACCCACTGTTTCCACATAATTTCTGATCATGGTGTCTTGTTGTACCTTCATCCACATATCCTCCTAATCTGTTCTTGATACAAGTGATACACCACACCCAACAAGGCAAGCAGCAGTGTACTCAGAAATGTTATTTGTTTAATACTTTGGAATTTTTAAAATAATTCTTCTTGCTTAAGAGCAGAACATCTGTGGCTAGTTAAATTTGTGTGTCAGGCGGGCAGTCAAACTCAAATCTGCTAAATAGTAGACAAATGTTTTCTCTGATGTGCAGGAATTTGTTCAACTGAGAGATAAACAAATGCCATGTTCAGTAGCATAACGTTTTAATAGAAACAAAAATAAATTTATGCAGGCACCTCATTACATTCTGGCTCTAATGTCCTAAAAAGAAAGCACTAAAATAACACTTTCTCAAAATTTTAAAGCAGTGCCAAATAAAGATCTAAGATGTAGAATCAGAACTATTCCACCATTAAAAACTCATAACTGTGTTTCTTTATAATAATGTGACTTCACTTGCAATTTATTGTTCATCCTTCTGGTTGAAGAGCAGATCATCTATGATAAGTTAAATTAGGATGTTTTGGCCTTGTGGCTCTTACATCCAAGAATCATTTTCATTTCAAGAAGTTTCTTAGTTTCAAAGAAATTTTTAATTTTATGAAAGATACTCAGTTACTGGAAGATCATTGTATATAGCATAATTATACACTGATAAGCCTGAACACTATGACCATCTACGTAATAGCCGGTATGTCTGCCATTGCTACATATAACAGTGGTAACGTGATGGCATGGAAGCAATGAGGCCTTGGTTGGTCACTGGAGGGAGTTGGTACCACATCTACAGACATAGGTCTCCTAACTTCTGTAAATTATGCGGAAGGGAGTGATCAGCTCTGATGTGACATTCAAGCACATTCTAAATGTGTTCTATTGGGTTCAGATCTGGTGAGCTGGGGGCCACCACATCAACTGGAACTTGCCACTGTGCTCCTTAAACCAGTCCATCATAATCCTGGCCTTGTGATGTCATGCATCATCTTCATGATAAATGCTGCTGACATCAGCAAACATGATTGTCGTGAGTGGCTGTATGCGGTCTTCAACCAGTGTAAGATACTACTTGGCCATCATGATACCTGGCATGAGCTACACTGGATCCATGGAGTCACCCACATGTATATCACCCAGAGCATAATGGAACCGCTACCAGATTCATGCCCTCCTGTCAGCAGGATGAAGAAGGTATCGGAATTTATCAGACCATGCAACTCCTTGCCATTGCACCAAAGTCCACTCCTGATGGTCACATGTCCATTGCAGCATAGTGGCTGATTTTGTGGTGTTAACATTGTCACTTGAATGGATCACTGTCCGCGGGGACTCTTTGTTAGGAATGTTTGGTGCACTGTGTGTCGAGATACTCTTGTACTTTGCCTTGCATTAAAGCCTGATGTTAGTTCTGCCATCGATCCCTGCCTGTCCTGTTTTACAAGTCTGACCAGCCAAGGACGTCAGACATCTGTAATAAGGGCTGTTTGCCCAGCCCCACAAGTTCTGGGAATGGTTTCACCTTCTTTATGCCACGTGTTGAAGACCCTCACCACAGGACACCTTGAATACCTGACAAGTCATGAAGTTTCCAAAATGGCCATGCCAAGCCTCTGGGCTATCACACTCTGCCATCAGGCAAACTCTGATGGATTGTGCACTGTCCCCACTCTACACATGAACTGCATGCTAACTGATACCACATGCACCATGCTTCTGTCTGTCTAGCAGTCATTCCTTAGCAGGTGATGCTGCTATTACCCTGATGGGCTTATATCAACAGTATGTGATTGTTCATAATGTTGTATCTGATAAGATTAGTTTTCAATGAGAATTTTATTTTGAATCTGGAAATTAATTTTCATGAAGTATTTATTAGATTTTTAGTAGTTTTGGGTTTTTAGGATTTTTTTGAAATTTGCAATTAAATCTTCATACAACCTTTCACATCATCTGAGCTTATCTTGTATGCATTATGGTATGGACAACTCAATAACTCACTCCCTTTAGCCCAATGTGGGGTTGCAACTGGCCATTTGAAATATATTCCTATTCTGCAAAATATCTGTGCAGTTCTTGCATCAAAGACCTTCTCTTTAGCTGTATTTTCAAAACAAAGAAAGTATCATCTGTGCCAACGTATATGGGCATTGACAATATTAAATGAATCCCCTGTGATTATCTAACCCATATAGAATGAACCTTCTCCACGTGTGTTGTTGTACTCAACATTAACAGCTGTACCTGATCCCTAACAGGGGTGTCAACTTACTAACACCCTCTGGGGTAAAATATCTCTCATATCAAGGTACTCCCACACAGAAGCAGACACGAGTAAACAAATTTTTGTCTCAGAAGTGCATGAATTTGTACTGTTGAGAGATAAATAAATGGAATGTGTGTGGTATCATAACTTTTTAATAGAAACAGAATTATATTTATGTAGTAAGTACTTCATTACATTCTGGTGCCTGATGTACTATAGAGAAAGCACTAAAAAAATACTTTCTGACAGTTATAGAGCAGTGACAAAAAAGACCTAAGCTGTAGAAGCAGAACCATTAAAACATTTAAAACTTCTTATTTATAAATAATTTCACACCATTTTCAATATTTTAAAAATTATTATAGCAGAAGAGCAAATTATCTGTGATAAGTTATATTTGTGTGTTTTGGCTCAGTGGCTCCTAGTTCAAAGAATCTGTTTCATTTCAAGAAGTTTCTTAGTTTCAAGGAAATTCTTTGTTTTCTAAGAGATACTCAGTTACAGGAAGATCATTGTATTTAGCGTAATTTAACAGTGATCATCCAGGACACTCTGACTAGCTATGTAATAGCTTGTATGTCTGCCACTGGCACGGATAACAGTGGTGACTCATCATAGCATGGAAGCAATGAGGTCTTGGCACCACATCTGCAAACACAAGTCACCTAATTCCCATTAATTAAGGGCAGGGGTATGATAAGGTCTGACGCCACGTTCAGTCTGTTCCCAGATGTATTCGGTTGGGTTTCTAGTGAGTTGTGGGGCCAGCACATCAACTGGAGCTTGGCACTGTCTTCTCCGAACCACTTCATTACACACTTGGTGCCAGCTTGACTCCATCCCACAGTGCAGGTGTCAAGAAGCTATTTCTCTGAAAAAAGACAAGTTCACACACTCCTATGGGCATGATGAAGAGGTTTTTGGATTCAGCAGACCATGCAATGCTCTGCCACTGAGCCAACATGCAGTGCCGATGGTTGCAGGCCCATTTCAGTCATAGTCGCCGATGTCATGCTGTTAACATTGGCACATGTCAGCTATGGAGGCTCACTGTTAGTCGTCTTTGGTGCACTTTGTTTTCGGACACACTTTTACTCTGCCCACCATTAAAGTCTCGTGTTAGTTGGTAATGGTAATGTGTGTGAAACCTTATGGGACTTACCTGCTAACGTCATCATTCCCTAAGCTTACACGCTACTTAACCTAAATTATCCTAAGGACAAATACAAACATCCATGCCCAAGGGAGGATGTGAACCTCTGCCGTGACCAGCCGCACAGTCCATGACTGCAGTGCCTTAGACTGCTCGGCTCTCTTGTGTTAGTTCCTCCACAGTTCGCTTTCTTACATTTTTTGCCTGTGTACTGAGCCTACAATGTCAGACATTTGTAATGCGGTGTTACCGCCAATGCCATGACGTCTGTATGTGGATTTGGCTTGGTTGAGCCATGTTTTGAAGATGATCCTCGAAAACCCAACAAGACATGTGGTTTCCAAAATGCTCATACCAAGACTCCAGGCCATGACAATCAGCCTTTGGTCAAACTCTGATAGATCATTCTACATATGGACAGCACACTCACTGATAGCACATGCACTGTGCATGTGTCTGACTAGCAGTAATTCCTCAGCAGGTGATGCTGCTATTGCCTGTATGGATTTATACCAACGGTGTGTCAGTGGTCATAATGTTGTTTCTGATCAGTTTGGTGTTCATGGAGAATTTTAGTTTTGAATAAAGAGATTACTGTTCATGAAGTTTCTATTGGTTTTTAAGAAGTGTTTGGTTTTAAATTTTTCTTTTTTTTAGATTTGCCATTAAATCTTCCTACAACCTTTCACATCTTCAGTGCATATTCCCTTATGCATCATTGTACAAACAATCCAAGAACCCACTCTCATTGGTCAGTGTGGGGCTGTAAGGGGACATTTGTAATATAACCCTATTCAACCAAAACCCTTGTTCTGTTCTTACATTATAGACCTCCTCTTTACCAACATTATGAAAATAAACAGAGAATATCACCTGTGCTAATGTATATGTACATCCACGATAATCGTTTTGTCTTCTGTAATTATCTAACCCATATAGACTGAACATTCCCCATGTGCATTTTTGTACCTATCATTAACACTTGCTCCTTATCCCTAGCAGGGTTGTCAGTTTCCTAATGCCCTCTGGGGTTAAGTAGCTCCCATATCACAGCACTCTCATATAAAAGTGATTCTACATCTAAAGTTAACCTTGTATCCACTTATTCCCTTGGATGCATAATTACAGAAATCTTTGATCAAATTGGGATTGATTATCCATCTGAACGTATCACTATCCCTCTGAAATTCTCATACCAATGACCTAATGTGTAACAACTGCCCAGAATGTATTTGAGATTTTATTTACGTTAACTGCAATGCCTGCCAGTAGTCCACAGATAACAAAATCAGAAGCTCCAATGTAATCTTTCACTCCTGGTCATTTAGGGATGCAACTCACTCACTCCACACAAAGAACTGCTCATGAACAGCCAGCTTCTTGAGTGAAGCTAAGTTACAACTTTACATCCTTATGCTTTGACACTTTTTGATTCCTGACGATACTTACTTTGATCCTCTTTTGTAAATATAATGAATGAACAAGTACTTCTGTTCCACAAGTTTCACCAACCTTCTGTCACTTGGATAACATAAGACAGGATGAACTGAATAGGTGACAACAGCACATAAATTCAAGCAAACTTTTGACAAATTATGCTATATCGCTACTAGCCATTGCTGTATAACTACAGAACCTTAGAGAATGCTTTCATTGGAAGTGAATAGTGCGTGCACAAAAAGGGTTCAAATGGCTCTGAGCACTATGGGACTTAACTTCTCAGGTCATCAGTCCCTTAGAACTTAGAACTACTTAAACCTAACTAACCTAAGGACATCACACACATCCATGCCCGAGGCAGGATTCGAACCTGCGTCCGTAGCGGTCGCGTGGTTCCAGAGAGTAGCACCTAGAACCGCTTGGCCACTCCGACCGGCTGTGTGCACAGATTCTAATACTGTGATGTAGAAAACTTTGGAATATTACTTTACATTAAGCCCAACTAACCTAGCAATACCTTCCTTACTAATCCAGTAACAAAAGTTCAGTGTTCAAGATGGTTTGCGAATTCTCTCTCACTCAATGAATACACAAATTATTTTTCATCAATTGAATTTGGGTTGTCAGAAAAACATTGCAATTACTACACAAGAAAACACACTTGTCATCTGAGTTTTACAAAAGTTGTGAGACTTTGGCAAAAACTATGTTTTCTTGTGTAAGAATTGATAAAAATTTATAAGTGAAAGCAGAAACTGTGGATATTATACAGAAATCATCCACAGTTTGTGCCACTTTGCTAAGTGTGAAAGTATTTCGTGAAAGAGTGATAGAAGAATCCATTAATACACAGACACATAACTCTGTTCCTACTGACCAGGGCAATTTATGTCTTAACTACTATATGGAGGGTTCAGATGCCCATCGGTATAAGTCAGTCCACAATTAAACTGAAGATAATTAGACGTTTTCAAAATTTAACACAGAAAAACACAGGTGATTCATACAATAATAAGACTATTTTTAATTGAAACCTAAATCAACAACTGACCTATTTTGAGGATACGTAAGAACATAAGTAATGTACAACATAATTATAATTTAACAGAAAAACTGTGAGTTATGGTCACTGCCCACTGCACTTATTGATGAATTTAATCTATATATTCATCATTATCGCTGCCATATTCTGCAAGATTCTTGATTTCTTTTGTTTTTGAGGATGATGCACATGTTCTTTGGTTTGTTGAAGGTAACCATCGATAAAATGAGTGGTAGTGTGGAGGAGTATATTGCAAAAGTTCCAACATATGTTTTTTTTTCAGCTCTTTAACAGGTCAAAGATCTGGATGCTGGGGATCTTGAACAATATTGAACCAGTTTACTTTACTCTATTCAGTATTGGTTTTCCTATTGGAAATTGAAGCACCCTAGTTTTTGGTTGAAAGAAACTCTTCTTGCTTCATCTGTGTTGCCAGAAATTGATATCTGTGTTTGGCAATTGTTACCAAATCAGTCCAACCTCTTGGACCAAAAATTAATTCTTTCTTTTCTGCTTTGGATTCGAAAATGCCAAAACTGTGTCCCGAACCCATAAATTTGTGGTAAAGGTAATCAGCTGACATCCTTGGATCTTGCAAAAGCTTTTACAATGATAAGCTTAGTCTGATATTCCTGTTTTGACGTGTGCAAGAATCTGGTTGGGTGGTTGGTTTAAAAGAGGAGGGAAGGGACCAAACTACAAGATCATCAGTCCCTTGTTCCTAATAAAAAAATACCATGAGTGTGAGAATAAAACAGACAAGACATATAAAACAAAACGGAAACAAAGGGAAAACCACAAGAATGGAGGAAAGGCAACAATGGTAAAAGGAACAAAAGAGGGAAAGAAAACAACAGAGAATAAAACAAGAAAGCAGATTACAGTGGCTGGCTGACCACGAGAATAAAAAGGAAAAGCCATCCACTCTGCAACACTTGAAAACCTCCATCCTAAAACCACTAAGGTGGATGACACAGAGGTACAAAGAACATGTGCTAAAACTTAAATCAAATGATGAAACCCATCCTCACGAATAAAACCTAAAACTAAATCAGCCAATGAGGCATTGTCAGATAAAATGAGCGGCAGTGAGTCCGGTAGCCCAAGATTTCGTCACTGGGCAGTCAAATTGGGACAGTGCACCAGAATATGGGCCACTGTCAACTGGGCACCACACTGACACTGAAACGGGTCTTCATGGTGCAAGAGGTAACCATGGGTCACCCAAGTGTGGCCAATGTGCAGCTGGCAGAGGACAACTGATTCCCTGCGAGAGATCCGCTTGGAAGACTTCCACATACTTGTAGTCTCCTTAATGACATGCAGTTTGTTGTACATACTGTTATGCCATTCCGTCTGCCAAAGCCGAAAGTGGCATAAGTCAGAACGCAGGTCAGGTTCAGAGATTCTCATCTCCAGAAAGTGGTTTCCACGTAGCCTGTTTGGCCAGGATGTCGGCAAGTTCATTGCCTGGGATGCCGACGTGTGCTGAAGTCCACACAATCACCACTGAACGACAGGACCAGTCCAGAGCATAGATGGACTCCTGGATGGGCGCCACCAAAGGACGGCGAGGGTAGCACTGGTCGATAGCTTGTAGGCTGCTCAAGGAGTCAGTACACAGAAGAAACGATTCCTCGGGGCATGAACGGAGATACTAAAGCGCACAGGATATGGCCACCAGCTCTGTTGTGAATACACTGCAGCCATCGGGCAAGGAATGCTGTTCAATATGGCCTCTGTGGACAAAGGCGAAGCCAACATTACCATCAGCCATCGAGCCGTCGGTGTAAACTACTTCAGAGCCCCACAACACTTCAAGAATCGAGAGGAAGTGACAGCAGAGAGCCGCAGGGTTAACGGAGCCCTTAGGGCCATGCAAAATGTCTAGGAGAAGCTTCAGCCTACAGCTACACCACGGAGGTGTACATGAATGGACCTCGAAGATAGGTGGTGAAGGGAAGGACTCCAGTTCAGACAGAAGCAATCGCACGTGAACCCAGTCGCTAGACCTGACCTGGGCCGCCTATGCTGGAGGTGAACTGCCCTGGTTGGGAAAAGAAGACGAAAATTAGGATGTTTAGGAGAGCTATGAATTTGTGCAGCGTAACTGGCGACGAGCCGTTGTGCACGTCTGATCTTCAATGGAGGGACTCTGGCCTCCACCAGTACACTTGTCACCGGACTCATCCTAGAAGCTCCTGTCGCTAGTCTAACTCCGCAATGGTGCAATGGGTCGAGCAAATGCAATGCTGAAACTGCCACCGAACCATAAATCACACTTCCTCAGTCAAGGCGGGATTGAACAAGGGCTCTGCAGAACTGCAGCAGCATGGAGCGATCTGCACCCCAGTTGGTGTTGCTCAGGCAGCGGAGGGCATTAAGGTGCTGCCAACACTTCCGTTTAGGCTGACGAAGATGAGGAAGCCAAGGCAAATTAGTGTCAAAAACCAGATCTAAGAATCGATATGTCTCCACTACAGTGAGTGGATCGTCATTAAGGTTAAGTGCTGGTTCCAGATGAACGGTATGACGCCGACAGAAATCCATGACACACGTCTTCGTGGCAGAAAACTGGAAGCCATAGGCTAGAGCCCATGATTGCACCTTGTGGATGGCTCCCTGTAGGCGACACTCAGCAACAGCAGTACTGGAGCAGCAGTACGAAATGCAGAAGTCGTCTGCATATACAGAAGGTAAGACAGAGGGCCTGACAGCTGCTGCTAAACCATTAATGGCCACTAGAAATAGAGAGACATTCGATACAGAGCCCTGCAGGACTCCATTTTCCTCGATATGGGTGGAACTATGGGAGGCACCAATTTGGACACGGAAAGTTCAGAGCAACATGAAGTTTTGTATAAAAATTGAGAGCGGGCCCCAGAGACCCCACTCATACAATGTGGCAAGGATATGATGTCGCCAGGTCGTGTCGTATGCTTTATGTAAGTCAAAGAAGACGGCAACCAGGTGTTGGTGTCTGGAAAAGGCTGTGCGGATGGCAGGCTCCAGGGACACAAGATTATCAGTGGTAGAGTGACCCTGGCAGTAGCCACTCTAATATAGAGCCAGTAGGCCATGTGACTCCAGGATCAAACCCAACCGCTGACACACCATACGTTCTACCAGCTTACAAGGAGCGTTGGTGAGGCTGAAGACCGATAGCTATCCACATCAAGCGGGCTTTTACTGGGTTTGAGCACCGGAATGATGGTGCTCTCCTCCCATTGCGATGGAAAGATGACATCGCACCAGATCTGGTTGAAGATGACAAGGATATGTTGCTTGTAGTCAGATGAGAGATGTTTAACCATTTAGCTGTGGATCTGATCAGGCCTAGGAGCTGTGTCTGGGCAATGTGCAAGGGCACTGAGGAGCTCCCACTCTGTAATTGGGGCGTTATAGGATTCACTGTGGCATGTAGTGAATGAGAGGACTTTCCCTTCCAGCTGCCATATGAGAGAGCGAAAGGCTGGGGGATAATTCTCCGATGCAGAGGCTTGAGCAAAGTGCTCAGCAAAGTGCTCAGCAATCGTGTTTGTGTCGGTAGATAACACGCCATTTATGGTAACACTGGGAACACCTGTTGGGGTCTGGTACCCGAAAACACGTTTGACCTTTGTCCAGACTCGGGTAGGTGACGTATGGCACCCAATGGTCGAGACATATCTCTCCCAACACTCCTGCTTCCTTTATTTGATAAAGCTGGTGAACGTGGGCACAGAGTCGTTTAAAGGCTATGAGGTGCTCCGGGGAAGGGTGCCACTTATGCCGCTGTAGAACTCGCTGACACTGCTTAATTGCTTCAGCGACTTTCAGGTACCACCAAGGGACTGCCTTACACCAGGGGCACCCTGAAGAGCAAGGGATCGCGTTTCCTGCCGCAGAAACAATTGTTGTAGTCACCTGCTCAACCATCACATCGATGTTACCATGTGGGGCAGATTCAATGGTGACAGCAGAGGTGAAAGTTTCCCAGTCCACCTTGTTTAAAGCCCATCTGGGCATGCGCCCATGGGCCTGATGCTGCGGCAGTGACAGGAAGAAGGGGAAGTGGTCACTACCACACAGGTTATCATGTGCTCTCCAGTGAATAGATGGGTGAAGTCCTGGGCTGCATATTGATGAATCAATGGCCGAGTAACTACCATGAGCCACACTGAACTGTGTGGTTGCCCCAGTATTTAAGAGGCAGAGGTCGAATTGCGACAGTAAAGTTTCAGCATCTCTGCCTTGGCCAGTAAGCATGGTGCCACCTCACAAGGGGTTATGGGTGTTAAAATCTCCCAAAAGTAGGAAAGGTAGAGATAGTTGATCAATCAGTGCAGCTAATACATTCAGGGGTACTGCACCATCTGGATGAAGATAGACATTGTAGACAGTTATTTCCTGCATCGTCCTTATTATGACAGCCACAGCTTCAAGAGGGGTTTGAAGGGGCACAGCGTCACACAGACTGAGTTTAGGACATAAACGCAAACGCCACCTGACACTCGACTATAGTCACTACGGTCCCTGTAATATCCCTCATTTCCGCGGACGGCAGGAGTCCGCGTTGCCGGGAACGAGGTTTCCTGGAGAGCAATGCAGATAGCAGGTGTAAAGCTTAACATGTGTTATATTTCAGCCAGGCAGTCGAAAAAACTGCCGCAATTCCACTGGAGAATTACGTCATCGTGACACTGGGAAGTTATGGAACATTCAATGAGGCAGTTTACGCCTCAGAACCAGCTGCTGCCACCGACTTATTGCCTGAGCAGTCTATATCCATTGTATCTGAGGATCTGAAGTGATCTAGGTCCTCAGTGGGTGCCAGAATCTCCACCCCATCCTCAGACACAGAGCTCGCAGATAGCGGTGGTGTGGGTGCCACCGCAATTTCCTTGGTCTTAGTGGTCTTCTTTTTGGATTTCTCTGCCGCTGCTCCTTGGGTTTCTCTTGCTGGGAGAACTTCACTGGCTCAGTCTTCAGGACAGAGGATGAGCGTGAAGTCCTACGACCACCTCCTTTTGAGCTCTTCAGCTACCGGCGTGTGTCGTCTTTCCCACTAGCAGAAACCTGGGAAGGTAGTGACCCAAGGGACCCATTCCTAGCGAGAGAAGCCGAAGAAGACTCACGCCTCTCCAGCTTAGAAGTGGGGACGGACGTCCCCAAAGGTTGGGTGGGGGGGGGGGGGTGGCTCGTAAAGCATGGAGGGAAATGCCCCCACCCCCCAATCGAGGGGGCACATGTTATCTTCCAGCTCTGAGAGCTGACTGGGGTTGGTGGGGCTGACGGTGCCAGAACTGTTGTAGTGGCGGCGTAAGAGGATGTCATATGCACAGGATGCAGGCATTCAAATTTCCTCTTAGCCTCAGTGTAGGTCAGTCAGTCTAGGGTCTTGTACTCCATGATTTTCCATTCTTTCTGGAGTATCCTGCAGTCTGGCGAGTAAGATGAATGGTGCTCTCCGCAGTTGACACAGATGGGAGATGGAGCACATGGAGTATTGGGATGTGATGGCCGTCCGCAATCTCGACATGTGACTGTGGAAGTACAGCGGAAGACATATGGCCGAACTTCCAGTGCTTAAAGCACCACATTGGGGGAGGGATATAGGGCTTTACATCACAGTGGTAGACCATCACCTTGACCTTCTTGGGCAATGTATCACCCTCAAAGGCCAAGATCAAGGTACCAGTGGCAACCTGATTATTCCTTGGTCCCCAGCGGACATGCTGGACCTAATGTACACCTCGCCGCTGTAAATTGGCGTGCAGCCCACTGTCAGACTGCAAAAGCAGGTCCCTGTGAAATATGATACCCTGGAGCATATTTAAGCTCTTATGGGGTGCGATGTTTACAGAAACATCCCCCAGCTTGTCACAAGCGAGCAACGTTCATGACTGGGCAGAGGATGCCGTTTTGATCGAGACTGACCCAGATCTCATTTTGGACAAGTCTTCCACCTCCCAAAACTTATCCTCTAAATGCTCAACGAAAAACTGAGGCTTCATCATTACCGGGGTGAATAAGATCCGCTGCCCTCCTTAGCCAGACGTTCCTCCCATGGTGTGGCCAGGGAGGGGTACGATTTGGGGTTATGCTTCTGTGCATTGGCTTGAACTCGTGAACGCTTAGAGACTGCTGGTGTTTCACCACCAGCAAGAGATGATGGACTATGCTTCATCACGTGTCATCTGCCCTGATGTCACCCACTCCGGCCGGGGACCCTCCCCACAGGCACCGCCCAGCCGCAGCGAAGGCCACCTGGCACGGGATGGTCATTGCCGGGAGTCCGAATCCCCCAGGGGGATGGGCATCTACCCCTTGGCATACGTGGGTAGTTAATGGCACAGGCATCAGTAGAGCGACACCTGTGTCGTCAGGGGACTACAACCAACATGGTGGCCCCACCACAATGGACTGGCTACTGTGCTGGATATCAGGTGCAAAGAATTCCATGGTCGTCATTGACACAGAAAGCGGCACTGCATAGTGCATGACGGAAAACACATCCATGAAGGTGTCGTCGCCCAAGAGATGGAGAATGAGCAGGACTCAAATACGATGATGAGAAAGTGGGCTAAAGATCTCAATGCACGATGGACATGATGCACCATGTAAGGCACCCTTCCTCAATTGGCTCACTCTTCGGGAAAATTTTGAGGAATGAAGGTCAAACCCTACAGGCGACCATCACATAAAGGCCGAAACATGCAGAACTCCTTTTAGTCACCTCTTACGACAGGCAGGAATATGTCGGGCCTGTTCTTACCTCCGGACCTGCAGGGGAATGCAAGAATCAGAACACATGATAATTTGGCGATGAGATGAGGCATGTTGTTTAAGATGTTTAACAAGACATGCTCCAATTTCCTGTGATCCTTGCGACCCTTATGTCTCATTCCACATGTACATGTAACCCATAGAGTCATTAAAACTGTGCACTCCTAGGTTATATACATACATATTTAGTTTGTAATAGGCAAAAGATGTGGAAAGTTTTGGGAAAGGTAAAGCTCTTTCCAGATCATGAGTAAAAACGTAAACATCTTCTCCTACAAGCAACTTGTCTGAATTCAAAAATGTCTTGCTTGTTGCGCCCGCCGAAGATAAAGTTCTTTTGTAATCTTTGCCTCATCCTTTTTTGCATCATCATTCTCAAAAGTAAGAATGTTCTGCAGGAAATCGCATAGCTGGCGTGTATCTTTGGACGGGGTTAATGTAATCTGAAATTAGTAGAAAACACGTGGCAATACATCTTTTCTTTGACAAGTTTGGTAGCATCCTCTGCATCTTTCTGATATTCAGATCAGACTGCAAATATCTCCAATTTTGCGCATCAGATAGGGTATAATGAATTTTATAAGAGGGAAATGACTCGATGTGTTCTTTCACTTTTGTTACATCGATTTTATTTGCTGGCAGCCTATGGCTGCTTGCATCAATACATGCGAATGGTTTTGTACTACCCAGTATTTCATAAAGACGATCATCGCTAACTTGAAATGCGTCCATAAAAAACATTTTTCACACACGAACTGACATCACTGTTTTCAAATAATGTCATAGTTTTCGATTTTGGTGCTGACGATGAGTTTCTTGGACGACATTGCCTCACTTTAGTGTTGTGGATCAGTCCGCAAGGACAGACGTTCTGCTTTGTCATTATCGCCCAATTTATTAAAAGGATTCGAACAATGATCGCCGTTCTTCAGGATTTACTAAAGCAAAACACTTTCGTGAACATTTACAGTTCACATTTTTAAAGGATTTTGCAGGTATATTTTTCCACTTCTGTTCACATAAGCTTTCCCAGAACATTTTTGTCAGAACTGACAACCCTTTTCCATAAATATTGCTTCCTCTTCCTTTCTATATCATCATATTTTCGTTTTCATTGCTTTTATCATGGTTGTCTAACTGGCGATCATCTTCTTCATAAATAAAATATTCGGAAGTCATTCAGTGTAACTCACTAAACAGTTCACAATTCAAAAAAATTATTCCAAAACGCGTGTTTAGCAATGCTTGTAATGCAACATTCCGGTTGGAAGGTTACAGTATCAATAACGAGATAAACAATACACTAGTTTTGGGAAAGAACCCTTCTCTGAGTAGTCACATGAAAGTACGACACATTTTAGAGGTTAGAATGTACAGGTACATACATGAATCGGACGAATTATTATCACTGTCTGGTACATACTCAGAACCGCTGTCTGAAAACGGCGTATTTTCAACGAGTGGAGAGGATATCCTGACCTAAAAATCACGTATTGTGTAACAGTAGCAGATTACTCTCTCTTGTCTAACAGTACGCTAAGACAAACAAACCGGTGTTGCAAACTGACTTACACTAAATGACTTCGGAATAGACTTGGCCACTGTTTCTATGTTTCGACACCGAGCGAGGTGGTGCAGTGGTTAGACACTGGACTCACATTCGGGAGGACGACGGTTCAATCCCGCGTTCGGCCATCCTGATTTAGGTTTTCCGTGATTTCCCTAAATCGCTCCAGGCAAATGCCGGGATGGTTCCTTTCAAAAGGGCACAGCCGACTTCCTTCCCCGTCCTTCCCTCATCCGATGAGACTGATGATCTCGCTGTCTGGTCTCCTTCCCCAAACCAACCAACCACAATGATTCCCCTTGTGTAGATGGAAATTAGCAGGATGGGAATATTACCCATACTAACGGAATGTGTGTTTCTGCAGTTTGCTCCCACCTCCAGTTCCGTTCGTGGTGGTTCTTCTGTCTTCAGCTATGGCTGTCCTCAGCCAATTGAAAAGTATGAAAGTCACGGGACACGAAAGCAGCGCATTTGCTGCAGGAAATACGAAACTGCCAAGACGCCTAAGTGATAGTTTCATACTTTCTGTGACATGATTAGCGCTCTCGCACCTCATTTGTGTTTATACAGCAGACATTCAAGATGATAAAATGTGTAGGTTTATTAGAATACAAAACACAAACTGTTTCACTGTTTCGAAACAACGTATCGGAACATTACATTGTACTGTTTCATTTGTTTCGAAACAGTTACGTGTTTCAGTTTGCCCATCTCTACTTCGGAAAATTTCGGCTCGTTTACTCCGGGGTCAGTAAACGTGCTGCCATCTAGCATAAGAAATGTCAAATTGTGACTTACTCGTCTCGGCAATTGAAAGACTGAATACCCAGGAATCTGTTGCGACATACAAGTCACTTGCAGAAAAACGATGACTTAAATTGATTGCCATCTGAGCCCTCCATATAATGCACCACCTGCTGTATGTAACCAATCTCCTACGGTATCAGTGCAATAAGTACAAAACTGGCACGTTTTTTCCTTGATCTCAAGAAACCACAGAAGTATGTACAGCATTCCCACATCCTTTTCATAGTGCAAACTTATACATGTACAATCAGGCTTACCCATTTCATGCATACTTTCTACCCAGTTGTTTTTAATTCTACGTATATACTCTGCCAACAATGTGAAGCATATGGCAGAGGATATTTGCAATTGTACCACCTATTATGGGTTCTTCACACTTTGTTTGCATATTAAGTGTGGGAAGAATGATAGTTTTAATGCCCCTGTGCATAGTGTAATTAGTCTAAGCTTGTGTCTGTCCTGTGTTCAGGAGCTGCACACAAGGGGTAAAGTATATTTATACACTCCTGGAAATTGAAATAAGAACACCGTGAATTCATTGTCCCAGGAAGGGGAAACTTTATTGACACATTCCTGGGGTCAGATACATCACATGATCACACTGACAGGACCACAGGCACATAGACACAGGCAACAGAGCATGCACAATGTCGGCACTAGTACAGTGTATATCCACCTTTCGCAGCAATGCAGGCTGCTATTCTCCCATGGAGACGATCGTAGAGATGCTGGATGTAGTCCTGTGGAACGGCTTGCCATGCCATTTCCACCTGGCGCCTCAGTTGGACCAGCGTTCGTGCTGGAGGTGCAGACCGCGTGAGACAACGCTTCACCCAGTCCCAAACATGCTCAATAGGGGACAGATCCGGAGATCTTGCTGGCCAGGGTAGTTGACTTACACCTTCTAGAGCACGTTGGGTGGCACGGGATACATGCGGACGTGCATTGTCCTGTTGGAACAGCAAGTTCCCTTGCCGGTCTAGGAATGGTAGAACGATGGGTTCGATGACGGTTTGGATGTACTGTGCACTATTCAGTGTCCCCTCGACGATCACCAGTGGTGTACGGCCAGTATAGGACATCGCTCCCCACACCATGATGCCGGGTGTTGGCCCTGTGTGCCTCGGTCGTATGCAGTCCTGATTGTGGCGCTCACCTGCACGGCGCCAAACACGCATACGACCATCATTGGCACCAAGGCAGAAGTGACTCTCATCGCTGAAGACGACACGTCTCCATTCGTCCCTCCATTCACGCCTGTCGCGACACCACTGGAGGCGGGCTGCACGTTGTTGGGGCGTGAGCGGAAGACGGCCTAACGGTGTGCGGGACCATAGCCCAGCTTCATGGAGACGGTTGCGAATGGTCCTCGCCGATACCCCAGGAGCAACAGTGTCCCTAATTTGCTGGGAAGTGGCGGTGCGGTCCCCTACGGCACTGCGTAGGATCCTACGGTCTTGGCGTGCATCCGTGCGTCGCTGCGGTCCGGTCCCAGGTCGACGGGCACGTGCACCTTCCGCTGACCACTGACGACAACATCGATGTACTGTGGAGACCTCACGCCCCACGTGTTGAGCAATTCGGTGGTACGTCCACCCGGCCCCCCGCATGCTCACTATACGCCCTCGCTCAAAGTCCATCAACTGCACATTCGGTTCACATCCACGCTGTCGCGGCATGCTACCAGTGTTAAAGACTGCGATGGAGCTCCGTATGCCACAGCAAACTGGCTGACACTGACGGCGACGGTGCACAAATGCTGCGCAGCTAGCGCCATTCGACGGCCAACACCGCGGTTCCTGGTGTGTCCGCTGTGCCATGCGTGTGATCATTGCTTGTACAGCCCTCTCGCAGTGTCCGGAGCAAGTATGGTGGGTCTGACACACCGGTGTCAATGTGTTCTTTTTCCCATTTTCATGAGTGTATATTCTTCTCCTAATAAAGTTTGTTGGAACATTGTAAGTAAGGTAATCTGGAACAGTTGGCAGCTATCTTCATACGCCTAGTTATTTATGATTTTCAGCCTTTCAATAATGCTCTCCCACGAGTCACATGAGCCTATGGCCATTCATGCTGCCCTTCTTTGTATACATTAAACATCCCTTGTTAGTGTTCTTTGGTAATGTGCCCCACGCACTTGAGTAATATTCTAACATGCGATGCTTAAGTGTGTTATATGATTTTACAAGGAGACTGAGGTCATTTTCCCAGTATCCTATCAAAGAACCAAAGTCTGCTACCTGATTTATCTATAACATAACTTACATATTCACTACATTTCATTTCCCTCTCAAATTGTTGCATATAAATATGTGTTTATGATTTGGCTGATTTCAGCTGTGACTCATTGTTATTGTAGTCATGGGATTCTACTTTTCTACGTTGACCAACCAATATGATCATCAACAATACAAACACTCATACATTCCTTCCACATATTCCTTCCTTTGCCTTCTGTTCACTTCTAAATATGTTCTTATGCAATGCGTACACTAACCAATAAAAATGTTCTGCTAGCTCCTCATACTTGCCTCTGACCTCTACCAAACTGAACTATGTGTACAACCTACACCTTTCAGTGACCAGGTGATTAATGTTAAAAGCACAAACACACAAATCTGCTGTATCTCACTGCAATGTGATACTCCAAGTCACTGGGTTGTGTGTGTTTTGCATAGGGCACTGCTCTCAGTGCAAATCTATGGAATGTAGTGCTGCCAATAGTATGTGATGGTAAACCTGGCCATTGGAATTACTGTCACATTTGCTGAAAGATGCAGCACCCACCACTTCCACATGATTTATACTTGTGGTGAAGGATTGTACCTGCATCCATGTATCCCACTAACCAGACAACTATTTACCCTCCAGACCACCTCCAGATACACTACTTTCAGAAAATAAAATATATTTTTACAGTTGTTAATTATTTCCCAGATAATATTCCCATCCCTTCTCAATTTATGGTTCCCCTTCATTCCAGTGCTTTCTGTGGTGTCATCGTCAGACACCACACTTGCTAGGTGGTAGCCTTTAAATCGGCCGCGGTCCGTTAGTATACGCCGGACCCGCGTGTCGCCACTATCAGTGATTGCAGACCGAGCGCTGCCACACGGCAGATCTAGAGAGACTTCCTAGCCTGAAATAATGTTCTGAGATTGGCCAACTGTTGTTCTTCCGTCTTTCCGGAGATCACAATATCGTCCAGATAGTTTGCTGCAGTAGGGACCGACGCACAAACAGTTTGTAAATATTGCTGAAACAATGCAGGGGCGGATGCACACCCGAATGGCAGTTGTTTGAATCGATACAAACCAAGATGCGTGTTAACCATCAAAACACGCTGGGATTCTTCGTCCACCGGTATTTGCAAGTATGCATCTGCTAGGTCCAACTTCGAAAAATATTTACCCGGGCACAGTTTGTCAAAAAGATGTTCCGGGCAGGGTAAAGGAAAAGTTGCAGTCACTAGTTGGGGATTCACAGACGAGAAACACTGGCTGAAGGCACAGTCTGGTTCACTGATAGGACCTGATTTACTATAGACAAGGTAAACAACTGAAACAAATCGAAACCAAACAAGTTCACTGCAGAAGAAGAACAAAGGGCGTAAAACGACACAAGTTTTGTTGGCCCCTTGTATGTTGCCAGAAGGCTGCACTGTCCTAACACAGGGATCGCTTGTCCGGAATAACAACATTTGCAGCACACAACGGAGGTGTGCCCAGCTGTTTGTACGTGGCGTGATTGATTAGTGAAACTGCAGCTCCGGTGTCGAGCTGGAACGGGATCACTTTGCCGTTGATGTCTAAGTCCACAAAAAGTTTATTGTGCTGCTGACGACAAGAGCGACTGTCTCGTGCAACGTGAACTGACTCTGGTACAGAATCACTTGCGACTAGATGGGAGTTCCTGCGATGTCGATGCACACTTTTGTGGGACGAACACAGTCACCGTTAGAGAAAGTGGCACTGGGCGGAGAACTACATGAATTTCCATGGGCGAAGTGTCGCGAGCCTGAGTATCCTTGGTTTGATTCCGATTCTGGCACGAAGCAAAGGGCCTGGAATGGTTTTGAGCTTCCGATCGAAGCTTTTTCTGGCAAACACTTTGAACATGTCCTTTTTTAGTACAGAAAAAGCAAATAGCCTGGCGTGACGGGCAATTCTCACACGAATGTCTAGTAGCACACCGCGGGCATGATTTCACTGCATTTGCTTGCTGGCGCGGTACACGTGGCTGAGAGCCAGGCGGCTTTGGCACAGCTGGGCGCGAGGACTGTTTACTGTTCCGTGCAGCTCGCCCGGCGGGCCGGTTAACCTGACACATGGGTGGCGAAGTTTCAAATGATTCCTGAGCAAAGTCAAGTGTGTCCTGCCGATCCAATATGTCCATCACTTGTTGAAGGGAGGGATTGACTAGTTTCAAAATCTGTTCCCTTATACGAACATCAGAAACGTTCTGTGCAATTGCATCACGTACCATAGTATCTGAATAAGGGAGTCCACATTCACACTCAAAAGCACAATCCCTAGTAAGGCCTTGCAAAGTTGCAACCCACTCTCTATTAGTCTGACCTGCCGTACGTTTTGTGCGAAAGAAGGTATACCGTTTGGCAACTGCATTGACTGATTCTTTGAAATATGCATCTAATGAAGACAAAATTTCGTCGTAGGCCAGAGTTGCTATGTCGCGTTGGGGAAATAATTTGACGATAACACGGTACGTGGTCACTCCGACGCAAGAAAGGAGAAAAGGCTGCCGCTCATTACCTTGTATTCTGTAGGCGGCGAGATGGAATCCAAATTGGCGTGACCACTCCGTCCAGCTTTCCAGTGCCGCATCAAAAGGACGAAAAGGTGGTCCAACTGCGTGTTGTGGCGGCGGTAGCAGTGAAGCGGCAGCTGCCGCATCGTTTTGCAGTGCACATTGACCCTGGACGAGCGGTCCAAGGGCATCCAGTAAGGCCTGCATCTGCTGATTCTGTAAGCGATAAAATTCGGACAGTACATCTGGAGATTGTGGCGAAGCCATTACACAAGTAAATCAGGGCCGTACAGTTACGAACGCGAATTGGGCTCATCGCCAAACTGTTGTGACTTGGCAAGAGAGCCAAGCCACTATGAGGAAGCAGAATTGGCATGCGTTTAAGCCCACGCAGGCTGGCGTGAGGTCTGGAAGAGGACAAGGAGTTTATAGTAGCAAAGAACGTACGTAACTACTGGAATACTTAACTTTAATTTATAATTGGTGAACATCGCTCTTGACGGTACATGTTTTACAGCATCAATAGTAACTGGTAATGGCGCCTTGCTAGGTCGTAGCAAATGACGTAGCTGAAGGCTATGCTAACTATCGTCTCGGCAAATGAGAGCGTAATTTGTCAGTGAACCATCGCTAGCAAAGTCGGCTGTACAACTGGAGCGAGAGGTAGGAAGTCTCTCTGGACCTGCCGTGTGGCGGCGCTTGGTCTGCAATCACTGATAGTGGCGAAATGCGGGTCCGACGTATACTAACGGACCGCGGCCGATTTAAAGGCTACCACCTAGCAAGTGTGGTGTCTGGCGGTGACACCACATCCCTCCCCCGCAAATCGGCGGACGGTTGTGGCATAAGGCTTCCGCCCGCCATGGAGAGGACCCCATGTTGGCGTATGCGACGAGGTGGGAAGCCTAACAACAGGCGAGGCTGTCCCACCCGCACCCTGTCATTCGGACCGAGGGGGGCTAGGAAACACCTGAAAACCTGCTTCAGGGTGCACGCCAACATGCGGTGTATGCGCCCGTAGAGAGATAGGAGGGGCCGAAGGGTCGACCATCCAAGCTCTGTTTGACTCAATGCCCAGGCATATCAAGGTCGTTATTATGGCCAGAGGTGGCTGTTCTGGGTACTGATTACTCAGGATCTATGCACCCAAATTGGGTGAAAATGTAATCACATGTCAGTTGTAGCATAATATATTTGTCCAATGAATACCCGTTTATCATCTGCATTTCTTCTTGGTGTAGCAATTTTAATGGCCAGTAGTGTATATTCATTTATTTACCATATACTCGTATATCAAAAAAATATATAGCCTGTGTCCTCTGAATGTTCATTAGAGTATCGTGAAAATCTGAAGTAAATGGGCATGAACGCTTGGAGATTTTTGGTAACACATTAAGCTATGACTTCTCTTTATATAGTAGTAGTGATGTAGAAGCACAAACTAGCTGAAATGCATTTGTGCTTAAAGAATGTCCATTCTGTTACAGTGCTCATGGATCGTTGGAGAGAGGTTTATGAAGAGAAGAGGATGTCTTCCCACCGTATCACACTAGCAAATTTCGCTTCACGCCGTAACAGACACAGAGCACGAAAAGGAAGGTGTGAAAGAGATCGAGGTGTTCAGTTCGCTGTGAGGGGGCCTGCCATGCAGCACGTTGCATATGAAGATATATTGCCTGAACGGAGAGCAGCACCACAGTGGCGCGGAAGGGGAGCACTGCATGGCAGCTATGGGCGTCTGCTCCCCATGTACATACCACCTGCCCAGCAGTGGCGCCAGCGTGGCCACGTGTGGCAAGGCGTTCCCAGGAACTGCCTGTTGTCGGAAAGCTGCAGCTACCGCCAGTATCTGGTGCAGCGGCGGTGGAAGCACCAGCAGCAGCATCAGCAGCAGCAGCTGCCGCTGCTGCGTCAGCAGAAACCTGATACCCGCGGCAGTGCTCGGCGCGCGCCGCAGCCGGCTGCGACGCTGCCGATCCGTGGCCAGCACCTCACCCCTGCCACTATGGTGCCTACTGGCAACATGAAGCCACCCAGAACTGAAGAAGACCTGCGCCGACCCAGAGTGGTGAATCGATGTCGCTCCTGCCATAGGTGTGGAGGCCGTTGTCTTGGCATATGGGGCCATATATGCCCCACATCAATCGTCGTCAGTCGTGTGCCACGAATTTCTATCTCCGCAAGAAGCAGCGGCGCCAAATGGATGAACTAAGTCGTAGACGATTATACATTTTTTACATGTATTCAGAATTATAACAAACTTCATAATGGGTTATTGGATAGTGTTGAAAATGTTAACAATGATTGAAATACAGGATCATAAAACCAGCTACGTTTTTTACTTCTTTCGTAGCACAACGCATTTCGAGAATTTATTCCTTTTTTCGAGTGTTGTGGGCGTTGACATACTTTTTAAATGTGTTTTCTGCATGCATGTTGGTCCAACTGTGTTTTCATGCAGTGGACATTTCTGTTGTAAATTACGAGATCACTGTCGACTTGGAGGCTGCTGCGTTTATAATGAATCAATTTCTTTATTCTTTTATGTGCCATATGACAATCACTGGATCACTTTTACAGTTATCGGTTTTGGCTGTGTTTTGCAGCGATCACTGTTGTGACATAAGAAGCCTCCTAACACAGAGCTGGAAGCGTTGTCATACTTCATATGCTGGAACATTGTTCTAAAGATCATGTAGACAACAACCGAAAATTTTGAACGAGTAATTGTTGTCCGACAAATAAAATATTTTTTTAAAATCTTTATTTCACCGCTAGAGTTGGAAAACAGGAAACACCGTATTCTGAATTACTAAACACCGTGTTTCCCGTATTTTCTGATTATAACGAGAACAAAAAAAAACGAATGTATTCTCGAAATACGTTGCACTACGCATGAAAATCACGACTGCTACACCAACTTCATTATAAAATAGTGGTAAGACCTGGCATAGAGGAAATATGTAATCTCGAGTGTTCATTATCTTAAGAATACCATAGAAGTTGCTTTGAAAGACGTTACAGAGCATAGGAGATTATAAACCAACGAATCGAAAACTAAATAAATGAAACTCCATAAAACAGGAGCTAAATAATTATATGAAAATCTATAGAACAGTAACCTGGGTAACTGGTCAGCTACAGGTTTTAATTTCGAGCAGCTTTTAATTTTGAATACCCAAGAGCTAAAGTAAATTCCACGTCCACTGAAATAATGACATGCCGCGTTTTAAGTGGTTGTAGGTGATATTACACATTTAAAAGACAGTGACATCCAGGATGGTAAATCAACAGCTCAAAATTACGCCAGTGGTTACATATGGACGTGAAACATTGACGCTAATCAGCACTGATGAACAACGATTTCCAATATTTGAAGGACGAACACTACAGAAAATTTATGGGGGGATCCGAAATAATGATGATATTTGGAGAACAAGGACGAATTATGAGTTGTATCGTCTCATACAAGGAAATGATATTGTAATACTAATGAAAAGTAAAAGAATAGTCTGGGTGGGGCACATTCAAAGGATGGAGGGCGCAGGAACTGTAAATGGAAACCAACAGGCGGAACATTAAAAGGAAGGCCGCTTAAACGACAACTGGACAATGTGAGGTGGAAGGAAACATCAGAGCTCTAGGAATCAGGGGTTGGAGCAGGAAAGTAAACGACAGGGCAGAACGGAAGGAAACTGTTAAGGAGATGAAGACTCATGCAGGATTTTGTAGCCATAAGAAGAAGAAGTATTCATAATTTTGCCTCTGTCTTTCTCAGGTAAGAGGAAAAATGAAATAAATCACTACGAGGGCGGTTAAATAAGTTAACTTGATAGAAATGAAGGACTTAAAAAATTATTTATTTTTCATCCCTTTTTTAAGAGATGTCCAGTTTTCTCAAAGTCTCGGTTGTTTCTAACACCTCCAAAAATTATTAATTTTCGTGCACTCTAGAATACGCCTCTTTCTCAGCAATGATTTCAGTTGAATCCAGCAACGTTATAATGCTTGATTTTTGAATATGTTGTAACACCATGCAACAGACGGGTATCAGCAATACTGATTTGTAACACGGTGCATATGTTGTTTCGCCCTTTTTATGAACAGAAGTACCCAGCGCTCTTTACCTATCAGGCACAGCTGTTCGCTGCACAAGAGTTTCTCGGAAAATAAGAAAGAAGGAACGAGTTGACTCTGAAGTGTATTTGATATAATATGTAATGAGAATTCTATCATGGAGTGGGGCATGTTTGCTTTTGTAATCACTATTGTTTTTCAGTACCAAGCTACTAATACGAATATCTCTGAGTTTTGAGGCTGTGTGTCGTCTGAACGTTGTACGGTAGTACCCCAAACAGTAAATTCTTGTATGAGCAAGCAAACCATGTACTAGAGTACTTCGAAAAGTAAGTTACGTATTAAACTTGCTGGCAGATTAAAACAGTGTGGTGCACCAAGACTCGGACTCGGGACCTTTGCCTTTCGCTGGCAAGTGCTCTACCAAGTGAGCTACCCAAGCACGACTAACGCCCCCTCATCACTGCCTTACTTCCGCCAGTTCCCCGTCTCCCACCTTCCAAACTTCACAGACGCTCTCCTGTGAAACTTGCAGAACTAGCCCTCATGGAACAAAGGCTATTGCAGAGACATGGCTTTGCCACAGCCTGGGCGATGTTTCCAGAATGAAATTTTCACTCTGCAGCGGAATGTGCGCTGATATGAAACTTCCTGGCAAACATGGCCAAAAAGCTGCGAAGAAAATATAAAAACAAAGGGGTCGTTGATGCTGATTAAAACACATAGTAAATAGACAGGCACAATTAAAAAACACGGCGATAGTCTGGTTTCTGTACTCAACACTTAGAAAGGCGAAGCAAACACTGAACACTTACGGAAAACAGCGCACTATAGAGTATGAAGGCATATGGGGGAGAGGACCCGGACAGATGGAGGAAAAATGGGGGAGAGCCGATGAGGGATAGGACACAGAAAAAGGCGGAACACAGGCATGGCAGGCGTGAGAAGGAGTGGGGAAGGCAGTGGAGGGGAAAGAGAAAGAACTCAGGAGAGAGAAAGGAGTCAAAAAGATGATAGGTGGGGTGGGGGAAACAGGATGGAAGAGGGGTGAGAAGGAGCCCCTCCAGAACGGCAGCAGTGTAATACACCGCTTTGCAGCCTACAGATAAAGTTAAAAAACATAATGAAGAGACTTAACAATAAAAAGAGGTGATAAAGTGGTGACTGTTTAAAACTGGTACATGGCAAAAAAGTTGTGAAGAAAACATAAAAAGCAAAGAAGTGAGTGATGCTGTTTAAAAACACGTGGTAAATAGACAGGCACAATTTAAAAACATGGTGACAGTCTGGTTTCTGTTCACAGCACTTTAAGAAGGGTACGCGCAACACTGAACACTCACGTAAATCACTGCACTATAGAGAACGATGGCATATGATTTAGAATGAAAGTTTCTCATTCTGGAAACATCCCCCAGGCTGTGTCTAAGCCATGTCTCTGCAATATCCTTTCTTTCAAGAGTGCTAGTTCTGCAAGGTTCACACGAGAGCTTCTGTAAAGTTTGGAAGGTAGGAGACAAGGTACTGGCAGAAGTAAAGCTGTGAGGACAGGGTGTGAGTCGTGCTTGGGTAGCTCAGTTGGTAGAGCACTTACCTGTGTAAGGCAAAGGTCTTGAGTTCGAGTCTTGGTCCGGCACACAGTTTTAATCTGCCATGAAGTTTCATTTCAGATAAGATCAAAATAAGGATAAGATCATAAATTTGAGAATATACATGGTCCAAATTGCTTATTGCACGTTACAACAGGTAGGTTGATTTAATGTAGTATACAGATCCACTGGAAAGGACAGATATTTTGGAGAATGGTATCAATGATGTAGATGATGACTTTTGTCATAGGAAAGGGTGAAGGGAGTGTAGGTAGAGTGGATAATTCATGACAGTGGGAGCAGATATGACTTTGCACCTTCAAGCATAAGTCAGATAAAATGGATTATATGATATGTGGGTGACAGACTGTATCCTCCTCCACATAGAACATTTACACATCCAAAATATTCCATAGCCTCATGTATGACAAGTTTCTTTGATTGCTACATCTGCAAAACTCTAGCACTCTCATCAAATTCTTCAATGAGTTAACTTCCAATTCTAGTAATCCTCTACATCTACAATAATTCACTCCCCAACTTTATGCTTATACACACTTTACAGGGTGTTTTTGTAAGGGTGTATAAAAATTTAAAAGCAAATGAGGACACTCCACTGAACAATTCAAGGTAGGGAACCAGGGGTCAGAAATGCCAGCTGGAGGAGGCAATAGGAATATAACCACATTACTGTGTACTTTTTTATTTACGTTAGTTACAATTAACTGTAAATACCAAAACTGACACAATGAACGTACCATTTGCACTGTATCTTACAAAGTTGCTGAAACTGATGGCCATCAACCTGGCGTGTTTTGAATCACATCACAGGCAGCTACAATTCTGGAAACTAATTGCATCTCTGTATCCACTGGGGTCTCATACACAAGTGACTTTAGATATCCCTATAGGAAATAATCAAGGGGATTCAGGTCAGGTGACCACACAGGCAATGAGATAGCACCTCCCGTTCCAATCCAGTAATAAGGAAATACAGCATTGAGATGGCTATGGACATCCACAATGAAGTGAGGTGGCACACCATCATGTTGTATCCACATCCTCTAATGAACAGCCAGGGGTACATTCTCCAACAACTGCGATAGGACCCTTTGCATGAATGTCACGTGCAGGTAGGCATTCAGATGGCCAGGTACAAGATATGGCTCAGTGAGACTGTTGCCCAGACATTCACAGGAAAACATACTAGATGTTGTAGCTCTACTTCAGTGTGACGGTTTTCCTCATCCCACAAATGGCTGTTCCTGCAGTTTGAAGAACCATCACAATCAAATTAGGCCTTGTCAGTAAATAGCACATTTAGGAGGAAATCTGGTCAAATCCATCCACTGTTAGTGCAACCACTGACACAATGCGACCCTTGGTGCAAAATCAATCACAGGTATTACATGGACTCGTTGTGGGTGAGATGATTGTAATTGTTATTCATGGAGTACTCATCACATGCTAGTATGTGTAGCACCCATTTCACATGCAATACAATGAGTACTTGTAGTGGGGCCCACAGTAACATGTTCCAGCACATCCTCTTCAAAATGAGTGTGCAATTGGTTATCATGTTTCCCGTCCCTCGTATCTTCTTTCAAATGAACCAGTCTTCTGCATTCACTGATCAAGAGAAATAAACACTCATCATGACAGTTGATGCCTGTTAGGAAATTCTTCCCTGTAAAGCCTTTCAGAAGGGAGAGCATTGCATTATACTGCCCCATACACAAAATGCATGCCAGTGAGTGCTGCAAAACTGTACCAGTATGTTACATGACATTGTACTGTACATCTCTGAATAGTTCTGAGTAATGAATGGGTTAGTCACTGACCCATAGCACTTTCTGTCATGGGGCAATGTAAATACAGTACAACACAGCCCCTTATGAACAAGTAAAATAAACAAAATCTGCATCATAACTTCCTAGTAATCAGGCTTGTCCTCCATATTTCCTCATAGAAAATAAAGAATACATATGTAAATAAACAGTACAGTATATGTAAACTTGTATGCATTTTAGTTGTAAATAAACTGGGAAAAAGTAATGCTGACAAAGCTGTAGACAAGTTTACATCCATATCTCCTTAAGCTGGCTTCTCCGATCCTTAGTACCATACCTTAAATTGTTCAGTAGAGCATTCATTATGTCTTGTTGCATTTTTGCATGCTCTTATGGAAACACACTGTATATACTCTCCAATTGGAAATTCAACTGACTCACCCCATCTGACCAGAAAATCCACCCTAACATTTGTTCATCTCTCCATACCTAATCGAATTCTCCTTTCCTCTCCATATCAGAACTCTTTTCTCCTCCTCCCTCCCCAGAAGCCTGGTTTGAAATCTTTTCCCAGTTATCTCCAACCACAAACTCACAGTTACTGAAGGCTTTATCCTTCAGATTTTAACAACACTCTAGTCCGCTTCTAATTTTCCATTTCTATAGAGTTGGTTCTCCTCATGTACCTAATACTCACCATCATCTTCAACTTGACAGAGTCCAAACAAACCAACCCTTTCTCTCTCTACATAGAACATCCACTCAATCACAGTATTAACATTTAAAGTATCTAACACAATTGCTTTATTCTTAAAGAAATTCACTGAAAAGGAGCCTCAACTTTGTACCTCTGATAGTTCACCATAACCTGTAGGGGATGAAATAACAGTAAATAAGTATAGGTCATCGTAAGGATGGAACAAACAATTGGCACTGATAGCATGCCAGGACTATACTTACGCTTATTAGACAGCATTGTTGAAATATTTGTGAACTCTATTGGTGAAATGTACCTCTGAAATCATCATTCATCACTTCAGTAACCAGTGTCTCCCTCTTATACCCTACAACCACAATATGCCCTTCAAACCTTATTACCCATTGCTGGAGTTTTCTCATCACTTTACAATACATGCATTCTGACAGAGTCAAGGCAATCAGTCATCAAACAAAAGTCCTAGCATCCTCAAGTTCATCATAATACAGCCCTGGCAGGACTTCAGTATATATGTTCAGGGTGTGCAGATTAAACATAAAATGTAATAACTTCAGACATAATTGAGATATTTAGTGGCAGTTTTAGCCATGTGGACTCCACAGCAGAAGATGTTCAGTGTACTTTCTCATGGAGCTAAAGTCTGCGACACTGGTACAATGACAGTTTTGGTGTGAGTATGGACTGCAACCCACTGACAGTGTTCCCACTTATGACATTGTTGTGGTCTTCAGTCCTCAGACTGGTTTGATGCAGCTCTCCATGCTACTCTTATCCTGTGCAAGCTTCTTCATCTCCCAGTACCTACTGCAGCCTACATCCTTCTGAATCTGCTAGCAATCAGGAAGTGAGACAAGTGGGTGTGGTAAACTGGGGGTTTGCTTTCAATACTGGATAATCTGCCGAGCACACACTTCCAAGAGCTGTTGTTGAATTAATATGTATGTCCTTCCAGCAGAGCCCTCATGATTCAGATGGAATAGTTGGCAGTCAGTAATCTACCAGATCTGTGCCATCACATTCGTGGAGCTTTCACAAATGTTATGCCAGAATGCTGAAAAACACTTGGAGAGAAGTGAATCACACATTAGATGTCTTTTGCACCATTAACAGGGCATATGATGGTGTGTGTTTGGTGTAAGTGTGTGTGTGTGTGTGTGTGTGTGTGTGTGTGTGTGTGTGTGTGTGTGTGTGTTTATGTAAAAAAAAAATTAAATAAAAAAAATATTTCAATTACGATACATACTGAAAAATACTGTCAATAAATATCTCATATACTTCCCAAATTATTGCATGTCATACTATTACATGTTTAAACCAGACACCCTGTATTTTTTTAATGCAATGACGTATTGCAGTAAAAAAAAAATAATCAATGAGACCCTTGAAAAATTTTTCATAACCCATGAAACATGGCCTGAGTGGTGGAAAATGATACCAGAAATGGCAATAGGAACTCAACAAGGAGCATACAAAAGTGGGCAGAGCTAGCTTGACAGGAACATTTTGTGTACAGTTACTAAACTTTTCATTCACATCATATGCAAATACAGTTGATAAATCTAGTAGTATCATGGAGCTGATGAGCATCCCCTTATTACTACTTAAACCAGTACAAGTGTCAAAGGAACAACCTGCAAATTAATTGCTCCAAGGAGGTGGAATTTGAAATGTGTTAAGAAGAAACTATCTTAGTGCAGATCTGATGAAAGCAGACTGTGAACAAATTGAATATAGTAGCATTTATTACCAATAACATTGTCAATTCAGAATTTCTGGAGGGAATAACCAGCTGTCTGTGTTCTTTTATTTATTTATGTTTGAGTTCCATGTATCCTCGATGTGAGCATATCACTAGTGTGTAGGGAACATCAGATAATTACAGTGATAACTATCTATAAATGGTCATAAGGCTTACAGTCTAAATCATATTTAAGGTGATACATGAAAAATGTGATTCAATTGCTCAGATAACTGCAGTAATAATAATCACACAAACAAATCACAAGCTTTACACTCTAATTCATGTTGTTGTTGTTGTGGTCTTCAGTCCTGAGACTGGTTTGATGCAGCTCTCCATGCTACCCTATCCCGTGTAAGCTTCTTCATCTCCCAGTACTTACTGCAACATACATCCTTCTGAATCTGCTTAGTGTATTCATCTCTTGGTCTCCCTCTACGATTTTTACCTTCCACACTGCCCTCCAATGCTTAATTTGTGATCCCTTGATGCCTCAGAACATGTCCTACTAACCGGTCCCTTCTTTTTGTCAAGTTGTGCCACAAACTCCTCTTCTTCCCATTCTATTCAATACTTCATCATTAGTTATGTGATCTATCCATCTAAGCTTCAGCATTCTTCTGTAGCACCACATTTCGAAAGCTTCTATTCTCTTCTTGTCCAAACTATTTATCATCTATGTTTCACTTGCAAACATGGCTACACTCCATACAAATACTTTCAGAAACGACTTCCTGACACTTAAATCTATACTCGATGTTAACAAATTTCTCTTCTTTAGAAATGCTTTCCTTGCCATTGCCAGTCTACATTTTATATCTTCTCTACTTCGACCATTATCAGTTATTTTGCTCCCCAAGTAGCAAAACTCCTTTACTACTTTAAGTGTCTCATTTCCTAATCTAATTCCCTCAGCATCAACCAACTTAATTTGACAACATTCCATTATCCTTGTTTTGCTTCTGTTGATGTTCATCTTATATCCTCCTTTCAAGACACTGTCCATTCCGTTCAACTGCTCTTCCAAGTCCTTTGCTGACTCTGATAGAATTACAATGTCATCGGCGAACCTCAAAGTTTTTATTTCTTCTCCATGGATTTTAGTAACTACTCCGAATTTTTCTTTTGTTTCCTTTACTGCTTGCTCAATATGCAGATTGAATAACATCTGCGATAGGCTACAACCCTGTCTCACTCCCTTCCCAACCACTGCTTCCCTTTCATGCCCCTCAACTCTTATAACTGCCATCTGGCTTCTGTACAAATTGTAAATAGCCTATTGCTCCCCGTATTTGACCCCTGCCACCTTCAGAATTTGAAAGAGAGTATTCCAGTCAGCATTGTCAAAAGCTTTCTCTAAGTCTACAAATGCTAGAAATGTAGATTTGCCTTTCCTTAATTTAAGATAAGCCACAGGCTCAGCATTGCTTCACGTGTTCCATAACTTCTACGGAATCCAAACTGATATTCCACAAGGTCGGCTTCTACCAGTTTTTTCACTCATCTGTAAAGAATTTGTGTTGGTATTTTGCAGCCATGACTTATTAAACTGATAGTTTGGTAGTTTACACATCTGTCAACACCTGCTTTCTTTGGGATTGGAATTATTATATTCTTCTTGAAGTCTGAGAGCATTTCGCCTGTATCATACGTCTTGCTCACCAGATGGTGCAGTTTTATCAGGGCTGCCTCTCCCAAGGCTATCAGTAGTTCTAATGGAATGTTGTCTCCTCCTGGGGCCTTGTTTCAACTTAGGTCTTTCAGTGCTCTCTCAGACTCTTCACGCAGTATCATATCCCATTTCATCTTCATCTATGTCCTCTTCCATTTCTGTAATATTGTCCTCAAGTACATCACCCTTGTATAGTCCCTCTATATACTCCTTCCACCTTTCTGCTTTCGCTTCTTTGCTTAGAACTGGTTTTCCATCTGAGCTCTTGATATTCATGAAAGAGGTTCTCTTTTCGCTTTATTTCTCTTTAATTTTCCTGTAGGCAGCATCTATCTTACTGCTAGTGAGATAGGCCTTACAACCTTACATTTGTCCTCTAGCCATCCCTGCTTAGCCATTTTGCACTTCCTGTCAATCTCATTTTTGAGACGTTTGTACTCCTTTTTGCCTGCTTCATTTACTGCATTTTTATATTTTCTCCTTTCATCCATTAAATTCATTATTTCTTCTGTTACTCAAGGATTTCTACTAGCCCTCATCTTCTTACCTACATGATCCTCTGCTGCCTTCACTACTTCATCTCTCAGAGGTACCCATTCTTCTTCTACTGTACTTCTTTCCCCCATTCCTGTCAATTGTTCCCTTATGCTCTCCCTGAAACTCTGTACAACCTCTGGTTTAGTCAGTTTATCCATGTCCCATCTCCTTAAATTCCCACCTTTTTGCAGTTTCCTCAGTTTTAAACTACAGTTCATAACCAATAGATTGTGGTCAGAGTCCACATCTGCCCCTGGAAATGTCTTACAATATAAAACCTGGTTTGTAAATCTCTGTCTTACCATTATATAATCTATCTGACACCTTCTAGTATCTCCAGGATTCTTCCATGTATACAAGCTTCTTTTATGATGCTTGAACCAAGTGTTAGCTATGATTAAGTTATGCTCTGTGAAAAACTCTACCAGGTGGCATCCTCTATCATTTCTTAGCCCCAATCCATATTCACCTACTATGTTTGCTTCTCTTCCTTTTCCTACTATCGAATTCCAGTCACCCATGACTATTAAATTTTCATCTCCCTTCACTACCTGAATAATTTCTTTTGTCTCATCATACATTTCATCAATTTCTTCATCATCTGCAGAGCTAGTTAGCAAATAAACTTGTACTACTGTAGGGTTGGGCTTTGTGTCTATCTTGGCCACAATAATCCTTTCACTATGCTGTTTGTAGTAGCTTACCTGCACTCCTATTTTTTTTTCATTATTATACCTACTCCTGCATTACCCCTATTTGATTTTGTGTTTATAACCCTGTATTCACCTGACCAAAAGTCTTGTTCCTCCTGCCACCGAACTTCATTAATTCAGACTGTATCTAACTTAAACCTAATCATTTCCCTTTTTAAATTTTCTAACCTACCTGCCTGATTAAGGGATCTGACATTCCACGCTCTGATCCATAAAACGCCAGTTTTCTTTTTCCTGATAATGATAATGACATCCTCCTGAGTAGTCCCCACCCAGAGATCCAAATGGGGACTATTTTATCTCTGGAATATTTTACCCAAGAGGACACCATCATCATTTAACCATACAGTAAAGCTGCATGCCCTCAGGAAAAATTATGGCTGTAGTAGGTACACGTACACACATGGTTTCTGTTTTCAATTACGGAGTGGAATAGAGTGTATCCCGACATGTCAGGCCAATAGATGTTCAATGTGGTGACCATCATTTGCTGCACACAACTGCAATCTCTGGCGTAATGAATGTCGTACACGCCGCAGTACATCTGGTGTAATATCGCCACAGGCTGCCACAATACGTTGTTTCATATCCTCTGGGGTTGTAGGCACATCACGGTACACATTCTCCTTTAACGTACCCCACGGAAATAAGCCCAGAGGTGTAAGATCAGGAGAACGGGCTGGCCAATTTATGCGTCCTCCACGTCCTATGAAACGCCCGTCGAATGTATACCTCACCCCTCATGGTAATGTACATGTGCGCCAGTGAAAAAGACCAATAAAAAGGTGTTAGCATGTGGACGTAATGTGCTGTTCCAGTCTCTTCTGTACCTAAGGTCCATCACCGCTCTCTTTGGATCTCTACGTAATTCGGTGCTCTCCAATACACACGATCAAACAGTGGAGAAGTGGTACTCAAGCGTCAACTTTAGGTAATAATATCTCCGGATGTAATTAACATTTTACAATGCAACAAATGGCACTGATTACGTATTTGTTTATATGTTCAGATGTGCTAACAAAACTAATGGGGTTCCATTTAAAAAAACGTAGGTTTGTGTTAAAAAACATACTTCCGTGCATTTTTTTATGGTTTGTATTAACCAATTACACTAGCCCCTCTCCTCACAATCGGTCTGTGGAATCGATTTGTCAGTATATGATGTGGTTTACGAAATACATCCAGCGGTAATGTTAGGTGGCTCACCCTGTATATATAAACATAAATGGTGAACAATACTCTACACAACACAAATGTGCGTAGTGGACTACACATCAGACCACATTGAAATAGCATGTACAACTTTGATTAATTACATTAATGTACGAGAAGGACTTTTTACACGGAATACACAGTTGATATTTAGATATAACACATGATAACTCTAACATTTTTGTAAATATTATTTATTTAGATCATAGCAACAGTAAGATGAAAATTACTATTGGCTCAGAGTACATAAATCTAATTGTTTTGTATGAAGCTATTCCAGGTAATCGTTTACACTATAATAGCAGATGGTCATTAAAAATTTGAATACTGCTTCTTTAAATGAAGACAATTTTTTTATTTCTTTCAACTTTAGCAGTAGTTTGTTATACAATCTACTTTGTTGTATGTTTGTTTGTTTGCACTTTCTTGTGTTGTAAGTATGTTGATCTGAGTTGGATTTGAAATTGTCAATATTTCTTTTTACACTAACTACACTTTTTTGTATATAGAGGCACATTAGGGGTAGAACATTTAGCTGTTGGAATAACTGCTTTGAAGGAGTTAGCCTTGAGCTGTTGGTAATTATTCTAACAGCTCGTTTTTGTAGAGTGAAGTTGGTTTTGAGATTTTTCTTACTATGACCCCAGAAGGTGAGGCCATAGGTAATAGCAGAATGTATATAAGCAAAGTAAACAGTTCTGCTACATTCCCTACTACATATAAGGCTAATAACACGTAATACAAAGCAAGCAGAGCTTAACTTATGAGAGAGATACAGGATGTGGGATTTCCAGTCTAAATTTTCGTCTATATGTACACCTAAGAAGTTTGTGGTAGCAACTCTCACAATTTCTTTATTTTGTATTCTGAGATCCAGATCAGAGTGTGACTCTGTTTTCCTGTAATGGATATAATTAGTTTTAGAAATATTTATGGTTAATTTGTTCATTTCAAACCAATTTGGCAAATATTATATAACTCTAGTTGTCGATGTTGGCAGTACCCGGTTTACGTCAGTTACTACAATGTTTGTGTCATCTGCAAACAGGGTTATCTGAGTACCATTTACTGGAATCTTGATATCATTTATGTAAAGAAGAAATGGGAGAGGTCCTAGAACACTCCCCGGTGGTACCCCAATTGGCAGAGTCTGAATATCCTATCTGTAAACAATACTTTGGTTTTTACTGTTTGTTGTTGCAATTTATACTACCTGTTTCCTATTATTGAAAAATGACTGAAACCACTTTTTTGCCACTCCTCGTATACCGACATATTCCAATTTGTCTAGGAGGATATCATGTTGGACAGTATCAAATGCCTTTGATAAGTGCAAGTTTATTCCTATTGTACTGTTGTTTCTATCTAGCCCCATTACAATATTTTCAATGAGTTGGGTGATGGTTGACTCTATACTCATTCCTTTATGAGAGCTGTGTTGGTTTACAGACAATAGATTGAATTTCTCGACGTAATTTGTAATTCTGTTTTTCATCACTGTCTCTATTACATTTGAAAATACCAACAATAAA
Source organism: Schistocerca serialis cubense (assembly GCF_023864345.2). Classification (NCBI taxonomy): domain Eukaryota; kingdom Metazoa; phylum Arthropoda; class Insecta; order Orthoptera; family Acrididae; genus Schistocerca; species Schistocerca serialis. Next base: position 398,116,092 of record NC_064640.1, on the reverse strand, counting down.
GCTATTAATCTATAGTCTCCCACTTCATGTATATTGGCCTTTTTATACAATGGTTGAATTTTTGAAATTTTTAATCATTGTGGAAAGATTCCTTCTGACAATGATATGTTTATGATGTGTGAGAGAGGTTCTGATATGACACTATCACATCTTGTCATGACTGAACAAGGTACCTCGTCAATCCCCAAGGACATTTTATTATTCATTGTTCATATTATTCGGTTAACAACCAATTTGTTCACGGGAGGTAGCAATACTGAATTAACATTTTGTTCTCCTGGGATTGATGTTCTAATAATCCTAGAACAATTTTTACTCAGATTGATTGGACTATTTATGAAGTGTTCATCAATGTAAGTTGCTAAACTTTGCCTCAAAGCACAGTTTAAACAGGGTTTGAAAGACTTCTTGCTAGACGTCTCCTTCTACGCTATAGATGAATATGTTAACAGAGAGTGTTAGACCAGTATCAGTAAAAAGGTCTGTTAGATTTCAGTTTTGACAGAACTTGGTCACGACAGTCAAGACTTGGTTTTTGTGTACAAGAGCTTCATTAAAAGTGAATAAATAGGTTTCATTCTCACAGTGTATTAATTCTGCACGTAATAGCAGTTTCAATATACTGTAATTATTCACATATTTTGACAGTCTCCTGACAAGTAATCAGGGAAGTGAGTATAATATTGAAATGTTCTGTTTTTTTATGTTATACTTTCTGCCATGTTCCACACTCATGGGAATCATCTCATTTTTGTCTTAATGAAACGAAAACTGAATTTAATCTAATCTCTAATCATAACTAATCTTAAGAATCATAAAAGGAGATTGCATAAATGGAAAAAATGGAGACACTGGAAGGTTTCAGAATGGTTACAAAATTGTAGTACAGAGATTATGGACATTTTCAGGAGCAGATGTGGACTCAAACCACAATTTATTGGTTGTGAATTACAGATTAAAACTGCAGAATTTGCAAAAAAGTAGGAATGGAGATGAACCTGATAAGTTGAAAGAACCAAATGTTGTCGAGAGTTTTAAAGAGTGCATTAGGCAACAACTGACCAAAACAAAGGGAAGACAAACAGTAAATGACGAAAAAGTTGCTTAGAGAAATGAAATTGTGAAGGCAGTTGAGGATCAAACAGATAAAAAATACAAGGCCTAGCAGAAATAAACTGCAAAGTGGCTAGCAGGAATGGGTAAAGGAGAAATGTAAGTCTATAAATGCACATATAACTAGGGGAAAGATAGATACTGCCTACTGATATGCTGAAGAGGCCTTTGGACAAAAAAGAAGCCGCTGTAAGAATATCAACAGCTCAGATGGAGAACCACTCTTAAGGAAAGAAGGTAAAGCTGAAAAGCAGGTGGAATATGTAAAGGGACTATACAAGGGAAATCAATTTGATGGCAGTATTGTAGAAAGGAAAGGGGAAGCAGGTGAAGAGGAAATTGGAGATAAGATACTCTGAGAAGAATTTGAAAGGGCACTGAAAGACCTAATCCAAAACTAGGGCCCTAAAGTCAATGACGTTCCCTCAGAACTGTAGATATCCTTGAGCCACGACAAAACTCGCCCACCTGGTGTGCAAGATATGTATATTATACAGGGGAAATACTCTAAAACTTCATAAAGAATGTAGTAATTCTACATTCAAAGAAAGCAGATGCTGACACACATGTGAATATTACCAAACTACAATTTTAATAAAGCATGGTTGCAAAATACTGACAGGAACTATTTTCAGAAGAATAGAGAACTGTTAGAAGCCAACTGTGGAGAAGACCAGTTTCAGTTCTGGCAAAATGTTGGAACACACAACTCAATACTGACCTTACGATTTATCTTGGAAGATAGGTTAAAGTAAGTTAAACCTATGTTTACAGCTTTCGTAGACTCAGAGAAAACTTATGACAACGTTTAATGGTGCACACTCTTTGAAATTCTGAAGGTAGCAGGGATAAAATGCAGGTAGAAAAAGGTTATATACAACTTGTACAAAAAACAGATGGCAGTTATAACAGCCAAAGCGCATGAAAGGGAAGCAGTGGTTGAGGAGGGAGTCAGATAGGGTTTTAGTGACGAGAAAAAATGAATAGGATCTTCATTGAAGAAAAGTTAATGCAGTTTAATTTTGTACTGGAAAACGTTTTTCTAAATGTCACATTTTGTGAGATTTTCAAGGAAAACCTAAAAAAGTGACCTTTATACTCACACACACACACACAGCCCACTGCTCAGGATTTTTAGTACGTTGTTCATAACACTCACTACCACTGCACAAAAATTTGTGACTACACAATCTCTTTTCTCATGTCATCATTTTATGGACTTCATTAACTTGGCCATGCAGTAATCAGGTTCAAATGAATGTAGGTTACAGAAGTTATTCAGAGGTGAAGAGACTTGTGCAGGATAGAGATGCATGGAAACCACATCAAACCAATCTTCCACCTGAGGACCACAACAAAAACATAAAATTCCATTCTTAGCCCTAGGCAGGATCACTTTGCCTGTATGAAAACTTTTAATACTTCTAATATTGTAACTCTGAATTATACATTTCATCTTAAATTTAATCTCATTATTAGCTTTCATTACCATTACAGAGAAACTATAGTGGCTGGTTGGTTGATTTTGGGCCAGGGGACCAAATGGCGAGGTCATTGGTCCCACTGGATTAGGGAAGGACTGGGAAGGAATTCGGCCATGCCCTTTCAAAGTAACCATCCTGCCGTTTGCCTGAAGTGATTTACAGAAATCATGGGAAACCTAAATCAGGACTGCTGGATGTGAATTTGAACTGTCGTCCTGAATGTGAGTCCAATGTGCTAACCACAACGTCATCTCATATGGTAAACTGTATTGGTATGGAAGTGTAAGAATCATGTGGCAGTTGTGGTGTGTATATATCTGCTTATAGTCCCTTTGTCAGTCAAAGTCCATTAATGAAACTTTCATTCATCATCAGCATTCAAATGACATGCTTCTGAGTCTGGTGTCTTCACAGAACAACATGCGAACAACTTTGTCCACAGAGGTTACAGTCATAAAAAAGACAAGAGGCAATATATGCTGCCTACAATTATAAATAAAACAGTATTCAGCTATGAATTATGTATCGGTTTCTGTGTACAGCATGACAAGAAGACTTAGAATTGTAAGTACATAAACCTATATGGAAATAATTTTCTGGTTGAAAAGAGAAATAGACACAAGAAATTTGATAAAAAAGCAGACTGGTTTGCTGAAATTAATCCCATATCTTTCATATTTTAATTTTTTGATACATTGCCTTACATAAAACATAGGTGTACAAGGATAAAATGTTAGTAAGATTAAATTAGATTAGATTAGTACTTGTTCCATAGATCATGAATACGACACTTCGTAATGATGTGGAATGTGTCAGGTTAATAAAAGGTATCTATACAAGATATTACATTACACAAAATACTACATGACATTTAATATTTTTATTTTTTTTGTGGGGGTTGGGGAAATTACCCACTTACTATATCCAAAAATTCATCTAATTAGTAGAAGGAGCTGCCATTAACAAATTCTTTTAACTTTTTTTAAATGCTATATAGCTATCTGTCAGACTTGTGATGCTATGAGGTAAGTGACCAAAGACTTTTGTGGCAGCATAATTTACCCCCTTCTGAGCCAAAGTTAAATTTAACCTTGAGTAGTGAAGATCATCCTTTCTCCTAGTCTTGTAGCCATGTACACTGCTATTACTTTTGAATTCATTCGGATTGTTAATAACAGATTTCATAAGTGAATATATATATTGTGAGGCTACAGTGAAGATCTCTAGCTCTTTAAATAAGTGTCTGCAGGATGATCTTGGATGAGCTCCAGCAATTATTCTGATTACACATTTTTGTGCAATGAACACTCTTTTACTCAATGATGTGTTACCCCAGAATATGATGCCATACGAAAGCAGAGAATGAAAATAGGCATGGTAAGCATAAGTAGGTGAACTGAAACATTTCAGCAGATCCTCAGTGTGTTTTTTCCAGTTTGTAGGGAAGCAGCCTACTCACGCTGTAGTAAATTCACATCAGTTTCCATTGTGTGCCAGCCAGTCTGCTGTAACTAGCTCTGACGTCATAAATGTTGCGCAATACCTTAAAAATCAAGCAAATGACCTAAAACTTTTCTAGCAGGTCAGGAATAATACTAAATTAATGTGAGTTAAATATCAGTTCGATAACATTAGCCATTTTCGAAATTTGGACGTTTTTCTGAAAAAATCATTGGCGCAGCAGAAAAGAGCTAGAGACTTCAAAATTTATATTTAGATTCATCTTTCATAATGATTTAATAAAAACAGTACTTTGGATTTCACAAATTAAGATTTTAGTGGAAATTCATGATTTTCTGGTTTTCGTCTCAAAACTGAAGGAAGCAAGATTGATTAAGTAGGCTAATAAATAAGGCTAGGATGTTTAGATTTAAATAGGTTGGAGGTCCGCTATGACTATGAAGATGTGAAAAGTTTCTTTTGAATACCTATAAAATTATAGCGATAGCGGATCTCAAAAGGGCCAGTTCAGAGCTCATCTACTGCGTGCAGTGTAATTTAATTAATTCTTTCGCCCAAAATATTTAACTTAGCCACGTCAAAATTTTATTATCAATACTTACCTGCGTGCTGAATGCACGTTTAAATTAAGAGCTTCATCGGCCATCAGCAAAAGAAGCTATAAATTATTATGTAACTTGAAGTGGTGCGTTACTAGCCCAGCGGCTAGTCGGGAGAACCGATTTGATCAGGCGTTCCCTTAGCCGTCCGCACCGCGGCTTTATATATAAGAACGCTGCGCGAGGAAGAAAGGCCCCAGTTCTCTCCAGACGCTGAATGACACGCCATCTGTGTCGGGAGTCGCGTCGCATCGGTATCACTGCTACAAACAGCCTCGGGTGCCGTATTAAGTTACTAGAGATATGCGGAACCATGAAATCATTTCAAGTGAAGGGTTAATTCTGGGATGATTTTCATTATCTAGCTTCAGTTTGCGTATTGTCGTATTTTCACGTGCCGTCGCGGGACAGACATTCTACCAAATATTTAGCGTGGCGTTTGATGAAATATTTTCATCAAATTATGGCGAGCATTCATTTCAACATTTAATTCGGACATTTATAGTTGCATCAGCGCATTAGACACTGAACTGCTCTGTTAGTTAGGTTGTAGGGATACTTGTGTTTTTTATCAGTGAATTTCAGAATATACTCAACTATTTTGGAAAATCGTTTTTGATTAGAAATCCCGGACAATCTCCTAATTCCTCAGAGCTATAAGCTGCAGCTATAATGGTATTCTCAGATGAAGTGGGCACTAGGAACTCTAATTACAGGCTTCACGTTTGTTAAATCACTTTCTGGGTGCTAAAAAGTAAATAGAGAGCCAGTGTTGAGAACGGCGAAAGACAGCATTAACAACATTCTAAAAGCCAGAAACTGATTCAACATGCAAGAATTTATGCAGCAATTCATTATTCATTTTTTACAAATTATTCGCCGCCCCACAAGTTCAACCCCTCATCAATGCATACACCTAGAGATTTTGAATATTCTACCTTAGCTACCAATTTCTGATAGAGGTCTATATTTATTAATGGTGTCATTCCATTTACTGTGTGGAACTGTATATACTGAGTTTTGTCAAAGTTTAATGAGAGCCCATTTGTAGAGAACCACTTAATGATTTTCTGAAAAACATCGTTTACAATTTCACCAGTTAATTCTTGTCTGTTGGGTGTGATAGCTATACCTGTATCATCGGCAAAAAGTACCAGCTTTGCATCTTCATGAATATAGTATGGCAAGTCATTAATGTATATTAATAACAGCAGAGGACCCAAGACAGAACCTTGCGGCACCCCATTCTTGATTGTTCCCCAGTTTTTTGCATATTATGTGAACTGCTTATTTCAACTTTCTGCATCTTCCAGTTAGGTATGATTTAAACCATTTGAGCACTGTCCCATTCATACCACAGTACCTGAGCTTATCTAGAAGTATTCCATGATTTACACAATCAAAAGCCTTTGATAGGTCACAAAAAATCCCAACGGGTGACTTCCGGTAAACAGCAAGTACACTGATGACAAATCACCCAAGTGGTCATGTGGCAATTTTTTCTCAGAGAAACGGAAATACATGTTACACAAATAAAATTAAATGCTTATCTTTGTTTATGACTGGCTTTAATCACATTCTTCTGAAGAGCATGCAAAATTCCTGTTTAATGCTTTCTTGATTATTCCTGCCATCTTCTTTATTCTGATAGACAGTGTATTATGTCTACTACAAATTAAAATTGATTTGAAATCTAACGGTAGTTGGCATACAGTACTGTTACTACAAATTTTGTTCCCCTTTTAGATTTCAGAGTAGTTCATTTGAGATTCATCATCTTGAGTGGGGCATAAGATCTGCTGATTAATTAATCCTCTTTGTCCTGTTGTGTCTACTCAACAAGGAGCATACAAAAGTGGACAGAGCTCACTTGACAGGAACATTTTGTGTACAGTTACTAAACCTTTCATTCACATCATATGCAAATACAGTTGATAAGGCTAATAGCATCATGGAGCTGATGAGCATCCTCTTATTACTACTTAAAGCAGTACAAGTGTCACAGGAACAGACTTCAAATTAATTGGTCCAAGAAGGTGGAATTTGAAATGTGTTAAGAAGAAACTATCTTAGTGCAGATTTGATGAAAGCAGACTGTGAACAAATTGAATATAGTAGCATTTATTACCAATAACATTGTCAGTTCAGAATTTCTTTTATTTATTTATGTTTGAGTTCCATGTATCCTCAATGTGAGCATGTCACTAGTGTGTAGGGAACATCAGATAATTACAGTGATAACTCTCTATAAATGATTATAAGGCTTGAAGTCTAAATCATATTTAAGGCGATACGTGAAAATTGTGATTCAAGTGCTCAGATAACTGCAGTAATAATAATCACACAAGCAAATTACGAGCCTTACACTCTAATTCATATATAAAGTTTACTGTGAATAAAACACATTCCTGTAATATTGCACACTGTCAGACTATTACTATAAAGAATTGTAAGAACTCTCCAAAAGTGTTTTTACGTTGGTGGGATCACCAATGATTGATTTCATGTGCTGTGCTGAGATTTTTTATATTTTTGTGAAGATTATGTTCACTTCTTACATTACAATCATGATATGCACTGTTTATTTTGTGGATTGTTTAATTCTTGTTGACAAATCACAAAAGTGAAAGACATGCATTGGCACTGATGGTGACAATCCCCACAGCTGTTTCAATATATTTCTGTAAGAGCATAATTTTGATGATCCAATTCTGTAACATAAGAATTTTATTTGCTTGGGACTTGTTTTTCCAGGATATGATGTGATATGTAATAAGTGAATGCAAATACCAAAGGTATGCAGCTTTGATTGTTTCCACATCAGAAACAGATGCTATCAAGTGAATGGCAAATGTTCTCAGATTCAATGTTTTGTACACCATAAGCTGGGGTTACATTGCCCTTTGCAGGTAACTTTGGCCCACTGGTCGGAAAAAGTTTTAAATTTTTAGTCCCGCTAAAATTACACCATTAGCATGAAATAAGCGCATTAGTGCTCTCGGCCAACCTGGTGGGTATTTGTGTAAAATTAAATTCAGGAAATTTATTCTATACTTCTGAAAAATGTTGCACATTTTTGCACCATACTATGTGGCTAATGAAGGGTTTCAAACAGTTCAGTGCAGTAAGGCACAGTACTGCTCAGGCACTGGAACAAGCTGAGGAATCAGTGCTCATCACTACAAACAGATATAACACTCTAGCTGATGCATCGGTGCAGGGGCCTATGAATACCGACTACGTTATGACAGCACTGTTCAATTTTAGAAAGTTGACAAGTAGAGAGCTACCACAATGAGAAAAAAAGTACACTAACATTCAGGAGGAAATTTATAACCATGCAGAGTATAGATGGACTACACAAAGATATTCAGAAGCAGAATAACTACAATTCATTGATACTGAATGACTGACTATGATGTGCTCGGCCAGTAGAAAGTAGAGGACTAACTCAGCCTCCAGCAAGCACCAGTTTTTCAGCTGGCCAACTCTTCAGGTACACAATTCACCCAGCAGATGGGGCTGGGCTAGGACTGGATGTGGTTGGTCTGTTTTCTTTTTTGTCTTTATTCTCTTTGTTCAAGTAAGATAATGAGCACCAAATTCATAAAAAATATCTTATGATATACTTCTCATGTTTCTCTTGGCTAGGATGCAATGAGCAGCTCGTAAACTACTATAAGGGTTTTTCATTCTCACTTGATGCTGCTACAGGAGTCCTGTATATAGGAGTAGAATGGTAGAATTGCTCACTGCCAATGCTGCCTCACGTACAATGACCATGTTACCTCTGCCTGCAAGAATCCCCCCCCCCCACCCCCACCCCCCACCCCCCGTACTTGTCCCCACTGCAAAGCTTCCCACTTCCTCAAGAACTGCCCCAACCTCATCTCTCCCCCCTCCTGCAACACCTGTAATGAACCACATCCTACCTACTCCTCAAAGTGTAAAGCGAAACCACCTCCAGTCACCCCTGAGCTCACCGTCCCTGTCTGTCCTGTTGATGACCCCATCCACCCCAACAACTCGCTCCGCCCTCTGCTTACTGCAGAGGCCATCATCCGTTTCATCACAATTGTGCTCCAGAACATCCACCCCTTCCAGCACTCCCACACCCTTTCCCAAATCGCCCTCGCTGCCCGTTCCATCTTCCATCTTACCACCTATGTCACCTACTCCCACAACCAGGCCCACTTCACCTTCACCCCTCTCACCACCCTCGTCTAACTCTCCCCTCCCATGGTCAACAACCCTACCGTATCCTGTACCACAATATTCGCTCCCTGCCAAACCCACAAACTCCTCTTCCTCCACTCCCTCCATCAGCACCGCGTGGATGCCTTCGTCCTAAATGAAACCTTCCTTCAACCCCATATCTCCATCTCCACAGCTCCTTACACCCTTCACCACACCGATAACCTGTACCCTCTGGGGCATGGCATAGTTGCTATAGGCCACCTCAAGCACCTCCCTGTCGAGCCCCAACCTCTCCTTAGCAATCCTGCCGAGCATTTCACCCTCAGCCTCTTCTTCCCCACCCTTAACGTCACCTGTACCACCATTTAAGTCCACCCTCGCACCCCCATCCTGTACAATTTCCTGGCCCACATTGACCACACCTTCTCCACCTATGTGATTGCCGCTGACTTCAATATCCACAGCCGTGATCCTGATAACCTCCAGCAGTGGAATAGGTTTATCACCACCCTCCAGGGGGACCTGGTTCCCCTCCCCCAGCACACCCGACCCGAATCCAACACCACTTCTGATGTGGTCCTTGCCTCTCCCAACCTCCTTGGGCGCATCACCGCTGATGTCCTTGACCTCATTGGCAGTGACCATGCTCTTGTTCTCCTCACCATCTCTAGTGGTCGCCATCCCCGCCCCACTCCTCGCCATGACATCCCACCTAAACTTGTCCAAGATTACTCCCGTGCCAATTGGGATGCCTACCGGGACTCCATTCACACCCAGCTTGAAGGCCACGACCTTACTCTCCGCTCTCCTGATGACATCTCTCAAGCTGCTGCCTTCCTGCATCAGACCTTGTCTGACGCCGTCGCCACCCATATCCCCACCAAAGCCATCCACCCTCACCGCCCCGCCCTGCCTCCACAGGCCGTCCTTCTCCTTCAGGAGTCCTGCCGCCTCTACTGCTCTTTTCTCTGCACTCATGACCGAGACACACTTATCCGCCACCATCAATTACAATGACACATCTGCAACCTGTTTACTGTGAAGAAATGCCACGCCTGGCACCAGACATGTACACAACTCAACACCACACTCCCAATAAACTCTTCCAAGTATTGGCCTGCTTTCCACTGCCCTACTGGAAACTGCTCCACGCCCCAGTACCCTCTCATCCTTGATGACCGTCCCTTTCTTGACAACCTCAGTAAGACCAACCACTTTGCCTCTCACCTCTCTGATGTTTTTTCCATAGAAGATAATCCCCAAGTTGATTATTCCCTCTTCCCTGACGTCATGGACCGTACGAATACCTCTGTTCCTCCCCTTGCTCCTAGCTTCCAGTACTTGGGCCTCACACCACCATCTGAACTTAACACTCCCATCACTACACAGGACATCAGCCTCACACTGCGCACTAAACGCAACACTGCTCCTGGCCATGACCACATTACCTACCGCCACCTCACACACTGCCCTCCCTCCTTCCTTTCAGTCCTTGCCACACTGTACAATGTCATCCTTGCCACTGGCTTCTACCCCGACCTGTGGAAAACCTCCCATATCCTGATGTTCTCCAAACCCAACAAGCCTCCATCTGATACCTCTTCCTATCATCCTATCTGTCTCACATTGGTGTTCAGCAAGCTCTTGGAATCCATCCTTATCCGGCGCATCCATCACCACCTCCACCAAAACCACCTCCTCCTCAACACCCAATGTGGCTTTCGACCTTCCTTCTTTGCCGATGACCAACTCCTATGCCTCACTCATCTCCTCTCCCTCCGGCTTAACTCCTGTTGCTCCGCCATTTTTGTCTCCCTTGGCCTCAAAAAGGCCTACGACTGTGTCTGGCATCCTGGTCTCCTGTTTAAACTCCTAACCTATGCCCTTCCTGTCAACTACATCCGTCTGATGGCCTCCTTCCTCTCCCACTGCCCCTCCTATGTTACCATCCATAATGCCAATTCCCACACCTTCTACCCCTCTGCAGGTGTGCCCCAGGGCTCTGTCCTCTCCCCTCTCCTCTACCTCCTGTACACGGCAGATATGCCCCAACCCCCCCCCCCCCCCCCGCCACCCTCCTCCAGTACACCTCTTGCAATATGTCGATGATACCACATTCCTCGCCCTCACTCCTACCCTTCAACGGTCCCAACGCCATCCACAGAATCACCTTGACCTTTTTGCAGCCTGGTGTAACCAGTGGCTCCTGACAAACAATCCTTCCCAGACCCAGGCAATCATCGTAGGTCATACCACTTGCTCCGTCCAGCTCGTGGATTTCTCCTTTACCATCTGCACTCATCCTGTCCGCCTCTCCCCCACTCTCACCTACCTTGGCCTCACCATTGACCATCACCTCAGCTGGATCCCTCATCTCTGCTCCATCCAGTCCAAAGCCCACAACCGCCTCTGACTCCTCATACTCCTCTCTGGCTGGACATGGGGGTTGCACGCCACATCTACACATCTCCACATCTACAAATCCTTAATCCATCCCATCCTCTTTTATGCCAGTCCTGCCTGGATATCCACCCCTCCCCCCCTCTCCCCCGATTCTGTAAGTCCCTCCAGATCCTCGAGCACCATGCACTCCACCTCGCCTTCTGTACATGCCTCCCGTCCCCCATGCGGATCCTCTATGACCTCATTACTTTCCCCCATCTCCCCATCAGCTCCTTTTCCTCGAACATGTCCACATACTCTACACCTCCTACCGCCTTGATCCCCCTCACCCCTTGGTTGCTCCTCTCCTCTCCTGTCCCCACCCCCTGCCACGCCTTCACTGTTCTGTCCCCCTACCCTCCAACTCTACAACCTTAACCCTTTCCCAAGGTGGCTTCCACCAACTCCCCCTCCCGGATGATGCCCTCTCTCCCTCCATCTATCCCTCCTATCAACTGATCCTCAGCCCCCCCCTCTGTTCTTCCATCCTTTCCCTGGGCTCCCTCTTCCCCCCCCCCCCCCCCCCGGCCTTCCATCCTGTTTTCTCCCTGCCAAACCTCTCCCTACCTCCCTTCTCCCCTGAGTCCTTTTGTATTCCCCTTCTCTGTCTTCCCCACTCGCTGTTGCGTCTTCCCAGCACCCCCCACCCCTCTTATGGGTCCTCATCACCCATCGGTTCCTTTCCACCCTCCCCCCCCCCCCACTTCACTTTTCCTCTCCTTCCCCCCTTTTTTATTTTCCCATCATCTGTCCAGTTTCCCCCCATCTGCTCTTGGCTGTGGTATGTCACATTTGCCAACCTTTTAGTGCAGTGTTCCAGTGAATGTTCAGTGTTGTTCGCCTTTCTAGTGTTGCGAACAGAAACCAGGCTGTCGCTGGGTGTGAATTTTATGGCTTTTGCGAACAGAAACCAGACTGTCGCCGTGTTTTTTTAATTGTCTGCCTATTATTTTACCTGTCTGCTTCGTATGTATTTTATTCGCATCAACATCCCTTTGTTCTATGTTTTAAGTTCCACGAATTTTTCGCCATGTTACTCTTTAAGTCTCCAATTGTATTGCCTGTTTTTATTATTTATTCTCTTCATCTTTTTAAAACAAAGTCTGTAGGCTGAAGAGTGGCATACTAAGCTGCTGCCAGCCTCAAATTCAATAAAGAAAAAAGAAAAAAGAAGTGCTAACCCCACCCCCTACTACCCTCTCCTTCATGATGACCACCCCATTCCTGGTAACCTTAGTAAGGCCAACCATTTTGCTCTTTACCTCTCCAATATCTTTACCCTCCCTGACAATCCGCAATTTGATTACTCCCTCTTCCCTGATGTCTGCAATCAAACTGACACCTCAGCACTTCCACTCACTCCTGGCTTCCAGTACTTGGACAACATTACACACACCGGACTCAATGCCCTGATCACTACTCAAGATATCATATCTACACTCCGCACGAAACACAACACCACTCCCGGTCATGACAATGTTACCTATCGTCACCTCCATGAAGCTCCCACCTCCTTCCTCTCCACCCTGGCCAGACTATACCCAGCTAGCACTCAAGCTTATTTCAAGGTGGATATTGAGTTTAGGTTCAGTTGAAAATTCAAGATTGAAAAATCGACCTGTTACACAGCTTATTTCAGGGTGGATATTGAGTTTAGGTTCAGCTGAAAATTCAAGATTGAAAAATCAACCTGTTACACAGTTTACATCAAGCTGTAAAAATTTTGCTTGAATTAAAATAATTTTCCCAAGCTTAAAATAAACTGTAATTTCCCTGGAAGGCTGTACAGTAGATGCGCATGCAGCATAGCTTCCATAGATGTCAACGGGAAGCGCCACAAGCGTTTATAAGCCTTGCACTGACTCTGCTCAGTTTACGGCCATTTTACCTTTGTGACACGCGTTAATGATTGTTGACTGTTGTGAAGTTTGTTTTATACTGGAAAATAGTTCGGTAAGTGTGTGGCATCTCGTGCCTTACTGCTACACCTGGTCTGAAGAGGATATATAGTGTATTACAGGTATGTTGGTGCATTTTTTTCTAGTGGTACGTTAATATTACAAATGTTAAGTACTATTACGTAACATAAAGAAATATCATATTCTTTTATGTAGAAAAATTGAGCCTGGATGAAAGTGAAATGGATTACAAGCTAAGAATATATATTACAAGTTGTTCAGCAAAAAGAGATAATTTTAAACTAGCTCTCTAGTACGTGGCACCAATAAATTAAAACTTAATGTTATTTTTAAAATCTCGCCTTTTTATATAAATCGCCCTATTACATTTGTTTACTTGTAAGTACTCGCATGTGTCACACCATGAATGAATAATCGTGAAGTGCGAAAAGTTTCTTTGTGAATACAAATAGTAATGACATGGTGAACGGGAAAAAGTACATCAAGAACCAGTGATTACATAGGTGTCAGTCTTTTATATTTACGTAGGTTTGACTGCTCTTCAATTGTGGTAATATGAAAATTCTTCCCGTTAGCATGACACTCTTGCACAAAGTAAACATGCTCAAAAAATTCAAGTCAAAGAAGTCTTAAAGTTGGGGCAACAGTAAAATCAGAGTTGCAGTCTGTTATTACGCCATCAGTCTTGATTTTGTTGAAGCTGTTAATTCTTTCTGTGGTGATGGACACAAAATTTCTTGTGACTCATGCTTGGCAAAAGTTAAGCATATTCATAATAAGCGTAACATTACTTTTCGTATTTAGGTTGATCAGTTTCAACTTTTTACATTTGTTATGTTTAGGTGTGGGTAACATTTTCTTTTACCTGTTACAGGATCATTATACCAGCAGAAGTCAGCGAAATTTGATCCTGCTCTGGTCTGTGTGCTGGGGCCAGAGGGGCGTCAGAATAAGTAAATTTTGAAATAAAACAATTTTAAACACTTCGAAAATAAAAATTTTTAAACATAAATGTCTTGATAATTTTTTCACACCATTTCCATTCTGATATTTATTTAATTAATTAGGTTCAATAAATTCAGATTAATAATTATATAGCTTAAAACAAGCTGTGAATACCAGGCTGTATTCCACGTGTGTAGATACAGCTGGAGCCAAACTTGATAAGTCAAGCTTGAAATATAGGTTGAGCTCTGCCAACTTTGATGTTTGTTTCAAGCTCGAGTCTAACTAACAGGCCTGAATATTCCAGCTTTGATCAAGTTTATATACTTGAACTTTACATCTGGAAACAAGTTTGAAATCGGCTTACTGTACTATCTGGGTACAATGTGGTCTTGTCCACCAGCTTCTACGCTGACCTGTGGAAAACCTCCTGGATCTTGATGTTCCTCAAAGCCAACAAACTGCCATCCACTGTCTTGTCCTACCATCCCATCAGCCTTACCTCGGTCCTCAGCAAGGTCCTAGAATCCATCCTCACCTGATGCATCCACCAGCATCTCCACCAGCACCGACTCCTTCCCGCTACCCAATGTGGCTTTCGGCTGTCCTTCTCTGCCGATGATCATCTCCTTCACCTCACTCGTCTCCTCTCTGAACAACTCAACTCCCATCGCTCCGCCATCTTCCTCTCCCTCGACCTTGAACGTGCCTACGACCGTGTATGGTAGTCCAGTCTCCTCTTCAAGCTGAAAACCTTCACCCTTCCTCTTAACTATGACCACCTGATTGAATACTTTCTTTCCCACCATCCTTTCTATGTCACTATCCATAACATGGATTCCTACACCTTCTACCCCTCCGCTGGTGTGCCCCAAGGTTCTGTCCTCTCCCGTCTTCTCTACCTTCTTTACACGGCAGACATGCCGCCACTTTCACCTCCCTTACACCTTCTCCAGTACACCGATGACACCACCTTCCTTGTCCTCGCCCCCACTGTGCAACACTCCCAGCACCTTCTCCAATCCCATCTTGACCGGTTCACCACTTGGTGTAACCAGTGGCTGCTCAAGGTCAATCCTCCCAAGACCCAGGCGATCATTGTAGGCAAAACCGTCCCTTCCTTCCATCTCCTCGATTTCTATCTCACTACGTACAGCCGTCCTATCAACCTCACCCCCACCCTCATGAACCTTGGCGTCACCCTTGACCGTCGCCTCTCGTGGACCCCCCATCTCTGGACGAGCCAAGACAAGGCACCCTCCTGAGTGCACCTCCTCAAGCTGCTTTCTGGCCGTACATAGGGTCTGGACCCCTCCACTGTCCTCCGCACTTATAAATCATTCACCCTGTCCTCCGTTATGCCCATCCCGCCTGGATCACTGCCCCTCCTACTTTCTACAAATCCCTTCAAATCCTGGAACACCATGTGCTCTGCCTCACCTATCGCATCCGCCTCCCCACCCCCATGCGGATCCTCTATGACTTAATTCCGCTCCCACACCTCTTCCTTTTCCTCAAACGAATACGGATCCTTTACACCTCCCACAAACTTGAACCCCTCACCCATTCGTCTCTCCCATCTTTTCCCACCCCCGTCCACTGCCGCCCCAGTACTCCCACATCCCACCCGCTCTCCATCTCTCCACACTCCATACCCTTGCCCAGGGTGGCTTCCGCCAACTCCCCCTCCCTGATGATGCCCTCATACCCTCCATCTACCCCTCCTACCAACTTTGATCTTCCCCTTCCTCCCCCTGTGTTTTTTCTCCAGGGCACCCTCTTTCCCTTCTCTTCCTCCTCTCTTGCTCCCCCCTCCTCAGGCTTCCACACATCCCTCCTACCCTCTCCCCTCCCCCTCCCTTCTCATCTCCCACTGGCATCAACCCTCCTCTGCCTCCTACCCTCACCTCTTCCCTCTGGCAAGCCCGCAGCATTTTTGTGTGAACGGTGCTTCGTGCCCCAGAGATCGTAGCCAGTGCTCATGTTTGTCGTTGTGTTGGTGCTTCAGCGTCTCTCCGTTTGTGCTCCTCCGTTCACGTGTTCATGTTTTTATGCAAACAGTGCGCCTGTGAACAGCTTCATTTATTTTACTATGTCTGTCTCTCATTTTTATCCACCATGTTTGTTTGTTTTTCTGTCTTTCTGTTTACTGTATGTGTTTTTTATGGCCGAAGAGCGGCATAGACAGGCCACAGCCAGCCTACCTTTATTGTAAAGGTATCAAAACAACAATAAAGAAAAAGAAAAGAAGTGCTCATACCCCTCCTATGTTAGCAACCATAATGTCGATTCCTGCACTTTCTATCCCTCTGCCAGTGTGCCCCAAGGCTCTGTCCTTTCCCCTCTCCTCTATCTAATGTACACTGCCAATATGCCCAAACCTCCCCCGCCTGTTCATCTCCTCCAATTTGCTGATGACACCGCCTTCCTAGCCCTTTATCCTACTCTTCAACAGACCCAACATACTACCCTCCAAACCCACCTCGACCAATGTACTGCTTGGTGCAACCAGTGGTTCCTCTGTATCAACCCCTCCAAGACCCAGGCGTTTATCATAGGCCACACCACCCACTCATTCCGTCTTCATGATTTCTACCTCACCATTTATGGCCGTCCTATCCACCTCACTCCTATGCTCACATACCTTGGCCTCACCCTTAACTGCCACCTCACCTGGACTCCCCAGCTCCTTACAATCCAACACAAAGCTCACAACAGACTCCGCCTCCTGAAACTCCTGTCTGGACAGACATGGGTCTGCATCCTTCCACCATCCTTCACACCTACAAATCCTTGATCTGCCCGATTCTCTGTTATGCCAGTGTTGCTTGGATTTCTGCCCCTCCCAGGTTCTATAAATCCCTCCAAATCCTCGAATACCATGCACTCCGCCTTGCCTTCCACATCCGCCTTCCGTACCCCACGCGCATCCTCTACAACCTCATCCCCTTTCCCTGCCTTCTCCTTTTCCTTGAACACATCCACACGCTATATATTGTCTGCTGCCTTGATCCCCCCACCCCCTCGTGTCTCCCTTCCTCTCCACCCCTAGCCCGTTGCCGCGCCTTTACCATTGTGTCCCACCCTCTCTCCATCTCCACACCCTCCACCTCCTTTCCCAACGCAACTTACACCATCTACCCCTCCAGGATGATGAGCTTTGCCCTGACATCTACACTTCCTACCAACTCTAACCCCATCTTCCTCCTGCCTCCTCCTCAGGATTCCCTCTCCTCCCCCTCCCTTCTCATGAGCAGCTTTCCCCTCCTACCCCCCCCCCCACCTCCCTCTCTTGTGCTCCCCTTCAGTGTCACTGCATTCCCTCCTGTCTTGTCTTCCCTCTTCATCTCCTGCCCCACCTGTCTCCTGCCTCTTGGCGCACCCGCTGACGCCCCTATTCTTTTCATCCTGCCCCCTCCCCTGCTGCACTTTGCTCTCCCCTCCTTTCCCATCATCTCTGGCTCCTCCCTCGGCAAGTCCCACCTGGCAGTTTTATTCTTCATTGTGTGTGCTCCAAATGGGTTTTTCTGGAGTGTTTCTGGGGTGTTTTTAATACTGTGGCCAACTTTTAACCTGTGTGTGTGACTTCCCAGTGTCTTTTTTTGCATTCAACAAATCACCAACTGTGTTTTTTCAGTGGCTCCTGAAAATCATTTCTTCCAAGACCCAGGCAATCATCGTATGTCATACTACTCGCTCTTTCCGGCTCTTTGATTTTTCCCTTACCATCTGCACCCGTCCTGTCCGCCTCTCCCCCACCCTCACCTACCGTGGCCTCACCGTAGACCATCACTTCACCTGGATCCCTCATCTCTGCTCTATCCAATTCAAAGTCAACAACCGCCTCTGACTCACTACACTCCTCTCTGGCCAGACATGGGGGTTGAACCCCTCTACCATCCTCCACATCTACAAATCCTTAATCTGTCCCATCCTCTGTTATGCCAGTCCTGCCTGGATATCCACCCCTCCTCCCCCCTCCCCCCGATTCTGTAAGTCCCTCCAGATCCTCGAGCACCATGCACTCCGCCTCGCCATCTGTATACACCTCCCGTCCCCCATGCGGATCCTCTATGACCTGATTCTTTTCCCCCATCTCCCCATCAGCTACTTTTCCTCGAACATGTCCGCATCCTCTACACCTCCTGATGACTTGATCCCCCTCATCCCCTGGTTGCTCCTCTCCTCTCCAACCCCCACCCCCTGATGTGCCTTCACTGTTGTCCCCCGCCCCTACCCTCCACCTCTACACTCTTCATCTCCTTTCCCGAGGTAGCTTCCATCAACTCCCCCTCCCAGATGATGCCCTCACTCCCTCCCTTTATCCCTCCTATCAACTCTGATCCTCACCTCCCCCTCCTTCCCTCTGCCCTTTTCTGGGCTCCCTCTCCCCCCCCTTTTCGTCCTGCTTTTTTTCTCCACCTACCCACTCCTTGACTCCATTTTCTCAACCCCCCCCCCCCCCCCAACCAAGTTCTTTTTCTTTCCCATTCACTGTCTTCTTCACTCCTTTCTCATGTCCACCCTGCCCCCCCCCCCCATTTTTCTGTGCTCTCCCCCTCCATCGACTTCCCCTTTTCTCCCAGCTCATCTGTCAGGGTCCCCCACTCCCCCGCCCCATATACTCATATGCCATCTCATTCTTATCTGAAATGTTTTAAACTCTGACTGTATAACATGTGTTGCTAACACAATTAATCCCTGTGATAAAAAAAGAACAAATTTTCTAAAATTACAGTACTACAAAAGGATAAATATTTGTTTAAGTGAATATATATTACCATAATTGTTCTATAGTGCTGCTGAGTGAATTTCATTTTCTGTCAATTATTTTCGATTTCATGTTGTAAGTTTCAATCTTAGTATGAATATATCTTAACCGATGTACTTTGGATTGATGTTAACTGGATGCCAGTTGGTTGTATGTTGCCTGGCAGGAAGGAAGGAGAAATGTAAAGTTTTTTTGGAGTTGCGTACAAATGGGATGTATTTTGCTGAGTGAACATTGTAATTGATTGCAGCAAGGCATCTAGGACTATTAAAAATAGAAATTACATACAAATCAGTTTGTCATCTCTGTTATTTCGAGAAACACATCAACCTGTAGGGTTTCCAACCTACAAGAGAATCTTGGTTCCAGACAGAAGAAATTAAAGCAACAGATTGAAGGAGATCCTTAAAAAACAAGATGAATAATTTTTCTTTAAAACTACTGCTAGACTTGGCCAATATTTTTATTTCATGAACATTTATTACAATTAGTAGCCATCCAATTGTACATAAGAAAGGAGGTTATTGAACTGTTGACTCTGTGTTATAAAGCAACTTCTAAGGTACATATTCTTATAATCAGGTGCATTCCCTTTTTAACTGTCTCAACATTTTAGTTTAGTCCCCTACACCTCTCATACATCCATAAAAATTTGTTAAACATACACACTATTGCTTCTTCCCTCTCTTGATCTTGGGAAATGTGATCAAGGTTATAATATAGATTTAAGTATGTATAGAGACATACTGAGAGTTGTTCTTCACAGGTACCATTCATGAATGCAACAGGAAAAGGAGATGTGAAAAAACAATATAAGATGACTTCCCAAGAATACATATAGATGTAGGAACTTCCATCAATATACAAAAGCAGTACAGGTTTCTTATTTTCAATATGTGTTGATCACATAAAAAAAAAACTAGCCACACTTGACTGGATTTTAGCAATGGACTATACATAAATATGACAGATTTTGTAGAACATGTGTGTTAGTGGAGGCATGATTTGCAGGCCATTACCTGCAGTTCTCAGAACTGGTGATCCCAGCACCCACACTGGGCACATACATGGAGGCTTCTGTGACAGGCCATGTTCAGAAAATCCATTGGTTTTCCTGTGATTTATATGTGATAGTAAGTTTTAGTTGCTACAGGCAAAATGAAGGAAGAGCCCTATGATAAAAAAAAAAACTTACATAATACCTTGTTTGTGGAATTTGACCCATGAACATTACATGAACAAGAATGTAAAACATTGGTCATACAGAGATATGGTTGAAACAGTTATAGATGGTATTCCAACTGCAGACCAGAATGTAATAACACATAGCAAGCAACATTTTAAATTAAGTTCTTCAGTGGATGCCAATGTTGTCAGTTTTTTTGCCTTGTAATTATTAAAGATATCTGTCTTTCTATTTTCAATAAAATGCATTTTGGCACAAACCATGTTATGTTTCACTGAAATAAAACATCCTCCATGGTCTGTATTGAAATATATTTACAATTTGGCTTGCTGTTTAGATCTAAAAACAGGGTGATACAAAATGTGACAACATTGCACACAAACAACTGTTGTCTGCCATAATTTTCTTCTTAGTATCATGTAAATTAATGAGTCTCAAAATCTAGAAATGTACTGCAATAAAATAATGGCTACAATGTTTCACTGTACGATATACTTCTGGCAGTACATAAACGTAAGTTATAAAATCTTATGCCTGTGGTGTATTGCCTATCAAACATGCATTACACATATGGGTCTATGAATAAATCACAGAAATCCACCACTTTATGTCATACATGAAGGGACCTGACATCCAGATAGCTCTGAGACACTAGAGCAGATGGACAGGTCTTCCACATTTAGTGGAAAACAATGGGCCTGAGATCGATAACCGAATCTGTCAAAAATATCCACAAGATTGGCCCGCAGCTCTGGTTCGTCATCGCACAGAACTTGAGTGGGCAGCTAAATCCATGTCAGAGCATACCTTCCTTCAATAATCATGTCATACCATCATTAACAGTTAAATCTTCCTTCAGTCATTCACATCATGAGCTTTCCCTGTATGCATACTGGAACAGACAACCCAACAACTCGCTCTCATTGGTTTAGTGTGGTGTTGCAGTTAGACATCTGAAATATATCCCCACTGTGCCTATATTAGCAATAATCTTTGGATTCCCTGTTACTCTCCAACCCATATAGACTGAACCTTCTCCATGTCTAATGCTGTATCTGATATTAACAGCTGTACCTGATTCCCAGTAAAGGTGCCACTTTACTAACACCCTCTGGGATGAATTCCTTCTCACCCAGTGAATAGATAAATTGTTTTAAATGGATATGGATTATCAGAGGAACACTGTAATCACTACACAAGGAAACACACTTTTTATCTGAGTTCCACAAAAGTTGTGAGACTTTGCAAAAAACTGTTTTCTTGTGAAATAATTCTAAAAAATTCCTAAGTGAAAACAGAAATTGTGACTATTCTACAGAAATCATCCACAATTTGCACTTCTTTGACATTTGTGAAATTATTTTGTCAAAGAGTGATAGAAGAATCCACTAATACACAGATACATAACTCTGTTCTTATTTATCAGTGCAATTTCTGTCTTAACTACCATATAAAGTACCACGTGCAGTATGTAACCAATCTCCTATTGTATCAGTGCAATAACTACAAATCTAGCATGTTTTAACCTTGACCTCGAGAAAGCACAGAAACATATACAGCTTTCCCACTTCCTTTTCATAGCGCAGAATTATACATGTACAATCAATTTTACCCATTTCACTGCATACATTACCCAGTTGTTTTTAATTCTACATACATACTCTGCTAATAGTGTGAAACATACGGCAGAGGATATTTACAATTGTATCACCTATTGTGGTATCTTCGTGTGTACTTGCATATTGAGTGTGAGAAGAATGCCAGGTTAAATGCCTCTGTACATACTATAATTAGTCTAATCTTGTGTCTGTGGTCTCTTCAGGAGCTGTACACAAAGGGTAAAGTATATCTCTGTATTCTTCTCCTTGGTTAAACATCATAAGAAAGGTTTTCTGGGGCAGTTGGAACCTATGCTCAGGCGCCTGTTAATTCATGGTTTTCAGCATTTCAATAGTGCTCACCCATGAGTAAAATGAACCTATGACCGTTTATGCTGCCCTTCTTTGCATATTCTGAACATCCCTTCTCAGTGCTGTTTGGTTATGTGTCCCACGCACTTGAGTAATAGTCTAACATGGGTGCATAAGTGTTTTATAGGATTCTCCACACAGACTCACTGAATTTTAAAGTATCCTACCAAAGAACTGAAACCTGCTACCTGATTTATGTATCATTTAACTTATGTATTCATTCCATTAAATTTCCCTTTGAAATTGTTACAACAAAGTATATGTGTGACTTGACTGATTCTAGCTTTGTCTCACTGTTATTGTTGTCATAAGGTGCTACTTTTCTGCATTGTCCATCCTATATCTTCATAACCAATACTAACTCTCAGGCATCAGGCATTGCTCCCCACAGGTATGCTCTAAGGCTCGGTTCACCTTCAAATATGTTCTACAACAATGCATACACTCACCAATACAAATCTTCCACTTGCTCCTCAAATTTTCTTCTGATCTCACACAAACTTATCCCATATGCATAACCTATATGTCAAAGTAATCCACTGAAAAATGTTAACGGCAGAAATACACAAATCTGCTGTATCTCACTGCAACATGGTAGTCCATGTCACTGGTGTGTGTGTGTGTGTGTGTGTGTGTGTGTGTGTGTGTGTGTACACTACTTTCAGACCACAAAATCTACCTCCAAGCTTTGAAATAGATTCAAGCTACTATCCCCATCATTTCTTGTATTATGGTTCCCGTTCTTTCCACTCCTTTCCCTGACTTTCCTCTCCAAAACCATAACTTAGGTTTCATTCATTCATCTACTGGTACATACAATACTAAATCACATATGTCCTTAAAATCAAGCCCTTGACAACAGACACAATCAAAAATCACAACTTTTCCATTCTGCCCTGTATCGTACATATTCCCCAACAACTCAATTGTAATTCTCACCCGTTATGTATTCTTGAGGCTATATTCCAACTAGTGCAGAACTTTATTCACCACCATAGTATTCACTGTTTTATGGCACACATATCTGATCTGGTTCAGTCTCTTCTCCCTGTCTTGGCCAGAAATAATATTAATTCTATGAATGTTCATTTAGATTTCTTAATTTCTCACACTTTGTCAGAAAGTTCCTTTCGATGTTACCAGAATGTCCAAAAACCACTGTAGTTCTCCAGCTGCTATATATCTTCTTGTACAGAATAAAAAGTCTGCTCCTGATGTACTAAAATGGAAGCACTAATATAATACTTTCTAAAATTTAAAAGCTGTGTAAGATACGGATCTAAGGTGTAGCAACAGAACCATTCCACCACTTAAAACTTCTAGTGTGTTTCCTTATTTATAAATAATTTGACTCAATTTGGAAGATTTTGTTTTTTCTTCTGGCTGAAGAGCAGAACATCTGCAATAAGATACATTTTGGTGTTTTGGTTCAATAGCTCTTAGTCCAAGAATCTTTTTTGTTTCAAGCAGTTTCTTAGTTTCCAAGAAATTTATAGTTTCCTAAAAGATACTCTGTTACAGGAAGATTGTGGTGTGTAGCATAATTATATAATGACGAATTGTAACATTGTGAGACCCTCCCCAATAGCTGGTATGTCCACCTTTGGCACAGATAACAGCATTGATGCATCATGGCATGGAAGCAATGAGGCCTTGGTAAGTTGCTGGGGGTAGTTGGCATCACACATGCAAACACGTCACTTAACTCCCATAAATTATGGGGAAGGGGTGATGAGTTCTGACACCACATTCAATCAGGTCCCAGATGCATTCGATTGGGTTCAGATCTTGTGAGCTAGGGTCCAGCACCTCAATTGGAACTCACAACTGTCTTACTTGCAGCATTCCATCACACACCTGGGCTTGTGCTGTGGCACATTATCTAGTTGAAAAAATGCCACTGCCGTCAGGATACATGGTCTGCAACCAGTTCAAGATACTCCTTGGCAATCATAGTGTCTTGCTTGAGCTATACTGGGCACATAGAATCCTCCACATGAATGTTCCCCAGAGCATAATGAAGCTTCAGCCAGCTTGTCTCCATTCCACATACAGGGTATAAGGGAGCTGTTCCACTGGAAGACAGTGAATTCATGCCCTCCCATCATCAGGGTGAAAAAGGCATCAGAATTGATCAAACCATGCAGTG
Source organism: Schistocerca serialis cubense (assembly GCF_023864345.2). Taxonomy (NCBI): domain Eukaryota; kingdom Metazoa; phylum Arthropoda; class Insecta; order Orthoptera; family Acrididae; genus Schistocerca; species Schistocerca serialis. The sequence continues at coordinate 398,091,856 of NC_064640.1, read as the reverse complement.
CTCTGCAATGCCCAGTGTCCATGGTCATGTGTCCATTTCAGTTTTAGTTACCAATGTCATGGTACTAACATTGATATATGCATTGGTCATCTGCTGCAAAGGTTCATTGCTAGGAGTGTTGGATGCACTGTGTGTTCAGACACACTTGTACTCCGTCCCCCAAAATTGAAGTCCGGTGTTAGTTCCTCCACAGTTTGCTCCCTTACCTGTTTTACAAGTGCACCAAGCCTACAATCTTAGACATTTGTAATGGCGGGTGGCCACCCAACTCCACGATGTCTGTATGTGGTTTTGCCCTGTTTTCACCATGTGTTGAAGATGCTCACCACAACATTCCTTGAAAACACATCAAGTCGTGCAGTTTCTAAAATGTTGATACCATGGCTTCAGGTCATGACAATTATCCTTTGGTCAAACTCTGGTAGATCACGCCCCTCCACCAATTCTACACATGGACAGCATTCTCACATTCACCGTGGGTGTCCCTGACTAGCAGTAATTCCTCGGTGGATGATACTGCTATTGCCTGTATGGGTTTATATCAACAGCGTGTCAGTAGTCATAATGTTGTGCCTGATGAGTTTAGCTTTCAAGGATAATTTAATTTTTTAGCCTTGCAATTAAATCCTCCTACAATCTTTCACATCTCCAGTGCTTTTTCCTGTACGCATAATTGTACAGACAATCCAACAACCCACTCTCATTAGCCCAATGTGGGGCTTCAACTGGCCATTTGATATACATCCCTATTTGGGCAAAACCCCACTCAATTCTTGCATCATGGATCTCCTCTTCCATTAGATTTTCAAAATAAAAATACAATTCACCTGCACAAACACAAATGTACATCCACAATAATCACTGAATCCCCTGTGATTACCTAACCCATATAGACTGAAACTTCTCCATGTGTCCCGTTGTACTCGTCATTAACACTTGCAGCTGATCCATAGCAGCAGGTCAGTTTACTAAGACCCTCTGGGGTGAAATAGCTCCCACACCACAGCATGCTCATGTCTAAGTCTATTCATATTGACCAGTGTACAGCACTCTCATGTCTAAGTCTATTCTTATTGACCAGTGTAATTTCTATCTAAACTACTATATAAAGCACCACCTGCCGTATGTAACCAATTTCCAATTTCCAATTGTTTCACTTCTATACATGGCTACACTCCACACAAATACTTTCAGAAGCGACTTCCTGGCATTTAAATCTATACTTGAAGTTAAAAAATTTCCCTTCTTCAGAAATGCTTTCCTTTGAACTGACAGTCTACATTCTATATCCTCTCTACTTCGACCATCATCAGTTGTTTTGCTCCCCAAATAGCAAAACTCATCTACTACTTTAAGTGTCTCATTTCCTAACATAACCCCTGCAGCATCACCTGACTTAATTTGACTACGTTCCATTATTCTCGTTTTGCTTTTGTTGATGTTCATCTTATATCCTCCTTTCAAGACACAGTCCATTCCGTTCAACTGCTCTTCCAAGTCCTTTGCTGTCTCTGACAAAATTACAATGTCATTCGCGAACCTCAAAGTTTTTATTTCTTCTCCATGGATTTTAATACCTACTCTGAATTTTTCTTTTGTTTCCTTTACTGCTTGCTCAATATACAGATTGAATAACATCAGGGAGAGGCTACAACCCTGTCTCACTCCCTTCCCAACCACTGCTTCCCCTTCATGTCCCTCGACTCTTATAACTGCCATCTGGTTTCTGTAAAAATTGTAAATAGCCTTTTGCTCCCTGTATTTTAGCCCTGCCACCTTCAGGATTTGAAAGAGAGTATTCCAGTCAACATTGTCAAAAGCTTTCTCTAAGTCTACAAATACTAGAAAAGTAGGTTTGCCTTTCCTTAATCTATCTTCTAAGATAAGTCGTAGAGTCAGTATGGCCTCACATGTTCCAATATTTCTTTGGAATCCAAACTGATCTTCCCCAAGGTCAGCCTCTACCAGTTTTTCCATTCATCTGTAAAGAATTCGCTTTAGTATTTTACAGCTGTGACTTATTAAACTGATAGTTTGGTAATTTTCACATCTGTCAACACATGCTTTCTTTGGGACTGGAATTATTATATTCTTCTATACTATCAATTTTACTCATTTCATTGCGTTTTTTGTACCCAGGTGTTTTTTATTCTACATACATTCTCCAGTAACCACTATGAAGCATATTGCAGAGGATATTTACCATTTTACCACATTTTTACATTCCTTCATGTTATTCTTGTACATTGAGCGTGGGAAGAATGACAGCTTAAATGTCTTTGTGCATACTGTAACTAGTATAGGCTTATCTCTGTAGTTCTTTGAGAAGCTATTCACAAGGGAGTGAAGTATATCTCTGGAGTCTTCTGCTACCAAAATTTGCTGAAACATTGTAAGTAATGTTTTATGAGGCAGTTAACCTCTATCCTCAGGTGCCTACTATTTCATATCTTTAAGCATTTCAATAATGCTCTCTCATGAGTCAAATGAACCTATGACAATTTGTCCTGTCCTTCTTTGCATGTGTTAAGCATCCCTTGTTAGTGCTCTTTAGTTATGTGCCCTATGCACTTGAGTAATATTTTAATGTGAGATGCATAAGTGTTTTATAAGATTCTCCATGGAGACTGTGTGCATTTTCCCAGTATCCTACCAATGAATCAAAGTCTACTACCTGATTTATCGATGACATAGCTTCTATGTTAATTCAGTTTCATGTCCCTCTCAAATGGTGTCACACAAACTTATGCATGAGTTGGCTAAATCCAACTGTGACTGTTTGTTATTGTAGTCATAGAATACTAGATTTCTTCATTGTACATCCTCTATCTTAATTAACAATACTAACTCTTATATATTCTTCCCCACAGATGTGCCCTGTGGCATTGTCTCACCAATACCAATTTTCTGCTTGCTCCCCAAGTTTCCTCTGATCTCTACCAAACTGAACCCATGTCCACAACCTACATGTCCCAGTCATTCACTGAGGAATGTTAAGAGCACAAACACACAAATCTGCTGGATCTCACTGCCACATGATACACCATGTCACTGGGGTGTGTGTTTATTGGATGGGGCACCTCATTCAGTGGGAAACTATGGAATGGAGTGCTGCTGATCGAGTGATCTGGTAAACCTGTCCATTGAAATCATTGTCACAGTAGCTGAATTTTGCAGCACCCTCCACTGCCACATAATTTCTAATCATGGTGTACTGTTGTACCTCCATCCATACATTCCATTAAGCTTACAACTATGTTACCTCCAATTTCCCTTCAGATATGTCATCTTCAGACCACAAAATCTACCTCCACAATTTGAATTAGATCCACCCCAATATTCCCATTCCTTCTCGCATTATGGTTCCCCTCCACCCAATTCCTTTCCTTTTCTGTCCTCTCCAAAACCATGTCTTAGGTTTCATTCATTCAAGCACATGTGGACACAGTACTAACTCTCACATCTTCTTAGTATCAAGCCCTTCACAATGGATGCATCCAAAACTCACAACCTTTGCATTCTGCCCTCCATCATACATATCCCCCTAACAACTCAATCATAACTCTCACCAGTTATGTATTCCTGGTACTATACTCCAACTAATGCAGCACTTTATTCATGACCAAAGCATTCACTGTTTCACAGCACATGTATCAGATCTGTTTCTGTCTCTTCTACTGGTGTTGGTCAAAAATAATGTGTAATGTCATGAATGCTCATTCAGATTTCTTAATTTCTCCCACTTTGTCAGAAAGTACCTTTATATTTTACCACTACATCCAAAAACCATTGTAAGTGGTTTTCATTGTTTCCCATCTGCCATATATCTAATATTTCATTAAAAAAAGCTCAAGATGTTTGCAAGAGTCCTTGGCTGCTGAAATTGATGGGAATAGACATATATCAAGAATGGATTGTTATTGGAAGATCTCATTGTGACTGTCTTGGCAAAGATAAGAGTCCTGATGTCTACTAATGCTAAAAGCAATTTCAAGATTACTTGAAATTTAGTAAATGTTTGCAAGTGTGGATGGGTTCAGAAAGTTATGTGTTTTGGCGAGTATTAAGGAAGAACCACAATGTTTTTATAGCTGGCTTGCCTATCAATTTTGTAGCTCCCATGCTAACATCTGGAGGATACAGCACCCACCATTTGCACATAATTTCTAATTGGGGTGTACTATTCTCACATATCTACTTGATCTTACAACTATGTACCCTCCAAATCCCCTGTGGCTAGTTAACTTTGTGTGCCAGACAGGCAGCCAAACTCAAATCTGGTAAAGAGTAGACAAATGTTTTCTCTGAAGTGCAGGAATTTGTACAATTGAGAGATAAAAAAATGCCACATGTACAGTAGCATAACTTGTTAATAGAAATAAAAATAAATTTATGCAAACACATCATTACATTCTGGAGCTGATGTACTAAAAAGAAGGCATTAAGATAATGCTTTCTCAAAATTTTAAAGCAGCGCCACCTAAAGGTCTAAGCTGTAGAAGCAGAACTATTCTACAGTACAAAATGTCCAAATTGTGTGACTCAACTTGCAATTTTTTGTTCATCCTTCTGATTGCCCCCTCCCCCTCCCCCCCCCCCCCCCACACCCTCACACCCTGCCCACCATGAACCATGGACCTTGCCATTGGTGGGGAAGCTTGCGTGCCTCAGTGATACAGCTAGCCGTACCGTAGGTGTAACCACAACGGAGGGGCATCTTCCGGAATGCAAGGTCGTGGTCCATGAAACTCTTCAGCTCCTAACGTTTCGTCCAGAGCTGCGCTGGACATCTTCAGAGGGGTGTTTCTCCTCCGGTGTCTAAGGTAATCAAAAAATTCGTCTAAGGCTTCTCTACCATGTGGCCAGACCACAAATGTATTGTCTACATACCGATACCAGTCAGATGGTTTCTTATCTGCTTTTTCCAAGGCTGACTTCGAATTTCTCCATGTAGAAATTAGCTACTGCAGGACCCAATGGGTTACCCATTGCTACGCCATCAAGTTGCTCATAAATTTCATGGAAAAAGCGGATAAGAAACCATCTCGCCGGTATCGGTGTGTAGACGATACATTTGTGGTCTGGCCACATGGTAGAGAAGCCTTAGACGAATTTTTTGATTACCTTAATAATATAAATCCAAGAATCCAGAGTACCATGAAGAGAGAAAATGATAACAAAATACCGTTTTCGGATGTTTCAGTTATGAGACAGACAGATGGAAGATTGAAGCAACAGATTTTTAGAAAAATAATGCACACAGACAGATACTTACATAAAAACTCTAACCACCATCCACAACAAAAGAGAGGTGTGATTAAAAGTCTCGTTGACAGAGCCAGACGGATTTGCACGCCGGAGTATCTAGACGTCGAATTAAGACATCTGAAGCACGCTTTTGAGAAAAATGGCTACTCAAAGAAAGAAGTAAGCAGAATTCTGCACCCAAACAACGAAAAGCCTAAGGACAAGCCCAAAAAACGATGGAAGAATACAGTCTCTCTGCCTTTTATAAAGAAAGTAACGGATCAGATTGGAAAGATTTTAAGTAAACATGATATTAGACCTGTTTTTAGACCAACGAAGAAAATTTGTCATGTTCTCCGGTCTGTAAAAGATAAACGCACTCCTCTATCAGCCAGTGGCATATATAAAATTCCGTGCACATGTGGTAAAGTTTATATTGGAACAACAAAAAGAAGCGTAAATAGACAGATAAAAGAACACAGAAGTCTTTGCCGATTAGGAAAAACAGATAAGTCGGCTCTAGCAGAACATGCTTTGCAGTCAGGAAATCATCAAGTGAAGTTTACCGAAACAAAAATTTTATCTATGATGACGAACTATTACCCACGGCTTTGTAGAGAAGCCATTGAAATATATAAACATAGGGATAATTTTTATCGGAAAGATGAGACAATGAAACTTAGTGATATTTGGACAGTAGCACTACAGAATTGCTAGACAGTTTTACCCATGACGAGATTACGATCGATAGTTAAGTTTTATCTCTGACAAAGATTATCTCTGCATATCACGTGTAATTCTGGTCAAACCCACTTTCTACGATGTATAAATCGCTCTCAGACGTCCGACCCGTCAGTCAGCAAGACTCACCAGAGGAGAAACACCCCTCTGAAGACGTCCAGCGCAGCTCTGGATGAAGCGTTAGGAGCTGAAGAGTTTCATGGACCATGACCTCACATCCCAGAAGGTTTACCAGAAGATATGTCATCCGATTGTGAAAGCCTTCATACTATAGTCATAAAAGAAGCTTGTATACATGGAAGCAGCCTGGAGATACTAGAAAGTATCAGATAGATGATATAGTGGTAAGACAGAGATTCAGGAACCAGGTTTTAAATTGTAAGACATTTTCAGGAGCAGATGTGGACTCTGACCACAATCTATTGGTTATGAACTGTAGATCAAAACTGAAGAAACTGCAAAAAGGTGAGAATTTGAGGAGATAGGACCTGGATAAACTGACTAAACCAGAGGTTGTACAGAATTTCAGGGAGAGCATAAGGGAACAATTGACAGGAATGGGGGAAAGAAATACAGTAGAACAAGAGTGGATAGCTTTGAGAGACGAAGTAGTGAAGGTAGCAGAGGATCAAGTAGGTATAAAGATGAGGGCTAATAGAAATCCTTGGGTAACAGAAGAGATATTGAATTTAATTGATGAAAGGAGAAAATATAAAAATGCAGTAAATAAAGCAGGCAAAAACGAATACAAACGTCTCAAAAATGAGATGATGACAGGAAGTGCAAAATGGCTAAGCAGGGATGGCTAGAGGACAAATGTAAGGATGCAGAGGTGCATATCACTAGGGGTAAGATAGATACTGCCTACAAGAAAATTAAAGAGACCTTTGGAGAAAAGAGATCCACTTGTGTGAATATCAAGAGCTCAGATGGAAACCCAGTTCTAAGCAAAGAAGGGAAAGCAGAAAGGTGGAAGGAGTAAATAGAGGGTCTATACAAGGGCGATGTTCTTGAGGACAATATTATAGAAATGCAAGAGGATGTAGATGAAGACAAAATGGGAGATATGATACTGCATGAAGAGTCTGACAGAGCACTGAAAGACCTGAGTTGAAACAAGGCCCCGAGAGTAGACAAAATTCCATTAGAACTACTGACGGCCTTGGGAGAGCCAGTCCTGACAAAACTCTACCATCTGGTGAGCAAGATGTATGAGACAGGCCAAATGCCCTCAGACTTCAAGAAGAATATAATAATTCCAATCCCAAAGAAGGCAGGTGTTGACAGATGTGAAAATTACCAAACTATCAGTTTAATAAGCCATGGCTGCAAAATACTAACATGAATTCTTTACAGATGAATAGAAAAACTGGTAGAAGCTGACCTCGGGGAAGATCAGTTTGGATTCCATAGAAATGTTGGAACATGTGAGCCAATACTGACCCTACGACATATCTTAGAAAATAGATTAAGGAAAGCAAACCCACGTTTCTAGCATTTGTAGACTTAGAGAAAGCTATTGACAATGTTGAGTGGAATACTCTCTTTCAAATTCTGAAGGTGGCAGGGGTAAAATACAGGGAGCAAAAGGCTATTTACAATTTTGTACAGAAACCAGATGGCAGTTATAAGAGTTGAGGGGCACAAAAGGGAAGCAGTGGTTGGGAAGGTGGTAACGCAGGGTTGTAGCCTATCCCTGATGTTATTTAATCTGTATATTGAGGAAGCAGTAAACGAAACAACAGAAAAATTGAGAGTTGGAATTAAAATTAATGGAGAAGAAATAAAAACTTTGAGGTTCGTCAATGACATTGTAATTCTGTCAGAGACAGCAAACGACCTGGCAGAGCAGCTGAACAGAATGGACTGTGTCTTGAAAGGAGGATATAAGATGAACATCAAGAAAAGCAAAACGAGAATAATGGAATGTAGTCGAATTAAATTGGGTGATGCTGCAGGAATTAGATTAGGAAGTGAGACGCTTAAAGTAGTAAAGGAGTTTTGCTATCTGGGGAGCAAAATAACTGATGACAGTCGAAGTAGAGAGGATATAAAATGTAGACTGGTAGTGGTAAGGAAAGCGTTTCTGAAGAAGAGAAATGTGTTAACGTCGAGTATAGATGTAAGTGTCAGGAAGCCGTTTCTGAAAGTATTTGTATGGAGTGTAGCCATGTATGCAAGTGAAACATGGACGATAAATAGTTTAGACAAGAAGAGAATAGAAGCTTTTGAAATGTGGTGCTACAGAAGGATGCTGAAGATGAGATGGGTAGATCGCATAACTAATGAGGAGGTATTGAATAGAATTGGAGAGAAGAGAAATTTGTGGCACAACTTGACTAGAAGAAGGGATTGGTTGGTAGTGCATATTCTGAGGCATCAAGGGATCACCAATTTGGAATTGGACGGCAGTGTGGAGGGTAAAAATCGTAGAGGGAGGCCAAGAGATGAATACACTAAACAGATTCAGAAGGATGTAGGTTTCAGTAGGTACTGGGAGATGAAGAAGCTTGCACAGGATAGAGTAGCGTGGAGAGCTGCATCAAACCAGTCTCTGGACTGAAGACCACAACAACAATAGCCTTCTGGTTGAAGAGTAGAACATCTGTGCTGAGTTAAATTAGTTATGAGGATTGCTCACCGAACCCCACGACTTCTGGACATGGTTTCACCTTGTTTTTGTGTTAAAGACACTCACCACAGCACTCCTTGAATACCTAACAAGCTGTGCAGTTTCTGAAATGCCTGTGCTGAGCCTCTGGGCCATCACAGCGTGCCCTCAGTCAGACTCTGATGGACAGTGCACCACCCCATTCTAAACATGCATGCTCACTGATACAGCATGCAGCGTGCTTTCCTCTGTCTAGCAGTCATTCCTCAGCAGGTGATGCTGCTATTGCCTGGATGGGTTTATATCAACAATACATTAGTGGTCATAATGTTGTGGCTGCTCAATTTAGTTTTCAAGGAGAACTTTAGTTTTGAATCCGGAAAATAATTTTCATGAAGTACTTCTTAGTTTTTAAGAAGTTTTGGGTTTTTAGGATTTTTTAAAATTTGCAGTTAAATCTTCCTACAACCTTTCACAACATCTGAGTTCCTCTTGTATGCATTATGGTACAGACAATGCAGCAACTCAATCCCATTGGCTCACTGTGGGATTGGAACTGGCCATTTGAAGTATATCCCTATTCGGCCAAAACTTTTGCCCAGTTCTTGCATCACAGACCTTCTCTTTACCAATATTTTCAAGATAAAAAAAAAACAAAACATATCACCTGTTTTAACATATGGGTACAGCTTCAATAATAAAAATAAATTCCCTGTAATTATCTAACCCATACAGGATAAACCTTCTACATGTATGTTGTTGTACTCAACATTAAGAGCTGCATCTGATTCCTAGCAGCAGTGCCAGCTTACTACACCCTCTGTGGTCAAATAGCTCTCATATGACAGTACTCCCATACAAAAGCAGATGAGAGTAAACAAATTTTGTCTCTGAAGTGGAGGAATTTGTACTATTGAGAGGTAAATAAATGGAATGTGTATGGTAGTAAAACATTTTAATAGAAATGAAATTATATGTATGCAGTAACCACTTCCTTATATTCTGTTGCTTGATGTACTAAAAATAAACACTAAAGAAATGATTTCTGAAAGTTATAAAGCAGTGTCAAATAAAGTCCTAAGCTGTAGAAGCAGAACCATTGCACCACTTAAAACTTCTTATTTACAAATAATTTCACTCCATTTCCAATTTTTTTAAAATTCTTGTAGCAGAAAAGCAGATTATCTGTGATAAGTTACTTTTGGGTGTTTTGGCTAAGTGGCTCTTGGTTTGAATAATGTTTTTCATTTCAAGAAGTTTCTTAGTTTCAAGGAAATTCTTAGTTTTCTAAAATATAATCAGTTACAGGAAGATCAGTGTATATAGCATAATTTTACACTGATCAACTTGAACACTCTGACCAGCTGGGTAATAGCTTGTATGTCTGCTGTTGGCATGGGTAATAGTGTTGACTCATTGAACCACTTCAGTACACACTTCACCTTGTGACATGGCACATTATCTTGTTGAAAGATGACAGTGCAGTCAGGAAACATGATCGTTGTGAAGGGCTCTACATGGTTTGTAACCAGTGTAAGATACTCCTTGGCTATTGTGGTTACATGAGCTACAGTGAACATGTGGATTCTCCAAAATGAATGTTCCCCAGAAGGTGATGGAGTATTCATCATCTTGTCTCCACCCCGCAGTACAGATGTCAAGGAACTGTTCCACTGGAAGATGATAGATTCACACAGTCCCATGGGTGTGATGAACAGGATTTGGGATTCTTCAGACCATGAAATGCTCTGATGGTCGCTTGTCCATTTCATTCATAGTGGCCTATGTCATTGTGTTATCGTAGGCACATGCGTGGATTGTCAGCTATGGAGGCTAATTGTTAGGAGCATTTGGTGCACTGTGTGTTCAGACACACTTGTATTCTACCCCAGAATTAAAGTCTGGTGTTAGTTCCTCCACAGTTTGCTTCCTTACCTGTTTTACCAGTGTACCGGGCCTACAATGTCTGTATGTGGTTTTGCCTGCCGTGCGTATACCTGACTAGCAGTAATTCCTCATTGGGTGGTACTGCTATTGCTTGGTGGGCTAATATCAGCATTATGTCAATAGTCATAATGTTGTTGCTGATCAGTTTAGTTTACATGGAGAATTTTAGTTTTGAATAAGAAGATTGCTGTTAATGAAGTTTTTCTCAGTTTTTAAGAGGTTTTTGGTTTTAGATTTTTCTTTTTTTTTTATATGTGCCATTAAGCCTTCTTACAATGTTTGACATCTGTTTCCTGTATGCATCATTGTACAAACAATCCACCAACTCATTCTCATTCACTCAATGTGAGATTGTAACTGGACATTTGAATTATAACCCTATTCAACCAAAACCCTTGCTGAATTCTTGCATTATGGACCTCCTCTTTACCAACATTTTGAAAATAAAAAGAGAATATTGCCTGTGCTAATGTATATGTACATCCACAATTATCATTGAGTCCTCTGTGATTATCTAACCCATATAGACTGTACCTTTTCCATATGTATTTTTGTATCGATCATTAACGCTTGCTCCTGATTCCTAGCAGGGCTGTCATAGGAGCACCTAGTTCAGCGCCTGGTATACAGTGTTTCCTAGTACCGACCGTCGTGCTGGTGAAGGTGTACGCCAGCACATTCCTCCCAACCCCGAAACGCCGCACCATTGTCGTGTACTGGAGATGCGAACCACAACGGGTGGCAAAAGGGGGGGGGGGAGGCAGGAAGCTGGACGTAGAGATTAGCCGGGAGTCGTAGCTGTGGAAGACAGTGTACTTCGCTACGGTCACAGATTCGAATCCTGCCTCTGGCATGGGTGTGTATGATGTCCTTAGTTTACTTAGGTTTAAGTAGTTCTAAGTTCTAGGGGACTGATGACCTCAGAAGTTAAGTTCCATAGTGCTCAGAGCCATATGAAACATTTGAACAGTGTACTCCCAGCCGTACCTCAGTATCTCACCATCTGGCTTGCGAGAGCAGAGGAACGTCCACCCGAAAACACTGCTCATGGTAAACGTCCAGTCCTGAAGACGTTTCCTGGGGAGATGACGGCAATGGCGGGTCCAGGTCCATCGGGTCAGAGAGTGGCGACGGCGGAGGCGAGGGTTCGACGTCCACTGGCACGTCGTGGGGTGCTGTGGCGGCACCAGCAGGCGTCTGCGAAAGATGGGCGTTCCCATGAGGCCGTGATTCTGGGGGAAGAAAAGTAGGAGAATCTCGCGGCAAACGACCAATGCGAATTTGATTCTGGCGATGGCGCTGCGAGCCATCGGGACCTGCTATTAGATACATATGTGTGCAATTGCGTTTCTGGATCTCGCCTCCCTCCCAGGGCCAAAACCCCTGTAAAGAACAAGATCACGTGGTGCACAGTGATACTTGCAGACCATGGGAGGCGCCAGATGCTGCGTTCGGTTTTCGGCGGCCATGCAGAATTGCCACCGGTGATGGTCCGTCCCTTAGGCGGGAGCGATAGGAGGCGAGAAAAAATTGCAGTGCCTGTTCCAGTGTGTGTGAAGTGTGAAGCTTGACCATTTGTTGTTTGAATGAGCGAACAAAGCGTTTCTCTTCTCCGTTGGAATGGGAATGAAACGGGGCACTTGTTAGATGACAAATGTCATTCTGTTCACAAAATTATTCAAAGTCATGTGATGTGAACTGAGGTCCGTTGTCCGCAACAACGACTTCAAGCAATCCTTCAACCCAAAAAATTGAGGACAACACTTGACTGGTGCTACGTGACGTGGTAGTTCCAGAATGGTCCTGGAAAGTCTGTGTCATGGGGTTTGAGTCTTAAGCCAAGCTAAGAATATCTGTGACGGAGCGAATTGGTTTTCCGCCCATGCGCCACCCTGTGACGTCATCTGTTCGGTTTGGGCGTCCATGCCCTACCAAGTGCAGTGCCAGCGCGCTAACTGCTTAGTGCGAACAGTTCCCTAATATCCCTGGTGAAGCAGTTTTAACACATTCCTTTGCAACACTGTGGAAATGAGCACACGTGATTGTGCGCTGTCAGATTGTACTAAGATCACATCGTGTTGTGCTGAAACGTTATGCCGACGAGCAAAGTCTCGGCGCACTACTGAGTTCTGAACACTGTTCAATGAGCGAGGCCAAGACTTGCGAATGTAATACAACAAAATCTTCAGATAAGGGTCCGCTTCCGCGGCCTGTGCAGTTTTTCTGTAATTCAATGGAAAAGATTGCAGCAATTTAGAGTCCTGCGCATCGATCTGGCAACAAGATGCGTCAGAGGAATCAAAACCAGTTCGGGGCCGATCGGAAGGCGAGAAAGGGCGTCAGAATTTCCATGCTGTGCCGTAGGTCTGTACACAATTTCGTAATTTCTTACTGATACTGGGATAGAAGCGAAGCCAAACGTCGCAATTTTTGAGCGGTACGTGTAGCAACCGGCTTTGATGGATGAAACAAGCACTGCAAACGCTTGTGATATGTCACTAGACTGAACTTGTGACCAAACAGATAGTGATGGAATTTTGTTACATTCACAATAGCGTGAGCTTTTTCAATTTGTGAGTAATTGCAATTTGTCTGAGTTAACAACTTTGAGGCAAAAGCAAAAGGTCTGTTTTGTGCACCAATTCTGAGCGAAAGCACAGCGCCGATTCCGTAAGAGGAGGCGTCTACTTGCAAAAATCACTGGTTCGGCAGGATCACGATGTACTTAACATCTGTCACCGAGCAAGGCATTTTTGAAATGTGTCATGAAACTCTTTGGTCCACGCGAAAGGCACATTTTCCCGACCCAAGCGATGCAATGGAGACGCGGTCTGCGAAGCGTTCGAAATGTAACGAATGTATGTCAACTTGCCTAGTACTGACTGCAGTTCAGATAATTGCGAGAAATAGGGAGGTCACAGATTGCAAGCAAATGAAATTGGAGGGGCTGCACACACTGACTATTTATCCCATGACCTAAGTACTGTAGCTCTGTCTGAAAAGTCACTTTTCGAGAGGATACTTCAGTCCTGCATCTTACAACACTCTAAGAAGAGTACGTAAATTGGCAATGTGTTCCTCTGGCGTACGACCTGAAACGACAATATCGTCAAGATAGTTCGAACAGAACGGCACTTGAGCAGTCAGCTGTTCCAAGCCGGCCGGTGTGGCCCAGTTGTTCTAGGCTCTTCAGTTTGGAACCGCGCGGCCGCTACGGTCGTAGGTTCGAATCTTGCCTCGGGCATGGATGTGTATGATGTCTTTAGGTTAGTTAGGTTTAACTAGTTCTAAGTTCTAGGGGACTGATGACCTCAGATGTTAAGTCCCATAGTGCTCAGAGCCATTTGAACCATTTGTTCCAAGTAACGTTGACAAATGGTGGGTGCGGAGGCACTGCCGAAGGGCAAACGCAAATGCTTCAACAGGCCTAAGTGTGTATTAACAATAAACACTTTGTGATTCTTCATCTAGTGGTAATTACAAATAAGCATAACGCAAATCTGTTTTAGAAAAGTAACGGTCTGTGCCAAGCCTGTCCATAAGTTCCTTACGGTGACGCAATGAATAAGTGTCAATTATTGTCTGGATTGACTGTAGTTTTGAAGTCACAAATGCGAATGCGACCAGAAGTCTTGGGCATCAAAACCAATGGGACGGCCCACTAACTAGATTGCACTGGAGTAATCACGCCATTGTCTTTCAATTCTTTTAATTCACTGGCTGCTTTGTCTCGTGAAGCAATGGGAATGGTCCGATCCCAGAAAAACTTAGGCTGTGTATTGTGGCTCAGGGTAATAGGCGCTACAAAATTATTAGCTTTTCCCTGTTCATCAGAAAAGGGTTCAGGAAATTCCTTAAGCAAACTAGCTACACTGTATTTTTATTAAAAGCAGTCACTGGAAGTACATTGTCTTGGATTCTAAGGCCAAACAAGTCAAACGAATCCAAGCCAAAAATATTTTCACTGGCTCTTGATTGCAACACCGTAAATTTCACTGTCCTAGTGTGGGACCTGAAGCCTAACAGTTCGTACGTACCACGATTAAGTAAAGTTATAGAAGCACCTATGTCCAATTGAAAGTCAACACGACGGCCAGCAATTTGTAGTGTTACAAACAGTTTGTTGGAATGGCGTGGCACTGCACTGGAACGAGATGACGGCACAACCTTACTTGAGTTACTACTAGAACCTGTAGTCGGTTTTGAAAACACTGCATTCACAGAACGTGCATAAGACCTGTTATTGCGAGAGCGGGCAGAATTGGTATTCTTTTGCCATTGCAAGCAAACTGCCCGGGCATGGCCTTTCTTCCCACGTGAGTAACATGTTGCATTGCGCGAAGGACAATCTTGCCGCTTATGGCGAGCAAAACAACGAGGACAAGACTTCACTCGGTTTACAGGCATGCTACTTTTTTTTACAAGGCCGTCTTCGCATCTGTGTGCCCGCTCGTTGTGGCTGCTGAGTGGGGCGATCGCGGGCAAGAGGCAACTCGACACTACAAATCGGGTACAAAAATGACTCTCAGCCCTATGGGGCTTAACTTCTGAGGTCATCAGTCCCCTCGTAGCGGTCGCACGGTTCCAGACTGTAACGCCTGGAACCGCTCGGCCACCCAGGCTGGCTACAAATCGGGACCTGATCAAAATTATCGGCTACTATGGCGCCGAAATCGAATTGTTATAATATTTTCAATACTTGATGGAGCGAAGGATCTGAGTACTTGAAAATCCGCTCTCTAATTCTGCTATCAGGGACATTGTATGTGATCGCATCACGGATCATCGTGTCACTATAAAAGCTGCCACAACTGCACTTGAATCAGAAATCATGTTGAGACCCTGTAAGTCGGTATACCACTGACAGTACGTCTGATCCGGTTTTATCTTAAGTCGAAAGAACTGAAATCTGGCCGCCGCCATCTGAATCTGCTGTTAGTAATACTGACTTAAGGCATCTACTGCTTGGTTATACGAGAGTACGTAGGGAGACGACGTAGGGAAGAGTTTTTTTAACTAAGCGAAACACAGGGGTTCCCGCGACGGACAGGAAATAACGAGATTTAACAGTGCATTGAATTCGATGGACTCGACTGTGGGCCTGGAACTGGGTGAGATATTCGAGCCATTCCTCTTCTTTTTCATCGAAGTGCCGAAACGCTGGAATGTTATTTGGTGGCACTTGTTGGATCGGTTGGTTGGTCGGTTGGGCAGTCGACACAGCTTGTGCGGCAGTAGACAGCAATGTGGCGATTTGCTGGTTCTGAAACTGATAAATCTGATTTAGCTCTGGAGCAGGAGCAGAGGGTGGAGGTGGTGGGGTAGCCATTCTAACGCTAACACATTACAGCAAAATATGAAAAGACAAACAGGAAAGCAATGTGCAAAGCCTCTAAAAAGAGAAATAGATTAGTTCTGCAGCTACCCTCCTGAAATACCTGCAACAACAAGAACAAATTAGCAAACAGAATCACAAATGACAGCTCCCGCACAGCAACCTGGAACACAAGAAAAGCAAACAAAACTTGTTGATCAGACTCGTCGCCATTTGTTGTGCCTGTGTCCTCTTGTAATGTTTTGTGGTTCCTGGCTGAATGAGGAAAGGGTGGTCTGATAGGTGGGTGGCTGGTTTCCTCTCACTACAACACAAAATCCACACGTGGTTATAATACACTTTATTACAGGAAACAACTGAGTACTTAACTTCAATGATGCCCATTATGAAGTTCTGTGGTTAACAGCAATCAACTAACATCTAATTCTTGAATCTTGCCCATATCCGTATCACAACTATATACAATGGCTAACGTTCCCTGCGAGGTGACGACTATCACTGTGGAAGACTAGAGCACAATGCGACGTCTCGAGGTGCAATACGAACAGAGTCCCGACGCAACGTACTGAGGTACTAGATGGAGAGATTGAGACAGCTGAGTCGTCGGCGGTGGTCTATATGCACGCTGCCCAGGAGGCGTTATCGGCGCGTCGCCTGGGGGCGTTTCTTGGTCTTCTTTTGTCACAAGCGCGCTGAGTTCAGCGCCTGCTATACAGTGTTTCCTAGCAGCGACCGGTGTGCCGGCGAAGGCGTACGTCATCACATTAATGAAATATTTCTCTCAATCACCAGTCTCTCACTGGACACCACTGGCCCCCTCTCCACTATTAACCTTATCGAGTGACGCCAGAAGCCGTCCTCACCCCTATAGTAGTATGGCGTTCCGCAAGCGTCTTCAGTATTACATCACCAGTGATGGAAGTCAATGGTGGAAGGACGATAAACTCAATTCCTGCAACGAAACGTATCCAGTATAGATAAGACAAGACCTCAGAGTCTCATTTAAAAGAAAATGGAGAGTGTGTGAAAGATTAGAAGGCAAATAATCTGGAGCAGCTCATTACACAGAATACTGTAAGATCTATGCAAATATTAGACAGGCTATGAGTACGAGATTTTTGCAAATGGTGTACAAATCATAGTGTAAAAATAAAAACAGGGCCTACAATATATCTTCTGCTAACTTTGACCTGAGCACTTTTGCGTTTGTTCAAAATTCGCATAATCTACATTTCAGTAGCTTCAATGCAAGTGGGAGAAGACTTTAATGGAGACATTCTGGGATGATACGAAACGCAGGTAATTCACTTGTCTATAAAATAACTTTGTTTAGTGCTTGGAGGACTAATGAAAGATTGTTTAATAAGCAAGGGAATGCCCAACTACCTTGTCCATCCGAGACACATGACCCAGGCTGCATACAGTGCACTACCACAGTGACATTGGCTAATAAGCAGTACTCAATATAGTACAGACAATGTAACAAAGCTTACTGTACATGTCTTGCCCCAGAGAAAATGTGTAAGAGTGATAATGCCTTGTTTTTTGAACTGTCCCCAATGACTAAGAGACAAGTTATATTTTAAAAATAATACCATGTATGTGTGTGTGTGTGTATTAAGCCCAGTGGCTCTGGCTGGCCCTGCAGCAGCAAGCCACAGGCTGAGTGCTGACTCAAGACAGAGTCGAGCGTGTGTGCATTGGTGGAGTGTAGCGAGGGCAAACGCCTGCACCAGCACTGTAGTGGCAGTTGCTGGGAACACAGTATACAGCACAGCAGAGATGTTGGAATATTTTTGAGCGCACTACAAGAAAGTAGAAGAGATGCAAATACGCACATTCTCTCTGCTCATATATGTTTTGTAATTAGAGGCCATTTTGTTATATCATTCTCTCAAGAATATGAGACTCATGGTATAGGGCGCTCTAGCTGCTGGCGTGGAGCAGCCAAATGTTTATTGTTCTGGTCAGGTAGTGCTAGTGTGCATGTGTGTGAACATTCAGTACTTAGTCCACTCCTCCACCCTCAACACGCTATCGCAGACAGTGGCTGTTGGCTGCATCTTTACATGTGGATCGACTCTCGGAGCAGCTGGACAGGATGTACAGTGGCAGCAGCAGTGGAGGCTGTGATGGCTACACACTTGGAGTGCTGTGAGTTGTGCAGGGACAGGCCGCTCTTGGCCGAGTGCAGTGCTGGGGTGGGCGGTAGGTATGACATCCAGCATTTTTTACGTGTTTTACATAAAGGTGTAACTACCTCGCCAGTCATATCCCAATGGTAGTGGCACAAGTGTGGAGTATTAATGTAATTAAACAATGTACGGTAGAAATGTTCCAATTGTCACGTCCAAGCCCACAATATTGCTATGATGTCAGAGTGCTCTTGGGGGGACTGTTAGCGATGTCACTGTTTTCTTATGTCCTGATGGGGTTCCAATTCGGTTTTACAGAGAGTACTCTACTGCATTGGCTCCTTACTTAGCTTGCATTTATCGCGACACTCTTGCCCAACGTAAAGTCCCGAGCGACTGGAACAAAGCGCAGGTAACGCCTGTATGTAAGAAGGGTAGAAGGACGGATCCTCAAAATTACAGACCAATATCCTTAACATCGGTTTGTTGCAGGATTCTCGAACATATTCTCAGTTCAAATATAATGAATTCCTTGAGACAGAGAAGTTGCTGTCCATGCATCAGCACTGCTTCAGAAAGCATCGCTCCTGCGAAACGCAACTCGCCCTTTTTTCACATGATATCTTGCGAACCATGGATGAAGGGTATCAGACGGATGCCATATCCCTTGACTTCCGGAAAGCGTTTGACTCGGTGCCCCATTGCAGACTCCTAACTAAGGTACGAGCATGTGGGATTGGTTCCCAAATATGTTAGTGGCTCGAAGACTTCTTAAGTAATAGAACCCAGTACGTTGTCCGCGATGGTGAGTGTTCATCGGAGGTGAGGGTATCATCTGGAGTGCCACAGGGGAGTGTGGTAGGTCCGCTGTTGTTTTCTATCTACATAAATGATCTTTTGGATAGGGTGAATAGCAATGTGCGGCTGTTTGCTGATGATGCTGTGGTGTACGGGAAGGTGTCGTCCTTGAGTGACTGTAGGAGCATACAAGATGACTTGGGCAGGATTTGTGATTGGTGTAAAGAATGGCAGCTAACTCTAAATATAGATAAATGTAAATTAATGCAGATGAATAGGAAAAAGAATCCCGTAATGTTTGAGTACTCCATTATTAGTGTAGCGCTTGACACAGTTACGTCAATTAAATATTTGGGTGCAACATTGCAGAGCGATATGAAGTGGGACAAGAATGTAATGGCAGTTGTGGGGAAGGCGGATAGCCGTCTTCGGTTCATTGGTAGAATTTTGGGAAGACATGGTTCATCTGTAAAGGAGACCGCTTGTAAAACGCTAATACGACCTATTCTTGAGTACAGCCCGAACGATTGCGATCCCTATCAGGTCGGATTGAGGGAGGACATAGAAGCAATTCAGAAGCGAGCTGCTAGATTTGTTACTGGTAGGTTTGATCGTCACGCGAGTGTTACGGAAATGCTTCAGGAACCTGGGTGGGAGTCTCTGGAGGAAAGGAGGCGTTCTTTTCGTGAATAGCTACTGAGGAAATTTAGAGAACCAGCATTTGAGGCTGACTGCAGTACAATTTTACTGCCGCTAACTTACATTTCGCGGAAAGACCAGAAAGATAAGATAAGAGAGATTAGGGCTCGTACAGAGGCATATAGGCAGTCATTTTTCCCTCGTTCTGTTTGGGAGTGTAACAGGAAGAGAAGATGCTAGTTGTGGTACGAGGTACCCTCCGACACGCGCCGTATGGTGGATTGCGGAGTATGTATGTAGATGTAGATGTTTTTTAAACGCTTACATTGCATGGTAAGTTCCTTGCAGTGAAATGTAGACTTGACACGTAGCAAGAGCATTTTGTTTGTGTCAAAATTCATCTAAATTTCTTAAGACACGATCAACTAGTTGAAGAGACATGAACAACCAAAACAAGATCACAAGCAATGGATGATTACCAAAACATTATATGACAAGACATTGTCCCCACAACTCAACAAATCTGCAAAAATATCGCGAATATACTCCTTTGGGGATAAAAAATAAAGAAATCGTCAGGTTTAAGAAAGGAAATAATAAGCCACGGCTGCAAAATACTAACACGAATTCTGTACAGACGAATGGAAGCACTAGTAGAAGCCGACCTCGGGAGAGATCAGTTTGGATTCCGTAGAAATGTTGGAACACTTGGGGCAATACTGACCCTACGACATATCTTAGAAAATAGATTATGGAAAGGCAAACCTACATTTCTAGCATTTGTAGACTTAGAGAAAGCTTTTGACAATGTTGACTGGAATACTCTCTTTCACATTCTGAAGGTGGCAGGGGTAAAATACAGGGAGCGAAAGGCTATTTAAAATTTCTACAGAAACCAAATGGCAGTTATAAGAGTCGATGGGCATGAAAGGGAAGCAGTGGTTGCGAAGGGAGTGAGACAGGGTTGTAGCCTCTCCACAATGCTATTCAATCTGTATATTGAGCAAACAGTAAAGGAGACAAAAGAAAAATTCGGAGTAGGTATTAAAATCCATGCAGAAAAAATAAAAACTTTGAGGTTCGCCGATGACATTGTAATTCTGTCAGAGACAGGAAAGGGCTTGGAAGAGCAGTTGAACGGAATGGACAGTGTCTTGAAAGGAGGATAAAAGATGAACATCAACAAAAGCAAAACGAGGATAATGGAATGTAGTCGAATTAAGCCGGGTGATGCTGAGGGAATTAGATTAGGAAATGAGACACTTTAAGTGGTAAAGGATTTTTGCTATTTGGGGAGCAAAATAACTGATGATGGTCGAAGTAGAGAGGTTATAAAATGTAGACTGCCAATGGCAAGGAAAGCGTTTCTGAAGAAGATAAATTTGTTAACATCGTGTATAGATTAAAGTGTCAGGAAGTCGTTTCTGAAAGTATTTGTGTGGAGTGTAGCCATGTATAGAAGTGAAACATGGACGATAAATAGTTTGGACAAGAAGAGAATAGAAGCTTTCGAAATGTGGTGCTACAGAAGAATGCTGAAGATAGATGGATAGATCACATAACAAATGACGAGGTATTGAATAGAATTGGGGAGAAGAGAAATTTGTGGCACAACTTGACTAGAAGAAGGGATCGGTTGGTAGGACATGTTCTGAGGCATCAAGGGATCACCAATTTAGTATTAGAGGGCAGCGTGGAGGGTAAAAATCGTAGAGGGAGACCTAGAGATCAATACACTAAGCACATTAAGAAGGATGTAGGCTGAAGTAGGTACTGGGAGATGAAGAAACTTGCACAGGATAGAGTAGCATGGAGAGCTGCATCAAACCAGTCTCAGGAATGAAGACCACAACAACAACAACAAGAGAAAATTATTATTTTCTCTCATTTCTTGCATACAAGCTTCTCTGCTAACTACTGATCACTATTTCAAACACTGGTGACAAAATGAGTAGAATTACGGCCCAGCGAAGAACAAAGCACTGGTGATAGTTTGGTTGATCCCAAGGTCATTATGAGGCGTATGAATGACCCCAGCAATCTCCCTGACTTGACTGAATCAAGTAACCAAAAACGAAAACAATAAGAACGTGATATATCATGGCCTAAACTCGGTCCTGCTAAGAACAGCAGGAAATGTTGCACACTCGCGACGGCGGACGTACTGACAACAATCAGATGCCGCACCAGTGTCCGCATCTCCTCTGTGCATCACGGCCCCGTACTCGCTTCTCACTTTGGCGGAAACACTTCCGAAACTGAGGTAATTCCGCGGTCCTTAGGCTTGGTGGAAAGCAAAATGAGTTAAATTTGAAAGTGACCAGTCACACTCTCTCCGGCCTGACGTAACTTTCCTGCTCTGAATGCATCCCTTACTCTGTCATCTGCTGCACCCACCCTTTTGCAAGTGCTGATTCGCATCCTGATGGAGGGGATAAAAGGCTCGTTAAATTTTAAAATGCCCAATGTTTCCATGGCTTATGACTCTGGTATCTTCCATACTCCTGAAACGGAACTCTGTCCCCCGTAGGGAGGTGAGATGTCCGGTACATTTGAAACACTACAACCATGGGTCGTGCGAGGCTATGTGTCTCTCTGTCCGTTTACGTTCTGAAATTGTCTCTCATGCCCAAAACTGGCTCCGTCTATCGAGTGGTAGGGCGCAGTTTTCGTTAGAAAGTAAATAAATCAGTGGTTTCCTCGTTGCGCGTTTCGGCCTTTTACTCTCATGCAAGGAGCTCTTTTACACTTCCAAAGAAACATTCTCTTTCATATGGTGGGGAGAGATTTTCCTTACGCAAAGCACTTCTCTGTCACGCTCCAAGTAACGTTCTCTTCTGGGATAGGACTGTTTTCGCTAAGGTTTAAAAAACGAAACCGACGTTCCTGCCCATATTGGATCTTTCCTTCCTCCGCCACGATGATGCGTCAATTTTCAACTAACCACACAGTCACACAACTGAGTCGCACAAAAAATAGGGAATATTGGAACTTAAATAAAATAAAACACTTGACCCATCTTTCTTCCAGCAGGGCCCAGCGCAGTGTCGCAACAGTAAAATTAGTGTTCGAGACTCTATGGTGTGCCATCAGAATGACTCACAGATAACCATTTCATCAACCTGTATGAAAGGGATCAATAGTCGCCTTTAAATGAGATCCAGTTTCTCGCTGCGAAACGTTCCATTTACTGGACGACATAATTTCCTAATAATCTCAACACCTGTCTCAAAAATCGTGTTGTTCAATAACTTAAAAATAACTTTTTCGGAATTTCGCACTTCGGACGAAAACACAATTTCTCATCCAGGAGCGCTAACTGAATTTAACTGCGTGGTTCTGTCTAATGGACTACATTTGCTGCTTAAGAGACTGTTACAGTTTCCTGTAATCCACCCTGTACATCCCCTGCTCACCCAGTGTCGTCATTCTGGCGCTGCAGTCCGGAACCGCGGGACTGCTACGGTCGCAGGTTCGAATCCTGCCTCGGGCATGGGTGTGTGTGATGTCCTTAGGTTAGTTAGGTTTAAGTAGTTCTAAGTGACTTATGAGCTAAGATGTTGAGTCCCATAGTGCTCAGAGCCATTTGAACCATTTGAACCAGTGTCGTCAACAATTTGGGGAGACAGCCATTGCACATAACATGGTACTCTGGACATAATGGCAAATCAATGTGCTTCTCATGCAGACTATTAAGATATGCTAAATGTACACACAACACATGTTTTATCTTTACGAGAATAAAATTTAGCCTTACGCAAATTCTAGTGGGAATATTAATATGATAACCTTTTTTTGAATGCTTAGTGACTGTGAACAGAGGAGGACGCCAACGCTGATGTCTTATTGCACTTCTTTAGTTATTCCTGTACCGACATTTCTGCTGGCGGGACCACCCGCAAAATGTATAATGTAAGGCCACAGTACTGTCACGGTATAACTCTTAACTGATAGGAAAAGTACGTAACCCTCTTCAACATGTATTGTCAGAGTTAGAAAGGGAAAGAGGATGGGGCTGCATCAGTGTAAAATTAAATAAAGACACACATTCGCATTATTTTTACTCGAGGATGCGTAAATACTTATTCAAGAAAAAAAGTATGGAAGTGAGAACTCACTGAGAATAAGTAATAAGACAAAGGGTACACAGTTACTATAACAGTGGAATTACCGCCAGCTTTCAGCATTGGGCGATAGACAAAAAGTCGAGAAGGGCTCCAGAATATTATTTTACGTACATGAATTACTAGAAAAGTCAGAAAGCATGCTCTCAGCATACAAACATGAGGGCTGAAAAAAAAAGAAAATCCTGAGAAGTGGGAAAAGCCGGTTCTGGTGCAATTTTGACATAAAATTGATATCAAATTAATTATGCAAAGTAATTAATTGATCAATTAATTACCCAATTCCCCCACCCCCAAAACCTGATGACATCTGGGGTTATCCCCAGCTGACACGTGGGTCCCCCTGAGGGAACTCCCAGCCCCTTCCCCTCCCTCTCCCCTCCCATGACGTATGGTAATGCAAGATGGTGGCCTGGAAAAAATGCGGGAAATTCAAATTTATTGGAGGGAATATAACATTTTGTGTGTGTTCCATTAAGGTTCAGGGACAAACTGACCTAGTTCACAACACTATCACCATAGACTTTTGTTGGCCCTCCGCTACTTCCCTCTCCCTCTTCCTCTCCCTCTCCCTCTTCTCTATCTGGAAATTGGTGGAAAAAGGATCAGTCTGAGCTAGGCTGCCAAATAGGATGGACACAGTCTTTATTATTTTGTATTCAGTGCAGTACACTGTTTAAGTAAACAATTTGACTTCCAGTTTAGTCAACAGCTGCTGGATGTGAAGAGCATATTTTCACTATTACTGTAACACTGCAGAGTTACTCCATCCAGACTAGTCAAGGGCATTATATAGGAAATAGTGACAGAACAGTAAATTATCACAGGAATACAGGAGAGTATGCTTAGACCAATCTACAAGTGAATAATTGCTGCTGGGAGAAGCATATGGGTGGGTAATAACAATATTATAACAGCGATCCACTGTCCCACTGCTTTTTCTTTCTTTCTAAACATAGGGAAAAGACAACATCGATGTACTCTAATAATAAACAACACGGTTGATAGTGCGAACAATTTTAGCAATTTTACACTAATTTCAACACCAACCAATGATGTGACATCATGTTCCCAATTTCAGTATCATAGCTAAAGCACCCCTTCTCCACTTTACGAGTATCATTGCGAATGTAGATAGATGACTGTGCAGTACGTCCATTCAATGTTAATTCTCGAGTACAAACAACATCAAAGTATATCAGACAATGCTCTACATATTTCTAACACCCCGAGCATAGTGCATAATTTATGCTGATGAGAGTCACAGAGTATTCTCGCTGTCTTAGGGTAAAATTAGATGGTGAATGACCCTCTCGCACTGTCATTGACCAGCCCACCCTGCAGTACCGCTACCGATTTAATCTGCATCCGACCAGAAATAGGTCGCTACATTCCATGTCTCGTGAATGAATGGAGCTTACCAAGTCCTCGCCCATCCAAGTGCACAATATTTCTCGAGATGCGCCCATGTCGAGGAGCTTAGCACTCCTTATCGATGTATAGTAACAGATTTCAAAGTGTCATGATGTAATAGCAGACGGTTAAGAAGAATAAGAAACGAATGATTTTTATGCGCGATGGAGCTCGAACCAGATGGAGTTCGACGCATTTTTATATAAATCAACCAAGCCATCAACTCTAAAGTATTGTACTAGAGTCTAGGATCGGTACCTGGAAGGTATCCGACCTATCAGTCGTATGGAATGTAGCGCTGTTAATATTCCAATGTAAGAAATATATTTCAAGCGGATGACATACACCCTTCTTCCTGGTTTCTCTACGATAAACTACGGTATCGATCCGTAGAACGAGAAAACTACTTCTTTAAAACACTGGCTATGTGTGATACATGCACAATATTACTTTCCAGAGATGTATAGCGCCCACTGTTCACATCCGATCACAGCTCAGAAATTATACAATGCCTGCTTCAGGTCTATATAAAATGATCGTTATTAGCGGGGGATACCTCCTACAAGGAAATAGATAAACGCATAGCAGCAGCGTCCGACATGTGAAAATTACGAGTCATTCCATCACTAACTCTGTAAACAGCCCATCTGCCAGGCAGATGCGTACACGGGGATTGCAGCACCTCACAAGCACCTATTTCTATCTTAGTAATGAAGCTGAAGTCTCGATATTACACCCAAGATGCGACAGGGGTGATGGAGTACATCGCATAAGTCAAAGATCATTTAGAGGAATGTGTCAAACGTCTTCACACATGAGATGGAAGTCGTCTGATGACCGACAAGTTTACCGTTAGCGATCGCAAGTAGACAGTGTTTTAAACCACATACAGAACCAGTGGCAGTATACGACAAGAACGCAGGCTATGTCACGCGACTGATGCATCCAGACAGAACAGTTGAAAAATTGACCTGCAGCAACTTCTCCTTCTCTAGACTGCATCAGTCAACCATTAAATCGTACCTCGTTACAGCTCCATCTCAATCGATCACCCCGTCCACTCTCTGTTATCCTTTAATGCAGACGCAAGTAAGTTTAGAGGTGAATGGTCCTGGGTATTCCTGAAAAGCATCAAATACAGTACTCAACTCGCATGTGTCATTGGTACCTCAATAGACATACAGTATAATGCTGCCTCAAAGGAAAAAAAATTGATTGCCTCCCCGATTCCCTTCATTTCGATGTTGACGTTTTCTCGGATCCCTCTTGTTGCCGCATACTTGTTCCCACGTACAAATTGTTCAGCGCGAGCCAGAAGATACGCAAGTACTTCCTCAATTTCCCATCATTTCGGTATATATTCGGTCAATTTATACTTATTCCCTCGTCATTTTTCGCAATTCTATCGATTTTATGTCAGATCTATCCTTGCGATTATGACATAACCTCTCGTTCTGTGTTATAAAATTACTTGTAAATGTAGCACAGCTGCCAACACCTAGCCCAAATGCACTGATCGAGAGGCGTAATATGGCACCGTACTCGACTGTATCCAGTACCCTCTACATTCAGAGAACGTTTGCTCTGTTTTCTGTTTGTCTGAGTATATGCGAGCCTCGCTGGGCTATACCTTCTGGGGTGGATAGCACCGAAACAGTGATCGTGTACATGACTGCAATATGAGGAATCAGTCGAAACGAAACGTAGAGTTATCAGCTATTCCGTCAGTGTGAGAGACGAGTCTAAATGTAGAGCTCGTGACTCACCTTCAGGCTGTAGTTTGGAGACTCTACACAACGCGAGCAAACGCTTCCGGTTTCCTTAGATTGTAACTGTCTTTTATTTAAAATCAGCCGGTGTGGCATGTTATGGTATCCGCCATAAGAACATGATTTACACTGTGCAATGTCTAGTTTCCTGCGAAAGGCCGTGGATCAGAACTTCTTAATGTCAGTTTAGAACCTGGCACAGTGTTTCAAACAACTAAACAAGACCAGAGGGAGCGTCATTTGCGACTTAGTATAGTCTGTGGGATATGATCATTCGCCTAGAGTATAGGTGATCAAACTTTAAAGCGGCTTCTGCAGTGTATGTGTATTTAATAGCATAGTGCCACATAGGCAGCAGCAGTTTGAGGTGTAAATTCGATGAGGGACGGGGTATACCGTTAGGAATGCTTGGAGGGCTGCACGCTGCGCTATTCTGGGGAGCATTGCGAAATCCCAATCTCCGCGTTGTGGAGCCCCACCGCAGCTTTGTCATTGCATGAGCAATGGTGCATAGTTGAGTTCTATATCTGATAAGTTAGTGGAGCTTCTATAGTTCTTAATTTTTCTCTGTTTGGGGGTAGAGAATAACGATGATAGATTTGAATGGAGGCGGATCTGTAGTAATTGTATGTAGTTTGGGGACGCACCACTACGCGCGCATTTCCACCGAATGGTCAAAACATGCTCCTGTCGCACTAACTCAGGTCTCTCTATATCTACACGGGTTGCAAAAGGTGGCGGATATGGTTTTCTCCGACTTCTGCTCAATTCCGACTTAAAGTGGAACGATCACATGCGCAAAGCTGTAGAAATGGGAGCAGTTGCAAGATGCTTAGGGACTGACTAAAACCAGGTTGTAATTTTACTATAGCAGACAGGTTCGAGGAAGGTGACCCGTTGCGACATATGAGAGAGCCAGAAATATGATTCACTTGTATCTGCGATCCAGCACAAGTATGCGGTTGAATGGGAGGACTTGATTCCAAATCGCAGACAGCATTTCTAATTTCTAGCGGATAGCGTTACACTAAAGATCTGAAAAGCTAGTGTACATTTCTTACGACCCCAATCATCATATGCTTTACTGATGTTTGTGATCCTTCTCAGTCATCGCCTATAGCTCAGTGGATATATAGCAGAACCTCTGACGTGGTATCGAGACAGAATACGTTACACATACTGGATAAATATCTAGCAGTGTGAGGGTGTCGCAAATACCTGTTTCATACTGCATTCCTTAGCTGAACAACTTTCAGCGATTTTATCACGAGGTTGCGTCGTGGCATACGTGTAAGCGTATTGATGGTCCGATAATATACACTCCAGTGATCACCGTCTCGGTATTTATCCGGATAGAAAAACCACCTCATTCAAAGGTAATGTCATACCTCGATTTATAAAGGTGGAATAGCTTTTAACATGGATACTTGTGTGCACCTGTAGAACCATGACCGCTTGTAACAGTAACATACAGTAGTTGTTGGGATTGAGTTTATTTAACATCTGGCCTATTACATCTCTCTTTCTAGGACACGGTGCTGACGCTCGCAAGAAAAACTTATGAGACATGTCCACCCATGGTTGATTTTCTCTCAGTATTATTTCGTATCTCCAGCAATCAGTTATTGACAGAGTATTATACTTAGTAGTAGGGGGTGCGTGATAGGTTCTCGTTGAGCATCAGGCTTACAAAGTAAGTATTTGTGCAAAGGATATGACTATGTCCATTCGTAAGGAAGGTATGAATTTGACGTGGAGTACTGTGATAACATGGGAAGAGTATGTCAAATCATAAGAGTGGTACTAGTATTTCTATTTCCAGAGCCACAGCCGTCAACAGAGTGTATTTCCGATACTTCGCTCATTGTCGAATGTCATTCAACTGTGATCGTAACATTTAGTTGTAAGTACAGGGGTAAGATATATATGTGACCGATTTCTGAGGATAAACATTCTACCTGTGCGTGTTCGACCTGCAGCGCTGGTAACCTGTGCGGAGGTGATTCACATTTCCTGTTAATGGTAGGATCTGTCAGACTGGAGATGCCTGTTGGAGTGTAGGAATGTAGATGAATTAACCGTGTTGTCCTCTAGACAACCGAATAGCGAACTAATACTTAGTATGTGTTGGACAGTTTTCGCGATTCTGTGGAAATTTGAGATGATTAAATATGGAGGTACGTTTGCACTGGATTGTTATTCCCTCTCATGCAGTTTGTTTGGTGACTGCTTCTGCACATTTTACGCCTTTATTTAGTTGAGAGAAGATCGATTGTGGTGTGTGCATCTAGTGTGTGGAAGACATATTTGCCGGTTCTCTAGACATGAGAAACACTTTAGTTGACCTTGCAAATTATAGGGATGATCTGGAATCTACTACCTCACCGACATTGGTATTCGAGAGTGGAAATATCAGTTTCCTCTATTTGTTTCGAGTTGCCGAGTAAATGTCTTCACATACGTGACAAGTTTCTAGGTAGTCAGTGGTTTACAGCACACCCCTCCTAGCTAAAGATTAAGGTTTGTAGAGAAATAATTTCCAGTCTATATCTTGGGAATTACATTGCGTGAGCAATTGGTTGGACGCTACCCAGTGCTTGATATCGAGAAGTACTGCGAAAATGGTATAATATTATGGCGAACCATGTGAAAATACTTGTGTTCTTGTAATCCCCGAGTCTGGTGATATGTGTAGAAAAACGAGCAAGCAAGGAATCAGGTTCGGACCAGAAACAGTAACGTGTTTGTGTTGAGTGGAAACGAGCCCGAATTTGTAGAACAGTTCTGAGAGCGACACTGGTCTGCTGAGGGTGCTCTGGTCGCATACTGGGGGTGGATGACTTGTGATCATTGGCTGTGGGAAAATATCTAGTGCTGTGAGGAGTATATATGGTACTATCTGTCTTCAAGGTATATGTATGAATGATGTGAAAGGGATGATTTTGTTTGGTGCAGGATACGAATTGTATGTTTACTACATCGACACTGTACGTGGTGATATACTGCTGGGCTGGAGATCGGTTTCGTGCACTAATATTCAAGCTCCTGTCCTTGGTAGGAGAGCAGTGTAATTGAGTAGGAGTCTTTCTGTACTTGACGACATGTATGGTAGTTTGTAAGATTTAATTGCCAGTGCAATATGGCGATCTGTGTAAAATAACTGCTGAAAGTCTTGTCTGCAGAAGGAAAGAAGGCGGATGGTGCTTTGATACTGGCGGCATCAGTAATTCGGCAGGTAAATTCCATAAGAGCCAATCATAATGCTCGATTCATTCATATCCTTTGTGCTGGGCTATAGGAGCCTCTACAAAAGCGGAGGGAACGTTTGTGAGTGTTGGAAGCATGAAGCGTAACACATTATGGACTGGATACCACGCTAGGTCCTTGAGAAAGGCTGCATTCGACGTTATTCTGCGCTATTTTCGTAAACAGGTTCTGTTAGGGCAAGAATTTCTGTGTATACAAGCTGAGACATTAAGAAAGCGAGTGTTAACTATTGCTGGAACACTATACAATTTCCGCGAGATCGACTCAGTTCTCATTTTTACATAGTAATGTGATATCAGTATAAGATTGAGAACCTTGTCAGATGCGCTTGCAACAGTTTGCAGCTATGCGCGCACACTTTGTGGCGTTGCGTCAGTCACTCTGGGCAGTTAAGCACGGTTAGATGTGTATCTCATGTTGCACTAGGAGCAATGCACCCTGTGCTACTCTATCATCAATGGTAAAAACACATGCTGCCCGGAGGCATCTTCCATATGATATTGGCGTGAGTGTGCCTTGGAGTTCTGTGATGTCAGTGTAACACTAACTCTATACTCAGAAATAGAAACAACATTCACCTGCATCTGGTGGCGACTCGTGGCAGTGATGGTGCGTGTACCCCTGGAGCAACTGCACTCCCGCACAGTCACGTCAGCAATAGTGTCTAGGTGAACACGTATTTCGAGAGGGATTTCTCAGGTATCAAGTATGAAAGGGATGTCGTCACCTGATGCTTGAGGGCAGCTGTGTGTGTTTTGACAGCTGAAGGATGCGTCACTGTGCTGGGGCTGCCTGTAGCCTCTTGTGCTGCCTAGTGGACAGGTGGTGGCAGAGGGTGCTTGAGCGCATTGATTTTGTGTCTATTGCATTATTTTACGAGCAGGTCTGTAGGCTGTACTATATGTTATTTGGACAGTTTACGAGACGATTTCATGCCTGCACATCAGTGTACTGCATTATTTAGGAGGAGTTTGCATGTCTGTGCTGAAATTATTTCGGTAAATTAGGAGTTATTTGTGTGTTTGGAGAGCGTTATTTATAAGTAGTTCACAGGTCTGCAGACTGTGTATTGTGACCCCAAGCACATCAGGGCGAGTGTTTTGTGTCAGTGTGATAAATATACCTATCTCTAAATAAAATGTCCCAAAGTAAAAAGAGTACACACTTTCCTTACTCTCCCCAGCAGCCCAGGGAAGGCTGAGTCCTGTTCGCGCCATTTTCCCCCATCAAATCACCATCTTGGATTACGTCACATGAGGGATGGCAGGACGCTCTGGTGGCAGTACTATGTACTAGGTCAGCTGGACTCTAGACCTTGTGGTGGAGAGGCTTCCCGCAGAATAAAGACTCATGTCCAGCATAGGCAGAGTCCTTTTCCCACCATTTCCCCTACCATCTTGGGTTACAATGTGAAATGGAAGACAGCGCGGTCAGGTGGTGGTACTGTGTACTAGATCTAGACTTTGTGGTGTACACACTGTTTGCAGCCATCTTGGATAACGGTACTTGCATCATCAGCTGACATTATAGCTTCCATCTTGGATTATGTCACGGAATAGATGACAGTGCCCTCTGGTGGTGGTACTGTGTACTGGGTCAGTTGGAGTGCGGACCTCCTGGCGAACACACTGGATGGTGGTGCTGTCTCTAATTGTTTAAATAAAGACTGGTGCATGATTTCGACAGTTGGCGATTAACAAGCATGTTTGCAGAGTCTTTTAGATGGATTATTATTTTGACAATTTATGAGTTGTTTGTCTCTTTGGACGTAAATGCATTGCATTATTTACGAGTGGTTTGCATGTCTGTAGGCTGCACAATGTGTTATTTTGAGAGTTTACAATTAGCAAGCGTGTGTGTAGAGTGTTATACATGAGTTATTTAGGAGCAGTTTGCAGGTCTGTATGCTGTGTGGCATGTCAGGGAGTGTGTTCTGTATCACTGTGATAAATATACTCCATCCCTAAATAAATTGTTCCAAAATAAATAAAGTACACTCCTTCCTCTGTCCAGCAGCCCAGTGTAGGCTGAGTCCTTTTCCCACCAATCCCTAGGAGGAGGTGGCGGTTGGGTGACTTAGGTTAGTGGAGGTAGCCCAATTGTCCTTTCTTTCTCACCATTTTTTTATCTTAGTAGAGATATGCAAATTGACCTTTCTTTACCATCAAAATTCAAACTTGGCGTCAGTTCCCAGGAAGAGATGGTGGTCGGATGACCTAAGTTAGTGGAGGTAGTCTAAGTGACCTATCTTCCCAAGATTTTCTTAGGTTAGTAGAGATAACTGTGGTGTGATGCATTATTATGTTGGAATTTGAGCTTCCCGCCATTTTTCTGTGGGAGGGGAGTGGGGTTAGGTTATAGGAGGTAGCCCGATTGAACTGTCTTCCCACCAAAATTCAAACTTCTCGCCAAAAGCCGCCATCTTAGATGACATCACAGCCGCCATCTTGGATGACGTCATCGCCTCCATCTTGGATAACGGTACTTTGGGATTGTGTCCCCCTTCCCCCAATACTTTCGTGTTCCAGTCGACACCTATAAACGCCATGCCATTTCTTGCTAAGATACGATGGACTAGTGCTATGAGCTACACTGTGGAGCGAAGTTATGCAGCCATGAAAGTGACCTCTCCTAAATCTGTCCAGACTGAAACCATTGTTGTCTCCAGATCCCGTTGGGTGGGTAGGTCAAGATGTCATTGAATTATTGTACGACTAAATTAAGCTGTTGAGCCATCAAAGCAGTAATGCACCATATTTCGAAGTTTGAAAGTTTCATTTGGCTGTAGGTGAGTCTCTGACAAGAGGACTACATCGATCTTGTGTCGGCCAATGAAATATTGTAGATTATGTTTGTTATTGCGAACTCCAGAAGTATTCCATAGACAGATGCGAAGATCCTTTGTATGTGTGGCTATGACATTAGTCTGAGCCCTCAAGCTGAGCCAATGCTTCCACCTGTATAACTATCTTACATAGCTTGTCTGTAGCTGCCATCTTCTTTTCCCCAGCTGTGATGAGTTTGTATTGAATGTTCTGGCTGCTAAGAAATTTGAGAACAGGTGTCAGCTCCATTAGCGCAGCATCCACATCCTTGGCTCGAACTGCCCTCATTTTTGAATGGTATTTGTTACACTGTAGTCCCTGCAGTGGTTAAACAAACAGTCATCCCTCCCATGTTGTGGTTGCAGTCCACATATAGTCCTGTGGTGGCGGACGGGCGGCCGTTTGATCAGCCAGGTGAACCGTGTCAGCCATTATAAATTTCACACTATCGGGAACCCCTCTGTGGTTCTGCAGGACGTGAGCCTAATGGGCGAAGCCTCTTGAGAACTTTCTGAAATTCGCTACAGCCCTTCCAAGAAGCTGCATGTGGGGCCTGGAAACCTGCATGTTTAGGAGTTGACCTTGGAGGTGGAGTGCATTCAGTACTGGGGTGCATGGCCTCACATTTAACCAAGTATGCCGGTAGCCGACAATAATTAGATGTGTGTGTCATACATTAACAATGTTTACACGTGGACTGTTCTTTGTGGGAGTGGTAATCCTTCACCTGCACTGTCGTCAACAGAACATAGCGGATTCCATAGATGGTATCAGATACATCCCCCTTTGGTAGTGTCACAGCTGTGACTGGTGATTTCCCTGCTTCTTACATTTGAACTGGTATACATCATTTATGGTAAAGCCTTGCTCTTGTAGGTTTTTGTGCACTTCCATCATAGTAGCTGAAGGTGGTAAATCTTTGACCACCACCTTCATATCCCTGCTGGTGACATCCTGGTAAGAGTGAAATTGTAATGGTTGATTCTTGCAAAAGTCGAGCACCTTCTGGTAATTCTTGAGGGTGTTATCGTAGAATTTTGCACCACGTCCTATGTATGCAGCTTTTAAACCACCAGAAATATGTTCCTTAAGGTCGCGACACAGCTTAACATGTTTGGCACAGTTGTAAATCACTGTCGGTAGTATCTTCGTCGCGTTTGGGATGAATGGAGGTGAGGGTGGCGGGTCGCTAGTCATAGGCTCCTACGCTGACTCTCCAGCTTAGGTGTCATATTTGTTTATAATGACAAGCATTGGTTGCACAGCTCGTCTTCCTGTGGTGAACAGACTGAAATCCCTCATTAGCCACAGTGTCAACAAAAGTTTGGCAATCCATAGAGCCACCATCTGTATTCGTTTCTTACGAGAACCTGTTGCTGTCGCTCCATGGAGTCCATGGAGTTCAACAACGATAATTCCCCAGGATCATCGTCTGTGTCCTCCTGCAGCAGTTGTTGTATATGACGTACCTATTCTAAAGCTTCTTTGCGATGAGATCAGTGATCTTCACACTTTTCCTCCCGGTGTTTGGCCTTTGTGTCTGGTATAGATCTAGCCTTCATGCTTTGTTTCGTGGTGTCATGCTGCAGTTGTGATACATTGTCACCCACTGTAGTGTTCGATATGATGGCTGTGATGTGAGCCATGTCGTCATAAAATGGGGAACCAATAACAGCCTACAATCGCCTTCACACTTCCACCAATGCGTCCACAAGAAAGACAGTTGATCAGGCACTTCCATGAAATCGTTTGCAAGCACACCAAAAACATTATAAATGACTAAAGACGTACGCTTCGGTAAGAACTCTTTGATACTATCGAAAACTCTGCTTGACACCACTTCTTCTTTTTCCTTTTTGCATTTCAGTTCCGCATTTGGGGCTGGCTGGCAGCAGCATAGGCGCTGCTCTTCAGCCGAGAGACAGGAAGTACATAACAGGGAGACATTTAAAACAACATAAATGAGAAAATATCTCAGAACCTAGATGTAAAAAGGTGGAGCATTATGGAAGAGAGTGTAGGAAAGGGGATGACTGTAAAAATGGGCATAGAAATCTAAAAAAGAATATTACACGAAAAACCACACTCTATAACGATTAGGACACAAGGCGAAGTACAGCCAAAGGATAAAGTCAAGCACGCAGTTAAAACCACAGCACTTGACATCACTGTAGATTCTCACCAAACATAACACTGAAATAGCACACTGATGACGAAGAACAACCTGGGAGGATCTGCGAGCGCTATGGTCGCAGGTTCAAATCCTGCCTCGGGCACGGATGTGTGTGATGTCCTTAGGTTAGTTAGGTTTAAGTAGTTCTCAGTTCTAGGGGACTGATGACTTCAAAAGTTAAGTCCCATAGTGCTCAGAACCATTTGAACCATTTTTTGGAGGATCTGCCAGGGGTAGGGATACGAGGGAGAAGGGAAGAAAGGGGGAAGGAGAGGTGCCAGAGTGGGAGAGAGAAAGGGAGACGGTACGGGGGCGCTCCAGAGGAGGCCAGGGAGGGAAAGACAGTGGAGGAAAACAGCAGAGGAGAGCTTGCAGAGACTCAGGAGGGGGGATAAGGAAGAGAAACCGTTCTGTGAGAAGGAGGGGAGGGGAAGGGGGCCCTTGGGAGGGGAGGGGACAAGGCCAGGCTACAGTTGGCAGGAAGGGTAGACGTCATGGTGCAGTTCATCATCCAGGAGGGGGATGTACTGGAAATTGTCCTGATGAAGGGAGGGAGGGTGTGGAGGTGGAGTGTAAGAGGGATACGGTGATAGAGGCACAGCAATGGGCAGAGATTGGAGAGGAAGGAGGACACATGGGGGTGGGGGGATCAAGCCTGCAAACAGTGTAAAGGATGCAGATAAGTTGGAGAAAAAGGAGGAGGTGGGGGAAGGGGATGAGATCGTACAGGAGCTGTGTGGAGGACGGAAGGCGTATATTGAAGGCCAGGCGGAGTGCATGGCATTCAAAGATTTGGAGGGCCTTATAAAAGCGATGGGTGGGGGTGGGGGGGGATGAGGGTGGGATGCAGAGATCCAGCAATGCTGGCATAACAGAGGACAGGAGGTATGAGGGATTTATAGATGTGGAGGATGGTGGAAGGATGCAATCTCTGTGTCCAGCTGGATAGGAGTTTCAGGAGGCAGAGGCGGGTATGGGCTTCTGCTGGATAGCTTGAGAGCACTTCTTTTTTTTTTCTTTATTGAATATCAATGTCCCATATGGTGCTGACGTTCATGGATTCTCCACTGGATTCCTGGTTTCCTGCCAGCTGTGACTCTTCTCATAACTGAGTCAGGACCAAGCAGAAAAAGCGTTGGTGACAAAATACAGTCACATGATCTGTCAAGACCCATGTTACTTTGTGGCAGTTGCGATGTGGAAACAGTGTACTTCTAATGACTGGGTCATGCTCAGCACTGAAAAATAGATCACATACCCGTAAAATATATACAGGGTGTTTCAAAAATGACCGGTATATTTGAAACGGCAATAAAAACTAAACGAGCAGCGATAGAAATACACCGTTTGTTGCAATATGCTTGGGACAACAGTACATTTTCAGGCAGACAAACTTTCGAAATTACAGTAGTTACAATTTTCAACAACAGATGGCGCTGCGGTCTGGGAAACTCTATAGTATGATATTTTCCACATATCCACCATGCGTTGCAATAATATGGCGTAGTCTCTGAATGAAATTACCCGAAACCTTTGACAACATGTCTGGCGGAATGGCTTCACATGCAGATGAGATGTACTGCTTCAGCTGTTCAATTGTTTCTGGATTCTGGCGGTACACCTGGTCTTTCAAGTGTCCCCAGAGAAAGAAGTCACAGGAGTTCATGTCTGGCGAATAGGGAGGCCAATCCACGCCGCCTCCTGTATGTTTCGGATAGCCCAAAGCAATCACACGATCATCGAAATATTCATTCAGGAAATTAAAGACGTCGGCCGTGCGATGTGGCCGGGCACCATCTTGCATAAACCACGAGGTGTTCACAGTGTCGTCTAAGGCAGTTTGTACCGCCACAAATTCACGAAGAATGTCCAGATAGCGTGATGCAGTAATCGTTTCGGATCTGAAAAATGGGCCAATGATTCCTTTGGAAGAAATGGCGGCCCAGACCAGTACTTTTTGAGGATGCAGGGACGATGGGACTGCAACATGGGGCTTTTCGGTTCCCCATATGCGCCAGTTCTGTTTATTGACGAAGCTGTCCAGGTAAAAATAAGCTTCGTCAGTAAACCAAATGCTGCCCACATGCATATCGCCGTCATCAATCCTGTGCACTATATCGTTAGCGAATGTCTCTCGTGCAGCAATGGTAGCGGCGCTGAGGGGTTGCCGCGTTTGAATTTTGTATGGATAGAGGTGTAAACTCTGGCGCATGAGACGATACGTGGACATTGGCGTCATTTGGACCGCAGCTGCAACACAGCGAACGGAAACCCAAGGCCGCTGTTGGATCACCTGCTGCACTAGCTGCGCATTGCACTCTGAGGTTGCCGTACGCGGTCGCCCTACTTTTCCAGCACGTTCATCCGTCACGTTCCCAGTCCGTTGAAATTTTTCAAACAGATCCTCTATTGTATCGCTTTTCGGTCCTTTGGTTACATTAAACCTCCGTTGAAAACTTCGTCTTGCTGCAACACCACTGTGTTCTAGGCGGTGGAATTCCAACACCAGTAAAATCCTCTGTTCTAAGGAATAAACCATGTTGCCTACAGCACACTTGCACGTTGTGAACAGTACATGCTTACAGCAGAAAGACGACGTACAGAATGGCGCACCCACAGACTGCGTTGTCTTCTATATCTTTCACATCACTTGCAGCGCCATCTGTTGTCGAAAATTGTAACTACTGTAATTTCAAAAGTTTGTCTGCCTGAAAATGTGCTGTTGTCCCAAGCATATTGCAACAAACGGTGTATTTCTATCGCTGCTCGTTTAGTTTTTATTGCCGTTTCAAATATACCGGTCATTTTTGAAACACCCTGTATTTTGACACTCTATGCTAAATGTCAGACATAAGAAAGGAGAGGATGTTGGAAATGAGCATCACCTTGTTTCGACTGAGTTCAGGTTGAGGAAAAGGATGTGGCAAGATTTTTTCCTGGTTACCAAGAATCTTCCACCAGCCATATTAAGAGACTGTGCTGCTGTCACCCAATCACAGAGAGGAAATAGAAAGGAAAGGATTTTAAAATGGATGTTGTGAAACAAACTTTGTTTGGACCCTCGGTGGAGACTTGCCCAACTTGGGAGATCCTGCAAGCAGTTACCCCACGCAGACTGTATTTAGTTAAAGTAGTGTCTTCTGAATCATAAGTGTACATAATGGTAACGAATAGGTTTGTTAACCATGGTTTGAACAATTACAACGGAAGTTTGTGACCATGATCAAATTGGTTTAGTGCACTGACCTTTGTATCAATTAACCCAAATGAGCAGTTGAATTAATATCTTTAGTAATGGACCAGTTTGTGTGAATGACAGAATTGCGATTTATAAGTGGAGTACGTGTGTCTTCAACCTGTTACGGACAGTATAAACCTAAAATAATGAAATTTAATTTCCAATTTTTTTCATTTCATGATCTCCCTGTAATATGGCACTGTACTTTAATATTTTATCAGTTACCATATTTGTTTATGGAACACAAGACATATGATGAACAGATGTAAGCCTCTCAGCCAATGAATTATCCAGTGGTTGAAACTGGTATATTACAAAGATTACTTCTGGGAGCACCTCTGCGTAGCCAGCTCAGGTGAAACATAGCTCCAGCTATTTTGTAATAACTACCACGCTGCATCTATCAAGTTTTAGAGTTACACTGCAAGGTAAAACCTCTTCTGCAGCTGTGCGAATTTGGTGATATTTTTTATGACAGCTGGCATCCACGTAACTGGGCTAGTTGGTTAATCTGCCAGACGCTATCGAAGGGAGGCACCAAGTTTAATTATCAGCTCAAAAAAAGTTAAGCAGCAACTGTGAAACTTGATGATCATGTTAGCCTTCTCTATATATCGACCCTTCAATATGACACACTTTTTCCAATGATGGGTGACTTCCTGGCGACATTCCACCTCGAAATTCACCTCGTCGTCATTCTGACCTGCCAGATAATGATTTCGTCATCAGAGGAACGAGGAAGAAGCCACTGGGTGTCATATCAGAAGAACATGGGCTCTAGAAACTACCTCAAAGAAGCAGCATGTGCGACTGTGTCCTGTGGAAAATGAACTGGGTCGTTGTGGATCAAAACCACCTACAGCAGTCTGCTAAATCTACTTACACACTCCTGAAACCACCGTTAGTGGGGAGGATTGCGTGCCTCAGTGATACCGATAGTCGTACCGTATGTTCAAACACAACGGAGGGGTATCTGTTGAGAGGCCAGACAAACGTATGATTCCTGAAGAGGGGCAGCAGCCTTTTCAGTGGTTGCTGGGGCAACAGTCTGAATGATTGACTGATCTGGCCTTATAACATTAACTAAAACGACCTAGCTGTGCTGGTACTACGAACGGCTGAAAACAATGGGAAACTACAGCTGTAATTTCTCTTGGGAGCATGCAGCTCTACTGTATGGTTAAATTATGATGGCATCCTCTTGGGTAAAATATTCCGAAGGTAAAATACTCTCCCATTCGGATCTCCAGGCGGGTAATACTCTGGTGGATGTCGTTATCAGGAGAAACAAAACTGGCGTCCTATGGATTGGAGTGCGGAATGTCAGATCCTTCAATCGGGCAGATAGGTTATAAAATTTAAAAAGGGAAATGGGTAGGTTAAAGCTAGATATAGTGTGAATTAGTGAAGTTCGGTAGCAGGAGGAACAGGATTTTTGTTCAGGTGAACACAGAGTTATACAGTATATACAAAATCAATTAGGGGTAATGCAAGAGTAAGTTTAATAATGAATAACAAAACAGGAACACAGTTAAACTACACTCCTGGAAATGGAAAAAAGAACACCGTGAATTCATCGTCCCATGAAGGGGAAACTTTATTGACACATTCCTGGGGTCAGATACATCAAATGAACACACTGACAGAACCACAGGCACATAGACACAGGCAACAGAGCATGCACAATGTCGGCACTAGTACAGTGTATATCCACCTTTCGCAGCAATGCAGGCTGCTATTCTCCCATGGAGACGATCGTAGAGATGCTGGATGTAGTCCTGTGGAACGGCTTGCCATGCCATTTCCACCTGGCGCCTCAGTTGGACCAGCGTTCGTGCTGGACGTGCAGACCGCGTGAGACGACGCTTCATCCAGTACCAAACATTCTCAATGGGGGACAGATCCGGAGATCTTGCTGGCCAGGGTAGTTGACTTACACCTTCTAGAGCACGTTGGGTGGCACGGGATACATGCGGACGTGCATTGTCCTGTTGGAACAGCAAGTTCCCTTGCCGGTCTAGGAATGGTAGAACGATGGGTTCGATGACGGTTTGGATGTACCGTGCACTATTCAGTGTCCCCTCGACGATCACCAGTGGTGTACGGCCAGTGTAGGAGATCGCTCCCCACACCATGATGCCGGGTGTTGGCCCTGTGTGCCTCGGTCGTATGCAGTCCTGATTGTGGCGCTCACCTGCACGGCGCCAAACACGCATACGACCATCATTGGCACCAAGGCAGAAGCGACTCTCGTCGCTGAAGACGACACGTCTCCATTCGTACCTCCATTCACGCCTGTCGCGACACCACTGGAGGCGGGCTGCACGATGTTGGGGCGTGAGCGGAAGACGGCCTAACGGTGTGCGGGACCGTAGCCCAGCTTAATGGAGACGGTTGCGAATGGTCCTCGCCGATACCCCAGGAGCAACAGTGTCCCTAATTTGCTGGGAAGTGGCGGTGCGGTCCCCTACGGCACTGCGTAGGATCCTACGGTCTTGGCGTGCATCCGTGCGTCGCTGCGGTCCGGTCCCAGGTCGACGGGCACGTGCACCTTCCGCCGACCACTGGCGACAACATCGATGTACTGTGGAGACCTCACGCCCCACGTGTTGAGCAATTCGGCGGTACGTCCACCCGGCCTCCCGCATGCCCACTATACGCCCTCGCTCAAAGTCCGTCAACTGCACATACGGTTCACGTCCACGCTGTCGCGGCATGCTACCAGTGTTAAAGACTGCGATGGAGCTCCGTATGCCACGGCAAATTGGCTGACACTGACGGCGGCGGTGCACAAATGCTGCGCAGCTAGCGCCATTCGACGGCGAATACCGCGGTTCCTGGTGTGTCCGCTGTGCCGTGCGTGTGATCATTGCTTGTACAGCCCTCTCGCAGTGTCCGGAGCAAGAATGGTGGGTCTGACACACCGGTGTCAATGTGTTCTTTTTTCCATTTCCAGGAGTGTACTATGAACAGCATAGTGAACGCATTATTGTAGGCAAGATAGATCTG
Source organism: Schistocerca serialis cubense (assembly GCF_023864345.2). Taxonomy (NCBI): domain Eukaryota; kingdom Metazoa; phylum Arthropoda; class Insecta; order Orthoptera; family Acrididae; genus Schistocerca; species Schistocerca serialis. The sequence continues at coordinate 398,050,585 of NC_064640.1, read as the reverse complement.
AAACTCACACTCATCACAATAGTACAAGTTTATATGCCAACTAGCTTCGCAGATGAGGAGGAGATAGAGGAAATGTTTGATGACATAAAAGAAATTATTCAGATAGTAAGGGAGACGAAATCTAAATAGCCATGGGGACTGGAATTCGACAGTAGGAAAAGAAAGTGTGGCAAAAGAAGTAGGTGAATATGAACTGGGGCAAAGGAACAAAAGAGGAAGCTCTCTGGCAGAATTTTGCACAGAACATCATTTAATCATAGCTAACACGTGGTTTAAGAATCATGAAAGAAGGCTGTATACGTGGAAGAGACCTGGAAGGTTTCATGTTGGTTATATAATGGTAAGGTAGAGATTTCGAAACCAGGTTTTAAATTGTAAGACATTTCCAGGCGAAGATGTGCACTCTGACCACAATTATGAATTGCAGATTAAATGGCTCTGAGCACTATGCGACTTAACTTCTGAGGTCATCAGTCGCCTAGAACTTAGAACTAATTAAACCTAACTAACCTAAGGACATCACACACATCCACGCCCGAGGCAGGATTCGAACCTGCGACCGTAGCGGTCACGCGGTTCTAGACTCAAGCGCCTAGAACCCCACGGCCACACTGGTCGGTTGCAGATTAAAACAGGAGAAACTGCAAAGAGGTGATAATTTAAGGAGATAGGACCTTGATAAACTGAAAGAACCAGAGATTTTAGAGAGTTTCCGAGTGAGCATTAGGAAACGACTGACAAGAACAGGGGAGAGGAATACAGTAGAAGAAGATTGGGTAGCTTTGAGAGACGAAATTGTGAAGGCAGCAGAGGAAAAAGTAGATAAAAAGACTAGGGCTAGTAGAAATCCTTTGGTAGCACAAGAAGTATTGAATTTAATCGATGAAAGGAGAAAATACAAAAATTCAATGAACGAGGCAGGCGGAAGGTAATAAAAACATCTAAAAAATGACATCAACAGAAAGTGTAAAATGGCTAAGCAGGAATGGCTAGAGGACAATTGTAAGGATGTAGAAGCATATATCACAAGGGGTGCGATAGATACTGCCTACAGGGAAATTAAAGAGGCCATTGGGGAAAAGAGAAGTAGTTGTATGAATATCAAGAGCTCAGATGGTAAACCAGTCCTACGCAAAGAAGGGAATGCAGAATGCTGGAAGGGGTATATAGAGAGTCTATACAAGGGAGATGTACTTGAGGGCAATATTATGGAAGTGGAAGACATCATAGATGAAGATGAGAAGAGAGGTATGATACTGCACAAAGAATTTGTCAAAGCACTGAAAGACTTAAGTCGAAATAAGGCACCAGGAGTAGACACCGTTCTGTTAGAGCTACTGATAGCTTTGGGAGAGCCAGTCTTGACGAATCTCTTCCATCTGGTGAGCAAGATGCATGGGACAGGCGAAATACCCGCAGAATTCAAGAAGAACATAGTAATTCCAAATCCAAAGAAAGATGGTGCTGACAGACGTGAAAATTACAGAACTATCAGTTTAATAAGTCACGGTTGCAAAATACTAACACGAATCAGAAGAATGGAAAAACTGGTAGAAGTCGACCTCGGGAAAGATCAGCTTGGATTCAAGAGATATGTAGGAATATGCGCGGGAATACTGACCCTGTGACTTCTTATAGGAGAAAGGAAAGATAAACCTACGTTTTTAGCATTTGTAGACTTAGAGAAAGCTTTTGACAATACTGACTGGAATACTCTCTTTCAAATTCTAAAGGTGACAGGGGTAAAATACAGGGAGCGAAAGGCTATTTACAATTTGCACAGAAACCAGATGGCAGTTATAAGAGTGAAGGGCATGAAAGGGAAGCAGTGGTTGAGAAGGGAGTGAGACATGGTTGTGCCCTACCACCGAAGTTATTGAGCAAGCAGTAAAGGAAACAAAAGAACAATTTGGAGTAGGAATTAAAGTCCAGGAAGAAGAAATAAAAACTTTGAGGTTCACTGATGACATTGTAATTCTGCCAGAGACAGCAAAGGACTTGGAGGAACAGTTGAATGGAATGGACAGTGTCTTGAAAGGAGGATATAAGATGAACATCAACAGAAGGAAAACCAGGATAATGGAATGTAATCGAATTAAATCAGGTGACGCTGAAGGATTTAGATTAGGAAATGAGACACTTAAAGTAGTAGATGAGTTTTACTATTTGGGAAACAAAATAACTGATGATGGGCGAAGTAGGGAGGCTATAAAATGTGGACTGGGAATGGCAAGAAAAGCACTTCTGAAGAAGAGAAATTTGTTAACATCGATTATAGGTTTAAGTTTCAGGAAGTCATTTCGGAAAGTATTTGTATGGAGTGTATCCATCCGTGGAAGTGAAACATGGACGATAAACAGTTTAGACAAGAAGAGAATAGAAACTATTGAGATGCTGCAGAAGAATACTGAAGATTAGATAGGTTGATCACGTGACTAACGAGGAGGTACTGAATGGAATAGGGCAAAAAAGGAATTTGTGGTACAACCTGACTAGAAGAAGGAATTGGTCGGTAGGACACATTCTGAGACATCAAGGGATCGCAAATTTAGTACTGGAGGGAAGTGTAGGGGTAAAAATCATAGAGGGAGACCAAGAAGTGAATACAGTAAGCAGATTCAGAAGGATGTAGGTTGCAGTAGTTACTCGGAGATGAAGAGGCTTGCACAGGATGGAGTTGAATGGAGAGGTGCATCAGACAAGTCTTTAGACTGAAGACCACAACAGGGCAACAACAACATTATTACATCGTACACAATACTACTTACCATTACCACAACTACTTCTACTACAAATAAAAACTACACCTACCAGCAAATATATGTCTACTGGTGCTATCGTGTCTGTTACATTCCACAATGCACTCCATTGCTTCCCGGTCCATTGGCAAACCCCGCTAGTTGCTTGGGCGCTGTGGAGGGTGCTGTGGTTGCATCTGCCTTTTCCGTAGTTTGTCGGCTCCCTGGTTGATGGGGACGACTTCCCTGTTCTGAGGGAGCATTGTTGTTGCCGATGAGGATCGCAGCTACACGCCGGCCTGCTTCAGCTCGGTACCAGTTCCTTCGGTGGCGAGACACGGACAGCGACTGCGTTTCTATTCTGGTGTTGTTGCGATCTCCGTGCATGTGGTTTTAGTTGTACGCCTGCCGCAACTGTTCATATCAGCTGTCTTCGTTATGTTGCTTCTGGATCCCCAGTCGCAATACCTGATAGAGCACTAGATGGGGATTGATTGATAAGATATCGCGCTACCTAAACCTTTCTTGAAATAGCGTCGGCAATATTGACCAACATCAGTCATTCTGTCTTGCAACGCAGTATCTGCTCGACATCGAGTCTTTTGTGTCGACTCAGTGTTGCTGATCAATACCAGCAGCATCGGCATGCAGTGGATATCCCCAGGCTGTGCGTTGCGAACTGTCTTTTTTGACACAGGGACACTCGGAGGTTTGTCTTCGACCAGTTCGATGCCAGTATGCAGGCTAAGGTCCATGACCCGTCAAGAAATGTCTCAGTCCTCTTGTAGGATTTAGGTGCCACATTCCCAGTTCCTTTTTTAAAGTATTTTTGGGAGAAAACCACAGGTACGTCTCACTGTTTGGGCATCATCCCATCTTTTCTGCCGTAGGTGGAGGATCCGATTGTGAATTTGCTGCTTGCTTGAGGCCCATTTTCCTATCAAATCCAGCGAATGAGGGAAGATAGTTCCTTTTCAAAGGAACGATCCCAACATTTGCCTTAAGCATTTCAGAGAAACCACTCAAAACCGCTGTATTCCCAAATTATGGTTATGAATACCACGCTACTCTGTCGGTGTCGTCGGAGGAATCAGTTATTTAGATGTGTCATCGCTGGAAAAGGTGAAAAATAGGGAAATTTACCATTGGCTCATAAAATTCTGATTAAAAAGAAAGCAAGACATAATTATCGATAAATGGCGTTCAGCACTGTTAAATGAACGATGGGAACCTCAGTGTAAGCGTGACAGGACCAAAATTGACTTAAATTTTCATGAATTATTTGTATGAACGTTTGATGTACAGTGCAAGAAAGGTTTCGTTGCAATTTTTCTTTTTGAAAGTAAGAGTCATCATAGAAAAGAAAAGGGCATTGTGAAATATTGCATACACATGCATAATTTCCAATGACTAGGACTCAGAATGTCGTTATGGTGCAGTGTTGCCACCGCCAACTGTTCTAACGACAGGAAAGGTTCGCAGTTGTGCTAAAATTAACGAAAAAACAGAGATTAAGCAAAGCTGAAGTGCGCTTTCAGCTTTCGTCCTAATTGCACTCTCAACTGATGTCAGCATTGAACATCAAAGTAAATCGTGAAATGTTAGATAGTCAATTAGAACCCGTAACCAACAGACAGATTATATCTCGTATTTCTTCTTTCGATGCAACGTGCTCCGCACTAGCTGGAGCAACGACGGATGATCTCCGACGGAATGTGAAAGGACCGCAATGGAATGGGACGAGAGCGTTCCTTTGCATAGCAAAATAATTAATACCCTCTTCCACACACTTTACAGTGATTTTCAGAGAAAATATATATCAGTTGCCCCACCCCTTTCAAAACATTTTTATACGAATGTAGAGCTCCAGTATTTCAAACGGATTGCTGCTGTGATGGACTTATACCACTGGCCAAAAGAAAAAGGGAAGAGAACATACAGCGCGTATGAAAGTATATAGGCAGTAATATTTATCTCATAACGGCAGTACGTGCAGTAAATAATAGCACAAAGAATCATCTATTGCCAGCTTTACAACAGCTTGCGAAGGAAACTTACATGCGAACAGCGTTAGTTAGAACCAACGGCTTTCACAGATGTTTTAATAATCGAAGACACAGCTTTATCTGAAAAAATGGATGAAATTAAGTTAGATGGGGCCAAGGCGCCAGTTATCATCATCAGAATCAGTCGTTTGACATTGAATGATAGATACAGACGTCTTCTAGGCTTTTCCATGAAGGGGGGGTTGGGTTGGGTTGTTTGGGGAAGACCAGACAGCGAGGTCATCGGTCTCATTGTATTAGTGAAGGACGGGGAAGGAAGTCGGCCGTGCCCTTTCAAAGGAACCATCCCGGCATTTGCCTGGAGCGATTTAGGGAAATCACGGAAAACCTAAATCAGGATGGCCGGACGCGGGATTGAACCGTCGTCCTCCCGAATGCGAGTCCAGTGTGCTAACCACTGCGCCACCTCGCTCGGTCCCATGAAGGGGCCAATATATTTATCATTGAGACTTCCTGGCAGATTAAAACTATGTGCCGGACCGAGACTCGAACTCGGGACCTTAGCCTCTCGGGTGCAAGTGCTCTACCAACTGAGCTACCCAACCACGATTCATGACTCCTCCTCACAGCTTTACTTCTACCTTCCAAAACAATTTACCATTGTTTTCCACGTGTATTCATATGACTCTTCTGATTTTGTATGTGTCACTGATATTGTAGTCAAGCGCTACTATGTTTTTTTTGCGTTGTGTACAGTGCGTTACTTTGGAGCCAGATAGCATTGTTGGTAAATATACACGATACAGCCGCATTAATGTGACGACCCACTACGTTCGACGTCGTCATGCAATAACCACTCATAGATGGAAGCTGGCAGCACTGACAGTAAATGGTACATAAAAAGCGTGTCTGGTGGAGCGCGGAAAACAGTCAAATCGTTGTCGTGGTGGAGAAAGGAAGCGCTTTATCTTGCGTCCTAAAGGGAATGATTCTTGACTTGCAGGCCAAGGGTGGAAGCATTTTCGAAACGCCTAAGTTTGTAAACCGTTCACATGCCACCATAGTTAAGCTCTGATCACCCAGATGAACCAAGCAGCTACCAACACTGTTTACTCAACAACCGTTCAGAGAATGTTGCTGCATATAGGCCCCTGCCATGAGGTCTGTGGTTCAAGTACTCATGCTGTTCATTGGCTATGTGACCTTTTCAGTTGAATAACATTTGACACTCCATTGGACAGATGGCCGTTGGCGTGTATGGCATGAAACGTCTAGAAGCAAACAAAGAGAGTGCGTTGTGGTGTATGGAATGTTTTCATGGTATTACCTGGATGATCTCGTCATACTGGAAGGCACAGTGGATCAACACGCGTATACATCTATCCTTGGGGACCATGTCCACCCCTTCATACAGTTTTTTCTTCCTCGGTACGATGGCATCTATCAGCAGGACAATGCAACTTGTCACACAGCTTACAGGGCACATTCGTGGTTCGAAGAGCACCAGAATGAGTTTATCCATACTTCTGCTGCCATCAAACACTCTGGATTTAAGCCCAGCTGGGAATCTGTGACTCAATCTCGATTGGGTTATTCGCACAGAGAAATCTAGCACAATTGGCCATGACATGGGAGTCGGCATGGATCCACATCCCAGTAAGTACCTTTTCCAGAACGTCACTGACTCTCTTCCTGCTTGTCTCACAGCAGAATGGGCTGCAAAAGGTGGTTATTTAGGCTGTAGACAGATGGTCACATTAATGTGACAGGACAGTGTAGTTGTCAGTTTATTTCCTTCCATGGGCAGCTGGCTCTAAATGTGGGGTAATGCAGTGTTGACTACCTTACCCTATGTGAAAAACTCTGATAACATTTGACCACTAAATGACTCACATCTAGAGGCAGTCATCTCTAGTGAACGCATCGGAGGAACAATGCAGGAATGTATGATGTATATTCAGTCATGGGTGAAGTGGGAGAGCTGCTACTGTTTAGTGATGGGATACAGAGAAGGTGCACTTTGTCTGCAAAACAGCTACTTTTAGAACACTTGTTTAGCCAGTAATGGAATATTACTAAATTGTGATAGATCCATGTCTGGTTGGACTTTCAGGGGATGTCGTGTACATTTAAAAAATTCTGCGGGATTGGTAACAAGTCTGTTATACTCGTGGGATAGCTTCACAGATGTATTAAAAATCTGAAGTGGTAGGTGTATGATTGAATTCGCCTTTTATTTCATGACGATTGTATTATAAAATCTATGGATATTCTGTAGTCGCTCCTGAAAGTGTCTGGAGAGTAAAATAACTGTTTTCACAGAGGGGAGGGTAACAACTTTTCTTTCTATACATTCAATACCTTATTGAAGTTGATGAAACCTTAATCTTTAATACAATGAAAAGTTCCTCTAGTGCGCACCTTACGGCATTCGAGGAGTACCGAAATGTTGATTTTACGTTTCAAAATTCTGTCTTCTTTTAATAGTAAGCGCATGTAGCTCAGTGATAGATATTTTGGAATAACCCTATTCATCCAGATGTACGAAATATCGATTTCGCCAATAATTCGCTGCAGCTATCGCTAATACAGGTAATTTCCAAGAAACGATGCACAGCGATGTCGCGGCCTCACTGCAGGCAATGTATATCGAAAAGTCAACTCTCGATGCGGGAAATGCAAATATTGTTTTCCACTTTCACAACGGAACGTTGTATGAGAGTAGCAGAATGTCGCATGAGAGTAAATATTTCAGTTTTTATATTTTTATGACTGACGAGTATCTGGTAAATCTCTCTTCTGTGAGATTTTTTCCAATTTCCCTAAAAGATGTGTCAAAAGTATGTCGTGATATGGGGAAAAAGGAATGTTACCTACACCAGACAAGGTGTTGTATACAACGACAATGAACCTGATGAGTAAAGTAAGCGATATTATTTTTTTAAATAAATTTCTGTGAGTGAAAAAAGTGTTGTTACCCTCTCCTTTTGAGTGACTTTCTGTTATCATTACATTCGTCTTTTGTCGCCTCTCTTACGAACATCTCGAGAGTAGAGCGTTCGATGCATACCGCTTGTATTGATGCCGCGATTTCGATGTGCACTTTTTCCTGACAATTCGTTGTACTGTACCACGAAAGAACCCTCTGTTGAACAGCTCAGGTTCTGTTCGAGAAGCTATGAAACAATTAGCGGTGGCATAATTTTACGCATGTCTGTGGTAACATCTAGAAAGTAACGAGTCAGCGCAACGCGTTTTCGGTTCAGTGATCCATATCTGTGACAAGCAACAAAGATTAATATTTGAATGCTAATATTTCGTTACACGCATCGTTGGAGACAAGAGCGCGGATTTCGATAGCTGATAGGTGCCTGGCTGCAGAGAGTAGGACAAATCGAGATTTTAAGAGGAATTCGGGTAAGTACGTTGCTCTTATTTTCACATTTACTTCTTTTTGCTTTATTTTTGCAGTAACTGCTTAAAATTAATTTCGGCATGCAGCTATTTTCGAGTGATGAAACTGAACGGCCTTATGGTGCTTACCGATACGTCCATTCAGTGCTATTGTGTGTTATTCCAGAAGTAGTATAAACCGCATATAGGCATATACAGTCGCGTTTCCTACTTCGCAAGTCTGTGCTCGTTGTAGAACATGTGGAACGTAATTCAAATAACAGCACTGTAACGTCAGTTGCGACAGAGGAGCATTCATTTGCGAGCTAAATAGTTATTATTAATAATATGCTACTGCCTACAGTGACGACGGATGAGACTCAAACTCACCACTAGATTTCTGGCAGTTTTTTATGGGCGGATACTGTCTAGCGTTCTCCTGTCATGTCATTGGTAACTTCTCTACGGACATCGGTCTACAGTTGAACTACGGATACAGAACTTTGAAAACCTTAAATTATGATGAAAGCCATTCGGCCTGTGTAGGTATTGCACCAAACTCGCCCATAATTTCCATCTGTGTGAATACAATGTGGAATTCTCAGGCACCAATATCTTACCGTTGCCAAGAATACAAAGGGGAACGAGTACTACATTCGGCTTAAATATATTGTTGACGTTAGATGGTAATAATCACTATGGTAACGACGCAAAAGGTTACGAGACGAGATCTCAGCAAAAGTAACATCCCTCGTTTTCATTTTGGGGCATGTCTTATAAATGGCGTGACGACTTTTGCCCAACATGCACGCAGGAGAAACCGGATAATACTGTAGTTATCTCCCATTTGAAGTAGTGCAGCTTTAATAGAGACAAATTGCGAAAGGTATCTGATTGCTGTTTATCTGTAACACACTGCCTCGGTTAAAAGTAACGAAGTTTTGCGGATGTGCTTCGTTGTTGATCAAATAGGCAAGGCTTTTGCACTCGACAAGCTAATACGTAGACCTAACTACGGGAAATAGTTTTCAGTGTTCAGGCCATACATTTCACTGACACAAGTGGCCATAACTGTGACCGCTGCAGCAATTAGCTTCTATCTGCAGCTGAATGTTTCAAAATAAATAGTAGTGATGGCACTGGTATATGAGGTACTGGAATTCTATGAGCACAGACCTTCCGTGTCATGGGAAGGCGACGGAGTAGTCAACATGGAGCATCTAAGATGTACTGGTGCAGGTAGCTCACATACTGCAGTTGTTCTAGAATGTTAATTTCGTATCAGCTGACACCATTTGGTTTTTTGCCTGTATTGTGCAGCATATTGTCCATTCAACTCTTATGGGCTGTACCACTTTACAGTTGCCTAGCTGAGTTGATCACTGCTAACGTGTGTTTCAGGATCTCCATTAGCTACATCTGACTACAGTCTAGATAACACTGTGACGGTTGTATTCTAAAAACTCTAGAATGATTCCCTTCAAATGGTCTACCCCTCAATGTTAACATGACTCAGTTTGTTGAGTTTCTCACAGAACATTAAAAACAAGCAGATATTGAAATAAAATGTCCTAATGAAGAAATATTGAGAATTGAGTCTTCCAGATTCCTGGTATTACATATTAATAACTACCTAAACTGGTCATTTTGCATCCTCTATCTGTTGTAAACTGGAGCTACATTGGCCCAATTTCTGCCTGTCTGTTTTGTGGCAGAGAGAAAATTTCAAATACATTTTTTCTAGTACTGTCTCACACTAATACCATTAATTAAGTTATTAAACAAGAAACATCACATCTGTTGCTGCAGTACCATAAAAAATGGACCAGTGTTCCCACACTCAGGGCTACTTTGACCCACTCTGTTATTTCTTAATGAAAAAGTGATAATTTGATGTTGGGACTAAGTAAACTCAATGAATATCTCTACAGTAGACATTCAGGAATATGAGGAACAAATAAAACACTGGATTTTGAAGGTGAGCATAGGGTATACTGAACTTTGTTCAGAAAGTGATACAGTAAACACTCCAGTTTATAGTTTGTTTCATCACTTGACTCACAAATTTTCAAGTTACATGTCACATTATGGTAACTGTCTGGTAAGGGATTAGATTAGATTAGTACTTGTCCCATAGATCATGAATACAACACTTCGTAATGATGTGGAATGTGTCAGGTTAATAAAAGGTGTCTATACAAGATATTACATTACACAAAATATTACATGACACTTAATATTTTAATTTTTTTTGTGGGGCTTGGGGAAATTACACACTTACTATATCCAAAAATTCACCTAATTAGTAGAAAGAGTTGCCAATAAGAAATTCTTTTAATTTCATTTTAAATGCTATATGGCTATCTGTCAGACTTTGGATGCTATTAGGTAAGTGACCAAAGACTTTTGAGGCAGCATAATTTACCCCCTTGTGAGCCAAAGTTAGATTTAACCTTGAGTAGTGAAGATCATCCTTTCTCCTAGTGTTGTAGGCATGTACACTGCTATTACTTTTGAATTTGTTCGTATTGTTAATAACAAATTTCATAAGGAATATATATAATGTGAGGCTACAGTGAAGATCTCTAGCTCTTTAAATAAGTGTCTGCAGGATGATCTTGGATGAGCTCCAGCAATTATTCTGATTACTTGCTTTTGTGCAGTGAACACTCTTTTACTCAATGATGAGTTACCCAGAATATGATGCCATACAAAAGCAGAGAATGAAAATAGGCATGGTAAACTAATTTACTGAGATGTATATTGTCAAAATTTGCAATGACCCTAATAGCATAAGTAGCTGAACTCAAGCGTTTCAGCAGATCCTCAGTGCGTTTTTTCCAGTTCAACCCCTCATCAATGCATACACCTAGAAATTTTGAATACCTTAGCTACCGATTTCTGATCGAAGTCTATATTTATTAATGTTGTCATTCCATTTACTGTGTGGAACTGTATATACTGTGTTTTGTCAAAGTTTAATGAGAGCCCATTTGCAGAGAACCACTTAATGATTTTCTGAAAAACACCGTTTACAATTTCACCAGTTAATTCTTGTCTGTTGGGTGTGACCGCTATGCTTGTATCATTGGCAAAAAGTAACAGCTTTGCATCTTCGTGAATATAGGATGGCAAGTCATCAAAATATGTTAACAACAGCAGAGGACCCAAGACCGAACATTGCGACACCCCATTCTTGGTTGTTCCCCAGTTTTAGAAATCACCACTTTTTTGCATATTATGTGAACTGCTTATTTCAACTTTCTGCACTCTTCCAGTTAGGTATGATTTAAACCATTTGACCACAGTACTTGAGCTTATCTAGAAGTATTCCACGATGAACACAACCAAAAGCCTTTGATAGATCACAAAAAATCCCAATGGGTGACTTCCGGTTACTCAGAGCTTTTAATATTTCATTGGTGAAAGTATATATATAGCATTTTCCGTTGAGAAACCTTTATGGAAACCAAAGTGACATTTTGTTAAAATTTTATTTTTACAAAGGTGTGAAGCTACTCTACAATACATTACTTTTTCAAGAATTTTGGATAAGGCAGTCAGAAGAGAGATTTGGCGGTAGTTGTTGATGTCAGACGTATCCCCTTTTTTATGCAGTGGTTTAACAATGGCATACTTCAATCTATCTGGCAAAATACCCTGCTTCAGAGAGCTATTACATATGTGGCTAAGAATCCCACTTATTTCTTGGGAACAAGCTTTTATTATCTTGCTGGAAATGCCATCAATTCCATGTGAGCATTTAATCTTGAGAGAGTTTATTATCTCCCTAATGTCAGAGGGAGAGGTGGGTGGAGTTTCAATTGTATCGAATGGTGTGTGTAAGACCTCTTCCATTAACTGCCTTGCTTCTTCTAATGAACATTTAGATCCTATTTTATCTACGACATTTAAAAAATGATTATTCAAAATGTTTTCGGCTTCCGGCTTGTTGTTTATCAAGTTTCCATTCACTTTGATGGTGATGCCGTCATCCTGTACTCTTGGCTGCCCTGTCTCCCATGTAATAATATTCCAAATTGTTTTAATTTTGTTATCAGAGGTATTAATTTCAGACATGATACACATGCTTCTGAACTTTTTAATAACCTAAAATAATGTAGCACAGTAGTTTTTATAATACTTGGATGTTTCTGGGTCATTGCTATTTCTTGTTGTTAGATACAGTTCCCTTTTGTGGTTATAAGATATTTTTAATCCTTTAGTAAGCCAAGGTTTTTTTGCATGGTTTCTTATAATTAGATTTAACTACTTTCCTGGGGAAACTGTTTTCAAATTCTCTTACAAGTGTATATATACTAAGATGGTATCTGTTCTTGTCCGAAAGAACAGATAGCATTGGTGACCATGCAGCTCATTAGAATGAAATTAAAATGAAATGAACACCTTTAGCTGCTTACAGGCGTTGACATACGTCAACGGGGACAAATGAAAATGTGTGCCCCGACCGGGACTCCCCTGCTTACATGGCAGATGCTCTATCCATCTGAGCCACCAAGGACACAGAGGATAGCACGACTGCAGGGATTTATCTCTTGCATGCCTCCCACGAAACCCACATTCTCAACGTATTGTCCCGCACTACATTTGTAGTGCCCCCGCCCATTATACTCATTACTCGCGGCGCGTTGCCGATTCCCGTAAGAGTTCGGGCACTGTTTGTGCATTCGCACAGAAGAAGAAGATGGTCAAGTGGCTGGTGAGCCTTAACTATATATATACTAAGATGGTATCTGTTCTTTTGGACAGCGGTCGCGCGGTTTCAGACTGTAGCGCCTAGAACCGCTCGGCCACACTGGCCAGCCCCGAAAGAACAGATACCATCTTAGTATATATATAGTTAAGGCTCACCGGCCACTTGACCATCTTCTTCTTGTGTGCGAATGCACAAACAGTGCCCGAACTCTTACGGGAATCACCAACGCACCGCGAGTAATGAGTATAATGGGAGGGGGCACTACAAATGTAGTGCAGGACAATACGTTGAGAATGTGGGTTTCGCAGGAGGCGTGCGAGAGATTAATCCCTGCAGTCATGCTACCGCTATCCTCTGTGTCCTCGGTGGCTCAGATGGATAGAGCATCTGCCATGTAAGTAGGAGATCCCGGGTTCAAGTCCCGGTCGGGGCACACATTTTCATCTGTCCTCGTTAACGTATGTCAACACCCGTAAGCAGCAAAAGGTGTTCATTTCATTGTAATTTCATTCTAATGAGCTGCATGGTCACCGTTGGTATCTGTTCTTTTGGACATGTCCGAAAGAACAGATACCATCTTAGTATATATATAGTAAAGGCTCACCGGCCACTTTACCATCTTCTTCTTCTGGGTGAATGCACAAGCAGTGCCCGAACTCTTACAGGAATCAGCAACGCGCCACGAGTAATGAGTATAATGGGCGGGGGCACTACGAATGTAGTGCAGGACAATACGTTGAGAATGGAGATTGTGGGTTTCGCGGGAGGCGTGTCAGAGATAAATCCCTGCAGTCGCTCTATTTTCTGTGTCCTCGGTGGCTCAGATGGATAGAGCATCTGCCATGTAAGCAGGAGATCCCGGGTTCGAGTCCCGGTCTGGGCACACATTTTCATTTGTCCCCATTGACGTATGTCAACACCTGCAAGCAGCAAAAGGTGTTCATTTCATTGTAATTTCATTCTAATGAGCTGCATGGTCACCGTTGGTATCTGTTCTTTTGGACATGTCCGAAAGAACAGATACCATCTTAGTATATATATAGTAAAGGGTCACCGGCCACTTTACCATCTTCTTCTTCTGTGTGAATGCACAAGCAGTGCCCGAACTCTTACGGGAATCAGCAACACGCCACTAGTAATGAGTATAATGGGCGGGGGCACTACGAATGTAGTGCAGGACAATACGTTGAGAATGGAGATTGTGGGTTTCGCGGGAGGCGTGTCAGAGATAAATCCCTGCAGTCGCTCTATTTTCTGTGTCCTCGGTGGCTCAGATGGATAGAGCATCTGCCATGTAAGCGGGAGATCCCGGGTTCGAGTCCCGGTCTGGGCACACATTTTCATTTGTCCCCATTGACGTATGTCAATGCCTGTAAGCAGCTAAAGGTGTTCATTTCATTGTAGTTTCTTGCAGGTGTATCATGAAATAAGTAATATTTTAAATGACTATTGGGTTCCTTGTACACCTCACCCCAGTCTAACTGCTGAAGATTTTCTCTGAAATTTCTAATTGTTGAGTCATTAATTGAACACACAACTTTGGAGGGTAGTTTTGAATTACTGAGTGGAGCTATGTCATATACTGTGACTAGCTGAGCATCATGATCAGAAAGGCCATTCTCAACAGGACAGGAATTTATGTCTTTATACCTATCTTGGTGTATAAAAGTGTTATCTGTCAATGTGCTGCTGTCCTTTACTACCTGAGTAGGAAAATTAATGACAGATGTCAAACTGAAAGAACTGAGCAAGAGTTCCAGGTCATTCTTCCTATTACACTCTTTCAGTGAATCGACATTGAAGTCCCAACAAATAATAATTTGCTTTCCCCCATCTGACAGATAGCACAACAAGGCATCCAAGTTTTCCAGGAATATATGAAAGTTTCCTTAAGGGGACCTATATACCGTTACAATTATAAAAGAGCCCTCCTTCAGTTTAAGTTGATGGGCACATGCTTCTATATGTTGCTCTAGACAAAACTTTTTTGCATCGAAGCTTTCTACACAGTGATAACTTTTGACATATATGGCAACTCCTCCTCTCACCTTATTTTCTCTACTCATATGTGCAGCTAGTTTATAACCACTGATATTTACCTTTTCCATATCAGACACAATGTGATGCTCAGACAGGCATAGTATATCTATTACATTATCAGATTCAGTGTCATCTAAACAAACCAGGAGCTCATCTACTTTATTCTTCAATCCCAGAATTAGGGGAACATGTGACAGAACAAAACAAATAACATAAATTTAGTTGTAAATCTTTTTTACTTATTACAATAACACTGTAATACATAAGATAAATTGGTGGGATAGTTTTTAGCACTTTGTAGAAAGAAAGTTTTAGATCTGAGAAGTTTTTCTGCTATCTGTAATTATAATTTGAAATCAACCATACACTTGTTTCACAGTGGCCCATGCATGGGGTGCATTGAAACTGTTGATGTTTTCAACATTTTAACTAGTTTCATTTGTCCGGTTTTACCCAAACACACATTAACATAATAATTATTGGACTACACTCTTAACCATGAAATGATACAGGCTACTTAGAATTTGAATATAAAAACCTGAATGATTCAAAACAGTGGAATAAAAATGTCCACAACAACCAAATGAAAACACAACATTAATAGCTGTGAGGAAATACCCAGTGAGATTTTCCCATATTTATAGAAGAAAAGTCAATTCCAAATGATAAGGAATCCGCGAGTCTTTTTGTTTACTAACACTGAACAGATTTCAGGAGAATCATTTTTATTTCCATTTGGCACACTGATGCTACTTCTTCAACTGGTGGTTTTAGGAATGAATTTTCCTTTTTTGCTCTGGTTCTAAAAAAGCTTACTGCACTGTCTTCTTCAGAGTCTGTTCCTTTTGTTACAACACCAATGTAAAACTTCTTGCTGCTGAAGGTTTCATATTCTACCAAAACATAATCATCTACTTTTGGATCCGTCTCAATATCCTCAAACTCATCTGGTTTTACTGATGAAATTAGTTCTTCACACATTTCTTCAATGTTGTTAAAATCATCTAGGATAATAGCATCAGCATGGTCATTGCTAGATTCTGAATCATCCTGTTTTCACTTTGTGAAAAATGACTCTTCACTTGCAATGTTACATTTTTGTGTTTTAAATTTCCCTGTCATGCTTTAATTCTTGATGTGCTGATAGCAATGATACTTTTGCCCTTCCTGTGTCTATGTCTCATATTTTCTTTTAATAGCTTTGGGCTAAGCATGGACATTTTCAGAAGAATATTTGAATACCCATGAATTTTCCTTTGATGAGGTAAATTCATTCACAGATTAAGGCTCCTCTTAGATGTTATTTTCCATGAACTATGACTCCTGTTCCACCAAAGCTTCAAAAGGATGGTCATTGACATAACTACATAGGAAGTCTGCATCTGTGAAGACATCTTTATCAAAAGGAACAATTCCTGTTCTGTGAAATGTTACTATAATGTTGGTTGGAATCATTGCTTTCTTATGAGTATGCTCACAAATAATGGAGAAGGTTAGCCCATGGTGTTCCACAAGCCAATTGTTAACTGCAGCATTATAAAATGCCTTAACTGGCTTAAAAACGCTAACATCTAGAGGGTGCAACTTATTGGTGTAATGTGATGGAAACAGAACTATGGCACCATTCATCTTCACTGTTTCTAACACCTCACTTGATAAATGACCTCTGTTGTTATCACAGAGGAGAAAAGTTGGTTCTTCTTTTGAACTTTTAGATTGTTTAACAAAGTGCTTCATCATCTGTACAAAGAGCTTTTTTGTCATCCAGCCAGAATTGTTAGTTAGCCCTAGAGTTCCAGACGTACCTTTTTCTGCAATTACCTTTGGAGGTTTATGGACCATACTAGTGCAAGTTTCATTTAAATGAAATATCTGCACTCCACTTGCAAATTCAGGGCAATCTTTGTAAAGTGACTGCTGATTACTGAAGAATACCTCAACATTTGTTTCATTAATTGAAGTGACACTAGACAGACTGTATCCCTATGGTGTGTGGATACTTAATTTTGGTTTCCTTGCCAAAAATCCTTTAAACCATTCAACACTTGCTGTCTTCTGCCTACTAAAATTTTAAGGGTGATGAATTTCATTAACAACCATCATTTCATAGGCTACCTTCCTACATTGTTCAGTTGAATGGCCATAAAACATTTTGAATGTTCTAAAAAGTGATCTCCTAATATCTTCTCCTGCCCCACAGAAAACACTTCCTCAATTCGTAATTGGGCCTAAACTTTAGTTCACTCTGTTCATCAACATGATTTTTTGACTTACATACATATCGGAACAGAGTTGAGTGTTCACATCTTCTATTTCAGCAGCTCCACAAATTCTCATTTCATTCTGGTCAAATTTGAAAGCTTCTTTCAGTGAATCTTCAGAAAGTGAACCTATGTTTATAGTTCTTTTGTAATTATGAACCATCTTCCACAACTAAATAAATAAAAAAAGGCATTTCAGCATCAAAGGTATAAAAAGGCATAAATGTATTTCAACTTGTTAAAATTATTTTAAAAATTAGAAATTTTAGAGTAATGTTTGTATTTTTGAATCATTTGAGGTGGACTGAAACATTTCAGTGTGCCCCAATGATACATGTTTCAATGTGTCCCATTGGCAGCCATTTTTAAATTAAATCAATGGTGGGTAGTTCACTTAAGGTTTACTCTTTAGGTGTGCCGCTGGCCAAATTCAAATATATTGCAGGAAAACTGTTTTGTTTCACTGTGCCCTGTGTTTCACTGTATTCTATGTTCATCTATATCATATGTTAAAGATACACTACAGTATGGATACCAACGTTGTTACACAAATTGCATAAGTTCAGGTACTTGAAAAGAGCCACACTTTGTTAGTAATGTTGGACTGATAAATCTTAGTAAATCTTCCGAATGATTAAATAGTCTATCTTTTTGTTCTGGTCGTGTAGGACATTGTCTTTCTTTTTTGTTGTATACAAGTATGGCACATTGTCCAACTGCTCCTTTGGTTTTCAATATATTGTGGTGCTAGACATCATCTTGCATATCAGAGAAACTTTCATAATCACCAACAGATTATAGCACTGTTTCATATTCATTTTGGAAATACTTTTGTCTGAACTAAAAGAACCCCATATTTTGCAAAAATGTGCAACATTTTACAGAAGTATAAAATATATTGCCTGAACTGAATTTCACACAAATGGAAGTCTCTTACCTTATTACCTAATACTGACAGAATACAAAATTACACTCACTAAATTTTTAGCTTAACTTATGTGAACACTCTAGACAGAAATTTCTGAATTTTAATAGCTATTGCAATAATTATGATTAATAATGACTCCATTGCTGAAAATGCAATATTACTCCATGAATCTCACAGCCTTGTAGATTGTTCTTCTTACACTGTAAATACATACTAGCTTCTTTACTTCATGCTAATGGTTGTAGTTTTAGCAGGAAAAAACTTAAACCTTTTTCTGACCATTGGGCCAAACTTACTTGCAAAGGGGCAAAGTAACCCTAGCTTATGGTATATAAACCACTGAATTTGACATTATTTGCCATTCACTTTATAGCATCTGCTTGTGACATGGAAACAATAAAAGCTGTATACTTTTGGTATTTCCGTTCACTTATTAGATAAGGCATCATATTCTCGAAAAATCAATCCCAAGCAAATAAAATACTTATAGTATGAAAGAAGATCATCAGAATTATGAATAGAGTTCACCCTAGATGCTCATACAAAAATATATTGAAACAGCTGCGGGTACTGTACTGTCACCATTAGTTTCAATTAATGTCTTTCACTTTTCTGCTCTGTCAACAATAATTGTGCAGTAAAAAAAAAAATAAATAAATAAAATAAAAATAAAAAAAAAAATGTTCTGGAATGTTCGTACAACTCTTTATAAGACTATTTTGACAGTGTGCAATACTTCAATAAATGAGTTTTATATATGAATTAGACTGTGAGGCTTACAATTTGTTTGTGTGATTATTATTACTGCAGTCATCTGAGCACAGGACTCACACTTTTCATG
Organism: Schistocerca serialis cubense; assembly: GCF_023864345.2. NCBI lineage: Eukaryota > Metazoa > Arthropoda > Insecta > Orthoptera > Acrididae > Schistocerca > Schistocerca serialis. The sequence goes on along the minus strand of NC_064640.1, from coordinate 398,031,661 downwards.
TATTGGCTTACATATGATTTAGACTGTAAGCCTTATGACCATTCATGGATGGTTATCACTGTAATAATTTGATGTGCTCTACACACTAGTGATACACTCACATCCAGGATACACGGAACTCAAAAATCAATAAATAAAGTAACACAGACAGTTGGTTTTTTCTTCCAGAAATTCTGAATGGACAATGTTATTGGTAATAAATGCTCCTATATTCAATTTGTCCAGAGTCTGCTTTCATCAGATCTGCGCTAAGATAGTTTTTTCTTAACACATTTCAAATTCCCCCATCTTGGAGCAGTTAATTTGCAGTCTATTCCTGTGACCATTGTAGTGGTTTAAGTGGTAGTAAGGGGATGCTCATCAGCTCCATGATGCTATTAGCCTTATCAACTGTATTTGCGTATGCCGTGAATGAAAGGCTTACTCACTGTACACAAAATGTTCGTATCAGGAGAGCTCTCCCCACTTTTGTCTGCTCCTTGTTGAGTAGATTTTCCAGGATGAAGAGGATTAATTAATCAGCAGATCTTATGTCCCACTGAAGATGATGTATCTCGAGTGAACTACTTTGAAATTTAAAAGGGGAACAACATTTGTAGTCACACAGTAACTGTATGCCAACTACAGTAAGATTTCAAATCAACTTTAATTTATAGTAGAATAATGAAGATGGCAAGACTGATCAGAAAAGCATTAAATAGGAACTTTGCTTGCTCTTCAGATGAATGTGACTAGAGCCAGTAAGACCCAATGACAAGAATTAAATTTTATTTGCATAACATATATTTCTGTTTCTCTGAGTAAAAATTGCCACATGGCCATTTGAATGATTTTTCATCAATGGACTTGCGGTTTACTAACATTTTATCCTTGGAAACCCATACTCTATGTAAGAGAATATATTGAAAAATTAAAATATGAAAGATTCAGGATGAATTTTAGTAAACTAGTGTGCTTTTTAATCAAATTTCTTGTGTCTTTTTCTCTTATCTAGTCAGGAAATTATTTCTATATATCATTCTTAGCCTTATACTCTCATACAATTCTAAGTCTTCATGTTATGCATTACACAGAAACTTATGCATACCGGTACTATGTAGTTGGATATCTGTTTCATTTATAACTGTGGGCAGCATATATTGCCTGATGTCTTTGTTACTACTGCAGCCTCTGTGGAGAAAGTTATTCACATGTTGCTCTGTGAAGCCACCAGACTCAGAAGCATGTCATTTGAATGCTGATGATGGATGAAAGTTTCATCAACAGGCTTTGACTGACAAGGGCATTATAAGCAGAAATATACACAGCATGATTGCCACATGATTTTTACACTTACGTGCCAATACAATTTACTGAGTTAGGTGATGCAGTGGTAAGCACATTGAACTCGCATTCAGGAGGACAACAGTTCAAACTCGCATCCGACAATCCTGATTTAGGTTTTCTATGATTTCTGTAAATCACTTCAGGCAAATGCCATGATGGTTCCTTTGAAAGGGCATGGCCAGTTTCCTTCCCATTTCCTATCCAATCAAATTGGTCCGATGACCTCGTTGTTTGGTCCCCTCCTCCAAAATCCTCCAATCCAAGAGCCAACCAGCCAGTACAGTTTCTCTGTAATGGTATTTAGGGCTAATAATGAGATTAAATTTATGATGAAACGTATAATTCACAGTTACAATACTAGAAGTATTAAAGTTTTGGTACAGACTAAGTGATCCCACCTGGGACTAAGAATAAAATTCTATGTTTTTGTTGTTGTCTTCAGTTGGAATATTGGTTTGATGCAGTTTCCATGATGCTCTATTCCATACAAGCTCCTTCATCTCTGAATAATTGCGAAATGAAATGTCGCATGGCTGGGGCCTACCATCGAGTAAACCATTCACCTGGCATAAGTCTTTTGAGTTGACACCACGTCGGCGACTTGCATCTCAATGAGGATGAGATGATGATGATTAGGACAACATAGTACCCAGCCCTTGAGCAGAGAAAATCTCCGACCCAGCCAGGACTCGAACCCAGGCCCCTTGGCATAACATTCTGTTATGCTGACCACTCAGCTACCAGGGCCGACTCTGAGTAACCATTATAACCCACATTCATTTGAACTTGCTTATTGCACAGCCAAGTTAATGAAGTCCACAAAATGATGACACGGTAAAAGAGAATGTGTAGTCACAAATGTTTGTGCAGCGGTAGGGGGGAGTGTTATGAACAATGTACTAAAAATGCTGACCTGTGGGCTGCATGTGTGTGTGTGTGTATGTGTGTGTGTGTGTGTGTGTGTGTGTGTGTGTGTCTGTGTGTGACAAACTGTGACATTTCGTAAAGATGTTTTCCGGTACAAAATTAAACTGCATTAACTTTCCTACAAGAAAGATCCTATTCAGTTTTTCTCTCTGCTAAACCCTCTCTGACTTCCTGCTCAACCACTGCTTCCCCTTCATGCCCTTTGGCTCTTATAACTGCCATCTGGTTTTTGTATAAGTTGTGTATAAGCTTTCGCTCCCTGCATTTTATTCCTGCTACCTTTACAATATCAAAGAGTGTATTCCATTCAACATTGTCACAAGTTTTCTCTGAGTCTACAAAAGCTAAAAACATAGGTTTGTCTTTCTTTAACCTATCTTATAAAATAAGTTGTAGGGTCCGTACTGGCTTGTATGTTCCAACATTTCTCCAGAACCAAAACTGATCTCTTCCACAGTCAGCTTCTAGCACTTTTGTATTCTTTTGAAAATAGTTCCTTTCAGTATTCTGCAACCATGATTTATTAATCTTGCAGTTGGGTAATATTCACATGTGTGTCAACATCTGCTTGCATTGAATTTAGAATTACTGCATTCTTTGTGAAGTCTTTGAGAATTTCCCCTTTATAATACACATATCTTGCACGCCAGGTGGACATGTTTTGTCATGGCTGTCACTCTCAAGGATATCAACAGTTCTGAGGGAACATCATTGTCTCCAGGGCCCTAGTTTTGGCTTAGGTCTTTCAGTGCCCTGTAAAATTCTTCTCACAATAACTTATCTCCAATTTCCTCTTCATCTACCTCCTCTTTCCTTTCTATAATACTGCTATCAAATTCATTTCCCTTATGTAATCACTTTATATATTCCTCCTGCCTTTCAGCTTTCCTTTGTTTCTTTAGTAGTGGTTTTCCATCTGAGCTGTTAATATTCTTACAGCTGCTTCTTTTTCTCCAAAAGCCTCTTCAGTATATCAGTAGGCAGTATCTACCCCTAGTTATATGTGCATTTATAGACTTACATTTCTCCTGTAGGCATTCCTGCTAGCTACTTTGCCCTTTATTTCTACTAGGGCTTTTATTTTTATCAACTGCCTTAACTATTTCATCTCTCTAAGCTATTTATTCATCATTTACTGTTTTTATTTCCCCTGTTTCAGACAGTTGTTGCCTAATGCACTCTTTGAAATTCTCGACAACATTTAAAACTCTCTTTCAACTTATCCAGGCCCATCACCATTCCTACCTTTTTGCAAATTCTTCAGTTTTAATCTGTAATTCACAACCAATAAATTGTGGTCCGAGTCCACATCTGTTCCTGGAAATGTCCTGAATCTCTGTATTACAATTATGTAATCATTCTGAAATCTTCCAGTGGCTCCATTTTTCTTTTATGATTCTTAAGAGTAGTTTCGATTCGAGATTAGACTGGATTCAGTTTTCGTTCCATAGACTGAAAAATGAAATGATTCTCATAGATGTGGAATGTGTCAGAAAGTATAACATAAAAAACATAGAACATTTCAATATTATACTCACTTCCTTGATCAGTTGTCAAGAGATTGTCAAAATATGTCAGTGATTACAGTAAACTGAAATTGCTAATACTTACAGAATTAATACACTCTCAGAATGAAACATATTTATGTACTTTTAATGTAGCTCTTGTACACAAAATACCTCATCTTGATTGTTGTGACCACGTTCTGTCAAAACTGAAATCTTAACAGACTTTTTTTACTTAAGTTGGTCTAGCAGTCCCTGTTAAGATATTCATCTATGGAGTAGAATGAGATGCCTAGCAACAAGTCTTTCGAACCCTGTTTAAACTGTGCTTATCTGAAACCAAGTTTTTAATGGTTACTGGAAATTTATTTAAAATGTATGTTCCTGAATATTGAACTGCTTTTTGGACCAAGGTAAGTGATTTTGGGTCTCTATGTAGGTTGTTCTTATACCTAGTATTGAAACTATGCATTGAGCTATTGGTTGGAAACAGATATCTGCTGTTTGCAACAAATTTCATTAAGGAATAAATATTCTGAGAAGCATTGGTTAGAATATCTAGTTCCGTGAAGAGGTTTCTACATGATGTTCTTGAATTTACACCACAAATGAGACTCAATGCAGGGTTCTGCACTCTAAAAACTTTTGTTAGCTTTGAAGAGTTACCCAAAATATGATCCCATATGACATAATACAGTGAAAGTAAGCAAAGTATTGAAGATTGTTGTATTTATATTTCCTACAGCTGATGTCATTCACATTGCAAATACAGACTTGTTTAGGTGATTCAGCAATTCTGTAGTATACCTTTCCCAACTGAACTTATTATCAAGTTGTAATCCCAAAAATTTAGCACTGTTAACCTCCCTGATCTACATATCTTTATATGTTATACACATCTCTTACTGGTTCTGAACTGCATATAGTGGTCTTTTCAAAGTTTGCTGACAGTGAATTAGCCTTAAACCATTTATTAATTCACTCAAAATTTGATTAGCAGCCATTTATGCTGTGGACCCTCATTGAGGCCATCTTAAGTTGTCCTGTCTATTATTTCTATCATCCTTCCTCCACTTAGTATGCATTTGTGCTACCACATTTTCTTGTACTCAGTTTGGATGTATTTCATTTGCTCCATCCTGTCTTCTGTTTCTGCTATCACCACCTCTTTCCTAATGTTGGTCTCTTACATTCCCATTAAAATCACTTGCTGCATAGTTTTGATGCTGAGACCTTTGGTACCCATAATCATTTCTCCCACAATTTTATCTACTGAAATCAGAATTCCTTCCCCATGATAATTATCCTCTTGATTAAAGTTCTGTCAACTACTTCTCTCCATATCCCTGTCTAATTTATCAGCAAATATCAAGAACTGGCCTAGTGACTTGTCAGATCCTCCACCAGACCCTATTGTAGTGTCTGAGGCAAACTTCTTGTAACTGCACCAGTTTGAGTCATTTTATCAAAAGCTTTGTCTGAGTGCACTAATTTCTTTAATTGGTTCCTGCAGAAACCTTTGATTCCCTCTTGATTATATCCTGTTCTGATTCTGACCACAATTTATTCCAGAATCTTTCTTCAAAATCCTGAAATGATTCACGCTGACTAAGGTGAAGATTTTCCCATGATAAAGCTTCTCCTCCAAGGGAGCTTTTGAAAAATTTAAGTCTTTAATTTTCTGTCATACCAGAGAGGAAGTTATCTTTACAATATTGTGAAAAATTGAAAGGTTGTAATCTGGACCACGTAATGCCACAGCTTACACATGCATTTTTGGTAACAAAGTTTTCTTGGACTTCTACTAATTGCTTGTATACTACAGTCTCCTTTAAATTATGTTATTCATTCTAGTCATTACAGTTTCCTGAAATTAGCAGAAGTTCATATTTTTAGACTTTAATACACACACTTTCAAGGTCATCATAAAATTCTTCTTTTATTCCTTCACCTGTCTCCTCAGTTGAAGCATGGATTGCTATTATGGATTTATTCCCAAATATTACTTTTATCTTCTGCTTGCAGCAGCTTTTATTTGTGTGTGTTCAAATTACAGTTTACACAAATTGTGCTTCAAATTGATGTTTCTCTTCTTGATTCACAATAGTACAGAAAATATTAGAACATATCTACCTTTTCTCTCTTTGATCCATCCCATTTCTCATAAAGCCACAACATAAAAGTCATATTTTTTAGATTCTTCTGATATTTATTTCATTTTTCAGGTTTTAAAAATGTTAATATCCATGTTTCTATTGCCATTTCTGTTATCCTTTTCCATCACCTGGGCCATGTTTGATGGGTCACGAAATACTTTCCAAGGCTCTCACTGAGGTTTCTTTTTATTTTAGTATAATTCCCCATTGCATGAAAAAGAAATACAGGGTGTCTGGTTTAAACGTATAATAGCATAACATGTAATAATGTGAGAAATACGTGAGATATTTATTGATAGTATGTTTCTACATGTATGGTAATTGAAACTTTTTTTTACTCATTTAATACATCTCATTATGTGCACTGTTAATGGCACAACAGACATCTCTGTGGTACCACTTCTCTCCATGTGTTTTGCAGCATTGCTGGCATAACATTTGTGATAGCTCCACAAATGCGATGGCATAGATCTGGTACATCTGAATCATGAGGGCTCTGCTTTAATGACATATATATTAATTCAAGAATATCTCCTGGAACTCTGTGCTCAGTATGATTGTCTAACATTGAAAGCAAATCCCCAGCTTCTCAAAGTCACTTGTCGCACTTCCTGATTGCTACATCATAAATGGGAACACTGTCAGTTGGTTGCAGTCCATACTCACAACAAAACTGGCATTGTACCAGTGTAGCAGACTTTAGCTCCATGAGAAAGCACACAGAACACATTCTGCTGTGGAGTCAACATGGCTAAAACTGCCACTAAATATCTCAATTATGTCTCAAGTAATTAAATTTTATGTTATTATATGTTTAATTGGGACACCCTGTACATATACAAGGTGGTCCATTGATCATGACCGGGCCAAATATCTCACGAAATAAGTGTCAAACGAAAAAACTACTTGTCTAACTTGAAGGGGGAAACCAGATGGCGCTATGGTTGGCCCACTAAATGGTCTTTCATAGTTCAAACAGATATCCATTTCGTTTTTTTAAATAGGAACCCCTATTTTTTATTACATATTCGTGTAGTACGTAAAGAAATATGAATGTTTTAGTTGGACCACGATTTTTGCTTTATGATAGACGGCGTTGTAATAGTCACAAACATATGGTTCACAATTTTAGACGAACATTTGGTAACAAGTAGGTTTTTTAAATTAAAATAAAGAACGTATTTACGTTTGAACATTTTATTTTGGTTGTTCCAATGTGATACATGTACCTTTAAGAAATTATCATTTCTGAGAACTCATGCTGTTACAGTGTGATTACCTGTAAATACCACATTAATGCAAATTTTGGGCAAAATGATGTCCGTCAACCTCAATGCATTTGGCAATACGTATAATGACATTCCTCTCAACAGTGAGTAGTTCGCCTTCCGTAATGTTCGCACATGCATTGACAATGCGCTGATGCATGTTGTCAGGCATTGTCGGTGGATCATGATAGCAAATATCCTTCAACTTTCCCCACAGAAAGAAATCCGGGGACGTCAGATCCGGTGAACGTGCGGGCCATGGTATGGTGCTTTGACGACCAATCCATCAGTCATGAAGTATGCTATTCAATACCGCTTCAACCGCGTGCGAGCTATGTGCCGGACATCCATCATGTTGGAAGTACATCGCCATTCTGTCATGCAGTGAAACATCTTTTAGTAACATTGGTAGAACATTACATAGGATATCAGCATACATTGCACCATTTAGATTGCCATTGATAAAATGGGGCCCAATTATTCTTCCACCCATAATGCCACACCATACATTAACCCACCAAGGTCACTGATGCTCCACTTGTCACAGCCATCATGGATTTTCTGTTGTCCAATAGTGCGTATTATGCCACTTTACGTAACCGCTGTTGGTGAATGACGCTTTGTCGCTAAATAGAATGCGTGCAAAAAATGTGTCATCGACCCATAATTTATCTTGTGCCCAGTGACAGAACTGTACACAATGTTCAAACTCATTGCCATGCAATTCCTGGTGCATAGAAATATGGTACGGGTGCAATCAATGTTGATGTAGCATTCTCAACACCGACGTTTTTGAGATTCCGATTTTTGTGCAGTTTGTCTGCTACCGATGTGTGGATTATGCGCCACAGCAGCTAAAACACCTATTTGGGCATCATCATTTGTTGCATGTTGTGGTTGACATTTCACATGTGGCTGAACACTTCCTGTTTCCTTAAATAACGTAACTATCCGACGAATGGTCCGGACACTTGAATGATGTTGTCCAGGATACCGAGCAGCATACTTAGCACACCTCCATTGGGCATTTTGATCACAATAGCCATACATCAACACGATATCAACCTTTTCTGCAATTGGTAAACGGTCCATTTTAACATTGGTAATGCATCACAAAGCAAATACCATCTGCACTGGTGGAATGTTACATGATGCCACGTACTTATACGTTTGTGACTATTACAGCGCCATCTATCACAAAGCGAAAAAAGTGGTACAACTAAAACATTCATATTTCTTTACGTACTACACAAATATGTAATAAAAAATTGGGGTTCCTATTTAAAAAAACACAGTTGATATCCATTTGTCCTATGGCAACACCATCTAGCGGGCCAACCATAGTGCCATCTGGTTTCCTCCTTCAAGCTAGATAAGTTTCGCTTTTTGTAGTTTTTTCATTTGATGCTTATTTCGTGAGATATTTCGCCCGGTCACTATCAATGAACCACCCTGTATACTGAAGTACTGCCGGGGTGGTATTATGTTGAAGTTCATGGTGCTAGGAGTGTTTGATGACTGATTGTCTTGACACTGTCAGAACATATGTAGTGTAAAGTGATAAGAAAATTCCAAGACTGGGTAATAGGTTCAAATGGCTCTGAGCACTATGGGACTCAACTGCTGAGGTCATTAGTCCCCTAGAACTCAGAACTAGTTAAACCTGACTAACCTAAGGACATCTCAAACATCCATGCCTGAGGCAGGATTCGAACCTGCGACCGTAGCGGTCTTGCGGTTCCAGACTGCAGCACCTTTAACCGCACGGCCACTTCAGCCGGCTGGGTAATAGGGTTTGACGGGCATTTTTTTGGTTGTAGGGTATATGTGGGGAGACATTGAGTATGGAAGTGATGAATGATGATTTCAGAGGTGCATTTCATAAATGGAGCACACAATTAAGTGTGCAGGCACAGAGATTCCAGCATTGCTGTATAATAATCATAAGTATCGTTTTGGCATGCTATCTATGCCAATTGTTTGTTCCACCCTTATGATGACCTTTACTTATTTACTGTTATTTCATCCCATATAGGTTAGGGTGGACTGTCAGTGGTCCAAAACTGAGGCTGCTGTACAGTGATTTGCTTTATAGAATAAAAATTGTTGTTCAAAAATTTTACAGTTTTCTTAGACACATTAAATGTTAATTATGTGATTGAGTGGATGTTCTATATAAAGAGAGAGAAATGGTTGGTTTTATTTGGATTTTGTCAAGTTGAATATGATTGTGAGCATTAGGTATATGAGGAGAACTATCACCATAGCAGAGGAAAATTGGTAGAGAATAGAGTGTTGTGAAAGTCTGAAGGATAAAGCATTCAGTAGCTGTGAGTTTGTTGGTGGAGAAAGCAAATGTGGAGGTTGTGCATAGGACTATATGGTGATAAGATAGTTGGGAACAGATTTAAAACCAAGCTTCTGGGGAAGGTGGTGGAGAAAATAGTTCTGACATGGAAAGGAGAGGAGAATTCTATTAGGTACCGAGGGATGAACAAATGTTAGGATGGATTTTCTGGTCAGGTGAGGTGAGTTATTCAAATTTCCAATTGGAGATGATATACAGTGTGTTTCCGTAAGAGCATGCAAGAATGTAACAGGACATAAAGAATGCTCCACTGAAAAATTTGAGGTAGGGTACCTGGGATCAGAGAAGCCAGCTTAAGGAGATGTGGAAGTAAACTCGTCTACGGCTTTGTCTAGCATAACGTTTTTCCAACTTATTTACAACTACGATGCATACAAGTTTACACATACTATGCTGTGTATTTACATGTGTATTCTTTATTTTCTGCAAGGAAACATGCATTACTAGGAAGCTGTGATGCAGATTTTATTTACTTTACTTGTTCATAAGGTGGCTGCATTGTATTGTATTTACATTGCCCCATGACAGAAAGTGCTACGAATCAGTAACCAACCCATTCATTACTCAGTGCTACTCAGAGATCTACATTACAGTGCCATGGAATGGTACAGGTACAGCTTCACAGAACTCACAGACATGCATCTTTTATAGGGGTCAGTACATTGCAATGCTCTCACTTCTGTAATGCTGTACAGGGAAGAATTTCCTAACAGGCATCAACTGTCATGATGAATGTTTATTTCTCTTGATCAGTGAATGCAGAAGACTGGTTCATTGGAAAGAAGAAATGAGGGACCGGGAAACATGAGGGCCACTCACACATCCAGTTTTGAAGAGGATGTGCTGGAATATGTTGTAGTGGACCCCACTACAAGTACTCATTGTATTGCATGTGAAATGTGCACTGCACATACTAGTGTGTGGTGAGTACTCGACAAACAAAAATTACAACCACATGATCCAGAAAGAGTCCATATAATGCTTGTGGCTCACTTTGCACCAAGGCTCACACTGTGTCAGTGGTTGCTCCAACAATGGATTGATTGATGAGATTTCCTCCAAAATGTGCTATTTACTGACAAGGCCTAATTTGACTGTGATGGTTTGCTGAATAGCAGGAATAGCCTTTGCTGTTCGTTATAGGATGTGGGCACAACATGACAGTTTGCCGCGTCACTGTGGATGTCCGTAACAATCTCGATGCTGTAATGCCCGGTCACTGGATTGGAAGAGGATGTCCTATCCCATGATCTGCGAGGTTGCCTGACCTGATTCCCCTGAATTTATCAGGGTGCATCACAATCTTGTTTGCCGATGTCATGCTTGCATTGAGATTGATGGCTATCAGTAATAATACATTTTCTAAGATGTCATTGTGTTAGTGATGGTGTTTGCAGTTAACTGTAAGTAATGTAAATAAAAAAGTATGCGGTAATGTGCTATAATCTCCTTTAGCCGGCTTCTCCAATCCCAAGTTCCCTACCTCAAATTGTTCAGTGGAACATCCTCTATGTGCTCTTATATTTTTGTGTGTTCTTACAGGAACATCCTGTATAGTGTGTATATGCATAATATTGGGGAGTGTATTGTTGTAGATGTAGAGGATTACTAGAATTGGAAGTTAACTCATTGAAGAATATGATGAGAGTGCTAGAAATTTGCAGATGTAGAAATAAAGGAAACTTGGCATAGATGAGGATATGGAATATTGTGGATGTATAAATGTTCTATGTGAAGGAGACTACAGCGTGTCACCCGCATAATATATAATCCATTTTATCTGAATCATGCTTGCAGCTGCAAAGTCAGATCTGCTCCCACTGTCATGTATTATCCATGCTACCAACACTCCTGCTGATACAAATAACTTCACCCTTTCCTGTGACTGGATACCATTTTCCAAAACATTTGTCCTATCCAGTGTATCTGTATGCTGCATGAAATCAACCTAGCTGTTCACTCTATGTTATAAATCAACTTCTAAGGTACATTTTCTTGTAAACAGGTACATCCCTTTTTAACTGTCTCAGCATTTTAGTTTAGTCCCCTCCATATTCACAAAAAGTTGTTAAACATGTACCCTACTGCTTCTTCCCTTTCTTGATCTTGTGAAATGTGACCAAGGTTATATAAACTGAAGTTCATATAGAGACATACTGAGAGTTGTTCTTCACAGGAACCATTCATGAAGGGAACAGGAAAGGGAGATGTGAAATACCCTCTGCTACACAATATAAGATGACTTTCCAAGAATACATGTGGATGTGGGAACTTCCATTACTATACAAAAGCAGTAGAGGTTCTTAATTTCAATATGTGTTAACCCCATGAGAGAAAAACTGGCCACATTTGAGTGGATTATAGCGACTGACCATGGATAAATATGACAGATTTTGTAAAACATGCAGGCCCTGCCTATGCTTCAGTGGAGGCATGATCTGCACGCCATTATGTGCAGTTCTCATAACTGGTGATCCCAGCACCCTAGCTGGGCACATACGTGGAAGCCTCTGGGACAAGCCATGTTCAGAAAATCCATTGGTTTTCCTGTGATTTTTATGTGATAGCAAGTTTTAGTTGCTACAAGCGAAGTGAAGGAGTGGCCCAATCATCACAACAAAAAACTTACATAATACCTTGCTTGTGGAATTTGACTCATGAACATTACATGAACAAGAACATTGGGCATACAGAGAGGTGGTTGAAACAGTTATAGATGGTATTCCAACTGTGAACCAAAATTTAATAACAGATAACATACAAAATTTTCAATGAAGTTTTGGAAAGGAAATTCTTCATTGTGTGCCAATGTTGTTAGTTATTGCCACATAATTATTAAAGACATTTTAAACCTGTCTTTGCATCTTCAAGGAAATGCATATTTTGGCACAAATCATGTTTTGTTTTACTGAAATAAAACATTATCAGTGGTCTGTAATGAAACATATTTACAATTTGGCTTGCTATTAAGATCTAAAAACAGGGTGATACAAGATGTGACAACATAGCACTCAAACAGCTGTCAACTGCGACTTTTTTCTATTTGGTATTATCTAAATTAAGGAATTTAAATAACCAGGCCATACATCCATTAACAATTAAATCTTCCTAAAGCTCTTCGCACCTTCAGAGCTTTCCCTGTATGCATTGTGGTACTGACAACCCAACAACCCACTCTCATTGACTCAGTGTGGTGTTGCAGTTGGACATCTGAAATATATCCCCACTGTGCCAATATATATATATATATATATATATATATATATACAATAATCGTTTAATCCCCTGTTCTTGCCAAATCCATATAGACTGAATCTACTCCATGTGTACTGCTGTATCTGACATTAACAGCTGTAGCTGATCTCTATCAAAGATACCAGTTTACTAACACCCTCTGGGATGAATGCCTTCTCACCCAATGAATGCATAAATCATTTTAAATTACTTGAATGTGGGTTATCAGAGGAACATCTCTACAGAAGGAAACACACATTTTCCCTGAGTTTCACAAAAGTTGTGAGACTCCACACAAAACTGTGTTTTCTTGTGTAAGACTTCATGAAAATTAATAAGGGAAAAGAGAAATTGTGAATATTCTACAGAAATCATCCATAGATTGTACTTCTTTGACAAGTGTGAAATTATTTTGTTCAAGAGTGATAGAAGAATCTACTAATGCATGGACACATAACTCTGTTCCTATTGATCAGTGCAATTTCTGTCTCAACTGCTATATAAAGCATCACCTGCTGTATGTAACCAATCTTCTATTGTGTCAGTCCAATAACTACAAATCTAGCATGTTTTTTCCTTGACCCTGAGAAAGCACAGAAAGTTGTACCGCATTCCCATGTCCTTTTCGTAGTGCAGACTTATACATGCACAATCAGTTTTACCCATTTCACTGCATACTTTCCACCAAGTTGTTTTTAATTGTAAATACATACTCTGTTAACAGTGTGAAGCATATGGCAGAGAATATTTACAATTGCACCACCTATTATGGTTTGTTCATGTGTACTTGCATATTGAGTGTGGGAAGAATGATAGCTTAAATGCCTCTTTGCATACTGTTATTAGTCTAATCATGTGACTGCGCTCTCTTCAGGAGCTGTACACAAGGGGTAAAGTATATCTCTATATTCTTCTCCTTGTTGGAATATTGTAAGTAAGGTGTTCTGCGGCAGTTGGGATGTATCCTCAGGTGCCTGCTAATCATGACTTTCAGCATTTCTGTAATGCTCTCCCATGAGTCAAATGAACCTACGACCATTTATGCCACCCTTCTTTGCTTTTGCTGAAAATCCCTTGTTAGTGCTCTTTGCTTATGTGTACCATGCACTTGAGTAATAATTCTAACATGAGATGCATAAGTGTTTTATATGATTCTCCTTGGAGACTGAGGTCATTTTCCCAGTATCTTACCAAAGAACCAAAGTCGGCTACTTGCTTCACTCCATTTCATTTTCCTCTCAAATTGATACATACAAATATGTGTATGATTTGGCTGATTCCAGATGTGACTTATTGTTATTGTTGTCATAAGGTACTACTTTTCTAAATTGTCAATCATATATCTTCTTTATATTCCTCCCCACTGTTGTACCCTAAAGCATTGCCTTCTGTTCACTTCCAAATATGTTCTTCAACAATGTATACACTCACTAATAAAAATATTCTACTTGCTCCTCAAATTTTCCTCTGATCTCGACCAAACGGAACCCAAATGCACAAGCTATATGTCAAAGTAATTCAATGGAGAATGTATCTCACTGCAACATGATGCTCTGTGTCACTGGGCTGTCACTGGGGTGTGTGTCTGTTGCATAGGGCACCACTTTCACTATAAGACTATGGAAGGGATTGCTGCCAATAGCATAATATGGTAAACCTGACCATTAGAACCACTGTCACAGTCACGGAGGGATACAGCACACACAATTTCCACATGTTTTCTTATTGTGGTTTACTGTTGTACTTGAATCCATACATCCCCTTGACTTTACAACTATGTTCCCTCTAATCCCCTCCAGATACACTACTTCCAGACCACAAAATCTACTTCCACAATTTGAAATAGATTCAAGCTACTATCCCCATCACTTCTTGTATTGGTTCCCGTTCTTTCCACTCCTATCCTTGACTTTCCTCTCCAAAACCATACTGTAGGTTTCATTCATTCATCTACTGGTACACACAATACTAAATCACATATGTTCTTAACATCAAGCCCTTGACAACAGAGACAATCAAAAATCACAACTTTTCCATTCTGCCCTGTATCGTACATATCCCCCAACAACTCAATCATAATTCTCACCCATTATGTATTCTTACTGCTATACTACAGCTGATGCAGAACATAATTCACTACCATAGTATTCGCTGTTTGATGGCACACACATCTGATCTGGTTCTGTCTCTTCTCCCTGTCTTGGTCAGAAATATTATTAATTCCATGAATGCTCATTTACATTTCTTAATTCCTCCCACTTTGTCAGGAAGTTCCTTTAGATTTTACCAGGATGTCCAAAAACCGTTGTAGGTGGTTTCAGTGTTTCCCAGCTGCTGTATATATTCTTGTACAGGATAAATAGTCTACCCCTGATGTACTAAAAAGAAATCCTTAATATAATACTTTCTCAAAATTTAAAAGCTGTATCAAATAAAGATCTAAGGTGTAGCAGTCGAACTATTCCATCATATAAAACTTTAAAATTGTGTTTATTTATTTATAAATAATTAGACTCCATTTGCAAGAATTTGTTAATTCTTCTGGCTGAAGATCAGAAAATCTGTGATAAGTTACATTTGGGTGTTTTCACTCAGGCACTCTTAGTTCAAGAATCTTTTTTTGTTTCAAGAAGTTTCTTAGTTTCAAAGAAAATTTTAATTCCCCAAAAGATACTCAGTTACAGGAAGATTGTTATATGTAGCACAATTATACAATGATAAATTATGACATTATGACCAAAGAAAATTTTAATTCCCCCCAAAAGATACTCAGTTACAGGAAGATTATTTTATGTAGCACAATTATACAATGATAAATTATGACATTATGACATTATGACCACCTCCATAATAGCTGGTATGTCCACCTTTGGCTTGGAAAAAGCACTGATGCATTGTGGCGTGAAAGCAATGAGGCCTTGGTAAGGTGCCGGAGGGAGGGAGGGAGGGGGGGGGGGGGAGGAATTGTCATCACACCTGCAAACACAAGTCACTTAATTCCCGCAAATTATGGGGAATGGGGTGATGAGCTCTGACACCACATTCAATTAGATCCCAGATGTGTTTGATTGGGTTCAGATATTTTGAGGTGGGGTTCACCACATCAATTGGAAGACACCACGCCATCACAAACCTGGGCTTGTAACATGGTGCATTATCTAGTAGAAAAATGCCACTGCTGTCACAGAAAATGACCTTAATGAAAGGGTATACATGGTCTGCTACCAGTTCAAGATGCTCCTTGGCCATCATGGTGTTTCTCAGAGCATAATGGAGTCTCAGCCAGCTTGTCTCCATCCCACATACAGGTATCAAGGAGCTGTTCCACTGGAAGACAGGGGAATCCTGTCCTCCCACTGGTGTGATTAAGAAGGTATCGGGATTTATCAAATGATGCAATGGTCTGCAACTGTGTCAATGCCCATATCAGTCGTAACTGCCAATGCCATTGTGTTAACATTGGCATATGCATTGGTTATCAGCTGTGAAGGCTCATTGTCAGGAGTGTCTGATGCACTGTGTGTTCAGACACACTTGTACTCTGCCCACAATTAAAGTCTATTGTTAGTTCCTCCACAGTTAGCTTCCTTACCTGTTTTACCAGTGTACCAACCCTACAATGTTAGACATTTGTAATGGTGGGTGGCCACCCAACCCCACGAGGCCTGTATGTGGTTTTGCCTTGTTTTCACCATGTGTTGACGATGTCCACTACAGCATTCCCCAAAAACCCAAGAAGTCATGCAGTTTCCAAAATGCTGATACCAAGGCTTCAGGCCATCACAATTACCCTTTGGTCAAGCTCTGATAAATTGAGCTCTTTCCGCATTCCACTCATGGACAGCATGCTCACAACATGCACTGAGTATGTGACTGTATAGCAGTAATTCCTCAGAGGGTGGTGTTGCTGTTGCCTGGATGGGTTTATATTAACAGTGTGTCAGTGGTCATAATTTTGTGGCTAATCAGTTTAGCTTTCAAGGAGGGTTTTAGTTTTGAGAAAGGAGATTAGTTTTGATGAAGTTTTCTTAGTTTGTGATAAGTTTCTGATTTTAGATAATTATTTAATTCTTTATTTTTTATTTTTAGATTTGCAATTAAATCCTGCTACAATCTTTCACAACTCCAGTGCATTTTCTTGTATGCATAATTACACAAACAATCCAAAAACCCACTCTCATTAGCTCAGTATGGGTCTGCAACTGACCATTTGAAATATATCCCTATACGACCAAAACCCCTGCTCAGTTATTGCATCATGGACTTCCTCTTTCACTAGATTTTCAAAATAAAAATAAGATTCACCTGTGCTAACATAAATGTACATCCTAAGTAATCATTGAATCCCCTGTGATTACCTAACCCATATAAACTTAACGTTCTCCATACTTACACCTTATATCTAGCAGTGGGTCAGTTTACTAACACCCTCTGGGGTAAAATAGCTCTCACATCACAGTTTCTCATCCCTAAGTCCACTCTTATAGACCAGTGCAATTTTTGCCTTAACTACTATATAAAGCACTACCTGCTGTATGTAACCAATCTTCTATTGTATCAGAGCAATAACTACAAATCTGGCATGCTTTTTCCTAAATCTTGAGAGAGCACAGAATCATTTAGAGCATTCCCACGTCCCTTTGGTAGTCCAGACCTATAGATATACAATCAATTTTACCCATTTCACTGTGTCGGTTGTACCCAGGTATTTCTTATTCTACATGCATACTCTGATAACCACTATGAAGCATACGGCAGAGGATATTTACCACTTTACCACATTTCAAAAATTCTTCATTTTCTTGCATACTGAGTGTGGGAAGAATGACAGCTTAAATGCCTTTCTGTGTACTGTAATTAATCTAAGTGTGTCTCTGTGGTCCCTTCAGGAGCTATTCACAATGGACTGAAGTATATCTCTGGACTCTTCGGCTAACAAAATTTATTGAAACATTGTAAGTAATGTTCCCTGGGGCAGTTAGCATCTGTCCTCAGGTGCCTGCTATTTCATGTTTTTAAGCATTTCAGTAATGCTCTTCCGTGAGTCAAATGAACCTATGACAATTCATGCTGCCCTTCTTTGTGTGTGTTGTACATCACTTGTTAGCACTCTTTAGTTATGTGTCCCATGCACTTGAGTTATATTCTAACATGAGAGGCATAAGTGTTTCATAAGATTCTCCATGGAGACTGAGTGAATTTTCCCAGTCTCCTACCATTGAATCAAAGTCTACTACCGGGTTTATCTGTGACATAATTTATATACTCATTCATTTTCATTTCCCTATCAAATAGTTACATGTACATATATGCATGAGTTGGCTAAATCCAACTGTGACTCATTGTTATTGTAATCATAGGAAACTAGTCTTCTTCATTGTCCATCCTCTATCTGCTTTAACTCTTATGTATTCCTCCCCACAGGTGTGCCCTACACCATTACCTTTTCTTCATTTCTAAATATTTTCTACAACAATGCATACACTCATCAATACAAATTTCTACTTCCTCCTGAAGTTTGCCTCTGATCTCTACCAAACTGATCCCATGTGCACAACCTACATGTCCCAGTCATTCACTGAGGAATGTTAAGAGTACAAAGACACAAATCTGCTGTATCTCACTGCCACAGACACATCAGGTCACTGGGGTGTGCATCTGTTGCATAGGGCACCTCATTCAGTGTGAACATATGGAATGGAGTACTGCTGATAGTGTAATCTGGTTAACCTGGCCATTGAAATCACTGTCACAGTTGCTGAATTTTGCAGCACCCTCCATTGCAACATAATTTCTAATCTTGGTGATCTGTTGTACCTCCATCCATGTATTCCCTTAAGCTTACGACTATGTTACCTCCAATTCCCCTTCCAATGTGCTATCTTCAGACCACAAAATCTACCTCCACAATCTGAATTAGATCCAACCCAATATTCAGATTCCTTCTTGCATTATGGTTCCCCTCCATTTCATTCCTTTCCTTACCTTTCCTCTCCAAAACCATGGCTTAGGTTTCATTCGTTCGAGCACATGTGCACACAGTACTAACTCTCACATCTTCTTAGCATCAAGCCCTCCACAACGGATACACCCAAAACTCACAAGTTTTCCATTCTGCCATGCATCATACATATCCACCCAACAACTCACTCATAACTCTCACCAGTTATGTATTCTTGGTGCTATACTCCAACTAATGCAGCACTTTATTCACCATCATAGTATTCACTGTTTGACAGTGCATGTATCAGATCTGGTACAGTCTCTTTTCCATCTCTTGGTTAGAAATAATATGTAATTCCATGGATGCTCATTCTGATTCCTCAATTTCTCCCACTTCATCAGTAAGTTCCTTTATAGTTTACCACAATGTCCAAAAGCCATTTTAAGTGTCTTTTTTGTTTTCTAGCTACTATATACCTTCTTGTACAGTATAAATAGTGTGTGTCCAGTATCATTTACAGCATACTGGGATTTCATTACACCCTATGGCATTTAGTCTTTTAATGTTTCATAAAAAAGGCTTAAGATGTTTGCAAAAGTCCTCGGCTGCCAAAATTCTTGGGAATAGGCAGGTATCAAGAAAGAATTGCTATTGGAAAATCTCAGTGTGACTGTCTTCTGAAAGATAAGAGTCTTGATTTCTGCTAATTCTGAATGCAGTTTCAAGATCACTTGCAATGGAGGAAATGTTTGCAAGTGTAGTTGGTTTCGGAAAGTCCTGGGTTTTGGCAAGTACTAAGCCAGCTGGCTTGCTGACCAATTTTATGGCTGTCATGCTAATGACTCGAGGATATAGCACCCACTGTTTCCACATAATTTCTGATCATGGTGTCTTGTTGTACCTTCATCCACATATCCTCCTAATCTGTTCTTGATACAAGTGATACACCACACCCAACAAGGCAAGCAGCAGTGTACTCAGAAATGTTATTTGTTTAATACTTTGGAATTTTTAAAATAATTCTTCTTGCTTAAGAGCAGAACATCTGCGGCTAGTTAAATTTGTGTGTCAGGAAGGCAGTCAAACTCAAATCTGCTAAATAGTAGACAAATGTTTTCTCTGATGTGCAGGAATTTGTTCAACTGAGAGATAAACAAATGCCATGTTCAGTAGCATAACGTTTTTATAAAAACAAAAATAAATTTATGCAGGCACCTCATTACATTCTGGCTCTAATGTACTAAAAAGAAAGCACTAAAATAACACTTTCTCAAAATTTTAAAGCAGTGCCAAATAAAGATCTAAGATGTAGAATCAGAACTATTCCACCATTAAAAACTCATAACTGTGTTTCTTTATAATAATGTGACTTCACTTGCAATTTATTGTTCATCCTTCTGGTTGAAGAGCAGATCATCTATGATAAGTTAAATTAGGATGTTTTGGCCTTGTGGCTCTTACTTCCAAGAATCATTTTCATTTCAAGAAGTTTCTTAGTTTCAAAGAAATTTTTAATTTTATGAAAGACACTCAGTTACTGGAAGATCATTGTATATAGCATAATTATACACTGATAAGCCTGAACACTATGACCATCTACGTAATAGCCGGTATGTCGGCCATTGCTACATATAACAGTGGTAACGTGATGGCATGGAAGCAATGAGGCCTTGGTTGGTCACTGGAGGGAGTTGGTACCACATCTACAGACATAGGTCTCCTAACTTCTGTAAATTATGCGGAAGGGAGTGATCAGCTCTGATGTGACATTCAAGCACATTCTAAATGTGTTCTATTGGGTTCAGATCTGGTGAGCTGGGGGCCACCACATCAACTGGAACTTGCCACTGTGCTCCTTAAACCAGTCCATCATAATCCTGGCCTTGTGATGTCATGCATCATCTTCATGATAAATGCTGCTGACATCAGCAAACATAATTGTCGTGAGTGGCTGTATGCAGTCTTCAACCAGTGTAAGATACTACTTGGCCGTCATGATGCCTGGCATGAGCTACACTGGATCCATGGAGTCACCCACATGTATATCACCCAGAGCATAATGGAACCGCTACCAGATTCATGCCCTCCTGTCAGCAGGATGAAGAAAGTATCGGAATTTATCAGACCATGCAACTCCTTGCCATTGCACCAAAGTCCACTCCTGATGGTCACATGTCCATTGCAGCATAGTGGCTGATTTTGTGGTGTTAACATTGTCACTTGAATGGATCACTGTCCGCGGGGACTCTTTGTTAGGAATGTTCGGTGCACTGTGTGTCCAGATACTCTTGTACTTTGCCTTGCATTAAAGCCTGATGTTAGTTCTGCCATCGATCCCTGCCTGTCCTGTTTTACAAGTCTGACCAGCCAAGGACGTCAGACATCTGTAATAAGGGCTGTTTGCCCAGCCCCACAAGTTCTGGGAATGGTTTCACCTTCTTTATGCCACGTGTTGAAGACCCTCACCACAGGACACCTTGAATACCTGACAAGTCATGAAGTTTCCAAAATGGCCATGCCAAGCCTCTGGGCTATCACACTCTGCCCTCAGGCAAACTCTGATGGATTGTGCACTGTCCCCACTCTACACATGAACTGCATGCTAACTGATACCACATGCACCATGCTTCTGTCTGTCTAGCAGTCATTCCTTAGCAGGTGATGCTGCTATTACCCTGATGGGCTTATATCAACAGTATGTGATTGTTCATGATGTTGTGTCTGATAAGATTAGTTTTCAATGAGAATTTTATTTTGAATCTGGAAATTAATTTTCATGAAGTATTTATTAGATTTTTAGTAGTTTTGGGTTTTTAGGATTTTTTTGAAATTTGCAATTAAATCTTCATACAACCTTTCACATCATCTGAGCTTATCTTGTATGCATTATGGTACGGACAACTCAATAACTCACTCCCTTTAGCCCAATGTGGGGTTGCAACTGGCCATTTGAAATATATTCCTATTCTGCAAAATATCTGTGCAGTTCTTGCATCAAAGACCTTCTCTTTAGCTGTATTTTCAAAACAAAGAAAGTATCATCTGTGCCAACGTATATGGGCATTGAAAATATTAAATGAATCCCCTGTGATTATCTAACCCATATAGGATGAACCTTCTCCACGTGTGTTGTTGTACTCAACATTAACAGCTGTACCTGATCCCTAACAGGGGTGTCAACTTACTAACACCCTCTGGGGTAAAATATCTCTCATATCAAGGTACTCCCACACAAAAGCAGACACGAGTAAACAAATTTTTGTCTCAGAAGTGCATGAATTTGTACTGTTGACAGATAAATAAATGGAATGTGTGTGGTATCATAACTTTTTAATAGAAACAGAATTATATTTATGTAATAAGTACTTCATTACATTCTGGTGCCTGATGTACTATAGAGAAAGCACTAAAAAAATACTTTCTGACAGTTATAGAGCAGTGACAAAAAAGACCTAAGCTGTAGAAGCAGAACCATTAGAACATTTAAAACTTCTTATTTATAAATAATTTCACACCATTTTCAATATTTTAAAAATTATTATAGCAGAAGAGCAAATTATCTGTGATAAGTTATATTTGTGTGTTTTGGCTCAGTAGCTCCTAGTTCAAAGAATCTGTTTCATTTCAAGAAGTTTCTTAGTTTCAAGGAAATTCTTTGTTTTCTAAGAGATACTCAGTTACAGGAAGATCATTGTATTTAGCGTAATTTAACAGTGATCATCCAGGACACTCTGACTAGCTATGTAATAGCTTGTATGTCTGCCACTGGCACGGATAACAGTGGTGACTCATCATAGCATGGAAGCAATGAGGTCTTGGCACCACATCTGCAAACACAAGTCACCTAATTCCCATTAATTAAGGGCAGGGGTATGATAAGGTCTGACGCCACGTTCAGTCTGTTCCCAGATGTATTCGGTTGGGTTTCTAGTGAGTTGTGGGGCCAGCACATCAACTGGAGCTTGGCAATGTCTTCTCTGAACCACTTCATTACACACTTGGTGCCAGCTTGACTCCATCCCACAGTGCAGGTGTCAAGAAGCTATTTCTCTGAAAAAAGACAAGTTCACACACTCCCATGGGCATGATGAAGAGGTTTTGGGATTCAGCAGACCATGCAATGCTCTGCCACTGAGCCAACATGCAGTGCCGATGGTTGCAGGCCCATTTCAGTCATAGTCGCCGATGTCATGCTGTTAACATTGGCACATGCATGGATTGTCAGCTATGGAGGCTCACTGTTAGTCGTCTTTGGTGCACTTTGTTTTCGGACACACTTTTACTCTGCCCACCATTAAAGTCTCGTGTTAGTTGGTAATGGTAATGTGTGTGAAACCTTATGGGACTTACCTGCTAACGTCATCATTCCCTAAGCTTACACGCTACTTAACCTAAATTATCCTAAGGACAAATACAAACACCCATGCCCAAGGGAGGATGTGAACCTCTGCCGTGACCAGCCGCACAGTCCATGACTGCAGTGCCTTAGACTGCTCGGCTCTCTTGTGTTAGTTCCTCCACAGTTTGCTTTCTTACATTTTTTGCCTGTGTACTGAGCCTACAATGTCAGACATTTGTAATGCGGTGTTACCGCCAGTGCCATGACGTCTGTATGTGGATTTGGCTTGGTTGAGCCATGTTTTGAAGATGATCCTCGAAAACCCAACAAGACATGTGGTTTCCAAAATGCTCATACCAAGACTCCAGGCCATGACAATCAGCCTTTGGTCAAACTCTGATAGATCATTCTACATATGGACAGCACACTCACTGATAGCACATGCACTGTGCATGTGTCTGACTAGCAGTAATTCCTCAGCAGGTGATGCTGCTATTGCCTGTATGGGTTTATACCAACGGTGTGTCAGTGGTCATAATGTTGTTGCTGATCAGTTTGGTGTTCATGGAGAATTTTAGTTTTGAATAAAGAGATTACTGTTCATGAAGTTTCTATTGGTTTTTAAGAAGTGTTTGGTTTTAAATTTTTCTTTTTTTTAGATTTGCCATTAAATCTTCCTACAACCTTTCACATCTTCAGTGCTTATTCCCTTATGCATCATTGTACAAACAATCCAAGAACCCACTCTCATTGGTCAGTGTGGGGCTGTAAGGGGACATTTGAAATATAACCCTATTCAACCAAAACCCTTGTTCTGTTCTTATATTATAGACCTCCTCTTTACCAACATTATGAAAATAAACAGAGAATATCACCTGTGCTAATGTATATGTACATCCACGATAATCGTTTTGTCTTCTGTAATTATCTAACCCATATAGACTGAACATTCCCCATGTGCATTTTTGTACCTATCATTAACACTTGCTTCTTATCCCTAGCAGGGTTGTCAGTTTCCTAATGCCCTCTGGGGTTAAGTAGCTCCCATATCACAGCACTCTCATATAAAAGTGATTCTACATCTAAAGTTAACCTTGTATCCACTTATTCCCTTGGATGCATAATTACAGAAATCTTTGATCAAATTGGGATTGATTATCCATCTGAACGTATCACTATCCCTCTGAAATTCTCATACCAATGACCTAATGTGTAACAACTGCCCAGAATGTATTTGAGATTTTATTTACGTTAACTGCAATGCCTGCCAGTAGTCCACAGGTAACAAAATCAGAAGCTCCAATGTAATCTTTCACTCCTGGTCATTTAGGGATGCAACTCACTCACTCCACACAAAGAACTGCTCATGAACAGCCAGCTTCTTGAGTGAAGCTAAGTTACAACTTTACATCCTTATGCTTTGACACTTTTTGATTCCTGACGATACTTACTTTGATCCTCTTTTGTAAATATAATGAATGAACAAGTACTTCTGTTCCACAAGTTTCACCAACCTTCTGTCACTTGGATAACATAAGACAGGATGAACTGAATAGGTGAGAACAGCACATAAATTCAAGCAAACTTTTGACAAATTATGCTATATCACTACTAGCCATTGCTGTATAACTACAGAATCTTAGAGAATGCTTTCATTGGAAGTGAATAGTGTGTGCACAAAAAGGGTTCAAATGGCTCTGAGCACGATGGGACTTAACTTCTCAGGTCATCAGTCCCCTAGAACTTAGAACTACTTAAACCTAACTAACCTAAGGACATCACACACATCCATGCCCGAGGCAGGATTTGAACCTGCGACCGTAGCGGTCGCGTGGTTCCAGAGAGTAGCACCTAGAACCGCTTGGCCACTCCGACCGGCTGTGTGCACAGATTCTAATACTGTGATGTAGAAAACTTTGGAATATTACTTTACATTAAGCCCAACTAACCTAGCAATACCTTCCTTACTAATCCAGTAACAAAAGTTCAGTGTTCAAGATGGTTTGCGAATTCTCTCTCACTCAATGAATACACAAATTATTTTTCATCAATTGAATTTGGGTTGTCAGAAAAACATTGCAATTACTACACAAGAAAACACACTTGTCATCTGAGTTTTACAAAAGTTGTGAGACTTTGGCAAAAACTATGTTTTCTTGTGTAAGAATTGATAAAAATTTATAAGTGAAAGCAGAAACTGTGGATATTATACAGAAATCATCCACAGTTTGTGCCACTTTGCTAAGTGTGAAAGTATTTTGTGAAAGAGTGATAGAAGAATCCATTAATACACAGACACATAACTCTGTTCCTACTGACCAGGGCAATTAATGTCTTAACTACTATATGGAGGGTTCTGATGCCCATCGGTATAAGTCAGTCCACAATTAAACTGAAGATAATTAGACGTTTTCAAAATTTAACACAGAAAAACAGGTGATTCATACAATAATAACACTATTTTTAATTGAAACCTAAATCAACAACTGACCTAATTTGAGGATATGTAAGAACATAAATAATGTACAACATAACTATAATTTAACAGAAAAACTGTGAGTTATGGTCACTGCCCACTGCACTTATTGATGAATTTAATCTATATATTCATCATTATCGCTGCCATATTCTGCAAGATTCTTGATTTCTTTTGTTTTTGAGGATGATGCACATGTTCTTTGGTTTGTTGAAGGTAACCATCGATAAAATGAGTGGTAGTGTGGAGGAGTATATTGCAAAAGTTCCAACATATGTTTTTTTTTCAGCTCTTTAACAGGTCAAAGATCTGGATGCTGGGGATCTTGAACAATATTGAACCAGTTTACTTTACTCTATTCAGTATTGGTTTTCCTATTGGAAATTGAAGCACCCTAGTTTTCGGTTGAAAGAAACTCTTCTTGCTTCATCTGTGTTGCCAGAAATTGATTTCTGTGTTTGGCAATTGTTACCAAATCAGTCCAACCTCTTGGACCAAAAATTAATTCTTTCTTTTCTGCTTTGGATTCGAAAATGCCAAAACTGTGTCCCGAACCCATAAATTTGTGGTAAAGGTAATCAGCTGACATCCTTGGATCTTGCAAAAGCTTTTACAATGATAAGCTTAGTCTGATATTCCTGTTTTGACGTGTGCAAGAATCTGGTTGGGTGGTTGGTTTAAAAGAGGAGGGAAGGGACCAAACTACAAGATCATCAGTCCCTTGTTCCTAATAAAAAAATACCATGAGTGTGAGAATAAAACAGACAAGATATATAAAACGAAACGGAAACAAAGGGAAAACCACAAGAATGGAGGAAAGGCAACGAATGGTAAAAGGACCAAAAGAGGGAAAGAAAACAACAGAGAATAAAACAAGAAAGCAGATTACAGTGGCTGGCTGACCACGAGAATAAAAAGGAAAAGCCATCCACTCTGCAACACTTGAATACCTCCATCCTAAAACCACTAAGGTGGATGACACAGAGGTACAAAGAACATGTGCTAAAATTTAAATCAAATGATGAAACCCATCCTCACGAATAAAACCTAAAACTAAATCAGCCAATGAGGCATTGTCAGATAAAATGAGCGGCAGTGAGTCCGGTAGCCCAAGATTTCGTCACTGGGCAGTCAAATTGGGACAGTGCACCAGAATATGGGCCACTGTCAACTGGGCACCACACTGACGCTGAAACGGGTCTTCATGGTGCAAGAGGTAACCATGGGTCACCCAAGTGTGGCCAATGTGGAGCTGGCAGAGGACAACTGATTCCCTGCGAGAGATCCGCTTGGAAGACTTCCACATACTTGTAGTCTCCTTAATGACATGCAGTTTGTTGTACATACTGTTATGCCATTCCGTCTGCCAAAGCCGAAAGTGGCATAAGTCAGAACGCAGGTCAGGTTCAGAGATTCTCATCTCCAGAAAGTGGTTTCCACGTAGCCTGTTTGGCCAGGATGTCGGCAAGTTCATTGCCTGGGATGCCGACGTGTGCTGAAGTCCACACAATCACCACTGAACGACAGGACCAGTCCAGAGCATAGATGGACTCCTGGATGGGCGCCACCAAAGGACGGCGAGGGTAGCACTGGTCGATAGCTTGTAGGCTGCTCAAGGAGTCAGTACACAGAAGAAACGATTCCTCGGGGCATGAACGGAGATACTAAAGCGCACAGGGTATGGCCACCAGCTCTGTTGTGAATACACTGCAGCCATCGGGCAAGGAATGCTGTTCAATATGGCCTCTGTGGACAAAGGCGAAGCCAACATTACCATCAGCCATCGAGCCGTCGGTGTAAACTACTTCAGAGCCCCAAAACACTTCAAGAATCGAGAGGAAGTGACAGCAGAGAGCCGCAGGGTTAACAGAGCCCTTAGGGCCATGCAAAATGTCCAGGAGAAGCTTCAGCCTACAGCTACACCACGGAGGTGTACATGAATGGACCTCGAAGATAGGTGGTGAAGGGAAGGACTCCAGTTCAGACAGAAGCAATCGCACGTGAACCCAGTCGCTAGACCTGACCTGGGCCGCCTATGCTGGAGGTGAACTGCCCTGGTTGGGAAAAGAAGACGAAAATTAGGATGTTTAGG
This sequence comes from Schistocerca serialis cubense, assembly GCF_023864345.2. Taxonomy (NCBI): domain Eukaryota; kingdom Metazoa; phylum Arthropoda; class Insecta; order Orthoptera; family Acrididae; genus Schistocerca; species Schistocerca serialis. Next base: position 398,004,026 of record NC_064640.1, on the reverse strand, counting down.
AGAGCTATGAATTTGTGCAGCGTAACTGGCGACGAGCCGTTGTGCACGTCTGATCTTCAATGGAGAGACTCTGGCCTCCACCAGTACACTTGTCACCGGACTCATCCTAAAAGCTCCTGTCGCTAGTCTAACTCCGCAATGGTGCAATGGGTCGAGCAAATGCAATGCTGAAACTGCCACCAAACCATAAATCACACTTCCTCAGTCAAGGCGGGATTGAACAAGGGCTCTGCAGAACTGCAGCAGCATGGAGCGATCTGCACCCCAGTTGGTGTTGCTCAGGCAGCGGAGGGCATTGAGGTGCTGCCAACACTTCCGTTTAGGCTGACGAAGATGAGGAAGCCAAGGCAAATTAGTGTCAAAAACCAGATCTAAGAATCGATATGTCTCCACTACAGTGAGTGGATCGTCATTAAGGTTAAGTGCTGGTTCCAGATGAACGGTATGACGCCGACAGAAATCCATGACACACGTCTTCGTGGCAGAAAACTGGAAGCCATAGGCTAGAGCCCATGATTGCACCTTGTGGATGGCTCCCTGTAGGCGACACTCAGCAACAGCAGTACTGGAGCAGCAGTACAAAATGAAGAAGTCGTCTGCATATAGAGAAGGTAAGACAGAGGGCCTGACAGCTGCTGCTAAACCATTAATGGCCACTACAAATAGAGAGACATTCGATACAGAGCCCTGCAGGACTCCATTCTCCTCGATATGGGTGGAACTATGGGAGGCACCAATTTGGACACGGAAAGTTCAGAGCAACATGAAGTTTTGTATAAAAATTGAGAGCGGGCCCCAGAGACCCCACTCATACAATGTGGCAAGGATATGATGTCGCCAGGTCGTGTCGTATGCTTTATGTAAGTCAAAGAAGACGGCAACCAGGTGTTGGTGTCTGGAAAAGGCTGTGCGGATGGCAGGCTCCAGGGACACAAGATTATCAGTGGTAGAGTGACCCTGGCAGTAGCCACTCTAATATAGAGCCAGTAGGCCATGTGACTCCAGGATCAAACCCAACCGCTGACACACCATACGTTCTACCAGCTTACAAGGAGCGTTGGTGAGGCTGAAGACCGATAGCTATCCACATCAAGCGGGCTTTTACTGGGTTTGAGCACCGGAATGATGGTGCTCTCCTCCCATTGCGATGGAAAGATGCCATCGCACCAGATCTGGTTGAAGATGACAAGGATATGTTGCTTGTAGTCAGATGAGAGATGTTTAACCATCTAGCTGTGGATCTGATCAGGCCTAGGAGCTGTGTCTGGGCAATGTGCAAGGGCACTGAGGAGCTCCCACTCTGTAATTGGGGCGTTATAGGATTCACTGTGGCATGTAGTGAATGAGAGGACTTTCCATTCCAGCTGCCATATGAGAGAGCGAAAGGCTGGGGGATAATTCTCCGATGCAGAGGCTTGAGCAAAGTGCTCAGCAAAGTGCTCAGCAATCGTGTTTGTGTCGGTAGATAACACGCCATTTATGGTAACACTGGGAACACCTGTTGGGGTCTGGTACCCGAAAACACGTTTGACCTTTGTCCAGACTCGGGTAGGTGACGTATGGCACCCAATGGTCGAGACATATCTCTCCCAACACTCCTGCTTCCTTTATTTGATAAAGCTGGTGAACGTGGGCACAGAGCCGTTTAAAGGCTATGAGGTGCTCCGGGGAAGGGTGCCACTTATGCCGCTGTAGAATTCGCTGACACTGCTTAATTGCTTCAGCGACTTTCAGCTACCACCAAGGGACTGCCTTACACCAGGGGCACCCTGAAGAGCAAGGGATCGCGTTTCCTGCCGCAGAAACAATTGTTGTAGTCACCTGCTCAACCATCACATCGATGTTACCATGTGGGGCAGATTCAATGGTGACAGCAGAGGTGAAAGTTTCCCAGTCCACCTTGTTTAAAGCCCATCTGGGCATGCGTCCATGGGCCTGATGCTGGGGCAGTGACAGGAAGAAGGGGAAGTGGTCACTACCACACAGGTCATCATGTGCTCTCCAGTGAATAGATGGGAGAAGTCCTGGGCTGCATATTGATGAATCAATGGCCGAGTAACTACCATGAGCCACACTGAACTGTGTGGTTGCCCCAGTATTTAAGAGGCAGAGGTCGAATTGCGACAGTAAAGTTTCAGCATCTCTGCCTTGGCCAGTAAGCATGGTGCCACCTCACAAGGGGTTATTGGTGTTAAAATCTCCCAAAAGTAGGAAAGGTAGAGATAGTTGATCAATCAGTGCAGCTAATACATTCAGGGGTACTGCACCATCTGGATGAAGATAGACATTGTAGACAGTTATTTCCTGCATCGTCCTTATTATGACAGCCACAGCTTCAAGAGGGGTTTGAAGGGGCACAGCGTCACACAGACTGAGTTTAGGACATAAACGCAAACGCCACCTGACACTCGACTATAGTCACTACGGTCCCTGTAATATCCCTCATTTCCGCGGACGGCAGGAGTCCGCATTGCCGGGAACGAGGTTTCCTGGAGAGCAATGCAGATATCAGGTGTAAAGCTTAACATGTGTTATATTTCAGCCAGGCAGTCGAAAAAACTGCCGCAATTCCACTGGAGAATTACGTCATCATGACACTGGGAAGTTATGGAACATTCAATGAGGCAGTTTACGCCTCAGAACCAGCTGCTGCCACCGACTTATTGCCTGAGCAGTCTATATCCATTGTATCTGAGGATCTGAAGTGATCTAGGTCCTCAGTGGGTGCCAGAATCTCCACCCCATCCTCAGACACAGAGCTCGCAGATAGCGGTGGTGTGGGTGCCACCGCAATTTCCTTGGTCTTAGTGGTCTTCTTTTTGGATTTCTCTGCCGCTGCTCCTTGGGTTTCTCTTGCTGGGAGAACTTCACTGGCTCAGTCTTCAGGACAGAGGATGAGCGTGAAGTCCTACGACCACCTCCTTTTGAGCTCTTCAGCTACCGGCGTGTGTCGTCTTTCCCACTAGCAGAAACCTGGGAAGGTAGTGACCCAAGGGACCCATTCCTAGCGAGAGAAGCCGAAGAAGACTCCCGCCTCTCCAGCTTAGAAGAGGGGACGGACGTCCCCAAAGGTTGGGTGGGGGGGGGGGGGGTGGCTCGTAAAGCAGGGAGGGAAATGCCCCCACCCCCCAATCAAGGGGGCACATGTTATCTTCCAGCTCTGAGAGCTGACTGGGGTTGGTGGGGCTGACGGTGCCAGAACTGTTGTAGTGGCGGCGTAAGAGGATGTCATATGCACAGGATGCAGGCATTCAAATTTCCTCTTAGCCTCAGTGTAGGTCAGTCAGTCTAGGGTCTTGTACTCCATGATTTTCCATTCTTTCTGGAGTATCCTGCAGTCTGGCGAGTAAGATGAATGGTGCTCTCCGCAGTTGACACAGATGGGAGATGGAGCACATGGAGTATTGGGATGTGATGGCCGTCCGCAATCTCGACATGTGACTGTGGATGTACAGCGTAAGACATATGGCCGAACTTCCAGCGCTTAAAGCACCACATTGGGGGAGGGATATAGGGCTTTACATCACAGTGGTAGACCATCACCTTGACCTTCTTGGGCAATGTATCACCCTCAAAGGCCAAGATCAAGGTACCAGTGGCAACCTGATTATTCCTTGGTCCCCAACGGACATGCTGGACCTAATGTACACCTCGCCGCTGTAAATTGGCGTGCAGCCCATTGTCAGACTGCAAAAGCAGGTCCCTGTGAAATATGATACCCTGGAGCATATTTAAGCTCTTATGGGGTGTGATGTTTACAGAAACATCCCCCAGCTTGTCACAAGTGAGCAACGTTCATGACTGGGCAGAGGATGCCGTTTTGATCGAGACTGACCCAGATCTCATTTTGGACAAGTCTTCCACCTCCCAAAACTTATCCTCTAAATGCTCAACAAAAAACTGAGGCTTCATCATTACCGGGGTGAATAAGATCCGCTGCCCTCCTTAGCCTGACGTTCCTCCCATGGTGTGGCCAGGGAGGGGTACGATTTGGGGTTATACTTCTGTGCATTGGCTTGAACTCGTGAACGCTTAGAGACTGCTGGTGTTTCACCACCAGCAAGAGATGATGGACTATGCTTCATCACGTGTCATCTGCCCTGATGTCACCCACTCCGGCCGGGGACCCTCCCCACAGGCACCGCCCAGCCGCAGCAAAGGCCACCTGGCACGGGATGGTCATTGCCGGGAGTCCGAATCCCCCAGGGGGATGGGCATCTACCCCTTGGCATACGTTGGTAGTTAATGGCACACGCATCAGTAGAGCGACACCTGTCTCGTCAGGGGATTACAACCAACATGGTGGCCCCACCACAATGGACTGGCTACTGTGCTGGATATCAGGTGCAAAGAATTCCATGGTCGTCATTGACACAGAAAGCGGCACTGCATAGTGCATGATGGAAAACACATCCATGAAGGTGTCGTCGCCCAAGAGATGGAGAATGAGCAGGACTCAAATACGATGATGAGAAAGTGGGCTAAAGATCTCAATGCACGATGGACATGATGCACCGTGTAAGGCACCCTTCCTCAATTGGCTCACTCTTCGGGAAAATTTTGAGGAATGAAGGTCAAACCCTACAGGCGACCATCACATAAAGGCCGAAACATGCAGAACTCCTTTTAGTCACCTCTTACGACAGGCAGGAATATGTCGGGCCTGTTCTTACCTCCGGACCTGCAGGGGAATGCAAGAATCAGAACACATGATAATTTGGCGATGAGATGAGGCATGTTGTTTAAGATGTTTAACAAGACATGCTCCAATTTCCTGTGATCCTTGCGACCCTTATGTCTCATTCCACATGTACATGTAACCTATAGAGTCATTAAAACTGTGCACTCCTAGGTTATATACATACATATTTAGTTTGTAATAGGCAAAAGGTGTGGAAAGTTTTGGGAAAGGTAAAGCTCTTTCCAGATCATGAGTAAAAACGTAAACATCTTCTCCTACAAGCAACTTGTCTGAATTCAAAAATGTCTTGCTTGTTGTGCCCGCCGAAGATAAACTTCTTTTGTAATCTTTGCCTCATCCTTTTTTGCATCATCATTCTCAAAAGTAAGAATGTTCTGCAGGAAATCGCATAGCTGGCGTGTATCTTTGGACGGGGTTAATGTAATCTGAAATTAGTAGAAAACACGTGGCAATACATCTTTTCTTTGACAAGTTTGGTAGCATCCTCTGCATCTTTCTGATATTCAGATCAGACTGCAAATATCTCCAATTTTGCGCATCAGATAGGGTATAATGAATTTTATAAGAGGGAAACGACTCGATGTGTTCTTTCACTTTTGTTACATCGATTTTATTTGCTGGCAGCCTATGGCCGCTTTCATCAATACATGCGAATGGTTTTGTACTACCCAGTATTTCATAAAGACGATCATCACTAACTTGAAATGCGTCCATAAAAAACATTTTTCACACACGAACTGACATCACTGTTTTCAAATAATGTCATAGTTTTCGATTTTGGTGCTGACGATGAGTTTCTTGGACGACATTGCCTCACTTTGTGTTGTGGATCAGTCCGCAAAGACAGACGTTCTGCTTTGCATTATCGCCCAATTTATTAAAAGGATTCGAACAATGATCGCCGTTCTTCAGGATTTACTAAAGCAAAACACTTTCGTGAACATTTACAGTTCACATTTTTAAAGGATTTTGCAGGTATATTTTTCCACTTCTGTTCACATAAGCTTTCCCAGAACATTTTTGTCAGAACTGACAACCCTTTTCCATAAATATTGCTTCCTCTTCCTTTCTGTATCATCATATTTTCGTTTTATTTTGCTTTTATCATGGTTGTCTAACTGGCGATCATCTTCTTCATAAATAAAATATTCGGAAGTCATTCAGTGTAACTCACTAAACAGTTCACAATTCAAAAAAATTATTCCAAAACGCGTGTTTAGCAATGCTTGTAATGCGACATTCCGGTTGGAAGGTTACAGTATCAATAACGAGATAAACAATACACTAGTTTTGGGAAAGAACCCTTCTCTGAGTAGTCACATGAAAGTACGACACATTTTAGAGGTTAGAATGTACAGGTACATACATGAATCGGACGAATTATTATCATTGTCTGGTACATACTCAGAACCGCTGTCTGAAAACGGCGTATTTTCAACGAGTGGAGAGGATATCCTGACCTAAAAATCACGTATTAAGTAACAGTAGCAGATTACTCTCTCTTGCCTAACAGTACGCTAAGACAAACAAACCGGTGTTGCAAACTGAGTTACACTAAATGACTTCGGAATAGACTTGGCCACTGTTTCTATGTTTCGACACCGAGCGAGGCGGCGCAGTGGTTAGACACTGGACTCACATTCGGGAGGACGACGGTTCAATCCCGCGTTCGGCCATCCTGATTTAGGTTTTCCGTGATTTCCCTAAATCGCTCCAGGCAAATGCCGGGATGGTTCCTTTCAAAAGGGCACGGCCGACTTCCTTCCCCGTCCTTCCCTCATCCGATGAGACCGATGACCTCGCTGTCTGGTCTCCTTCCCCAAACCAACCAACCACAATGATTCCCCTTGTGTAGATGGAAATTAGCAGGATGGGTATATTACCCATACTAACGGGATGTGTGTTTCTGCAGTTTGCTCCCACCTCCAGTTCCGTTCGTGGTGGTTCTTCTGTCTTCAGCTATGGCTGTCCTCAGCCAATTGAAAAGTATGAAAGTCACGGGACACGAAAGCAGCGCATTTGCTGCAGGAAATACGAAACTGCCAAGACGCCTAAGTGATAGTTTCATACTTTCTGTGACATGATTAGCGCTCTCGCACCTCATTTGTGTTTATACAGCAGACATTCAAGATGATAAAATGTGTAGGTTTATTAGAATACAAAACACAAACTGTTTCACTGTTTCGAAACAACGTATCGGAACATTACATTGTACTGTTTCATTTGTTTCGAAACAGTTACGTGTTTCAGTTTGCCCATCTCTACTTCGGAAAATTTCGGCTCGTTTACTCCGGGGTCAGTAAACGTGCTGCCATCTAGCATAAGAAATGTCAAATTGTGACTTACTCGTCTTGGCAATTGAAAGACTGAATACCCAGGAATCTGTTGCGACATACAAGTCACTTGCAGAAAAACGATGACTTAAATTGATTGCCATATGAGCCCTCCATATAAAGCACCACCTGCTGTATGTAACCAATCTCCTACGGTATCAGTGCAATAAGTACAAAACTGGCACGTTTTTTCCTTGATCTCAAGAAACCACAGAAGTATGTACAGCATTCCCACATCCTTTTCATAGTGCAAACTTATACATGTACAATCAGGCTTACCCATTTCATGCATACTTTCTACCCAGTTGTTTTTAATTCTACGTATATACTCTGCCAACAATGTGAAGCATATGGCAGAGGATATTTGCAATTGTACCACCTATTATGGGTTCTTCACACTTTGTTTGCATATTAAGTGTGGGAAGAATGATAGTTTTAATGCCCCTGTGCATAGTGTAATTAGTCTAAGCTTGTGTCTGTCCCGTGTTCAGGAGCTGCACACAAGGGGTAAAGTATATTTATACACTCCTGGAAATTGAAATAAGAACACCGTGAATTCATTGTCCCAGGAAGGGCAAACTTTATTGACACATTCCTGGGGTCAGATACATCACATGATCACACTGACAGGACCACAGGCACATAGACACAGGCAACAGAGCATGCACAATGTCGGCACTAGTACAGTGTATATCCACCTTTCGCAGCAATGCAGGCTGCTATTCTCCCATGGAGACGATCGTAGAGATGCTGGATGTAGTCCTGTGGAACGGCTTGCCATGCCATTTCCACCTGGCGCCTCAGTTGGACCAGCGTTCGTGCTGGAGGTGAAGACCGCGTGAGACAACGCTTCATCCAGTCCCAAACATGCTCAATGGGGGACAGATCCGGAGATCTTGCTTGCCAGGGTAGTTGACTTACACCTTCTAGAGCACGTTGGGTGGCACGGGATACATGCGGACGTGCATTGTCCTGTTGGAACAGCAAGTTCCCTTGCCGGTCTAGGAATGGTAGAACGATGGGTTCGATGACGGTTTGGATGTACTGTGCACTATTCAGTGTCCCCTCGATGATCACCAGTGGTGTACGGCCAGTATAGGAGATCGCTCCCCACACCATGATGCCGGGTGTTGGCCCTGTGTGCCTCGGTCGTATGCAGTCCTGATTGTGGTGCTCACCTGCACGGCGCCAAACACGCATACGACCATCATTGGCACCAAGGCAGAAGTGACTCTCATCGCTGAAGACGACACGTCTCCATTCGTCCCTCCATTCACGCCTGTCGCGACAGCACTGGAGGCGGGCTGCACGATGTTGGGGCGTGAGCGGAAGACGGCCTAACGGTGTGCGGGACCGTAGCCCAGCTTCATGGAGACGGTTGCGAATGGTCCTCGCCGATACCCCAGGAGCAACAGTGTCCCTAATTTGCTGGGAAGTGGCGGTGCGGTCCCCTACGGCACTGCGTAGGATCGTACGGTCTTCGCGTGCATCCGTGCGTCGCTGCGGTCCGGTCCCAGGTCGATGGGCACGTGCACCTTCCGCCGACCACTGACGACAACATCGATGTACTGTGGAGACCTCACGCCCCACGTGTTGAGCAATTCGGTGGTACGTCCACCCGGCCTCCCGCATGCTCACTATACGCCCTCGCTCAAAGTCCACCAACTGCACATTCGGTTCACGTCCACGCTGTCGCGGCACGCTACCAGTGTTAAAGACTGCGATGGAGCTCCGTATGCCACAGCAAACTGGCTGACACTGACGGCGGCGGTGCACAAATGCTGCGCAGCTAGCGCCATTCGACGGCCAACACCGCGGTTCCTGGTGTGTCCGCAGTGCCATGCGTGTGATCATTGCTTGTACAGCCCTCTCGGAGTGTCCGGAGCAAGTATGGTGGGTCTGACACACTGGTGTCAATGTGTTCTTTTTTCCATTTTCATGAGTGTATATTCTTCTCCTAATAAAGTTTGTTGGAACATTGTAAGTAAGGTAATCTGGAACAGTTGGCATCTATCTTCATACGCCTAGTAATTTATGATTTTCAGCCTTTCAATAATGCTCTCCCACGAGTCACATGAGCCTATGGCCATTCATGCTGCCCTTCTTTGTATACATTAAACATCCCTTGTTAGTGTTCTTTGGTAATGTGCCCCACGCACTTGAGTAATATTCTAACATGCGATGCTTAAGTGTGTTATAAGATTTTACAAGGAGACTGAGGTCATGTTCCCAGTATCCTATCAAAGAACCAAAGTCTGCTACCTGATTTATCTATAACATAACATACATATTCACTACATTTCATTTCCCTCTCAAATTGTTGCATATAAATATGTGTTTATGATTTGACTGATTTCAGCTGTGACTCATTGTTATTGTAGTCATGGGATTCTACTTTTCTATGTTGACCATCCAATATGATCATCAACAATACAAACACTCATACATTCCTTCCACATATTCCTTCCTTTGCCTTCTGTTCACTTCTAAATATGTTCTTATGCAATGCGTACACTAACCAATAAAAATGTTCTGCTAGCTCCTCATACTTGCCTCTGACCTCTACCAAACTGAACAATGTGTACAACCTACATCTTTCAGTGACCAGGTGATTAATGTTAAAAGCACAAACACACAAATCTGCTGTATCTCACTGCGATGTGATACTCCAAGTCACTGGGTTGTGTGTGTTTTGCATAGGGCACTGCTCTCAGTGCAAATCTATGGAATGTAGTGCTGCCAATAGTATGTGATGGTAAACCTGGCCATTGGAATTACTGTTACATTTGCTGAAAGATGCAGCACCCACCACTTCCACATGATTTATACTTGTGGTGAAGGATTGTACCTGCATCCATGTATCCCACTAACCAGACAACTATTTACCCTCCAGACCACCTCCAGATACACTACTTTCAGAAAATAAAATACATTTTTACAGTTGTTAATTATTTCCCAGATAATATTCCCATCCCTTCTCAATTTATGGTTCGCCTTCATTCCAGTGCTTTCTGTGGTATCATCGTCAGACACCACACTTGCTAGGTGGTAGCCTTTAAATCGGCCGCGGTCCGTTAGTATACGCCGGACCCGCGTGTCGCCACTATCAGTGATTGCAGACCGAGCGCTGCCACACGGCAGGTCTAGAGAGACTTCCTAGCCTGAAATAATGTTCTGAGATTGGCCAACTGTTGTTCTTCCGTCTTTCCGGAGATCACAATATCGTCCAGATAGTTTGCTGCAGTAGGGACCGACGCACAAACAGTTTGTAAATATTGCTGAAACAATGCAGGGGCGGATGCACACCCGAATGGCAGTTGTTTGAATCGATACAAACCAAGATGCGTGTTAACCATCAAAACACGCTGAGATTCTTCGTCCACCGGTATTTGCAAGTATGCATCTGCTAGGTCCAACTTCGAAAAATATTTACCCGGGCACAGTTTGTCAAAAAGATGTTCCGGGCAGGGTAAAGGAAAACTTGCAGTCACTAGTTGGGGATTCACAGACGAGAAACACTGGCTGAAGGCACAGTCTGGTTCACTGATAGGACCTAATTTACTATAGACAAGGTAAACAGCTGAAACAAATCGAAACCAAACAAGTTCACTGCAGAAGAAGAACGAAGGGCGTAAAACGACACAAGTTTTGTTGGCCCCTTGTATGTTGCCAGAAGGCTGCACTGTCCTAACACAGGGATCGCTTGTCCGGAATAACAACATTTGCAGCACGCAACGGAGGTGTGCCCAGCTGTTTGTACGTGGCGTGATTGATTAGTGAAACTGCAGCTCCGGTATCGAGCTGGAACGGGATCACTTTGCCGTTGATGTCTAAGTCCACAAAAAGTTTATTGTGCTGCTGACGACAAGAGCGACTGTCTCGTGCAACGTGAACTGACTCTGGTACAGAATCACTTGCGACTAGATGGGAGTTCCTGCGATGTCGATGCACACTTTTGTGGGACGAACACAGTCACCGTTAGAGAAAGTGGCACTGGGCGGAGAACTACATGAATTTCCATGGGCGAAGTGTCGCGAGCCTGAGTATCCTTGGTTTGATTCCGATTCTGGCACGAAGCAAAGGGCCTGGAATGGTTTTGAGCTTCCGATCGAAGCTTTTTCTGGCAAACACTTTGAACATGTCCTTTTTTAGTACAGAAAAAGCAAATAGCCTGGCGTGACGGGCAATTCTCACACGAATGTCTAGTAGCACACCGCGGGCATGATTTCACTGCATTTGCTTGCTGGCGCAGTACACGTGGCTGAGAGCCAGGTGGCTTTGGCACGGCCGGGCGCGAGGACTGTTTACTGTTCCGTGCAGCTCGCCCGGCGGGCCGGTTAACCTGACACATGGGTGGCGAAGTTTCAAATGATTCCTGAGCAAAGTCAAGTGTGTCCTGCCGATCCAATATGTCCATCACTTGTTGAAGGGAGGGATTGACTAGTTTCAAAATCTGTTCCCTTATACGAACATCAGAAACGTTCTGTGCAATTGCATCACGTACCATAGTATCTGAATAAGGGAGTCCACATTCACACTCAAAAGCACAATCCCTAGTAAGGCCTTGCAAAGTTGCAACCCACTCTCTATTAGTCTGACCTGCCGTACGTTTTGTACGAAAGAAGGTATACCGTTTGGCAACTGCATTGACTGATTCTTTGAAATATGCATCTAATGACGACAAAATTTCGTCGTAGGCCAGAGTTGCTATGTCGCGTTGGGGAAATAATTTGACGATAACACGGTACGTGGTCACTCTGACGCAAGAAAGGAGAAAAGGCTGCCGCTCATTACCTTGAATTCTGTAGGCGGCGAGATGGAATCCAAATTGGCGTGACCACTCCGTCCAGCTTTCCAGTGCCGCATCAAAAGGACGAAAAGGTGGTGCAACTGCGTGTTGTGGCGGCGGTAGCAGTGAAGCGGCAGCTGCTGCATCGTTTTGCAGTGCACATTGACCCTGGACGAGCTGTCCAAGGACATCCAGTAAGGCCTGCATCTGCTGATTCTGTAAGCGATAAAATTCGGACAGTACATCTGGAGATTGTGGCGAAGCCATTACACAAGTAAATCAGGGCCGTACAGTTACGAACGCGAATTGGGCTCATCGCCAAACTGTTGTGACTTGGCAAGACAGCCAAGCCACTATGAGGAAGCAGAATTGGCATGCGTTTAAGCCCACGCAGGCTGGCGTGAGGTCTGGAAGAGGACAAGGAATTTATAGTAGCAAAGAACGTACGTAACTACTGGAATACTTAACTTTAATCCATAATTGGTGAACATCGCTCTTGACGGTACATGTTTTACAGCATCAATAGTAACTGGTAATGGCGCCTTGCTAGGTCGTAGCACATGGCGTAGCTGAAGGCTATGCTAACTATCATCTCGGCAAATGAGAGCATAATTTGTCAGTGAACCATCTCTAGCAAAGTCGGCTGTACAACTGGGGCGAGAGGTAGGAAGTCTCTCTGGACCTGCCGTGTGGCGGCGCTTGGTCTGCAATCACTGATAGTGGCGAAATGCGGGTCCGACGTATACTAACGGACCGCGGCCGATTTAAAGGCTACCACCTAGCAAGTGTGGTGTCTGGCGGTGTCACCACATCCCTCCCCCGCAAATTGGCGGACGGTTGTGGCATAAGGCTTCCGCCCGCCGTGGAGAGGACCCCATGTTGGCGTATGCGACGAGGTGGGGAGCCTAACAACAGGCGAGGCTGTCCCACCCGCACCCTGACATTCGGACCGAGGGGAGCTAGGAAACACCTGAAAACCTGCTTCAGGGTGCACGCCAACATGCGGTGTATGCGCCCGTAGAGAGATAGGAGGGGCCGAAGGGTCGACCTCCATCGAGCCGGGGCACCCGATGGGCGAAGATGACATATGGTCCGTAGCGGGCAAGAGTTCCATGGTGGAGGACAACTGGTCACGGGAAGCGATCGGCGGCACGTGACCCAGGGAGGCGCCCAGCGGTTGCAGCGACGCGCCCACTGCGGGCGTCGCCGGCGGGAGAACAGGAGGCGGCGGCGGCGGCGCGTCGCCATGGGGCAAAATGGAAAGCATCGTCGGTAACACCTGGGGCTGAGGCGAACCAGTAGATGGGTCCCCAGGGTGCTGACCGGACTGCACCATCGCTGAAAGCAGACGGGGAGTGGCAGATCGCGTGCGACGACAGAGGCACAGCTGATTGAGATGCCGACACACCTCACCAGAGGCCCCCAAAACCAGATACATACCGCGGTCGAGGCAGCGTAGAATGCGCCCTTCGAGCCGACGCCGTGACCCTCGATAGTTGCGGTAGTAGACAAGATCGCCTGGGGCAAAAGCAGGTGTCTGCCGCTGCACAGGAACCTGATGCGGTGTATGTAGCCAAGACATCAAGGTTCGATGAGGGCGACCGTGAAGCAACTCAGCCGGCGAACGACCATCTCGGGGCTGAGAGCGGTACGAGGACAAAAAAAGCAATAATGCGTCCTCCTGAGAATGCGACTCTTTCAACTTCAGCATCTGTGACTTGGAAGTCCTGACCAAATGTTCAGCGACACCGTTTGACTGTGGCGAAAACGGCGCGGACGTCAGATGTTGAATACCATTGGCTTTGCAGAATGACTGAAATTCTGCGGACATGAATTGTGGGCCATTGTCAGAAACAATAGTCTGTGGAAGACCTTCGATGCAAACGATAGCGGATAACGCTTGGATGGTGGCAGAAGACGTCGTGGAAGACATCCGGACAACAAAAGGAAAATTACTGAATGAATCGGCCAGAACCAACCATCGAGCATTCCAGAATGGACCAGCAAAATCGATGTGTAAGCGTTGCCAAGGGGAACTGGCTTTTGGCCATGCAAAGAATTTCCGCGGTGGTGCTGATTGTTGTTCGGCACACACCATGCAGGAAGAGCACATTTGTGTAATCGCAGCATCGATTCCGAACTAAGTACAGTGCTGACGAGCAAGTTGTTTCGTTCGCACTATACCCCAATGTCCTTGGTGGAGAAGCTGTAAGACAGAGGATTGTAACGAACGTGGTACCACGACCCTGGACTGATCATTATCTGAACGCAACAACACAACACCATGTCGTACAAAAAGTCTCTCCTTGTGAGCAAAAAATCGGCGAACCAACGGATCCTCGATCCATGACTTTGAGAAGAGCCATTGCGTAGCAACAAAACGCAGAACGGTAGCAAGGACAGGGCCAGCAGCTGTGGCTGTAGCTACACGACGAAAATCAATCAGAAACGAGTCGACCACGTCATCGGTTTCCGAATCAATGAACATGCAAGCAAGTTCGGAAGAATCGAATGCGCTATCCTCAGCAACGGGCAAACGGGACAATGCATCGGCGTTTCCGTGCTTAGCAGTGGACCGATACAAGATATCGTAGCGGTACTGCGAGAGGAAAATAGACCAGCGAATGAATATTTGCGCTGTACGTGGAGGTACAGGCTTGATCGGATGAAAAAGCGATGTCAAAGGTTTGTGGTCTGTGATGATGGTAAAGTGACGACCATACAAGAAATCATGAAACTTTGTAACACCAAATACGAGAGCCAATGCTTCTTTCTCGATCTGTGAATAATTTCTTTGTGCAGACGAGAGCAATTTGGACGCAAAGGCAATAGGGCGATCGTGTGAACCATCTTTGTGCGCAAGCACAGCACCGATCCCGAAATCCGATGCATCCACCATCAACAAAAGGGGCTTCCGGGGATCGAATGGCGAAGGCAAGTATTGGAAAGCAACGCCGATTTCAATTGGCGAAAGGCGCGTCTGCATTCCGTCGTCCAGACGAACGGAACACCCTTACGGCGTAAGCGATGAAGCGGAGCTGAAATGGAAGAGGCATGGCGCACATAGCGATGATAATAATTAATTTTTCCCAGCACACTCTGTAGCTGCTCCAAATTCTGCGGCGAAGGCAAGTCTTGTGTGGCACGGAGGTGCTCTGGACTGGGATGTATGCCTTGGGCATTGAGGACATGTCCCAGATAGGGTATGTCACGAGCAAAAAACACACTTTTGTCCTTACGCAAGCTACGTCATTTGCTACGACCTAGCAAGGCGCCATTACCATTTACTATTGATGCTGTAAAACATGTACCGTCAAGAGCGATGTCACCAATTATGGATTAAAGTTAAGTATTCCTGTAGTTACGTACGTTCTTTGCTACTATAAATTCCTTGTCCTGTTCCAGACCTCACGCCAGCCTGTGTGAGCTTAAACGCGTGCCAATTCGGCTTCCTCATAATGGCTTGGCTGTCTTGCCAAGCCACAACACTTTCCTTTTCTTTCTTCTAGAAAATCATGGCATGTGTTCCATTCATTGAACTATCAGTTTAAATAATACTAACACACACATGTTCATAACAACAAGCCCTTCACAGTGGACACATCTGAAAATCACAACTTCTTCATTCTGCCCTGCATCATTCAGATCCACCCAACAACCTGTATGTAACTCTCACCAGTTATGTATGCTTGGTGTTATATATTCCAACTGGTGCAGCACTTTATTCACCGTTGTACTATTCACTTTTTGTCGGCACACATATCTGATCAGGTTCTGTCTCTTCTCTCTGTCTTAATCAGAAATAATATCTAATTGCGTGAGTGCTCATTCAGATTTCTTAATTTCTACCCCTTTGTCAGAAAGTTCCTTTATGTTTTACCAGGATGTCAAAAAACCTTTGCAGGTGGTTCCCATTGTTTCCCAGTTGCCATATATCTTCTTGTACAGTATAAATGGTTGTGTCCCATGTGTCCAGCAGAATAGGTTAGAATTGCACACAATGGCTTCTAGTCTCCTAATATTTAATAAAAGAAGTCAAGACATTTGCATCAGTTCTTGGCTGCAGAAGTTCATGGGAATAGGCAGATATCAAGAAAGGTTTGTTATCGGAAGATGTGTTTGTGGCTAAGCTGTCAAACATAAGAGTCTTGATGGCTGCTAACATTAAAAGCAGTTTTAAGATGATGTGAAATGTAGCAAGTGTTTGCAAGTGTCACAGGGTTCAGGAAGTCCTGGGGTTTGACACATTTGAAGGAAGGACCGTGATGTCTTTGTAGCTGGTTTGGTGACCAGTTTGCAGGGAGGTGTTTATGAATGCCATGTTGATAATAGTCTTCACAAAACAAGGCAGGAAGGATAGTGCTAGCAACTATTAACTTTTTTAATACTAAGGTGTTTTGTTAAAAATTCTTCTTGCTGAAGAGTAGGACATGTGTTAGTAGTCAAACTTTTGTGCCAGACAGTCAATCAAACTGAAAACTGCTAAACAGTAGACAAATTGTGTGTCTGATGTGCGGGATTTTGTACTATTGAGGGAAAAAATGAATGATATGTGCATGGTAGCATAACTTTTTCATAGAAATAAAAATAAATTTATGCAAGTACCAGTATTTCATTACATTCTTGATCTGATGTACTAAAAAAGGTGCAAACATGGTCCTCTCTGAAAACGTTAATGCAGTGTCAAAGAAAGATCAAAGCTATAGAAGGAGGTTTCTGATAGCTACATATTACACTGTCTAAAATTTTTAAGTTGTGTTTCTTTATTTATAAAGAATTTGACTTCACTTGCAGGCTTTTTAATTCTTCTGGCTGAAGAACAGAACATCTGTGATAATTTACATTTGGGTGTTTTGGCTCACTGCCTCTTTGTTCCAGGAATCTGTTTCATATCATTAAGTTTCTTAGTTCCATGATGATTTTGAGTTATTGAAAAGGTATTTAGTTACAGGGAGATTGTTGTATGTAGTATGATTAGAGTTTCTGAGTTTTAATCTTGGGTTCTTCTGATTGGGATTGTTCACAAATGTAGAGCTTTGTGTGGATTGTATTTCACTTCACTGCTGCAGCTATCACAGGGAAAAACCTCAAGAGAAGGGTTACAGTAGTCATTGAAGCCGTAAGCTCACATGTATGAATGCACTTTATGGTGAGTCCAAAGTGGGCTAAAGGTAAGGAATGAGGTAAAATTAAATCACATTACACTGTGGTCTCTCTAAAACTGGCTGAGGAAATTGGCTGGAAGTTGCAAATTTGGAGCAAGGCAAGGGCACATAACCTCAAATAAAACAGTGCCCACAAATCAGTGCTGTGTTATAACCAACCTTTAGGCCTAGTGCAGCTGTACTTTGCTATTATATTTGTGTGCCACAACTCAGCTTGGCCAAAAATTAGGTCAATGCCATGTCTAAAGAGTTGAAAATTCTACTGATGACAGCTAAATAAAATATGTATATATATTAATGGCACAATGTAAACATTCAATAGGACACAAACCAATAGGCTGGTCATTAAAATTTCAACGCCAAATGGGATAGTAAATAACGAAATTGGAATTTGAGTGGAAGACTGACTCCAGTCGCAATCTGGTATCAAAATGCTTTGATGATGAAAGTCGTAATGTTGTGCTGGACTGAGACTTGAATCCAAATCTCGTACTTGTGTGGCCCAACAGAACAGACACCACACATATATATGAGTACAGTATATCTATAGGTGTGATTGGCTTTATAACTTCAGTGTGGAATGGCACAAATTTTCAACTTTCAGCATCGAATTATTTTGATGCCCAATTGCTCTCCTTCAAAATGATATATTTATGGCTATTGTGTCAACAAACAACAATGTGGTGACTGTGAGACATGTTCGACAGAACAGACATGAAAAACATATATATAGGAATTTTAATTATTGTGTGTATAAATGTTGTTGGCAGAACTGCTACTTATGGCAGCAAATGTGGCTGTAACGCATGTGAGCAGCGATGCACTGGTGGTTAATTTCTATGACAGAGTTCATTAACTGTAGTGTCTGGTGAGTGTACATTTGCCACTCTCTCAGCAGCCCATGATCAGATGTTTTCGTGGGTGACTTTGTCCAAAGATAACGTGTTGGAGACCTCAAAGATAAGACACAGCCACTTTTCATACCACATCACAAATGTGACGCCCCAAATTACTGGCCATGCAAACCAAAGGCAATTGTGTTACCTACACAATGGCAAACCATACCATCATGTCATGTGCTGCGTTTGTATGATGACGAATGCAGTTTTGCAACATTAAATCTCCTCAGAACCTCCACACATGTGCGTATCTGTCATACTGCGGTACATAGAACTGAGACTCACGTGAAAAGACGACATTGTACCACTGCTTTATCATTCTCTATGCCACTGTGTCAAAAGAAATCGAATCAATGGTAATATTCTGACAGTCCATGGTGCTCCAATCGTCATTGCCCTGACCTTGTGAATACTGAAAAGGAGCCATTTCCGGACCCAAAGTACGTGACAGCTCTACTATCTTTCACGCCCAAGCGAGTAATATGTCTGTCCTCTTGCGGGCTTGTCACATGGTGCCATTTTCTTCATAGAGTACAGTATGACCTTCGTGAACACATTGATTCCATGTTCGCATGAATCCTGATCAAGGTGAGTAGCAATATTGCAGGATGATAAAACACAGTGTTGATAATCCACCATCCTGTTGCTGTCGAATCCCTACTTATGATGCTAGGAGTTTCTCCTTCTTATACGAGGCATCTGGAATGATAATCATTTGCATATCGACGGATGTAGTACAGTTTCTACCAGTTTGACATTTATTGTATACCACCGTCATTGTGTTGTGGTTTTAGCTGCCAGTAGTGTATATTAAAACTATTTGTATCTGCTTCTTACAGTAAGATTAGTGAACCTGCCAGTGCATCGCAATTGCTAAATATGTATGGGAACCGGATGTATGGCCTAACCCCTCTTCAACCATCTCTTTGTGCATCTCTTCCTGCCCCACCTCTTTCTCTGGCCATTACCTCCTTCTCTCTCACTTTCTCTATTTCTGTTGATCTTCTCCTCCTGCCCTTCTTTCCATCTCCTCCTCCTGCCTCTTTCTGTCCATTCCTACTTCCCCTGTCTACATCCCCCCCCCCCCCCTCGCCCTTCACTCGGCCCATCTCCTCTTTCCCCCTTTCTCTGGACTTGACGGACTTGAGGCTTGATTATTGTTACTGCGAACGCAGCCTTGATTGGTAACTGAAATCGTTTAAAACGAATGAGTAAATTGGTTTGGATTCTTGGTATACACGATAAGAGAGACCTCTCCTGCTGCTGAATCTGTGAGGATAGTAGCTTCAACGAAAGTATTTCACATAGTTGTAATTTGCGAACGTGTAGAATTACAAAGTTTCCGACGATACAGATTCCATAGTAGTTTTCTAATCATTAGCTAATAGCCCATAAGTACAAATTTTCTGTTTTCTATTGTAATTATAATTGACTGCGAGGAAGAAAACAAAACAGCGTATAGTTGCCCATACAATTGTTTAAAATTATGTATATGTCGAAACAGTATACAAATACAAGGTAAACAATTTGTCTAGAGGTTTAATTGCTGCGCTATCGTAATTGGAACTGACTGCGAGAAAGAAACCAAAACGCACATTTTCACAGCACTGCATATCACAGAATTTTCCTTCTCACAGTTGGTTTTTACAGAAAACTAACACTGATGTTTAAAAAGTGCACAGCTATGTCTCAATATTTATTGGAGAATCATGTAAAACTTTAAAGCAAACACGTCAAGAACTTTACGAGACTTTTCTAACACCATATATATTTAAAAAGGTGTATCTTATGCCTATACATTTTTGAGTATATTGGTCAAAGACTTTTAGAGATTTTTGCTGGCAACATTACCCCTTATGTCTACATAATGTATGTCCATCTGAATGTATGTTGGAGTATCGCATAAAAATCTGAAGTAAATTGGTCCAGAATTTTTCCAGATTTTACAAACAACGTTTCTCCTTAATATATTATGTATACATGTTTATATACCATATATATTTTAAAAACATGTAGCCTATGTCGTTAAAATTTTTATTAGAGTGTCGTGGAAAAAAACTGAAGTACATCGATCAAGAAATTTTCGAGATTTTTGCTAACAACTCTCCCCCTTTACACAGGGTGTCCCAGAGATGTTGCAACAAACTTCAGGGGTTTATAGAGGGTTTAGTGAGCAACAAATTGATGATAGGAACCGGTGTCCGTAAACATCATTCAGCGACGCTACAGAGCATCATAGTTACAGGTGCCGGTGTCTGCCACTAGGTCAACCCTTCGGCTGCTGCACAGAAAGACCTTGTCTCCTATGAATGCGATCTGTGTTGCCTCGGTGGATGACGGAATCGAACACAGGTGTACCGAAAACCATTGGAGATTTTAGAGGGTTTCAGGAGAAAAATAAACTGTAGATGAATACACGTGTCCAAAACTGCCATCCACCGAGGCAAAAAGCGTCACATTCATGAAAGACAAGGCTTTTCTGTGACTCAGCTAGCTCTGTCTTCCCCAGTGGCGAACGTGACAATCAGTCGCGATCAATGAATAACAAAGAACATTGCGAGACGTTCCGGCTACAGTCCGTCCGTGTGCAGAGTCACGTCTGATGCCGAAGGGTTGATATAGTGGCAGGCACCAGCACCTATAACTTCGATACTCTGTAGCGTGGTTGGATGATGTTTCCAGAGACGGTTTCCTATCCTCGATTTGTTCTTCAAGACACTCTCTACAACTCCTCTAAGTTTGTTGCAACATTTCTGGGACACACTGCATATAGTACACTACTGGCCATTAAAATTGCTACACCATGAAGATGACGTGCTACAGACCCGAAATTTAGCCGACAGGAAGAAGATGGTGTGATATGCAAATGATTAGCTTTTCAGAGCATTCCCACAAGGTGGGCACCGGTCGCAACACCTACAACGTGCTGACATTAGGAAAGTTTCCAACCGATTTCTCTTACACAAAAAGCAGTTGACCAGCGTTGCCTGGGGAGACGTTGTGATGCCTCATGTAAGGAGGAGAAATGCGTACCATCACGTTTCCGACTTTGATAAACGTCGGATCGTAGCCTATCGTGATTGCGGTTTATCCTATCGCGACATTGCTGCTCGCGTTGATCGAGATCCAATGACTGTTAGCAGAATATGGAATTGGTGGGTTCAGGAGGGTAATACGGAACGCCGTGCTGGGTCCCAACGGCCTCGTATCACTAACAGTCGAGATGACAGGCATCTTATCCGCATGGCTGTAACGGATCGTGCAGCCACGTCTCGTTTCCTGAGTCAACAGATGGGGACGTTGGCAAGACAACAACCATCTGCACGAACAGTTCGATGACGTTTGCAGCAGTATGGACTTTCAGCTACGAGACCATGGCTACGGTTACCCTTGACGCTGCATCACAGACAGGAGCGCCTGCAATGGTGTACTCAACGACGAACCTGGGTGCACGAATGGAAAAACGTCATTTTTGTGGATGAATCCAGGTTCTGTTTACACCATCATGATGGTCGCATCCGTGTTTGGCGACATCGAGGTGAATGCACATTTAAAGCATGTATTCATCATCGCCATACTGGCGTATCACCCAGCGTGATTGTATGGGGCGCCATTGGTTACACGTCTCGGTCACCTCTTGTTTGCATTGATGGCACTTTGAACAGTGGACGTTACATTTCAGATGTGTTACGACCCGTGTCTCTACCCTTCATTCGATCCCTGCAAAACCCTACATTTCAACAGGATAATACACGACCGCACGTTGCAGGTCCTGTACGGGCCTTTCTGGATACAGAAAATGTTCGACTGCTGCCCTGGCCAGCAAATTCTCCAGATCTCTCACCAATTGAAAACGTCTGGTCAATGGTGGCCGAGCAACTGGCTCGTCACAATACGCGTCACTACTCTTGATGAACTGTGGTACCGTGTTGAAACTGCACGGGCAGCTGTACTTGTACACGCCATCCAAGCTCTGTTTGACTCAATGCCCAGGCATATCAAGGTCGTTATTATGGCCAGAGGTGGCTGTTCTGGGTACTGATTACTCAGGATCTATGCACCCAAATTGGGTGAAAATGTAATCACATGTCAGTTGTAGCATAATATATTTGTCCAATGAATACCCGTTTATCATCTGCATTTCTTCTTGGTGTAGCAATTTTAATGGCCAGTAGTGTATATTCATTTATTTACCATATACTCGTATATCAAAAAAATATATAGCCTGTGTCCTCTGAATGTTCATTAGAGTATCGTGAAAATCTGAAGTAAATGGGCATGAACGCTTGGAGATTTTTGGTAACACATTAAGCTATGACTTCTCTTTATATAGTAGTAGTGATGTAGAAGCACAAACTAGCTGAAATGCATTTGTGCTTAAAGAATGTCCATTCTGTTACAGTGCTCATGGATCGTTGGAGAGAGGTTTATGAAGAGAAGAGGATGTCTTCCCACCGTATCACACTAGCAAATTTCGCTTCACGCCGGAACAGACACAGAGCACGAAAAGGAAGGTGTGAAAGAGATCGAGGTGTTCAGTTCGCTGTGAGGGAGCCTGCCATGCAGCACGTTACATATGAAGATATATTGCCTGAACGGAGAGCAGCACCACAGTGGCGCGGAAGGGGAGCACTGCATGGCAGCTATGGGCGTCTGCTCCCCATGTACATACCACCTGCCCAGCAGTGGCGCCAGCGTGGCCACGTGTGGCAAGGCGTTCCCAGGAACTGCCTGTTGTCGGAAAGCTGCAGCTACCGCCAGTATCTGGTG
The DNA here is from genome assembly GCF_023864345.2 of Schistocerca serialis cubense. Classification (NCBI taxonomy): domain Eukaryota; kingdom Metazoa; phylum Arthropoda; class Insecta; order Orthoptera; family Acrididae; genus Schistocerca; species Schistocerca serialis. The sequence continues at coordinate 397,981,368 of NC_064640.1, read as the reverse complement.
CAGCGGCGGTGGAAGCAGCAGCAGCAGCATCAGCAGCAGCAGCTGCCGCTGCTGCGTCAGCAGAAACCTTATAACCGCGGCAGTGCTCGGCGCGCGCCGCAGCCGGCTGCGACGCTGCCGATCCGTGGCCAGCACCTCACCCCTGCCACTATGGTGCCTACTGGCAACATGAAGCCACCCAGAACTGAAGAAGACCTGCGCCGACCCAGAGTGGTGAATCGATGTCGCTCCTGCCATAGGTGTGGAGGCCGTTGTCTTGGCATATGGGGCCATATATGCCCCACATCAATCGTCGTCAGTCGTGTGCCACGAATTTCTATCTCCGCAAGAAGCAGCGGCGCCAAATGGATGAACTAAGTCGTAGACGATTATACATTTTTTACATGTATTCAGAATTATAACAAACTTCATAATGGGTTATTGGATAGCGTTGAAAATGTTAACAATGATTGAAATACAGGATCATAAAACCAGCTACATTTTTTATTTCTTTCGTAGCACAACGCATTTCGAGAATTTATTCCTTTTTTCGAGTGTTGTGGGCGTTGACATACTTTTTAAATGTGTTTTCTGCATGCATGTTGGTCCAACTGTGTTTTCATGCAGTGGGCATTTCTGTTGTAAATTACGAGATCACTGTCGACTTGGAGGCTGCTGCGTTTATAATGACAATCACTGGATCACTTTTACAGTTATCGGTTTTGGCTGTGTTTTGCAGCGATCACTGTTGTGACATAAGAAGCCTCCTAACACAGAGCTGGAAGCGTTGTCATACTTCATATGCTGGAACATTGTTCTAAAGATCATGTAGACAACAACCGAAAATTTTGAACGAGTAATTGTTGTCCGACAAATAAAATATTTTTTTTAAATCTTTATTTCACCGCTAGAGTTGGAAAACAGGAAACACCGTATTCTGAATTACTAAACACCGTGTTTCCCGTATTTTCTGATTATAACGAGAACAAAAAAAAAGGAATGTATTCTCGAAATACGTTGCACTACGCATGAAAATCACGACTGCTACACCAACTTCATTATAAAATAGTGGTAAGACCTGGCATAGAGGAAATATGTAATCTCGAGTATTCATTATCTTAAGAATACCATAGAAGTTGCTTTGAAAGACGTTACAGAGCATAGGAGATTATAAACCAACGAATCGAAAACTAAATAAATGAAACTCCATAAAACAGGAGCTAAATAATTATATGAAAATCTATAGAACAGTAACCTGGGTAACTGGTCAGCTACAGGTTTTAATTTCGAGCAGCTTTTAATTTTGAATACCCAAGAGCTAAAGTAAATTCCACGTCCACTGAAATAATGACATGCCGCGTGTTAAGTGGTTGTAGGTGATATTACACATTTAAAAGACAGTGACATCCAGGATGGTAAATCAACAGCTCAAAATTACGCCAGTGGTTACATATGGACGTGAAACATTGACGCTAATCAGCACTGATGAACAACGATTTCGAATATTTGAAGGACGAACACTACAGAAAATTCATGGGGGGATCCGAAATAATGATGGTATTTGGAGAACAAGGACGAATTATGAGTTGTATCGTCTCATACAAGGAAAGGATATTGTAATACTAATGAAAAGTAAAAGAATAGTCTGGGTGGGGCACATTCAAAGGATGGAGGGCGCAGGAACTGTAAATGGAAACCAACAGGCGGAACATTAAAAGGAAGGCCGCTTAAACGACAACTGGACAATGTGAGGTGGAAGGAAACATCAGAGCTCTAGGAATCAGGGGTTGGAGCAGGAAAGTAAACGACAGGGCAGAACGGAAGGAAACTGTTAAGGAGATGAAGACTCATGCAGGATTTTGTAGCCATAAGAAGAAGAAGTATTCATAATTTTGCCTCTGTCTTTCTCAGGTAAGAGGAAAAATGAAATAAATCACTACGAGGGCAGTTAAATAAGTTAACTTGATAGAAATGAAGGACTTAAAAAATTATTTATTTTTCATCCCGTTTTTAAGAGATGTCCAGTTTTCTCAAAGTCTCGGTTGTTTCTAACACCTCCAAAAATTATTAATTTTCGTGCACTCTAGAATACGCCTCTTTCTCAGCAATGATTTCAGTTGAATCCAGCAACGTTATAATGCTTGATTTTTGAATATGTTGTAACACCGTGCAACAGACGGGTATCAGCAATACTGATTTGTAACACGGTGCATATGTTGTTTCGCCCTTTTTATGAACAGGAGTACCCAGCGCTCTTTACCTATCAGGCACAGCTGTTCGCTGCACAAGAGTTTCTCGGAAAATAAGAAAGAAGGAACGAGTTGACTCTGAAGTGTATTTGATATAATATGTAATGAGAATTCTATCATGGAGTGGGGCATGTTTGCTTTTGTAATCACTATTGTTTTTCAGTACCAAGCTACTAATACGAATATCTCTGAGTTTTGAGGCTGTGTGTCGTCTGAACGTTGTACGGTAGTACCCCAAAGAGTAAATTCTTGTATGAGCAAGCAAACCATGTACTAGAGTACTTCGAAAAGTAAGTTACGTATTAAACTTGCTGGCAGATTAAAACAGTGTGGCGCGCCAAGACTCGGACTCGGGACCTTTGCCTTTCGCTGGCAAGTGCTCTACCAAGTGAGCTACCCAAGCACGACTAACGCCCCCTCATCACTGCCTTACTTCCGCCAGTTCCCCGTCTCCCACCTTCCAAACTTCACAGACGCTCTCCTGTGAAACTTGCAGAACTAGCCCTCATGGAACAAAGGCTATTGCAGAGACATGGCTTTGCCACAGCCTGGGCGATGTTTCCAGAATGAAATTTTCACTCTGCAGCGGAATGTGCGCTGATATGAAACTTCCTGGCAAACATGGCCAAAAGCTGCGAAGAAAATATAAAAACAAAGGGGTCGTTGATGCTGATTAAAACACATAGTAAATAGACAGGCACAATTAAAAAACACGGCGATAGTCTGGTTTCTGTACTCAACACTTAGAAAGGCGAAGCAAACACTGAACACTTACGGAAAACAGCGCACTATAGAGTATGAAGGCATATGGGGGAGAGGACCCGGACAGATGGAGGAAAAAGGGGGGAGAGCCGATGAGGGATAGGACACAGAAAAAGGCGGAACACAGGCATGGCAGGCGTGAGAAGGAGTGGGGAAGGCAGTGGAGGGGAAAGAGAAAGAACTCAGGAGAGAGAAAGGAGTCAAAAAGATGATAGGTGGGGTGGGGGAAACAGGATGGAAGAGGGGTGAGAAGAAGCCCCTCCAGAACGGCAGCAGTGTAATACACCGCTTTGCAGCCTACAGATAAAGTTAAAAAACATAATGAAGAGACTTAACAATAAAAAGAGGTGACAAAGTGGTGACTGTTTAAAACTGGTACATGGCAAAAAAGTTGTGAAGAAAACATAAAAAGCAAAGAAGTGAGTGATGCTGTTTAAAAACACGTGGTAAATAGACCGGCACAATTTAAAAACATGGTGACAGTCTGGTTTCTGTTCACAGCACTTTAAGAAGGGTACGCGCAACACTGAACACTCACGTAAATCACTGCACTATAGAGAACGATGGCATATGATTTAGAATGAAAGTTTCTCATTCTGGAAACATCCCCCAGGCTGTGTCTAAGCCATGTCTCTGCAATATCCTTTCTTTCAAGACTGCTAGTTCTGCAAGGTTCACACGAGAGCTTCTGTAAAGTTTGGAAGGTAGGAGACAAGGTACTGGCAGAAGTAAAGCTGTGAGGACAGGGTGTGAGTCGTGCTTGGGTAGCTCAGTTGGTAGAGCACTTACCTGTGTAAGGCAAAGGTCTTGAGTTCGAGTCTTGGTCCGGCACACAGTTTTAATCTGCCATGAAGTTTCATTTCAGATAAGATCAAAATAAGGATAAGATCATAAATTTGAGAATATACATGGTCCAAATTGCTTATTGCATGTTACAACAGGTAGGTTGATTTAATGTAGTATACAGATCCACTGGAAAGGACAGATATTTTGGAGAATGGTATCAATGATGTAGATGATGACTTTTGTCATAGGAAAGGGTGAAGGGAGTGTAGGTAGAGTGGATAATTCATGACAGTGGGAGCAGATATGACTTTGCACCTTCAAGCATAAGTCAGATAAAATGGATTATATGTTATGTGGGTGACAGACTGTATCCTCCTCCACATAGAACATTTACACATCCAAAATATTCCATAGCCTCATGTATGACAAGTTTCTTTGATTGCTACATCTGCAAAACTCTAGCACTCTCATCAAATTCTTCAATGAGTTAACTTCCAATTCTAGTAATCCTCTATATCTACAATAATTCACTCCCCAACATTATGCTTATACACACTTTACAGGGTGTTTTTATAAGGGTGTATAAAAATTTAAAAGCACATGAGGACACTCCACTGAACAATTCAAGGTAGGGAACCAGGGGTCAGAAATGCCAGCTGGAGGAGGCAATAGGAATATAACCACATTACTGTGTACTTTTTTATTTACGTTAGTTACAATTAACTGTAAATACCATAACTGACACAATGAACGTACCATTTGCACTGTATCTTACAAAGTTGCTGAAACTGATGGCCATCAACCTGGCGTCTTTTGAATCACATCACAGGCAGCTACAATTCTGGAAACTAATTGCATCTCTGTATCCACTGGGGTCTCATACACAAGTGACTTTAGATATCCCTATAGGAAATAATCAAGGGGATTCAGGTCAGGTGACCACACAGGCAATGAGATAGCACCTCCCGTTCCAATCCAGTAATAAGGAAATACAGCATTGAGATGGCTATGGACATCCACAATGAAGTGAGGCGGCACACCATCATGTTGTATCCACATCCTCTAACGAACAGCCAGGGGTACATTCTCCAACAACTGCGATAGGACCCTTTGCATGAATGTCACGTACAGGTAGGCATTCAGATGGCCAGGTACAAGATATGGCTCAGTGAGACTGTTGCCCAGATATTCACAGGAAAACATACTAGATGTTGTAACTCTACTTCAGTGTGAGGGTTTTCGTCATCCCACAAATGGCTGTTCCTGCAGTTTGAAGAACCATCACAATCAAATTAGGCCTTGTCAGTAAATAGCACATTTAGGAGGAAATCTGGTCAAATCCATCCACTGTTAGTGCAACCACTGACACAATGCGACCCTTGGTGCAAAATCAATCACAGGTATTACATGGACTCGTTGTGGGTGAGATGATTGTAATTGTTATTCATGGAGTACTCATCACATGCTAGTATGTGTAGCACCCATTTCACATGCAATACAATGAGTACTTGTAGTGGGGCCCACAGTAACATGTTCCAGCACATCCTCTTCAAAATGAGTGTGCAATTGGTTATCATGTTTCCCGTCCCTCGTATCTTCTTTCAAATGAACCAGTCTTCTGCATTCACTGATCAAGAGAAATAAACACTCATCATGACAGTTGATGCCTGTTAGGAAATTCTTCCCTGTAAAGCCTTTCAGAAGGGAGAGCATTGCATTATACTGCCCCATACACAAAATGCATGCCAGTGAGTGCTGCAAAACTGTACCAGTATGTTACATGACATTGTACTGTACATCTCTGAATAGTTCTGAGTAATGAATGGGTTAGTCACTGACCCATAGCACTTTCTGTCATGGGGCAATGTAAATACAGTACAACACAGCCCCTTATGAACAAGTAAAATAAACAAAATCTGCATCATAACTTCCTAGTAATCAGGCTTGTCCTCCATATTTCCTCACAGAAAATAAAGAATACATATGTAAATAAACAGTACAGTATATGTAAACTTGTATGCATTTTAGTTGTAAATAAACTGGGAAAAAGTAATGCTGACAAAGCTGTAGACAAGTTTACATCCATATCTCCTTAAGCTGGCTTCTCCGATCCTTAGTACCATACCTCAAATTGTTCAGTAGAGCATTCATTATGTCTTGTTGCATTTCTGCATGCTCTTATGGAAACACACTGTATATACTCTCCAATTGGAAATTCAACTGACTCACCCCATCTGACCAGAAAATCCACCCTAACATTTGTTCATCTCTCCATACCTAATCGAATTCTCCTTTCCTCTCCATATCAGAACTCTTTTCTCCTCCTCCCTCCCCAGAAGCCTGGTTTGAAATCTTTTCCCAATTATCTCCAACCACAAACTCACAGTTACTGAAGGCTTTATCCTTCAGATTTTAACAACACTCTAGTCCGCTTCTAATTTTCCATTTCTATAGAGTTGGTTCTCCTCATGTACCTAATACTCACCATCATCTTCAACTTGACAGAGTCCAAACAAACCAACCCTTTCTCTCTCTACATAGAACATCCACTCAATCACAGTATTAACATTTAAAGTATCTAACACAATTGCTTTATTCTTAAAGAAATTCACTGAAAAGGAGCCTCAACTTTGTACCTCTGATAGTTCACCATAACCTGTAGGGGATGAAATAACAGTAAATAAGTATAGGTCATCGTAAGGATGGAACAAACAATTGGCACTGATAGCATGCCAGGACTATACTTACGCTTATTAGACAGCATTGTTGAAATATTTGTGAACTCTATTGGTGAAATGTACCTCTGAAATCATCATTCATCACTTCAGTAACCAGTGTCTCCCTCTTATACCCTACAACCACAATATGCCCTTCAAACCTTATTACCCATTGCTGGAGTTTTCTCATCACTTTACAATACATGCATTCTGACAGAGTCAAGACAATCAGTCATCAAACAAAAGTCCTAGCATCCTCAAGTTCATCATAATACAGCCCTGGCAGGACTTCAGTATATATGTTCAGGGTGTGCAGATTAAACATAAAATGTAATAACTTCAGACGTAATTGAGATATTTAGTGGCAGTTTTAGCCATGTGGACTCCACAGCAGAAGATGTTCAGTGTACTTTCTCATGGAGCTAAAGTCTGCGACACTGGTACAATGACAGTTTTGGTGTGAGTATGGACTGCAACCCACTGACAGTGTTCCCACTTATGACATTGTTGTGGTCTTCAGTCCTCAGACTGGTTTGATGCAGCTCTCCATGCTACTCTTATCCTGTGCAAGCTTCTTCATCTCCCAGTACCTACTGCAGCCTACATCCTTCTGAATCTGCTAGCAATCAGGAAGTGAGACAAGTGGGTGTGGGAAACTGGGGGTTTGCTTTCAATACTGGATAATCTGCCGAGCACACACTTCCAAGAGCTGTTGTTGAATTAATATGTATGTTCTTCCAGCAGAGCCCTCATGATTCAGATGTAATAGTTGGCAGTCAGTAATCTAACAGATCTGTGCCATCACATTCGTGGAGCTTTCACAGATGTTATGCCAGAATGCTGAAAAACACTTGGAGAGAAGTGAAACACACATTAGATGTCTTTTGCACCATTAACAGGGCATATGATGGTGTGTGTTTGGTGTAAGTGTGTGTGTGTGTGTGTGTGTGTGTGTGTGTGTGTGTGTGTGTGTTTATGTAAAAAAAAAATTAAAAAAAAAAATATTTCAATTACGATACATACTGAAAAATACTGTCAATAAATATCTTCACAATATTGGTAAACATTTTTGGAATACAGTGATCAATTGTTATATTTAGATTAAAGTTCAGTCTTGATCACGTTATGTCTGTTTTAATGGGTAACTGGTTTCGGTTTTTTTCTATAAAACCATCATCAGACCCATTGGCTCCCTTGGGTTGGTAGGTGGAGCTCTCCTTGCTGCTGTGCAGTCAACTGATCAGTTGACTGCACAGCAGCAAGGAGAGCTCCACCTACCAACCCAAGGGAGCCAATGGGTCTGATGATGGTTTTATAGAAAAAAACCGAAACCGGTTACCCATTAAAACAGACATAACGTGATCAAGACTGAACTTTAATCTAAACAATAAATATCTCATATACTTCTCACATTATTGCATGTCATACTATTACATGTTTAAACCAGACACCCTGTATTTTTTTAATGCAATGACGTATTGCAGTAAAAAAAAAAAATCAATGAGACCCTTGAAAAATTTTTCATAACCCATGAAACATGGCCTGAGTGGTGGAAAATGATACCAGAAATGGCAATAGGAACTCAACAAGGAGCATACAAAAGTGGGCAGAGCTAGCTTGACAGGAACATTTTGTGTACAGTTACTAAACCTTTCATTCACATCATATGCAAATACAGTTGATAAATCTAGTAGTAACATGGAGCTGATGAGCATCCCCTTATTACTACTTAAACCAGTACAAGTGTCAAAGGAACAGACTACAAATTAATTGCTCCAAGGAGGTGGAATTTGAAATGTGTTAAGAAGAAACTATCTTAGTGCAGATCTGATGAAAGCAGACTGTGAACAAATTGAATATAGTAGCATTTATTACCAATAACATTGTCAATTCAGAATTTCTGGAGGGAATAACCAGCTGTCTGTGTTCTTTTATTTATTTATGTTTGAGTTCCATGTATCCTCGATGTGAGCATATCACTAGTGTGTAGGGAACATCAGATAATTACAGTGATAACTATCTATAAATGGTCATAAGGCTTACAGTCTAAATCATATTTAAGGTGATACATGAAAAATGTGATTCAATTGCTCAGATAACTGCAGTAATAATAATCACACAAACAAATCACAAGCTTTACACTCTAATTCATGTTGTTGTTGTTGTGGTCTTCAGTCCTGAGACTGGTTTGATGCAGCTCTCCATGCTACCCTATCCCGTGTAAGCTTCTTCATCTCCCAGTACTTACTGCAACATACATCCTTCTGAATCTGCTTAGTGTATTCATCTCTTGGTCTTCCTCTACGATTTTTACCCTCCACACTGCCCTCCAATGCTTAATTTGTGATCCGTTGATGCCTCAGAACATGTCCTACTAACCGGTCCCTTCTTTTTGTCAAGTTGTGCCACAAACTCCTCTTCTTCCCATTCTATTCAATACTTCATCATTAGTTATGTGATCTGTCCATCTAAGCTTCAGCATTCTTCTGTAGCACCACATTTCGAAAGCTTCTATTCTCTTCTTGTCCAAACTATTTATCATCTATGTTTCACTTCCATACATGGCTACACTCCATACAAATACTTTCAGAAACGACTTCCTGACACTTAAATCTATACTCGATGTTAACAAATTTCTCTTCTTTAGAAATGCTTTCCTTGCCATTGCCAGTCTACATTTTATATCTTCTCTACTTCGACCATTATCAGTTATTTTGCTCCCCAAGTAGCAAAACTCCTTTACTACTTTAAGTGTCTCATTTCCTAATCTAATTCCCTCAGCATCAACCAACTTAATTTGACAACATTCCATTATCCTTGTTTTGCTTCTGTTGATGTTCATCTTATATCCTCCTTTCAAGACACTGTCCATTCCGTTCAACTGCTCTTCCAAGTCCTTTGCTGACTCTGATAGAGTTACAATGTCATCGGCGAACCTCAAAGTTTTTATTTCTTCTCCATGGATTTTAGTAACTACTCCGAATTTTTCTTTTGTTTCCTTTACTGCTTGCTCAATATGCAGATTGAATAACATCTGCGATAGGCTACAACCCTGTCTCACTCCCTTCCCAACCACTGCTTCCCTTTCATGCCCCTCAACTCTTATAACTGCCATCTGGCTTCTGTACAAATTGTAAATAGCCTATTGCTCCCCGTATTTGACCCCTGCCACCTTCAGAATTTGAAAGAGAGTATTCCAGTCAGCATTGTCAAAAGCTTTCTCTAAGTCTACAAATGCTAGAAATGTAGATTTGCCTTTCCTTAATTTAAGATAAGCCACAGGCTCAGCATTGCTTCACGTGTTCCATCACTTCTACGGAATCCAAACTGATATTCCCCAAGGTCGGCTTCTACCAGTTTTTTCATTCATCTGTAAAGAATTTGTGTTGGTATTTTGCAGCCATGACTTATTAAACTGATAGTTTGGTAGTTTACACATCTGTCAACACCTGCTTTCTTTGAGATTGGAATTATTATATTCTTCTTGAAGTCTGAGAGCATTTCGCCTGTATCATACGTCTTGCTCACCAGATGGTGCAGTTTTATCAGGGCTGCCTCTCCCAAGGCTATCAGTAGTTCTAATGGAATGTTGTCTCCTCCTGGGGCCTTGTTTCAACTTAGGTCTTTCAGTGCTCTCTCAGACTCTTCACGCAGTATCATATCCCATTTCATCTTCATCTATGTCCTCTTCCATTTCTGTAATACTGTCCTCAAGTACATCACCCTTGTATAGTCCCTCTATATACTCATTCCACCTTTCTGCTTTCGCTTCTTTGCTTAGAACTGGTTTTCCATCTGAGCTCTTGATATTCATGAAAGAGGTTCTCTTTTCGCTTTAGGTCTCTTTAATTTTCCTGTAGGCAGCATCTATCTTACTGCTAGTGAGATAGACCTTACAACCTTACATTTGTCCTCTAGCCATCCCTGCTTAGCCATTTTGCACTTCCTGTCAATCTCATTTTTGAGACGTTTGTACTCCTTTTTGCCTGCTTCATTTACTGCATTTTTATATTTTCTCCTTTCATCCATTAAATTCAATATTTCTTCTGTTACTCAAGGATTTCTACTAGCCCTCATCTTCTTACCTACATGATCCTCTGCTGCCTTCACTACTTCATCTCTCAGAGGTACCCATTCTTCTTCTACTGTACTTCTTTCCCCCATTCCTGTCAATTGTTCCCTTATGCTCTCCCTGAAACTCTGTACAACCTCTGGTTCTTTCAGTTTATCCATGTCCCATCTCCTTAAATTCCCAACTTTTTGCAGTTTCCTCAGTTTTAAACTACAGTTCATAACCAATAGATTGTGGTCAGAGTCCACATCTGCCCCTGGAAATGTCTTACAATATAAAACCTGGTTTGTAAATCTCTGTCTTACCATTATATAATCTATCTGACACCTTCTAGTATCTCCAGGATTCTTTCATGTATACAAGCTTCTTTTATGATGCTTGAACCAAGTGTTAGCTATGATTAAGTTATGCTCTGTGAAAAACTCTACCAGGTGGCATCCTCTATCATTTCTTAGCCCCAATCCATATTCACCTACTATGTTTGCTTCTCTTCCTTTTCCTACTATCGAATTCCAGTCACCCATGACTATTAAATTTTCGTCTCCCTTCACTACCTGAATAATTTCTTTTGTCTCATCATACATTTCATCAATTTCTTCATCATCTGCAGAGCTAGTTAGCAAATAAACTTGTACTACTGTAGGGTTGGGCTTTGTGTCTATCTTGGCCACAATAATCCTTTCACTATGCTGTTTGTAGTAGCTTACCTGCACTCCTATTTTTTTTTCATTATTATACCTACTCCTGCATTACCCCTATTTGATTTTGTGTTTATAACCCTGTATTCACCTGACCAAAAGTCTTGTTCCTCCTGCCACTGAACTTCATTAATTCAGACTGTATCTAACTTAAACCTAATCATTTCCCTTTTTAAATTTTCTAACCTACCTGCCTGATTAAGGGATCTGACATTGCACGCTCTGATCCGTAAAACGCCAGTTTTCTTTTTCCTGATAATGATAATGACATCCTCCTGAGTAGTCCCCACCCAGAGATCCAAATGGGGACTATTTTATCTCTGGAATATTTTACCCAAGAGGACACCATCATCATTTAACCATACAGTAAAGCTGCATGCCCTCAGGAAAAATTATGGCTGTAGTAGGTACACGTACACACATGGTTTCTGTTTTCAATTACGGAGTGGAATAGAGTGTATCCCGACATGTCAGGCCAATAGATGTTCAATGTGGTGACCATCATTTGCTGCACACAACTGCAATCTCTGGCGTAATGAATGTCGTACACGCCGCAGTACATCTGGTGTAATGTCGCCACGGGCTGCCACAATACGTTGTTTCATATCCTCTGGGGTTGTAGGCACATCACGGTACACATTCTCCTTTAACGTACCCCACGGAAATAAGCCCAGAGGTGTAAGATCAGGAGAACGGGCTGGCCAATTTATGCGTCCTCCACGTCCTATGAAACGCCCGTCGAATGTATACCTCACCCCTCATGGTAATGTACATGTGCGCCAGTGAAAAAGACCAATAAAAAGGTGTTAGCATGTGGACGTAATGTGCTGTTCCAGTCTCTTCTGTACCTAAGGTCCATCACCGCTCTCTTTGGATCTCTACGTAATTCGGTGCTCTCCAATACACACGATCAAACAGTGGAGAAGTGGTACTCAAGCGTCAACTTTAGGTAATAATATCTCCGGATGTAATTAACATTTTACAATGCAACAAATGGCACTGATTACGTATTTGTTTATATGTTCAGATGTGGTATCAAAACTAATGGGGTTCCATTTAAAAAAACGTAGGTTTGTGTTAAAAAACATACTTCCGTGCATTTTTTTATGGTTTGTATTAACCAATTACACTAGCCCCTCTCCTCACAATCGGTCTGTGGAATCGATTTGTCAGTATATGATGTGGTTTACGAAATACATCCAGCGGTAATGTTAGGTGGCTCACCCTGTATATATAAACATAAATTGTGAACAATACTCTACACAACACAAATGTGCGTAGTGGACTACACAACATCAGACCACATTGAAATAGCATGTACAACTTTGATTAATTACATTAATGTACGAGAAGGACTTTTTACACGGAATACACAGTTGATATTTAGATATAACACATGATAACTCTAACATTTTTGTAAATATTATTTATTTAGATCATAGCAACAGTAAGATGAAAATTACTATTGGCTCAGAGTACATAAATCTAATTGTTTTGTATGAAGCTATTCCAGGTAATCGTTTACACTATAATAGCAGATGGTCATTAAAAATTTGAATACTGCTTCTTTAAATGAAGACAATTTTTTTATTTCTTTCAACTTTAGCAGTAGTTTGTTATACAATCTACTTCGTTGTATGTTTGTTTGTTTGCACTTTCTTGTGTTGTAAGTATGTTGATCTGAGTTGGATTTGAAATTGTCAATATTTCTTTTTACACTAAGTACACTTTTTTGTATATAGAGGCACATTAGGGGTAGAACATTTAGCTGTTGGAATAACTGCTTTGAAGGAGTTAGCCTTGAGCTGTTGGTAATTATTCTAACAGCTCGTTTTTGTAGAGTGAAGTTGGTTTTGAGATTTTTCTTACTATGACCCCAGAAGGTGAGGCCATAGGTAATAGCAGAATGTATATAAGCAAAGTAAACAGTTCTGCTACATTCCCTACTACATATAAGGCTAATAACACGTAATACAAAGCAAGCAGAGCTTAACTTATGAGAGAGATACAGGATGTGGGATTTCCAGTCTAAATTTTCGTCTATATGTACACCTAAGAAGTTTGTGGTAGCAACTCTCACAATTTCTTTATTTTTTATTCTGAGATCCAGATCAGAGTGTGACTCTGTTTTCCTGTAATGGATATAATTAGTTTTAGAAATATTTATGGTTAATTTGTTCATTTCAAACCAATTTGGCAAATATTATATAACTCTAGTTGTCGATGTTGGCAGTACCCGGTTTACGTCAGTTACTACAATGTTTGTGTCATCCGCAAACAGGGTTATCTGAGTACCATTTACTGGAATCTTGATATCATTTATGTAAAGAAGAAATGGGAGAGGTCCTAGAACACTCCCCGGTGGTACCCCAATTGGCAGAGTCTGAATATCCTATCTGTAAACAATACTTTGGTTTTTACTGTTTGTTGTGCAATTTCTACTACCTGTTTCCTATTATTGAAAAATGACTGAAACCACTTTTTTGCCACTCCTCGTATACCGACATATTCTAATTTGTCTAGGAGGATATCATGTTGGACAGTATCAAACGCCTTTGATAAGTGCAAGTTTATTCCTATTGTACTGTTGTTCCTATCTAGCCCCATTACAATATTTTCAATGAGTTGGGTGATGGTTGACTCTATACTCATTCCTTTGTGAAAGCTGTGTTGGTTTACAGACAATAGATTGAATTTCTCGACGTAATTTGTAATTCTGTTTTTCATCACTGTCTCTATTACATTTGAAAATACCGACAATAAAGCTATTAATCTATAGTTTCCCACTTCATGTATATTGCCCTTTTTATACAATGGTTGAATTTTTGAAATTTTTAATCATTGTGGAAAGATTCCTTCTGACAATGATATGTTTATGATGTGTGAGAGAGGTTCTAATATGACACTATCACATCTTGTCATGACTGAACAAGGTACCTCGTCAATCCCCAAGGACATTTTATTATTCATTGTTTATATTATTCGGTTAACATCCAATTTGTTCACGGGAGGTAGCAATACTGAATTAACATTTTGTTCTCCTGGGATTGATGTTCTAATGATCCTAGAACAATTTTTACTCAGATTGATTGGACTATTTATGAAGTGTTCATCAATGTAAGTTGCTAAACTTTGCCTCAAAGCACAGTTTAAACAGGGTTTGAAAGACTTCTTGCTAGACGTCTCCTTCTACGCTATAGATGAATATGTTAACAGAGAGTGTTAGACCAGTATCAGTAAAAAGGTCTGTTAGATTTCAGTTTTGACAGAACTTGGTCACGACAGTCAAGACTTGGTTTTTGTGTACAAGAGCTTCATTAAAAGTGAATAAACAGGTTTCATTCTCACAGTGTATTAATTCTGCACGTAATAGCAGTTTCAATATACTGTAATTATTCACATATTTTGACAGTCTCCTGACAAGTAATCAGGGAAGTGAGTATAATATTGAAATATTCTGTTTTTTTATGTTATACTTTCTGCCATGTTCCACACTCATGAGAATCATCTCATTTTTGTCTTAATGAAACGAAAACTGAATTTAATCTAATCTCTAATCATAACTAATCTTAAGAATCATAAAAGGAGATTGCATAAATGGAAAAAATGGAGACACTGGAAGGTTTCAGAATGATTACAAAATTGTAGTACAGAGATTATGGACATTTTCAGGAGCAGATGTGGACTCAAACCACAATTTATTGGTTGTGAATTACAGATTAAAACTGCAGAATTTGCAAAAAAGTAGGAATGGAGATGAACCTGATAAGTTGAAAGAACCAAATGTTGTCGAGAGTTTTAAAGAGTGCATTAGGTAACAACTGACCAAAACAAAGGGAAGACAAACAGTAAATGACGAAAAAGTTGCTTAGAGAAATGAAATTGTGAAGGCAGTTGAGGATCAAACATAAAAAATACAAGGCCTAGCAGAAATAAACTGCAAAGTGGCTAGCAGGAATGGGTAAAGGAGAAATGTAAGTCTATAAATGCACATATAACTAGGGGAAAGATAGATACTGCCTACTGATATGCTGAAGAGGCCTTTGGACAAAAAAGAAGCCGCTGTAAGAATATCAACAGCTCAGATGGAGAACCACTCTTAAGGAAAGAAGGTAAAGCTGAAAAGCAGGTGGAATATGTAAAGGGACTATACAAGGGAAATCAATTTGATGGCAGTATTGTAGAAAGGAAAGGGGAAGCAGGTGAAGAGGAAATCGGAGATAAGATACTGTGAGAAGAATTTGAAAGGGCACTGAAAGACCTAATCCAAAACTAGGGCCCTAAAGTCAATGACGTTCCCTCAGAACTGTAGATATCCTTGAGCCACGACAAAACTCGCCCACCTGGTGTGCAAGATATGTATATTATACAGGGGAAATACTCTAAAACTTCATAAAGAATGTAGTAATTCTACATTCAAAGAAAGCAGATGCTGACACACATGTGAATATTACCAAACTACCACTTTAATAAAGCATGGTTGCAAAATACTGACAGGAACTATTTTCAGAAGAATAGAGAACTGTTAGAAGCCAACTGTGGAGAAGACCAGTTTCAGTTCTGGCAAAATGTTGGAACACACAACTCAATACTGACCTTACGATTTATCTTGGAAGATAGGTTAAAGTAAGTTAAACCTATGTTTACAGCTTTCGTAGACTCAGAGAAAACTTATGACAACGTTTAATGGTGCACACTCTTTGAAATTCTGAAGGTAGCAGGGATAAAATGCAGGTAGAAAAAGGTTATATACAACTTGTACAAAAAACAGATGGCAGTTATAACAGCCAAAGCGCATGAAAGGGAAGCAGTGGTTGAGGAGGGAGTCAGATAGGGTTTTAGTGACGAGAAAAAATGAATAGGATCTTCATTGAAGAAAAGTTAATGCAGTTTAATTTTGTGCTGGAAAACGTTTTTCTAAATGTCACATTTTGTGAGATTTTCAAGGAAAACCTAAAAAAGTGACCTTTATACTCACACACACACACACAGCCCACTGCTCAGGATTTTTAGTACGTTGTTCATAACACTCACTACCACTGCACAAAAATTTGTGACTACACAATCTCTTTTCTCATGTCATCATTTTATGGACTTCATTAACTTGGCCATGCAGTAATCAGGTTCAAATGAATGTAGGTTACAGAAGTTATTCAGAGGTGAAGAGACTTGTGCAGGATAGAGATGCATGGAAACCACATCAAACCAATCTTCCACCTGAGGACCACAACAAAAACATAAAATTCCATTCTTAGCCCTAGGCAGGATCACTTTGCCTGTATGAAAACTTTTAATACTTCTAATATTGTAACTCTGAATTATACATTTCATCTTAAATTTAATCTCATTATTAGCTTTCATTACCATTACAGAGAAACTATAGTGGCTGGTTGGTTGATTTTGGGCCAGGGGACCAAATGGCGAGGTCACTGGTCCCACTGGATTAGGGAAGGACTGGGAAGGAATTCGGCCATGCCCTTTCAAAGTAACCATCCTGCCGTTTGCCTGAAGTGATTTACAGTAATCATGGGAAACCTAAATCAGGACTGCTGGATGTGAATTTGAACTGTCGTCCTGAATGTGAGTCCAATGTGCTAACCACTGCGTCATCTCATATGGTAAACTGTATTGGTATGGAAGTGTAAGAATCATGTGGCAGTTGTGGTGTGTATATATCTGCTTATAGTCCCTTTGTCAGTCAAACTCCATTAATGAAACTTTCATTCATCATCAGCATTCAAATGACATGCTTCTGAGTCTGGTGTCTTCACAGAACAACATGCGAACAACTTTGTCCACAGAGGTTACAGTCATAAAAAAGACAAGAGGCAATATATGCTGCCTACAATTATAAATAAAACAGTATTCAACTATGAATTATGTATCGGTTTCTGTGTACAGCATGACAAGAAGACTTAGAATTGTAAGTACATAAACCTATATGGAAATAATTTTCTGGTTGGAAAAGAGAAATAGACACAAGAAATTTGATAAAAAAGCAGACTGGTTTGCTGAAATTAATCCCATATCTTTCATATTTTAATTTTTTGATACATTCCCTTACATAAAACATAGGTGTACAAGGATAAAATGTTAATAAGATTAAATTAGATTAGATTAGTACTTGTTCCATAGATCATGAATACGACACTTCGTAATTATGTGGAATGTGTCAGGTTAATAAAAGGTATCTATACAAGATATTACATTACACAAAATACTACATGACACTTAATATTTTTATTTTTTTTGTGGGGGTTGGGGAAATTACCCACTTACTATATCCAAAAATTCATCTAATTAATAGAAGGAGCTGCCATTAACAAATTCTTTTAACTTTTTTAAATGCTATATAGCTATCTGTCAGACTTGTGATGCTATGAGGTAAGTGACCAAAGACTTTTGTGGCAGCATAATTTACCCCCTTCTGAGCCAAAGTTAAATTTAACCTTGAGTAGTGAAGATCATCCTTTCTCCTAGTCTTGTAGCCATGTACACTGCTATTACTTTTGAATTCATTCGGATTGTTAATAACAGATTTCATAAGTGAATATATATATTGTGAGGCTGCAGTGAAGATCTCTAGCTCTTTAAATAAGTGTCTGCAGGATGATCTTGGATGAGCTCCAGCAATTATTCTGATTACACATTTTTGTGCAATGAACACTCTTTTACTCAATGATGTGTTACCCCAGAATATGATGCCATACGAAAGCAGAGAATGAAAATAGGCATGGTAAGCATAAGTAGGTGAACTGAAACATTTCAGCAGATCCTCAGTGTGTTTTTCCCAGTTTGTAGGGAAGCAGCCTACTCACGCTGTAGTAAATTCACATCAGTTTCCATTGTGTGCCAGCCAGTCTGCTGTAACTAGCTCTGACGTCATAAATGTTGCGCAATACCTTAAAAATCAAGCAAATGACCTAAAACTTTTCTAGCAGGTCAGGAATAATACTAAATTAATGTGAGTTAAATATCAGTTCGATAACATTAGCCATTTTCGAAATTTGGACGTTTTTCTGAAAAAATCATTGGCGCAGCAGAAAAGAGCTAGAGACTTCAAAATTTATATTTAGATTCATCTTTCATAATGATTTAATAAAAACAGTACTTTGGATTTCACAAATTAAGATTTTAGTGGAAATTCATGATTTTCTGGTTTTCGTCTCAAAACTGAAGGAAGCAAGATTGATTAAGTAGGCTAATAAATAAGGCTAGGATGTTTAGATTTAAATAGGTTGGAGGTCCGCTATGACTATGAAGATGTGAAAAGTTTCTTTTGAATACCTATAAAATTATAGCGATAGCGGATCTCAAAAGGGCCAGTTCAGAGCTCATCTACTGCGTGCAGTGTAATTTAATTAATTCTCTCGCCCAAAATATTTAACTTAGCCATGTCAAAATTTTATTATCAATACTTACCTGCGTGCTGAATGCACGTTTAAATTAAGAGCTTCATCGGCCATCAGCAAAAGAAGCTATAAATTATTATGTAACTTGAAGTGGTGCGTTACTAGCCCAGCGGCTAGTCGGGAGAACCGATTTGATCAGGCGTTCCCTTAGCCGTCCGCACCGCGGCTTTATATATAAGAACGCTGCGCGAGGAAGAAAGGCCCCAGTTCTCTCCAGGCGCTGAATGACACGCCATCTGTGTCGGGAGTCGCGTCGCATCGGTATCACTGCTACAAACAGCCTCGGGTGCCGTATTAAGTTACTAGAGATACGCGGAACCATGAAATCATTTCAAGTGAAGGGTTAATTCTGGGATGATTTTCATTATCTAGCTTCAGTTTGCGTATTGTCGTATTTTCACGTGCCGTCGCGGGACAGACATTCTACCAAATATTTAGCGTGGCGTTTGATGAAATATTTTCATCAAATTATGGCGAGCATTCATTTCAACATTTAATTCGGACATTTATAGTTCCATCAGCGCATTAGACTCTGAACTGCTCTGTTAGTTAGGTTGTAGGGATACTTGTGTTTTTTATCAGTGAATTTCAGAATATACTCAACTATTTTGGAAAATCGTTTTTGATTAGAAATCCCGGACAATCTCCTAATTCCTCAGAGCTATAAGCTGCAGCTATAATGGTATTCTCAGATGAAGTGGGCACTAGGAACTCTAATTACAGGCTTCACGTTTGTTAAATCACTTTCTGGGTGCTAAAAAGTAAATAGAGAGCCAGTGTTGAGAACGGCGAAAGACAGCATTAACAACATTCTAAAAGCCAGAAACTGATTCAACATGCAAGAATTTATGCAGCAATTCATTATTCATTTTTTACAAATTATTCGCCGCCCCACAAGTTCAACCCCTCATCAATGCATACACCTAGAAATTTTGAATATTCTACCTTAGCTACCAATTTCTGATCGAGGTCTATATTTATTAATGGTGTCATTCCATTTACTGTGTGGAACTGTATATACTGAGTTTTGTCAAAGTTTAATGAGAGCCCATTTGCAGAGAACCACTTAATGATTTTCTGAAAAACATCGTTTACAATTTCACCAGTTAATTCTTGTCTGTTGGGTGTGATAGCTATACCTGTATCATCGGCAAAAAGTACCAGCTTTGCATCTTCATGAATATAGTATGGCAAGTCATTAATGTATATTAATAACAGCAGAGGACCCAAGACAGAACCTTGCGGCACCCCATTCTTGATTGTTCCCCAGTTTTTTGCATATTATGTGAACTGCTTATTTCAACTTTCTGCATCTTCCAGTTAGGTATGATTTAAACCATTTGAGCACTGTCCCATTCATACCACAGTACCTGAGCTTATCTAGAAGTATTCCATGATTTACACAATCAAAAGCCTTTGATAGGTCACAAAAAATCCCAACATTGTAAGTAATGTTTTATGAGGCAGTTAACCTCTATCCTCAGGTGCCTACTATTTCATATCTTTAAGCATTTCAATAATGCTCTCTCATGAGTCAAATGAACCTATGACAATTTGTCCTGTCCTTCTTTGCATGTGTTAAGCATCCCTTGTTAGTGCTCTTTAGTTATGTGCCCTATGCACTTGAGTAATATTTTAATGTGAGATGCATAAGTGTTTTATAAGATTCTCCATGGAGACTGTGTGCATTTTCCCAGTATCCTACCAATGAATCAAAGTCTACTACCTGATTTATCGATGACATAGCTTCTATATTAATTCAGTTTCATGTCCCTCTCAAATGGTGTCACACAAACCTATGCATGAGTTGGCTAAATACAACTGTGACTGTTTGTTATTGTAGTCATAGAATACTAGATTTCTTCATTGTACATCCTCTATCTTAATTAACAATATTAACTCTTATATATTCCTCCCCACAGATGTGCCCTGTGGCATTGTCTCACCAATACCAATTTTCTGCTTGCTCCCCAAGTTTCCTCTGATCTCTACCAAACTGAACCCATGTCCACAACCTACATGTCCCAGTCATTCACTGAGGAATGTTAAGAGCAAAAACACGCAAATCTGCTGGATCTCACTGCCACATGATACACCATGTCACTGGGGTGTGTGTTTATTGCATGGGGCACCTCATTCAGTGGGAAACTATGGAATGGAGTGCTGCTGATCGTGTGATCTGGTAAACCTGTCCATTGAAATCATTGTCACAGTAGCTGAATTTTGCAGCACCCTCCACTGCCACATAATTTCTAATCATGGTGTACTGTTGTACCTTCCATACATTCCATTAAGCTTACAACTATGTTACCTCCAATTTCCCTTCAGATATGTCATCTTCAGACCACAAAATCTACCTCCACAATTTGAATTAGATCCACCCCAATATTCCCATTCCTTCTCGCATTATGGTTCCCCTCCACCCAATTCCTTTCCTTTTCTGTCCTCTCCAAAACCATGTCTTAGGTTTCATTCATTCAAGCACATGTGGACACAGTACTAACTCTCACATCTTCTTAGTATCAAGCCCTTCACAATGGATGCATCCAAAACTCACAACCTTTGCATTCTGCCCTCCATCATACATATCCCCCTAACAACTCAATCATAACTCTCACCAGTTATGTATTCTTGGTACTATACTCCAACTAATGCAGCACTTTATTCATGACCAAAGCATTCACTGTTTCACAGCACATGTATCAGATCTGTTTCTGTCTCTTCTACTGGTGTTGGTCAAAAATAATGTGTAATGTCATGAATGCTCATTCAGATTTCTTAATTTCTCCCACTTTGTCAGAAAGTACCTTTATATTTTACCGCTACATCCAAAAACCATTGTAAGTGGTTTTCATTGTTTCCCATCTGCCATATATCTAATATTTCATTAAAAAAAGCTCAAGATGTTTGCAAGAGTCCTTGGCTGCTGAAATTGATGGGAATATACATATATCAAGAATGGATTGTTATTGGAAGATCTCATTGTGACTGTCTTGGCAAAGATAAGAGTCCTGATGTCTACTAATGCTAAAAGCAATTTCAAGATTACTTGAAATTTAGTAAATGTTTGCAAGTGTGGATGGGTTCAGAAAGTTATGTGTTTTGGCGAGTATTAAGGAAGAACCACAATGTTTTTATAGCTGGCTTGCCTATCAATTTTGTAGCTCCCATGCTAACATCTGGAGGATACAGCACCCACCATTTGCACATAATTTCTAATTGGGGTGTACTATTCTCACATATCTACTTGATCTTACAACTATGTACCCTCCAAATCCCCTGTGACTAGTTAACTTTGTGTGCCAGACAGGCAGCCAAACTCAAATCTGGTAAAGAGTAGACAAATGTTTTCTCTGAAGTGCAGGAATTTGTACAATTGAGAGATAAAAAAATGCCACATGTACAGTAGCATAACTTGTTAATAGAAATAAAAATAAATTTATGCAAACACATCATTACATTCTGGAGCTGATGTACTAAAAAGAAGGCATTAAGATAATGCTTTCTCAAAATTTTAAAGCAGCGCCACCTAAAGATCTAAGCTGTAGAAGCAGAACTATTCTACAGTACAAAATGTCAAAATTGTGTGACTCAACTTGCAATTTTTTGTTCATCCTTCTGATTGCCCCCTCCCCCTCCCCCCCCCCCCCCCCCCCATCCTCACACCCTGCCCACCATGAACCATGGACCTTGCCATTGGTGGGGAAGCTTGCGTGCCTCAGTGATACAGCTAGCCGTACCGTAGGTGTAACCACAACGGAGGGGTATCTTCCGGGATGCAAGGTCGTGGTCCATGAAACTCTTCAGCTCCTAACGTTTCGTCCAGAGCTGCGCTGGACATCTTCAGAGGGGTGTTTCTCCTCCGGTGTCTAAGGTAATCAAAAAATTCGTCTAAGGCTTCTCTACCATGTGGCCAGACCACAAATGTATTGTCTACATACCGATACCAGTCAGATGGTTTCTTATCTGCTTTTTCCAAGGCTGACTGTTCGAATTTCTCCATGTAGAAATTAGCTACTGCAGGACCCAATGGGTTACCCATTGCTACGCCATCAAGTTGCTCATAAATTTCATGGAATAAGCGGATAAGAAACCATCTCGCTGGTATCGGTGTGTAGACGATACATTTGTGGTCTGGCCACATGGTAGAGAAGCCTTAGACGAATTTTTTGATTACCTTAATAATATAAATCCAAGAATCCAGAGTACCATGGAGAGAGAAAATGATAACAAAATACCGTTTTTGGATGTTTTAGTTATGAGACAGACAGATGGAAGATTGAAGCAACAGATTTTTAGAAAAATAACGCACACAGACAGATACTTACATAAAAACTCTAACCACCATCCACAACAAAAGAGAGGTGTGATTAAAAGTCTCGTTGACAGAGCCAGACGGATTTGCACGCCGGAGTATCTAGACGTCGAATTAAGACATCTGAAGCACGCTTTTGAGAAAAATGGCTACTCAAAGAAAGAAGTAAGCAGAATTCTGCACCCAAACAACGAAAAGCCTAAGGACAAGCCCAAAAAGCGATGGAAGAATACAGTCTCTCTGCCTTTTATAAAGAAAGTAACGGATCAGATTGGAAAGATTTTAAGTAAACATGATATTAGACCTGTTTTTAGACCAACGAAGAAAATTTGTCATGTTCTCCGGTCTGTAAAAGATAAACGCACTCCTCTATCAGCCAGTGGCATATATAAAATTCCGTGCACATGTGGTAAAGTTTATATTGGAACAACAAAAAGAAGCGTAAACAGACAGATAAAAGAACACAGAAGTCTTTGCCGATTAGGAAAAACAGATAAGTCGGCTGTAGCAGAACATGCTTTGCAGTCAGGAAATCATCAAGTGAAGTTTACCGAAACAAAAATTTTATCTATGATGACGAACTATTACCCACGGCTTTGTAGAGAAGCCATTGAAATATATAAACATAGGGATAATTTTTATCGGAAAGATGAGACAATGAAACTTAGTGATATTTGGACAGTAGCACTACAGAATTGCTAGACAGTTTTACCCATGACGAGATTACGATCGATAGTTAAGTTTTATCTCTGACAAAGAGTATCTCTGCATATCACGTGTAATTCTGGTCAAACCCACTTTCTACGATGTATAAATCGCTCTCAGACGTCCGACCCGTCAGTCAGCAAGACTCACCAGAGGAGAAACACCCCTCCGAAGACGTCCAGCGCAGCTCTGGATGAAGTGTTAGGAGCTGAAGAGTTTCATGGACCATGACCTCACATCCCAGAAGGTTTACCAGAAGATATGTCATCCGATTGTGAAAGCCTTCATACTATAGTCATAAAAGAAGCTTGTATACATGGAAACAGCCTGGAGATACTAGAAAGTATCAGATAGATACTATAGTGGTAAGACAGAGATTCAGGAACCAGGTTTTAAATTGTAAGACATTTTCAGGAGCAGATGTGGACTCTGACCACAATCTATTGGCTATGAACTGTAGATCAAAACTGAAGAAACTGCAAAAAGGTGAGAATTTGAGGAGATAGGACCTGGATAAACTGACTAAACCAGAGGTTGTACAGAATTTCAGGGAGAGCATAAGGGAACAATTGACAGGAATGGGGGAAAGAAATACAGTAGAACAAGAGTGGATAGCTTTGAGAGACGAAGTAGTGAAGGTAGCAGAGGATCAAGTAGGTATAAAGATGAGGGCTAATAGAAATCCTTGGGTAACAGAAGAGATATTGAATTTAATTGATGAAAGGAGAAAATATAAAAATGCAGTAAATAAAGCAGGCAAAAACGAATACAAACGTCTCAAAAATGAGATGATGACAGGAAGTGCAAAATGGCTAAGCAGGGATGGCTAGAGGACAAATGTAAGGATGCAGAGGTGCATATCACTAGGGGTAAGATAGATACTGCCTACAAGAAAATTAAAGAGACCTTTGGAGAAAAGAGATCCACTTGTGTGAATATCAAGAGCTCAGATGGAAACCCAGTTCTAAGCAAAGAAGGGAAAGCAGAAAGGTGGAAGGAGTAAATAGAGGGTCTATACAAGGGCGATGTTCTTGAGGACAATATTATAGAAATGGAAGAGGATGTAGATGAAGACAAAATGGGAGATATGATACTGCATGAAGAGTCTGACAGAGCACTGAAAGACCTGAGTTGAAACAAGGCCCCGAGAGTAGACAAAATTCCATTAGAACTACTGACGGCCTTGGGAGAGCCAGTCCTGACAAAACTCTACCATCTGGCGAGAAAGATGTATGAGACAAGCCAAATGCCCTCAGACTTCAAGAAGAATATAATAATTCCAATCCCAAAGAAAGCAGGTGTTGACAGATGTGAAAATTACCAAACTATCAGTTTAATAAGCCATGGCTGCAAAATACTAACATGAATTCTTTACAGATGAATGGAAAAACTGGTAGAAGCTGACTTCGGGGAAGATCAGTTTGGATTCCACAGAAATGTTGGAACATGTGAGGCAATACTGACCCTACGACATATCTTAGAAAATAGATTAAGGAAAGCAAACCCACGTTTCTAGCATTTGTAGACTTAGAGAAAGCTATTGACAATGTTGACTGGAATACTCTCTTTCAAATTCAGAAGTTGGCAGGGGTAAAATACAGGGAGCAAAAGGCTATTTACAATTTTGTACAGAAACCAGATGGCAGTTATAAGAGTTGAGGGGCACAAAAGGGAAGCAGTGGTTGGGAAGGTGGTAACGCAGGGTTGTAGCCTATCCCTGATGTTATTTAATCTGTATATTGAGGAAGCAGTAAACGAAACAACAGAAAAATTGAGAGTTGGAATTAAAATTAATGGAGAAGAAATAAAAACTTTGAGGTTCGCCAATGACATTGTAATTCTGTCAGAGACAGCAAACGACCTGGAAGAGCAGCTGAACAGAATGGACTGTGTCTTGAAAGGAGGATATAAGATGAACATCAAGAAAAGCAAAACGAGAATAATGGAATGTAGTCGAATTAAATTGGGTGATGCTGCAGGAATTAGATTAGGAAGTGAGACGCTTAAAGTAGTAAAGGAGTTTTGCTATCTGGGGAGCAAAATAACTGATGACAGTCGAAGTAGAGAGGATATAAAATGTAGACTGGTAGTGGTAAGGAAAGCGTTTCTGAAGAAGAGAAATGTGTTAACGTCGAGTATAGATGTAAGTGTCAGGAAGCCGTTTCTGAAAGTATTTGTATGGAGTGTAGCCATGTATGCAAGTGAAACATGGACGATAAATAGTTTAGACAAGAAGAGAATAGAAGCTTTTGAAATGTGGTGCTACAGAAGGATGCTGAAGATGAGATGGGTAGATCGCATAACTAATGAGGAGGTATTGAATAGAATTGGAGAGAAGAGAAATTTGTGGCACAACTTGACTATAAGAAGGGATTGGTTGGTAGTGCATATTCTGAGGCATCAAGGGATCACCAATTTGGAATTGGACGGCAGTGTGGAGGGTAAAAATCGTAGAGGGAGGCCAAGAGATGAATACACTAAACAGATTCAGAAGGATGTAGGTTTCAGTAGGTACTGGGAGATGAAGAAGCTTGCACAGGATAGAGTAGCGTGGAGAGCTGCATCAAACCAGTCTCTGGACTGAAGACCACAACAACAATAGCCTTCTGGTTGAAGAGTAGAACATCTGTGCTGAGTTAAATTAGTTATGAGGATTGCTCACCGAACCCCACGACTTCTGGACATGGTTTCACCTTGTTTTTGTGTTAAAGACACTCACCACAGCACTCCTTGAATACCTAACAAGCTGTGCAGTTTCTGAAATGCCTGTGCTGAGCCTCTGGGCCATCACAGCGTGCCCTCAGTCAGACTCTGATGGACAGTGCACCACCCCATTCTAAACATGCATGCTCACTGATACAGCATGCAGCGTGCTTTCCTCTGTCTAGCAGTCATTCCTCAGCAGGTGATGCTGCTATTGCCTGGATGGGTTTATATCAACAATACATTAATGGTCATAATGTTGTGGCTGCTCAATTTAGTTTTCAAGGAGAACTTTAGTTTTGAATCCGGAAAATAATTTTCATGAAGTATTTCTTAGTTTTTAAGAAGTTTTGGGTTTTTAGGATTTTTTAAAATTTGCAGTTAAATCTTCCTACAACCTTTCACAACATCTGAGTTCCTCTTGTATGCATTATGGTACAGACAACGCAGCAACTCAATCCCATTGGCTCACTGTGGGATTGGAACTGGCCATTTGAAGTATATCCCTATTCGGCCAAAACTTTTGCCCAGTTCTTGCATCACAGACCTTCTCTTTACCAATATTTTCAAGATAAAAACAAAACAAAACATATCACCTGTTTTAACATATGGGTACAGCTTTAATAATAAAAATAAATTCCCTGTAATTATCTAACCCATACAGGATAAACCTTCTACATGTATGTTGTTGTACTCAACATTAAGAGCTGCATCTGATTCCTAGCAGCAGTGCCAGCTTACTACACCCTCTGTGGTCAAATAGCTCTCATATGACAGTACTCCCATACAAAAGCAGATGAGAGTAAACAAATTTTGTCTCTGAAGTGGAGGAATTTGTACTATTGAGAGGTAAATAAATGGAATGTGTATGGTAGTAAAACATTTTAATAGAAATGAAATTATATGTATGCAGTAACCACTTCCTTATATTCTGTTGCTTGATGTACTAAAAATAAACACTAAAGAAATGATTTCTGAAAGTTATAAAGCAGTGTCAAATAAAGTCCTAAGCTGTAGAAGCAGAACCATTGCACCACTTAAAACTTCTTATTTACAAATAATTTCACTCCATTTCCAATTTTTATAAAATTCTTGTAGCAGAAAAGCAGATTATCTGTGATAAGTTACTTTTGGGTGTTTTGGCTAAGTGGCTCTTGGTTTGAATAATGTTTTTCATTTCAAGAAGTTTCTTAGTTTCAAGGAAATTCTTAGTTTTCTAAAATATAATCAGTTACAGGAAGATCAGTGTATATAGCATAATTTTACACTGATCAACTTGAACACTCTGACCAGCTGCGTAATAGCTTGTATGTCTGCTGTTGGCATGGGTAATAGTGATGACTCATTGAACCACTTCAGTACACACTTCACCTTGTGACATGGCACATTATCTTGTTGAAAGATGACAGTGCAGTCAGGAAACATGATCGTTGTGAAGGGCTCTACATGGTTTGCAACCAGTGTAAGATACTCCTTGGCTATTGTGATTACATGAGCTACAGTGAACATGTGGATTCTCTAAAATGAATGTTCCCCAGAAGGTGATGGAGTATTCATCATCTTGTCTCCACCCCGCAGTACAGATGTCAAGGAACTGTTCCACTGGAAGATGATAGATTCACACAGTCCCATGGGTGTGATGAACAGGATTTGGGATTCTTCAGACCATGAAATGCTCTGATGGTCGCTTGTCCATTTCATTCATAGTGGCCTATGTCATTGTGTTATCGTAGGCACATGCGTGGATTGTCAGCTATGGAGGCTAATTGTTAGGAGCATTTGGTGCACTGTGTGTTTCAGACACACTTGTATTCTACCCCAGAATTAAAGTCTGGTGTTAGTTCCTCCACAGTTTGCTTCCTTACCTGTTTTACCAGTGTACCGGGCCTACAATGTCTGTATGTGGTTTTGCCTGCCGTGCGTATACCTGACTAGCAGTAATTCCTCATTGGGTGGTACTGCTATTGCTTGGTGGGCTAATATCAGCATTATGTCAATAGTCATAATGTTGTTGCTGATCAGTTTAGTTTACATGGAGAATTTTAGTTTTGAATAAGAAGATTGCTGTTAATGAAGTTTTTCTCAGTTTTTAAGAGGTTTTTGGTTTTAGATTTTTCTTTTTTTTTTATATGTGCCATTAAGCCTTCTTACAATGTTTGACATCTCTTTCCTGTATGCATCATTGTACAAACAATCCACCAACTCATTCTCATTCACTCAATGTGAGATTGTAACTGGACATTTGAATTATAACCCTATTCAACCAAAACCCTTGCTCAATTCTTGCATTATGGACCTCCTCTTTACCAACATTTTGAAAATAAAAAGAGAATATTGCCTGTGCTAATGTATATGTACATCCACAATTATCATTGAGTCCTCTGTGATTATCTAACCCATATAGACTGTACCTTTTCCATATGTATTTTTGTATCGATCATTAACGCTTCCTCCTGATTCCTAGCAGGGCTGTCATAGGAGCACCTACTTCAGCACCTGGTATACAGTGTTTCCTAGTACCGACCGGCGTGCTGGTGAAGGTGTACGCCAGCACATTCCTCCCAACCCCGAAACGCCGCACCATTGTCGTGTACTGGAGATGCGAACCACAACGGGCGGCAAAAGGGGGGGGGGGGGGAGGCAGGAAGCTGGACGTAGAGATTAGCCGGGAGTCGTAGCTGTGGAAGACAGTGTACTTCGCTACGGTCACAGGTTCGAATCCTGCCTCTGGCATGGGCGTGTATGATGTCCTTAGGTTACTTAGGTTTAAGTAGTTCTAAGTTCTAGGGGACTGATGACCTCAGAAGTTAAGTTCCATAGTGCTCAGATCCATATGAAACATTTGAACAGTGTACTCCCAGCCGTACCTCAGTATCTCACCATCTGGCTTGCGAGAGCAGAGGAACGTCCACCCGAAAACACTGCTCATGGTAAACGTCCAGTCCTGAAGACGTTTCCTGGGGAGATGACGGCAATGGCGGGTCCAGGTCCATCGGGTCAGAGAGTGGCGACGGCGGAGGCGAGGGTTCGACGTCCATTGGCACGTCGTGGGGTGCTGTGGCGGCACCATCAGGCGTCTGCGAAAGATGGGCGTTCCCGTGAGGCCGTGATTCTGGGGGAAGAAAAGTAGGAGAATCTCGCGGCAAACGACCAATGCGAATTTGATTCTGGCGATGGCGCTGCGAGCCATCGGGACCTGCTATTAGATACATATGTGTGCAATTGCGTTTCTGGATCTCGCCTCCCTCCCAGGGCCAAAACCCCTGTAAAGAACAAGATCACGTGGTGCACAGTGATACTTGCAGACCATGGGAGGCGCCAGATGCTGCGTTCGGTTTTCGGCGGCCATGCAGAATTGCCACCGGTGATGGTCCGTCCCTTAGGCGGGAGCGATAGGAGGCGAGAAAAAATTGCAGTGCCTGTTCCAGTGTGTGTGAAGTGTGAAGCTTGACCATTTGTTGTTTGAATGAGCGAACAAAGCGTTTCTCTTCTCCGTTGGAATGGGAATGAAACGGGGCACTTGTTAGATGACAAATGTCATTTTGTTCACAAAATTATTCAAAGTCATGTGATGTGAACTGAGGTCCGTTGTCCGCAACAACGACTTCAAGCAATCCTTCAACCCAAAAAATTGAGGACAACACTTGACTGGTGCTACGTGACGTGGTAGTTCCAGAATGGTCCTGGAAAGTCTGTGTCATGGGGTTTGAGTCTTAAGCCAAGCTAAGAATATCTGTGACGGAGCGAATTGGTTTTCCGCCCATGCGCCACCCTGTGACGTCATCTGTTCGGTATGGGCGTCCATGCCCTACCAAGTGCAGTGCCAGCGCGCTAACTGTTTAGTGCGAACAGTTCCCTAATATCCCTGGTGAAGCAGTTTTAACACATTCCTTTGCAACACTGTGGAAATGAGCACACGTGATTGTGCGCTGTCAGATTGTACTAAGATCACATCGTGTTGTGCTGAAACGTTATGCCGACGAGCAAAGTCTCGGCGCACTACTGAGTTCTGAACACTGTTCAATGAGCGAGGCCAAGACTTGCGAATGTAATACAACAAAATCTTCAGATAAGGGTCCGCTTCCGCGGCCTGTGCAGTTTTTCTGTAATTCAATGGAAAAGATTGCAGCAATTTAGAGTCCTGCGCATCGATCTGGCAACAAGATGCGTCAGAGGAATCAAAACCAGTTCGGGGCCGATCGGAAGGCGAGAAAGGGCGTCAGAATTTCCATGCTGTGCCGTAGGTCTGTACACAATTTCGTAATTTCTTACTGATACTGGGATAGAAGCGAAGCCAAACGTCGCAATTTTTGAGCGGTACGTGTAGCAACCGGCATTGATGGATGAAACAAGCACTGCAAACGCTTGTGATATGTCACTAGACTGAACTTGTGACCAAACAGATAGTGATGGAATTTTGTTACATTCACAATAGCGTGAGCTTTTTCAATTTGTGAGTAATTGCAATTTGTCTGAGTTAACAACTTTGAGGCAAAAGCAAAAGGTCTGTTTTGTGCACCAATTCTGAGCGAAAGCACAGCGCCGATTCCGTAAGAGGAGGCGTCTACTTGCAAAAATCACTGGTTCGGCAGGATCACGATGTACTTAACATCTGTCACAGAGCAAGGCATTTTTGAAATGTGTCATGACACTCTTTGGTCCACGCGAAAGGCACATTTTCCCGACCCAAGCGATGCAATGGAGACGCGGTCTGCGAAGCGTTCGAAATGTAACGAATGTATGTCAACTTGCCTAGTACTGACTGCAGTTCAGATAATTGCGAGAAATAGGGAGGTCACAGATTGCAAGCAAATGAAATTGGAGGGGCTGCACACACTGACTATTTATCCCATGACCTAAGTACTGTAGCTCTGTCTGAAAAGTCACTTTTCGAGAGGATACTTCAGTCCTGCATCTTACAACACTCTAAGAAGAGTACGTAAATTGGCAATGTGTTCCTCTGGCGTACGACCTGAAACGACAATATCGTCAAGATAGTTCGAACAGAACGGCACTTGAGCAGTCAGCTGTTCCAAGCCGGCCGGTGTGGCCCAGTTGTTCTAGGCTCTTCAGTTTGGAACCGCGCGGCCGCTACGGTCGTAGGTTCGAATCTTGCCTCGGGCATGGATGTGTATGATGTCTTTAGGTTAGTTAGGTTTAACTAGTTCTAAGTTCTAGGGGACTGATGACCTCAGATGTTAAGTCCCATAGTGCTCAGAGCCATTTGAACCATTTGTTCCAAGTAACGTTGACAAATGGTGGGTGCGGAGGCACTGCCGAAGGGCAAACGCAAATGCTTCAACAGGCCTAAGTGTGTATTAACAATAAACACTTTGTGATTCTTCATCTAGTGGTAATTACAAATAAGCATAACGCAAATCTGTTTTAGAAAAGTAACGGTCTGTGCCAAGCCTGTCCATAAGTTCCTTACGGTGACGCAATGAATAAGTGTCAATTATTGTCTGGATTGACTGTAGTTTTGAAGTCACAAATGCGAATGCGACCAGAAGTCTTGGGCATCAAAACCATAGGACTGCCCACTAACTAGATTGCACTGGAGTAATCACGCCATTGTCTTTCAATTCTTTTAATTCACTGGCTGCTTTGTCTCGTGAAGCAATGGGAATGGTCCGATCCCAGAAAAACTTAGGCTGTGTATTGTGGCTCAGGGTAATATGCGCTACAAAATTATTAGCTTTTCCCTGTTCATCAGAAAAGGGTTCAGGAAATTCCTTAAGCAAACTAGCTACACTGTATTTTTATTAAAAGCAGTCACTGGAAGTACATTGTCTTGGATTCTAAGGCCAAACAAGTCAAACGAATCTAAGCCAAAAATATTTTCATTGGCTCTTGATTGCAACACCGTAAATTTCACTGTCCTAGTGTGGGACCTGAAGCCTAACAGTTCGTACGTACCACGATTAAGTAAAGTTATAGAAGCACCTATGTCCAATTGAAAGTCAACACGACGGCCAGCAATTTGTAGTGTTACAAACAGTTTGTTGGAATGGCGTGGCACTGCACTGGAACGAGATGACGGCACAACCTTACTTGAGTTACTACTAGAACCTGTAGTCGGTTTTGAAAACACTGCATTCACAGAACGTGCATAAGACCTGTTATTGCGAGAGCGGGCAGAATTGGTATTCTTTTGCCATTGCAAGCAAACTGCCCGGGCATGGCCTTTCTTCCCACGTGAGTAACATGTTGCATTGGGCGAAGGACAATCTTGCCGCTTATGGCGAGCAAAACAACGAGGACAAGACTTCACTCGGTTTACAGGCATGCTACTTTTTTTTACAAGGCCGTCTTCGCATCTGTGTGCCCGCTCGTTGTGGCTGCTGAGTGGGGCGATCGCGGGCAAGAGGCAACTCGACACTACAAATCGGGTACAAAAATGACTCTCAGCCCTATGGGGCTTAACTTCTGAGGTCATCAGTCCCCTCGTAGCGGTCGCACGGTTCCAGACTGTAACGCCTGGAACCGCTCGGCCACCCAGGCTGGCTACAAATCGGGACCTGATCAAAATTATCGGCTACTATGGCGCCGAAATCGAATTGTTATAATATTTTCAATACTTGATGGAGCGAAGGATCTGAGTACTTGAAAATCCGCTCTCTAATTCTGCTATCAGGGACATTGTATGTGATCGCATCACGGATCATCGTGTCACTATAAAAGCTGCCACAACTGCACTTGAATCAGAAATCATGTTGAGACCCTGTAAGTCGGTATACCACTGACAGTACGTCTGATCCGGTTTTATCTTAAGTCGAAAGAACTGAAATCTGGCCGCCGCCATCTGAATCTGCTGTTAGTAATACTGACTTAAGGCATCTACTGCTTGGTTATAGGAGAGTACGTAGGGAGACGACGTAGGGAAGAGTTTTTTTAACTAAGCGAAACACAGGGGTTCCCGCGACGGACAGAAAATAACGAGATTTAACAGTGCATTGAATTCGATGGACTCGACTGTGGGCCTGGAACTGGGTGAGATATTCGAGCCATTCCTCTTCTTTTTCATCGAAGTGCCGAAACGCTGGAATGTTATTTGGTGGCACTTGTTGGATCGGTTGATTGGTCGGTTGGGCAGTCGACACAGCTTGTGCGGCAGTAGACAGCAATGTGGCGATTTGCTGGTTCTGAAACTGATAAATCTGATTTAGCTCTGGAGCAGGAGCAGAGGGTGGAGGTGGTGGGGTAGCCATTCTAACGCTAACACATTACAGCAAAATATGAAAAGACAAACAGGAAAGCAATGTGCAAAGCCTCTAAAAAGAGAAATAGATTAGTTCTGCAGCTACCCTCCTGAAATACCTGCAACAACAAGAACAAATTAGCAAATAGAATCACAAATGACAGCTCCCGCACAGCAACCTGGAACACAAGAAAAGCAAACAAAACTTGTTGATCAGACTCGTCGCCATTTGTTGCGCCTGTGTCCTCTTGTAATGTTTTGTGGTTCCTGGCTGGATGAGGAAAGGGTGGTATGATAGGTGGGTGGCTGGTTTCCTTTCACTACAACACAAAATCCACACGTGGTTATAATACACTTTATTACAGGAAACAACTGAGTACTTAACTTCAATGATGCCCATTATGAAGTTCTGTGGTTAACAGCAATCAACTAACATCTAATTCTTGAATCTTGCCCATATCCGTATCACAACTATATACAATGGCTAACGTTCCCTGCGAGGTGACGACTATCACTGTGGAAGACTAGAGCACAATGCGACGTCTCGAGGTGCAATACGAACAGAGTCCCGACGCGACGTACTGAGGTACTAGATGGAGAGATTGAGACAGCTGAGTCGTCGGCGGTGGTCTATATGCACGCTGCCCAGGAGGCGTTATCGGCGCGTCGCCTGGGGGCGTTTCTTGGTCTTCTTTTGTCACAAGCGCGCTGAGTTCAGCGCCTGCTATACAGTGTGTCCTAGCAGCGACCGGTGTGCCGGCGAAGGCGTACGTCATCACATTAATGAAATATTTCTCTCAATCACCAGTCTCTCACTGGACACCACCGGCCCCCACTCCACTATTAACCTTATCGAGTGACGCCAGAAGCCGTCCTCACCCCTATAGTAGTATGGCGTTCCGCAAGCGTCTTCAGTATTACATCACCAGTGATGGAAGTCAATGGTGGAAGGACGATAAACTCAATTCCTGCAACGAAACGTATCCAGTATAGATAAGACAAGACCTCAGAGTCTCATTTAAAAGAAAATGGAGAGTGTGTGAAGGATTACAAGGCAAATAATCTGGAGCAGCTCATTACACAGAATACTGTAAGATCTAAGCAAATATTAGACAGGCTATGAGTACGAGATATTTGCAAATGGTGTACAAATCATAGTGTAAAAATAAAAACAGGGCCTACAGTATATCTTCTGCTAACTTTGACCTGAGCACTTTTGCGTTCGTTCAAAATTCGCATAATCTACATTTCAGTAGCTTCAATGCAAGTGGGAGAAGACTTTAATGGAGACATTCTGGGATGATACGAAACGCAGGTAATTCACTTGTCTATAAAATAACTTTGTTTAGTGCTTGGAGGACTAATGAAAGATTGTTTAATAAGCAAGGGAATGCCCAACTACCTTGTCCATCCGAGACACATGACCCAGGCTGCATACAGTGCACTACCACAGTGACATTGGCTAATAAGCAGTACTCAATATAGTACAGACAATGTAACAAAGCTTACTGTACATGTCTTGCCACAGAGAAAATGTGTAAGAGTGATAATGCCTTATTTTTTGAACTGTCCCCAATGACTAAGAGACAAGTTATATTTTAAAAATAATACCATGTATGTGTGTGTGTGTGTGTGTATTAAGCCCAGTGGCTCTGGCTGGCCCTGCAGCAGCAAGCCACAGGTTGAGTGCTGACTCAAGACAGAGTCGAGCGTGTGTGCATTGGTGGAGTGTAGCGAGGGCAAACGCCTGCACCAGCACTGTAGTGGCAGTTGCTGGGAACACAGTATACAGCACAGCAGAGATGTTGGAATATTTTTGAGCGCACTACAAGAAAGTAGAAGAGATGCAAATACGCACATTCTCTCTGCTCATATATGTTTTGTAATTAGAGGCCATTTTGTTATATCATTCTCTCAAGAATATGAGACTCATGGTATAGGGCGCTCTAGCTGCTGGCGTGGAGCAGCCAAATGTTTATTGTTCTGGTCAGGTAGTGCTAGTGTGCATGTGAGTGAACATTCAGTGCCGGCCGAAGTGGCCGTGCGGTTAAAGGCGCTGCAGTCTGGAACCGCAAGACCACTACGGTCGCAGGTTCGAATCCTGCCTTGGGCATGGATGTTTGTGATGTCCTTACGTTAGTTAGGTTTAACTAGTTCTAAGTTCTAGGGGACTAATAACCTCAGCAGTTGAGTCCCATAGTGCTCAGAGCCATTTGAACCATTTGA
Source organism: Schistocerca serialis cubense (assembly GCF_023864345.2). Taxonomy (NCBI): domain Eukaryota; kingdom Metazoa; phylum Arthropoda; class Insecta; order Orthoptera; family Acrididae; genus Schistocerca; species Schistocerca serialis. Next base: position 397,945,546 of record NC_064640.1, on the reverse strand, counting down.
ACATTCAGTACTTAGTCCACTCCTCCACCCTCAACACGCTATCGCAGACAGTGGCTGTTGGCTGCATCTTTACATGTGGATCGACTCTCGGAGCAGCTGGACAGGATGTACAGTGGCAGCAGCAGTGGAGGCTGTGATGGCTACACACTTGGAGTGCTGTGAGTTGTGCAGGGACAGGCCGCTCTTGGCCGAGTGCAGTGCTGGGGTGGGCGGTAGGTATGACATCCAGCATTTTTTACGTGTTTTACATAAAGGTGTAACTACCTCCCCAGTCATATCCCAATGGTAGTGGCACAAGTGTGGAGTATTAATGTAATTAAACAATGTACGGTAGAAATGTTCCAATTGTCACGTCCAAGCCCACAATATTGCTATGATGTCAGAGTGCTCTTGGGGGGACTGTTAGCGATGTCACTGTTTTCTTATGTCCTGATGGGGTTCCAATTCGGTTTTACAGAGAGTACTCTACTGCATTGGCTCCTTACTTAGCTTGCATTTATCGCGACACTCTTGCCCAACGTAAAGTCCCGAGCGACTGGAACAAAGCGCAGGTAACGCCTGTATATAAGAAGGGTAGAAGGACGGATCCTCAAAATTACAGACCAATATCCTTAACATCGGTTTGTTGCAGGATTCTCGAACATATTCTCAGTTCAAATATAATGAATTCCTTGAGACAGAGAAGTTGCTGTCCATGCATCAGCACTGCTTCAGAAAGCATCGCTCCTGCGAAACGCAACTCGCCCTTTTTTCACATGATATCTTGCGAACCATGGATGAAGGGTATCAGACGGATGCCATATCCCTTGACTTCCGGAAAGCGTTTGACTCGGTGCCCCATTGCAGACTCCTAACTAAGGTACGAGCATGTGGGATTGGTTCCCAAATATGTTAGTGGCTCGAAGACTTCTTAAGTAATAGAACCCAGTACATTGTCCGCGATGGTGAGTGTTCATCGGAGGTGAGGGTATCATCTGGAGTGCCACAGGGGAGTGTGGTAGGTCCGCTGTTGTTTTCTATCTACATAAATGATCTTTTGGATAGGGTGAATAGCAATGTGCGGCTGTTTGCTGATGATGCTGTGGTGTACGGGAAGGTGTCGTCGTTGAGTGACTGTAGGAGCATACAAGATGACTTGGGCAGGATTTGTGATTGGTGTAAAGAATGGCAGCTAACTCTAAATATAGATAAATGTAAATTAATGCAGATGAATAGGAAAAAGAATCCCGTAATGTTTGAGTACTCCATTATTAGTGTAGCGCTTGACACAGTTACGTCGATTAAATATTTGGGTGCAACATTGCAGAGCGATATGAAGTGGGACGAGAATGTAATGGCAGTTGTGGGGAAGGCGGATAGCCGTCTTCGGTTCATTGGTAGAATTTTGGGAAGACATGGTTCATCTGTAAAGGAGACCGCTTGTAATACGCTAATACGACCTATTCTTGAGTACAGCCCGAACGATTGGGATCCCTATCAGGTCGGATTGAGGGAGGACATAGAAGCAATTCAGAAGCGAGCTGCTAGATTTGTTACTGGTAGGTTTGATCGTCACGCGAGTGTTACGGAAATGCTTCAGGAACCTGGGTGGGAGTCTCTGGAGGAAAGGAGGCGTTCTTTTCGTGAATAGCTACTGAGGAAATTTAGAGAACCAGCATTTCAGGCTGACTGCAGTACAATTTTACTGCCGCTAACTTACATTTCGCGGAAAGACCAGAAAGATAAGATAAGAGAGATTAGGGCTCGTACAGAGGCATATAGGCAGTCATTTTTCCCTCGTTCTGTTTGGGAGTGTAACAGGGAGAGAAGATGCTAGTTGTGGTACGAGGTACCCTCCGACACGCGCCGTATGGTGGATTGCGGAGTATGTATGTAGATGTAGATGTTTTTTAAACGCTTACATTGCATGGTAAGTTCCTTGCAGTGAAATGTAGACTTGACACGTAGCAAGAGCATTTTGTTTGTGTCAAAATTCATCTTAATTTCTTAAGACACGATCAACTAGTTGAAGAGACATGAACAACCAAAACAAGATCACAAGCAATGGATGATTACCAAAACATTATATGACAAGACATTGTCCCCACAACTCAACAAATCTGCAAAAATATCGCGAATATACTCCTGTGGGGATAAAAAATAAAGAAATCGTCAGGTTTAAGAAAGGAAATAATAAGCCACGGCTGCAAAATACTAACACGAATTCTGTACAGACGAATGGAAACACTAGTAGAAGCCGACCTCGGGAAAGATCAGTTTGGATTCCGTAGAAATGTTGGAACACTTGGGGCAATACTGACCCTACGACATATCTTAGAAAATAGATTATGGAAAGGCAAACCTACATTTCTAGCATTTGTAGACTTAGAGAAAGCTTTTGACAATGTTGACTGGAATACTCTCTTTCACATTCTGAACGTGGCAGGGGTAAAATACAGGGAGCGAAAGGCTATTTAAAATTTCTACAGAAACCAAATGGCAGTTATAAGAGTCGATGGGCATGAAAGGGAAGCAGTGGTTGCGAAGGGAGTGAGACAGGGTTGTAGCCTCTCCACAATGCTATTCAATCTGTATATTGAGCAAACAGTAAAGGAGACAAAAGAAAAATTCGGAGTAGGTATTAAAATCCATGCAGAAGAAATAAAAACTTTGAGGTTCGCCGATGACATTGTAATTCTGTCAGAGACAGGAAAGGGCTTGGAAGAGCAGTTGAACGGAATGGACAGTGTCTTGAAAGGAGGATAAAAGATGAACATCAACAAAAGCAAAACGAGGATAATGGAATGTAGTCGAATTAAGTCGGGTGATGCTGAGGGAATTAGATTAGGAAATGGGACACTTTAAGTGGTAAAGGATTTTTGCTATTTGGGGAGCAAAATAACTGATGATGGTCGAAGTAGAGAGGTTATAAAATGTAGACTGCCAATGGCAAGGAAAGCGTTTCTGAAGAAGAGAAATTTGTTAACATCGAGTATAGATTAAAGTCTCAGGAAGTCGTTTCTGAAAGTATTTGTGTGGAGTGTAGCCATGTATAGAAGTGAAACATGGACGATAAATAGTTTGGACAAGAAGAGAATAGAAGCTTTCGAAATGTGGTGCTACAGAAGAATGCTGAAGATAGATGGGTAGATCACATAACAAATGACGAGGTATTGAATAGAATTGGGGAGAAGAGAAATTTGTGGCACAACTTGACTAGAAGAAGGGATCGGTTGGTAGGACATGTTCTGAGGCATCAAGGGATCACCAATTTAGTATTAGAGGGCAGCGTGGAGGGTAAAAATCGTAGAGGGAGACCTAGAGATCAATACACTAAGCACATTAAGAAGGATGTAGGCTGAAGTAGGTACAGGGAGATGAAGAAACTTGCACAGGATAGAGTAGCATGGAGAGCTGCATCAAACCAGTCTCAGGAATGAAGACCACAACAACACTAACAACAAGGGAAAATTATTATTTTCTCGTATTTCTTGCATACAAGCTTCTCTGCTAACTACTGATCACTATTTCAAACACTGGTGACAAAATGAGTAGAATTACGGCCCAGCGAAGAACAAAGCACTGGTGATAGTTTGGTTGATCCCAAGGTCATTATGAGGCGTATGAATGACCCCAGCAATCTCCCTGACTTGACTGAATCAAGTAACCAAAAACGAAAACAATAAGAACGTGATATATCATGGCCTAAACTCGGTCCTGCTAAGAACAGCAGGAAATGTTGCACACTCGCGTCGGCGGACGTACTGACAACAATCAGATGCCGCACCAGTGTCCGCATCTCCTCTGTGCATCACGGCCCCGTACTCGCTTCTCACTATAGCGGAAACACTTCCGAAACTGAGGTAATTCCGCGGTCCTTAGGCTTGGTGGAAAGCAAAATGAGTTAAATTTGGAAGTGACCAGTCACACTCTCTCCGGTCTGTCGTAACTTTCCTACTCTGAATGCATCCCTTACTCTGTCATCTGCTGCACCCACCCTTTTGCAAGTGCTGATTCGCATCCTGATGGAGGGCATAAAAGGCTCGTTAAATTTTAAAATGCCCAATATTTCCATGGCTTATGACTCTGGTATCTTCCATACTCCTGAAACGGAGCTCTGTCCCCCGTAGGGAGGTGAGATGTCCGGTACATTTGAAACACTACAACCATGGGTCGTGCGAGGCTATGTGTCTCTCTGTCCGTTTACGTTCTGAAATTGTCTCTCATGCCCAAAACTGGCTCCGTCTATCGAGTGGTAGAGCGCAGTTTTCGTTAGAAAGTAAATAAATCAGTGGTTTCCTCGTTGCACGTTTCGGCCTTTTACCCTCATGCAAGGAGCTCTTTTACACTTCCAAAGAAACATTCTCTTTCATATGGTGGGGAGAGATTTTCCTTACGCAAAGCACTTCTCTGTCACGCTCCAAGTAACGTTGTCTTCTGGGATAGGACTGTTTTCTCTAAAGTTTAAAAAACGAAACCGACGTTCCTGCCCATATTGGATCTTTCCTTCCTCCGCCACGATGATGCATCAATTTTCAACTAACCACACAGTCACACAACTGAGTCGCACAAAAAATAAGGAATATTGGAACTTAAATAAAATAAAACACTTGACCCATCTTTCTTCCAGCAGGGCCCAGCGCAGTGTCGCAACAGTAAAATTAGTGTTCGAGACTCTATGGTGTGCCATCAGAATGACTCACAGATAACCATTTCATCAACCTGTATGAAAGGGATCAATAGTCGCCTTTAAATGAGATCCAGTTTCTCGCTGCGAAACGTTCCATTTACTGGACGACATAATTTCCTAATAATCTCAACACCTGTCTCAAAAATCGTGTTGTTCAATAACTTAAAAATAACTTTTTCGGAATTTCGCACTTCGGACGAAAACACAATTTCTCATCCAGGAGCGCTAACTGAATTTAACTGCGTGGTTCTGTCTAATGGACTACATTTGCTGCTTAAGAGACTGTTACAGTTTCCTGTAATCCACCCTGTACATCCCCTGCTCACCCAGTGTCGTCATTCTGGCGCTGCAGTCCGGAACCGCGGGACTGCTACGGTCGCAGGTTCGAATCCTGCCTCGAGCATGGGTGTGTGTGATGTCCTTAGGTTAGTTAGGTTTAAGTAGTTCTAAGTGACTTATGAGCTAAGATGTTGAGTCCCATAGTGCTCAGAGCCATTTGAACCATTTGAACCAGTGTCGTCAACAATTTGGGGAGACAGCCATTGCACATAACATGGTACTCTGGACATAATGGCAAATCAATGTGCTTCTCATGTAGACTATTAAGATATGCTAAATGTACACACAACACATGTTTTATCTTTACGAGAATAAAATTTAGCCTTACGCAAATTCTAGTGGGAATATTAATATGATAACCTTTTTTTGAATGCTTAGTGACTGTGAACAGAGGAGGACGCCAACGCTGATGTCTTATTGCACTTCTTTAGTTATTCCTGTACCGACATTTCTGCTGGCGGGACCACCCGCAAAATGTATAATGTAAGGCCACAGTACTGTCACGGTATAACTCTTAACTGATAGGAAAAGGACGTAACCCTCTTCAACATGTATTGTCAGAGTTAGAAAGGGAAAGAGGATGGGGCTGCATCAGTGTAAAATTAAATAAAGACACACATTCGCATTATTTTTACTCGAGGATGCGTAAATACTTATTCAAGAAAAAGAGTATGGAAGTGAGAACTCACTGAGAATAAGTAATAAGACAAAGGGTACACAGTCACTATAAAAGTGGAATTACCGCCAGCTTTCAGCATTGGGCGATAGACAAAAAGTCGAGAAGGGCTCCAGAATATTATTTTACGTACATGAATTACTAGAAAAGTCAGAAAGCATGCTCTCAGCATACAAACATGAGGGCTGAAAAAAAAGAAAATCCTGAGAAGTGGGAAAAGCCGGTTCTGGTGCAATTTTGACATAAAATTGATATCAAATTAATTATGCAAAGTAATTAATTGATCAATTAATTACCCAATTCCCTCACCCCCAAAACCTGATGACATCTGGGGTTATCCCCAGCTGACACGTGGGTCCCCCTGAGGGAACTCCCAGCCCCTTCCCCTCCCTCTCCCCTCCCATGACGTATGGTAATGCAAGATGGTGGCCTGGAAAAAATGCGGGAAATTCAAATTTATTGGAGGGAATATAACATTTTGTGTGTGTTCCATTAAGGTTCAGGGACAAACTGACCTAGTTCACAACACTATCACCATAGACTTTTGTTGGCCCTCCCCTACTTCCCTCTCCCTCTTCCTCTCCCTCTCCCTCTTCTCTATCTGGAAATTGGTGGAAAAAGGATCAGTCTGAGCTAGGCTGCCAAATAGGATGGACACAGTCTTTATTATTTTGTATTCAGTGCAGTACACTGTTTAAGTAAACAATTTGACTTCCAGTTTAGTCAACAGCTGCTGGATGTGAAGAGCATATTTTCACTATTACTGTAACACTGCAGAGTTACTCCATCCAGACTAGTCAAGGGCATTATATAGGAAATAGTGACAGAACAGTAAATTATCACAGAAATACAGGAGAGTATGCTTAGACCAATCTACAAGTGAATAATTGCTGCTGGGAGAAGCATATGGGTGGGTAATAACAATATTATAACAGCGATCCACTGTCCCACTGCTTTTTCTTTCTTTCTAAACATAGGGAAAAGACAACATCGATGTACTCTAATAATAAACAACACGGTTGATAGTGCGAACAATTTTAGCAATTTTACACTAATTTCAACACCAACCAATGATGTGACATCATGTTCCCAATTTCAGTATCATAGCTAAAGCACCCCTTCTCCACTTTACGAGTATCATTGCGAATGTAGATAGATGACTGTGCAGTACGTCCATTCAATGTTAATTCTCGAGTACAAACAACATCAAAGTATATCAGACAATGCTCTACATATTTCTAACACCCCGAGCATAGTGCATAATTTATGCTGATGAGAGTCACAGAGTATTCTCGCTGTCTTAGGGTAAAATTAGATGGTGAATGACCCTCTCGCACTGTCATTGACCAGCCCACCCTGCAGTACCGCTACCGATTTAATCTGCATCCGACCAGAAATAGGTCGCTACATTCCATGTCTCGTGAATGAATGGAGCTTACCAAGTCCTCGCCCATCCAAGTGCACAATATTTCTCGAGATGCGCCCATGTCGAGGAGCTTAGCACTCCTTATCGATGTATAGTAACAGATTTCAAAGTGTCATGATGTAATAGCAGACGGTTAAGAAGAATAAGAAACGAATGATTTTTATGCGCGATGGAGCTCGAACCAGATGGAGTTCGACGCATTTTTATATAAATCAACCAAGCCATCAACTCTAAAGTATTGTACTAGAGTCTAGGATCGGTACCTGGAAGGTATCCGACCTATCAGTCGTATGGAATGTAGCGCTGTTAATATTCCAATGTAAGAAATATATTTCAAGCGGATGACATACACCCTTCTTCCTGGTTTCTCTACGATAAACTACGGTATCGATCCGTAGAACGAGAAAACTACTTCTTTAAAACACTGGCTATGTGTGATACATGCACAATATTACTTTCCAGAGATGTATAGCGCCCACTGTTCACATCCGATCACAGCTCAGAAATTATACAATGCCTGCTTCAGGTCTATATAAAATGATCGTTATTAGCGGGGGATACCTCCTACAAGGAAATAGATAAACGCATAGCAGCAGCGTCCGACATGTGAAAATTACGAGTCATTCCATCACTAACTCTGTAAACAGCCCATCTGCCAGGCAGATGCGTACACGGGGATTGCAGCACCTCACAAGCACCTATTTCTATCTTAGTAATGAAGCTGAAGTCTCGATATTACACCCAAGATGCGACAGGGGTGATGGAGTACATCGCATAAGTCAAAGATCATTTAGAGGAATGTGTCAAACGTCTTCACACATGAGATGGAAGTCGTCTGATGACCGACAAGTTTACCGTTAGCGATCGCAAGTAGACAGTGTTTTAAACCACATACAGAACCAGTGGCAGTATACGACAAGAACGCAGGCTATGTCACGCGACTGATGCATCCAGACAGAACAGTTGAAAAATTGACCTGCAGCAACTTCTCCTTCTCTAGACTGCATCAGTCAACCATTAAATCGTACCTCGTTACAGCTCCATTTCAATCGATCACCCCGTCCACTCTCTGTTATCCTTTAATGCAGACGCAAGTAAGTTTAGAGGTGAATGGTCCTGGGTATTCCTGAAAAGCATCAAATACAGTACTCAACTCGCATGTGTCATTGGTACCTCAATAGACATACAGTATAATGCTGCCTCAAAGGAAAAAAAATTGTTGCCTCCCTGATTCCCTTCATTTCGATGTTGACGTTTTCTCGGATCCCTCTTGTTGCCGCATACTTGTTCCCACGTACAAATTGTTCAGCGCGAGCCAGAAGATACGCAAGTACTTCCTCAATTTCCCATCATTTCGGTATATATTCGGTCAATTTATACTTATTCCCTCGTCATTTTTCGCAATTCTATCGATTTTATGTCAGATCTATCCTTGCGATTATGACATAACCTCTCGTTCTGTGTTATAAAATTACTTGTAAATGTAGCACAGCTGCCAACACCTAGCCCAAATGCACTGATCGAGAGGCGTAATATGGCACCGTACTCGACTGTATCCAGTCCCCTCTACATTCAGAGAGCGTTTGCTCTGTTTTCTGTATGTCTGAGTATATGCGAGCCTCGCTGGGCTATACCTTCTGGGGTGGATAGCACCGAAACAGTGATCGTGTACATGACTGCAATATGAGGAATCAGTCGAAACGGAACGTAGAGTTATCAGCTATTCCGTCAGTGTGAGAGACGAGTCTAAATGTAGAGCTCGTGACTCACCTTCAGGCTGTAGTTTGGAGATTCTACACAACGCGAGCAAACGCTTCCGGTTTCCTTAGATTGTAACTATCTTTTATTTAAAATCAGCCGGTGTGGCATGTTATGGTATCCGCCATAAGAACATGATTTACACTGTGCAATGTCTAGTTTCCTGAGAAAGGCCGTGGATCAGAACTTCTTAATGTCAGTTTAGAACCTGGCACAGTGTTTCAAACAACTAAACAAGACCAGAGGGAGCGTCATTTGCGACTTAGTATAGTCTGTGGGATATGATCATTCGCCTAGAGTATAGGTGATCAAACTTTAAAGCGGCTTCTGCAGTGTATGTGTATTTAATAGCATAGTGCCACATAGGCAGCAGCAGTTTGAGGTGTAAATTCGATGAGGGACGGGGTATACCGTTAGGAATGCTTGGAGGGCTGCACGCTGCGCTATTCTGGGGAGCATTGCGAAATCCCAATCTCCGCGTTGTGGAGCCCCACCGCAGCTTTGTCATTGCATGAGCAATGGTGCATAGTTGAGTTCTATATCTGATAAGTTAGTGGAGCTTCTATAGTTCTTAATTTTTCTCTGTTTGGGGGTAGAGAATAACGATGATAGATTTGAATGGAGGCGGATCTGTAGTAATTGTATGTAGTTTGGGGACGCACCACTACGCGCGCATTTCCACCGAATGGTCAAAATATGCTCCTGTCGCACTAACTCAGGTCTCTCTATATCTACACGGGTTGCAAAAGGTGGCGGATATGGTTTTCTCCGACTTCTGCTCAATTCCGACTTAAAGTGGAACGATCACATGCGCAAAGCTGTAGAAATGGGAGCAGTTGCAAGATGCTTAGGGACTGACTAAAACCAGGTTGTAATTTTACTGTAGCAGACAGGTTCGAGGAAGGTGACCCGTTGCGACATATGAGAGAGCCAGAAATATGATTCACTTGTATCTGCGATCCAGCACAAGTATGCGGTTGAATGGGAGGACTTGATTCCAAATCGCAGACAGGATTTCTAATTTCTAGCGGATAGCGTAACACTAAAGATCTGAAAAGCTAGTGTACATTTCTTACGACCCCAATCATCATATGCTTTACTGATGTTTGTGATCCTTCTCAGTCATCGCCTATAGCTCAGTGGATATATAGCAGAACCTCTGACGTGGTATCGAGACAGAATACGTTACACATACTGGATAAATATCTAGCAGTGTGAGGGTGTCGCAAATACCTGTTTCATACTGCATTCCTTAGCTGAACAACTTTCAGCGATTTTATCACGAGGTTGCGTCGTGGCCTACGTGTAAGCGTACTGATGGTCCGATAATATACACTCCAGTGATCACCGTCTCGGTATTTATCCGGATAGAAAAACCACCTCATTCAAAGGTAATGTCATACCTCGATTTATAAAGGTGGAATAGCTTTTAACATGGATACTTGTGTGCACCTGTAGAACCATGACCGCTTGTAACAGTAACATACAGTAGTTGTTGGGATTGAGTTTATTTAACATCTGGCCTATTACATCTCTCTTTCTAGGACACGGTGCTGACACTCGCAAGAAAAACTTATGAGACATGTCCACCCATGGTTGATTTTCTCTCAGTATTATTTCGTATCGCCAGCAATCAGTTATTGACAGAGTATTATACTTAGTAGTAGGGGGTGCGTGATAGGTTCTCGTTGAGCATCAGGCTTACAAAGTAAGTATTTGTGCAAAGGATATGACCATGTCCATTCGTAAGGAAGGTATGAATTTGACGTGGAGTACTGTGATAACATGGGAAGAGTATGTCAAATCATAAGAGTGGTACTAGTATTTCTATTTCCAGAGCCACAGCCGTCAACAGAGTGTATTTCCGATACTTTGCTCATTGTCGAATGTCATTCAACTGTGATCGTAACATTTAGTTGTAAGTACAGGGGTAAGATATATATGTGACCGATTTCTGAGGATAAACATTCTACCTGTGCGTGTTCGACCTGCAGCGCTGGTAACCTGTGCGGAGGTGATTCACATTTCCTGTTAATGGTAGGATCTGTCAGACTGGAGATGCCTGTTGGAGTGTAGGAATGTAGATGAATTAACCGTGTTGTCCTCTAGACAACCGAATAGCGAACTAATACTTAGTATGTGTTGGACAGTTTTCGCGATTCTGTGGAAATTTGAGATGATTAAATATGGAGGTACGCTTGCACTGGATTGTTATTCCCTCTCATGCAGTTTGTTTGGTGACTGCTTCTGCACATTTTACGCCTTTGTTTAGTTGAGAGAAGATCGATTGTGGTGTGTGCATCTAGTGTGTGGAAGACATATTTGCCGGTTCTCTAGACATGAGAAACACTTTAGTTGACCTTGCAAATTATAGGGATGATCTGGAATCTACTACCTCACCGACATTGGTATTCGAGAGTGGAAATATCAGTTTCCTCTATTTGTTTCGAGTTGCCGAGTAAATGTCTTCGCATACGTGACAAGTTTCTAGGTAGTCAGTGGTTTACAGCACACCCCTCCTAGCTAAAGATTAAGGTTTGTAGAGAAATAATTTCCAGTCTATATCTTGGGAATTACATTGCGTGAGCAATTGGTAGGACGCTACCCAGTGCTTGATATCGAGAAGTACTGCGAAAATGGTGTAATATTATGGCGAACCATGTGAAAATACTTGTGTTCTTGTAATCCCCGAGTCTGGTGATATGTGTAGAAAAACGAGCAAGCAAGGAATCAGGTTCGGACCAGAAACAGTAACGTGTTTGTGTTGAGTGGAAACGAGCCCGAATTTGTAGAACAGTTCTGAGTTAGTAGTAGTTTATCCTGTAGTGAAGTAGAAGTGGATAGTTCCTGTGAATTATTATGGGTGGAGGTTACACTAAACAACCGAACTAGGTTAATAATTGGCTCCTTTTACCGACCTCCCGACTCAGCAGCATTAGTGGCAGAACAACTGAGAGAAAATTTGGAATACATTTCACATAAATTTTCTCAGCATGTTATAGTCTTAGGTGGAGATTTCAATTTATCAGATATAGACTGGGACACTCAGATGTTTAGGACGGGTGGTAGGGACAGAGCATCGAGTGACATTATACTGAGTGCACTATCCGAAAATTACCTCGAGCAATTAAACAGAGAACCGACTCGTGGAGATAACATATTGGACCTCCTGATAACAAACAGGCCCGAACTTTTCGAATCTGTAGGTACAGAACAGGGAATCAGTGATCATAAGGCCGTTGCAGCATCCCTGAATATGGAAGTTAATAGGAATATAAAAAAAGAGAGGAAGGTTTATCTGTTTAGCAAGAGTAATAGAAGGCAGATTTCAGACTACCTAACAGATCAAAACGAAAATTTCTGTTCCGACACTGACAATGTTGAGTGTTTATGGAAAAAGTTCAAGACAATCTTAAAATGCGTTTTAGACAGGTACGTGCCGAGTAAAACTGTGAGGGACGGGAAAAACCCACCGTGGTACAACAACAAAGTTAGGAAACTACTGCGAAAGCAAAGAGAGCTCCACTCCAAGTTTAAACGCAGCCAAAACCTCTTAGACAAACAGAAGCTAAACGATGTCAAAGTTAGCGTAAGGAGGGCTATGCGTGAAGCGTTCATTGAATTCGAAAGTAAATTCTATGTACCGACTTGACAGAAAATCCTAGGAAGTTCTGGTCTTACGTTAAATCAGTAAGCGGCATATCCAGACACTACGGGATGATGATGGCATTGAAACAGAGGATGACACGCGTAAAGCTGAAATACTAAACACCTTTTTCCAAAGCTGTTTTACAGAGGAAGACCGCACTGCAGTTCCTTCTCTAAATCCTCGCACAAACGAAAAAATGGCTGACATCGAAATAAGTGTCCAAGGAATAGAAAAGCAACTGGAATCACTCAATAGAGGAAAGTCCACTGGACCTGACGGGATACCAATTCGATTCTACACAGAGTACGCGAAAGAACTTGCCCCCCTTCTAACAGCCGTGTACCGCAAGTCTCTAGAGGAACGGAGGGTTCCAAATGATTGGAAAAGAGCACAGATAGTCCCAGTCTTCAAGAAGGGTCGTCGAGCAGATGCGCAAAACTATAGACCTATATCTCTTACGTCGATCTCTTGTAGAATTTTAGAACATGTTTTTTGCTCGCGTATCATGTCATTTCTGGAAACCCAGAATCTACTATGTAGGAATCAACATGGATTCCGGAAACAGCGATCGTGTGAGACCCAACTCGCCTTATTTGTTCATGAGACCCAGAAAATATTAGATACAGGCTCCCAGGTAGATGCTATTTTTCTTGACTTCCGGAAGGCGTTCGATACAGTTCCGCACTGTCGCCTGATAAACAAAGTAAGAGCCTACGGAATATCAGACCAGCTGTATGGCTGGATTGAAGAGTTTTTAGCAAACAGAACACAGCATGTTGTTATCAATGGAGAGACGTCTACAGACGTTAAAGTAACCTCTGGCGTGCCACAGGGGAGTGTTATGGGACCATTGTTTTTCACAATATTTATAAATGACTTAGTAGATAGTGTCGGAAGTTCCATGCGGCTTTTCGCGGATGATGCTGTAGTATACAGAGAAGTTGCTGCATTAGAAAATTGTAGCGAAATACAGGAAGATCTGCAGCGGATAGGCACTTGGTGCAGGGAGTGGCAACTGACCCTTAACATAGACAAATGTAATGTATTGCGAATACATAGAAAGAAGGATCCTTTATTGTATGATTATATGATAGCGGAACAAACACTGGTAGCAGTTACTTCTGTAAAATATCTGGGAGTATGCGTACGGAACGATTTGAAGTGGAATGATCATATAAAATTAATTGTTGGTAAGGCGGGTACCAGGTTGAGATTCATTGGGAGAGTGCTTAGAAAATGTAGTCCACCAACAAAGGAGGTGGCTTACAAAACACTCGTTTGACCTATACTTGAGTATTGCTCATCAGTGTGGGATCCGTACCAGGTCGGGTTGACGGAGGAGATAGAGAAGATCCAAAGAAGAGCGGCGCGTTTCGTCACTGGGTTGTTTGGTAACCGTGATAGCATTACGGAGATGTTTAATAAACTCAAGTGGCAGACTCTGCAAGAGAGGCGCTCTGCATCGCGGTGTAGCTTGCTCGCCAGGTTTCGAGAGGGTGCGTTTCTGGATGAGGTATCGAATATATTGCTTCCCCCTACTTATACTTCCCGAGAAGATCACGAATTTAAAATTAGAGAGATTAGAGCGCGCACGGAGGCTTTCAGACAGTCGTTCTTCCCGCGAACCATACGCGACTGGAACAGGAAAGGGAGGTAATGACAGTGACACGTAAAGTGCCCTCCGCCACACACCGTTGGGTGGCTTGCGGAGTATCAATGTAGATGTAGATGTAGATTGGTCTGCTGAGGGTGCTCTGGTCGCATACTGGGGGTGGATGACTTGTGATCATTGGCTGTGGGAAAATATCTAGTGCTGTGAGGAGTATATATGGTACTATCCGTCTTCACGGTATATGTATGAATGATGTGAAAGGGATGATTTTGTTTGGTGCAGGATACGAATTGTATGTTTACTACATCGACACTGTATGTGGTGATATACTGCTGGGCTGGAGATCGGTTTCGTGCACTAATATTCAAGCTCCTGTCCTTGGTAGGAGAGCAGTGTAATTGAGTAGGGGTCTTTCTGTACTTGACAACATGTATGGTAGTTTGTAAGATTTAATTGCCAGTGCAATATGGCGATCTGTGTAAAATAACTGCTGAAAGTCTTGTCTGCAGAAGGAAAGAAGGCGGATGGTGCTTTGATACTGGCGGCATCAGTAATTCAGCAGGTAAATTCCATAAGAGCCAATCATAATGCTCGATTCATTCATATCCTTTGTGCTGGGCTATAGGAGCCTCTACAAAAGCGGAGGGAACGTTTGTGAGTGTTGGAAGCATGAAGCGTAACACATTATGGACTGGATACCACGCTAGGTCCTTGAGAAAGGCTGCATTCGACGTTATTCTGCGCTATTTTCGTAAACAGGTTCTGTTAGGGCAAGAATTTCTGTGTATACAAGCTGAGACATTAAGAAAGCGAGTGTTAACTATTGCTGGAACACTATACAATTTCCGCGAGATCGACTCAGTTCTCATTTTTACATAGTAATGTGATATCAGTATAAGATTGAGAACCTTGTCAGATGCGCTTGCAACAGTTTGCAGCTATGCGCGCACACTTTGTGGCGTTGCGTCAGTCACTCTGGGCAGTTAAGCACGGTTAGATGTGTCTCTCATGTTGCACTAGGAGCAATGCACCCTGTGCTACTCTATCATCAATGGTAAAAACACATGCTGCCCGGAGGCATCTTCCATATGATATTGGCGTGAGTGTGCCTTGGAGTTCTGTGATGTCAGTGTAACACTAACTCTATACTCAGAAATAGAAACAACATTCACCTGCATCTGGTGGCGACTCGTGGCAGTGATGGTGCGTGTACCCCTGGAGCAACTGCACTCCCGCCCAGTCACGTCAGCAATAGTGTCTAGGTGAACACGTATTTTGAGAGGGATTTCTCAGGTATCAAGTATGAAAGGGATGTCGTCACCTGATGCTTGAGGGCAGCTGTGTGTGTTTTGACAGCTGATGGATGCGTCACTGTGCTGGGGCTGCCTGTAGCCTCTTGTGCTGCCTAGTGGACAGGTGGTGGCAGAGGGTGCTTGAGCGCATTGATGTTGTGTCTATTGCATTATTTTGCGAGCAGGTCTGTAGGCTGTACTATATGTTATTTGGACAGTTTACGAGACGATTTCATGCCTGCACATCAGTGTACTGCATTATTTAGGAGGAGTTTGCATGTCTGTGCTGAAATTATTTCGGTAAATTAGGAGTTGTTTGTGTGTTTGGAGAGCGTTATTTATAAGTAGTTCACAGGTCTGCAGACTGTGTATTGTGACCCCAAGCACATCAGGGCGAGTGTTTTGTGTCAGTGTGATAAATATACCTATCTCTAAATAAAATGTCCCAAAGTAAAAAGAGTACACACTTTCCTTACTCTCCCCAGCAGCCCAGGGAAGGCTGAGTCCTGTTCGTGCCATTTTCCCCCATCAGATCACCATCTTGGATTACGTCACATGAGGGATGGCAGGACGCTCTGGTGGCAGTACTATGTACTAGGTCAGCTGGACTCTAGACCTTGTGGTGGAGAGGCTTCCCGCAGAATAAAGACTCATGTCCAGCATAGGCAGAGTCCTTTTCCCACCATTTCCCCCTACCATCTTGGGTTACAATGTGAAATGGAAGACAGCGCGGTCAGGTGGTGGTACTGTGTACTAGATCTAGACTTTGTGGTGTACACACTGTTTGCAGCCATCTTGGATAACGGTACTTGCATCATCAGCTGACATTATAGCTTCCATCTTGGATTATGTCACGGAATAGATGACAGTGCCCTCTGGTGGTGGTACTGTGTACTAGGTCAGTTGGAGTGCGGACCTCCTGGCGAACACACTGGATGGTGGTGCTGTCTCTAATTGTTTAAATAAAGACTGGTGCATGATTTCGACAGTTGGCGATTAACAAGCATGTTTGCAGAGTCTTTTAGATGGATTATTATTTTGACAATTTATGAGTTGTTTGTCTCTTTGGACGTAAATGCATTGCATTATTTACGAGTGGTTTGCATGTCTGTAGGCTGCACAATGTGTTATTTTGAGAGTTTACAATTAGCAAGCGTGTGTGTAGAGTGTTATACATGAGTTATTTAGGAGCAGTTTGCAGGTCTGTATGCTGTGTGGCATGTCAGGGAGTGTGTTCTGTATCACTGTGATAAATATACTCCATCCCTAAATAAATTGTTCCAAAATAAATAAAGTACACTCCTTCCTCTGTCCAGCAGCCCAGTGTAGGCTGAGTCCTTTTCCCACCAATCCCTAGGAGGAGGTGGCGGTTGGGTGACTTAGGTTAGTGGAGGTAGCCCAATTGTCCTTTCTTTCTCACCATTTTTTTATCTTAGTAGAGATATGCAAATTGACCTTTATTTACCACCAAAATTCAAACTTGGCGTCAGTTCCCAGGAAGAGATGGTGGTCGGATGACCTAAGTTAGTGGAGGTAGTCTAAGTGACCTATCTTCCCACGATTTTCTTAGGTTAGTAGAGATAACTGTGGTGTGATGCATTATTATGTTGGAATTTGAGCTTCCCGCCATTTTTCTGTGGGAGGGGAGTGGGGTTAGGTTATAGGAGGTAGCCCGATTGACCTGTCTTCCCACCAAAATTCAAACTTCTCGCCAAAAGCCGCCATCTTAGATGACATCACAGCCGCCATCTTGGATGACGTCATCGCCTCCATCTTGGATAACGGTACTTTGGGATTGTGTCCCCCTTGCCCCAATACTTTCGTGTTCCAGTCGACACCTATAAACGCCATGCCATTTCTTGCTAAGATACGATGGACTAGTGCTATGAGCTACACTGTGGAGCGAAGTTATGCAGCCATGAAAGTGACCTCTCCTAAATCTGTCCAGACTGAAACCATTGTTGTCTCCAGATCCCGTTGGGTGAGTAGGTCAAGATGTCATTGAATTATTGTACGACTAAATTAAGCTGTTGAGCCATCAATGTGTGCCTGTCTGTCAGAGCAGTAATGCACCATATTTCGAAGTTTGAAAGTTTCATTTGGCTGTAGGTGAGTCTCTGACAAGAGGACTACATCGATCTTGTGTCGGCCAATGAAATATTGTAGATTATGTTTGTTATTGCGAACTCCAGAAGTATTCCATAGACAGATGCGAAGATCCTTTGTATGTGTGGCTATGACATTAGTCTGAGCCCTCAAGCTGAGCCAATGCTTCCACCTGTATAACTATCTTACATAGCTTGTCTTTAGCTGCCATCTTCTTTTCCCCAGCTGTGATGAGTTTGTATTGAATGTTCTGGCTGCTAAGAAATTTGAGAACAGTTGTCAGCTCCATTAGCGCAGCATCCACATCCTTGGCTCGAACTGCCCTCATTTTTGAATGGTATTTGTTACACTGTAGTACCTGCAGTGGTTAAACAAACAGTCATCCCTCCCATGTTGTGGTTGCAGTCCACATATAGTCCTGTGGTGGCGGACGGGTGGCCGTTTGATCAGCCAGGTGAACCGTGTCAGCCATTATAAATTTCACACTATCGGGAACCCCTCTGTGGTTCTGCAGGACGTGAGCCTAATGGGCGAAGCCTCTTGAGAACTTTCTGAAATTCGCTACAGCCCTTCCAAGAAGCTGCATGTGGGGCCTGGAAACCTGCATGTTTAGGAGTTGACCTTGGAGGTGGAGTGCATTCAGTACTGGGGTGCATGGCCCCACATTTAACCAAGTATGCCAGTAGCCGACAATAATTAGATGTGTGTGTCATACATTAACAATGTTTACACGTGGACTGTTCTTTGTGGGAGTGGTAATCCTTCACCTGCACTGTCGTCAACAGAACATAGCGGATTCCATAGATGGTATCAGATACATCCCCCTTTGGTAGTGTCACAGCTGTGACTGGTGATTTCCCTGCTTCTTACATTTGAACTGGTATACATCATTTATGGTAAAGCCTTGCTCTTGTAGGTTTTTGTGCACTTCCATCATAGTAGCTGAAGGTGGTAAATCTTTGACCACCACCTTCATATCCCTGCTGGTGACATCCTGGTAAGAGTGAAATTGTAATGGTTGATTCTTGCAAAAGTCGAGCACCTTCTGGTAATTCTTGAGGGTGTTATCGTAGAATTTTGCACCACGTCCTATGTATGCAGCTTTTAAACCACCAGAAATATGTTCCTTAAGGTCGCGACACAGCTTAACATGTTTGGCACAGTTGTAAATCACTGTCGGTAGTATCTTCGTCGCGTTTGGGATGAATGGAGGTGAGGGTGGCGGGTCGCTAGTCGTAGGCTCCTACGCTGACTCTCCAGCTTAGGTGTCATATTTGTTTATAATGACAAGCATTGGTTGCACAGCTCGTCTTCCTGTGGTGAACAGACTGAAATCCCTCATTAGCCACAGTGTCAACAAAAGTTTGGCAATCCATAGAGCCACCATCTGTATTTGTTTCTTACGAGAACCTGTTGCTGTCGCTCCATGGAGTCCATGGAGTTCAACAACGATAATTCCCCAGGATCATCGTCTGTGTCCTCCTGCAGCAGTTGTTGTATATGACGTACCTATTCTAAAGCTTCTTTGCGATGAGATCAGTGATCTTCACACTTTTCCTCCCGGTGTTTGGCCTTTGTGTCTGGTATAGATCTAGCCTTCATGCTTTGTTTCGTGGTGTCATGCTGCAGTTGTGATACATTGTCACCCACTGTAGTGTTCGATATGATGGCTGTGATGTGAGCCATGTCGTCATAAAATGGGGAACCAATAACAGCCTACAATCGCCTTCACACTTCCGCCAATGCGTCCACAAGAAAGACAGTTGATCAGGCACTTCCATGAAATCGTTTGCAAGCACACCAAAGACATTATAACTGACTAAAGACGTACGCTTCGGTAAGAACTCTTTGATACTATCGAAAACTCTGCTTGACACCACTTCTTCTTTTTCCTTTTTGCATTTCAGTTCCGCATTTGGGGCTGGCTGGCAGCAGCATAGGCGCTGCTCTTCAGCCGAGAGACAGGAAGTACATAACAGGGAGACATTTAAAACAACATAAATGAGAAAATATCTCAGAACCTAGATGTAAAAAGGTGGAGCATTATGGAAGAGAGTGTAGGAAAGGGGATGACTGTAAAAATGGGCATAGAAATCTAAAAAAGAATATTACACGAAAAACCACACTCTATAACGATTAGGACACAAGGCGAAGTACAGCCAAAGGATAAAGTCAAGCACGCAGTTAAAACCACAGCACTTGACATCACTGTAGATTCTCACCAAACATAACACTGAAATAGCACACTGATGACGAAGAACAACCTGGGAGGATCTGCGAGCGCTATGGTCGCAGGTTCAAATCCTGCCTCGAGCATGGATGTGTGTGATGTCCTTAGGTTAGTTAGGTTTAAGTAGTTCTCAGTTCTAGGGGACTGATGACTTCAAAAGTTAAGTCCCATAGTGCTCAGAACCATTTGAACCATTTTTTGGAGGATCTGCCATGGGGAAGGGATACGAGGGAGAAGGGAAGAAAGGGGGAAGGAGAGGTGCTAGAGTGGGAGAGAGAAAGGGAGACGGTACGGGGGCGCTCCAGAGGAGGCCAGGGAGGGAAAGACAGTGGAGGAAAACAGCAGAGGAGAGCTTGCAGAGACTCAGGAGGGGGGATAAGGTAGAGAAACCGTTCTGTGAGAAGGAGGGGAGGGGAAGGGGGCCCTTGGGAGGGGAGGGGACAAGGCCAGGCCACAGTTGGCAGGAAGGGTAGACGTCATGGCGCAGTTCATCATCCAGGAGGCGGATGTACTGGAAATTGTCCTGATGAAGGGAGGGAGGGTGTGGAGGTGGAGTGTAAGAGGGATACGGTGATAGAGGCACAGCAATGGGCAGAGATTGGAGAGGAAGGAGGACACATGGGGGTGGGGGAATCAAGCCTGCAAGCAGTGTAAAGGATGCAGATAAGTTGGAGAAAAAGGAGGAGGTGGGGGAAGGGGATGAGATCGTACAGGAGCTGTGTGGAGGACGGAAGGCGTATATTGAAGGCCAGGCGGAGTGCATGGCATTCAAAGATTTGGAGGGCCTTATAAAACCGATGGGTGGGGGGTGGGGGGGGGGGGATGAGGGTGGGATGCAGAGATCCAGCAATGCTGGCATAACAGAGGACAGGAGGTATGAGGGATTTATAGATGTGGAGTATGGTGGAAGGATGCAATCTCTGTGTCCAGCTGGATAGGAGTTTCAGGAGGCAGAGGCGGGTATGGGCTTCCGCTGGATAGCTTGAGAGCACTTCTTTTTTTTTTCTTTATTGAATATCAATGTCCCATATGGTGCTGACGTTCATGGATTCTCCACTGGATTCCTGGTTTCCTGCCAGCTGTGACTCTTCTCATAACTGAGTCAAGACCAAGCAGAAAAAGCGTTGGTGACAAAATACAGTCACATGATCTGTCAAGACCCATGTTACTTTGTGGCAGTTGCGATGTGGAAACAGTGTACTTCTAATGACTGGGTCATGCTCAGCACTGAAAAATAGATCACATACCCGTAAAATATATACAGGGTGTTTCAAAAATGACCGGTATATTTGAAACGGCAATAAAAACTAAACGAGCAGCGATAGAAATACACCGTTTGTCGCAATATGCTTGGGACAACAGTACATTTTCAGGCAGACAAACTTTCGAAATTACAGTAGTTACAATTTTCATCTGTCCCCGTTAACGTATGTCAACACCCGTAAGCAGCAAAAGGTGTTCATTTCATTGTAATTTCATTCTAATGAGCTGCATGGTCACCGTTGGTATCTGTTCTTTTGGACATGTCCGAAAGAACAGATACCATCTTAGTATATATATAGTAAAGGCTCACCGGCCACTTTACCATCTTCTTCTTCTGGGTGAATGCACAAGCAGTGCCCGAACTCTTACAGGAATCAGCAACACGCCACGAGTAATGAGTATAATGGGCGGGGGCACTACGAATGTAGTGCAGGACAATACGTTGAGAATGGAGATTGTGGGTTTCGCGGGAGGCGTGTCAGAGATAAATCCCTGCAGTCGCTCTATTTTCTGTGTCCTCGGTGGCTCAGATGGATAGAGCATCTGCCATGTAAGCAGGAGATCCCGGGTTCGAGTCCCGGTCTGGGCACACATTTTCATTTGTCCCCATTGACGTATGTCAACACCTGTAAGCAGCAAAAGGTGTTCATTTCATTGTAATTTCATTCTAATGAGCTGCATGGTCACCGTTGGTATCTGTTCTTTTGGACATGTCCGAAAGAACAGATACCATCTTAGTATATATATAGTAAAGGCTCACCGGCCACTTTACCATCTTCTTCTTCTGTGTGAATGCACAAGCAGTGCCCGAACTCTTACGGCAATCAGCAACACGCCACGAGTAATGAGTATAATGGGCGGGGGCACTACGAATGTAGTGCAGGACAATACGTTGAGAACGGAGATTGTGGGTTTCGCGGGAGGCGTGCCAGAGATAAATCCCTGCAGTCGCTCTATATTCTGTGTCCTCGGTGGCTCAGATGGATAGAGCATCTGCCATGTAAGCAGGAGATCCCGGGTTCGAGTCCCGGTCTGGGCACACATTTTCATTTGTCCCCATTGACGTATGTCAATGCCTGTAAGCAGCTAAAGGTGTTCATTTCATTGTAGTTTCTTGCAGGTGTATCATGAAATAAGTAATATTTTAAATGACTATTGGGTTCCTTGTACACCTCACCCCAGTCTAACTGCTGAAGATTTTCTCTGAAATTTCTAATTGTTGAGTCATTAATTGAACACACAACTTTGGAGGGTAGTTTTGAATTACTGAGTGGAGCTATGTCATATACTGTAACTAGCTGAGCATCATGATCAGAAAGGCCATTCTCAACAGGACAGGAATTTATGTCTTTATACCTATCTTGGTGTATAAAAGTGTTATCTGTCAATGTGCTGCTGTCCTTTACTACCTGAGTAGGAAAATTAATGACAGATGTCAAACTGAAAGAACTGAGCAAGAGTTCCAGGTCATTCTTCCTATTACACTCTTTCAGTGAATCGACATTGAAGTCCCAACAAATAATAATTTGCTTTCCCCTATCTGACAGATAGCACAACAAGGCATCCAAGTTTTCCAGGAATATATGAAAGTTTCCTTAAGGGGACCTATATACCGTTACAATTATAAAAGAGCCCTCCTTCAGTTTAAGTTGATGGGCACATGCTTCTATATGTTGCTCTAGACAAAACTTTTTTGCATCGAAGCTTTCTACACAGTGATAACTTTTGACATATATGGCAACTCCTCCTCTCACCTTATTTTCTCTACTCATATGTGCAGCTAGTTTATAACCACTGATATTTACCTTTTCCATATCAGACACAATGTGATGCTCAGACAGGCATAGTATATCTATTACATTATCAGATTCAGTGTCATCTAAACAAACCAGGAGCTCATCTACTTTATTCTTCAATCCCAGAATTAGGGGAACATGTGACAGAACAAAACAAATAACATAAATTTAGTTGTAAATCTTTTTTACTTATTACAATAACACTGTAATACATAAGATAAATTGGTGGGATAGTTTTTAGCACTTTGTAGAAAGAAAGTTTTAGATCTGAGAAATTTTTCTGCTATCTGTAATTATAATTTGAAATCAACCATACACTTGTTTCACAGTGGCCCATGCGTGGGGTGCATTGAAACTGTTGATGGGGTACAATAATACAACATTTTCAACATTTTAACTAGTTTCATTTGTCCGGTTTTACCCAAACACACATTAACATAATAATTATTGGACTACACTCTTAACCATGAAATGATACAGGCTACTTAGAATTTGAATATAAAAACCTGAATGATTCAAAACAGTGGAATAAAAATGTCCACAACAACCAAATGAAAACACAACATTAATAGCTGTGAGGAAATACCCAGTGAGATTTTCCCATATTTATAGAAGAAAAGTCAATTCCAAATGATAAGGAATCCGCGAGTCTTTTTGTTTACTAACACTGAACAGATTTCAGGAGAATCATTTTTATTTCCATTTGGCACACTGATGCTACTTCTTCAACTGGTGGTTTTAGGAATGAATTTTCCTTTTTTGCTCTGGTTCTAAAAAAGCTTACTGCACTGTCTTCTTCAGAGTCTGTTCCTTTTGTTACAACACCAGTGTAAAACTTCTTGCTGCTGAAGGTTTCATATTCTACCAAAACATAATCATCTACTTTTGAATCCGTCTCCATATCCTCAAACTCATCTGGTTTTACTGATGAAATTAGTTCTTCACACATTTCTTCAATGTTGTTAAAATCATCTAGGATAATAGCATCAGCATGGTCATTGCTAGATTCTGAATCATCCTGTTTTCACTTTGTGAAAAGTGACTCTTCACTTGCAATGTTACATTTTTGTGTTTTAAATTTCCCTGTCATTCTTTAATTCTTGATGTGCTGATAGCAATGATACTTTTGCCCTTCCTGTGTCTATGTCTCATATTTTCTTTTAATAGCTTTGGGCTAAGCATGGACATTTTCAGAAGAATATTTGAATACCTATGAATTTTCCTTTGATGAGGTAAATTCATTCACAGATTAAGGCTCCTCTTAGATGTTATTTTCCATGAACTATGACTCCTGTTCCACCAAAGCTTCAAAAGGATGGTCATTGACATAACTACATAGGAAGTCTGCATCTGTGAAGACATCTTTATCAAAAGGAACAATTCCTGTTCTGTGAAATGTTACTATAATGTTGGTTGGAATCATTGCTTTCTTATGAGTATGCTCACAAATAATGGAGAAGGTTAGCCCATGGTGTTCCACAAGCCAATTGTTAACTGCAGCATTATAAAATGCCTTAACTGGCTTAAAAACGCTAACATCTAGAGGGTGCAACTTATTGGTGTAATGTGATGGAAACAGAACTATGGCACCATTCATCTTCACTATTTCTAACACCTCACTTGATAAATGACCTCTGTTGTTATCACAGAGGAGAAAAGTTGGTTCTTCTTTTGAACTTTTAGATTGTTTAACAAAGTGCTTCATCATCTGTACAAAGAGCTTTTTTGTCATCCAGCCAGAATTGTTAGTTAGCCCTAGAGTTCCAGACGTACCTTTTTCTGCAATTACCTTTGGAGGTTTATGGACCATACTAGTGCAAGTTTCATTTAAATGAAATATCTGCACTCCACTTGCAAATTCAGGGCAATCTTTGTAAAGTGACTGCTGATTACTGAAGAATACCTCAACATTTGTTTCATTAATTGAAGTGACACTAGACAGACTGTATCCCTATGGTGTGTGGATACTTAATTTTGGTTTCCTTGCCAAAAATCCTTTAAACCATTCAACACTTGCTGTCTTCTGCCTACTAAAATTTGAAGGGTGATGAATTTCATTAACAACCATCGTTTCATAGGCTACCTTCCTACATTGTTCAGTTGAATGGCCATAAAACATTTTGAATGTTCTAAAAAGTGATCTCCTAATATCTTCTCCTGCCCCACAGAAAACACTTCCTCAATTCGTAATTGGGCCTAAACTTTAGTTCACTCTGTTCATCAACATGATTTTTTGACTTACATACATATCGGAACAGAGTTGAGTGTTCACATCTTCTATTTCAGCAGCTCCACAAATTCTCATTTCATTCTGGTCAAATTTGAAAGCTTCTTTCAGTGAATCTTCAGAAAGTGAACCTATGTTTATAGTTCTTTTGTAATTATGAACCATCTTCCACAACTAAATAAATAAAAAAAGGCATTTCAGCATCAAAGGTATAAAAAGGCATAAATGTATTTCAACTTGTTAAAATTATTTTAAAAATTAGAAATTTTAGAGTAATGTTTGTATTTTTGAATCATTTGAGGTGGACTGAAACATTTCAGTGTGCCCCAATGATACATGTTTCAATGTGTCCCATTGGCAGCCATTTTTAAATTAAATCAATGGTGGGTAGTTCACTTAAGGTTTACTCTTTAGGTGTGCTGCTGGCCAAATTCAAATATTTTGCAGGAAAACTGTTTTGTTTCACTGTGCCCTGTGTTTCACTGTATTCTATGTTCATCTATATCATATGTTAAAGATACACTACAGTATGGATACCAACGTTGTTACAAAAATTGCATAAGTTCAGGTACTTGAAAATAGCCACACTTTGTTAGTAATGTTGGACTGATAAATCTTAGTAAATCTTCCGAATGATAAAATAGTCTATCTTTTTGTTCTGGTCGTGTAGGACATTGTCTTTCTTCTTTGTTGTATACAAGTATGGCACATTGTCCAACTGCTCCTTTGGTTTTCAATATATTGTGGTGCTAGACATCATCTTGCATATCAGAGAAACTTTCAGAATCACCAACAGATTATAGCACTGTTTCATATTCATTTTGGAAATACTTTTGTCTGAACTAAAAGAACCCCGTATTTTGCAATAATGTGCAACATTTTACAAAGTATAAAATATATTGCCTGAACTGAATTTCACACAAATGGAAGTCTCTTACCTTATTACCTAATACTGACAGAATACAAAATTACACTCACTAAATTTTTAGCTTAACTTATGTGAACACTCTAGGCAGAAATTTCTGGATTTTAATAGCTATTACAATAATTACGATTAACAATGACTCCATTGCTGAAAATGCAGTATTACTCCATGAATCTCACAGCCTTGTAGATTGTTCTTCTTGCACTGTAAATACATACTAGCTTCTTTACTTCATGCTAATGGCTGTAGTTTTAGCAGGAAAAATCTTAAACCTTTTTCTGACCATTGGGCCAAACTTACTTGCAAAGGGGCAAAGTAACCCTAGCTTATGGTATATAAACCACTGAATTTGACATTATTTGCCATTCACTTTATAGCATCTGCTTGTGACATGGAAACAATAAAAGCTGTATACTTTTGGTATTTCCGTTCACTTATTAGATATGGCATCATATTCTCGAAAAATCAATCCCAAGCAAATAAAATACTTATAGTATGAAAGAAGATCATCAAATTATGAGTAGAGTTTACCCTAGATGCTCATACAAAAATATATTGAAACAGCTGCGGGTACTGTACTGTCACCATCAGTTTCAATGCATGTCTTTCACTTTTCTGCTCTGTCAACAATAATTGTGCAGAAAAAAAAAAAAAATAAATAAATAAAAAAAAAATGTTCTGGAATGCTCGTACAACTCTTTATAAGACTATTTTGACAGTGTGCAATACTTCAATAAATGAGTTTTATATATGAATTGGACTGTAAGGCTTACAATTTGTTTGTGTGATTATTATTACTGCAGTCATCTGAGCACAGGACTCACACTTTTCGTGTATTGGCTTACATATGATTTAGACTGTAAGCCTTATGACCATTCATGGATTGTTATCACTGTAATAATTTGATGTGCTCTACACACTAGTGGTACACTCACATCCAGGATACACGGAACTCAAAAATCAATAAATAAAGTAACACAGACAGTTGGTTTTTTCTTCCAGAAATTCTGAATGGACAATGTTATTGGTAATAAATGCTCCTATATTCAATTTGTCCAGAGTCTGCTTTCATCAGATCTGCACTAAGATAGTTTTTTCTTAACACATCTCAAATTCCCCCATCTTGGAGCAGTTAATTTTCAGTCTGCTCCTGTGACCATTGTAGTGGTTTAAGTGGTAGTAAGGGGATGCTCATCAGCTGCATGATGCTATTAGCCTTATCAACTGTATTTGCATATGCCGTGAATGAAAGGCTTACTCACTGTACACAAAATGTTCGTATCAGGAAAGCTCTCCCCACTTTTGTCTGCTCCTTGTTGAGTAGATTTTCCAGGATGAAGAGGATTAATTAATCAGCAGATCTTATGTCCCACTGAAGATGATGTATCTCGAGTGAACTACTTTGAAATTTAAAAGGGGAACAACATTTGTAGTCACACAGTAACTGTATGCCAACTACAGTAAGATTTCAAATCAACTTTAATTTATAGTAGAATAATGAAGATGGCAAGACTGATCAGAAAAGCATTAAATAGGAACTTTGCTTGCTCTTCAGATGAATGTGACTAGAGCCAGTAAGACCCAATGACAAGGACTTAATTTTATTTGCATAACATATATTTCTGTTTCTCTGAGTAAAAATTGCCACATGGCCATTTGAATGATTTTTCATCAATGGACTTGCGGTTTACTAACATTTTATCCTTGGAAACCCATACTCTATGTAAGAGAATATATTGAAAAATTAAAATATGAAAGATTCAGGATGAATTTTAGTAAACCAGTGTGCTTTTTAATCAAATTTCTTGTGTCTTTTTCTCTTCTCTAGCCAGGAAATTATTTCTATATATCATTCTTAGCCTTATACTCTCATACAATTCTAAGACTTCATGTTATGCATTACACAGAAACGTGTGCATACCGGTACTATGTAGTTGGATATCTGTTTTATTTATAACTGTGGGCAGCATATATTGCCTGATGTCTTTATTACTACTGCAGTCTCTGTGGAGAAAGTTATTCACATGTTGTTCTGTGAAGCCACCAGACTCAGAAGCATGTCATTTGAATGCTGATGATGGATGAAAGTTTCATCAACAGGCTTTGACTGACAAGGGCATTATAAGCAGAAATATACACAGCATGATTGCCACATGATTCTTACACTTACGTGCCAATACAATTTACTGAGTTAGGTGATGCAGTGGTAAGTACATTGAACTCGCATTCAGGAGGACAACAGTTCAAACTCGCATCCGACAATCCTGATTTAGGTTTTCTATGATTTCTGTAAATCACTTCAGGCAAATGCCATGATGGTTCCTTTGAAAGGGCATGGCCAGTTTCCTTCCCATTTCCTATCCAATCAAATTGGTACGATGACCTCGTTGTTTGGTCCCCTCCTCCAAAATCCTCCAATCCAAGAGCCAACCAGCCAGTACAGTTTCTCCGTAATGGTATTTAGGGCTAATAATGAGATTAAATTTATGATGAAACGTATAATTCACAGTTACAATACTAGAAGTATTAAAGTTTTGGTACAGACTAAGTGATCCTACCTGGGACTAAGAATAAAATTCTATGTTTTTGTTGTTGTCTTCAGTTGGAATATTGGTTTGATGCAGTTTCCATGATGCTCTATTCCATACAAGCTCCTTCATCTCTGAATAATTGCGAAATGAAATGTCGCATGGCTGGGGCCTACCATCGAGTAAACCATTCACCTGGCATAAGTCTTTTGAGTTGACACCATGTCGGCGACTTGCATCTCGATGAGGATGAGATGATGATGATTAGGACAACATAGTACCCAGCCCTTGAGCAGAGAAAATCTCCGACCCAGTCAGGACTCGAACCCAGGCCCCTTGGCATAACAGTCTGTTATGCTGACCACTCAGCTACCTGGGCCGACTCTGAGTAACCATTATAACCCACATTCATTTGAAGTTGCTTATTGCACAGCCAAGTTAATGAAGTCCACAAAATGATGACACGGTAAAAGAGAATGTGTAGTCACAAATGTTTGTGCAGCAGTAGGGGGGAGTGTTATGAACAATGTACTAAAAATGCTGACCTGTGGGCTGTGTGTGTGTGTGTGTGTGTGTGTGTGTGTGTGTGTTTGTGTTTGTGTGTGTGTGTGTGTGTGTGTTTGTGTGTGTGTGTGTGTGTGTGTGTGTGTGTGTGTGTGTGACAAACTGTGACATTTCGTAAAGATGTTTTCCAGTACAAAATTAAACTGCATTAACTTTCCTACAAGAAATATCCTATTCAGTTTTTCTCTCTGCTAAACCCTCTCTGACTTCCTGCTCAACCACTGCTTCCCCTTCATGCCCTTTGGCTCTTATAACTGCCATCTGGTTTTTGTATAAGTTGTGTATAAGCTTTCGCTCCCTGCATTTTATTCCTGCTACCTTTACAATATCAAAGAGTGTATTCCATTCAGCATTGTCACAAGTTTTCTCTGAGTCTACAAAAGCTAAAAACATAGGTTTGTCTTTCTTTAACCTATCTTATAAAATAAGTTGTAGGGTCCGTACTGGCTTGTATGTTCCAACATTTCTCCAGAACCAAAACTGATCTCTTCCACAGTCAGCTTCTAGCACTTTTGTATTCTTTTGAAAATAGTTCCTTTCAGTATTCTGCAACCATGATTTATTAATCTTGCAGTTGGGTAATATTCACATGTGTGTCAACATCTGCTTGCATTGAATTTAGAATTACTACATTCGTTGCGAAGTCTTAGAGAATTTCCCCTTTATAATACACGTATCTTGCACACCAGGTGGACATGTTTTGTCATGGTTGTCACTCTCAAGGATATCAACAGTTCTGAGGGAACATCATTGTCTCCAGGGCCCTAGTTTTGGCTTAGGTCTTTCAGTGCCCTGTAAAATTCTTCTCACAATAACTTATCTCCAATTTCCTCTTCATCTACATCCTCTTTCCTTTCTATAATATTGCCATCAAATTCATTTCCCTTATGTAATCACTTTATATATTCCTCCTGCCTTTCAGCTTTCCCTTGTTTCTTTAGTAGTGGTTTTCCATCTGAGCTGTTAATATTCTTACAGCTGCTTCTTTTTCTCCAAAAGCCTCTTCAGTATATGAGTAGGCAGTATCTACCCCTAGTTATGTGTGCATTTATAGACTTACATTTCTCCTGTAGGCATTCCTGCTAGCTACTTTGCCCTTTATTTCTACTAGGCCTTTTATTTTTATCAACTGCCTTAACTATTTCATCTCTCTAAGCTATTTATTCATCATTTACTGTTTTTATTCCCCCTGTTTCAGACAGTTGTTGCCTAATGCACTCTTTGAAACTCTCGACAACATTTAAAACTCTCTTTCAACTTATCCAGGCCCATCACCATTCCTACCTTTTTGCAAATTCTTCAGTTTTAATCTGTAATTTACAACAAATAAATTGTGGTCTGAGTCCACATCTGTTCCTGGAAATGTCTTGAATCTCTGTATTACAATTATGTAATCATTCTGAAATCTTCCAGTGGCTCCATTTTTCTTTTATGATTCTTAAGAGTAGTTTCGATTCGAGATTAGACTGGATTCAGTTTCCGTTCCACAGACTGAAAAATGAAACGATTCTCATAGATGTGGAATGTGTCAGAAAGTATAACATAAAAAAACATAGAACATTTCAATATTATACTCACTTCCTTGATCAGTTGTCAAGAGATTGTCAAAATATGTCAGTGATTACAGTAAACTGAAATTGCTAATACTTACAGAATTAATACACTCTCAGAATGAAACATATTTATGTACTTTTAATGTAGCTCTTGTACACAAAATACCTCATCTTGACTGTTGTGACCAAGTTCTGTCAAAACTGAAATCTTAACAGACTTTTTTTACTTAAGTTGGTCTAGCAGTCCCTCTTAAGATATTCATCTATGGAGTAGAATGAGATGCCTAGCAACAAGTCTTTCGAACCCTGTTTAAACTGTGCTTATCTGAAACCAAGTTTTTAATGGTTACTGGAAATTTATTTAAAATGTATGTTCCTGAATATTGAACTGCTTTTTGGACCAAGGTAAGTGATTTTGGGTCTCTATGTAGGTTGTTCTTATACCTAGTATTGAAACTATGCATTGAGCTATTGGTTGGAAACAGATATCTGCTGTTTGCAACAAATTTCATTAAGGAATAAATATTCTGAGAAGCATTGGTTAGAATATCTAGTTCCGTGAAGAGGTTTCTACATGATGTTCTTGAATTTACACCACAAATGAGTCTCAATGCAGCGTTCTGCACTCTAAAAACTTTTGTTAGCTTTGAAGAGTTACCCAAAATATGATCCCATATAACGTAATACAGTGAAAGTAAGCAAAGTATTGAAGATTGTTGTATTTATATTTCCTACAGCTGATGTCATTCACATTGCAAATACAGACTTGTTTAGGTGATTCAGCAGTTCTGTAGTATACCTTTCCGAACTGAATTTATTATCAAGTTGTAATCCCAAAAATTTAGCACTGTTAACCTCCCTGATCTACATATCTTTATATGTTATACACATCTCTTACTGGTTCTGAACTGCATATAGTGGTCTTTTCAAAGTTTGCTGACAGTGAATTAGCCTTAAACCATTTATTAATTCACTCAAAATTTGATTAGCAGCCATTTATGCTGTGGACCCTCATTGAGGCCATCTTAAGTTGTCCTGTCTATTATTTCTATCATCCTTCCTCCACTTAGTATGCATTTGTGCTACCACATTTTCTTGTACTCAGTTTGGATGTATTTCATTTGCTCCATCCTGTCTTCTGTTTCTGCTATCACCACCTCTTCCCTAATGTTGGTCTCTTACATTCCCATTAAAATCACTTGCTGCATAGTTTTGATGCTGAGACCTTTGGTGCCCATAATCATTTCTCCCACAATTTTATCTACTGAAATCAGAATTCCTTCCCCATGATAATTATCCTCTTGATTAAAGTTCTGTCAACTACTTCTCTCCATATCCCTGTCTAATTTATCAGCAAATATCAAGAACTGGCCTAGTGACTTGTCAGATCCTCCACCAGACCCTATTGTAGTGTCTGAGGCAAATTTCTTGTAACTGCACCAGTTTGAGTCATTTTATCAAAAGCTTTGTCTGAGTGCACTAATTTCTTTAATTGGTTCCTGCAGAAACCTTTCATTCCCTCTTGATTGTATCCTGTTCTGATTCTGACCACAATTTATTCCAGAATCTTTCTTCAAAATCCTGAAATGATACACGCTGACTAAGGTGAAGATTTTCCCATGATAAAGCTTCTCCTCCAAGGGAGCTTTTGAAAAATTTAAGTCTTTAATTTTCTGTCATACCAGAGAGGAAGTTATCTTTACAATATTGTAAAAAATTGAAAGGTTGTAATCTGGACCACGTAATGACACAGCTTACACATGCATTTTTGGTAACAAAGTTTTCTTGGACTTCTACTAATTGCTTGTATACTACAGTCTCCTTTAAATTACGTTATTCATTCTAGTCATTACAGTTTCCTGAAATTAGCAAAAGTTCATCTTTTTATACTTTAATACACACACTTTCAAGGTCATCATAAAATTCTTCTTTTATTCCTTCACCTGTCTCCCCAGTTGAAGCAAGGACTGCTATTATGGATTTATTCCCAAATATTACTTTTATCTTCTGCTTGCAGCAGCTTTTATTTGTGTGTGTTCAAATTACAGTTTACACAAATTTCTCTTCTTGATTCACAATAGTACAGAAAATATTAGAACATATCTACCTTTTCTCTCTTTGATCCATCCCATTTCTCATAAAGCCACAACATAAAAGTCATATTTTTTAGATTCTTCTGATATTTATTTCATTTTTCAGGTTTTAAAAATGTTGATATCCATGTTTCTATTGCCATTTCTGTTATCCTTTTCCATCACCTGGGCCATGTTTGATGGGTCATGAAATACATTCCAACGCTCTCACTGAGGTTTCTTTTTATTTTAGTATAATTCCCCATTGCATGAAAAAGAAATACAGGGTGTCTGGTTTAAACGTATAATAGCATAACATGTAATAATGCGAGAAAGACGTGAGATATTTATTGATAGTATGTTTCTACATGTATGGTAATTGAAACTTTTTTTTACTCATTTAATACATCTCATTATGTGCACTGTTAATGGCACAACAGACATCTCTGTGGTACCACTTCTCTCCATGTGTTTTGCAGCATTGCTGGCGTAACATTTGTGATAGCTTCACAAATGCGATGGCATAGATCTGGTACATCTGAATCATGAAGGCTCTGCTTTAATGACATATATATTAATTCAACAATATCTCCTGGAACTCTGTGCTCAGTATAGTTGTCTAACATTGAAAGCAAATCCCCAGCTTCTCAAAGTCACTTGTCGCACTTCCTGATTGCTACATCATAAATGGGAACACTGTCAGTTGGTTGCAGTCCACACTCACAACAAAACTGGCATTGTACCAGTGTAGCAGACTTTAGCTCCATGAGAAAGCACACCTTCTGCTGTGGAGTCAACATGGCTAAAACTGCCACTAAATATCTCAATTATGTCTCAAGTAATTAAATTTTATGTTATTATATGTTTAATTGGGACACCCTGTACATATACAAGGTGGTCCATTGATCATGACCGGGCCAAATATCTCACGAAATAAGTGTCAAACGAAAAAACTACTTGTCTAACTTGAAGGGGGAAACCAGATGGCGCTATGGTTGGCCCGCTAAATGGTCTTTCATAGTTCAAACAGATATCCATTTCGTTTTTTTAAATAGGAACCCCTATTTTTTATTACATATTCGTGTAGTATGTAAAGAAATATGAATGTTTTAGTTGGACCACTATTTTTGCTTTATGATAGATGGCGTTGTAATAGTCACAAACATATGGTTCACAATTTTAGACGAACATTTGGTAACAGGTAGGTTTTTTAAATTAAAATACAGAACGTATTTACGTTTGAACATTTTATTTTGGTTGTTCCAATGTGATACATGCACCTTTAAGAGATTATCATTTCTGAGAACGCATGCTGTTACAGTGTGATTACCTGTAAATACCACATTAATGCAAATTTTGAGCAAAATGATGTCCATCAACCTCAATGCATTTGGCAATACGTATAATGACATTCCTCTCAACAGTGAGTAGTTGGCCTTCTGTAATGTTCGCACATGCATTGACAATGCGCTGATGCATGTTGTCAGGCATTGTCGGTGGATCATGATAGCAAATATCCTTCAACTTTCCCCACAGAAAGAAATCCGGGGACGTCAGATCCGGTGAACGTGCGGGCCACGGTATGGTGCTTTGACGACCAATCCATCAGTCATGAAGTATGCTATTCAATACCGCTTCAACCGCATGCGAGCTATGTGCCGGACATCCATCATGTTGGAAGTACATCGCCATTCTGTCATGCAGTGAAATATCTTTTAGTAACATTGGTAGAACATTACGTAGGAAATCAGCATACATTGTACCATTTAGATTGCCATTGATAAAATGGGGCCCAATTATTCTTCCACTCATAATGCCACACCATACATTAACCCACTAAGGACACTGATGCTCCACTTGTCGCAGCCATCATGGATTTTCTGTTGTCCAATAGTGCGTATTATGCCACTTTACGTAACCGCTGTTGGTGAATGACGCTTTGTCGCTAAATAGAATGCATGCAAAAAATGTGTCATCGACCCATAATTTATCTTGTGCCCAGTGACAGAACTGTACACCGCGTTCAAAGCCATTGCCATGCAATTCCTGGTGCATAGAAATATGGTACGGGTGCAATCAATGTTGATGTAGCATTCTCAACACCGACGGTTTTGAGATTCCGATTTTTGTGTAATTTGTCTGCTACCAATGTGTGGATTATGCGCCACAGCAGCTAAAACACCTATTTGGGCATCATAATTTGTTGCAGGTTGTGGTTGACGTTTCACATGTGGCTGAACACTTCCTGTTTCCTTAAATAACGTAACTATCTGACGAATGGTCCGGACACTTGAATGATGTTGTCCAGGATACCGAGCAGCATACTTAGCACACCTCCATTGGGCATTTTGATCACAATAGCCATACATCAACACGATATCAACCTTTTCTGCAATTGGTAAATGGTCCATTTTAACATTGGTAATGCATCACAAAGCAAATACCATCCGCACTGGCGGAATGTTACATGATACCACGTACTTATACGTTTGTGACTATTACAGCGCCATCTATCACAAAGCGAAAAAAGTGGTACAACTAAAACATTCATATTTCTTTACATACTACACGAATATGTAATAAAAAATTGGGGTTCCTATTTAAAAAAACACAGTTGATATCCATTTGTCCTATGGCAACACCATCTAGCGGGCCAACCATAGTGCCATCTGGTTTCCTCCTTCAAGCTAGATAAGTTTCGTTTTTTGTAGTTTTTTCATTTGATGCTTATTTCGTGAGATATTTTGCCCGGTCACTATCAATGGACCACCCTGTATACTGAAGTACTGCCAGGGTGGTATTATGTTGAAGTTCATGGTGCTAGGAGTGTTTGATGACTGATTGTCTTGACACTGTCAGAACATATGTAGTGTAAAGTGATAAGAAAATTCCAAGACTGGGTAATAGGTTCAAATGGCTCTGAGCACTATGGGACTCAACTGCTGAGGTCATTAGTCCCCTAGAACTCAGAACTAGTTAAACCTAACTAACCTAAGGACATCACAAACATCCATGCCCGAGGCAGGATTTGAACCTGCGACCGTAGCGGTCTTGCGGTTCCAGACTGCAGCGCCTTTAACCGCACGGCCACTTCAGCCGGCTGGGTAATAGGGTTTGACGGGCATTTTTTTGGTTGTAGGGTATATGTGGGGGAGACATTGAGTATGGAAGTGATGAATGATGATTTCAGAGGTGCATTTCATAAATGGAGCACACAATTAAGTGTGCAGGCACAAAGATTCCAGCATTGCTGTATAATAATCATAAGTATGGTTTTGGCATGCTATCTATGCCAATTGTTTGTTCCACCCTTATGATGACCTTTACTTATTTACTGTTATTTCATCGCATATAGGTTAGGGTGGACTGTCAGTGGTCCAAAACTGAGACTGCTGTTCAGTGATTTGCTTTATAGAATAAAAATTGTTGTTCAAAAATTTTACAGTTTTCTTAGACACATTAAATGTTAATTATGTGATTGAGTGGATGTTCTATCTAAAGAGAGAGAAATGGTTGGTTTTATTTGGATTTTGTCAAGTTGAATATGATTGTGAGCGTTAGGTATATGAGGAGAACTATCACCATAGCAGAGGAAAACTGGTAGGAGAATAGAGTGTTGTGAAAATCTGAAGGATAAAGCATTCAGTATCTGCGAGTTTGTTGGTGGAGAAAGCAAGTGTGGAGGTTGTGCATAGGACTATATGGTGATAAGATACGAGGGTTATTCCAAAAGTAAGGTCCGATCGGTCGCGAAATGGAAACGACTATGAAAATCCTATAAAGCTTTGCACAGATGTGTTGGGTAGTGTCTCTTGTATAACCCCAGTTAGCATCACGTCGCTCTTCTCATTTCTGAGCTCGCAGTGAGTGCGTAAAGATGTCTAGAAAATAGTGTCTGCCGCCAAGTACGAGGGCCTGGTGAGAAATTTCGCCTGAAGCTATGCAGCCAACATTACATAACTGTCGTGCTGTTTCGTCTTCACGACAATTCTCAGCCGCATTCTGCAGGGGCAATGAAGATGCTCCTGCATCGTTTTCAAATGGAAATGTTAGATTACCCACAATACAGTCCGCAATTGTCTCCCCCTGAGTTTCATCTCTGGTCACATGAACCGCTGTCTTTGATGACAACATTTTGACACAGACAACGAGGTGTAGGCCAGCGTGGAGAAATGGCGGAAAGCACTGGCGGCTGCCTTCTATGATGAGGCTATTGAAAAGTTGGTACAACGCTATGACAAAAGTCTAAGTCAGAACGGCGACTACGTAGAGAAGTAGCTGAAAGGTGTAGCTAATTGTTACAAGTAAAACATTTCTGATGTTCACTGTGGTTTCAATTTGGCAATCAATCGGACCTTACTTTTGGAATAACCCTCGTATTTGGGAACAGATTTAAAACCAAGCTTCTGGGGAAGGTGGTGGAGAAAATAGTTCTGACATGGAAAGGAGAGGAGAATTCTATTAGGTACCGAGGGATGAACAAATGTTAGGATGGATTTTCTGGTCAGGTGAGGTGAGTTATTCAAATTTCCAATTGGAGATGATATACAGTGTGTTTCCGTAAGAGCATGCAAAAATGTAACAGGACATAAAGAATGCTCCACTGAAAAATTTGAGGTAGGGTACCTGGGATCGGAGAAGCCAGCTTAAGGAGAAGTGGAAGTAAACTCGTCTACGGCTTTGTCTAGCATAACTTTTTTCCAACTTATTTACAACTACGATGCATACAAGTTTACACATACTATGCTGTTTATTTACATGTGTAGTCTTTATTTTCTGCAAGGAAACATGCATTACTAGGAAGCCGTGATGCAGATTTTATTTACTTTACTTGTTCATAAGGTGGCTGCATTGTATTATATTTACATTGCCCCATGACAGAAAGTGCTACGAATCAGTAACCAACCCATTCATTACTCAGTGCTACTCAGAGATCTACATTACAGTACCATGGAATGGTACAGGTACAGTTTCACAGAACTCACAGACATGCATCTTGTATATGGGTCAGTACATTGCAATGCTCTCACTTCTGTAAGGCTGTACAGGGAAGAATTTCCTAACAGGCATCAACTGTCATGATGAATGTTTATTTCTCTTGATCAGTGAATGCAGAAGACTGGTTCATTGGAAAGAAGAAATGAGGAACCGGGAAACATGAGGGCCACTCACACATCCAGTTTTGAATAGGATGTGCTGGAATATGTTGTAGTGGACCCCACTACAAGTACTCATTGTATTGCATGTGAAATGTGCACTGCACATACTAGTGTGTGGTGAGTACTCGACAAACAAAAATTACAGCCACATGATCCAGAAAGAGCCCATGTAATGCTTGTGGCTCACTTTGCTTCAAGGCTCACACTGTGTCAGTGGTTGCTCCAACAATGGATTGATTGATGAGATTTCCTCCAAAATGTGCTATTTACTGACAAGGCCTAATTTGACTGTGATGGTTTGCTGAATAGCAGGAATAGCCATTTGTGGGATGAGGAAAACCCTCACGCTGAAGCAGAGCCACACCATCAAGTATGTTTTGCTGTGAAAATCTGGGTGACAGTCTCATTGAGCCATATCTTGTACCTGGTCATCTGAATGGCCACCTGTACTTGAGGTTAACGCAAAGATTTCTACTCCAGTTGTAGGAGACATACCCTTTGCTGTTCGTTATAGGATGTGGACACAACATGACAGTTTTCCGCGTCACTGTGGATGTCCGTAACAATCTCGATGCTGTAATGCCCGGTCACTGGATTGGAAGAGGGTGTCCCATCCGATGATCTGCGAGGTCGCCTGACCTAATTCCCCTGAATTTATCAGGGTGCATCACAATTTTGTTTGCTGATGTCATGCTTGCATTGAGTTTGATGGCTGTCAGTATTAATACATTTTCTAAGATGTCATTGTGTTAGTGATGGTGTTTGCAGTTAACTGTAAGTAATGTAAATAAAAAAGTATGCAGTAATGTGCTATAATCTCCTTTAGCCGGCTTCTCCAATCCCAAGTTCCCTGCCTCAAATTGTTCAGTGGAACATCCTCTATGTGCTCTTATATTTTTGCATGTTCTTACAGGAACATCCTGTATAGTGTGTATATGCATAATATTGGGGAGTGTATTGTTGTAGATGTAGAGGATTACTAGAATTGGAAGTTAACTCATTGAAGAATATGATGAGAGTGCTAGAATTTTGCAGATGTAGAAATAAAGGAAACTTGGCATAGATGAGGATATGGAATATTGTGGATGTATAAATGTTCTATGTGAAGGAGACTACAGCGTGTCACCCGCATAATATATAATCCATTTTATCTGAATCATGCTTGCAGCTGCAAAGTCAGATCTGCTCCCACTGTCATGTATTATCCATGCTACCAACACTCCTGCTGATACAAATAACTTCACCCTTTCCTGTGACTGGATACCATTTTCCAAAACATTTGTCCTATCCAGTGTATCTGTATGCTGCATGAAATCAACCTAGCTGTTCACTCTATGTTATAAATCAACTTCTAAGGTACATTTTCTTGTAAACAGGTACATCCCTTTTTAACTGTCTCAGCATTTTAGTTTAGTCCCGTCCATACTCACAAAAAATTGTTAAACATGTACCCTACTGCTTCTTCCCTCTCATGATCTTGTGAAATGTGACCAAGGTTATATAAACTGAAGTTCATATAGAGACATACTGAGAGTTGTTCTTCACAGGAACCATTCATGAAGGGAACAGGAAAGGGAGATGTGAAATACCCTCTGCTACACAATATAAGATGACTTTCCAAGAATACATGTGGATGTGGGAACTTCCATTACTATACAAAAGCAGTAGAGGTACTTAATTTCAGTATGTGTTAACCCCATGAGAGAAAAACTGGCCACATTTGAGTGGATTATAGCGATTGACCATGGATAAATATGACAGATTTTGTAAAACATGCAGGCCCTGCCTATGCTTCAGTGGAGGCATGATCTGCACGCCATTATGTGCAGTTCTCATAACTGGTGATCCCAGCACCCTAGCTGGGCACATACGTGGAAGCCTCTGGGACAAGCCATGTTCAGAAAATCCATTGGTTTTCCTGTGATTTTTATGTGATAGCACGTTTTAGTTGCTACAAGCGAAGTGAAGGAGTGGCCCAATCATCACAACAAAAAACTTACATAATACCTTGCTTGTGGAATTTGACTCATGGACATTACATGAACAAGAACACTGGGCATACAGAGAGGTGGTTGAAACAGTTATAGATGGTATTCCAACTGTGAACCAAAATTTAATAACAGATAACATACAAAATTTTCAATAAAATTTTGGAAAGGAAATTCTTCATTGTGTGCCAATGTTGTTAGTTATTGCCACATAATTAGTAAAGACATTTTAAACCTGTCTTTGCATCATCAAGGAAATGCATATTTTGGCACAAATCATGAAATAAAACATTATCAGTGGTCTGTAATGAAACATATTTACAATTTGGCTTGCTATTAAGATCTAAAAATAGTGTGATACAAAATGTGACAACATAGCACTCAAACAGCTGTCAACTGCCGCTTTTTTTCTATTTGGTATTATCTAAATTAAGGAATTTCAATTATCTATACATATATACAATAATCGTTTAATCCCCTGTTCTTGCCCAATCCATATAGACTGAATCTTCTCCATGTGTACTGCTGTATCTGACATTAACAGCTGTAGCTGATCCCTATCAAAGATACCAGTTTACTAACACCCTCTGGGATGAATGCGTTCTCACCCAATGAATGCATAAATCATTTTAAATTACTTGAATGTGGGTTATCAGAGGAACATCTCTACAGAAGGAAACACACATTTTCCCTGAGTTTCACAAAAGTTGTGAGACCCCACAAAAACTATGTTTTCTTGTGTAAGACTTCATGAAAATCAATAAGGGAAAACAGAAATTGTGAATATTCTGCAGAAATCATCCATAGTTTGTACTTCTTTGACAAGTGTGAAATTATTTTGTTCAAGAGTGATAGAAGAATCTACTAATGCATGGACACATAACTCTGTTCCTATTGATCAGTGCAGTTTCTGTCTCAACAACTATATAAAGCATCACCTGCTGTATGTAACCAATCTCCTATTGTGTCAGTGCAATAACTACAAATCTAGCATGTTTTTTCCTTGACCCTGAGAAAGCACAGAAAGTTGTACCGCATTCCCATGTCCTTTTCATAGTGCAGACTTATACATGTACAATCAGTTTTACCCATTTCACTGCATACTTTCTATCAA
The DNA here is from genome assembly GCF_023864345.2 of Schistocerca serialis cubense. NCBI lineage: Eukaryota > Metazoa > Arthropoda > Insecta > Orthoptera > Acrididae > Schistocerca > Schistocerca serialis. Next base: position 397,904,600 of record NC_064640.1, on the reverse strand, counting down.
GTTGTTTTTAATTCTAAATACATACTCTGTTAACAGTGTGAAGCATATGGCAGAGAATATTTACAATTGCACCACCTATTATGGTTTCTTCATGTGTACTTGCATATTGAGTGTGGGAAGAATGATAGCTTAAATGCCTCTTTGCATACTGTTATTAGTCTAATCATGTGACTGCGCTCTCTTCAGGAGCTGTACACAAAGGGTAAAGTATATCTCTATATTCTTCTCCTTGTTGGAATATTGTAAGTAAGGTGTTCTGGGGCAGTTGGGATGTATCCTCAGGTGCCTGCTAATTCATGACTTTCAGCATTTCTGTAATGCTCTCCCATGAGTCAAATGAACCTACGACCATTTATGCCACCCTTCTTTGCATTTGCTGAAAATCCCTTGTTAGTGCTCTTTGCTTATGTGTACCATGCACTTGAGTAATATTCTAACATGAGATGCATAAGTGTTTTATATGATTCTCCTTGGAGACTGAGGTCATTTTCCCTGTATCTTACCAAAAAACCAAAGTTGGCTACTTGCTTCACTCCATTTCATTTTCCTCTCAAATTGATACATACAAATATGTGTATGATTTGGCTGATTCCAGATGTGACTTATTGTTATTGTTGTCATAAGGTACTACTTTTCTAAATTGTCAATCATATATCTTCATTATATTCCTCCCCACTGTTGTACCCTAAAGCATTGCCTTCTGTTCACTTCCAAATATGTTCTTCAACAATGTATACACTCACTAATAAAAATCTTCTACTTGCTCCTCAAATTTTCCTCTGATCTCGACCAAACGGAACCCAAATGCACAAGCTATATGTCAAAGTAATTCAATGGAGAATGTATCTCACTGCAACATGATGCTCTGTGTTACTGGGCTGTCACTGGGGTGTGTGTCTGTTGCATAGGGCACCACTTTCACTATAAGACTATGGAAGGGATTGCTGCCAATAGCATAATATGGTAAACCTGACCATTAGAACCACTGTCACAGTCACAGAGGGATACAGCACACACAATTTCCACATGTTTTCTTATTGTGGTTTACTGTTGTACTTGAATCCATACATCCCCTTGACTTTACAACTATGTTCCCTCTAATCCCCTCCAGATACACTACTTCCAGACCACAAAATCTACTTCCACAATTTGAAATAGATTCAAGCTACTATCCCCATCACTTCTTGTATTGGTTCCCGTTCTTTCCACTCCTATCCTTAACTTTCCTCTCCAAAACCATACTGCAGGTTTCATTCATTCATCTACTGGTACACACAATACTAAATCACATATGTTCTTAACATCAAGCCCTTGACAACAGAGACAATCAAAAATCACAACTTTTCCATTCTGCCCTGTATCGTACATTTCCCCCAACAACTCAATCATAATTCTCACCCATTATATATTCTTGCTGCTATACTACAGCTGATGCAGAACATAATTCACCACCATAGTATTCGCTGTTTGATGGCACACACATCTGATCTGGTTCTGTCTCTTCTCCCTGTCTTGGTCAGAAATATTATTAATTCCATGAATGCTCATTTAGATTACTTAATTCCTCCCACTTTGTCAGGAAGTTCCTTTAGATTTTACCAGGATGTCCAAAAACCGTTGTAGGTGGTTTCATTGTATTCTTGTACAGGATAAATAGTCTACCCCTGATGTACTAAAAAGAAATCCTTAATATAATACTTTCTCAAAATTTAAAAGCTGTATCAAATAAAGATCTAAGGTGTAGCAGTCGAACTATTCCATCATTTAAAACTTTAAAATTGTGTTTATTTATTTATAAATAATTAGACTCCATTTGCAAGAATTTGTTAATTCTTCTGGCTGAAGATCAGAAAATCTGTGATAAGTTACATTTGGGTGTTTTCACTCAGGCACTCTTAGTTCAAGAATCTTTTTTTGTTTCAAGAAGTTTCTTAGTTTCAAAGAAAACTTTAATTCCCCAAAAGATACTCAGTTACAGGAAGATTGTTATATGTAGCACAATTATACAATGATAAATTATGACATTATGACCAAAGAAAATTTTAATTCCCCCCAAAAGATACTCAGTTACAGGAAGATTGTTATATGTAGCACAATTATACAATGTTAAATTATGACATTATGACCACCCCCATAATAGCTGGTATGTCCACCTTTGGCTTGGAAAAAGCACTGATGCATTGTGGCGTGGAAGCAATGAGGCCTTGGTAAGGTGCCGGAGGGAGGGAGGGAGGGGGGGGGGGGGAGGAATTGTCATCACACCTGCAAACACAAGTCACTTAATTCCCGCAAATTTTGGGGAATGGGGTGATGAGCTCTGACACCACATTCAATTAGATCCCAGATGTGTTTGATTGGGTTCAGATATTGTGAGGTGGGGTTCATCACATCAATTGGAAGACACCACTCCATCACAAACCTGGGCTTGTAACATGGTGCATTATCTAGTAGAAAAATGTCACTGCTGTCACAGAAAATGACCTTAATGAATGGGTATACATGGTCTGCTACCAGTTCAAGATGCTCCTTGGCCATCATGGTGTTCCTCAGAGCATAATGGAGTCTCAGCCAGCTTGTCTCCATCCCACATACAGGTATCAAGGAGCTGTTCCACTGGAAGACAGGGGAATCCTGTCCTCCCACTGGTGTGAATAAGAAGGTATCGGGATTTACCAAATGATGCAATGGTCTGCAACTGTGTCAATGCCCATATCAGTCGCAACTGCCAATGCCATTGTGTTAACATTGGCATATGCATTGGATATCAGCTGTGAAGGCTCATTGTCAGGAGTGTCTGATGCACTGTGTGTTCAGACACACTTGTACTCTGCCCACAATTAAAGTCTATTGTTAGTTCCTCCACAGTTAGCTTCCTTACCTGTTTTACCAGTGTACCAAGCCTACAATGTTAGACATTTGTAATGCTGGGTGGCCACCCAACCCCACGAGGCCTGTATGTGGTTTTGCCTTGTTTTCACCATGTGTTGACGATGTCCACTACAGCATTCCCCAAAAACCCAAGAAGTCATGCAGTTTCCAAAATGCTGATACCAAGGCTTCAGGCCATCACAATTACCCTTTGGTCAAGCTCTGATAAATTGAGCTCTTTCCGCATTCCACTCATGGACAGCATGCTCACAACATGCACTGAGTATGTGACTGTATAGCAGTAATTCCTCAGAGGGTGGTGTTGCTGTTGCCTGGATGGGTTTATATTAACAGTGTGTCAGTGGTCATAATTTTGTGGCTAATCAGTTTAGCTTTCAAGGAGGGTTTTAGTTTTGAGAAAGGAGATTAGTTTTGATGAAGTTTTCTTAGTTTGTGATAAGTTTCTGATTTTAGATAAATATTTAATTCTTTATTTTTTATTTTTAGATTTGCAATTAAATCCTGCTACAATCTTTCACAACTCCAGTGCTTTTTCTTGTATGCATAATTACACAAACAATCCAAAAACCCACTCTCATTAGCTCAGTATGGGTCTGCAACTGACCATTTGAAATATATTCCTATTCGACCAAAACCCCTGCTCAGTTATTGCATCATGGACCTCCTCTTTCACTAGATTTTCAAAATAAAAGTAAGATTCACCTGTGCAAACATAAATGTAGATCCTAAGTAATCATTGAATCCCCTGTGATTACCTAACCCATATAAACTTAACGTTCTCCATACTTACACCTTATACCTAGCAGTGGGTCAGTTCACTAACACCCTCTGGGGTAAAATAGCTCTCATATCACAGTTTCAAGTCCACTCTTATAGACCAGTGCAATTTTTGCGTTAACTACTATATAAAGCACCACCTGCTGTATGTAACCAATCTTCTATTGTATCAGAGCAATAACTACAAATCTGGCATGCTTTTTCCTAAATCTTGAGAAAGCACAGAATCATTTAGAGCATTCCCACGTCCCTTTGGTAGTCCAGACCTATAGATATACAATCAATTTTACCCATTTCACTGTGTCGTTTGTACCTAGGTATTTCTTATTCTACATGCATACTCTGATAACCACTATGAAGCATACGGCAGAGGATATTTACCACTTTACCACATTTCAAAAATACTTCATTTTCTTGCATACTGAGTGTGGGAAGAATGACAGCTTAAATGCCTTTCTGTGTACTGTAATTAATCTAAGTGTGTCTCTGTGGTCCCTTCAGCAGCTATTCACAATGGACTGAAGTATATCTCTGGACTCTTCGGCTAACAAAATTTATTGAAACATTGTAAGTAATGTTCCCTGGGGCAGTTAGCATCTGCCCTCAGGTGCCTGCTATTTCATGTTTTTAAGCATTTCAGTAATGCTCTTCCGTGAGTCAAATGAACCTATGACAATTCATGCTGCCCTTCTTTGTGTGTGTTGTACATCACTTGTTAGCACTCTTTAGTTATGTGTCCCATGCACTTGAGTTATATTCTAACATGAGAGGCATAAGTGTTTCATAAGATTTCCCATGGAGACTGAGTGCGTTTTCCCAGTCTCCTACCATTGAATCAAAGTCTACTACCGGGTTTATCTGTGACATAATTTATATACTCATTCATTTTCATTTACCCTATCAAATAGTTACAAGTACGTATATGCATGAGTTGGCTAAATCAAACTGTGACTCATTGTTATTGTAATCATAGGAAACTAGTCTTCTTCATTGTCCATCCTCTATCTGCTTTAACTCTTATGTATTCCTCCCCACAGGTGTGCTCTACACCATTACCTTTTCTTCATTTCTAAATATTTTCTACAACAATGCATACACTCATCAATACAAATTTCTACTTCCTCCTGAAGTTTGCCTCTGATCTCTACCAAACTGAACCCATGTGCACAAACTACATGTCCCAGTCATTCACTGAGGAATGTTAAGAGTACAAAGACACAAATCTGCTGTATCTCACTGCCACAGACACATCAGGTCACTGGGGTGTGCGACCGTTGCATAGGGCACCTCATTCAGTGTGAACATATGGAATGGAGTACTGCTGATAGTGTAATCTGGTTAACCTGGCCATTGAAATCACTGTCTCAGTTGCTGAATTTTGCAGCACCCTCCATTGCAACATAATTTCTAATCTTGGTGATCTGTTGTACCTCCATCCATATATTCCCTTAAGCTTACAACTATGTTACCTCCAATTCCCCTTCCAATATGCTAACTTCAGACCACAAAATCTACCTCCACAGTCTGAATTAGATCCAACCCAATATTCAGATTCCTTCTTGCATTATGGTTCCCCTCCATTTCATTCCTTTCCTTACCTTTCTTCTCCAAAACCACGGCTTAGGTTTCATTCGTTCGAGCACATGTGCACACAGTACTAACTCTCACATCTTCTTAGCATCAAGCCCTCCACAATGGATACACCCAAAACTCACAAGCTTTCCATTCTGCCATGCATCATACATATCCACCCAACAACTCACTCATAACTCTCACCAGTTATGTATTCTTGGTGCTATACTCCAACTAATGCAGTACTTTATTCACCATCATAGTATTCACTGTTTGACAGTGCATGTATCAGATCTGGTACAGTCTCTTTTCCATCTCTTGGTTAGAAATAATATGTAATTCCATGGATGCTCATTCTGATTCCTCAATTTCTCCCACTTCACCCGTAAGTTCCTTTATAGTTTACCACAATGTCCAAAAGCCATTTTAAGTGTCTTTTTTGTTTTCTAGCTACTATATACCTTCTTGTACAGTATAAATAGTGTGTGTCCAGTATCATTTACAGCATACTGGGATTTCATTACACCCTATGGCATTTAGTCTTCTAATGTTTCATAAAAAAAGGCTTAAGATGTTTGCAAAAGTCCTCGGCTGCCAAAATTCTTGGGAATAGGCAGGTATCAAGAAAGAATTGCTATTGGAAAATCTCAGTGTGACTGTCTTCTGAAAGATAAGAGTCTTGATTTCTGCTAATTCTGAATGCAGTTTCAAGATCACTTGTAATGGAGGAAATGTTTGCAAGTGTAGTTGGTTTCGGAAAGTCCTGTGTATTGGCAAGTACTAAGCCAGCTGAGTTGGTGACCAATTTTACGGCTGTCAAGCTAATGACTCGAGGATACAGTACCCACTGTTTCCACATAATTTCTGATCGTGGTGTCTTGTTGTACCTTCATCCACATATCATCTTGAACTTACAACTGTGCACCCTCCTAATCTGTTCTTGATACAAGTGATACACCACACCCAACAAGGCAAGCAGCAGTGTAATCAGAAATGTTATTTGTTTAATACTTTGGAATTTTTAAAATAATTCTTCTTGCTTAAAAGCAAAACATCTGCGGCTAGTTAAATTTGTGTGCCAGGCAGGCAGTCAAACTCAAATCTGCTAAATAGTAGACAAATGTTTTCTCTGATGTGCAGGAATTTGTTCAACTGAGAGATAAACAAATGCCATGTGCAGTAGCATAACGTTTTAAGGAAACAAAAATAAATTTATGCAGGCACCTCATTACATTCTGGCTCTAATGTACTAAAAAGAAAGCACTAAAATAACACTTTCTCAAAATTTTAAAGCAGTGCCAAATAAAGATCTAAGATGTAGAATCAGAACTATTCCACCATTAAAAACTCATAACTGTGTTTCTTTATAATAAAGTGACTTCACTTGCAATTTATTGTTCATCCTTCTGGTTGAAGAGCAGATCATCTATGACAAGTTAAATTAGGATGTTTTGGCATTGTGGCTCTTACTTCCAAGAATCATTTTCATTTCAAGAAGTTTCTTAGTTTCAAAGAAATTTTTAGTTTTATGAAAGATACTCAGTTACCGGAAGATCATTGTATATAGCATAATTATGCACTGATAAGCCTGAACACTATGACCATCTATGTAATAGCCGGTATGTCTGCCATTGCTACATATAACAGTGGTAACGTGATGGCATGGAAGCAATGAGGCCTTGATTGGTCACTGGAGGGAGTTGGTATCACATCTACAGACATAGGTCTCCTAACTTCTGTAAATTATGCGGAAGGGAGTGATCAGCTCTGATGTGACATTCAAGCACATTCTAAATGTGTTCTATTGGGTTCAGATCTGGTAAGCTGGGGGCCACCACATCAACTGGAACTTGCCACTGTGCTCCTTAAACCAGTCCATCATAATCCTGGCCTTGTGATGTCGTGCATCATCTTCATGATAAATGCTGCTGACATCAGCAAACATGATTGTCGTGAGTGGCTGTATGCAGTCTTCAACCAATGTAAGATACTACTTGGCCGTCATGATGCCTGGCATGAGCTACACTGGATCCATGGAGTCACCCACATGAATATCACCCAGAGTATAATGGAACCGCTACCAGATTCATGCCCTCCTGTCAGCAGGATGAAGAAGGTATCGGAATTTATCAGACCATGCAACTCCCTGCCATTGCACCAAAGTCCACTCCTGATGGTCACATGTCCATTTCAGCATAGTGGCTGATTTTGTGGTGTTAACATTGTCACTTGAATGGTTCACTGGCCGTGGGGACTCTTTGTTAGGAATGTTCGGTGCACTGTGTGTCCAGACACTCTTGTACTTTGCCTTGCATTAAAGCCTGATGTTAGTTCTGCCATCGTTCCCTGCCTGTCCTGTTTTACAAGTCTGACCAGCCAAGGACGTCAGACATCTGTAATAAGGGCTGTTTGCCCAGCCCCACAAGTTCTGGGAATGGTTTCACCTTCTTTATGCCATGTGTTGAAGACCCTCACCACAGGACACCTAGAATACCTGACAAGTCATGCAGTTTCCAAAATGGCCGTGCCAAGCCACTGGGCTATCACATTCTGCCCTCGGGCAAACTCTGATGGATTGTGCACTGTCCCCACTCTACACATGAACTGCATGCTAACTGATACCACATGCACCATGCTTCTGTCTGTCTAGCAGTCATTCCTTAGCAGGTGATGCTGCTATTACCCTGATACAGTTCCGCACTGTCGCCTGATAAACAAAGTAAGAGCCTACGGAATATCAGACCAGCTGTGTGGCTGGATTGAAGAGTTTTTAGCAAACAGAACACAGCACGTTGTTATCAATGGAGAGACGTCTACAGACGTTAAAGTAACCTCTGGCGTGCCACAGGGGAGTGTTATGGGACCATTGCTTTTCACAATATATATAAATGACTTAGTAGATAGTGTCGGAAGTTCCATGCGGCTTTTCGCGGATGATGCTGTAGTATACAGAGAAGTTGCTGCATTAAAAAATTGTAGCGAAATACAGGAAGATCTGCAGCGGATAGGCACTTGGTGCAGGGAGTGGCAACTGACCCTTAACATAGACAAATGTAATGTATTGCGAATACATAGAAAGAAGGATCCTTTATTGTATGATTATATTATAGCGGAACAAACACTGGTAGCAGTTACTTCTGTAAAATATCTGGGAGTATGCGTACGGAACGATTTGAAGTGGAATGATCATATAAAATTAATTGTTGGTAAGGCGGGTACCAGGTTGAGATTCATTGGGAGAGTGCTTAGAAAATGTAGTCCATCAACAAAGGAGGTGGCTTACAAAACACTCGTTCGACCTATACTTGAGTATTGCTCATCAGTGTGGGATCCGTACCAGGTCGGGTTGACGGAGGAGATAGAGAAGATCCAAAGAAGAGCGGCGCGTTTCGTCACTGGGTTATTTGGTAACCGTGATAGCGTTACGGAGATGTTTAGCAAACTCAAGTGGCAGACTCTGCAAGAGAGGCGCTCTGCATCGCGGTGTAGCTTGCTCGCCAGGTTTCGAGAGGGTGCGTTTCTGGATGAGGTATCGAATATATTGCTTCCCCCTACTTATACTTCCCGAGGAGATCACGAATGTAAAATTAGAGAGATTAGAGCGCGCACGGAGGCTTTCCGGCAGTCGTTCTTCCCGCGAACCATACGCGACTGGAACAGGAAAGGGAGGTAATGACAGTGGCACGTAAAGTGCCCTCCGCCACACACCGTTGGGTGGCTTGCGGAGTATCAATGTAGATGTAGATGTAGATGGGCTTATATCAACAGTAGGTAATTGTTCATAATGTTGTGTCTGATAAGATTAGTTTTCAATGAGAATTTTATTTTGAATCTGGAAGTTAATTTTCATGAAGTATTTATTAGATTTTTAGTAGTTTTGGGTTTTTAGGATTTTTTTGAAATTTGCAATTAAATCTTCATACAACCTTTCACATCATCTGAGCTTATCTTGTATGCATTATGGTACGGACAACTCAATAACTCACTCCCTTTAGCCCAATGTGGGGTTGCAACTGGCCATTTGAAATATATTCCTATTCTGCAAAATATCTGTGCAGTTCTTGCATCAAAGACCTTCTCTTTAGCTGTATTTTCAAAACAAAGAAAGTATCATCTGTGCCAACGTATATGGGCATTGACAATATTAAATGAATCCCCTGTGATTATCTAACCCATATAGGATGAACCTTCTCCACGTGTGTTGTTGTACTCAACATTAACAGCTGTACCTGATCCCTAACAGGGGTGTCAACTTACTAACACCCTCTGGGGTAAAATATCTCTCATATCAAGGTACTCCCACACAAAAGCAGACACGAGTAAACAAATTTTGTCTCAGAAGTGCATGAATTTGTACTGTTGAGAGATAAATAAATGGAATGTGTGTGGTATCATAACTTTTTAATAGAAACAAAATTATATTTATGTAATAAGTACTTCATTACATTCTGGTGCCTGATGTACTAAAAAGAAAGCACTAAAAAATACTTTCTGACAGTTATAGAGCAGTGTCAAAAAAGACCTAAGCTGTAGAAGCAGAACCATTAAAACATTTAAAACTTCTTATTTATAAATAATTTCACACCATTTTCAATATTTTAAAAATTATTATAGCAGAAGAGCAAATTATCTGTGATAAGTTATATTTGTGTGTTTTGGCTCAGTGGCTCCTAGTTCAAAGAATCTGTTTCATTTCAAGAAGTTTCTTAGTCTCAAGGAAATTCTTTGTTTTCTAAGAGATACTCAGTTACAGGAAGATCATTGTATTTAGCATAATTTAACAGTGATCAGCCAGAACACTCTGACTAGCTATGTAATAGCTTGTATGTCTGCCACTGGCACGGATAACAGTGGTGACTCATCATAGCATGGAAGCAATGAGGTCTTGGCACCACATCTGCAAACACAAGTCACCTAATTCCCATTAATTAAGGGCAGGGGTATGATAAGGTCTGACGCCACGTTCAGTCTGTTCCCAGATGTATTCGGTTGGGTTTCTAGTGAGTTGTGGGGCCAGCACATCAACTGGAGCTTGGCACTGTCTTCCCCGAACCAGTTCATTACACACTTGGTGCCAGCTTGACTCCATCCCACAGTGCAGTTGTCAAGAAGCTATTTCTCTGAAAAAAGACAAATTCACACACTACCATGGGCATGATGAAGAGGTTTTGGGATTCAGAAGACCATGCAATGCTCTGCCACTGAGCCAACATGCAGTGCCAATGGTTGCAGGCCCATTTCAGTCATAGTCGCCGATGTCATGGTGTTAACATTGGCACATGCATGGATTGTCAGCTATGGAGGCTCACTGTTAGGCGTCTTTGGTGCACTTTGTTTTCAGACACACTTTTACTCTGCCCATAATTAAAGTCTCGTGTTAGTTGGTAATGGTAATGTGTGTGAAACCTTATGGGACTTACCTGCTAACGTCATCATTCCCTAAGCTTACACACTACTTAACCTAAATTATCCCAAGGACAAATACAAACACCCATGCCCAAGGGAGGATGTGAACCTCTGCCGTGACCAGCCGCACAGTCCATGACTGCAGCATCTTAGACTGCTCGGCTCTCTTGTGTTAGATCCTCCACAGTTTGCTTTCTTACCTTTTTTGCCTGTGTACCGAGCCTACAATGTCAGACATTTGTAATGCGGTGTTACCGCCAACCCCATGACGTCTGTATGTGGATTTGGCTTGGTTTAGCCATGTTTTGAAGATGATCCTCGAAAACCCAACAAGACATGCGGTTTTCAAAATGCTCATACCAAGACTCCAGGCCATGACAATCAGCCTTTGGTCAAACTCTGATAGATCATTCTACATATGGACAGCACACTCACTCATAACACATGCACTGTGCATGTGTCTGACTAGCAGTAATTCCTCAGCAGGTGATGCTGCTATTGCCTGTATCGGTTTATACCAACGGTGTGTCAGTGGTCATAATGTTGTTGCTGATCAGTTTGGTTTTCATGGAGAATTTTAGTTTTGAATAAAGAGATTACTGTTCATGAAGTTTCTATTAGTTTTTAAGAACTGTTTGGTTTTAAATTTTTCTTTTTTTTAGATTTGCCATTAAATCTTCCTACAACCTTTCACATCTTCAGTGCTTATTCCCTTATGCATCATTGTACAAAGAATCCAAGAACCCACTCTCATTGGTCAGTGTGGGGCTGTAAGGGGACATTTGAAATATAACCCTATTCAACCAAAACCCTTGTTCTGTTCTTACATTATAGACCTCCTCTTTACCAACATTATGAAAATAAACAGAGAACATCACCCGTGCTAATGTATATGTACATCCACGATAATCGTTTTGTCTTCTGTAATTATCTAACCCATATAGACTGAACATTCCCCATGTGCATTTTTGTACCTATCATTAACACTTGCACCTTATCCCTAGCAGGGTTGTCAGTTTCCTAATGCCCTCTGGGGTTAAGTAGCTCCCATATCACAGCACTCTCATACAAAAGTGATTCTACATCTAAAGTTAACCTTGTATCCACTTCTTCCCTTGGATGCATAATTACAGAAATCTTTGATCAAATTGGGATTGATTATCCATCTGAACGTATCACTATCCCTCTGAAATTCTCATACCAATGACCTAATGTGTAACAACTGCCCAGAATGTATTTGAGATTTTATTTACGTTAACTGCAATGCCTGCCAGTAGTCCACAGATAACAAAATCAGAAGCTCCTATGTAATCCTTCACTCCTGGTCATTTAGGGATGCAACTCACTCACTCCACACGAAGAACTGCTCATGAACAGCCAGCTTCTTGAGTGAAGCTGAGTTACAACTTTACATCCTTATGCTTTGATACCTTTTGATTCCTGACGATACTTACTTTGATCCTCTTTTGTGAATATAATGAATGAACAAGTACTTCTGTCCCACAAGTTTCACCAACCTTCTGTCACTTGGATAACATAAGACAGGATGAACTGAATAGGTGACAACAGCACATAAAGTCAAGAAAACTTTTGACAAATTATGCTGTATCACTACTAGCCATTTCTGTATAACTACAGAATCTTAGAGAATGCTTTCATTGGAAGTGAATAGTGTGTGCACAAAAATGGTTCAAATGGCTCTGAGCACTATGGGACTTAACTTCTCAGGTCATCAATCCCCTAGAACTTAGAACTACTTAAACCTAACTAACCTAAGGACATCACACACATCCATGCCCGAGGCAGGATTCGAACCTGCGACCGTAGCGGTCGCGCGGTTCCAGAGAGTAGCACCTAGAACCGCTTGGCCACTCCGGCCGGCTGTGTGCACAGATTCTAATACTGTGATGTAGAAAACTTTGGACTATTACTTTACATTAAGCCCAACTAACCTAGATGCCCATCGGTATATGTCAGTGCACAATTAAACTGAAGATAATTAGACATTTTCAAAATTTAACACAGAAAAACACAGGTGATTCATACAATAATAAGACTTTTTTAAATTGAAACCTAAATCAAAAACTGACCTATTTTGAGGATACGTAAGAACATAAATAATGTACAACATAACTATAATTTAACAGAAAAACTGTGAGTTATGGTCACTGCCCACTGCACTTATTGATGAATTTAATCTATATACACTCCTGGAAATGGAAAAAAGAACACATTGACACCGGTGTGTCAGACCCACCATACTTGCTCCGGACACTGCGAGAGGGCTGTACAAGCAATGATCACATGCACGGCAAAGCGGACACACCAGGAACAGCGGTGTTGGCCGTCGAATGGCGCTAGCTGCGCAGCATTTGTGCACCGCCGCCGTCAGTGTCAGCCAGTTTGCCGTGGCATACGGAGCTCCATCGCAGTCTTTAACACTGGTAGCATGCCGCGACAGCGTGGACGTGAACCGTATGTGCAGTTGACGGACTTTGAGCGAGGGCGTATAGTGGGCATGCGGGAGGCCGGGTGGACGTACCGCCCAATTGCTCAACACGTGGGGCGTAAGGTCTCCACAGTACATCGATGTTGTCGCCAGTGGTCGGCGGAAGGTGCACGTGCCCGTCGACCTGGGACCGGACCGCAGCGACGCACGGATGCACGCCAAGACCGTAGGATCCTACGCAGTGCCGTAGGGGACCGCACCGCCACTTCCCAGCAAATTAGGGACACTGTTGCTCCTGGGGTATCGGCGAGGACCATTCGCAACCGTCTCCATGAAGCTGGGCTACGGTCCCGCACACCGTTAGGCCGTCTTCCGCTCACGCCCCAACATCGTGCAGCCCGCCTCCAGTGGTGTCGCGACAGGCGTGAATGGAGGGACGAATGGAGACGTGTCGTCTTCAGCGATGAGAGTCGCTTCTGCCTTGGTGCCAATGATGGTCATATGCGTGTTTGGCGCCGTGCAGGTGAGCGCCACAATCAGGACTGCATACGACCGAGGCACACAGGGCCAACACCCGGCATCATGGTGTGGGGAGCGATCTCTTAAACTGGCCGTACCCCACTGGTGATCGTCGAGGGGACACTGAATAGTGCACGGTACATCCAAACCGTCATCGAACCCATCGTTCTATCATTCCTAGACCGGCAAGGGAACTTGCTGTTCCAACAGGACAATGCACGTCCGCATGTATCCCGTGCCACCCAACGTGCTCTAGAAGGTGTACGTCAACTACCCTGGCCAGCAAGATCTCCGGATCTGTCCCCCATTGAGCATGTTTGGGACTGGATGAAGCGTCGTCTCACGCGGTCTGCACGTCCAGCACGAACGCTGGTCCAACTGAGGCGCCAGGTGGAAATGGCATGGCAAGCCGTTCCACAGGACTACATCCAGCATCTCTACGATCGTCTCCATGGGAGAATAGCAGCCTGCATTGCTGCGAAAGGTGGATATACATTGTACTAGTGCCGACATTGTGCATGCTCTGTTGCCTGTGTCTATGTGCCTGTGGTTCTGTCAGTGTGATCATGTGATGTATCTGACCCGAGGAATGTGTCAATAAAGTTTCCCCTTCCTGGGACAATGAATTCACGGTGTTCTTATTTCAATTTCCAGGAGTGTATTCATCATTATCGCTGCCATATTCTGCAAGATTCTTGATTTCTTTTGTTTTTGAGGATGATGCACATGTTCTTTGGTTTGTTGAAGGTAACCATCGATAAAATGAGTGGTAGTGTGGAGGAGTATATTGCAAATGTTCCAACATATGTTTTTTTTCAGCTCTTTAACAGGTCAAAGATCTGGATGCTGGGGATCTTGAACAATATTGAACCAGTTTACTTTACTCTATTCAGTATTGGTTTTCCTATTGGAAATTGAAGCATCCTAGGTTTTGGTTGAAAGAAACTCTTCTCGCTTCATCTGTGTTGCCAGAAATTGATTTCTGTGTTTGGCAATTGTTAGCAAATCAGTCCAACCTCTTGGACCAAAAATTAATTCTTTCTTTTCTGCTTTGGATTCGAAAATGCCAAAACTGTGTCCCGAAATTTGTGGTAAAGGTAATCAGCTGACATCCTTGGATCTTGCAAAAGCTTTTGCAATGATAAGCTTAGTCTGATATTCCTGTTTTGACCTGTGCAAGAATCTGGTTGGGTGGTTGGTTTAAAAGAGGAGGGAAGGGACCAAACTACAAGATCATCAGTCCCTTGTTCCTAATAAAAAAATACCATAAGTGTGAGAATAAAACAGACAAGACATATAAAATGAAACGGAAACAAAGGGAAAACCACAAGAATGGAGGAAAGGGAACGAATGGTAAAAGGAACAAAAGAGGGGAAGAAAACAACAGAGAATTAAACAAGAAAGCAGATTACAGTGGCTGGCTGACCACGAGAATAAATAGGAAAAGCCATCCACTCTGCAACACTTGAAAACCTCCACCCTAAAACCACTAAGGTGGATGACACAGAGGTACAAAGAACATGTGCTAAAACTTAAATCAAATGATGAAACCAATCCTCACGAATAAAACCTAAAACTAAATCAGCCAATGAGGCATTGTCAGATAAAATGAGCGGCAGTGAGTCCGGTAGCCCAAGATTTCGTCACTGGGCAGTCAAATTGGGACAGTGCACCAGAATATGGGCCACTGTCAACTGGGCACCACACTGACACTGAAACGGGTCTTCATGGTGCAAGAGGTAACCATGGGTCACCCAAGTGTGGCCAATGTGGAGCCGGCAGAGGACAACTGATTCCCTGTGAGAAGCCCGCATGGAAGACTTCCACATACTTGTAGTCTTCTTAATGACACGCAGTTTGTTGTACATACTGTTATGCCATTCCATCTGCCAAAGCCGAAAGTGGCATAAGTCAGAACGCAGGTCAGGTTCAGAGATTCCCATCTCCAGAAAGTGGTTTCCACGTAGCCTGTTTGGCCAGGATGTCGGCAAGTTCATTGCCTGGGATGCCGACGTGTGCTGAAGTCCACACAAACACCACTGAACGACAGGGCCAGTCCAGAGCATAGATGGACTCCTGGATGGGCGCCACCAAAGGATGGCGAGGGTAGCACTGGTTGATAGCTTGTAGGCTGCTCAAGGAGTCAGTACACAGAAGAAACGATTCCTCGGGGCATGAACGGAGATACTAAAGTGCACAGGATATGGCCACCAGCTCTGTTGTGAATACACTGCAGCCATCGGGCAAGGAATGCTGTTCAATATGGCCCCTGTGGACAAAGGCGAAGCCTACATTACCATCAGCCATCGAGCCGTCGGTGTAAACTACTTCAGAGCCCCACAACACTTCAAGAATCGAGAGGAAGTGACAGCAGGGAGCCGCAGGGTTAACGGAGTCCTTAGGGCCATGCAAAATGTCCAGGAGAAGCTTCAGCCTACAGCTACACCACGGAGGTGTACATGAATGGACCTTGAAGATAGGTGGTGAAGGGAAGGACTCCAGTTCAGACAGAAGCAATCGCACGTGAACCCAGTCGCTAGACCTGACCTGGGCCGCCTATGCTGGAGGTGAACTGCCCTGGTTGGGAAAAGAAGACGAAAATTAGGATGTTTAGGAGAGCTACGAATTTGTGCAACGTAACTGGCGACGAGCCGTTGTGCACGTCTGATCCTCAATGGAGGCACTCTGGCCTCCACCAGTACACTTGTCACTGGACTCATCCTAAAAGCTCCTGTCGCTCTTCTAACTCCGCAATGGTGCAATGGGTCGAGCAAATGCAATGCTGAAACTGCCACCGAACCATAAATCACACTTCCTCAGTCAAGGCGGGATTGAACAAGGGCTCTGCAGAACTGCAGCAGCATGGAGCGATCTGCACCCCAGTTGGTGTTGCTCAGGCAGCGGAGGGCATTGAGGTGCAGCCAACACTTCCGTTTAGGCTGACGAAGATGAGGAAGCCAAGGCAAATTAGTGTCGAAAACCAGATCTAAGAATCGATATGTCTCCACTACAGTGAGTGGATCGTCATTAAGGTAAAGTGTTGGTTCCGGATGAACAGTATGACGCCGACAGAAATCCATGACACACGTCTTCATGGCAGAAAACTGGAAGCCATAGGCTAGAGCCCATGATTGCGCCTTGTGGATGGCTCCCTGTAGGCGACACTCAGCAACACCAGTACTGGAGCAGCAGTACGAAATGCAGAAGTCGTCTGCATATAGAGAAGGTAAGACAGAGGGCCTGACAGCTGCTGCTAAACCATTAATGGCCACTAGAAATAGAGAGACAATCAATACAGAGCCCTGCAGGACTCCATTCTCCTCGATATGGGTGGAACTATGGGAGGCACCAACTTGGACACGGAAAGTTCGGAGCAAGATGAAGTTTTGTATAAAAATTGAGAGTGGGCCCCAGAGACCCCACTCATACAATGTGGCAAGGATATGATGTCGCCAGGTCGTGTCGTATGCTTTATGTAAGTCAAAGAAGACGGCAACCAGGTGTTGGTGTCTGGAAAAGGCTGTGCGGATGGCAGGCTCCAGGGACACAAGATTATCAGTGGTAGAGCGACCCTGGCAGTAGCCACTCTAATATAGAGCCAGTAGGCCATGTGACTCCAGGATCAAACCCAACCGCTGACACACCATACGTTCTACCAGCTTACAAGGAGCGTTGGTGAGGCTGAAGACCGATAGCTATCCACATCAAGCGGGCTTTTACTGGGTTTGAGCACCGGAATGATGGTGCTCTCCTCCCATTGCGATGGAAAGGTGCCATCGCACCAGATCCGGTTGAAGATGACAAGGATATGTTGCTTGTAGTCAGATGAGAGATGTTTAACCATCTAGCTGTGGATCTGATCAGGCCTAGGAGCTGTGTCTGGGCAATGTGCAAGGGCACTGAGGAGCTCCCACTCTGTAATTGGGCCGTTATAGGATTCACTGTGGCATGTGGTGAATGAGAGGACTTTCCCTTCCAGCTGCCATATGAGAGAGCGAAAGGCTGGGGGATAATTCTCCGATGCAGAGGCTTGAGCAAAGTGCTCAGCAAAGTGCTCAGCAATCGTGTTTGTGTCGGTAGATAACACGCCATTTATGGTAACACTGGGAACACCTGTTGGGGTCTGGTACCCGAAAACACGTTTGACCTTTGCCCAGACTCGGGAAGGTGACGTATGGCACCCAATGGTCGAGACATATCTCTCCCAACACTCCTGCTTCCGTTATTTGATAAAGCTGGTGAACGTGGGCACAGAGCCGTTTAAAGGCTATGAGGTGCTCCGGGGAAGGGTGCCACTTATGCCGCTGTAGAACTCGCTGACGCTGCTTAATTGCTTCAGCGACTTTCAGCTACCACCAAGGGACTGCCTTACACCAGGGGCACCCTAAAGAGCAAGGGATCGCGTTTTCTGCCGCAGAAACAATTGTTGTAGTCACCTGCTCAACCATCACGTCGATGTTACCATGTGGGGCAGATTCAATGGTGACAGCAGAGGTGAAAGTTTCCCAGTCCACCTTGTTTAAAGCCCATCTGGGCACGCGTCCATGGGCCTGATGCTGGGGCAGTGACAGGAAGAAGGGGAAGTGGTCACTACCACACAGGTCATCATGTGCTCTCCAGTGAATAGATGGGAGAAGTCCTGGGCTGCATATTGATGAATCAATGGCCGAGTAACTACCATGAGCCACACTGAAATGTGTGGTTGCCCCAGTATTTAAGAGGCAGAGGTCGAATTGCGACAGTAAAGTTTCGGCATCTCTGCCTTGGCCAGTAAGCATGGTGCCACCTCACAAGGGGTTATGGGTGTTAAAATCTCCCAAAAGTAGGAAAGGTAGAGATAGTTGATCAATCAGTGCAGCTAATACATTCAGGGGTACTGCACCATCTGGATGAAGGTAGACATTGTAGACAGTTATTTCCTGCATCGTCCTTATTATGACAGCCACAGCTTCAAGAGGGGTTTGAAGGGGCACAGCGTCACACACGCATAAACGCAAACGCCACCTGACACTCGACTATAGTCACTACGGTCCCTGTAATATCCCTCACAGCCGCGGACGGCAGGAGTCCGCATTGCCGGGAACGAGGTTTCCTGGAGAGCAATGCAGATAGCAGGTGTAAAGCTTAACATGTGCTATATTTCAGCCAGGCAGTCGAAAAAACTGCCGCAATTCCACTGGAGAATTACGTCATCGTGAGACTGGGAAGTTATCGAGCATTCAATGAGGCAGTTTACGCCTTAGAGTCAGCTGCTGCCACCGACTTATTGCCTGAGCAGTCTATATCCATTGTATCTGAGGATCTGGAGTGATCTAGGTCCTCAGTGGGTGCCAGAATCTCCACCCCATCCTCAGACTCAGAGCTTGCAGATAGCAGTGGTGTGGGTGCCACCGCAATTTCCTTGGTCTTAGTGGTCTTCTTTTTGGATTTCTCTGCCGCTGCTCCTTGGGTTTCTCTTGCTGGGAGAACTTCACTGGCTCAGTCTTCAGGACAGAGGATGAGCGTGAAGTCCTACGACCACCTCCTTTTGAGCTCTTCAGCTACTGGCGTGTGTCGTCTTTCCCACTAGCGGAAACCTGGGAACGTAGTGACCCAAGGGACCCATTCCTAGCGAGAGAAGCCGAAGAAGACTCACGCTTCTCCAGCTTATAAGTGGGGACGGGCGTCCCCAAAGGTTGGGTGGGGGGGGGGGGGTGGCTCGTAAAGCAGGGAGGGAAATGCCCCCACCCCCCAATCAAGGGGGCACATGTTATCTTCCAGCTCTGAGAGCTGACTGGGGTTGGTGGGGCTGACGGTGCCAGAACTGTTGTAGTGGCGGCATAAGAGGATGTCATATGCACAGGATGCAGGCATTCAAATTTCCTCTTAGCCTCAGTGTAGGTCAGTCAGTCTAGGGTCTTGTACTCCATGATTTTCCGTTCTTTCTGGAGTATCCTGCAGTCTGGCGAGTAAGATGAATGGTGCTCTCCGCAGTTGACACAGATGGGAGATGGAGCACATGGAGTATTGGGATGTGATGGCTTTCCGCAATCTCGACATGTGACTGTGGAAGTACAGCGGAAGACATATGGCCGAACTTCCAGCACTTAAAGCACCACATTGGGGGAGGGATATAGGGCTTTACATCACAGTGGTAGACCATCACCTTGACCTTCTTGGGCAATGTATCACCCTCAAAGGCCAAGATCAAGGTACCAGTGGCAACCTGATTATTCCTTGGTCCCCAGCGGACATGCTGGACCTAATGTACACCTCGCCGCTGTAAATTGGCGTGCAGCCCATTGTCAGACTGCAAAAGCAGGTCCCTGTGAAATATGATACCCTGGAGCATATTTAAGCTCTTATGGGGTGTGATGTTTACAGAAACATCCCCCAGCTTGTCACAAGCGAGTAAAATGCTTCAAATGGCTCTGAGCACTATGGGATTTAACATCTATGGTCATCAGTCCCCTCAAACGAGTAACGTTCATGACTGGGCAGAGGATGCCGTTTTGATCGAGACTGACCCAGATCTCATTTTGGACAAGTCTTCCACCTCCCAAAACTTATCCTCTAAATGCTCAACAAAAAACTGAGGCTTCATCGTTACCGGGGCGAATAAGATCCGCTGCCATCCTTAGCCTGACGTTCCTCCCCTGGTGTGGCCAGGTAGGGGTACGATTTGGGGTTATACTTCTGTGCATTGGCTTGAACTCGTGAATGCTTAGAGACTGCTGGTGATTCACCACCAGCAAGAGATGATGGACTATGCTTCATCACGTGTCATCTGCCCTGATGCCACCCACTCCGGCCGGGGACCCTCCCCTCAGGCACCGCCCAGCCGCAGCAAAGGCCACCTGGCACAGGATGGTCATTGCCGGGGGTCCTAATCCCCCAGGGGGATGGGCATCTACCCCTTGGCATACGTGGGTAGTTAATGGCACAGGCATCAGTAGAGCGACACCTGTGTGGTCAGGGGGCTACAACCAACATGGTGGCCCCACCACAATGGACTGGCTACTGTGCTGAATATCAGTTGCAAAGAAATCCATGGTCATCATTGACACAGAAAGCGGCACTGCATAGTGCATGATGGAAAACACATCCATGAAGGTGTCGTCGTCCAAGAGATGGAGAATGAGCAGGACTCAAATACGATGATGAGAAAGTGGGCTAAAGATCTCAATGCACGATGGACATGATGCACCATGTAAGGCACCCTTCCTCAATTGGCTCACTCTTCGGGAAAATTTTGAGGAATGAAGGTCAAACCCTACAGGCGACCATCACGTAAAGGCCGAAACATGCAGAACTCCTTTTAGTCACCTCTTACGACAGGCAGGAATATGTCGGGCCTGTTCTTACCTCCGGACCTGCAGGGGAATGCAAGAATCAGAACACATGATAATTTGGCGATGAGATGAGGCATGTTGTTTAAGATGTTTAACAAGACATGCTCCAATTTCCTGTGATCCTTGCGACCCTTATGTCTCATTCCACATGTACATGTAACCTATAGAGTCATTAAAACTGTGCACTCCTAGGTTATATACGTACATATTTAGTTTGTAATAGGCAAAAGATGTGGAAAGTTTTGGGAAAGGTAAAGCTCTTTCCAGATCATGAGTAAAAACGTAAACATCTTCTCCTGCAAGCAACTTGTCTGAATTCAAAAATGTCTTGCTTGTTGTGCCCGCCGAAGATAAAGTTCTTTTGTAATCTTTGCCTCATCCTTTTTTGCATCATCATTCTCAAAAGTAAGAATGTTCTGCAGGAAATCGCATAGCTGGTGTGTATCTTTGGACGGGGTTAATGTAATCTGAAATTAGTAGAAAACACGTGGCAATACAGCTTTTCCTTGACAAATTTGGTAGCATCCTCTGCATCTTTCTGATATTCAGATCAGACTGCAAATATCTCCAATTTTGCGCATCAGATAGGGTATAATGAATTTTATAAGAGGGAAACGACTCGATGTGTTCTTTCACTTTTGTTACATCGATTTTATTTGCTGGCAGCCTATGGCCGCTTTCATCAATACATGCGAATGGTTTTGTACTACCCAGTATTTCATAAAGACGATCATCACTAACTTGAAATGCGTCCATAAAAAACATTTTTCACACACGAACTGACAACACTGTTATCAAATAGTGTCATAGTTTTCGATTTTGGTGCTGACGATGAGTTTCTTGGACGACATTGCCTCACTTTAGTGTTGTGGATCAG
Source organism: Schistocerca serialis cubense (assembly GCF_023864345.2). Classification (NCBI taxonomy): domain Eukaryota; kingdom Metazoa; phylum Arthropoda; class Insecta; order Orthoptera; family Acrididae; genus Schistocerca; species Schistocerca serialis. The sequence continues at coordinate 397,882,780 of NC_064640.1, read as the reverse complement.
TCCGCAAAGACAGACGTTCTGCTTTTCATTATCGCCCAATTTATTAAAAGGATTCGAACAATGATCGCCGTTCTTCAGGATTTACTAAAGCAAAACACTTTCGTGAACATTTACAGTTCACATTTTTAAAGGATTTTGCAGGTATATTTTTCCACTTCTGTTCACATAAGCTTTCCCAGAACATTTTTGTCAGAACTGACAACCCTTTTCCATAAATATTGCTTCCTCTTCCTTTCTATATCATCATATTTTCGTTTTCATTGCTTTTACCATGGTTGTCTAACTGGCGATCATCTTCTTCATAAATAAAATATTCAGAAGTCATTCAGTGTAACTCACTAAACAGTTCACAATTCAAAAAAATTATTCCAAAACGCGTGTTTAGCAATGCTTGTAATGCAACATTCCGGTTGGAAGGTTACAGTATCAATAACGAGATAAACAATACACTAGTTTTGGGAAAGAACCCTTCTCTGAGTAGTCACATGAAAGTACGACACATTTTAGAGGTTAGAATGTACAGGTACATACATGAATCGGACGAATTATTATCATTGTCTGGTACATACTCAGAACCGCTGTCTGAAAACGGCGTATTTTCAACGAGTGGAGAGGATATCCTGACCTAAAAATCACGTATTGTGTAACAGTAGCAGATTACTCTGTCTTGTCTAACAGTATGCTAAGACAAACAAACCGGTGTTGCAAACTGACTTATACTAAATGACTTCGGAATAGACTTGGCCACTGTTTCTATGTTTCGACGCCGAGCGAGGTGGCGCAGTGGTTAGCACACTGGACTCGCATTCGGGAGGACGACGGTTCAATCCCGCGTCCGGCCGTCCTGATCTAGGTTTTCCGTGATTTCCCTAAATCGTTTCAGGCGAATGCCGATTTCCTTCCCAATCCTTCCCTAACCCGAGCTTGCGCTCCGTCTCTAATGACCTCGTTGTCGTGGGGACGTTACACGCTAACCACCACCACCACATATGTTTCGATACAGTGTATCGATACGTGGAACTGTTTCAGTGTTTCGGAACGGTTGTGGTTCACTGTTTCGAAACAGTGGTGTTTCATTCCGCCCCTGTCTCGGACCAGATTCGATCTCGAGCCAGACACAGAAACTGTATCGTTGTTTCAAAATAAGGCTGTTTCAGTCCACCTGTGCCTGGATGGACTAATTGTATCGAAACAGTGATGTTTCATTCCACTCTGTGTCGGACGAGATTTGGGCTCGGCACAGGTACTGAAACACAACATACCACTTCATGAAACTCTTTCAAGAGTGTCGAAATCTTTTTGACAAGCAATAGCATGAAGCTTAAGATATCCGAAAATAAAGCTTCGTTTCTAGCTGACTGTCCTGTTTCGAAATGGCGTAACATCTGCTTTATAAACACTAACCAAACAATAAAACAACGCAAACTATTCACATTCAAAATAATAAATATGTGAAAATCATTCAGTTAAATTACACTTTTTTTGTAACATACGCTTCTCTGTTCATGTACAGTAATCATATTAAGAATCGCAAGTAAGCCTACAACATTTTGAATAAAAAAAGGCGTAGAGTGACAGTTATTAGACATATACATAAATTTGATGTAGGTATAATTGCAAGCAATCTGTTTGACAAATCACTGATAGTGTACTGGTGTACGGGAAGGGCTAGGAAGCAAGGTGAATTTATAGTAACGGTTCGAAACACCTTGAAAGACAAAAAAAAATTTCTGTTATATTTTGTTATTTATTCGAATTATTTGGCGTTATTTGTGAGTCTATAGTCACTGTGCCTATTATCCACAATGATTCCCCTTGTGTAGATGGAAATTAGCAGGATGGGTATATTACCCATACTAACGGAATGTGTGTTTCTGCAGTTTGCTCCCACCTCCAGTTCCGTTCGTCGTGGTTCTTCTGTCTTCAGCTATGGCTGTCCTCAGCCAATTGAAAAGTATGAAAGTCACGGGACACGAAAGCAGCGCATTTGCTGCAGGAAATACGAAACTGCCAAGACGCCTAAGTGATAGTTTCATACTTTCTGCGACATGATTAGCGCTCTCGCACTCATTTGTGTTTATATGGACATACTTATACAGTAGACATTCAAGATGATAAATACAAATCCATGATCCGCCCCATCCTTTGTTATGCCAGCATCGCTTGGATTTCCGCCCCTCCCCGGTTCTATAAAGCCCTCCAAATCCTCGAACGCCATGCACTCCGCCTCGCCTTCCATATCCGCCTTCCGTCCCCCACGCGCATCCTCTATGACCTCATCCCCTTCCCCCACCTTCTCCTTTTCCTTGAACACGTCCGCACACTATATATTGTCCGCCGCCTTGATCCCCCTCACCCCCTGGTGTGTCCCTTCCTCTCCACTCCCAACCAGTTGCTGCGCCTTTACCGTTGTGTCCCTCCCTCTCTCTATCTCCACACCCTCCATCTCCTTTCCCAACACAATTTCCACCGTCTACCACTCCCGTATGATGAGCTTCGCCCTGACATCTACCCTTCCTACCAACTCTAACCCCCTCTTCCTGCCTCCTCCTCAGGGCTCCCTCTCCTCCCCCTCCCTCCTTTTGAGCGGATTTCCCCTCCTACTCCCCGTCCATCTCTTGTGCCTTCTTTCAGTGTCTCTGCGCTCCCTCCTGCCCTGTCTTCCCTTTTCCTCTCCCCCTCCACATGTGTCTCCTGCCTCTTCGTGAACCCACGGTTGCCCCTCCTTTCTTCATCCCGCCGCTTCCCTAGCTGCCCCATGCTCTCCCCTCCTTTTCCATCCTCTCTGACCTTTCCCTCGGCAGGTCCCGCCTGGTAGTTTTATTCTTCGTCGTGTGTGCTCCCAGTGGGTTTTAAGTGTGTTGTTTCGGAGTGTTTTTAATACTGTGGCCAACTTTGAACCTGTGCATGCACATCCAGTGTCTTCTCTGTGTTTTAAGAATCGCCAACTGTGTTTTTTTTTTTTTTAACTTTCTGGTGACTTTTTTAACTGTCCCCAATGAACGTCTACATGTCAGTGTATTTTTACCTCCATTTTCTCCCCTTACTCTGTTTTACGTTCCCCTTTTTTACCTCCTTATGTATGTATTATTTTATTCTTGTTTTAGTTGTCATGTCACTCGGCTGAAGAGCGGCGGATTGTGCTGCTGACAGCCCTCCCCTGCCCATATGGGGCAGGGGCATGAAATCACAATAAAGAAAAAAAAAAAAAAAGAAAAGATGATAAAATGTGTAGGTTTATTAGAATACAAAACACAATCTGTTTCACTGTTTCGAAACAACGTATCGGAACATTATATTGTACTGTTTCATTTGTTTCGAAACAGTTACGTGTTTCAGTTTGCCCATCTCTACTTCGGAACATTTCGGCTCCTTTAGTCCGGGGTCAGTAAACGTGCTGCCATCTAGCGTAAGAAATGTCAAATTGTGACTTACTCGTCTCGGCAATTGAAAGACTGAGTACCCAGGAATCTGTTGCGACATACAAGTCACTTGCAGAAAAACGATGACTTAAATTGATGGCCATCTGAGCCCTCCATATAAAGCACCACCTGCTGTATGTAACCAATCTCCTACGGTATCAGTGCAATAAGTACAAAACTGGCACGTTTTTTCCTTGATCTCAAGAAACCACAGAAGTATGTACAGCATTCCCACATCCTTTTCATAGTGCAAACTTATACATGTACAATCAGGCTTACCCATTTCATATATACTTTCTACCCAGTTGTTTTTAATTCTACGTATATACTCTGCCAACAATGTGAAGCATATGGCAGAGGATATTTGCAATTGTACCACCTATTATGGGTTCTTCACACTTTGTTTGCATATTAAGTGTGGGAAGAATGATAGTTTTAATGCCCCTGTGCATAGTGTAATTAGTCTAAGCTTGTGTCTGTCCTGTGTTCAGGAGCTTCACACAAGGTGTAAAGTATATCTATATATTCTTCTCCTAATAAAGTTTGTTGGAACATTGTAAGTAAGGTATTTCATTTCCCTCTCAAATTGTTGCATATAAATATGTGTTTATGATTTGGCTGATTTCAGCTGTGACTCATTGTTATTGTAGTCATGGGATTCTACTTTTCTACGTTGACCAACCAATATGATCATCAACAATACAAACACTCATACATTCCTTCCACATATTCCTTCCTTTGCCTTCTGTTCACTTCTAAATATGTTCTTATGCAATGCGTACACTAACCAATAAAAATGTTCTGCTAGCTCCTCATACTTGCCTCTGACCTCTACCAAACTGAACTATGTGTACAACCTACATCTTTCAGTGATCAGATGATGAATGTTAAAAGCACAAACACACAAATCTGCTGTATCTCACTGCAATGTGATACTCCAAGTCACTGGGTTGTGGGTGTTTTGCATAGGGCACTGCTCTCAGTGCAAATCTATGGAATGTAGTGCTGCCAATAGTATGTGATGGTAAGCCTGGCCATTGGAATTACTGTTACATTTGCTGAAAGATGCAGCACCCACCACTTCCACATGATTTATACTTGTGGTGAAGGATTGTACCTGCATCCATGTATCCCACTAACCAGACAACTATTTACCCTCCAGACCACCTCCAGATACACTACTTTCAGAAAATAAAATATATTTTTACAGTTGTTAATTATTTCCCAGATAATATTCCCATCCCTTCTCAATTTATGGTTCCCCTTCATTCCAGTGCTTTCTGTGGTGTCATCGTCAGACACCACACTTGCTAGGTGGTAGCCTTTAAATCGGCCGCGGTCCGTTAGTATACGCCGGACCCGCGTGTCGCCACTATCAGTGATTGCAGACCGAGCGCCGCCACACGGCAGGTCTAGAGAGACTTCCTAAGACTCGCCCCAGTTGTACAGCCGACTTTGCTAGCGATGGTTCACTGACAAATTACGCTCTCATTTGCCGAGACGACAGTTAGCATAGCCTTCAGCTACGTCATTTGCTACGACCTAGCAAGGCGCCATTACCAGTTACTATTGATGCTGTAAAACATGTACCGTCAAGAGCGATGTTCACCAATTATGGATTAAAGTGAAGTATTCCAGTAGTTACGTAAGTTCTTTGCAACTATAAATTCCTTGTCCTCTTCCAGACCTAACGCCAGCCTGCGTGGGCTTAAACGCATGCCAATTATGCTTCCTCATAGTGGCTTGGCTGTCTTGCCAAGTCACAACAGTTTGGTGACGAGCCCAATTCGCGTTCGTAACTGTACGGCCCTGATTTACTTGTGTAATAGCTTCGCCACAATCTCCAGATGTACTGTCCGAATTTTATCGCTTACAGAATCAGCAGATACAGGCCTTACTGGATGCCCTTGGACAGCTCGTCCAGGGTCAATGTGCACTGCAAAACGATGCGGCAGCTGCCGCTTCACTGCTACCGCCACCACAACACGCAGTTGCACCACCTTTTCGTCCTTTTGATGCGGCACTGGAAAGCTGGACAGAGTGGTCACGTCAATTTGGATTCCATCTCGCCGCCTACAGAATTCAAGGTAATGAGCGGCAGACTTTTCTCCTTTCTTGCGTCGGAGTGACCATGTACCGTGTTATCGTCAAATTATTTCCCCGACGCGACGTAGCAACTCTGGCCTACGACGAAATTTTGTCTTCATTAGATGCATATTTCAAAGAATCAGTCAATGCAGTTGCCAAACGGTATACCTTCTTTCGTACAAAACGTACGGCAGGTCAGGCTAATAGAGAGTGGGTTGCAACTTTGCAAGGCCTTACTAGGGATTGTGCTTTTGAGTGTGAATGTGGACTCCCTTATTCAGATACTATACTGGGCGAGCTGCACGGAACAGTAAACAGTCCTTGCGCCCGGCCGCGCCAAAGCCGCCTGGCTCTCAGCCACGTGTACCGCGCCAGCAAGGAAATGCAGTGAAATCATGCCCGCGGTGTGCTACTAGACATTCGCGTGAGAATTGCCCATCACACCAGGCTATTTGCTTTTTCTGTACTAAAAAAGGACATGTTCAAAGTGTTTGCCAGAAAAAGCTTCGATCGGAAGCTCAAAACCATTCCAGGCCCTTTGCTTCGTGCCAGAATCGGAATCAAACCAAGGATACTCAGGCTCGCGACACTTCGCCCATGGAAATTCATGTAGTTCATTCCACTCCGCCCAGTGCCACTTTCTCTAACAGTGACTGTGTTCGTCCCACAAAAGTGTGCATCGACATCGCAGGAACTCCCATCAAGTCGCAAGTGATTCTGTACCAGAGTCAGTTCATGTTGCACGAGACAGCCGCTCTTGTCGTCAGCAGGACAATAAACTTTTGGTGGACTTGGACATTAACGGCAAAGTGATCCCGTTCCAGCTCGATACCGGAGCTGCAGTTTCACTAATCAATCACGCCACGTACAAACAGCTGGGCACACCTCCGTTGGGTGCCGCAAATGTTGTTATTCCGGACAAGCGATCCCTGTGTTAGGACAGTGCAGCCCTCTGGCAACATACAAGGGGCAAACAAAACTTGTGTCGTTTTACGTCCTTCGTTCTTCTTCTGCAGTGAACTTGTTTGGTTTCGATTTATTTCAGTTGTTTACCTTGTCTATAGTAAATCAGGTCCTATCAGTGAACCAGACTGTGCCTTCAGCCAGTGTTTCTCGTCTGTGAATCCCCAACTAGTGACTGCAACTTTTCCTTTACCCTGCCCGGAAGATCTTTTTGACAAACTGTGCCCGGGTAAATATTTTTCGAAGTTGGACCTCGCAGATGCATGCTTGCAAATACCGGTGGACGAAGAATCCCAGCGTGTTTTGGTGGTTAGCACGCATCTTGATTTGTATCGATTCAAACAACTGCCATTCGGGTGTGCATCCGCCCCTGCATTGTTTCAGCAATATTTACAAACTGTTTGTGCGTCGGTCCCTACTGCAGCAAACTATCTGGACGATATTGTGATCTCCAGAAAGACGGAAGAACAACAGTTAACCAATCTCAGAACATTATTTCAGGTCTTGCGACAAAATGGTCTTCGCTTGCGGAAGGACAAATGTGTGTTTTTTGCTCGTGACATACCCTATCTGGGACATGTCCTCAATGCCCAAGGCATACATCCCAGTCCAGAGCACCTCCGTGCCATACAAGACTTGCCTTCGCCGCAGAATTTGAAGCAGCTACAGAGTGTGCTGGGAAAAATTAATTATTATCATCGCTATGTGCGCCATGCCTCTTCCATTTCAGCTCCACTTCATCGCTTACGCCGTAAGGGTGTTTCGTTCGTCTGGACAACGGAATGCAAACGCGCCTTTCGCCAGTTGAAATCAGCGTTGCTTTCCAATACTTGCCTTACGCCATTCGATCCCCGGAAGCCCCTTTTGTTGATGGTGGATGCATCGGATTTCGGGATCGGTGCTGTGCTTGCGCACAAAGATGGTTCGCACGATCGCCCTATTGCCTTTGCGTCCAAACTGCTCTCGTCTGCACAAAGAAATTATTCACAGATCGAGAAAGAAGCATTGGCTCTCGTATTTGGTGTTACAAAGTTTCATGATTTCTTGTATGGTCGTCACTTTACCATCATCACAGACCACAAACCTTTGACATCACTTTTTCATCCGACCAAGCCTGTACCTCCACGTACAGCGCAAAAATGCATTCGCTGGTCTATTTTCCTCTCGCAGTACCGCTACGATATCTTGTATCGATCCACTGCTAAGCACGGAAACGCCGATGCATTGTCCCGTTTGCCCGTTGCTGAGGATAGCGCATTCGATTCTTCCAAACGTGCTTGCATGTTCATTGATTCGGCAACCGATGACGTGGTCGACTCGTTTCCGATTGATTTTCGTTGTGTAGCTACAGCCACAGCTGCCGACCCTGTCCTTGCTACCGTTCTGCGTTTTGTTGCTACGCAATGGCTCTTGTCAAAGTCATGGATCGAGGATCCGTGGGTTCGCCGATTTTTTGCTCACAAGGAGAGACTTTTTGTACGACGTGGTGTTGTGTTGTTGCGTTCAGATAATGATCAGTCCAGGGTCGTGGTACCACGTTCGTTACAATCCTCTGTCTTACAGCTTCTCCACCAAGGACATTGGGGTATAGTGCGAACGAAACAACTTGCTCGTCAGCACTGTACTTGGTTCGGAATCGATGCTGCGATTACACAAATGTGCTCTTCTTGCATGGTGTGTGCTGAACAACAATCAGCACCACCGCAGAAATTCTTTGCATGGCCAAAAGCCACTTCCCCTTGGCAACGCTTACACATCGATTTTGCTGGTCCATTCTGGAATGCTCGATGGTTGGTTCTGGTCGATTCATTCAGTAATTTTCCTTTTGTTGTCGGGATGTCTTCCACGACGTCTTCTGCCACCATCCAAGCGTTATCCGCTATCTTTTGCATCGAAGGTCTTCCACAGACTATTGTTTCCGACAATGGCCCACAATTCATGTCCGCAGAATTTCAGTCATTCTGCAAGGCCAATGGTATTCAACATCTGACGTCCGCGCCGTTTTCGCCACAGTCAAACGGTGTCGCTGAACGTTTGGTCAGGACTTTCAATTCACAGATGTTGAAGTTGAAAGAGTCGCATTCTCGGGAGGACGCGTTATTGCTTTTTTTGCCCTCGTGACGCTCTCAGCCCCGAGATGGTCGTTCGCCGGCTGAGTTGCTTCACGGTCGCCCTCATCGAACCTTGATGTCTTGGCTACATGCGCTGCATCAGGTTCCTGTGTGACGGCTGACACCTGCTTTTGCCCCAGGTGATCTTGTCTACTACCGCAACTATCAAGGGTCACGGCGTCGGCTCAAAGGGCGCATTCTACGCTGCCTCGACCGCGGTATGTATCTGGTTTTGGGGGCCTCTGGTGAGGTGCGTCGGCATCTCAATCAGCTGCGCCTCTGTCGTCGCACGGGATCTGCCGCTCCCCGTCTGCTTTCAGCGACGGTGCCGTCCGGTCAGCGCCCTGGGGACCCATCTACTGGCTCGCCTCAGCCCCAGGTGTTACCGACGATGCCTTCCATTTTGCCCCATGGCGACGTCGCGCCGACGCTGCCTCCTGTTCTCCCGCCGCCGATGCCCGCAGTGAACGCGTCGCTGCAGCCACCGGGGGCCTCCCTGGGTCACGTGCCGCCGATCGCTTCCCGTAACCAGTTGTCCTCCGCCATGGAACTCTTGCCCGCTCCGGACCATATGTCATCTTCGGCCGTCGGGTGCCCTGGCTCAATGGAGGTTGACCCTTCGGCCCCTCCTATCTCTCTATGGGAGCATACACCGAATGCTGGCGTGCACCCTGAAGCAGGTTTTCAGGCGTTTCCTAGCTCCCCTCGGTCCGAATGGCAGGGTGGGGGTGGCACAGCCTCGCCTGTTGTTAGGATCCCCACCTCATCGCATACGCCAACATGGGGTCTTCTCCACGGCGGGCGGAAGCCTTATGCCACAACCGTCCGCTGATTTGCGGGGGAGGAACGTGGTGTCACCGCCAGACAGCACACTTGCTAGGTGGTAGCCTTTAAATCGGCCGCGGTCCGTTAGTATACATCGGACCCGCATTTCGCCACTATCAGTGATTGCAGACCAAGCGCCGCCACACGGTAGGTCTAGAGAGACTTCCTAGCTCTCGCCCCAGTTGTACAGCCGACTTTGCTAGCGATGGTTCACTGACAAATTACGCTCTCATTTGCCGAGACGATAGTTAGCATAGCCTTCAGCTACGTCATTTGCTACGACCTAGCAAGACGCCATTACCAGTTACTATTGATGCTGTAAAACATGTACCATCAAGAGCGATGTCACCAATTATGGATTAAAGTTAATTATTCCAGTAGTTACGTACGTTCTTTGCTACTATAAATTCCTTGTCCTGTTCCAGACCTCACGCCAGCCTGTGTAAGCTTAAACGAGTGCCAATTCGGCTTCCTCATAGTGGCTTGGCTGTCTTGCCAAGCCACAACACTTTCCTTTTCTTTCATCTAGAAAATCATGGCATGTGTTCCATTCATTGAACCACCAGTTTAAATAATACTAACACACACATGTTCATAACAACAAGCCCTTCACAGTGGACACATCTGAAAATCACAACTTCTTCATTCTGCCCTGCATCATTCAGATCCACCCAACAACCTGTATGTAACTCTCACCAGTTATGTATGCTTGGTGTTATATATTCCAACTGGTGCAGCACTTTATTCACCGTTGTACTATTCACTTTTTGTCGGCACACATATCTGATCAGGTTCTGTCTCTTCTCTCTGTCTTAATCAGAAATAATATCTAATTGCGTGAGTGCTCATTCAGATTTCTTAATTTCTCCCCCTTTGTCAGAAAGTTCCTTTATGTTTTACCAGGATGTCAAAAAACCTTTGCCGTGGTTCCCATTGTTTCCCAGTTGCCATATATCTTCTTGTACAGTATAAATAGTTGTGTCCCATGTGTCTAGCAGAATAGGTTAGAATTGCACACAATGGCTTCTAGTCTCCTAATATTTAATAAAAGAAGTCAAGACATTTGCATCAGTTCTTGGCTGCAGAAGTTCATGGGAATAGGCAGATATCAAGAAAGGTTTGTTATCGGAAGATGTGTTTGTGGCTAACCTGTCAAACATAAGAGTCTTGATGGCTGCTAACATTAAAAGCAGTTTTAAGATGATGTGAAATGTAGCAAGTGTTTGCAAGTGTCACAGGGTTCGGGAAGTCCTGGGGTTTGACACGTTTGAAGGAAGGACCGTGATGTCTTTGTAGCTGGTTTGGTGACCAGTTTGCAGGGAGGTGTTTATGAATGCCATGTTGATAATAGTCTTCACAAAACGAGGCAGGAAGGATAGTGCTAGCAACTATTAACTTTTTTAATACTAAGGTGTTTTGTTAAAAATTCTTCTTGCTGAAGAGTAGGACATGTGTTAGTAGTCAAACTTTTGTGCCAGACAGTCAATCAAACTGAAAACTGCTAAACAGTAGACAAATTGTGTGTCTGATGTGCGGGATTTTGTACTATTGAGGGAAAAAATGAATGATATGTGCATGGTAGCATAACTTTTTCATAGAAATAAAAATAAATTTATGCAAGGACCGGTATTTCATTACATTCTTGATCTGATGTGCTAAAAAAAGGTGCAAACATGGTCCTCTCTGAAAACGTTAATGCAGTGTCAAAGAAAGATCAAAGCAATAGAAGGAGGTTTCTGATAGCTACATATTACACTGTCTAAAATTTTTAAGTTGTGTTTCTTTATTTATAAAGAATTTGACTTCACTTGCAGGCTTTTTAATTTTTCTGGCTGAAGAACAGAACATCTGTGATAATTTGCATTTGGGTGTTTTGGCTCACTGCCTCCTCTTTGTTCCAGGAATCTGTTTCGTATCATTAAGTTTCTTAGTTCCATGATGATTTTGAGTTATTGAAAAGGTATTTAGTTACAGGGAGATTGTTGTATGTAGCATGATTAGAGTTTCTGAGTTTTAATCTTGGGTTCTTCTGATTGGGATTGTTCACAAATGTAGAGCTTTGTGTGGATTGTATTTCACTTCACTGCTGCAGCTACCACAGGGAAAAACCTCAAGAGAAGGGTTACAGTAGTCATTGAAGCCGTAAGCTCACATGTATGAATGCACTTTATGGTGAGTCCAAAGTGGGCTAAAGGTAAGGAATGAGGTAAAATTAAATCACATTACACTGTGGTCTCTCTAAAACTGGCTGAGGAAATTGGCTGGAAGTTGCAAATTTGGAGCAAGGCAAGGGTACATAACCTCAAATAAAACAATGCCCACAAATCAGTGCTGTGTTATAACCAACCTTTAGGCCTAGTGCAGCTGTACTTTGCTATTACATTTGTGTGCCACAACTCACCTTGGCCAAAAATTAGGTCAATGCCATGTCTAAAGAGTTGAAAATTCTACTGATGACAGCTAAATAAAATATATATATATTAATGGCACAATGTAAACATTCAATAAGACACAAAGCAATAGGCTGGTCATTAAAATTTCAATGCCAAATGGGATAGTAAATAACGAAATTGGAATTTGAGTGGAAGACTGACTCCAGTCGCTATCTGGTATCAAAATGCTTTGATGATGAAAGTCGTAATGTTGTGCTGGACTGAGACTTGAATCCAAATCTCGTACTTGAGTGGCCCAACAGAACAGACACCACACATATATATGAGTACAGTATATCTATAGGTGTGATTGCCTTTATAACTTCAGTGTGGAATGGCACAAATTTTCAACTTTCAGCATCGCATTATTTTGATGCCCAATTGCTCTCCTTCAAAGTACAGTTTCTACCACAAACAACAATGTGGTGACTGTGAGACATGTTCGACAGAACAGACATGAAAAACATATATATAGGAATTTTAATTATTGTGTGTATAAATGTTGTTGGCAGAACTGCTACTTATGGCAGCAAATGTGGCTGTAACGCATGTGAGCAGCGATGCACTGGTGGTTAATTTCTATGACAGAGTTCATCAACTGTAGTGTCTGGTGAGTGTACATTTGCCACTCTCTCAGCACCCCATGATCAGATGTTTTCGTGGGTGACTTTGTCCAAAGATAACGTGATGGAGACCTCAAAGATAGGACACAGCCACTTTTCATACCACATCACAAATGTGACGCCCCAATTTACTGGCCATGCAAACCAAAGGTAATTGTGTTACTTACACAATGGCAAACCATACCATCACGTCATGTGCTGCGTTTGTATGATGACGAATGCAGTTTTGCAACATTAAATCTCCTCAGAACCTCCACACATGTGCGTATCCGTCATACTGCTGTACATAGAACTGAGACTCACATGAAAAGACGACATTGTACCACTGCTTTATCCTTCTCTATGCCACTGTGTCAAAAGAAATCGAATCAATGGTAATATTCTGACAGTCCATGGTGCTCCAGTCGTCATTGCCCTGCCCTTGTGAATACTGAAAAGGAGCCATTTCCGGACTCAAAGTCCGTGACAGCTCTACTATCTTTCACGCCCAAGCGAGCAATAAGTCTGTCCTCTTGCGGGCTTGTCACATGGTGCATTTTCTTCATAGAGTACAGTATGACCTTCGTGAACACATTGATTCCATGTTCGCATGGATCCTGATCAAGGTGAGTAGCAATATTGCAGGATGATAAAACACAGTGTTGATAATCCACCATCCTGTTGCTGTCGAATCCCTACTTATGATGCTAGGAGTTTCTCCTTCTTATACGAGGCATCTGGAATGATAATCATTTGCATATCGAAGGATGTAGTGCAGTTTCTACCAGTTTGACATTTATTGTATACCACCGTCATTGTGTTGTGGTTTTAGCTGCCAGTAGTGTATATTAAAACTATTTGTATCTGCTTCTTACAGTAAGATTAGTGAGCCTGCCAGTACATCGCAATTGCTAAATCTGACCACAAACGAAAAATATTCAATTTCACCCTTTTTTCAGCATTTTGTTGGCAGGGAATCAGCAACTTCATCAAAATTGTTGAAGCTTTTATTAACGATTCTGTCAACAGTTCCAGTATTTATGTTAGGCGAGTAGTTTAGAACCTCAGAGGTTCATTTTCAATCTTGGCCCACTGGGGCTGCACTGACGGTGCCCGACATCAAAGTGGGAACAAGTGCTTTACAAATGTTTGCAGAATGAGTGCCAAAATCCACAAGTGTCTCTTACCAAGTCAAAATCAATCTTTGAAAATAAACCTGTGGGGTTCGAAACTAGCAGCCTAGTATAAATACTGCAACTGTCAGCAGAATCGTTAATAAAAGCATTAAGAAAAACAGTCAGTTGTGATTTCAGAATGGGAAAACCTGCTCTATAGTGTAGGCTATATTCTTTCCTTATGTACAGAATGTAGTGACATGACTTCCACCGACTATGTGCGACGATTCTGGAATGATAATCATTTGCATATCGAGGCGTGTAGTACAGTTTCTGCTAGTTTGGCATTTATTGTATACCACCGTCATTGTGTTTTGGTTTTAGCTGCCAGTAGTGTATATTAAAACAATTTGCATCTGCTTCTTACAGTAAGATTAGTGAACCTGCCAGTGCATCGCAATTGCTAAATATGTATGGGAACCGGAAGTATGGCCTAACCCCTCTTCAACCGTCTCTTTGTGCATATCTTCCTGCCCCACCTCCTTCTCTGGCCATTACCTCCTTCTCTCTCTTTCTCTATTTCTGTTGATCTTCTCCTCCTGTCCTTCTTTCCATCTCCTCCTCCTGCCTCTTTCTGTCCATTCCTACTTCCCCTGTCTACATCCCCCCCCCCCCTCGCCCTTCACTCGGTCCATCTCCTCTTTCCCCCTTTCTCTGGACTTGAGGGACTTGAGGCTTGATTATTGTTACTGCGAACGCAGCCTTGATTGGTAACTGAAATCGTTTAAAACGAATGAGTAAATTGGTTTGGATTCTTGGTATACACGATAAGAGAGACCTCTCCTGCTGCTGAATCTGTGAGGATAGTAGCTTCAACGAAAGTATTTCACATAGTTGTAATTTGCGAACGTGTAGAATTACAAAGTTTCCGACGATACAGATTCCATAGTAGTTTTCTAATCATTAGCTAATAGCCCATACGTACAAATTTTCTGTTTTCTATTGTAATTATAATTGACTGCGAGGAAGAAAACAAAACAGCGTATAGTTGCCCATACAATTGTTTAAAATTATGTATATGTCGAAACAGTATACAAATATAAGATAAACAATTTTTCTAGAGGTTTAATTGCTGCGCTATCGTAATTGGAACTGACTGCGAGAAAGAAACCAAAACGCACATTTTCACAGCTCTGCATATCACAGAATTTTCCTTCTCACAGTTGGTTTTTACAGAAAACTAACACTGATGTTTAAAAAGTACACAGCTATGTCTCAATATTTATTGGAGAATCATGTAAAACTTTAAAGCAAACATGTCAAGAACTTTTCGAGACTTTTCTAACACAATATTAAAAAGGTGTATCTTATGCCTATACATTTTTGAGTATATTGGTCAAAGACTTTTAGAGATTTTTGCTGGCAACATTACCCCTTATGTCTACATAATGTATGTCCATCTGAATGTATGTTGGAGTATCGCATAAAAATCTGAAGTAAATTGGTCCAGAATTTTTCCAGATTTTACAAACAACGTTTCTCCTTAATATATTATGTATACATGTTTATATACCATATATATTTTAAAAACATGTAGCCTATGTCGTTAAAATTTTTATTAGAGTGTCGTGGAAAAAAACTGAAGTACATCGATCAAGAAATTTTCGAGATTTTTGCTAACAACTCTCCCCCTTTACACAGGGTGTCCCAGGGATGTTGCAACAAACTTCAGGGGTTTATAGAGGGTTTAGTGAGCAACAAATTGATGATAGGAACCAGTGTCCGTAAACATCATTCAGCGACGCTACAGAGCATCATAGTTACAGGTGCCGGTGTCTGCCACTAGGTCAACCCTTCGGCTGCTGCACAGAAAGACCTTGTCTCCTATGAATGCGATCTGTGTTGCCTCGCTGGATGACGGAATCGAACACAGGTATACCGAAAACCATTGGAGATTTTAGAGGGTTTCAGGACAAAAGTAAACTGTAGATGAAAACACGTGTCCAAAACTGCCATCCACCGAGGCAACAGAGCGTCACATTCATGAAAAACAAGGCTTTTCTGTGACTCAGCTAGCTCTGTCTTCCCCAGTGGCGAACGTGACAATCAGTCGCGATCAATGAATAACAAAGAACATTGCGAGACGTTCCGGCTACAGTCCGTCCGCGTACAGAGTCACGTCTGATGCCGAAGGGTTGATATAGTGGCAGGCACCAGCACCTATAACTTCGATACTCTGTAGCGTGGTTGGATGATGTTTCCAGAGACGGTTTCCTATCCTCGATTTGTTCCTCAAGACACTCTCTACAACTCCTCTAAGTTTGTTGCAACATTTCTGGGACACACTGCATATAGTACACTACTGGCCATTAAAATTGCTACACCATGAAGATGACGTGCTACAGACCCGAAATTTAGCCGACAGGAAGAAGATGGTGTGATATGCAAATGATTAGCTTTTCAGAGCATTCCCACAAGGTGGGCACCGGTCGGAACACCAACAACGTGCTGACATTAGGAAAGTTTCCAACCGATTTCTCTTACACAAAAAGCAGTTGACCAGCGTTGCCTGGGGAAACGTTGTGATGCCTCGTGTAAGGAGGAGAAATGCGTACCATCACGTTTCCGACTTTGATAAACGTCAGATCGTAGCCTATCGTGATTGCGGTTTATCCTATCGCGACATTGCTGCTCGCATTGGTCGAGATCCAATGACTGTTAGCAGAATATGGAATTGGTGGGTTCAGGAGGGTAATACGGAACACCCTGCTGCGTCCCAACGGCCTCGTATCACTAACAGTCGAGATGACAGGCATCTTATCCGCATGGCTGTAACGGATCGTGCAGCCACGTCTCGATTCCTGAGTCAACAGATGGGGGCGTTGCCAAGACAACAACCATCTGCTCGAACAGTTCGACGACGTTTGCAGCAGTATGGACTTTCAGCTATGAAACCATGGCTGCGGTTATCCTTGACGCTGCATCACAGACAGGAGCGCCTGCAATGGTGTACTCAACGACGAACCTGGGTGCACGAATGAAAAAACGTCATTTTTTTGGATGAATCCAGGTTCTGTTTACACCATCATGATGGTCGCATCCGTGTTTGGCGACATCGAGGTGAACGCACATTTAAAGCATGTATTCGTCATCGCCATACTGGCGTATCACCCGGCGTGATTGTATGGGGTGCCATTGGTTACACGTCTCGGTCACCCCTTGTTCGCATTGATGGCACTTTGAACAGTGGACGTTACATTTCAGATGTGTTACGACCCATGGCTCTACCCTTCATTCGATCCCTGCAAAACCCTACATTTCAGCAGGATAATACACGAGCGCACGTTGCAGGTCCTGTACGGGCCTTTCTGGATACAGAAAATGTTCGACTGCTGCCCTGGCCAGCACATTCTCCAGATCTCTCACCAATTGAAAACGTCTGGTCAATGGTGGCCGAGCAACTGGCTCGTCACAATACGCGTCACTACTCTTGATGAACTGTGGTACCGTGTTGAAGCTGCACGGGCAGCTGTACCTGTACACGCCATCCAATCTCTGTTTGACTCAATGCCCAGGCGTATCAAGGCCGTTATTACGGCCAGAGGTGGCTGTTCTGGGTACTGATTACTCAGGATCTATGCAGCCAAATTGGGTGAAAATGTAATCACATGTCAGTTGTACTATAATATATTTGTCCAATGAATACCCGTTTATCATCTGCATTTCTTCTTGGTGTAGCAATTTTAATGGCCAGTAGTGTACATACATTTATTTACCATATACTCGTATATCAAAAAAATATATAGCCTGTGTCCTCTGAATGATCATTAGAGTATCGTGAAAATCTGAAGTAAATGGGCATGAACACTTGGAGATTTTTGGTAACACATTAAGCTATGACTTCTCTTAATATAGTAGTAGTGATGTAGAAGCACAAAACTAGCTGAAATGCATTTGTGCTTGAAGAATGTCCATTCTGTTACAGTGCTCATGGATCGTTGGGGAGAGGTTTATGAAGAGAAGAGGATGTCTTCCCACCGTATCACACTAGCGAATTTCGCTTCACGCCGGAACAGATACAGAACACGAAAAGGAAGGTGTGAAAGAGATCGAGGTGTTCAGTTCGCTGTGAGGGGGCCTGCCATGCAGCACGTTGCATATGAAGATATATTGCCTGAACGGAGAGCAGCACCACAGTGGCGCGGAAGGGGAGCACTGCATGGCAGCTATGGGCGTCTGCTCCCCGTGTACATACCACCTGCCCAGCAGTGGCGCCAGCGTGGCCACGTGTGGCAAGGCGTTCCCAGGAACTGCCTGTTGTCGGAAAGCTGCAGCTACCGCCAGTATCTGGTGCAGAGGCGGTGGAAGCAGCAGCAGCAGCATCAGCAGCAGCAGCTGCCGCTGCTGCGTCAGCAGAAACCTTATACCCGCGGCAGTGCTCGGCGCGCGCCGCAGCCGGCTGTGACGCTGCCGATCCGTGGCCAGCACCTCACCCCTGCCACTATGGTGCCTACTGGCACCATGAAGCCACCCATAACTGAAGAAGACCTGCGCCAACCCAGAGTGGTGAATCGATGTCGCTCCTGCCATAGGTGTGGAGGCCGTTGTCTTGGCATATGGGGCCGTATATGCCCCCATCAATCGTCGTCAGTCGTGTGCCACGAATTTCTATTTCCGCAAGAAGCAGCGGCGCCAAATGGATGAACTAAGTCGTAGACGATTATACATTTTTTACATGTATTCAGAATTATAACAAACTTCATAATGGGTTATTGGATAGTGTTGAAAATGTTAACAATGATTGAAATACAGGATCATAAAACCAGCTACGTTTTTTACTTCTTTCGTAGCACAACGCATTTCGAGAATTTATTCCTTTTTTCGAGTGTTGTGGGCGTTGACATACTTTTTAAATGTGTTTTCTGCATGCATGTTGGTCCAACTGTGTTTTCATGCAGTGGACATTTCTGTTGTAAATTACGAGATCACTGTCGACTTGGAGGCTGCTGCGTTTATAATGAATCAATTTCTTTATTCTTTTATGTGCCATATGACAATCACTGGATCACTTTTACAGTTATCGGTTTTGGCTGTGTTTTGCAGCGATCACTGTTGTGACATAAGAAGCCTCCTAACACAGAGCTGGAAGCGTTGTCATACTTCATATGCTGGAACATTGTTCTAAAGATCATGTAGACAACAACCGAAAATTTTGAACGAGTAATTGTTGTCATAACAAATAAAATATTTTTTTTTAAATCTTTATTTGACCGCTAGAGTTGAAAAACAGGAAACACCGTATTCTGAATTACTAAACGTCGTGTTTCCCGTATTTTCTGATTATAACGAGAACACAAGAAAGGAATGTATTCTCGAAATGCGTTGCACTACGCATGAAAATCACGACTGCTACACCAACTTCATTATAAAATAGTGGTAAGACCTGGCATAGAGGAAATATGTAATCTCGAGTATTCATTATCTTAAGAATACCATAGAAGTTGCTTTGAAAGACGTTACAGAGCATAGGAGATTATAAACCAACGAATCGAAAACTAAATAAATGAAACTCCATAAAACAGGAGCTAAATAATTATATGAAAATCCATAGAACAGTAACCTGGGTAACTGGTCAGCTACAGGTTTTAATTTCGAGCAGCTTTTAATTTTGAATACCCAAGAGCTAAAGTAAATTCCACGTCCACTGAAATAATGACATACCGCGTTTTAAGTGGTTGTAGGTGATATTACACATTTAAAAGACAGTGACATCCAGGATGGTAAATCGACAGCTCAAAATTACGCCAGTGGTTACATATGGACGTGAAACATTGACGCTAATCAGCACTGATGAACAACAATTTCGAATATTTGAAGGACGAACACTTCAGAAAATTTATGGGGGGATCCGAAATAATGATGATATTTGGAGAACAAGGACGAATTATGAGTTGTATCGTCTCATACAAGGAAATTATATTGTAATACTAATGAAAAATAAAAGAATAGTCTGGGTGGGGCACATTCAAAGGATGGAGGGTGCAGGAACTGTTAATGGAAACCAACAGGCAGAACATTAAAAGGAAGGCCGCTTAAACGACAACTGGGCAATGTGAGGTGGAAGGAAACATCAGAGCTCTAGGAATCAGGGGATGGAGCAGGAAAGTAAACGATAGGGGAAACTGTTAAGGAGATGAAGACTCATGCAGGATTTTATAACCATAAGAAGAAGAAGTATTCATAATTTTGCCTCTGTCTTTCTCAGGTAAGAGGAAAAATGAAATAAATCACTACGAGGGCGGTTAAATAAGTTAACTTGATAGAAATGAAGGACTTAAAAAATTATTTATTTTTCATCCCTTTTTTAAGAGATGTCCAGTTTTCTCAAAGTCTCGGTTGTTTCTAACACCTCCAAAAATTATTAATTTTCGTGCACTCTAGAATACGCCTCTTTCTCAGCAATGATTTCAGTTGAATCCAGCAACGTTATAATGCTTGATTTTTGAATATGTTGTAACACCGTGCAACAGACGGGTATCAGCAATACTGATTTGTAACACGGTGCATATGTTGTTTCGCCCTTTTTATGAACAGGAGTACCCAGCGCTCTTTACCTATCAGGCACAGCTGTTCGCTGCACAAGAGTTTCTCGGAAAATAAGAAAGAAGGAACGAGTTGACTCTGAAGTGTATTTGATATAATATGTAATGAGAATTCTATCATGGAGTGGGGCATGTTTGCTTTTGTAATCACTATTGTTTTTCAGTACCAAGCTACTAATACGAATATCTCTGAGTTTTGAGGCTGTGTGTCGTCTGAACGTTGTACGGTAGTACCCCAAAGAGTAAATTATTGTATGAGCAAGCAAACCATGTACTAGAGTACTTCGAAAAGTAAGTTACGTATTAAACTTGCTGGCAGATTAAAACAGTGTGGTGCACCAAGACTCGGACTCAGGACCTTTGCCTTTCGCTGGCAAGTGCTCTACCAACTGAGCTATCCAAGCACGACTAACGCCCCCTCATCACTGCCTTACTTCCGCCAGTTCCCCGTCTCCCACCTTCCAAACTTCACAGACGCTCTCCTGTGAAACTTGCAGAACTAGCCCTCATGGAACAAAGGCTATTGCAGAGACATGGCTTTGCCACAGCCTGGGCGATGTTTCCAGAATGAAATTTTCACTCTGCAGCGAAATGTGCGCTGATATGAAACTTTCTAGCAAACATGGCCAAAAAGCTGCGAAGAAAATATAAAAACAAAGGGGTCGGTGATGCTGATTAGCCGGCCGAAGTGGCCGTGCGGTTAAAGGCGCTGCAGTCTGGAACCGCAAGACCGCTACGGTCGCAGGTTCGAATCCTGCCTCGGGCATGGATGTTTGTGATGTCATTAGGTTAGTTAGGTTTAACTAGTTCTAAGTTCTAAGGGACTAATGACCTCAGCAGTTGAGTCCCATAGTGCTCAGAGCCAATTTTTGATGCTGATTAAAACACATAGTAAATAGACAGGCACAACTAAAAAACGTGGTGATAGTCTGGTTTCTGTACTCAACACTTAGAAAGGCGAAGCAAACACTGAACACTTACAGAAAACAGCGCACTATAGAGTATGAAGGCATATGGGGGGAGAGGACCCGGACAAATGGAGGAAAAAGGGGGGAGAGCCAATGAGGGACAGGACACAGAAAAAGGCAGAACACAGGCATGGCAGGCGTGAGAAGGAGTGGGGAAGGCAGTGGAGGGGAAAGAGAAAGAACTCAGGAGAGAGAAAGGAGTCAAAAAGATGATAGGCGGGGTGGGGGAAACAGGATGGAAGAGGGGTGAGAGGGAGCCCAGGAAAAGGACAGAGGGAGAGCAGCACTTCTATTTTTTTTCTTTATTGTATTTCGATTCCCCCCTCCAGAACGGCAGCAGTGTAATACACCACTTTGCAGCCTACAGATAAAGTTAAAAAACATGATGAAGAGACTTAACAATAAAAAGAGGTGATAAAGTGGTGACTGTTTAAAACTGGTACATGGCAAAAAAGTTGTGAAGAAAACATAAAAAACTAAGAAGTGAGTGATGCTGTTTAAAAACACGTAGTAAATAGACAGGCACAATTTAAAAACATGGTGACAGTCTGGTTTCTGTTCACAGCACTTTAAAAAGGGGACGCGCAACACTGAACACTCATGTAAATCACTGCACTACAGAGAACGATGGCATATGATTTAGAATGAAAGTTTCTCATTCTGGAAACATCCCCCAGGCTGTGTCTAAGCCATGTCTCTGCAATATCCTTTCTTTCAAGAGTGCTAGTTCTGCAAGGTTCACATGAGAGCTTCTGTAAAGTTTGGAAGGTAGGAGACAAGGTACTGGCAGAAGTAAAGCTGTGAGGACAGGGTGTGAGTCGTGCTTGGGTAGCTCAGTTGGTAGAGCACTTACCCGCGTAAGGCAAAGGTCTCGAGTTCGAGTCTTGGTCCGGCACACAGTTTTAATCTGCCATGAAGTCTCATTTCAAATAAGGTCAAAATAAGGATAAGATCATAAATTTGAGAATATACATGGTCCAAATTGCTTATTGCATGTTACAACAGGTAGGTTGATTTAATGTAGTATACAGATCCACTGGAAAGGACAGATATTTTGGAGAATGGTATCAATGATGTAGATGATGACTTTTGTCATAGGAAAGGGTGAAGGGAGTGTAGGTAGAGTGGATAATTCATGACAGTGGGAGCAGATATGACTTTGCAGCTTCAAGCATAAGTCAGATAAAATGGATTATATATTATGTGGGTGACAGACTGTATCCTCCTCCACATAGAACATTTACACATCCAAAATATTCCATAGCCTCATGTATGACAAGTTTCTTTGATTGCTACAACTCCAAAGCTCTAGCACTCTCATCAAATTCTTCAATGAGTTAACTTCCAATTCTAGTAATCCTCTACATCTACAATAATTCACTCCCCAACATTATGCTTATACACACTTTACAGGGTGTTTTTGTAAGGGTGTATAAAAATTTAAAAGCACATAGAGGACACTCCACTGAACAATTCAAGGTAGGGAACCAGGGGTCAGAAACGCCAGCTGAAGGAGGCAATAGGAATATAACCACATTACTGTGTACTTTTTTATTTACAGTAGTTACAATTAACTGTAAATACCATAACTGACACAATGAACGTACCATTTGCACTGTATCTTACAAAGTTGCTGAAACTGATGGCCATCAACCTGGCATGTTTTGAATCACATCACAGGCAGCTACAATTCTGGAAACTAATTGCATCTCTGTATCCACTGGGGTCTCATACACAAGTGACTTTAGATATCCCTATAGGAAATAATCAAGGGGATTCAGGTCAGGTGACCACACAGGCAATGAGATAGCACCTCCCGTTCCAATCCAGTAATAAGGAAATACAGCATTGAGATGGCTATGGACATCCACAATGAAGTGAGGCGGCACACCATCATGTTGTATCCACATCCTCTAACGAACAGCCAGGGGTACATTCTCCAACAACTGCGATAGGACCCTTTGCATGAATGTCACGTACAGGTAGGCATTCAGATGGCCAGGTACAAGATATGGCTCAGTGAGACTGTTGCCCAGATATTCAAAGGAAAACATACTAGATGTTGTAACTCTACTTCAGTGTGAGGGTTTTCCTCATCCCACAAATGGCTGTTCCTGCAGTTTGAAGAACCATCACAATCAAATTAGGCCTTGTCAGTAAATAGCACATTTAGGAGGAAATCTGGTCAAATCCATCCACTGTTAGTGCAACCACTGACACAAAATCAATCACAGGTATTACATGGACTCGTTGTGGGTGAGATGATTGTAATTGTTATTCATGGAGTACTCATCACATGCTAGTATGTGTAGCACCCATTTCACATGCAATACAATGAGTACTTGTAGTGGGGCCCACAGTAACATGTTCCAGCACATCCTCTTCAAAATGAGTGTGCAGTTGGTTATCATGTTTCCCGTCCCTCATATCTTCTTTCAAATGAACCAGTCTTCTGCATTCACTGATCAAGAGAAATAAACACTCATCATGACAGTTGATGCCTGTTAGGAAATTCTTCCCTGTAAAGCCTTTCAGAAGGGAGAGCATTGCATTATACTGCCCCATACACAAAATGCATGCCAGTGAGTGCTGCAAAACTGTACCAGTATGTTACATGACATTGTACTGTACATCTCTGAATAGTTCTGAGTAATGAATGGGTTAGTCACTGACCCATAGCACTTTCTGTCATGGGGCAATGTAAATACAGTACAACACAGCCCCTTATGAACAAGTAAAGTAAACAAAATCTGCATCATAACTTCCTAGTAATCAGGCTTGTCCTCCATATTTCCTCACAGGAAATAAAGAATACATATGTAAATAAACAGTACAGTATATGTAAACTTGTATGCATTTTAGTTGTAAATAAACTGGAAAAAAGTAATGCTGACAAAGCTGTAGACAAGTTTACATCCATATCTCCTTAACCTGGCTTCTCCGATCCTAAGTACCATACCTCAAATTTTTCAGTAGAGCATTCATTATGTCTTGTTGCATTTTTGCATGCTCTTATGGAAACACACTGTATATACTCTCCAATTGGAAATTCAACTGACTCACCCCATCTGACCAGAAAATCCACCCTAACATTTGTTCATCTCTCCATACCTAATCGAATTCTCCTTTCCTCTCCATATCAGAACTCTTTTCTCCTCCTCCCTCCCCAGAAGCCTGGTTTGAAATCTTTTCCCAATTATCTCCAACCACAAACTCACAATTACTGAAGGCTTTATCCTTCAGATTTTAACAACACTCTAGTCCGCTTCTAATTTTCCATTTCTATAGAGTTGGTTCTCCTCATGTACCTAATACTCACCATTATCTTCAACTTGACAGAGTCCAAACAAACCAACCCTTTCTCTTTCTACATAGAACATCCACTCAATCACAGTATTAACATTTAAAGTATCTAACACAATTGCTTTATTCTTAAAGAAATTCACTGAAAAGCAGCTTCAACTTTGTACCTCTGATAGTTCACCATAACCTGTAGGGGATGAAATAACAGTAAATAAGTATAGGTCATCATAAGGATGGAACAAACAGTTGGCATTGATAGCATGCCAGGACTATACTTACGCTTGTTAGACAGCATTGTTGATATATTTGTGAACTCTATTGGTGCACTGTACCTCTGAAATCATCATTCATCACTTCAGTAACCAGTGTCTCCCTCTTATACCCTACAACCACAATATGCCCTTCAAACCTTATTACCCATTGCTGGAGTTTTCTCATCACTTTACAGTACATGCATTCTGACAGAGTCAAGACAATCAGTCATCAAACAAAAGTCCTAGCATCCTCAAGTTCATCATAATACAGCCCTGGCAGGACTTCAGTATATATGTTCAGGGTGTGCAGATTAAACATAAAATGTAATAACGTCAGACATAATTGAGATATTTAGTGGCAGTTTTAGCCATGTGGACTCCACAGCAGAAGATGTTCAGTGTACTTTCTCATGGAGCTAAAGTCTGCGACACTGGTACAATGACAGTTTTGGTGTGAGTATGGACTGCAACCCACCGACAGTGTTCCCACTTATGACGTTGTTGTGGTCTTCAGTCCTCAGACTGATTTGATGCAGCTCTCCATGCTACTCTTATCCTGTGCAAGCTTCTTCATCTCCCAGTACCTACTGCAGCCTACATCCTTCTGAATCTGCTAGCAATCAGGAAGTGAGACAAGTGGGTGTGGGAAACTGGGGGTTTGCTTTCAATACTGGATAATCTGCCGAGCACACAGTTCCAAGAGCTGTTGTTGAATTAATATGTATGTCCTCCCAGCTGAGCCCTCATGTAATAGTTGGCAGTCAGTAATCTACCAGATCTGTGCCATCACATTCGTGGAGCTTTCACAAATGTTATGCCAGAATGCTGAAAAACACTTGGAGAGAAGTGAAACACACATTACATGTCTTTTGCGCCATTAACAGGGCATATGATGGTGTGTATTTGGTGTAAGTGTGTGTGTGTGTGTGTGTGTGTGTGTGTGTGTGTGTGTGTGTGTGTGTGTGTGTGTGTGTTTATTTTAAAAAAAAATTAAATAAAAAAAAATATTTCAATTATGATACATACTGAAAAATACTGTCAATTAATATCTCATATACTTCTCACATTATTGCATGTCATACTATTACATGTTTAAACCAGACACCCTTTATTTTTTCAATGCAAGGGCGTATTGCAGTAAAAAAAGAAAAAAATCAATGAGACCCTTGAAAAATTTTTCATAACCCATGAAACATGGCCTGAGTGGTGGAAAATGATACCAGAAATGGCAATAGGAACTCAACAAGGAGCATACAAAAGTGGGCAGAGCTAGCTTGACAGGAACATTTTGTGTACAGTTACTAAACCTTTCATTCACATCATATGCAAATACAGTTGATAAGGCTAGTAGTATCATGGAGCTGATGAGCATCGCCTTATTACTACTTAAACCAGTACAAGTGTCAAAGGAACAGACTACAAATTAATTGCTCCAAGGAGGTGGAATTTGAAATGTGTTAAGAAGAAACTATCTTAGTGCAGATCTGATGAAAGCAGACTGTGAACAAATTGAATATAGTAGCATTTATTACCAATAACATTGTCAATTCCGAATTTCTCGAGGGAATAACCAGCTGTCTGTGTTCTTTTATTTATTTATGTTTGAGTTCCATGTATCCTGGATGTGAGCATATCACTAGTGTGTAGGGAACATCAGATAATTAAAGTGATAACTATCTATAAATGGTCATAAGGCTTACAGTCTAAATCATATTTAAGGTGATACATGAAAAATGTGATTCAATTGCTCAGATAACTGCAGTAATAATAATCACACAAATAAATCACAAGCTTTACACTCTAATTCATGTTGTTGTTGTTGTTGTGGTCTTCAGTCCTGAGACTGGTTTGATGCAGCTCTCCATGCTACCCTATTCCGTGTAAGCTTCTTCATCTCCCAGTACTTACTGCAACATACATCCTTCTGAATCTGCTTAGTGCATTCATCTCTCGGTCTCCCTCTACGATTTTTACCCTCCACACTGCCCTCCAATGCTTAATTTGTGATCCCTTGATGCCTCAGAACATGTCCTACTAACCAGTCCCTTCTTTTTGTCAAGTTGTGCCACAAACTCCTCTTCTTCCCATTCTATTCAATACTTCATCATTAGTTATGTGATCTATCCATCTAAGCTTCAGCATTCTTCTGTAGCACCACATTTCGAAAGCTTCTATTCTCTTCTTGTCCAAACTATTTATCATCTATGTTTCACTTCCATACATGGCTACACTCCATACAAATACTTTCAGAAACGACTTCCTGACACTTAAATCTATACTCGATGTTAACAAATTTCTCTTCTTTAGAAATGCTTTCCTTGCCATTGCCAGTCTACATTTTATATCTTCTCTACTTCGACCATTATCAGTTATTTTGCTCCCCAAATAGCAAAACCCCTTTACTACTTTAAGTGTCCCATTTCCTAATCTAATTCCCTCAGCATCACCCGACTTAATTTGACAACATTCCATTATCCTTGTTTTGCTTCTGTTGATGTTCATCTTATATCCTCCTTTCAAGACACTGTCCATTCCGTTCAACTGCTCTTCCAAGTCCTTTGCTGACTCTGATAGAGTTACAATGTCATCGGCGAACCTCAAAGTTTTTATTTCTTCTCCATGGTTTTTAGTAACTACTCCGAATTTTTCTTTTGTTTCCTTTACTGCTTGCTCAATATGCAGATTGAATAACATCTGTGATAGGCTACAACCCTGTCTCACTCCCTTCCCAACCACTGCTTCCCTTTCATGCCCCTCAACTCTTATAACTGCCATCTGGCTTCTGTACAAATTGTAAATAGCCTATTGCTCCCCGTATTTGACCCCTGCTACCTTCAGAATTTGAAAGAGAGTATTCCAGTCAGCATTGTCAAAAGCTTTCTCTAAGTCTACAAATGCTAGAAATGTAGGTTTGCCTTTCCTTAATTTAAGATAAGCCACAGGCTCAGCATTGCTTCACGTGTTCCATCACTTCTACGGAATCCAAACTGATATTCCCCAAGGTCGGCTTCTACCAGTTTTTTCATTCATCTGTAAAGAATTTGTGTTGGTATTTTGCAGCCATGACTTATTAAACTGATAGTTTGGTAGTTTACACATCTGTCAACACCTGCTTTCTTTGGGATTGGAATTATTATATTCTTCTTGAAGTCTGAGGGTATTTCGCCTGTATCATACATCTTGCTCACCAGATGGTGCAGTTTTATCAGGGCTGCCTCTCCCAAGGCTATCAGTAGTTCTAATGGAATGTTGTCTCCTCCTGGGGCCTTGTTTCACCTTAGGTCTTTCAGTGCTCTCTCAGACTCTTCACGCAGTATCATATCCCATTTCATCTTCATCTATGTCATCTTCCATTTCCGTAATAATGTCCTCAAGTACATCATCCTTGTATAGACCCTCTATATACTCCTTCCACCTTTCTGCTTTCGCTTCTTTGCTTAGAACTGGTTTTCCATCTGAGCTCTTGATATTCATGAAAGAGGTTCTCTTTTCGCTTTAGGTCTCTTTAATTTTCCTGTAGGCAGCATCTATCTTACCGCTAGTGGGATAAGCCTTACATCCTTACATTTGTCCTCTAGCCATCCCTGCTTAGCCATTTTGCACTTCCTGTCAATCTCATTTTTGAGACGTTTGTATTCCTTTTTGCCTGCTTCATTTACTGCATTTTTATATTTTCTTCTTTCATCCATTAAATTCAATATTTCATCTGTTACTCAAGGATTTCTACTAGCCCTCATCTTCTTACCTACATGATCCTCTGCTGCCTTCACTACTTCATCTCTCAGAGGTACCCATTCTTCTTCTACTGTACTTCTTTCCCCCATTCCTGTCAATTGTTCCCTTATGCTCTCCCTGAAACTCTGTACAACCTCTGGTTTAGTCAGTTTATCCATGTCCCATCTCCTTAAATTCCCACCTTTTTGCAGTTTCCTCAGTTTTAAACTACAGTTCATAAACAATAGATTGTGGTCAGAGTCCACATCTGCCCCTGGAAATGTCTTACAATATAAAACCTGGTTTGTAAATCTCTGTCTTACCATTATATAATCTATCTGACACCTTCTAGTATCTCCAGGATTCTTCCATGTATACAAGCTTCTTTTATGATTCTTGAACCAAGTGTTAGCTATGATTAAGTTATGCTCTGTGAAAAACTCTACCAGGCGGCTTCCTCTATCATTTCTTAGCCCCAATCCATATTCACCTACTATGTTTGCTTCTCTTCCTTTTCCTACTGTCGAATTCTAGTCACCCATGACTATTAAATTTTCGTCTCCCTTCACTACCTGAATAATTTCTTTTGTCTCATCATACATTTCATCAATTTCTTCATCATCTGCAGAGCTAGTTAGCAAATAAACTTGTACTACTGTAGTAGGGGTGGGCTTTGTATCTATCTTGGCCACAATAATCATTTCACTATGCTGTTTGTAGTAGCTTACCTGCACTCCTATTTTTTATTCATTATTATACCTACTCCTGCATTACCCCTATTTGATTTTGTATTTATAACCCTGTATTCACCTGACCAAAAGTCTTGTTCCTCCTGCCACCGAACTTCACTAATTCCCACTGTATCTAACTTAAACCTATTCATTTCCCTTTTTAAATTTTCTAACCTACCTGCCTGATTAAGGGATCTGACATTCCACGCTCTGATCCGTAAAACGCCAGTTTTCTTTTTCCTGATAATGATAATGACGTCCTCCTGAGTAGTCCCCACCCGGAGATCCAAATGGGGACTATTTTATCTCTGGAATATTTTACCCAAGAGGACACCATCATCATTTAACCATACAGTAAAGCTGCATGCCCTCAGGAAAAATTATGGCTGTAGTTTCCCCTTGCTTTCAGCCATTCGCAGTACCAGCACAGCAAGGCCGTTTTGGTTAGTGTTACAAGGCCATATCAGTCAATCATCCAGACTGTTGCCCCTGCAACTACCAAAAAGGCTGCTGCTTCTCTTCAGGAACCACATGTTTGTCTGGACTCTCAACAGATACCCCTCCGTTGTGGTTGCACCTACGGTACGGCTATCTGTATCGCTGAGGCATGCAAGCCTCCCCACCAATGGCAAGGTCCATGGTTCATGGGAGGCTCTAATTCATATATGAAGTTTACTGCCAATAAAACACATTCCTTAAGTATTGCACACTGTCAGATTATTCCTATAAGAAATTGTAAGAACTCTCCAAAAGATTTTACTTTTTATTTTTTTTCTTTATTTTATTTTTTACACTGGTCAAATCACCAATGACTGATTTGATGTGTCGTGCTGACAGTTTTCATATTTTTGTGAAGATTATGTTCACTTCTTACATTACTATCATGATATGTACTGTTTATTTTGTAGACTGAAGTAAAGAAGCAATTACTAGAAGTCTAAGAAAACTTTGTTATTAAAAATGCATGTGCAAACAGTGGCATTATGTGGTCCAACTTACACACTGTCAATTTTTTACAACATTCTAAATATAGCTTTCTGTCTGGTATGAAAAAATTTGAGACTTAAATTTTTCAAAAGATCCTTTGAGGGAGAAGCCTTATCATGGGAAGACCTTCACCTTAGTCAGTGGGAATCATTCCAAGATTTTGAAAAGAAAGTCTTGAATAAACTGTTGTCAGAATCAGAACAGGATAGAGTCAAGAGGGAATCAAAGGTTTCTGCAGGAACCAATTAAAGAAATTAGCACATTTAGACAAAGCTTTTGATAAAATGACTCAGATTTATACACTTACAAGAAGTGTGCCTCAGACACTACAATAGGGTCTGGAGGAGTGTCCAGAGGTGTAACTAGACCAGTTCTTGATATTTGTTGATAAGTTGGACAGTGATATGGAGAGAAATGTTGACAGAACTTTAATCAAGAGGAAAAATTATCATGGAGAAGAAATTCTGGTTTCAATAGAGAAAATTGTGGGAGAAGAGCTTATGCAAACCACTTGATTCAACATCAAAACAATGGGGCAAGAGATTTTAATGGGAATGTAAGAGACGGACACTAGGAAAGATGTGGTGATAGCTGAAATAGAAGACAGGATGGAGTAAATGAAATACACCCACACTGAGTACAAGAAAATGTGGTAACTCAAATGCATGCTACATGGAGGAAGGATGACAGGAGTAATAGACAAGACAATTTAAGGTGGCCTCAATGCGGGTGCACAGCATAAGTGGCTGCCAATCAAATTTTCACTGAATTAATAAATAGTTTAAAGCTAATTCACTGTCAGAAAACTTTGGGAAGACACATTATATGCAGTTCAGAACCTGTAAGAGATTTCCTTCCAGCATGTGTACTTCATATGAAGACATGCTGATCAGAGAGGCTGACAGTGTTAATTTTTTGGGATTACAACTTGATAAATAATCAGTTGGGAAAGGTACAGAACTGCTGAATCACTTAAACAAGTCCGCATTTGCAATGTGAATGACATCTGATGTAGGAAATGTTAATATAACAAACTTCCATATTTCACTTGCTTTCACTATATTATATGTCATATGGGATTGCGTTCTGGGGTAACTCGTGAAATCAAACAATAGTTTTTAAGCGCAAAACCTGTAATGTGTAGTGTAAATTCAAGAACATTATGTAGAAACCTGTTCACAGAACTGGATATTCTAACCACTGGTTCTCAGAATATTTATTCCTTAATTAAATATGCTACAAACAGTAGATATCTGTTGCAAACCAATAGCTCAATACATAGTATCAATATTAGGAACAAGAACAATCTAGATAGAGACCTAAAATCACTTACTTTGGTCCAAAAAGGGGTCCAGTATTCAGGAACACACATTTTAAATAAATTCCCAGCAACCATTAGTAGTAGTAGAAGCAACAGTAGTAGTTTATTCATTCAGAGACAATGTACATTGCATGGATTTCATTATATATATATATATATATATATATATATATATATATATATATATATATATATATATATATATATATATATATATATATATATAGACACACTAGCCCCTCTCCTCACGCTCAGTCTGTGGAATCGATTCGTTAGTATTTGATGTGGTTTACGAAATATATGCAGCGGTAACGTTAGGTGACTCACCATATATATATATATATATATATATATATATATATATATATATATATATATATATATATATATATATATAATACTGCTGGATATATTTCGTATACCACATCAAATACTGACGAAGCAATTCCACAGACTGTATATATATATATATATACAGGGTGAGTCACCTAACATTACTGCTGGGTATATTTTGTCAAGCACATCAAATACTGACGAATCGATTCCACAGACCGATTGTGAGGAGAGGGGCTAGTGTAATTGGTTAATACAAACCATAAAAAAATGCACGGAAGTATGTTTTTTAACACAAACCTACGTTTTTTAAAATGGAACCCCAATAGTTTTGTTAGCACATCTGAACATATAAACAAATACGTAATCAGTGCCATTTGTTGCGTTGTAAAATGTTAATTACATCCGGAGATATTGTAATTTAAAGTTGACGCTTGAGTACCACTCCTC
The DNA here is from genome assembly GCF_023864345.2 of Schistocerca serialis cubense. Taxonomy (NCBI): domain Eukaryota; kingdom Metazoa; phylum Arthropoda; class Insecta; order Orthoptera; family Acrididae; genus Schistocerca; species Schistocerca serialis. Next base: position 397,850,559 of record NC_064640.1, on the reverse strand, counting down.
CGCTGTTTGATCGTGTGTATCGGAGAGCACCGAATTACGTAGGGATCCAAAGGGAACGGTGATGGACCTTAGGTACAGAAGATACTGGAACAGCACATTACGTCCACATGCTAACACCTTTTTATTGGTCTTTTTCACTGACACACATGTACATTACCATGAGGGGTGAGGTACACGTACACACGTGGTTTCTGTTTTCAATTACGGAGTGGAATAAAGTGTATCCTGACATGTCAGGCCAATAGATGTTCAATGTGGTGACCATCATTTGCTGCACACAATTGCAATCTCTGGCGTAATGAATGTCGTACACGCCGCAGTACATCTGGTGTAATGTCAGGCTGCCACAATACGTTGATTCATATCCTCTGGGGTTGTAGGCACATCACGGTACACATTCTCCTTTAACGTACCCCACGCAAATAAGCCCAGAGGTGTAAGATCAGGAGAACGGGCTGGCCAAATTATGCGTAATCCACGTCCTATGAAACGCCCGTCGAACGTATACCGCACCCCTCATGGTAATGTACATGTGCGTCAGTGAAAAAGAGCAATAAAAAGGTGTTAGCATGTGGACATAATGTGCTGTTCCAGTCTCTTCTGTACCTAAGGTCCATCACCACTCTCTTTGGATCCCTACATAATTTGGTGCTCTCCAATACACACGATCAAACAGTGGAGGAGTGGTACTCAAGCGTCAACTTTAGGTTATAATATCTCCGGATGTAATTAACATTTTACAATGCAACAAACGGCACTGATAACGTATTTGTTTATATGTTCAGATGTGCTAACAAGACTAATGGGGTTCCATTTAAAAAACGTAGGTTTGTGTTAAAAAACATACTTCCGTGCATTTTTTTATGGTTTGTATTAACCAATTACACTAGCCCCTCTCCTCACAATCGGTCTGTGGAATCGATTTGTCAGTATTTGATGTGGTTTACGAAATACATCCAGCGGTAATGTTAGGTGGCTCACCCTGTATATATAGACATAAATGGTGAACAATACTCTACACAACACAAATGTGCGTAGTAGACTACACAACATCAGACCACATTGAAATAGCATGTACAACTTTGATTAATTACATTAATGTACGAGAAAGACTTTTTACACGGAATACACAGTTGATATTTAGATATAACACATGATAATTCTAACATTTTTGTAAATATTATTTATTTAGATCATAGCAACAGTAAGATAAAAATTACTATTGGCTCAGAGTACATAAATCTAATTGTTTTGTATGAAGCTATTCCAGGTAATCGTTTACACTATAATAGCAGATGGTCATTAAAAATTTGAATACTGCTTCTTTAAATGAAGACAATTTTTTTATTTCTTTTAACTTTAGCAGTAGTTTGTTATACAATCTACTTCGTTGCATGTTTGTTTGTTTCCACTTTCTTGTGTTGTAAGTTTGTTGATCTGAGTTGGATTTGAAATTGTCAATATTTCTTTTTACATTAAGTGCCCCCCGGTACTTTTTTTACTGTTTCTTGTTGCAATTTCTACTACCTGTTTCCTATTATTGAAATATGACTGAAACCACTTTTTTGCCACTCCTCGTATACCGACATATTCTAATTTGTCTAGGAGGATATCATGTTGGACAGTATCAAATGCCTTTGATAAGTGCAAGTTTATTCCTATTGTACTGTTGTTCCTATCTAGCCCCATTACAATATTTTCAATGAGTTGGGTGATGGCTGACTCTATACTCATTCCTTTGTGAAAGCTGTGTTGGTTTACAGACAATAGATTGAATATCTTGACGTAATTTGTAATTCTGTTTTTCATCACTGTCTCTATTACATTTGAAAATACCGACAATAAAGCTATTGGTCTATAGTTTCCCACTTCATGTATATTGCCCTTTTTATACAATGGTTGAATTTTTGAAATTTTTAATCATTGTGGAAAGACTCCTTCTGACAATGATATGTTTATGATGTGTGAGAGAGGTTCTGATATGACACTAGCACATCTTGTCATGACTGAACAAGGTACCTCGTCAATCCCCAAGGACATTTTATTATTCATTGTTTATATTATTCGATTAACATCCAATTTGTTCGTGGGAGGTAGCAATACTGAACTAACATTTTGTTCTCCTGGGATTGATGTTCTAATAATCCTAGAACAATTTTTACTCAGATTGATTGGACTATTTATGAGGTATTCATCAATGTAAGTTGCTAAACTTTGCCTCAAAGCACAGTTTAAACAGGGTTTGAAAGACTTCTTGCTAGACGTCTCCTTCTACGCTATAGATGAATATGTTAACAGAGAGTGTTAGACCAGTATCAGTAAAAATGTCTGTTAGATTTCAGTTTTGACAGAACTTGGTCACGACAGTCAAGACTTGGTTTTTGTGTACAAGAGCTTCATTAAAAGTGAATAAATAGGTTTCATTCTCACAGTGTATTAATTCTGTACGTAATAGCAGTTTTAATATACTGTAATTATTCACATATTTTGACAGTCTCCTGACAAGTAATCAGGGAAGTGAGTATAATATTGAAATGTTCTGTTTTTTTATGTTATACTTTCTGCCATGTTCCACACCTATGAGAATCATCTCATTATTGTCTTAATGAAACGAAAACTGAATTTAATCTAATCTCTAATCAAAACTAATCTTAAGAATCATAAAAAGAGATTGCATAAATGGAAAAAATGGAGACACTGGAAGGTTTCAGAATGATTACAAAATTGTAGTACAGAGATTATGGACATTTTCAGGAGCAGATATGGACTCAAACCACAATTTATTGGTTGTGAATTACAGATTAAAACTGCAGAATTTGCAAAAAAGTAGGAATAGAGATGAATCTGATAAGTTGAAAGAACAAATATTGTCGAGAGTTTTAAAGAGTGCATTAGGCAACAACTGACCAAAACAAAGGGAAGACAAACAGTAAATGACGAAAAAGTTGATTAGAGAAATGAAATTGTGAAGGCAGTTGAGGATCAAATAGATAAAAAATACAAGGCCTAGCAGAAATAAACTGCAAAGTGGCTAGCAGGAACGGGTAAAGGAGAAATGTAAGTCTATAAATGCACATATAACCAGGGGAAAGATAGATACTGCCTACTGATATGCTGAAGAGGCCTTTGGAGAAAAAAGAAGCCGCTGTAAGAATATCAACAGCTCAGATGGAGAACCACTCTTAAGGAAAGAAGGTAAAGCTTAAAAGCAGGTGGAATATGTAAAGGGACTATACAAGGGAAATCAATTTGATGGCAGTATTGTAGAAAGGAAAGGGGAAGCAGATGAAGAGGAAATTGGAGATAAGATACTGTGAGAAGAATTTGAAAGGGCACTGAAAGACCTAAGCCAAAACTAGGGCCCTAAAGTCAATGACGTTCCCTCAGAACTGTTGATATCCTTGGGCCATGACAAAACTCACCCACCTGGTGTGCAAGATATGTATATTATGCAGGGGAAATACTCTAAAACTTCATAAAGAATGTAGTAATTCTACATTCAAAGAAAGCAGATGCTGACACACATGTGAATATTACCTAACTACCACTTTAATAAATCATGGTTGCGAAATATTGACAGGAACTATTTTCAGAAGAATAGAGAACTGTTAGAAACCATCTGTGGAGAAGACCAGTTTCAGTTCTGGCAAAATGTTGGAACACACAACTCAATACTGACCTTATGATTTATCTTGGAAGATAGGTTAAAGAAAGTTAAACCCATGTTTACAGCTTTTGTAGACTCAGAGAAAACTTATGACAATGTTTAATGGTGCACACTCTTTGAAATTCTGAAGGTAGCAAGGATAAAATGCAGGTAGAAAAAGGTTATATACAACTTGTACAAAAAACAGATGGCAGTTATAACAGCCAAAGGGCATGAAAGGGAAGCAGTGGTTGAGGAGGGAGTCAGATAGGGTTTTAGCAAAGAGAAAAAATGAATAGGATCTTCCTTGAAGGAAAGTTAATGCAATTTAATTTTGTACTGGAAAACGTGTTTCTAAATGTCACATTTTGTGAGATTTTCAAGGAAAACCTAAAAAAGTGACCTTTCTACTCACACACACACACACACACACACACACACACACACACACACACACACACACACACGCACACACAGCCCACTGCTCAGGATTTTTAGTACATTGTTCATAACACTCACTACCACTGGACAAAAATTTGTGACTACACAATCTCTTTTCTCATGTCATCATTTTATGGACTTCATTAACTTGGCCATGCAGTAATCAGGTTCAAATGAATGTAGGTTACAGAAGTTATTCAGAGGTGAAGAGACTTGTGCAGGATAGAGATGCATGGAAACCACATCAAACCAATCTTTTACCTGAGGACCACAACCAAAACATAAAATTCCATTCTTAGGCAGGATCACTTTGCCTGTATGAAAACTTTTAATACTTCTAATATTGTAACTCTGAATTATACATTTCATCTTAAATTTAATCTCATTATTAGCTTTCATTACCATTACAGAGAAACTATAGTGGCTGGTTGGTTGATTTTGGGCCAGGGGACCAAATGGCGAGTTCATTGGTCCCACTGGATTAGGGAAGGACTGGGAAGGAATTCGGCCATGCCCTTTCAAAGTAACCATCCTGCCGTTTGCCTGAAGTGATTTACAGAAATCATGGGAAACCTAAATCAGGACTGCTGGATGTGAATTTGAACTGTCGTCCTGAATGTGAGTCCAATGTGCTAACCACTGCGTCATCTCATATGGTAAACTGTATTGGTATGTAAGTGTAAGAATCATGTGGCAGTTGTGATGTGTATATATCTGCTTATAGTCCCTTTGTCAGTCAAAGTCCATTGATGAAACTTTCATTCATCATCAGCATTCAAATGACGTGCTTCAGAGTCTGGTGTCTTCACAGAACAACATGCAAACAACTTTGTCCACAGAGGTTACAGTCATAAAAAAGACAAGAGGCAATATATGCTGCCTACAGCTATAAATAAAACAGTATTCAACTATGTATTATGTATCAGTTTCTGTGTACAGCATGACAAGAAGACTTAGAATTGTAAGTATATAAACCTATATGGAAAAAAGTTTCTGGTTGGAAAAGAGAAATAGACACAAGAAATTTGATAAAAAAGCAGACTGGTTTACTGAAATTAATCCTATACCTTTCATATTTTAATTTTTCGATACATTCCCTTACATAAAACATAGGTGTACAAGGATAAAATGTTAGTAAGATTAGATTAGATTAGTACTTGTTCCATAGATCATGAATACGACAATTCGTAATGATGTGGAACATGTCAGGTTAATAAAAGGTATCTATACAAGATACTACATTACACAAAATACTACATGACACTTAATATTTTTATTTTTTTTGTGGGGGTTGGGGAAATTACCCACTTACTATATCCAAAAATTCGTCTAATGAGTAGAAGGAGCTGCCATTAACAAATTCTTTTAACTTCCTTTTAAATGCTATATAGCTATCTGTCAGACTTGTGATGCTATGAGGTAAGTGACCAAAGACTTTTGTGGCAGCATAATTTACCCCCTTCTGAGCCAAAGTTAGATTTAACCTTGAGTAGTGAAGATCATCCTTTATCCTAGTCTTGTAGCCATGTACACTGCTATTACTTTTGAATTCATTCGGATTGTTAATAACAGATTTCATAAGTGAATATATATATTGTGAGGCTACAGTGAAGATCTCTAGCTCTTTAAATAAGTGTCTGCAGGATGATCTTGGATGAGCTCCAGAAATTATTCTGATTACACATTTTTGTGCAATTAACACTCTTTTACTCAATGATGTGTTACCCCAGAATATGATGCCATACGAAAGCAGAGAATGAATATAGGCATGGTAAGCATAAGTAGCTGAACTCAAACATTTCAGCAGATCCTCAGTGTGTTTTTTCCAGTTCAACCCCTCATCAATGCATACACCTAGAAATTTTGAATATTCTACCTTAGCTACCAATTTCTGATCGAAGTCTATATTTATTAATGGTGTCATTCCATTTACTGTGTGGAACTGTATATACTGACTTTTGTCAAAGTTTAATGAGAGCCCATTTGCAGAGAAACACTTAATGATTTTCTGAAAAACATCGTTTACAATTTCACCAGTTAATTCTTGTCTGTTGGGTGTGATAGCTATACCTGTATCATCGGCAAAAAGTACCAGCTTTGCATCTTCATGAATATAGAATGGCAAGTCATTAATGTATATTAATAACAGCAGAGGACCCAAGACAGAACCTTGCGGCACCCCATTCTTGATTGTTCCCCAGTTTTTTGAATATTATGTGAACTGCTTATTTCAACTTTCTGCACTCTTCCAGTTAGGTATGATTTAAACCATTTGAGCACTGTCCCATTCATACCACAGTACCTGAGCTTATCTAGAAGTATTCCATGATTTACACAATCAAAAGCCTTTGATAAGTCACAAAAAATCCCAACGGGTGACTTCCGGTAAACAGCAAGTACACTGATGACAAATCACCCAAGTGGTCATGTGGCAATATTTTCTCAGAGAAACGGAAATACATGTTACACAAATAAAATTAAATGCTTATCTTTGTTTCTGACTGGCTTTAATCGCATTCTTCTGAAGAGCATGCAAAATTCCTGTTTAATGCTTTCTTGATTATTCCTGCCATCTTTTTTATTATGATAGACAGTGTATTATGTCTACTACAAATTAAAATTGATTTGAAATCTAACAGTAGTTGGCATACAGTACTGTTACTACAAATGTTGTTCCCCTTTTAGATTTCAGAGTAGTTCATTTGAGATTCATCATCTTCAGTGGGGCATAAGATCTGCTGATTAATTAATCCTCTTTGTCCTGTTGTGTCTACTCAACAAGGAGCATACAAAAGTGTACAGAGCTCACTTGACAGGAACATTGTGTGTACAGTTACTAAACCTTTCATTCACATCATATGCAAATACAGTTGATAAGGCTAATAGCATCATGGAGCTGATGAGCATCCTCTTATTACTACTTAAAGCAGTACAAGTGTCACAGGAACAGACTTCAAATTAATTGGTCCAAGAAGGTGGAATTTGAAATGTGTTAAGAAGAAACTATCTTAGTGCAGATTTGATGAAAGCAGACTGTGAACAAATTGAATATAGTAGCATTTATTACCAATAACATTGTCAGTTCAGAATTTCTTTTATTTATTTTTGTTTGAGTTCCATGTATCCTCGATGTGAGCATATCACTAGTGTGTAGGGAACATCAGATAATTACAGTGATAACTATCTATAAATGGTCATAAGGCTTGAAGTCTAAATCATATTTAAGGCGATATGTGAAAATTGTGATTCAAGTGCTCAGATAACTGCAGTAATAATAACCACACAAGAAAATTATGAGCCTTACACTCTAATTCATATATAAAGTTTACTGTGAATAAAACACATTCCTGAAATATTGCACACTGTCAGACTATTACTATAAAGAATTGTAAGAACTCTCCAAAAGTGTTTTTATGTTGGTGGGATCAACAATGATTGATTTGATGTGCTGTGCTGAGATTTTTTATATTTTTGTGAAGATTATGTTCATTTCTTACATTACAATCATTATACGCACTGTTTATTTTGTGGATTGTTTAATTCTTGTTGACAAATCACAAAAGTGAAAGACATGCATTGGCACTGATGGTGACAATCCCCACAGCTGTTTCAATATATTTCTGTAAGAGCATAATTTTGATGATCCTATTCTGTAACATAAGAATTTTATTTGCTTGGGACTTGTTTTTCCAGGATATGTAATAAGTGAATGCAAATACCAAAGGTATGCAGCTTTGATTGTTTCGACATCAGAAACAGATGCTATCAAGTGAATGGCAAATGTTCTCAGATTCAATGTTTTGTACACCATAAGCTGGGGTTAAATTTCCCTTTGTAGGTAACTTTGGCCCACTGGTCGGAAAAAGTTTTAAATTTTTAGTCCTGCTAAAATTACACCATTAGCATGAAATAAATAAAATATTATGTATTTACAGTGTAAGAAGAACAATTCACAAGGCTGTGAGTTTCATGAAATAATATTGTATTTTCATCACTGGACTCAGTGTTAATCATAAATATTTTAACAGCAATTAAAATCCAGTAACTTCTGCCTGGAGCATTCACATACTTTAAGGTAAAAATATGCTGAGCGTACTTTTGTATTCAATCAGTATTAGGTAATAAGGTGAGAAAGTGCTATTTGTGTAAAATTCAATTCTTTCTTTATTTCTTTCTCGGTCCTTTGTCCCGCTCCAACGTGGGGTCGGGTTTGTTATGACGGATTTGGCAGTGTTAATTGCAGAGAGTGGCCGGATGCCCTTCCTGCCGCCACCCCGAACCCCCTGGTATGGAAGTAGTGTACTTCAGATGTCTGCGTCTAGCGTAAGTCATGAAACAGTGCAAACATTTTCAAATGTCAGTGAGGCATGTAACTGAGGCAGAAATTGGGGACCAGCCCGGTATTCACCTAGTGGGATGTGGAAAATCGCCTAAAAACCATATACAGGCTGGCCGGCATACTGTCCCTCGTTGTTAATCCGCTGGGTGGATTCGATCTGGGGCCGGTGAGCCTACCTGAGTCCAGGAAGGAGCGCATTAGTGCTCTTGGCCACCCTGGTGGGTATTTGTGTAAAATTAAATTCAGGCAATTTATTTTATACTTCTGTAAAATGTTGCACATTTTTGCACCATACTATGTGGCTAACGAAGGGTTTCAAACAGTTCAGTGAAGAAAGGCACAGTACTGCTCAGGCACTGGAACAAGCTGAGGAATCAATGCTCATCACTACAAACAGATATAACACTCTAGCTGATGCATCGGTGCAGGGGCCTATGAATGCCGACTACGTTATGACAGCACTGTTCAATTTTAGAAAGTTGACAAGTAGAGAGCTACCACAATGAGAAAAAAGTACACTAACATCCAGGAGGAAATTTATAACCATGCAGAGTATAGATGGACTACACAAAGATATTCAGAAGCAGAATAACTACAATTCATTGATACTGAATGACTGACTATCATGTGCTCGCCCAGTAGAAAGTAGAGGACTAACTCAGCCTCCAGCAAGCACCAGTTTTTCAGCTGGCCAACTCTTCAGGTACACAATTCACCCAGCAGATGGGGCTGGGCTAGGACTGGATGTAGTTGGTCTGTTTTCTTTTTTGTCTTTATTCTCTTTGTTCAAGTAAGATAATGAGCACCAAATTCATAAAAAATATCTTATGATGTACTTCTCATGTTTCTCTTGGCTAGGATGCAATGAGCAGCTCGTAAACTACTATAAGGGTTTTTCATTCTCACTTGATGCTGCTACAGGAGTCCTGTATATAGGAGTAGAATGGTAGAATTGCTCACTGCCAATGCTGCCTCACGACAATGACTATGTTACCTCTGCCTGCAAGAACCCCACCCCCCGACCTTGTCCCCACTGCAAAGCTTCCCACTTCCTCAAGAACTGCCCCAACCTCATCTCTCCCCCCTCCTGCAACACCTGTAATGAACCACATCCTACCTACTCCTCAAAGTGTAAAGTGAAACCTCCTCCAGTCACCCCTGAGCTCACCGTCCCTGTCTGTCCTGTTGACAAATGCCGGGATGGTTCCTTTGAAAGGGCACGTCCGATTTCCTTCCCAATCCTTCCCTAACCCGAGCTTGCGCTCCGTCTCTAATGACCTCGTTGTCGACAGGACGTTAAACACTAACCACCACCACCACTGTCCTGTTGATGACCCCATCCACCCCAACAACTCGCTCCGCCCTCCGTTTACTGCAGAGGCCATCATCCGTTTCATCACAATTGTGCTCCAGAACATCCACCCCTTCCAGCACTCCCACACCCTTTCCCAAATCGCCCTCGCTGCCCATTCCATCTTCCATCTTACCACCTATGCCACCTACTCCCACAACCAGGCCCACTTCACCTTCAGCCCCCTCACCACCCTCGTCTAACTCTCCCCTCCCATGGTCAACAACCCTACCGTATCCTGTACCACAATATTTGCTCCCTGCCAAACCCACAAACTCCTCTTCCTCCACTCCCTCCATCAGCACCGCGTGGATGCCTTCGTCCTAAATGAAACCTTCCTTCAACCCCATATCTCCATCTCCACAGCTCCTTACACCCTTCACCACACCGATAACCTGTACCCTCTGGGGCATGGCGTAGTTGCTATAGGCCACCTCAAGCACCTCCCTGTCGAGCCCCAACCTCTCCTTAGCAATCCTGCCGAGCATTTCACCCTCAGCCTCTTCTTCCCCACCTTTACCGTCACCTGTACCACCATTTAAGTCCACCCTCGCTCCCCCATCCTGTACAATTTCCTGGCCCACATTGACCGCCCCTTCTCCACCTACGTGATTGCCGCTGACTTCAATATTCACAGCCGTGATCCTGATGACCTCCAGCAGTGGCATAGGTTTATCACCACCCTCCAGGGGGACCTGGTTCCCCTCCCCCAACACACCTGACCCGAATCCAACACCACTTCCGATGTGGTCCTTGCCTCTCCCAACCTCCTAGGGCGCATCACCGCTGATGTCCTTGACCTCATTGGCAGTGACCATGCTCTTGTTCTCCTCACCATCTCTAGTGGTCGCCATCCCCGCCCCACTCCTCGCCATGACATCCCTCCTAAACTTGTGCAAGATTACTCCCGTGCCAATTGGGATGCCTACCGGGACTCCATTCACACCCAGCTTGAAGGCCACGACCTTACTCTCCACTCTCCTGATGACATCTCTCAAGCTGCTGCTTTCTGCATCAGACCTTGTCTGACGCCGTCGCCACCCATATCCCCACCAAAGCCATCCACCCTCACCGCCCCGCCCTGCCTCCACAGGCCGTCCTTCTCCTTCATGAGTCCTGCCGCCTCTACTGCTCTTTTCTCTGCACTCACGACCGGGACACACTTATCCGCCACTGTCAATTAGAATGACACATCTGCAACCTGTTTACTGCGAAGAAATGACACGCCTGGCACCAGACATGTACACAACTCAACACCACGCTCCCAATAAACTCTTCCAAGTATTGGTCTGCTTTCCACTGCCTTAATGGGAACTGCCCCACGCCCCAGTACCCTCTCATCCTTGATGACCGTCCCTTTCCTGACAACCTCAGTAAGGCCAACCACTTTGCCTCTCACCTCTCTGATGTTTTTTCCATAGAAGATAATCCCCAATTTGATTATTCCCTCTTCCCTGACGTCATGGACCGTACGAATACCTCTGTTCCTCCTCTTGCTCCTAGCTTCCAGTACTTGGGCCTCACACCACCATCTGAACTTAACACTCCCATCACTACACAGGACATCAGCCTCACACTGCACACTAAACGCAACACTGCTCCTGGCCATGACCACATTACCTACCGCCACCTCACACACTGCCCTCCCTCCTTCCTTTCAGTCCTTGCCACTCTGTACAATGTCATCCTTGCCACTGGCTTCTACCCCGACCTGTGGAAAACCTCCCGTATCCTGATGTTCTCCAAACCCAACAAGCCTCCATCTGATACCTCTTCCTATCATCCTATCTGTCTCACATTGGTGTTCAGCAAACTCTTGGAATCCATCCTTATCCGGCGCATCCATCACCACCTCCACCAAAACCACCTCCTCCCCAACACCCAATGTGGCTTTCGACCTTCCTTCTTTGCCGATGACCAACTCCTATGCCTCACTCATCTCCTCTCCCTCCGGCTTAACTCCTGTTGCTCCACCATTTTTGTCTCCCTTGGCCTCAAAAAGGCCTACGACTGTGTCTGGCATCCTGGTCTCCTGTTTAAACTCCTAACCTATGCCCTTCCTGTCAACTACATCCGTCTGATGGCCTCCTTCCTCTCCCACTGCCCCTCCTATGTTACCATCCATAATGCCAATTCCCACACCTTCTACCCCTCTGCAGGTGTGCCCCAGGGCTCTGTCCTCTCCCCTCTCCTCTACCCCCTGTACACGGCAGATATGCCCCAATCCCCCCCCCCCCCTCATCCAGTACACCTCTTGCAATATGCCGATGATACCACATTCCTCGCCCTCACTCCTACCCTTCAACGGTCCCAACGCCATCCCCAGAATCACCTTGACCTTTTTGCGGCATGGTGTAACCAGTGGCTCCTGACAAACAATCCTTCCCAGACCCAGGCAATCATCGTAGGTCATACCACTTGCTCCATCCAGCTCCTGGATTTCTCCTTTACCATCTGCACTCATCCTGTCCGCCTCTCCCCCACTCTCACCTACCTTGGCCTCACCATTGACCATCACCTCAGCTGGATCCCTCATCTCTGCTCCATCCAGTCCAAAGCCCACAACCGCCTCTGACTCCTCAAACTCCTCTCTGGCCGGACATGGGGGTTTCACGCCACTACCATCCTCCACATCTACAAATCCTTAATCCATCCCATCCTCTGTTATGCCAGTCCTGCCTGGATATCCACCACTCCCCCCCTCTCCTCCGATTCTGTAAGTCCCTCCAGATCCTCGAGCACCATGCACTCCGCCTCGCCTTCTGTACATGCCTCCCGTCCCCCATGCGGATCCTCTATGACCTCATTACTTTCCCCCATCTCCCCATCAGCTCCTTTTCCTCGCACATGTCCACATACTCTACACCTCCTACCGCCTTGATCCCCCTCACCCCTTGGTTGCTCCTCTCCTCTCCCGTCCCCGCCCCCTGCCATGCCTTTACTGTTCTGTCCCCCTACCCTCCAACTCTACAACCTTAACCCTTTCCCAAGGTGGCTTCCACCAACTCCCCCTCCCGGATGATGCCCTCTCTCCCTCCATCTATCCCTCCTATCAACTGATCCTCAGCCCTCCCCTCCTTTCTTCCATCCTTTCCCTGGGCTCCCTCTTCCCCCCTCCCTTCCATTCTATTTTCTCCCTGCCAAACCTCTCCCTACCTCCCTTCTCCCCGAGTCCTTTTGTATTCCCCTTCTCTGTCTTCCCCACTCCCTGTTGCGTCTTCCCAGCACCCCCCACCCCTCTTATGGGTCCTCATCACCCATCGACTCCTTTCCACCCTCCCCCCCCCTTCACTTTTCCTCTCCTTCCCCCCTTTTTTATTTTCCCATCATCTGTCCAGTTTCCCCCCATCTGCTCTTGGCTGTGGTATGTCACATTTGCCAACCTTTTAGTGCAGTGTTCCAGTGAATGTTCAGTGTTGTTCGCCTTTCTAGTGTTGCGAACAGAATCCAGGCTGTCGCTGGGTGTGAATTTTATGTCTTTTGCGAACAGAAACCAGACTGTCACCATGTTTTTTTAATTGTCTGCCTATTATTTTACCTGTCTGCTTCGTATGTATTTTATTCGCATCATCATCCCTTTGTTCTATGTTTTAAGTTCCACGAATTTTTCGACATCTTACTCTTTAAGTCTCCAATTGTATTGCCTGTTTTTATTATTTATTCTCTTCATCTTTTTAAAACAAAGTCTGTAGGCTGAAGAGCGGCATACTAAGCTGCTGCCAGCCTGCCCCCTTCAGGGGGAATCCAAATTCAATAAAGAAAAAAGAAAAAAGAAGTGCTAACCCAACCCTCTACTACCCTCTCCTTCATGATGACCACCCCATTCCTGGTAACCTTAGTAAGGCCAACCATTTTGCTTTTTACCTCTCCAATATCTTTACCCTCCCTGACAATCTGCAGTTTGATTACTCCCTCTTCCCTGACGTCTGCAATCAAACTGACACCTCAGCACTTCCACTCACTCCTGGCTTCCAGTACTTGGACAACATTACACACACCAGACTCAATGCCCTGATCACTACTCAAGCTATCACATCTACACTCCGCACGAAACACAACACCACTCCCGGTCATGACAATGTTATCCATCGTCACCTCCCTGAAGCTCCCACCTCCTTCCTCTCCACCCTGGCCAGACTATACCCAGCTAGCACTCAAACTTATTTCAAGGTGGATATTGAGTTTAGGTTCAGTTGAAAATTCAAGATTGAAAAATCAACCTGTTACACAGTTTACATCGAGCTGTAAAAATTTTGCTTGAATTAAAATAATTTTCCCAAGCTTGAAATAAACTGTAATTTCCCTGGAAGGCTGTACAGCAGATGCGCGTGCAGCATAGCTTCCATAGATGTCCACGGGAAGCGCCACAAGCGTTTATAAGCCTTGCACTGACTCTGCTCAGTTTACGGCCATTTTACCTTTGTGACATGCGTTAATGATTGTTGACTGCTCTGAAGTTTGTTTTATACTGGAAAATAGTTCGGTAAGTGTGTGGCATCTCGTGCCTTACTGCTACACCAGGTCTGAAGAGGACATATAGTGTATTACAGGTATGTTGGTGCATTTTTCTCTAGTGGTACGTTAATATTACAAATGTTAAGTACTATTACGTAACATAAAGAAATATCATATTCTTTTATGTAGAAAAATTGAGCCTGGATGAAAGTGAAATGGATTACAAGCTAAGAGTATATATTACAAGTTGTTCAGCAAAAAGAGATCATTTTAAACTAGCTCTCTAGTACGTGGCACCAATAAATTAAAACTTAATGTTATTTTTAAAATCTCGCCTTTTTATATAAATCGCCCTATTACATTTGTTTACTTGTAAGTACTCGCATGTGTCACACCATGAATGAATAATCGTGAAGTGCGAAAAGTTTCTTTGTGAATACAAATAGTAATGACATGGTGAACGGGAAAAAGTACATCAAGAACCAGTGATTACATAGGTGCAGTCTTTTATATTTACGTAGCTTTGACTGCTCTTCAATTGCGGTAATATGAAATTTCTTCCCGTTAGCATGACACTCTTGCACAAAGTAAACATGCTCAAAAAATTCAAGTCAAAGAAGTCTTAAAGTTGGGGCAACAGTAAAATCAGAGTTGCAATCTGTTATTACGCCATCAGTCTTGATTTTGTTGAAGCTGTTAATTCTTTCTGTGGTGATGGACACAAAATATCTTGTGACTCATGCTTGGCAAAAGTTAAGCATATTCATAATAAGCATAACATTACTTTTCGTATTTAGGTTGATCAGTTTCAACTTTTCACATTTGTTATGTTTAGGTGTGGGTAACATTTTCTTTTACCTGTTACAGGATCATTATACCAGCAGAAGTCAGCGAAATTTGATCCTGCTCTGGTCTGTGTGCTGGGGCCAGAGGGGCGTCAGAATAATTAAATTTTGAAATATAACAATTTTAAGCACTTCGAAAATAAAAAATTTTAAACACAAATGTCTTGATAATTTTTTCACACCATTTCCATTCTGATATTTATTTAATTAATTAGGTTCAATAAATTCAGATTAATAATTATATAGCTTAAAACAAGCTGTAAACACCAGGCTGTATTCCACGTGTGTAGATACAGCTGGAGCCAAACTTGATAAGTCAAGCTTGAAATATAGCTTGAACTCTGCCAACTTTGATGTTTGTTTCAAGCTCGAGACAAACTAACAGGCCTGAATATTCCAGCTTTGATCAAGTTTATATACTTGAACTTTACATCTGGAAACAAGTTTGAAACCGGCCTACTGTGCTATCTGGGTATAATGTGGTCTTGTCCACCAGCTTCTACACTGACCTGTGGAAAACCTCCTGGATCTTGATGTTCCTCAAAGCCGACAAACTGCCATCCACTGTCTTGTCCTACCATCCCATCAGCCTTACCTCGATCCTCAGCAAGGTCCAGGAATCCATCCTCTCCTGATGCATCCACCAGCATCTCCACCAGCACCGACTCCTTCCCTCTACCCAATGTGGCTTTCGGCCGTCCTTCTCTGCCGATGATCATCTCCTTCACCTCACTCATCTCCTCTCCGAACAACTCAACTCCCATCGCTCCGCCATCTTCCTCTCCCTCGACCTTGAACGTGCCTACGACTGTGTATGGCAGTCCAGTCTCCTCTTCAAGCTGAAAACCTTCACCCTTCCTCTTAACTATGACCACCTGATTGAATACTTTCTTTCCCACCATCCTTTCTATGTCACTATCCATAACATGGATTGCTACACCTTCTACCCCTCCGCCGGTGTGCCCCAAGGTTTTGTCCTCTCCCGTCTTCTCTACCTTCTTTACACGGCAGACATGCCGCCACTTTCACCTCCCTTACACCTTCTCCAGTACACCGATGACACCACCTTCCTTGTCCTCGCCCCCACTGTGCAACACTCCCAGCACCTTCTCCAATCCCATCTTGACCGTTTCACCACTTGGTGTAACCAGTGGCTGCTCAAGGTCAATCCTTCCAAGACCCAGGCGATCATTGTAGGCAAAACCGTCCCTTCCTTCCATCTACTCGATTTCTGTCTCACTACGTACAGCCGTCCTATCAACCTCACCCACACCCTTATGAACCTTGGCGTCACCCTTGACCGTCGCCTCTCGTGGACCCCCCATCTCTGGACGAGCCAAGACAAGGCACGCTCCTGAGTGCACCTCCTCAAGCTGCTTTCTGGCCGCACATAGGGTCTGGACCCCTCCACGGTCCTCCGTACTTATAAATCCTTCATCCACCCTGTCCTCCGTTATGCCCATCCTGCCTGGATCACCGCCCCTCCTACCTTCTGCAAATCCCTTCAAATCCTGGAACACCATGTGCTCCGCCTCACCTATCGCATCCGCCTCCCCACCCCCATGCGGATCCTCTATGACTTAATTCCGCTCCCACACCTCTTCCTTTTCCTCAAACGAATACGGATCCTTTACACCTCCCACAAACTTGATCCCCCTCACCCATTCGTCTCTCCCATCCTTTCCCACCCCCGTCCAAGCCGCCCCTGTACTCCCACATCCCACCCGCTCTCCATCTCTCCACACTCCATACCCTTGCCCAGGGTGGCTTCTGCCAACTCCCCCTCCCTGATGATGCCCTCATCCCCTCCATCTACCCCTCCTACCAACTTTGATCTTCCCCTTCCTCCCCCTGTGTGTTTTCTCCAGGGCACCCTCTTTCCCTTCTCTCCCTCCTCTCTTGCTCCCCCCTCCTCAGGCTTCTACACATCCCCCCTACCCTCTCCCCTCCCCCTCCCTTCTCATCTCCCACTGGCATCAACCCCCCTCTCCCTCCTACCCTCACCTCTTCCCTCTGGCAAGCCCCCAGCTTTTTCATGTGAACGGTGCTTCGTGCCCCAGAGATCGTAGCCAGTGCTCATGTTTGTCGTTGTGTTGGTACTTCAGCGTCTCTCCGTTTGTGCTCCTCCGCTCACGTGTTCATGTTTTTATCCAAACAGTGCGCCTGTCAATGGCTTCATTTATTTTACTATGCCTGTCTCTCATTTTTATCCACCATGTTTGTTTGTTTTCCTGTCTTTCTGTTTACTGTATGTGTTTTCTATGGCCGAAGAGCGGCATAGACAGGCCACAGCCAGCCTACCTTTATTGTAAAGGTATAAAAACAACAATAAAGAAAAAGAAAAGAAGTGCTCATTCCCCTCCTATGTTAACATCCATAATGCCGATTCCTGCACCTTCTATCCCTCTGCCGGTGTGCCCCAAGGCTCTGTCCTTTCCCCTCTCCTCTATCTACTGTACACTGCCGATATGCCCAAACCTCCCCCGCCTGTTCATCTCCTCCAATTTGCTGATGACACCGCCTTCCTAGCCCTTTATCCTACTCTTCAACAGACGCAACATACTACCCTCCAAACCCACCTCGACGAATGTACTGCTTGGTGCAACCAGTGGTTCCTCTGTATCAACCCCTCCAAGACCCAGGCGTTTATCATAGGCTGCACCACCCACTCATTCCGTCTTCATGATTTCTACCTCACCATTTATGGCCGTCCTATCCACCTCACTCCTATGCTCACATACCTTGGCCTCACCCTTGACCCCCACCTCACCTGGACTCCCCAGCTCCTTACAATCCAACACAAAGCTCACAACAGACTCCGCCTCCTGAAACTCCTGCCTGGACAGACATGGGTCTGCATCCTTCCACCATCCTTCACACCTACAAGTCCTCGATCTGCCCCATCCTCTGTTATGCCAGTGTTGCTTGGATTTCTGCCCCTCCCAGGTTCTATAAGTCCCTCCAAATCCTCGAATACCATGCACTCCGCCTTGCCTTCCACATCCGCCTTCCGTACCCCATGCGCATCCTCTACAACCTCATCCCCTTTCCCCGCCTTCTCCTTTTCCTTGAACACATCCACACGCTATATATTGTCTGCTGCCTTGATCCCCCCACCCCCTCGTGTCTCCCTTCCTCTCCACCCCTAGCCCGTTGCCGCGCCTTTACCATTGTGTCCCACCCTCTCTCCATCTCCACACCCTCCACCTCCTTTCCCAACGCAACTTACACCATCTACCCCTCCAGGATGATGAGCTTTGCCCTGACATCTACACTTCCTACCAACTCTAACCCCATCTTCCTCCTGCCTCCTCCTCAGGATTCCCTCTCCTCCCCCTCCCTTCTCATGAGCAGCTTTCCCCTCCTACCCCCCCCCCCCACCTCCCTCTCTTGTACTCCCCTTCAGTGTCACTGCATTCCCTCCTGTCTTGTCTTCCCTCTTCATCTCCTGCCCCACCTGTCTCCTGCCTCTTGGTGCACCCGCTGATGCCCCTATTCTTTTCATCCTGCCCCCTCCCCTGCTGCACTTTGCTCTCCCCTCCTTTTCCATCATCTCTGGCCTCTCCCTCGGCAAGTCCCACCTGGCAGTTTTATTCTTCATTGCGTGTGCTCCAAATGGATTTTTCTGGAGTGTTTCTGGAGTGTTTTTAATATTGTGGCCAACTTTTAACCTGTGTGTGTGACTTCCCAGTGTCTTTTTTGCATTCAACAAATCACCAACCGTGTTTTTTCAGTGGCTCCTGAAAATCAATTCTTCCAAGACCCAGGCAATCATCGTATGTCATACTACTCGCTCTTTCCGGCTCTTTGATTTTTCCCTTACCATCTGCACCCGTCCTGTCCGCCTCTCCCCCACCTTCACCTACCGTGGCCTCACCATAGACCATCACTTCACCTGGATCCCTCATCTCTGCTCTATCCAATCCAAAGTCAACAACCGCCTCTGACTCACTACACTCCTCTCTGGCCAGACGTGGGGGTTGAAACCTTCTACCATCCTCCACATCTACAAATCCTTAATCCGTCCCATCGTCTGTTATGCCAGTCCTGCCTGGATATCCACCCCTCCTCCCCCCTCCCCCCGATTCTGTAAGTACCTCCAGATCCTCGAGCACCATGCGCTCCGCCTCGCCTTCTGTATACACCTCCCGTCCCCCATGCAGATCCTCTATGACTTGATTCTTTTCCCCCATCTCCCCATCAGCTCCTTTTCCTCGAACATGTCCGCATCCTCTACACCTCCTGATGACTTGATCCCCCTCATCCCCTGGTTGCTCCTCTCCTCTCCAACCCCCACCCCCTGATGTGCCTTCACTGTTGTCCCCCGCCCCTACCCTCCACCTCTACACTCTTCATCTCCTTTCCCGAGGTAGCTTCCATCAACTCCCCCTCCCAGATGATGCCCTCACTCCCTCCCTTTATCCCTCCTATCAACTCTGATCCTCACCTCCCCCTCCTTCCCTCTGTCCTTTTCCGGGCTCCCTCTCCCCCCCCCTTTTCGTCCTGCTTTTTTTCTCCGCCTACCCACTCCTTGACTCCATTTTCTCCTCCCCCCCTCCCCCCCCCCCCCCACCAAGTTCTTTTTCTTTCCCCTTCACTGTCTTCTTCACTCCTTTCTCATGTCCACCCTGACCCCCCCCCCCCGTTTTTCTGTGCTCTCCCCCTCCATCGACTACCCCTTTTCTCCCAGCTCATCTGTCCGGGTCCCCCCCTCCCCCGCCCCATATACTCATATGCCATCTCATTCTTATCTGAAATGTTTTAAACTCTGACTGTATAACATGTGTTGCTAACACAATTAATCCCTGTGATAAAAAAAGAACAAATTTTCTAAAATTACAGTACTACAAAAAGATAAATATTTGTTTAAGTGAATATATATTACCATAATTGTTCTATTGTGCTGCTGAGTGAATTTCATTTTCTGTCAATTATTTTCGATTTCATGTTGTAAGTTTCAATCTTAGTATGAATATATCTTAACCGATGTACTTTGGATTGATGTTAACTGGATGCCAGTTGGTTGTATGTTGTCTGGCAGGAAGGAAGGAGAAGTGTAAAGTTTTTTTGGAGTTGCGTACAAATGGGATGTATTTTGCTGAGTGAACATTGTAATTGATTGCAGCAAGGCATCTAGGACTATTAAAAATAGAAATTACATACAAATCAGTTTGTCATCTCTGTTATTTCGAGAAACACATCAACCTGTAGGGTTTCCAACCTACAAGAGAATCTTGGTTCCAGACAGAAGAAATTAAAGCAACAGATTGAAGGAGATCCTTAAAAAACAAGATGAATAATTTTTCTTTAAAACTACTGCTAAACTTGGCCAATATTTTTATTTCATGAACATTTATTACAATTAGTAGCCATCCAACTGTGCATAAGAAAGGAGGTTATTGAACTGTTGACTCTGTGTTATAAAACAACTTCTAAGGTACATATTCTTATAATCAGGTGCATTCCCTTTTTAACTGTCTCAACATTTTAGTTTAGTCCCCTACACCTCTCATACATCCATCAAAATTTGTTAAACATGCACACTATTGCTTCTTCCCTCTATTGATTTTGGGAAATGTGATCAAGGTTATAATATAGATTTAAGTATGTATAGAGACATACTGAGAGTTGTTCTTCACAGGTACCATTCATGAATGCAACAGGAAAAGGAGATGTGAAATACCCTCTGCAAAACAATATAAGATGACTTCCCAAGAATACATGCAGATGTAGGAACTTCCATTAATATACAAAAGCAGTACAGGTTTCTTATTTTCAATATGTGTTGATCACATAAAAAAAAACTAGCCACACTTGACTGGATTTTAGCAATGGACTATACATAAATATGACAGATTTTGTAGAACATGTGTGTTAGTGGAGGCATGATTTGCAGGCCATTACCTGCAGTTCTCAGAACTGGTGATCCCAGCACCCACACTGGGCACATACATGGAGGCTTCTGTGACAGGCCATGTTCAGAAAATCCATTGGTTTTCCTGTGACTTATATGTGATAGTAAGTTTTAGTTGCTACAGGCAAAATGAAGGAAGAGCCCTATTATAAAAAAAAACTTACATAATACCTTGTTTGTGGAATTTGACCCATGAACATTACATGAACAAGAATGTAAAACATTGGTCATACAGAGAGATGGTTGAAACAGTTATAGATGGTATTCCAACTGCAGACCAGAATGTAATAACACATAGCAAACAACATTTTAAATTAAGTTCTTCAGTGTATGCCAATGTTGTCAGTTTTTTTGCCTTGCAATTATTAAAGATATCTGTCTTTCCATTTTCAATAAAATGCATTTTGGCACAAACCATGTTATGTTTCACTGAAATAAAACATCCTCCATGGTCTGTATTGAAATATATTTACAATTTGGCTTGCTGCTTAGATCTAAAAACAGGGTGATACAAAATGTGTCAACACTGCACACAAACATCTGTTGTCTGCCATAATTTTCTTCTTAGTATCATGTAAATTAATGAGTCTCAAAATCTAGAAATGTACTGCAATAAAATAATGGCTACAATGTTTCACTGTACGATATACTTTTGGCAGTACATAAACGTAAGTTATAAAATCTTATGCCTGTGGTGTATTGCCTATCAAACATGCATTACACATATGGGTCTATGAATAAATCACAGAAATCCACCACTTTATGTCATACATGATGGGACCTGACATCCAGATAGCTCTGAGACACTAGAGCAGATGGACAGGGCTTCCACATTTAGTGGAAAACAATGGGCCTGAGATCGATAACCGAATCTGTCAAAAATATCCGCAGGATTGGCCCGCAGCTCTGGTTCGTCATCGCACAGAACTTGAGTGGGCAGCTAAATCCATGTCAGAGCATACCTTCCTTCAATAATCATGTCATACCATCATTAACAGTTAAATCTTCCTTCAGTCATTCACATCATGAGCTTTCCCTGTATGCATACTGGAACAGACAACCCAACAACTCGCTCTCATTGGTTTAGTGTGGTGTTGCAGTTAGATATCTGAAATATATCCCCACTGTGCCTATATTAGCAATAATCTTTGGATTCCCTGTTACTCTCCAACCCATATAGACTGAACCTTCTCCATGTCTAATGCTGTATCTGATATTAACAGCTGTACCTGATTCCCAGTAAAGGTGCCACTTTACTAACACCCTCTGGGATGAATTCCTTCTCACCCAGTGAATAGATAAATTGTTTTAAATGGATATGGATTATCAGAGGAACACTGTAATCACTACACAAGGAAACACACTTTTTATCTGAGTTTCACAAAAGTTATGAGACTTTGCAAAAAACTGTTTTCTTGTGAAAGAATTCTAAAAAATTCGTAAGTGAAAACAGAAATTGTGACTATTCTTCAGAAATCATCCACAATTTGCACTTCGTTGACAATTGTGAAATTATTTTGTCAAAGAGTGATAGAAGAATCCACTAATACACAGATACATAACTCTGTTCCTATTTATCAGTGCAATTTCTGTCTTAACTACCATATAAAGTACCACGCGCAGTATGTAACCAATCTCCTATTGTATCAGTGCATTAACTACAAATCTAGCATGTTTTAACCTTGACCTCGAGAAAGCACAGAAACATATACAGCTTTCCCACTTCCTTTTCATAGCGCAGAATTATACATGTACAATCAATTTTACCCATTTCACTGCATACATTACCCAGTTGTTTTTAATACTACATACATACTCTGCTAATAGTGTGAAACATACGGCAGAGGGTATTTACAATTGTATCACCTATTGTGGTATCTTTGTGTGTACTTGCATATTGAGTGTGAGAAGAATGCCAGGTTAAACGCCTCTGTACATACTATAATTAGTCTAATCTTGTGTCTGTGATCTCTTCAGGAGCTGTACACAAAGGGTAAAGTGTATCTCTGTATTCTTCTCCTTGGTTAAACATCATAAGAAAGGTTTTCTGGGACAGTTGGAACCTATGCTCAGGCGCCTGTTAATTCATGATTTTCAGCATTTCAATAGCGCTCACTCATGAGTAAAATGAACCTATGACTGTTTATGCTGCCCTTCTTTGCATATTCTGAACATCCCTTCTCAGTGCTGTTTGGTTATGTGTCCCACGCACTTGAGTAATAGTCTAACATGGGTGCATAAGTGTTTTATAGGATTCTCCACATAGACTCACTGAATTTTAAAGTATCCTACCAAAGAATTGAAACCTGCTACCAGATTTATGTATCATTTAACTTATGTATTCATTCCATTAAATTTCCCTTTGAAATTGTTACAACAAAGTATATGTGTGACTTGACTGATTCTAGCTTTGTCTCACTGTTATTGTTGTCATAAGGTGCTACTTTTCTGCATTGTCCATCCTATATCTTCATAACCAATACTAACTCTCAGGCATCAGGCATTGCTCCCCACAGGTATGCTCTAAGGCTCGGTTCACTTTCAAATATGTTCTACAACAATGCATACACTCACCAATACAAATCTTCCACTTGCTCCTCAAATTTTCTTCTGATCTCACACAAACTTATCCCATATGCACAACCTATATGTCAAAGTAATCCACTGAAAAATGTTAACGGCAGAAATACACAAATCTGCTGTATCTCACTGCAACATGGTAGTCCATGTCACTGGTGTGTGTGTGTGTGTGTGTATACACTACTTTCAGACCATAAAATCTACCTCCAAGCTTTGAAATAGATTCAATCTACTTTCCCCATCATTTCTTGTATTATGGTTCCCGTTCTTTCCACTCCTTTCCCTGACTTTCCTCTCCAAAACCATAACGTAGGTTTCATTCATTCATCTACTGGTACACACAATACTAAATCACATATGTCCTTAAAATCAAGCCCTTGACAACAGACACAATCAAAAATCACAACTTTTCCATTCTGCCCTGTATCGTACATATTCCCCAACCAATCAATTGTAATTCTCACCCGTTATGTATTCTTGAGGCTATATTCCAACTAGTGCAGAACTTTATTCACCACCATAGTATTCACTGTTTTATGGCACACATATCTGATCTGGTTCAGTCTCTTCCCCCTGTCTTGGCCAGAAATAATATTAATTCTATGAATGCTCATTTAGATTTCTTAATTTCTCACACTTTGTCAGAAAGTTCCTTTCGATGTTACCAGAATGTCCAAAAACCACTGTACATTGTTTTTGTTGTTCTCCAGCTGCTACATATCTTCTTGTACAGAATAAATAGTCTGCTCCTGATGTACTAAAATGGAAGCACTAATATAATACTTTCTAAAATTTAAAAGCTATGTAAGATAAGGATCTAAGGTGTACCAACAGAACCATTCCACCACTTAAAACTTCTATAGTGTGTTTCCTTATTTATAAATAATTTGACTCAATTTGGAAGATTTTGTTTTTTCTTCTGGCTGAAGAGCAGAACATCTGCAATAACATACATTTTGGTGTTTTGGTTCAATAGCTCTTAGTCCAAGAATCTTTTTTGTTTCAAGAAGTTTCTTAGTTTCAAAGAAATTTGTAGTTTCCTAAAAGATACTTTGTTACAGGAAGATTGTGGTGTGTAGCATAATTATACAATGATGAATTGTAACATTGTGAGACCCTCCCCAATAGCTGGTATGTCCACCTTTGGCACAGATAACAGCATTGATGCATCATGGCATGGAAGCAATGAGGCCTTGGTAAGTTGCTGGGGGTAGTTGGCATCACACATGCAAACACGTCACTTAACTCCCATAAATTATGGGGAAGGGGTGATGAGTTCTGACACCACATTCAATTAGGACCCAGATGCATTCGATTGGGTTCAGATCTTGTGAGCTAGGGTCCAGCACCTCAATTGGAACTCACAACTGTCTTACTTGAAGCATTCCATCACATACCTGGGCTTGTGCTATGGCACATTATCTAGTTGAAAAAATGCCACTGCCGTCAGGATACATGGTCTGCAACCAGTTCAAGATACTCCTTGGCAATCATAGTGTCTTGCTTGAGCTATACTGGGCACATAGAATCCTCCACATGAATGTTCCCCAGAGCATAATGAAGCTTCAGCCAGCTTGTCTCCATTCCACATACAGGGTATAAGGGAGCTGTTCCACTGGAAGACAGTGGATTCATGCCCTCCCATCATCAGGGTGAAAAAGGCATCAGAATTGATCAAACCATGCAGTGCTCTGCAATGCCCAGTGTCAATGGTCATGTGTCCATTTCAGTTTTAGTTACCAATGTCATGGTACTAACATTGGTATATGCATTCGTCATCTGCTGCAAAGGTTCATTGCTAGGAGTGTTGGATGCACTGTGTGTTCAGACACACTTGTACTCCGTCCCCCAAAATTGAAGTCCGGTGTTAGTTCCTCCACAGTTTGCTCCCTTACCTGTTTTACAAGTGCACCAAGCCTACAATCTTAGACATTTGTAATGGCAGGTGGCCACCCAACTCCACGATGTCTGTATGTGGTTTTGCCCTGTTTTCACCATGTGT
The DNA here is from genome assembly GCF_023864345.2 of Schistocerca serialis cubense. Classification (NCBI taxonomy): domain Eukaryota; kingdom Metazoa; phylum Arthropoda; class Insecta; order Orthoptera; family Acrididae; genus Schistocerca; species Schistocerca serialis. Next base: position 397,824,986 of record NC_064640.1, on the reverse strand, counting down.
TGAAGATGCTCACCACAACATTCCTTGAAAACACATCAAGTCGTGCAGTTTCTAAAATGTTGATACCATGGCTTCAGGTCATGACAATTATCCTTTGGTCAAACTCTGGTAGATCACGCCCCTCGACCAATTCTACACATGGACAGCATGCTCACATTCACCGTGGGTGTCCCTGACTAGCAGTAATTCCTCGGTGGATGATACTGCTATTGCCTGGATGGGTTTATATCAACAGCGTGTCAGTAGTCATAATGTTGTGCCTGATGAGTTTAGCTTTCAAGGAAAATTTAATTTTTTAGCCTTGCAATTAAATCCTCCTACAATCTTTCACATCTCCAGTGCTTTTTCCTGTATGCATAATTGTACAGACAATCCAACAACCCACTCTCATTAGCCCAATGTGGGGCTGCAACTGGCCATTTGATATGCATCCCTATTTGGGCAAAACCCCACTCAATTCTTGCATCATGGATCTCCTCTTCCATTAGAGTTTCAAAATAAAAATACAATTCACCTGCACAACCACAAATGTACATCCACAATAATCACTGAATCCCCTGTGATTACGTAACCCATATAGACTGAAACTTCTCCATGTGTCCCGTTGTACTCGTCATTAACACTTGCACCTGATCCATAGCAGCAGGTCAGTTTACTAAGACCCTCTGGGGTGAAATAGCTCCCACACCACAGCATGCTCATGTCTAAGTCTATTCATATTGACCAGTGTAACAGCACTCTCATGTCTAAGTCTATTCTTATTGACCAGTGTAATTTCTATCTAAACTACTATATAAAGCACCACCTGCCGTATGTAACCAATTTCCTATTGAATCACTGCAATAACTGCAAATCTAGCATGATTTTTTTCTAGATCTTGGGAATGCACAGAACCATTATAGCGTTCCCATGTCCTTTCAATAATGGATACCTATACATGTTGTTGTAATCTTCAGTCCTGAGACTGGTTTGATGGAGCTCTCCATGCTACTCTATCCTGTGCAAGCTTCTTCATCTCCCAGTACTTACTGCATCCTACATCCTTCTAAATCTGCTTAGTGTATTCATCTCTCCTACAATTTTTACCCAGTACTAAATTGGTGATCCCTTGATGCCTCAGAACATGTCCTACCAACCGATCCCTTCTTCTAGTCAAGTTGTGCCACAAACTCCTCTTCTCGCCAATTCTATTCAATACCTCCTCATTAGTTATGTGATCTACCCATCTAATCTTCAGCATTCTTGTGTGGCGCCACATTTCGAATGCTTCTATTCTCTTCTTGTCTAAACTATTTATTGTCCATGTTTCACTTCCATACATGGCTACACTCCATATAAATACTTTCAGAAACGACTTCATGGCATTTAAATCTATACTTGAAGTTAACAAATTTCTCTTCTTTAGAAATGCTTTCCTTTGAACTGTCAGTCTACATTTTATATCCTCTCTACTTTGACCATCATCAGTTGTTTTGCTCCCCAAATAGCAAAACTCATCTACTACTTTAAGTGTCTCATTCCCTAACATAACCGCTGCAGCATCACCTGACTTAATTTGACTATGTTCCATTATCCTCGTTTTGCTTTTGTTGATGTTCATCTTATATCCTCCTTTCAAGACACTGTCCATTCCGTTCAACTGCTCTTCCAAGTCCTTTGCTGTCTCTGGCAAAATTACAATGTCGTTGGCGAACCTCAAAGTTTTTATTTCTTCTCCATGGATTTTAATACCTACTCTGAATTTTTCTTTTGTTTCCTTTACTGCTTGCTCAATATACAGATTGAATAATGTCAGGGAGATGCTACAACCCTGTCTCACTCCCTTCCCAACCACTGCTTCCCTTTCATGTCCCTCGACTCTTATAACTGCCATCTGGTTTCTGTACAAATTGTAAATAGCCTTTTGGTCCCTGTATTTTAGCCCTGCCACCTACAGGATTTGAAAGAGAGTATTCCAGTCAACATTGTCAAAAGCTTTCTCTAAGTCTACAAATACTAGAAAAATAGGTTTGCCTTTCCTTAATCTATCTTCTAAGATAAGTCGTAGAGTCAGTAAGGCCTCACATGTTCCAATATTTCTTTGGAATCCAAACTGATCTTCCCCAAGGTCAGCCTCTACCAGTTTTTCCATTCATCTGTAAAGAATTCGCTTTAGTATTTTACAGCTGTGACTTATTAAACTGATAGTTTGGTAATTTTCACATCTGTCAACACATGCTTTCTTTGGGATTGGAATTATTATATTCTTCTATACCATCAATTTTACCCATTTCATTGCGTCCTTTGTACCCAGGTGTTTTTTATTCTACATACATTCTCCAGTAACTACTATGAAGCATATTGCAGAGGATATTTACCATTTTACCACATTTTTACAGTCCTTCATGTTATTCTTGTACATTGAGCGTGGGAAGAATGACAGCTTAAATGTCTTTGTGCATACTGTAACTAGTATAGGCTTATCTCTGTAGTTCTTTGAGAAGCTATTCACAAGGGAGTGAAGTATATCTCTGGAGTCTTCTGCTACCAAAATTTGCTGAAACATTGTAAGTAATGTTTTATGAGGCAATTAACCTCCATCCTCAGGTGCCTACTATTTCATATCTTTAAGCATTTCAATAATGCTCTCTCATGAGTCAAATGAACCTATGACAATTTGTCCTGTCCTTCTTTGCATGTGTTAAGCATCCCTTGTTAGTGCTCTTTAGTTATGTGCCCTATGCACTTGAGTAATATTTTAATGTGAGATGCATAAATGTTTTATAAGATTCTCCATGGAGACTGTGTGCATTTTCCCAGTATCCTACCAATGAATCAAAGTCTACTACCTGATTTATTGATGACATAGCTTATATATTAATTCAGTTTCATGTCCCTCTCAAATGGTGTCACACAAACTTATGCATGAGTTGGCTAAATCCAACTGTGACTTTTTGTTATTGTAGTCACAGAATACTAGTTTTCTTCATTGTACATCCTCTATCTTAATTAACAATACTAACTCTTATATATTCCTCCCCACAGATGTGCCCTGTGGCATTGTCTCACCAATACCAATTTTCTGCTTGCTCCCCAAGTTTCCTCTGATCTCTACCAAACTGAACCCATGTCCACAACCTACGTGTCCCAGTCATTCACTGAGGAATGTTAAGAGCACAAACACACAAATCTGCTGGATCTCACTGCCACATGATACACCATGTCACTGGGGTGTGTGTTTGTTGTATGGGGCACCTCATTCAGTGGGAAACTATGGAATGGAGTGCTGCTGATCGTGTGATCTGGTAAACATGTCCATTGAAATCATTGTCACAGTAGCTGAATTTTGCAGCACCCTCCACTGCCACATAATTTCTAATCATGGTGTACTGTTGTACCTCCATCCATACATTCCATTAAACTTACAACTATGTTACCTCCAATTTCCCCTCAGATATGTCATCTTCAGACCACAAAATCTACCTCCACAATTTGAATTAGATCCACCCCAATATTCCCATTCCTTCTCGCATTATGGTTTCCCTCCACCCAATTCCTTTCCTTTTCTGTCCTCTCCAAAACCATGTCTTAGGTTTCATTCATTCAAGCACATGTGGACACAGTACTAACTCTCACATCTTCTTAGTATCAAGCCCTTCACAATGGATGCATCCAAAACTCACAACCTTTGCATTCTGCCCTCCATCATACATATCCCCTAACAACTCAATCATAACTCTCACCAGTTATGTATTCTTGGTACTATACTCCAACTAATGCAGTACTTTAATCATGACCAAAGCATTCACTGTTTCACAGCACATGTATCAGATCTGTTACTGTCTCTTCTACTGGTGTTGGTCAAAAATAACGTGTAATGTCATGAATGCTCATTCAGATTTCTTAATTTCTCCCACTTTGTAAGAAAGTACCTTTATATTTTACCGCTACATCCAAAAACCATTGTAAGTGGTTTTCATTGTTTCCCATCTGCCATATATCTAATATTTCATTAAAAAAAGCTCAAGATGTTTGCAAGAGTCCGTGGCTGCTGAAATTGATGGGAATAGACATATATCAAGAATGGATTGTTATTAGAAGATCTCATTGTGACTGTCTTGGCAAAGATAAGAGTCCTGATGTCTACTAATGCTAAAAGCAATTTCAAGATTACTTGAAATTTAGTAAATGTTTGCAAGTGTGGATGGGTTCAAAAAGTTATGTGTTTTGGTGAGTATTAAGGAAGAACCACAATGTTTTTATAGCTGGCTTGCCTATCAATTTTGTAGCTCCCATGCTAACATCTGGAGGATATAGCACCCACCATTTGCACATAATTTCTAATTGGGGTGTACTATTCTCACATATCTACTTGATCTTACAACTATGTACCCTCCAAATCCCCTGTGACTAGTTAACTTTGTGTGCCAGACAGGCAGCCAAACTCAAATCTGGTAAAGAGTAGACAAATGTTTTCTCTGAAGCGCAGGAATTTGTACAATTGAGAGATAAAAAAATGCCACATGTACAGTAGCATAACTTGTTATTAGAAATAAAAATAAATTTATGCAAACACGTCATTACATTCTGGAGCTGATGTACTAAAAAGAAGGCATTAAGATAATGCTTTCTCAAAATTTTAAAGCAGCACCAGATAAAGATCTAAGCTGTAGAAGCAGAACTATTCTACAGTACAAAATGTCAAAATTGTGTGACTCAACTTGCAATTTTTTGTTCATCCTTCTGATTGCCCCCTCCCCCTCCCCCCCCCCCCCCACACACTGCGCACCATGAACCATGGACCTTGCCATTGGTGGGGAAGCTTGCGTGCCTCAGTGATACAGATAGCCGTACCGTAGGTGCAACCACAACGGAGGGGTATCTATTGAGAGGCCAGACAAGTGTGTGGTTCCTGAAGAGGGGCAGCACCCTTTTCAGTAGTTGCAGGGGCAACAGTCTGGATGATTGACTGATCTGGCCATGTAACACTAACCAAAGCAGCCTTGCTGCGCTGGTACTTCAAACGGGTGAAAGCAAGGAGAAACTACAGCCATAATTTTTCCCGAGGGCATGCAGCTTTACTATATGGTTAAATGATGATGAAGTGCTCTTGGGTAAAATATTCTGGAGATACTAGAAAGTATCAGATAGATAATACACTGGTAATACAGAGATGCAGGAACCAGGTTTTAAATTGTAAGACATTTTAAGGAGCAGATGTGGACTCTGACCTCAATCTATTGGTTATGAACTGTAGATCAAAACTGAAGAAACTGCAAAAAGGTGAGAATTTGAGGAGATAGGACCTGGATAAACTGACTAAACCAGAGGTTGTACAGAATTTCAGGGAGAGCATAAGGGAACAATTGACAGGAATGGGGGAAAGAAATACAGTAGAACAAGAGTGGATAGCTTTGAGAGACGAAGTAGTGAAGGTAGCAGAGGATCAAGTAGGTATAAAGACGAGGGCTAATAGAAATCCTTGGGTAACAGAAGAGATATTGAATTTAATTGATGAAAGGAGAAAATATAAAAATGCAGTAAATAAAGCAGGCAAGAACGAATACAAACGTCTCAAAAATGAGATGATGACAGGAAGTGCAAAATGGCTAAGCAGGGATGGCTAGAGGTCAAATGTAAGGATGCAGAGGTGCATATCACTAGGGGTAAGATAGATACTGCCTACAAGAAAATTAAAGAGACCTTTGGAGAAAAGAGATCCACTTGTGTGAATATCAAGAGCTCAGATGGAAACCCAGTTCTAAGCAAAGAAGGGAAAGCAGAAAGGTGGAAGGAGTAAATAGAGGGTCTATACAAGGGCGATGTTCTTGAGGACAATATTATAGAAATGGAAGAGGATGTAGATGAAGACAAAATGGGAGATATGATACTGCGTGAAGAGTCTGACAGAGCACTGAAAGACCTGAGTTGAAACAAGGCCCCGAGAGTAGACAACATTCCATTAGAACTACTAACGGCCTTGGGAGAGCCAGTCCTGACAAAACTCTACCATATGGTGAGCAAGATGTATGAGACAGGCCAAATACCCTCAGACTTCAAGAAGAAGATAATAATTCCAATTCCAAAGAAAGCAGGTGTTGACAGATGTGAAAATTACCTAACTATCAGTTTAATAAGCCATGGCTGCAAAATACTAACTCTCAATAGTACAAATTCCTCCACTTCAGAGACAAAATTTGTTTACTCTCATCTGCTTTTGTATGGGAGTACTGTCATATGAGAGCTATTTGACCACAGAGGGTGTAGTAAGCTGGCACTGCTGCTAGGAATCAGATGCAGCTCTTAATGTTGAGTACAACAACATACATGTAGAAGGTTTATCCTGTATGGGTTAGATAATTACAGGGAATTTATTTTTATTATTAAAGCTGTACCCATATGTTAAAACAGGTGATATGTTTTTTTTTTTAATCTTGAAAATATTGGTAAAGAGAAGGACTGTGATGCAAGAACTGGGCAAAAGTTTTGGCCGAATAGGGATATATTTCAAATGGCCAGTTCCAATCCCACAGCAAGCCAATGGGATTGAGTTGCTGCGTTGTCTGTACCATAATGCATACAAGAGAAACTCAGATGTTGTGAAAGGTTGTAGGAAGATTTAACTGCAAATTTTAAAAAATCCTAAAAACCCAAAACGTCTTAAAAACTAAGAAATACTTCATGAAAATTATTTTCCGGATTCAAAACTAAAGTTCTCCTTGAAAACTAAATTGATCAGCCACAACATTATGACCACTAATGTATTGTTGATATAAACCCATCTGGGCAATAGCAGCATCACCTGCTGAGGAATGACTGCTAGACAGAGGAAAGCACGCTGCATGCTGTATCAATGAGCATGCATGTTTAGAATGGGGATGGTGCACTGTCCATCAGAGTCTGAATGAGGGCATGCTGTGATGGCCCAAAGGCTCAGCACAGGCATTTCAGAAACTGCACAGCTTGTCAGGTATTCAAGGAGTGCTGTGGTGAGTGTCTTTAACACAAAAACAAGGTGAAACCATGTCCAGAAGTCGTGGGGTTCAGTGACCAATCCTCATCACTAATTTAACTCAGCACAGATGTTCTACTCTTCAACCAGAAGGCTATTGTTGTTGTGGTCTTCAGTCCAGAGACTGGTTTGATGCAGCTCTCCATGCCACTCTATCCTGTGCAAGCTTCTTCATCTCCCAGTACCTACTGAAACCTACATCCTTCTGAATCTAACTGACCCTACGACTTATCTTAGAAAATAGATTATGGAAAGGCAAACCTACATTTCTAGCATTTGTAGACTTAGAGAAAGCTTTTGACAATGTTGACTGGAATACTCTCTTTCACATTCTGAAGGTGGCAGGGGTAAAATACAGGGAGCGAAAGGCTATTTAAAATTTCTACAGAAACCAAATGGCAGTTATAAGAGTCGATGGGCATGAAAGGGAAGCAGTGGTTGCGAAGGGAGTGAGACAGGGTTGTAGCCTCTCCACAATGCTATTCAATCTGTATATTGAGCAAACAGTAAAGGAGGCAGAAGAAAAATTCGGAGTAGGTATTAAAATCCATGCAGAAGAAATAAAAACTTTGAGGTTCGCCGATGACATTGTAATTCTGTCAGAGACAGGAAAGGGCTTGCAAGAGCAGTTGAACGGAATGGACAGTGTTTTGAAAGGAGGATAAAAGATGAACATCAACAAAAGCAAAACGAGGATAATGGAATGTAGACGAATTAAGTCGGGTGATGCTGAGGGAATTAGATTAGGAAATGAGACGCTTTAAGTGGTAAAGGATTTTTGCTATTTGGGGAGCAAAATAACTGATGATGGTCGAAGTAGAGAGGATATAAAATGTAGATTGCCACTGGCAAGGAAAGCGTTTCTGAAGAAGAGAAATTTGTTAACATCGAGTATAGATTAAAGTGTCAGGAAGCCGTTTATGAAAGTATTTGTGTGGAGTGTAGCCATGTATGGAAGTGAAACATGGACGATAAATAGTTTGGACAAGAAGAGAATAGAAACTTTCGAAATGTGGTGCTACAGAAGAATGCTGAAGATAGGGGGGTAGATCACATAACTAATGAGGAGGTATTGAATAGAATTGGCGAGAAGAGGAGTTTGTGGCACAACTTGACTAGAAGAAGGGATCGGTTGGTAGGACATGTTACGACGCATCAAGGGATCACCAATTTAGTATTAGAGGGCAGCGTGGAGGGAAAAAATCGTAGAGGGAGACCTAGAGATGAATACACTAAGCAGATTAAGAAGGATGTAGGCTGAAGTAGGTACTGGGAGTTGAAGAAACTTGCACAGGATAGAGTAGCATGGAGAGCTGCATCAAACCAGTCTCAGGAATGAAGATCACAACAACAACAACAACAAGAGAAAATTATTATTTTCTCGTATTTCTTGCATACAAGCTTCTCTGCTAACTACTGATCACTATTTCAAACACTGGTGACAAAATGAGTAGAATTATGGCCCAGCGAAGAACAAAGCACTGGTGATAGTTTGGTTGATCCCAAGGTCATTATGAGGCGTATGAATGACCCCAGCAATCTCCCTGACTTGACTGAATCAAGTAACCAAAAACGAAAACAATAAGAACGTGATATATCATGGCCTAAACTCGGTCCTGCTAAGAACAGCAGGAAATGTTGCACACTCGCGACGGCGGACGTACTGACAACAATCAGATGCCGCACCAGTGTCCGCATCTCCTCTGTGCATCACGGCCCCGTACTCGCTTCTCACTTTGGCGGAAACACTTCCGAAACTGAGGTAATTCCGCGGTCCTTAGGCTTGGTGGAAAGCAAAATGAGTTAAATTTGAAAGTGACCAGTCACACTCTCTCCGGTCTGTCGTAACTTTCCTACTCTGAATGCATCCCTTACTCTGTCATCTGCTGCACCCACCCTTTTGCAAGTGCTGATTCGCATCCTGATGGAGGGGAGAAAAGGCTCGTTAAATTTTAAAATGCCCAATATTTCCATGGCTTATGACTCTGGTATCTTCCATACTCCTGAAACGGCGCTCTTTCCCCGTAGGGAGGTGAGATGTCCGGTACATTTGAAACACTACAACCATGGGTCGTGCGAGGCTATGTGTCTCTCTGTCCGTTTACGTTCTGAAATTGTCTCTCATGCCCAAAACTGGCTCCGTCTATCGAGTGGTAGGGCGCAGTTTTCGTTAGAAAGTAAATAAATCAGTGGTTTCCTCGTTGCGCGTTTCGGCCTTTTACCCTCATGCAAGGAGCTCTTTTACACTTCCAAAGAAACATTCTCTTTCATATGGTGGGGAGAGATTTTCCCTACGCAAAGCACTTCTCTGTCACGCTCCAAGTAACGTTCTCTTCTGGGATAGGACTGTTTTCGTTAAGGTTTAAAAAACGAAACCGACGTTCCTGCCCGTATTGGATCTTTCCTTCCTCCGCCACGATGATGCGTCAATTTTCAACTAACCACACAGTCACACAACTGAGTCGCACAAAAAATAGGGAATGTTGGAACTTAAATGAAATAAAACACTTGACTTGACCCATCTTTCTTCCAGCAGGGCCCAGCGCAGTGTCGTAACAGTAAAATTAGTGTTGGAGACTCTATGGTGTGCCATCAGAATGACTCACAGATAACCATTTCATCAACCTGTATGAAAGGGATCAATAGTCGCCTTTAAATGAGATCCAGTTTCTCGCTGCGAAACGTTCCATTTACTGGACGACATAATTTCCTAATAATCTCAACACCTGTCCCAAAAATCGTGTTGTTCAATAACTTAAAAATAACTTTTTCGGAATTTCGCACTTCGGACGAAAACACAATTTCTCATCCAGGAGCGCTAACTGAATTTAACTGCGTGGTTCTGTCTAATGGACTACATTTGCTGCTTAAGAGACTGTTACAGTTTCCTGTAATCCACGCTGTACATCCCCTGCTCACCCAGTGTCGTCATTTTGGCGCTGCAGTCCGGAACCACGGGACTGCTACGGTCGCACGTTCGAATCCTGCCTCGGGCATGGGTGTGTGTGATGTCCTTAGGTTACTTAGGTTTAAGTAGTTCTAAGTTCTAGGGGACTTATGACCTAAGATGTTGAGTCCCATAGTGCTCAGAGCCATTTGAACCATTAGAACCAGTGTCGTCAACAATTTGGGGAGACAGCCATTGCACATAACATGGTACTCTGGACATATGGCAAATCAATGTGCTTCTCATGCAGACTATTAAGATATGCTAAATGTACACACAACACATGTTTTATCTTTACGAGAATAAAATTTAGCCTTACGCAAATTCTAGTGGGAATATTAATATGGTAACCTTTTTTTGAATGCTTAGTGACTGTGAACAGAGGAGGACGCCAACGCTGATGTCTTATTGCACTTCTTTAGTTATTCCTGTACCGAGACATTTCTGCTGGCGGGACCACCCGCAAAATGTGTAATGTAAGGCCACAGTACTGTCACGGTATAACTCTTAACTGATAGGAAAAGGACGTAACCCTCTTCAACATGTATTGTCAGAGTTAGAAAGGGAAAGAGGATGGGGCTGCATCAGTGTAAAATTAAATAAAGACACACATTCGCATTATTTTTGCTCTAGGATGCGTAAATACTTATTCAAGAAAAAAAGTATGGAAGTGAGAACTCACTGAGAATAAGTAATAAGACAAAGGGTACACAGTTACTATAACAGTGGAATTACCGCCAGCTTTCAGCATTGGGCGATAGACAAAAAGTCGAGAAGGGCTCCAGAATATTATTTTACGTACATGAATTACTAGAAAAGTCAGAAAGCATGCTCTCAGCATACAAACATGAGGGCTGAAAAAAAAAAAAAATCCTGAGAAGTGGGAAAAGCCGGTTCTGGTGCAATTTTGACATAAAATTGATATCAAATTAATTATGCAAAGTAATTAATTGATCAATTAATTACCCAATTCCCCCACCCCCAAAACCTGATGACATCTCGGGTTATCCCCAGCTGACACGTGGGTCCCCCTGAGGGAACTCCCAGCCCCTTCCCCTCCCTCTCCCCTCCCATGACGTACGGTAATGCAAGATGGCCTGGAAAAAATGCGGGAAATTCAAATTTATTGGAGGGAATATAACATTTTGTGTGTGTTCCATTAAGGTTCAGGGACAAACTGACCTAGTTCACAACACTATCACCATAGACTTTTGTTGGCCCTCCCCTACTTCCCTCTCCCTCTTCCTCTCCCTCTCCCTCTTCTCTATCTGGAAATTGGTGGAAAAAGGATCAGTCTGAGCTAGGCTGCCAAATAGGATGGACACAGTCTTTATTATTTTGTATTCAGTGCAGTACACTGTTTAAGTAAACAATTTGACTTCCAGTTTAGTCAACAGCTGCTGGATGTGAAGAGCATATTTTCACTATTACTGTAACACTGCAGAGTTACTCCATCCAGACTAGTCAAGGGCATTAAATAGGAAATAGTGACAGAACAGCAAATTATCACAGAAATACAGGAGAGTATGCTTAGACCAATCTACAAGTGAATAACATCTGCTGGGAGAAACATATGGATGGGTAATAACAATATTATAACAGCGATCCACTGTCCCACTGCTTTTTCTTTCTTTCTAAACATAGGGAAAAGACTACATCGATGTACTCTAATAATAAACAACGCAGTTGATAGTGCGAACAATTTTAGCAATTTTACACTAATTTCAACACCAACCAATGATGTGACATCATGTTTCCCAATTTCAGTATCATAGCTAAAGCACCCCTTCTCCACTTTACGAGTATCATTGCGAATGTAGATAGATGACTGTGCAGTACGTCCATTCAATGTTAATTCTCGAGTACAAACATCATCAAAGTATATCAGACAATGCTCTACATATTTCTAACAACCCGAGCATAGTGCATAATTTATGCTGATGAGAGTCACAGAGTATTCTCGCTGTCTTAGGGTAAAATTAGATGGTGAATGACCCTCTCGCACTGTCATTGACCAGCCCACCCTGCAGTACCGCTACCGATTTAATCTGCATCCGACCAGAAATAGGTCGCTACATTCCATGTCTCGTGATTGAATGGAGCTTACCAAGTCCTCGCCCATCCAAGTGCACAATATTTCTCGAGATGCGCCCATGTCGAGGAGCTTAGCACTCCTTATCGATGTACAGTAACAGATTTCAAAGTGTCATGATGTAATAGCAGACGGTTAAGAAGAATAAGAAACGAATGATTTTTATGCGCGATGGAGCTCGAGCCAGATGGAGTTCGACGCATTTTTATGTAAATCAACCAAGCCATCAACTCTAAAGTATTGTACTAGAGTCTAGGATCGGTACCTGGAAGGTATCCGACCTATCAGTCGTATGGAATGTAGCGCTGTTAATATTCCAATGTAAGAAATATATTTCAAGCGGATGACATACACCCTTCTTCCTGGTTTCTCTACGATAAACTACGGTATCGATCCGTAGAACGAGAAAACTACTTCTTTAAAACACTGGCTATGTGTGATACATGCACAATATTACTTTCCAGAGATGTATAGCGCCCACTGTTCACATCCGATCACAGCTCAGAAATTATACAATGCCTGCATCAGGTCTATATAAAATGATCGTTATTAGCGGGGGATACCTCCTACAAGGAAATAGATAAACGCATAGCAGCAGCGTCCGACATGTGAAAATTACGAGTCATTCCATCAGTAACTCTGTAAACAGCCCATCTGCCAGGCAGATGCGTACACGGGGATTGCAGCACCTCACAAGCACCTATTTCTGCCTTAGTAATGAAGCTGAAGTCTCGATATTACACCCAAGATGCGACAGGGGTGATGGAGTACATCGCATAAGTCAAAGATCATTTAGAGGAATGTGTCAAACGTCTTCACACATGAGATGGAAGTCGTCTGATGACCGACAAGTTTACCGTTAGCGATCGCAAGTAGACAGTGTTTTAAACCACATACAGAACCCGTGGCAGTATACGACAAGAACGCAGGATATGTCACGCGACTGATGCATCCAGACAGAACAGTTGAAAAATTGACCTGCAGGAACTTCTCCTTCTCTAGACTGCATCAGTCAACCATTAAATCGTACCTCGTTACAGCTCCATCTCAATCGATCACCCCGTCCACTCTCTGTTATCCTTTAATGCAGACGCAAGTAAGTTTAGAGGTGAATGGTCCTGGGTATTCCTGAAAAGCAGCAAATACAGTACTCAACTCGCATGTGCCAGTGGTACCTCAATAGACATACAGTATAATGCTGCCTCAAAGGAAAAAAAATTGATTGCCTCACTGATTCCCTTCATTTCGATGTTGACGTTTTCTCGGATTCCTCTTGTTGCCGCATACTTGTTCCCACGTACAAATTGTTCAGCGCGAGCCAGAAGATACGCAAGTACTTCCTCAATTTCCCATCATTTCGGTATATATTCGGTCAATTTATACTTATTCCCTCGTCATTTTTCGCAATTCTATCGATTTTATGTCAGATCTATCCTTGCGATTTTGACATAACCTCTCGTTCTGTGTTATAAAATTGCTTGTAAATGTAGCACAGCTGCCAACACCTAGCCCAAATGCACTGATCGAGAGGCGTAATATGGCACCGTACTCGACTGTATCCAGTCCCCTCTTCATTCAGAGAACGTTTGCTCTGTTTTCTGTATGTCTGAGTATATGCGAGCCTCGCTGGGCTATACCTTCTGGGGTGGATAGCACCGAAACAGTGATCGTGTACATGACTGCAATATGAGGAATCAGTCGAAACGGAACGTAGAGTTATCAGCTATTCCGTCAGTGTGAGAGACGAGTCTAAATGTAGAGCTCGTGACTCACCTTCAGGCTGTAGTTTGGAGACTCTACACAACGCGAGCAAACGCTTCCGGTTTCCTTAGATTGTAACTATCTTTTATTTAAAATCAGCCGGTGTGGCATGTTATGGTATCCGCCATAAGAACATGATTTACACTGTGCAATGTCTAGTTTCCTGAGAAAGGCCGTGAATCAGAACTTCTTAATGTCAGTTTAGAACCTGGCACAGTGTTTCAAACAACTAAACAAGACCAGAGGGAGCGTCATTTGCGACTTAGTATAGTCTGTGGGATACGATCATTCGCCTAGAGTATAGGTGATCAAACTTTAAAGCGGCTTCTGCAGTGTATGTGTATTTAATAGCATAGTGCCACATAGGCAGCAGCAGTTTGAGGTGTAAATTCGATGAGGGACGGGGTATACCGTTAGGAATGCTTGGAGGGCTGCACGCTGCGCTATTCTGGGGAGCATTGCGAAATCCCAATCTCCGCGTTGTGGAGCCCCACTGCAGCTTTGTCATTGCATGAGCAATGGTGCATAGTTGAGTTCTATATCTGATAAGTTAGTGGAGCTTCTATAGTTCTTAATTTTTCTCTGTTTGGGGGTAGAGAATAACGATGATAGATTTGAATGGAGGCGGATCTGTAGTAATTGTATGTAGTTTGGGGACGCACCACTACGCGCGCATTTCCACCGAATGGTCAAAACATGCTCCTGTCGCACTAACTCAGGTCTCTCTATATCTACACGGGTTGCAGAAGGTGGCGGATATGGTTTTCTCCGACTTCTGCTCAATTCCGACTTAAAGTGGAACGATCACATGCGCAAAGCTGAAGAAATGGGAGCAGTTGCAAGATGCTTAGGGACTGACTAAAACCAGGTTGTAATTTTACTGTAGCAGACAGGTTCGAGGAAGGTGACCCGTTGCGACATATGAGAGAGCCAGAAATATGATTCACTTGTATCTGTGATCCAGCACAAGTATGCGGTTGAATGGGAGGACTTGATTCCAAATCGCAGACAGGATTTCTAATTTCTAGCGGATAGCGTAACACTAAAGATCTGAAAAGCTAGTGTACATTTCTTACGACCCCAATCATCATATGCTTTACTGATGTTTGTGATCCTTCTCAGTCATCGCCTATAGCTCAGTGGATATATAGCAGAACCTCTGACGTGGTATCGAGACAGAATACGTTACACATACTGGATAAATATCTAGCAGTGTGAGGGTGTCGCAAATACCTGTTTCATACTGCATTCCTTAGCTGAACAACTTTCAGCGATTTTATCACGAGGTTGCGTCGTGGCCTACGTGTAAGCGTACTGATGGTCCGATAATATACACTCCAGTGATCACCGTCTCGGTATTTATCCGGATAGAAAAACCACCTCATTCAAAGGTAATGTCATACCTCGATTTATAAAGCTGGTATAGCTTTTAACATGGATACTTGTGTGCAACTGTAGAACCATGACCGCTTGTAACAGTAACATACAGTAGTTGTTGGGATTGAGTTTGTTTAACATCTGGCCTATTACATCTCTCTTTCTAGGACACGGTGCTGGCACTCGCAAGAAAAACTTATGAGACATGTCCACCCATGGTTGATTTTCTCTCAGCATTATTTCGTATCGCCAGCAATCAGTTATTGACAGAGTATTATACTTAGTAGTAGGGGGTGCGTGATAGGTTCTCGTTGAGCATCAGGCTTATAAAGTATGTATTTGTGCAAAGGAAATGACTATGTCCATTCGTAAGGAAGGTATGAATTTGACGTGGAGTACTGTGATAACATGGGAAGAGTATGTCAAATCATGAGAGTGGTTCTAGTATTTCTATTTCCAGAGCCACAGCCGTCAACAGAGTGTATTTCCGATACTTCGCTCATTGTCGAATGTCATTCAACTGTGATCGTAACATTTAGTTGTAAGTACAGGGGTAAGATATATATGTGACCGATTTCTGAGGATAAACATTCTACCTGTGCGTGTTCGACCTGCAGCGCTGGTAACCTGTGCGGGGGTGATTCACATTTCCTGTTAATGGTAGGATCTGTCAGACTGGAGATGCCTGTTGGAGTGTAGGAATGTAGATGAATTAACCGTGTTGTCCTCTAGACAACCGAATAGCGAACTAATACTTAGTATGTGTTGGACAGTTTTCGCGATTCTGTGGAAATTTGAGATGATTAAATTTGGAGATACGTTTGCACTGGATTGCTATTCCCTCTCATGCAGTTTGTTTGGTTGACTACTTCTGCACATTTCACGCCTTTATTTAGTTGAGAGAAGATCGATTGTGGTGTGTGCATCTAGTGTGTGGAAGACATATTTGCCGGTTCTATAGACATGAGAAACACTTTAGTTGACCTTGCAAATTATAGGGATGATCTGGAATCTACTACCTCACCGACATTGGTATTCGAGAGTGGAAATATCAGTTTCCTCTATTTGTTTCGAGTTACCGAGTAAATGTCTTCGCTTATGTGACAAGTTTCTAGGTAGTAAGTGGTTTACAGCACACCCCTCCTAGCTAAAGATTAAGGTCTGTAGAGAAATAATTTCCAGTCTATATCTTGGGAATTACATTGCGTGAGCAATTGGTAGGACGCTACCCAGTGCTTGATATCGAGAAGTACTGCGAAAATTGTATAATATTATGGCGAACCATGTGAAAATACTTGTGTTCTTGTAATCCCCGAGTCTGGTGATATGTGTAGAAAAACGAGCAAGCAAGGAATCAGGTTCGGACCAGAAACAGTAACGTGTTTGTGTTGAGTGGAAACGAGCCCGAATTTGTAGAACAGTTCTGAGAGCGACTTTGGTCTGCTGAGGGTGCTCTGGTCGCATACTGGGGGTGGATGACTTGTGATCATTGGCTGTGGGAAAATATCTAGTGCTGTGAGGAGTATATATGGTGCTATCCGTCTTCACGGTATATGTATGAATGATGTGAAAGGGATGATTTTGTTTGGTGCAGGATACGAATTGTATGTTTACTACATCAACATTGTACGTGGTGATATACTGCTGGGCTGGAGATCGGTTTCGTGCACTAATATTCAAGCTCCTGTCCTTGGTAGGAGAGCAGTGTAATTGAGTAGGAGTCTTTCTGTACTTGACGACATGTATGGTAGTTTGTAAGACTTAATTGCCAGTGCAATATGGCGATCTGTGTAAAATAACTGCTGAAAGTCTTGTCTGCAGAAGGAAAGAAGGCGGATGGTGCTTTGATACCGGCGGCATCAGTAATTCGGCAGGTAAATTCCATAAGAGCCAATCATAATGCTCAATTCATTCATATCCTTTGTGCTGGGCTATAGGAGCCTCTACATAGCGGAGGGAACGTTTCTGAGTGCTGGAAGCATGAAGCGTAACACATTATGGACTGGATACCACGCTAGGTCCTTGAGAAAGGCTGCATTCGACGTTATTCTGCGCTATTTTCGTAAACAGGTTCTGTTAGGGCAAGAATTTCTGTGTATACAAGCTGAGACATTAAGAAAGCGAGTGTTAACTATTGCTGGAACACTATACAATTTCCGCGAGATCGACTCAGTTCTCATTTTTACATAGTCATGTGATATCAGTATAAGATTGAGAACCTTGTCAGATGCGCTTGCAACGGTTTGCAACTATGCGCGCACACTTTGTGGCGTTGCGTCAGTCACTCTGGGCAGTTAAGCACGGTTAGATGTGTCTCTCATGTTGCACTAGGAGCAATGCACCCTGTGCTACTCTATCATCAATGGTAAAAACACATGCTGCCCGGAGGCATCTTCCATATGATATTGGCGTGAGTGTGCCTTGGAGTTCTGTGATGTCAGTGTAACACTGACTCTATACTCAGAAATAAAAACAACTTTCACCTGCATCTGGTGGCGGCTCGTGGCAGTGATGGTGCGTGTACCCCTGGAGCAACTGCACTCCCGCCCGGTCACGTCAGCCATGGTGTCTAGGTGAACACGTATTTCGAGAGGGATTTCTCAGGTATCAAGTATGAAAGGGATGTCGTCACCTGATGCATGAGGGCAGCTGTGTGTGTTTTGACAGCTGATGGATGCGTCACTGTGCTGGGGCTGCATGTAGCCTCTTGTGCTGCCTAGTGGACAGGTGGCGGCAGAGGGTGCTTGAGCGCATTGATTTTGTGTCTATTGCATTATTTTACGAGCAGGTCTGTAGACTGTACTATATGTTATTTGGACAGTTTACGAGATGATTTCGTGTCTGCACATCAGTGTACTGCATTATTTAGGAGGAGTTTGCATGTCTGTGCTGAACCTATTTCGGTAAATTAGGAGTTATTTGTGTGTTTGGAGAGCGTTATTTATAAGTAGTTTACAGGTCTGCAGACTGTTTATTGTGACCCCAAGCACATCAGGTCGGTGTGATAAATATACCTATCTCTAAATAAAATGTCCCAAAGTAAAAAGAGTACACATTTTCCTTACTCTCCCCAGCAGCCCAGGGAAGGCTGAGTCCTGTTCGCGCCGTTTTCCCCCATCAGATCACCATCTTGGATTATGTCACATGAGGGATGGCAGGACGCTCTGGTGGCAGTACTATGTACTAGGTCAGCTGGACTCTAGACCTTGTGGTGGAGAGGCTTCCCGCAGAATAAAGACTCATGTCCAGCATAGGCAGAGTCCTTTTCCCACCATTTCCCCCTACCATCTTGGGTTACAATGTGAAATGGAAGACAGCGCGGTCAGGTGGTGGTACTGTGTACTAGATCTAGACTTTGTGGTGTACACACTGTTTGCAGCCATCTTGGATAACGGTACTTGCATCATCAGCTGACATTATAGCTTCCATCTTGGATTATGTCACGGAATAGATGACAGTGCCCTCTGGCGGTGGTACTGTGTACTAGGTCAGTTGGAGTGCGGACCTCCTGGCGAACACACTGGATGGTGGTGCTGTCTCTAATTGTTTAAATAAAGACTGGTGCATGATTTCGACAGTTGGCGATTAACAAGCATGTTTGCAGAGTCTTTTAGATGGATTATTATTTTGACAATTTATGAGTTGTTTGTCTCTTTGGACGTAAATGCATTGCATTATTTACGAGTGGTTTGCATGTCTGTAGGCTGCACAATGTGTTATTTTGAGAGTTTACAATTAGAGTGTTATACATGAGTTATTTAGGAGCAGTTTGCAGGTCTGTATGCTGTGTGGCATGTCAGGGAGTGTGTTCTGTATCACTGTGATAAATATACTCCATCCCTAAATAAATTGTTCCAAAATAAATAAAGTACACTCCTTCCTCTGTCCAGCAGCCCAGTGTAGGCTGAGTCCTTTTTCCACCAATCCCTAGGAGGAGGTGGCGGTTGGGTGACTTAGGTTAGTGGAGGTAGCCCAATTGTCCTTTCTTTCTCACCATTTTCTTATCTTAGTAGGGGTATGCAAATTGACCTTTCTTTACCACCAAAATTCAAACTTGGCGTCAGTTCCCAGGAAGAGATGGTGGTCGGATGACCTAAGTTAGTGGAGGTAGTCCAAGTGACCTATCTTCCCGCGATTTTCTTAGGTTAGTAGAGATACAGGGTGTTTCAAAAATGACCGGTATATTTGAAACGGCAAAAAAAACTAAACGAGCAGCGATAGAAATACACCGTTTGTTGCAATATGCTTGGGACAACAGTACATTTTCAGGCAGACAAACTTTCGAAATTACAGTAGTTACAATTTTCGACAACAGATGGTGCTGCGGTCTGGGAAACTCTATAGTACGATATTTTGCACATATCCACCATGTGTAGCAATAATATGGCGTAGTCTCTGAATGAAATTACCCGAAACCTTTGACAACGTGTCCGGCGGAATGGCTTCACATGCAGATGAGATGTACTGCTTCAGCTGTTCAATTGTTTCTGGATTCTGGTCAAGTGTCCCCACGGAAAGAAGTCACAGGGGTTCATGTCTGGCGAATAGGGAGGCCAATCCACGCCGCCTCCTGTATGTTTCGGATAGCCCAATGCAATCACACGATCATCGAAATATTCATTCAGGAAATTAAAGACGTCGGCCGTGCGATGTGGCCGGGCACCACGGCCACATCGCACGGCTCTTGCATAAACCACGAGGTGTTCGCAGTGTCGTCTAAGGCAGTTTGTACCGCCACAAATTCACGAAGAATGTCCAGATAGCGTGATGCAGTAATCGTTTCGGATCTGAAAAATGGGCCAATGATTCCTTTGGAAGAAATGGCGGCCCAGACCAGTACTTTTTGAGGATGCAGGGACGATGGGACTGCAACATGGGGCTTTTCGGTTCCCCATATGCGCCAGTTCTGTTTATTGACGAAGCCGTCCAGGTATAAATAAGCTTTGTCAGTAAACCAAATGCTGCCCACATGCATATCGCCGTCATCAATCCTGTGCACTATATCATTAGCGAATGTCTCTCGTGCAGCAATGGTAGCGGCGCTGAGGGGTTGCCGCATTTGAATTTTGTATGGATAGAGGTGTAAACTCTGGCGCATAAGACGATACGTGGACGTTGGCGTCATTTGGACCGCAGCTGCAACACGCGAACGGAAACCCGAGGCCGCTGTTCGATCACCTGCTGCACTAG
The DNA here is from genome assembly GCF_023864345.2 of Schistocerca serialis cubense. Taxonomy (NCBI): domain Eukaryota; kingdom Metazoa; phylum Arthropoda; class Insecta; order Orthoptera; family Acrididae; genus Schistocerca; species Schistocerca serialis. The sequence goes on along the minus strand of NC_064640.1, from coordinate 397,804,628 downwards.
CTTCGCGTTGCCCTCTGTGGTTGCCGTACGCGGTCGCCCTACCTTTCCAGCACGTTCATCCGTCACGTTCCCAGTCCGTTGAAATTTTTCAAACAGATCCTTTATTGTATTGCTTTTCGGTCCTTTGGTTACATTAAAACTCCGTTGAAAACTTCGTCTTGTTGCAACAACACTGTGTCCTAGGCGGTGGAATTCCAACACCAGAAAAATCCTCTGTTCTAAGGAATAAACCATGTTGGCTACAGCACACTTGCACGTTGTGAACAGTACACGCTTACAGCAGAAAAACGACGTACAGAATGGCGCACCCACAGACTGTGTTGTCTTCTATATCTTTCACATCACTTGCAGCGCCATCTGTTGTTGAAAATTGTAACTACTGTAATTTCGAAAGTTTGTCTGCCTGAAAATGTACTGTTGTCCCAATCATATTGCAACAAACGGTGTATTTCTATCGCTGCTCGTTTAGTTTTTATTGCCGTTTCAAATATACCGGTCATTTTTGAAACACCCTGTAACTGTGGTGTGATGCATTATTCTGTTGGAATTTGAGCTTCCCGCCATTTTTCTGGGGGAGGGGAGTGGGATTAGGTTATTGGAGGTAGCCCGAATGACCTGCCTTCCCACCAAAATTCAAACTTCCCGCCAAAAGCCGCCATCTTAGATGACATCACAGCCGCCACCTTGGATGATGTCATCGCCGCCATCATGGATGACGTCATCGCCTCCATCTTGGATAACGGTACTTTGGGATTGTGTCCCCCTTGCCCCAATACTTTCGTGTTCCAGTCGACACCTATAAACGCCATGCCATTTCTTGCTAAGATACGATGGACTAGTGCTATGAGCTACACTGTGGAGCGAAGTTATGCAGCCATGAAAGTGACCTCTCCTAAATCTGCCCAGACTGAAACCATTGTTGTCTCCAGATCCCGTTGGGTGGGTAGGTCAAGATGTCATTGAATTATTGTACGACAAAATTAAGCTGTTAAGCCATCAATATGTGCCTGTCTGTCAGAGCAGTAAAGCACCATATTTCGAAGTTTGAAAGTTTCATTTGGCTGTAGGTGAGTCTCTGACAAGAGGACTACATCGATCTTGTGTCGGCCAATGAAATATTGTAGATTATGTTTGTTATTGTGAACTCCAGAAGTATTCCATAGACAGATGCAAAGATCCTTTGTATGTGTGGCTATGACATTAGTCTGAGCCCTCAAGCTGAGCCAATGCTTCCACCTGTATAACTATCTTACATAGCTTGTCTTTAGCTGCCATCTTCTTTTCCCCAGCTGTGATGAGTTTGTGTTGAATGTTCTGGCTGCCAAGAAATTTGAGAACAGTTGTCAGCTCCATTAGCGCAACATCCACATCTTTCGCTCGAACTGCCCTCATTTTTGAATGGTATTTGTTACACTGTAGTCCCTGCAGTGGTTAAGCAAACAGTCATCCCTCCCATGTTGTGGTTGCAGTCCACATATGGTCCTGTGGTGGCGGACGGGCGGCCATTTGATCAGCCAGGTGAACCGTGTCAGCCATTATAAATTTCACACTATCGGGAACCCCTCTGTGGTTCTGCAGGACGTGAGCCTAATGGGCGAAGCCTCTTGAGAACTTTCTGAAATTCGCTACAGCCCTTCCAAGAAGCTGCATGTGGGGCCTGGAAACCTGCATGTTTAGGAGTTGACCTTGGAGGTGGAGTGCATTCAGTACTGGGGTGCATGGCCCCACATTTAACCAAGTATGCCGGTAGCCGACAATAATTAGATGTGTGTGTCATACATTAACAATGTTTACACGTGGACTGTTCTTTGTGGGGGTGGTAATCCTTCACCTGCACTGTCGTCAACAGAACATAGCGAATTCCATAGATGGTATCAGATATATCCCCCTTTGGTAGTGTCACAGCTGTGACTGGTGATTTCCCTGCTTCTTACATTTGAACTGGTATACATCATTTATGGTAAAGCCTTGCTCTTGTAGGTCTTTGTGCACTTCCATCATAGTAGCTGAAGGTGGTAAATCTTTGACCACCGCCTTCATATCCCTGCTGGTGACATCCTGGTAAGAGTGAAATTGTAATGGTTGATTCTTGCAAAAGTCGAGCACCTTCTGGTAATTCTTGAGGGTGTTATCGTATGTATGCAGCTTTTAAACCACCAGAAATATGTTCCTTAAGGTCGCGACACAGCTTAACATGTTTGGCACAGTTGTAAATCACTGTACGTAGTATCTTCGTCGCATTTGGGATGAATGGAGGTGAGGGTGGCGGGTCGCTAGTCGTAGGCTCCTACGCCGACTCTCCAGCTTAGGTGTCATATTTGTTTATAATGACAAGCATTGGTTGCACAGCTCGTCTTCCTGTGGTGAACAGACTGAAATCCCTCATTAGCCACAGTGTCAACAAAAGTTTGGCAATCCATAGAGCCACCATCTGTATTTGTTTCTTACGAGAACCTGTTGCTGTCGCTCCATGGAGTCCATGGAGTTCAACAACGATAATTCCCCAGGATCATCGTCTGTGTCCTCCTGCAGCAGTTGTTGTATATGACGTACCTATTCTAAAGCTTCTTTGCGATGAGATCAGTGATCTTCACACTTTTCCTCCCGGTGTTTGGCCTTTGTGTCTGGTATAGATCTAGCCTTCATGCTTTGTTTCGTGGTGTCATGCTGCAGTTGTGATACATTGTCACCCACTGTAGTGTTCGATATGATGGCTGTGATGTGAGCCATGTCGTCATAAAATGGGGAACCAATAACAGCCTACAATCGCCTTCACACTTCCGCCAATGCGTCCACAAGAAAGACAGTTGATCAGGCACTTCCATGAAATCGTTTGCAAGCACACCAAAAACATTATAACTGACTAAAGACGTACGCTTCGGTAAGAACTCTTTGATACTATCGAAAACTCTGCTTGACACCAATTCTTTTTTTTTCCTTTTTGCATTTCAATTCCGCATTTGGGGCTGGCTAGCAGCAGCATAGGCGCTGCTCTTCAGCCGAGAGACAGGAAGTACATAACAGGGAGACATTTAAAACAACATAAATGAGAAATATCTCAGAACCTAGATGTAAAAAGGTGGAGCATTATGGAAGAGAGCGTAGGAAAGGGGATGACTGCTGCCAGGGGTAGGGATACGAGGGAGAAGGGAAGAAAGGGGGAAGGAGAGGTGCTAGAGTGGGAGAGAGAAAGGGAGACGGAACGGGGGCGCTCCAGAGGGGGCCAGGGAGGGAAAGACAGTGGTGGAAAACAGCAGAGGAGAGCTTGCAGAGACTCAGGAGGGGGGATAAGGAGGAGAAACCGTTCTGTGAGATGGAGGGGAGGGGAAGGGGGCCCTTGGGAGGGGAGGGGACAAGGCCAGGCTACAGTTGGCAGGAAGGGTAGACGTCATGGCGCAGTTCATCATCCAGGAGGGGGATGTACTGGAAATTGTCCTGATGAAGGGAGGGAGGGTGTGGAGGTGGAGTGTAAGAGGGATACGGTGATAGAGGCACAGCAATGGGCAGAGATTGGAGAGGAAGGAGGACACATGGGGGTGGGGGGATCAAGCCTGCAAACAGTGTAAAGGATGCAGATAAGTTGGAGAAAAAGGAGGAGGTGGGGGAAGGGGATGAGATCGTACAGGAGCTGTGTGGAGGACGGAAGGCGTATATTGAAGGCCAGGCGGAGTGCATGGCATTCAAAGATTTGGAGGGCCTTATAAAAGCGATGGGTGGGGGTGGGGGGGAGGGGGTGAGGGTGGGATGCAGAGATCCAGCAATGCTGGCATAACAGAGGACAGGAGGTATGAGGGATTTATAGATGTGGAGGATGGTGGAAGGATGCAATCTCTACGTCCAGCTGGATAGGAGTTTAAGGAGGCAGAGGCGGGTATGGGCTCCTGCTGGATAACTAGACAGTATAAACAGTATAAACCTAAAACAATGAAATTTAATTTCCAATTTCTTTCGTTTCATAATCTCCCTGTAATATGGCACTGTACTTTAATATTTTATCAGTTACCATATTCGTTTATGGCACACAAGACATTCCTAGATACAAATATGATGAACAGATGTAAGCCTCTCAGCCAATGCATTATCCAGTGGCTGAAACTGGTACATTGCAAAGATTATTTCTGGGAGCACCTCTGCGTAGCCAGCTCAGGTGAAACATAGCTCCAGCTATTTTGTAATAACTACCACGCTGCATCTATCAAGTTTTAGAGTTACACTGCAAGGTAAAACCTCTTCTGCAGCTGTGCGAATTTGGTGATATTTGTTATGACAGCTGGCATCCACGTAACTGGGCTAGTTGGTTAATCTGCCAGACGCTATCGAAGGAAGGCACCAAGTTTAATTATCAGCTCAAAAAAAGTTAGGCAGCAACTGTGAAACTTGATGCTCATGTTAGCCTTCTCTATATATCGACCCTTCAATATGACACACTTTTTCCAATGATGGGTGACTTTCTGGCGACATTCCACCTCGAAATTCACCTCGTCGTCATTCTGACCTGCCAGATAATGATTTCGTCATCAGAGGAACGAGGAAGAAGCCACTGGGTGTTATGTCAGAAGAACATGGGCTCTAGAAACTACCTCAAAGAAGCAGCATGTGCGACTGTGTCCTGCGGAAAATGAACTGGGTCGTTGTGGATCAAAACCACCTACAGCAGTCTGCTAAATCTACTTACACACTCCTGAAACCACCGTTAGTGGGGAGGATTGCGTGCCTCAGTGATACCGATAGTCGTACCATACGTTCAAACACAACGGAGGGGTATCTGTTGAGAGGCCAGACAAACGTAAGATTCCTGAAGGGGGGCAGCAGCCTTTTCAGTGGTTGCTGGGGCGACAGTCTGGATGATTGACTGATCTGGCCTTATAACATTAACTAAAACAACCTTGCTGTGCTGGAACTACGAACGGCTGAAATCAATGGGAAACTACAGCTGTAATTTCTCTTGGGAGCATGCAGCTCTACTGTATGGTTAAATTATGATGGCATCCTCTTGGGTAAAATATTCCGGAGGTAAAATACTCTCCCATTCGGATCTCCAGGCGGGTAATACTCTGGAGGATGTCGTTATCAGGAGAAACAAAACTGGCGTCCTATGTATTGGAGTGCGGAATGTCAGATCCTTTAATCTGGCAGATAGGTTAGAAAATTTAAAAAGGGAAATGGGTAGGTTAAAGCTAGATATAGTGGGAATTAGTGAAGTTCGGTAGCAGGAGGAACAGGATTTTTGTTCAGGTGAATACAGAGTTATACAGTATATACAAAATCAATTAGGGGTAATGCAAGAGTAAGTTTAATAATGAATAACAAAACAGGAACACAGTTAAACTACTATGAACAGCATAGTGAACGCATTATTGTAGGCAAGATAGATCTGAAACTCACACTCACCACAATAGTACAAGTTTATATGCCAACTAGCTTCGCAGATGAGGAGGAGATAGAGGAAATGTTTGATGACATAAAAGAAATTATTCAGATAGTAAGGGAGACGAAATCTAAATAGTCATGGGGACTGGAATTCGATAGTAGGAAAAGGAAGTGTGGCAAAAGACGTAGGTGAATATGAACTGGGGCAAAGGAACAAAAGAGGAAGCTCTCTGGCAGAATTTTGCACAGAACATCATTTAATCATAGCTAACACGTGGTTTAAGAATCATGAAAGAAGGCTGTATACGTGGAAGAGACCTGGAAGGTTTCATGTTGGTTATATAATGGTAAGGCAGAGATTTCGAAACCAGGTTTTAAATTGTAAGACATTTCCAGGCGCAGATGTGCACTCTGACCACAATTATGAATTGCAGATTAAATGGCTCTGAGCACTATGCGACTTAACTTCTGAGGTCATCAGTCGCCTAGAACTTAGAACTAATTAAACCTAACTAACCTAAGGACATCACACACATCCATGCCCGAGGCAGGATTCGAACCTGCGACCGTAGCGGTCACGCGGTTCCAGACTCAAGCGCCTAGAACCCCACGGCCACACTGGTCGGCTGCAGATTAATTCAGGAGAAACTGCAATGAGGTGATAATTTAAGGAGATAGGACCTTGATAAACTGAAAGAACCAGAGATTGTAGAGAGTTTCCGAGTGAGCATTAGGAAACGACTGACAAGAACAGGGGAAAGGAATACAGTAGAAGAAGATTGGGTAGCTTTGAGAGACGAAATAGTGAAGGCAGCAGAGGAACAAGTAGATAAAAAGACTAGGGCTCGTAGAAATCCTTTGGTAGCACAAGAAGTATTGAATTTAATCGATGAAATGAGAAAATATAAAAATTCAATGAACGAGGCAGGCGGAAGGTAATAAAAACATCTAAAAAATGACATCAACAGAAAGTGTAAAATGGCTAAGCAGGAATGGCTAGAGGACAATTGTAAGGATGTAGAAGCATATATCACAAGGGGTGCGATAGATACTGCCTACAGGGAAATTAAAGAGGCCATTGGGGAAAAGAGAAGCAGTTGTATGAATATCAAGAGCTCAGGTGGTAAACCAGTCCTACGCAAAGAAGGGAATGCAGACTGGTGGAAGGGGTATATAGAGAGTCTATACAAGGGAGATGTACTTGAGGGCAATATTATGGAAGTGGAAGACATCATAGGTGAAGATGAGAAGAGAGATATGATACTGCACAAAGAATATGTCAAAGCACTGAAAGACTTAAGTCGAAATAAGGCACCGGGGGTAGACACCGTTCTGTTAGAGCTACTGATAGCTTTGGGAGAACCAGCCTTGACGAAACTCTTCCATCTGGTGAGCAAGATGCATTGGACAGGCGAAATACCCGCAGAATTCAAGAAGAACATAGTAATTCCAAATCCAAAGAAAGCAGGTGCTGACAGGCGTGAAAATTACAGAACTATCAGTTTAATAAGTCACGGTTGCAAAATACTAACACGAATAAGAAGAATGGAAAAACTGGTAGAAGTCGACCTCGGGAAAGATCAGCTTGGATTCAAGAGAAATGTAGGAATATGCGCGGGAATACTGACCCTGTGACTTCTCATAGGAGAAAGGAAAGATAAACCTACGTTTTTAGCATTTGTAGACTTAGAGAAAGCTTTTGACGTTATTGACTGGAATACTCTCTTTCAAATTCTGAAGGTGACAGGGGTAAAATACAGGGAGCGAAAGGCTATTTACAATTTGCACAGAAACCAGATGGCAGTTATAAGAGTGAAGAGCATGAAAGGGAAGCAGTGGTTGAGAAGGGAGTGAGACATGGTTGTAGCCTACCACCGATGTTATTGCGCAAGCAGTAAAGGAATCAAAAGAACAATTTGGAGTAGGAATTAAAGTCCAGGAAGAAGAAATAAAAACTTTGAGATTCACTGATGACATTGTAATTCTGCCAGAGACAGCAAAGGACTTGGAGGAACAGTTGAATGGAATGGACAGTGTCTTGAAAGGAGGATATAAGATGAACATCAACAGAAGGAAAACCAGGATAATGGAATGTAATCGAATTAAATCAGGTGATGCTGAAGGATTTAGATTAGGAAATGAGACACTTAAAGTAGTAGATGAGTTTTACTATTTGGGAAACAAAATAACTGATGATGGGCGAAGTAGGGAGGCTATAAAATGTGGACTGGGAATGGCAAGAAAAGCACTTCTGAAGAAGAGAAATTTGTTAACATCGAGTATAGGTTTAAGTGTCAGGAAGTCTTTTCTGAATGTATTTGTATGGAGTGTATCCATCTGTGGAAGTGAAACATGGACGATAAACAGTTTAGACAAGAAGAGAATAGAAACTATTGAGATGCTGCAGAAGAATGCTGAAGATTAGATAGGTAGATCACGTGACTAACGAGGAGGTACTGAATGGAATAGGGGAAAAAGGAATTTGTGGTACAACCTGACTAGAAGAAGGAATCGGTCGGTAGGACACATTCTGAGACATCAAGGGATCGCAAATTTAGTACTGGAGGGAAGTGTAGGGGTAAAAATCATAGAGGGAGACAAAGAAGTGAATACAGTAAGCAGATTCAGAAGGATGTAGGTTGCAGTAGTTACTCGGAGATGAAGAGGCTTGCACAGGATGGAGTAGCATGGAGAGGTGCATCAGACAAGTCTTTGGACTGAAGACCACAACAGGGCAACAACAACATTATTACATCGTACACAATACTACTTACCATTATTACAACTACTTCTACTACAAGTAAAAACTACACCTACCAGCAAATATATGTCTACTGCTGCTATCGTGTCTGTCACATTCCACAATGCACTCCATTGCTTCCCGGTCCATTGGCAAACCCCGCTAGTTGCTTGGGCGCTGTGGAGGGTGCTGTGGTTGCATCTGCCTTTTCCGTAGTTTGTCGGCTCCCTGGTTGATGGAGACGACTTCCCTGTTCTGAGGGAGCATTGTTGTTGCCGATGAGGATCGCAGCTACACGCCGGCCTGCTTCAGCTCGGTACCAGTTCCTTCGGTGGCGAGACACGGACAGCGACTGCGTTTCTATTCTGGTGTTGTTGCGATCTCCGTGCATGTGGTGTTAGTTGTACGCCTGCCGCAACTGTTCATATCAGCTGTCTTCGTTATGTTGCTTCTGGATCCCCAGTCGCAATACCTGATAGAGCACTAGATGGGGATTGATTGATAAGATATCGCGCTACCTAAACCTTTCTTGAAATAGCGTCGGCAATATTGACCAACATCAGTCATTCTGTCTTGCAACGCAGTATCTGCTCGACATCGAGTCTTTTGTGTCGATTCAGTGTTGCTGATCAATACCAGCAGCATCGGCATACAGTGGATATCCCCAGGCTGTGCGTTGCGAACTGTCTTTTTTGACACAGGGACACTCGGAGGTTTGTCTTCGACCAGTTCGATGCCAGTATGCAGGCTAAGGTCCATGACCCGTCAAGAAATGTCTCAGTCCTCTTGTAGGATTTAGGTGCCACATTCCCAGTTCCTTTTTTAAAGTATTTTTGGGAGAAAACCACAGGTACGTCTCACTGTTTGGGCATCATCCCATCTTTTCTGCCGTAGGTGGAGGATCCAATTGTGAATTTGCTGCTTGCTTGAGGCCCGTTTTCCTATCAAATCCAGCGAGTGAAGGAAGATAGTCACGAACGCTGACGGCGTCCTTTTCAAAGGAACGATGCCAACATTTCCCTTAAGCATTTCAGAGAAACCACTCAAAACCGCTGTATTCCCAAATTATGGTTATGAATACCACGCTACTCTGTCGGTGTCGTCGGAGGGATCAGTTATTTAGATGTGTCTCGCTGGAAAACGTGAAAAATAGGGAAATTTACCATTGGCTCATAAAATTCTGATTAAAAAGAAAGCAAGACATAATTATCGATAAATGGCGTTCAGCACTGTTAAATGAACGATGGGAACCTCAGTGTAAGCGTGACAGGACCAAAATTGACTTAAATTTTCATGAATTATTTGTATGAACGTTTGATGTACAGTGCAAGAAAGGTTTCGTTGCAATTTTTCTTTTTGAAAGTAAGAGTCATCATAGAAAAGAAAAGGGCATTGTGAAATATTGCATACTCATGCATAACTTCCAATGACTAGGACTCAGAATGTCGTTATGGTGCAGTGTTGCCACCGCCAACTGTTCTAACGACAGGAAAGGTTCGCAGTTGCGCTAAAATTAACGGAAAAACAGAGATTAAGCAAAGCTGAAGTGCGCTTTCAGCTTTCGTCCTAATTGCACTCTCAACTGATGTCAGCATTGAACATCAAAGTAAATCGCGAAATGTTAGATAGTCAATTAGAACCCGTAACCAACAGACAGATTATATCTCGTATTTCTTCTTTCGATGCAACGTGCTCCGCACTAGCTGGAGCAACGACGGATGATCTCCGACGGAATGTGAAAGGACCGCAATGGAATGGGACGAGAGCGTTCCTTTGCATAGCAAAATAATTAATACCCTCTTCCACACACTTTACAGTGATTTTCAGAGAAAATATACACTCCTGGAAATGGAAAAAAGAACACATTGACACCGGTGTGTCAGACCCACCATACTTGCTCCGGACACTGCGAGAGGGCTGTACAAGCAATGATCACACGCACGGCACAGCGGACACACCAGGAACCGCGGTGTTGGCCGTCGAATGGCGCTAGCTGCGCAGCATTTGTGCACCGCCGCCATCAGTGTCAGCCAGTTTGCCGTGGCATACGGAGCTCCATCGCAGTCTTTAACACTGGTAGCATGCCGCGACAGCGTGGACGTGAACCGTATGTGCAGTTGACGGACTTTGAGCGAGGGCGTATAGTGGGCATGCGGGAGGCCGGGTGGACGTACCGCCGAATTGCTCAACACGTGGGGCGTGAGGTCTCCACAGTACATCGATGTTGTCGCCAGTGGTCGGCGGAAGGTGCACGTGCCCGTCGACCTGGGACCGGACCGCAGCGACGCACGGATGCACGCCAAGACCGTAGGATCCTACGCAGTGCCGTAAGGGACCGCACCGCCACTTCCCAGCAAATTAGGGACACTGTTGCTCCTGGGGTATCGGCGAGGACCATTCGCAACCGTCTCCATGAAGCTGGGCTACGGTCCCGCACACCGTTAGGCCGTCTTCCGCTCACGCCCCAACATCGTGCAGCCCGCCTCCAGTGGTGTCGCGACAGGCGTGAATGGAGGGACGAATGGAGACATGTCGTCTTCAGCGATGAGAGTCGCTTCTGCCTTGGTGCCAATGATGGTCGTATGCGTGTTTGGCGCCGTGCAGGTGAGCGCCACAATCAGGACTGCATACGACCGAGGCACACAGGGCCAACACCCGGCATCATGGTGTGGGGAGCGATCTCCTACACTGGCCGTACACCACTGGTGATCGTCGAGGGGACACTGAATAGTGCACGGTACATCCAAACCGTCATCGAACCCATCGTTCTACCATTCCTAGACCGGCAAGAGAACTTGCTGTTCCAACAGGACAATGCACGTCCGCATGTATCCCGTGCCACCCAACGTGCTCTAGAAGGTGTAAGTCAACTACCCTGGCAAGCAAGATCTCCGGATCTGTCCCCCATTGAGCATGTTTGGGACTGGATGAAGCGTCGTCTCACGCGGTCTGCACGTCCAGCACGAACGCTGGTCCAACTGAGGCGCCAGGTGGAAATGGCATGGCAAGCCGTTCCACAGGACTACATCCAGCATCTCTACGATCGTCTCCATGGGAGAATAGCAGCCTGCATTGCTGCGAAAGGTGGATATACACTGTACTAGTGCCGACATTGTGCATGCTCTGTTGCCTGTGTCTATGTGCCTGTGGTTCTGTCAGTGTGATCATGTGATGTATCTGACCCCAGGAATGTGTCAATAAAGTTTCCCCTTCCTGGGACAATGAATTCACGGTGTTCTTATTTCAATTTCCAGGAGTGTATATCAGTTGCCCCACCCCTTTCAAAACATTTTTATACGAATGTAGAGCTCCAGTATTTCAAACGGATTGCTGCTGTGATAGACTTATACCACTGGCCAAAAGAAAAAGGGAAGATAACATACAGCGCGTATGAAAGTATATAGGCAGTAATATTTATCTCATAACGGCAGTACGTGCAGTAAATAATAGCACAAAGAATCATCTATTGCCAGCTTTACAACAGCTTGCGAAGGAAACTTACATACGAACAGCGTTAGTTAGAACCAACGGCTTTCACAGATGTTTTAATAATCGAAGACATAGCTTTATCTGAAAAAATGGATGAAATTAAGTTAGATGGGGCCAAGGTGCCAGTTATCATCATCAGAATCAGTCGTTTGACATTGAATGATAGATACAGACGTCTTCTAGGCTTTTCCATGAAGGGGCCAATATCTTTATCATTGAAACTTCCTGGCAGATTAAAACTGTGTGCCGGACCGAGACTCAAACTCGGGACCTTTGCCTTTCAGGGGCAAGTGCTCTACCAACTGAGCTACCCAACCACGACTCATGACTCCTCCTCACAGCTTTACTTCTGCCAGTACCTCGTCTCCTTCCTTCCAAAACAATTTACCATTGTTTTCCACGTGTATTCATATGACTCTTCTGATTTTGTATGTGTCACTGATATTGTAGTCAAGCGCTACTATGTTTTTTTGCGATGTATACAGTGCGTTACTTTAGAGCCAGATAGCATTGTTGGTAAATATACACGATACAGCCGCATTAATGTGACGACCCGCTACGTCATGCAATAACCACTCATAGATGGAAGCTGCCAGCACTGACAGTAAATGGTACATAAAAAGCGTGTCTGGTGGAGCGCGGAAAACAGTCAAATCGTTGTCGTGGTGGAGAAAGGAAGCGCTTTATCTTGCGTCCTAAAGGGAATGATTCTTGACTTGCAGGCCAAGGGTGGAAGCATTTTCGAAACGCCTAAGTTTGTAAACCGTTCACATGCCACCATAGTTAAGCTCTGATCACCCAGATGAACCAAGCAGCTACCAACACTGTTTACTCAACAACCGTTCAGCGAATGTTGCTGCATATAGGCCCCTGCCATGAGGTCCCTGGTTCAAGTACTCGTGCTGTTCATTGGCTATGTGACCTTTTCAGTTGAATAACGTTTGACGCTCCATTGGACAGATGGCCGTTGGCGTGTATGGCATGAAACGTCTAGAAGCAAACAAAGAGAGGGCGTTGTGGTGTATGGAATGTTTTCGTGGCATTACCTGGATGATCTCGTCATTCTGGAAGGCACAGTGGATCAACACGCGTATACATCTATCCTTGGGGGCCATGTCCACCCCTACATACAGTTTTTTCTTCCTCGGTACGATGGCATCTATCAGCAGGACAATGCAACTTGTCACACAGCTTACAGGGCACATTCGTGGTTCGAAGAGCACCAGAATGAGTTTATCCATACTTCTGCTGCCATCAAACACTCTGGTTTTAAGCCCAGCTGGGAATCTGTGACTCAATCTCGATTGGGTTATTCGCACAGAGAAATCTAGCACAGTTGGCCATGACATGGGAGTCGGCATGGATCCACATCCCAGTAAGTGCCTTTTCCAGAACGTCACTGACTCTCTTCCTGCATGTCTCACAGCAGAATGGGCTGCAAAAGGTGGTTATTCAGGCTGTAGACAGATGGTCACATTAATGTGACAGGACAGTGTAGTTGTCAGTTTATTTCCTTCCATGGGCAGCTGGCTCTAAATGTGGGGTAATGCAGTGTTGACTACCTTACCCTATGTGAAAAACTCTGATAGCATTTGACCACTAAATGACTCACATCTAGAGGCAGTCATCTCTAGTGAACGCATCGGAGGATCAATGCAGGAATGTATGATGTATGTTCAGTCATGGGTGAAGTGGGAGAGCTGCTACTGTTTAGTGATGGGATACAGAGAAGGTGCACTATGTCTGCAAAACAGCTGCTTTTAGAACACTTGTTAAGCCAATAATGGAATATTACTAAATTGTGATAGATCCATATCTGGTTGGACTTTCAGGGGATGTCGTGTACATTTAAAAAATTCTGCGGAATTGGTAACAAGTCTGTTATACTCGTGGGATAGCTTCACAGATGTATTAAAAATCTGAAGTGGTAGGTGTATGATTGAATTCGCCTTTTATTTCATGACGATTGTATTATAAAATCTATGGATATTCTGTAATCGCTCCTGAAAGTGTCTGGAGAGTAAAATAACTGTTTTCACAGAGGGGAGGGTAACAACTTTTCTTTCTATACATTCAATTCCTTATTGGAGTTGATGAAACGTTAATCTTTAATACAATGAATAGTTCCTCTGGTGCGCACCTTACGGCATTCGAGGAGTACCGAAATGTTGATTTTACGTTTCAAAATTCTGTCTTCTTTTAATAGTAACCGCATGTAGCTCAGTGATAGATATTTTGGAATAACCCTATTCATCCAAACGTACGAAATATCGATTTCGCCAATAATTCGCTGCTGCTATCGCTAATACAGGTAATTTCCAAGAAACGATGCACAGCGATGTCGCGGCCTCACTGCAAGCAATGTATATCGAAAAGTCAACTCTCGATGCGGGAAATGCAAATATTGTTTTCCACTTTCACAACGGAACGTTGTATGAGAATAGCAGAATGTCGCATGAGAGTAAATATTTCAGTTTTTATATTTTTATGACTGACGAGTATCTGGTAAATCTCTCTTCTGTGAGATTTTTTCCAATTTCCCTAAAAGATGTGTCAAAAGTATGTCGTGGGTATGGGGAAAAAGGAATGTTACCTACACCAGTCAAGGTGTTGTATACAACGACAATGAACCTGATGAGTAAAGTAAGCGATATTATTTTTTTAAATAAATTTCTGTGAGTGAAAAAAGTGTTGTTACCCTCTCCTTTTGAGTGACTTTCTGTTATCATTACATTCGTCTTTTGTCGCCTCTCTTACGAAAATCTCGAGAGTAGAGCGTTCGGTGCATACCGCTTGTATTGATGCCGCGATTTCGATGTGCACTTTTTCCTGACAATTCGTTGTACTGTACCACGAAAGAACCCTCTGTTGAACAGCTCAGTTTCTGTTCGAGAAGCTATGAAACAATTAGCAGTGGCATAATTTTACGCATGTCTGTGGTAACATCTTGAAAGTAACGAGTCAGCAGTGATCCATATCTGTGACGAGCAACAAAGATTAATATTTGAATGCTAATATTTCGTTACACGCATCGTTGGAGACAAGAGCGCGCATTTCGATAGCTGATAGGTGCCTGGCTGCAGAGGGTAGGACAAATCGAGATTTTGAGAGGAATTCGGGTAAGTACGTTGCTCTTATTTTCACATTTACTTCTTTTTGCTTTATTTTTGCAGTAACTGCTTAAAATTAATTTCGGCATGCAGCTATTTTCGAGTGATGAAACTGAACAGCCTTGTGGTACTTACCGATACGTCCATTCAGTGCTATTGTGTGTTATTCCAGAAGTAGTATAAACCGCATATAGGCATATACAGTCGCGTTTCCTACTTCGCAAATCTGTGCTCGTTGTAGAACATGTGGAACGTAATTCAAATAACAGCACTGTAACGTCAGTTGCGACAGAGGAGCATTCATTTGCGAGCTAAATAGTTATTATTAATAATATGCTAGCGCCTAAAGTGACGACGGATGAGACTCAAACTCACCACTAGATTTCTGGCAGTTTTTTATGGGCGGATACTGTCTAGCGTTCTCCTGTCATGTCATTGGTAACTTCTCTACGGACATCGGTCTACAGTTGACTACGGATACAGAACTTTGAAAACCTTAAATTATGATGAAAGCCAATCGGCCTGTGTAGGTATTGCACCAAACTCGCCCATAAGTTCCATCTGTGTGAATACAATGTGGAATTCTCAGGCACCAATATCTCACCGTTGCCAAGAATACAAAGGGGAACGAGTACTACATTCCGCTTAAATATATTGTTGATGTTAGATGGTAATAATCACTACGGTAACGACGCAAAGGGATACGAGACGAGATCTCAGCAAAAGTAACATCCCTCGTTTTCATTTTGGGGCATGTCTTATAAATGGCGTGACGACTTTTGCCCAACATGCACGGAGGAGAAACCGGATAATACTGTAGTTATCTCCCATTTCAAGTAGTGCAGCTTTAATAGAGACAAATTGCGAAAGGTATCTGATTGCTGTTTATCTGCAACACACTGCCTCGGTTAAAAGTAACGAAGTTTTGCGGATGTGCTTCGTTGTTGATCAAATAGGCCAGGCTTTTGCACTCGACAAGCTAATACGTAGACCTAACTACGGGAAATAGTTTTCAGTGTTCAGGCCATACATTTCACTGACACAAGTGGCCATAACTGTGACCGCTGCAGCCATTAGCTTCTATCTGCAGCTGAATGGTTCAAAATAAATAGTAGTGATGGCACTGGTATATGAGGTACTGGAACTCTATGAGCACAGACCTTCCGTGTCATGTGAAGGCGACGGAGTAGTCAACATGGAGCATCTAAGATGTACTGGTGAAGGTAGCTCACATACTGCAGTTGTTCTAGAATGTTAATTTCGTATCAGCTGACACCATTTGGTTTTTTGCCTGTATTGTGC
The DNA here is from genome assembly GCF_023864345.2 of Schistocerca serialis cubense. Classification (NCBI taxonomy): domain Eukaryota; kingdom Metazoa; phylum Arthropoda; class Insecta; order Orthoptera; family Acrididae; genus Schistocerca; species Schistocerca serialis. The sequence continues at coordinate 397,788,617 of NC_064640.1, read as the reverse complement.
AGCATATTGTCCATTCAACTCTTATGGGCTGTACCACTTTACAGTTGCCTAGCTGAGTTGATCACTGCTAACGTGTGTTTCAGGATCTCCATTAGCTACATCTGACTACAGTGTAGATAACACTGTGACGGTTGTATTCTAAAAACTCTAGAATGATTCCCTTCAAATGGTCTACCCCTCAATGTTAACATGACTCAGTTTGTTGAGTTTCTCACAGAACATTAAAAACAAGAAGATATTGAAATAAAATGTCCTAATGAAGAAATATTGAGAATTGAGTCTTCCAGATTCCTGGTATTACATATTAATAACTACCTAAACTGGTCATTTTGCATCCTCTATCTATTGTAAACTGGAGCTACATTGGCCCAATTTCTGCCTGTCTGTTTTGTGGCAGAGAGAAAATTTCAAATACATTTTTTCTAGTACTGTCTCACACTAATACCATTAATTAAGTTATTAAACAAGAAGCCGGCCGCGGTGGCCGTGCGGTTCTGGCGCTGCAGTCTGGAACCGTGGGACTGCTACAGTCGCAGGTTCGAATCTTGCCTCGGGCATGGGTGTGTGTGATGTCTTTAGGTTAGTTAGGTTTAAGTAGTTCTAAGTTCTAGGGGACTTATGACCTAAGATGTTGAGTCCCATAGTGCTCAGAGCCATTAAACAAGAAACATCACATCTGTTGCTGCAGTACCATAAAAAAATGGGCCAGTGTTCCCACACTCAGGGCTACTTTGGCCCACTCAGTTATTTCTTAATGAAAAAGTGATAATTGGATGTTGGGACTAAGTAAACTCAATGAATATCTCTACAGTAGACATTCAGGAGTATGAGGAACAAATAAAACACTGGGTTTTGAAGGTGAGCATAGGGAATACTGAACTTTGTTCAGAAAGTGATACAGTAAACACTCCAGTTTATAGTGTGTTTCATCACTTGACTCACAAATTTTCAAGTTACATGTTACATTATGGTAACTGTCTGGTAAGGGATTAGATTAGATTAGTACTTGTTCCATAGATCATGAATACAACACTTCGTAATGATGTGGAATGCGTCAGGTTAATAAAAGGTGTCTATACAAGATATTACATTACACAAAATATTACATGACACTTAATATTTTAATTTTTTTGTGGGGCTTGGGGAAATTACACACTTACTATATCCAAAAATTCACCTAATTAGTAGAAAGAGTTGCCAATAAGAAATTCTTTTAATTTCCTTTTAAATGCTATATGGCTATCTGTCAGACTTTGGATGCTATTAGGTAAGTGACCAAAGACTTTTGAGGCAGCATAATTTACCCCCTTGTGAGCCAAAGTTAGATTTAACCTTGAGTAGTGAAGATCATCCTTTCTCCTAGTGTTGTAGGCATGTACACTGCTATTACTTTTGAATTTGTTCGTATTGTTAATAACAAATTTCATAAGGAATATATATAATGTGAGGCTACAGTGAAGATCTCTAGCTCTTTAAATAAGTGTCTGCAAGATGATCTTGGATGAGCCCCAGAAATTATTCTGATTACTTGCTTTTGTGCAGTGAACACTCTTTTACTCAATGATGAGTTACCCAGAATATGATGCCATACGAAAGCAGAGAATGAAAATAGGCGTAGTAAACTAATTTACTGAGATGTATATTGTCAAAATTTGCAATGACCCTAATAGCATAAGTAGCTGAACTCAAGCGTTTCAGCAGATCCTCGGTGCGTTTTTTCCAGTTCAACCCCTCGTCAATGCATACACCTAGAAATTTTGAATACCTTAGCTACCGATTTCTGATCGAAGTCTATACTTATTAACGTTGTCATTCCATTTACTGTGTGGAACTGTATATACTGTGTTTTGTCAAAGTTTAATGAGAGCCCATTTGCAGAGAACCACTTAATGATTTTCTGAAAAACGCCGTTTACAATTTCACCAGTTAATTCTTGTCTGTTGGGTGTGACCGCTATGCTTGTATCATTGGCAAAAAGTAACAGCTTTGCATCTTCATGAATATAGGATGGCAAGTCATTAATATATGTTAACAACAGCAGAGGACCCAAGACCGAACATTGCGGCACCCCATTCTTGATTGTTCCCCAGTTTTAGAAACCACCAGTTTTTTTGCATATTATGTGAACTGCTTACTTCAACTTTCTGCACTCTTCCAGTTAGGTATGATTTAAACCATTTGAGCACTGTCCCATTCATACCACAGTACTTGAGCTTATCTAGAAGTATTCCATGATGTACACAACCAAAAGCCTTTGATAGATCACAAAAAATCCCAGTGGGTGACTTCCGGTTACTCAGAGCATTTAATATTTCATTGGTGAAAGTATATATATAGCATTTTCCATTGAGAAACCTTTATGGAAACCAAACTGACATTTTGTTAAAATTTTATTTTTACAAAGGTGTGAAGCTACTCTACAATACATTACTTTTTCAAGAATTTTGGATAAGGCAGTCAGAAGAGAGATTTGGCAGTAGTTGTTGATGTCAGACGTATCCCTTTTTTTATGCAGTGGTTTAACAATGGCATACTTCAATCTATCTGGCAAAATACCGTGCTTCAGAGAGCTATTACATATGTGGCTAAGAATCCCACTTATTTCTTGGGAACAAGCTTTTATTATCCCGCTGGAAATGCCATCAATTCCATGTGAGCATTTATTCTTGAGAGAGATTATTATCTCCCTAATGTCAGAGGGAGAGGTGGGTGGAGTTTCAATTGTATCGAATGGTGTGGGTAAGACCTCTTCCATTAACTGCCTTGCTTCTTCTAATGAACATTTAGATCCTATTTTATCTACGACATTTAAAAAATGATTATTCGTAATGTTTTCGACTTCCGGCTTGTTGTTTATCAAGTTTCCAGTCACTTTGATGGTAATGCCGTCATCCTGTACTCTTGGCTACCCTGTCTCCCATGTAATAATATTCCAAATTGTTTTAATTTTGTTATCAGAGGTATTAATTTCAGACATGATACACATGCTTCTGAACTTTTTAATAACCTAAATTAATGTAGCACAGTAGCTTTTATAATACTTGGATGTTTCTGGGTCATTGCTATTTCTTGTTGTTAGATACAGTTCCCTTTTGTGGTTATAAGATATTTTTAATCCTTTAGTAAGCCAAGGTTTTTTTGCATGGTTTCTTATAATTAGATTTAACTACTTTCTTGGGGAAGCAGTTTTCAAATTCTCTTACAAGTGTATATATACTAAGATGGTATCTGTTCTTTCGGACATATCCAAAGAACAGATAGCATTGGTGACCATGCAGCTCATTAGAATGAAATTAAAATGAAATGGACACCTTTAGCTGCTCACAGGCGTTGACATACGTCAACGGGGACAAATGAAAATGTGTGCCCCGACCGGGACTCGAACCTGGGATCTCCTGCTTACATGGCAGATGCTCTATCCATCTGAGCCACCAAGGACACAGACGATAACACGACTGCAGGGATTTATCTCTCGCATGCCTCCCGCGAAACCCACATTCTCAACATATTGTCCCGCACTACAGTTGTAGTGCCCCCGCCCATTATACTCATTACTCGCGGCGCGTTGCCGATTCCCGAAAGAGTTCGGGCACTGTTAGTGCATTCGCACAGAAGAAGAAGATGGTCAAGTGGCTGGTGAGCCTTAACTATATATATACTAAGAAGTTATCTGTTCTTTCGGACAGCGGTCGTGCGGTTCCAGACTGTAGCGCCTAGAACCGCTCGGCCACACTGGCCGGCCCCGAAAGAACAGATTCCATCTTAGTATATATATATAGTTAAGGCTCACCGGCCACTTGACCATCTTCTTCTTGTGTGCGAATATACAAACAGTGCACGAATTCTTACGGGGATCACCAACACACCGCGAGTAATGAGTATAATGGGAGGGGGCACTACGAATGTAGTGCAGGACAATACATTGAGAATGTGGGTTTTGCGGGAGGCGTGCAAGAGATTTAATCCCTGCAGTCATGCTACCGCTATCCTCTGTGTGCTTGGTGGCTAAGATGGATAGAGCATCTGCCATGTAAGCAGGAGATCCCGGGTTCGAGTCTCGGTCTGGGCACACATTTTCATTTGTCCCCATTGACGTATGTCAATGCCTGTAAGCAGCTAAAGGTGTTCATTTCATTGTAGTTTCTTGCAGGTGTATCATGAAATAAGTTATATTTTAAATGACTATTGGGTTCCTTGTACACCTCACCCCAGTCTAACTGCTGAAGATTTTCTCTGAAATTTCTAATTGTTGAGTCATTAATTGAACACACAACTTTGGAGGGTAGTTTTGAATTACTGAGTGGAGCTATGTCATATACTGTAACTAGCTGAGCATCATGATCAGAAAGGCCATTCTCAACAGGACAGGAATTTATGTCTTTAAACCTATCTTGGTGTATAAAAGTGTTATCTGTCAATGTGCTGCTGTCCTTTACTACCTGAGTAGGAAAATTAATGACAGATGTCAAACTGAAAGAACTGAGCAAGAGTTCCAGGTCATTCTTCCTATTACACTCTTTCAGTGAATCAACATTGAAGTCCCAACAAATAAAAATTTCTTTCCCCTATCTGACAGATAGCACAACAAGGCATCCAAGTTTTCCAGGAATAAATGAAAGTTTCCTTAAGGGGACCTATATACCGTTACAATTATAAAAGAGCCCTCCTTCAGTTTAAGTTGATGGACACATGCTTCTATATGTTGCTCTAGACAAAACTTTTTTGCATCTAAGCTTTCTACAAAGTGATAACTTTTGACATATATGGCAACTCCTCCTCTCACCTTATTTTCTCTACTCATATGTGCAGCTAGTTTATAACCACTGATATTTACCTTTTCCATATCAGACACAATGTGATGCTCAGATAGGCATAGTATATCTATTACATTATCAGATTCAGTGTCATCTAAACAAACCAGGAGCTCATCTACTTTACTCTTCAATCCCAGAATTAGGGGAACATGTGACAGAACAAAACAAATAATATAAATTTAGTTGTAAATCACTTTTACTTGTTACAATAACACTGTAATACATAAGATAAATTGGTGGGCTAGTTTTTAGCACTTTGTAGAAAGAAAGTTTTAGATCTGAGAAGTTTTTCTGCTATCTGTAATTATAATTTGAAATCAACCATACACTTGTTTCACAGTGGCCCATGCGTGGGGTGCATTGAAACTGTTGATGGGGTACAATAATACAACATTTTCAACATTTTAACTAGTTTCATTTGTCCGGTTTTACCCAAACACACATTAACACAATAATTATTGGACTACACTCTTAACCATGAAATTATACAGGCTACTTAGACTTTGAATATAAAAACCTGAATGATTCAAAACAGTAGAATTCAAATGTCCACAACAATCAAATGAAAACACAACATTAATAGCTGTGAGGAAATACCCAGTGAGATTTTCCCATATTTATAGAAGAAAAGTCAATTCCAAATGATAAGGAATCTGCGATTCTTTTTGTTTACTAGCACTGAACAGATTTCAGGAGAATCATTTTTATTTCCATCTGGCACACTGATGCTACTTCTTCAACTGGTGGTTTTAGGAATGAATTTTCCTTTTTTGCTCTGGTTCTAAAACAGCTTACTGCACTGTCTTCTTCAGAGTCTGTTCCTTTTGTTACAACACCAATGTAAAACTTCTTGCTGCTGAAGGTTTCATATTCTACCAAAACATAATCATCTACTTTTGGATCCGTCTCCATATCCTCAAACTAATCTGGTTTTACTGATGAAATTAGTTCTTCACACATTTCTTCAATGTTGTCAAAATCATCTAGGATAATAGCATCAGCATGGTCATTGCTAGATTCTGAATCATCCTGTTTTCACTTTGTGAAAAGTGACTCTTCACTTGCAATGTTACGTTTTTGTGTTTTAAATTTCCCTGTCATACTTTAATTCTTGATGTGCTGATAGCAATGATAGTTTTGCCCTTCCTGTGGCCATGTCTCATATTTTCTTTTAATAGCTTTGGGCTAAGCATGGACATTTTCAGAAGAATATTTGAATACCTATGAATTTTCCTTGATGAGGTAAATTCATTCACAAATTAAGGCTCCTCCGCCACACACCGTTGGGTGGCTTGCGGAGTATCAATGTAGATGTAGATGTTATTTTCCATGAACTATGACTCCTGTTCCACCAAAGCTTCAAAAGGATGGTCATTGACATAACTACATAGGAAGTCTGCATCTGTGAAGACATCTTTATCAAAAGGAACAATTCCTGTTCTGTGAAATGTTACTATTATGTTGGTTGGAATCATTGCTTTCTTGTGAGTATGCTCACAAATAATGGAGAAGGTTAGCCCATGGTGTTCCACAAGCCAATTGTTAACTGCAGCATTATAAAATGCCTTAACTGGCTTAAAAACGCTAACATCTAGAGGGTGCAACTTATTGGCGTAATGTGATGGAAACATAACTATGGCACCATTCATCTTCACTATTTCTAACACCTCACTTGATAAATGACCTCTGTTGTTATCACAGCGGAGAAAAGTTGGTTCTTCTTTTGAACTTTTAGATTGTTTAACAAAGTGATTCATCACCTGTACAAAGAGCTTTTTTGTCATCCAGCCAGAATTGTTGGTTAGCCCTAGAGTTCCAGATGTACCTTTTTCTGCAATTACCTTTGGAGGTTTATGGACCATACTAGTGCAAGTTTCATTTAAATGAAATATCTGCACTCCACTTGCAAATTCAGGGCAATCTTTGTAAAGTGACTGCTGATTAGTGAAAAATACCTCAACATTTGTTTCATTAATTGAAGTGACACTAGACAGACTGTATCCCTATGGTGTGTGGATACTTAATTTTGGTTTCCTCGCCAAAAACCCTTTAAACCATTCAACACTTGCTGTCTTCTGCCTACTACAATTTGAAGGGTGATGAATTTCATTAACAACCATCATTTCATAGGGTACCTTCCTACATTGTTCAGTTGAATGACCATAAAACATTTTGAATGTTCTAAAAAGTAATCTCCTAATGTCTTCTCCTGCCCCACAGAAAACACTTCCTCAATTCATAATTGGGCCTAAACTTTAGTTCACTCTGTTCATCAGCATGCTTTTGTGACTTACATACATATCGGAACAGAGTTGAGTGTTCACATCTTCTATTTCAGCAGCTCCACAAATTCTCATTTCATTCTGGACAAATTTGAAAGCTTCTTTCAGTGAATCTTCAGAAAGTGAATCTATGTTTATAGTTCTTTTGTAATTATGAACCATCTTCCACAACTAAATAAATAAAAAAAGGCATTTCAGCATCAAAGGTATAAAAAGGCATAAATGTATTTCAACTTGTTAAAATTATTTTAAAAATTAGAAATTTTAGAGTAATGTTTGTATTTTTGAATCATTTGAGGTGGACTGAAACATTTCAGTGTGCCCCAATGATACATGTTTCAATGTGTCCCATTGGCAGCCATTTTTAAATTAAATCAATGGTGGGTAGTTCACTTAAGGTTTACTCTTTAGGTGTGCCGCTGGCCAAATTCAAATATATTGCAGGAAAACTGTTTTGTTTCACTGTGCCCTGTGTTTCACTGTATTCTATGTTCATCTATATCATATGTTAAAGATACACTACAGTATGGATACCAACGTTGTTACACAAATTGCATAAGTTCAGGTACTTGAAAATAGCCACACTTTGTTAGTAATGTTGGACTGATAAATCTTAGTAAATCTTCCGAATGATAAAATAGTCTATCTTTTTGTTCTGGTCGTGTAGGACATTGTCTTTCTTCTTTGTTGTATACAAGTATGGCACATTGTCCAACTGCTCCTTTGGTTTTCAATATATTGTGGTGCTAGACATCATCTTGCATATCAGAGAAACTTTCAGAATCACCAACAGATTATAGCACTGTTTCATATTCATTTTGGAAATACTTTTGTCTGAACTAAAAGAACCCCATATTTTGCAAAAATGTGCAACATTTTACAGAAGTATAAAATATATTGCCTGAACTGAATTTCACACAAATGGAAGTCTCTTACCTTATTACCTAATACTAACAGAATACAAAATTACACTCACTAAATTTTTAGCTTAACTTATGTGAACACTCTAGACAGAAATTTCTGGATTTTAATAGCTATTACAATAATTATGATTAACAATGACTCCATTGCTGAAAATGCAATATTACTCCATGAATCTCACAGCCTTGTAGATTGTTCTTCTTACACTGTAAATACATACTAGCTTCTTTACTTCATGCTAATGGTTGTAGTTTTAGCAGGAAAAAACTTAAACCTTTTTCTGACCATTGGGCCAAACTTGCTTGCAAAGGGGCAAAGTAACCCTAGCTTATGGTATATAAACCACTGAATTTGACATTATTTGCCATTCACTTTATAGCATCTGCTTGTGACATGGAAACAATAAAAGCTGTATACTTTTGGTATTTCCGTTCACTTATTAGATATGGCATCATATTCTCGAAAAATCAATCCCAAGCAAATAAAATACTTATAGTATGAAAGAAGATCATCAGAATTATGAATAGAGTTCACCCTAGATGCTCATACAAAAATATATTGAAACAGCTGCGGGTACTGTACTGTCACCATTAGTTTCAATGCATGTCTTTCACTTTTCTGCTCTGTCAACAATAATTGTGCAGTAAAAAAAATAATAATAATAATAATAATAATAATATAAAAATAAAAAAAAAATGTTCTGGAATGCTCGTACAACTCTTTATAAGACTATTTTGACAGTGTGCAATACTTCAATAAATGAGTTTTATATATGAATTAGACTGTGAGGCTTACAATTTGTTTGTGTGATTATTATTACTGCAGTCATCTGAGCACAGGACTCACACTTTTCATGTATTGGCTTACATATGATTTAGACTGTAAGCCTTATGACCATTCATGGATGGTTATCACTGTAATAATTTGATGTGCTCTACACACTAGTGATACACTCACATCCAGGATACACGGAACTCAAAAATCAATAAATAAAGTAACACAGACAGTTGGTTTTTTCTTCCAGAAATTCTGAATGGACAATGTTATTGGTAATAAATGCTCCTATATTCAATTTGTCCTGAGTCTGCTTTCATCAGATCTGCACTAAGATAGTTTTTTCTTAACACATTTCAAATTCCCCCATCTTGGAGCAGTTAATTTGCAGTCTGTTCCTGTGACCATTGTAGTGGTTTAAGTGGTAGTAAGGGGATGCTCATCAGCTCCATGATGCTATTAGCCTTATCAACTGTATTTGCATATGCCGTGAATGAAAGGCTTACTCACTGTACACAAAATGTTCGTATCAGGAGAGCTCTCCCCACTTTTGTCTGCTCCTTGTTGAGTAGATTTTCCAGGATGAAGAGGATTAATTAATCAGCAGATCTTATGTCCCACTGAAGATGATGTATCTCGAGTGAACTACTTTGAAATTTAAAAGGGGAACAACATTTGTAGTCACACAGTAACTGTATGCCAACTACAGTAAGATTTCAAATCAACTTTAATTTATAGTAGAATAATGAAGATGGCAAGACTGATCAGAAAAGCATTAAATAGGAACTTTGCTTGCTCTTCAGATGAATGTGACTAGAGCCAGTAAGACCCAATGACAAGAATTAAATTTTATTTGCATAACATATATTTCTGTTTCTCTGAGTAAAAATTGCCACATGGCCATTTGAATGATTTTTCATCAATGGACTTGCGGTTTACTAACATTTTATCCTTGGAAACCCATACTCTATGTAAGAGAATATATTGAAAAATTAAAATATGAAAGATTCAGGATGAATTTTAGTAAACTAGTGTGCTTTTTAATCAAATTTCTTGTGTCTTTTTCTCTTCTCTAGTCAGGAAATTATTTCTATATATCATTCTTAGCCTTATACTCTCATACAATTCTAAGTCTTCATGTTATGCATTACACAGAAACTTATGCATACCGGTACTATGTAGTTGGATATCTGTTTTATTTATAACTGTGGGCAGCATATATTGCCTGATGTCTTTGTTACTACTGCAGCCTCTATGGAGAAAGTTATTCACATGTTGCTCTGTGAAGCCACCAGACTCAGAAGCATGTCATTTGAATGCTGATGATGGATGAAAGTTTCATCAACAGGCTTTGACTGACAAGGGCATTATAAGCAGAAATATACACAGCATGATTGCCACATGATTCTTACACTTACGTGCCAATACAATTTACTGAGTTAGGTGACGCAGTGGTAAGCACATTGAACTCGCATTCAGGAGGACAACAGTTCAAACTCACATCCGACAATCCTGATTTAGGTTTTCTCTGATTTCTGTAAATCACTTCAGGCAAATGCCATGATGGTTCCTTTGAAAGGGCATGGCCAGTTTCCTTCCCATTTCCTATCCAATCAAATTGGTCCAATGACCTCGTTGTTTGGTCCCCTCCTCCAAAATCCTCCAATCCAAGAGCCAACCAGCCAGTACAGTTTCTCTGTAATGGTATTTAGGGCTAATAATGAGATTAAATTTATGATGAAACGTATAATTCACAGTTACAATACTAGAAGTATTAAAGTTTTGGTACAGACTAAGTGATCCTACCTGGGACTAAGAATAAAATTCTATGTTTTTGTTGTTGTCTTCAGTTGGAATATTGGTTTGATGCAGTTTCCATGATGCTCTATTCCATACAAGCTCCTTCATCTCTGAATAATTGCGAAATGAAATGTCGCATGGCTGGGGCCTACCATCGAGTAAACCATTCACCTGGAATAAGTCTTTTGAGTTGACACCACGTCGGCGACTTGCATCTTGATGAAGATGAGATGATGATGATTAGGACAACATAGTACCCAGCCCTTGAGCAGAGAAAATCTCCGACCCATCCAGGACTCGAACCCAGGCCCCTTGGCATAACATTCTGTTATGCTGACCACTCAGCTACCAGGGCCGACTCTGAGTAACCATTATAACCCACATTCATTTGAACTTGCTTATTGCACAGCCAAGTTAATGAAGTCCACAAAATGATGACACGGGAAAAGAGAATGTGTAGTCACAAATGTTTGTGCAGCGGTAGGGGGGAGTGTTATGAACAATGTACTAAAAATGCTGACCTGTGGGCTGCGTGTGTGTGTGTGTGTGTGTGTGTGTGTGTGTGTGTGTGTGTGTGTGTGTGTGTGTGTGTGTGTGTCTGTGTGTGACAAACTGTGACATTTCGTAAAGATGTTTTACGGTACAAAATTAAACTGCATTAACTTTCCTACAAGAAAGATCCTATTCAGTTTTTCTCTCTGCTAAACCCTCTCTGACTTCCTGCTCAACCACTGCTTCCCCTTCATGCCCTTTGGCTCTTATAACTGCCATCTGGTTTTTGTATAAGTTGTGTATAAGCTTTCGCTCCCTGCATTTTATTCCTGCTACCTTTACAATATCAAAGAGTGTATTCCATTCAACATTGTCACAAGTTTTCTCTGAGTCTACAAAAGCTAAAAACATAGGTTTGTCTTTCTTTAACCTATCTTATAAAATAAGTTGTAGGGTCCGTACTGGCTTGTATGTTCCAACATTTCTCCCGAACCAAAACTGATCTCTTCCACTGTCAGCTTCTAGCACTTTTGTATTCTTTTGAAAACAGTTCCTTTCAGTATTCTGCAACCATGATTTATTAATCTTGCAGTTGGGTAATATTCACATGTGTGTCAACATCTGCTTGCATTGAATTTAGAATTACTGCATTCTTTGTGAAGTCTTAGAGAATTTCCCTTTATAATACACATATCTTGCACACCAGGTGGACATGTTTTGTCATGGCTGTCACTCTCAAGGATATCAACAGTTCTGAGGGAACATCATTGTCTCCAGGGCCCTAGTTTTGGCTTAGGTCTTTCAGTGCCCTGTAAAATTCTTCTCACAATAACTTATCTCCAATTTCCTCTTCATCTACCTCCTTTTTCCTTTCTATAATATTGCCATCAAATTCATTTCCCTTATGTAATCACTTTATATATTCCTCCTGCCTTTCAGCTTTCCTTTGTTTCTTTAGTAGTGGTTTTCCATCTGAGCTGTTAATATTCTTACAGCTGCTTCTTTTTCTCCAAAAGCCTCTTCAGTATATCAGTAGGCAGTATCTACCCCTAGTTATATGTGCATTTATAGACTTACATTTCTCCTGTAGGCATTCCTGCTAGCTACTTTGCCCTTTATTTCTACTAGGGCTTTTATTTTTATCAACTGCCTTAACTATTTCATCTCTCTAAGCTATTTATTCATCATTTACTGTTTTTATTCCCCCTGTTTCAGACAGTTGTTGCCTAATGCACTCTTTGAAATTCTCGACAACATTTAAAACTCTCTTTCAACTTATCCAGGCCCATCACCATTCCTACCTTTTTGCAAATTCTTCAGTTTTAATCTGTAATTCACAACCAATAAATTGTGGTCTGAGTCCACATCTGTTCCTGGAAATGTCCTGAATCTCTGTATTACAATTATGTAATCATTCTGAAATCTTCCAGTGGCTCCATTTTTCTTTTATGATTCTTAAGAGTAGTTTCGATTCGAGATTAGACTGGATTCAGTTTCCGTTCCATAGACTGAAAAATGAAACGATTCTCATAGATGTGGAATGTGTCAGAAAGTATAACATAGAAAACATAGAACATTTCAATATTATACTCACTTCCTTGATCAGTTGTCAAGAGATTGTCAAAATATGTCAGTGATTACAGTAAACTGAAATTGCTAATACTTACAGAATTAATACACTCTCAGAATGAAACATATTTATGTACTTTTAATGTAGCTCTTGTACACAAAATACCTCATCTTGACTGTTGTGACCACGTTCTGTCAAAACTGAAATCTTAACAGACTTTTTTTACTTAAGTTGGTCTAGCAGTCCCTGTTAAGATATTCATCTATGGAGTAGAATGAGATGCCTAGCAACAAGTCTTTCGTACCCTGTTTAAACTGTGCTTATCTGAAACCAAGTTTTTAATGGTTACTGGAAATTTATTTAAAATGTATGTTCCTGAATATTGAACTGCTTTTTGGACTAAGGTAGGTGATTTTGGGTCTCTATGTAGGTTGTTCTTATACCTAGTATTGAAACTATGCATTGAGCTATTGGTTGGAAACAGATATCTGCTGTTTGCAACAAATTTCATTAAGGAATAAATATTCTGAGAAGCATTGGTTAGAATATCTAGTTCCGTGAAGAGGTTTCTACATGATGTTCTTGAATTTACACCACAAATGAGTCTCAATGCAGGGTTCTGCACTCTAAAAACTTTTGTTAGCTTTGAAGAGTTACCCAAAATATGATCCCATATGACATAATACAGTGAAAGTAAGCAAAGTATTGAAGATTGTTGTATTTATATTTCCTACAGCTGATGTCATTCACATTGCAAATACAGACTTGTTTAGGTGATTCAGCAATTCTGTAGTATACCTTTCCCAACTGAATTTATTATCAAGTTGTAATCCCAAAAATTTAGCACTGTTAACCTCCCTGATCTACATATCTTTATATGTTATACACATCTCTTACTGGTTCTGAACTGCATATAGTGGTGTTTTCAAAGTTTGCTGACAGTGAATTAGCCTTAAACCATTTATTAATTCACTCAAAATTTGATTAGCAGCCATTTATGCTGTGGACCCTCATTGAGGCCATCTTAAGTTGTCCTGTCTATTATTTCTATCATCCTTCCTCCACTTAGTATGCATTTGTGCTACCACATTTTCTTGTACTCAGTTTGGATGTATTTCATTTGCTCCATCCTGTCTTCTGTTTCTGCTATCACCACCTCTTTCCTAATGTTGGTCTCTTACATTCCCATTAAAATCACTTGCTGCATAGTTTTGATGCTGAGACCTTTGGTACCCATAATCATTTCTCCCACAATTTTATCTACTGAAATCAGAATTCCTTCCCCATGATAATTATCCTCTTGATTAAAGTTCTGTCAACTACTTCTCTCCATATCCCTGTCTAATTTATCAGCAAATATCAAGAACTGGCCTAGTGACTTGTCAGATCCTCCACCAGACGCTATTGTAGTGTCTGAGGCAAACTTCTTGTAACTGCACCAGTTTGAGTCATTTTATCAAAAGCTTTGTCTGAGTGCACTAATTTCTTTAATTGGTTCCTGCAGAAACCTTTGATTCCCTCTTGATTATATCCTGTTCTGATTCTGACCACAATTTATTTCAGAATCTTTCTTCAAAATCCTGAAATGATACACGCTGACTAAGGTGAAGATTTTCCCATGATAAAGCTTCTCCTCCAAGGGAGCTTTTGAAAAATTTAAGTCTTTAATTTTCTGTCATACCAGAGAGGAAGTTATCTTTACAATATTGTGAAAAATTGAAAGGTTGTAATCTGGACCACGTAATGCCACAGCTTACACATGCATTTTTGGTAACAAAGTTTTCTTGGACTTCTACTAATTGCTTGTATACTACAGTCTCCTTTAAATTACGTTATTCATTCTAGTCATTACAGTTTCCTGAAATTAGCAGAAGTTCATATTTTTAGACTTTAATACACACACTTTCAAGGTCATCATAAAATTCTTCTTTTATTCCTTCACCTGTCTCCTCAGTTGAAGCATGGATTGCTATTATGGATTTATTCCCAAATATTACTTTTATCTTCTGCTTGCAGCAGCTTTTATTTGTGTGTGTTCAAATTACAGTTTACACAAATTGTGCTTCAAATTGATGTTTCTCTTCTTGATTCACAATAGTACAGAAAATGTTAGAACATATCTACCTTTTCTCTCTTTGATCCATCCCATTTCTCATAAAGCCACAACATAAAAGTCATATTTTTTAGATTCTTCTGATATTTATTTCATTTTTCAGGTTTTAAAAATGTTAATATCCATGTTTCTATTGCCATTTCTGTTATCCTTTTCCATCACCTGGGCCATGTTTGATGGGTCATGAAATACTTTCCAAGGCTCTCACTGAGGTTTCTTTTTATTTTAGTATAAATCCCCATTGCATGAAAAAGAAATACAGGGTGTCTGGTTTAAACGTATAATAGCATAACATGTAATAATGTGAGAAATACGTGAGATATTTATTGATAGTATGTTTCTACATGTATGGTAATTGAAACTTTTTTTTACTCATTTAATACATCTCATTATGTGCACTGTTAATGGCACAACAGACATCTCTGTGGTACCACTTCTCTCCATGTGTTTTGCAGCATTGCTGGCATAACATTTGTGATAGCTCCACAAATGCGATGGCATAGATCTGGTACATCTGAATCATGAGGGCTCTGCTTTAATGACATATATATTAATTCAACAATATCTCCTGGAACTCTGTGCTCAGTATGATTGTCTAACATTGAAAGCAAATCCCCAGCTTCTCAAAGTCACTTGTCGCACTTCCTGATTGCTACATCATAAATGGGAACACTGTCAGTTGGTTGCAGTCCACACTCACAACAAAACTGGCATTGTACCAGTGTAGCAGACTTTAGCTCCATGAGAAAGCACACAGAACACCTTCTGCTGTGGAGTCAACATGGCTAAAACTGCCACTAAATATCTCAATTATGTCTCAAGTAATTAAATTTTATGTTATTATATGTTTAATTGGGACACCCTGTACATATACAAGGTGGTCCATTGATCATGACCGGGCCAAATACCTCACGAAATAAGTGTCAAACGAAAAAACTACTTGTCTAACTTGAAGGGGGAAACCAGATGGCGCTATGGTTGGCCCGCTAAATGGTCTTTCATAGTTCAAACAGATATCCATTTCGTTTTTTTAAATAGGAACCCCTATTTTTTATTACATATTCGTGTAGTACGTAAAAAAATATGAATGTTTTAGTTGGACCACAATTTTTGCTTTATGATAGATGGCGTTGTAATAGTCACAAACATATGGTTCACAATTTTAGACGAACATTTGGTAATAGGTAGGTTTTTTAAATTAAAATACAGAACGTATTTACGTTTGAACATTTTATTTTGGTTGTTCCAATGTGATACATGTACCTTTAAGAAATTATCATTTCTGAGAACGCATGCTGTTACAGTGTGATTACCTGTAAATACGACATTAATGCAAATTTTGAGCAAAATGATGTCCGTCAACCTCAATGCATTTGGCAATACGTATAATGACATTCCTCTCAACAGTGAGTAGTTCGCCTTCCGTAATGTTCGCACATGCATTGACAATGCACTAATGCATGTTGTCAGGCATTGTCGGTGGATCATGATAGCAAATATCCTTCAACTTTCCCCACAGAAAGAAATCCGGGGACGTCAGATCCGGTGAACGTGCGGGCCATGGTATGGTGCTTTGACGACCAATCCATCAGTCATGAAGTATGCTATTCAATACCGCTTCAACCGCATGCGAACTATGTGCCGGACATCCATCATGTTGGAAGTACATCGCCATTCTGTCATGCAGTGAAACATCTTTTAGTAACATTGGTAGAACATTACGTAGGAAATCAGCATACATTGCACCATTTAGATTGCCATTGATAAAATGGGGCCCAATTATTCTTCCACCCATAATGCCACACCATACATTAACCCACCAAGGTCACTGATGCTCCACTTGTCGCAGCCATCATGGATTTTCTGTTGTCCAATAGTGCGTATTATGCCACTTTACGTAACCGCTGTTGGTGAATGACGCTTTGTCGCTAAATAGAATGCGTGCAAAAAATGTGTCATCGACCCATAATTTATCTTGTGCCCAGTGACAGAACTGTACACAATGTTCAAAGTCATTGCCATGCAATTCCTGGTGCATAGAAATATGGTACGGGTGCAATCGACCGAGCGGGGTGGCGCAGTGGTTAGACACTGGACTCGCATTCGGGAGGACGACGGTTCAATCCCGCGTCCGGCCATCCTGATTTAGGTTTTCCGTGATTTCCCTAAATCACTCCAGGCAAATGCCGGGATGGTTCCTCTGAAAGGGCACGGCCGACTTCCTTCCCAATCCTTCCCTAATCCGATGAGACCGATGACCACGCTGTCTGGTCTCCTTCCCCAAACCAACCAACCAACCAACCAACGGGTGCAATCAATGTTGATGTAGCATTCTCAACACCGACGTTTTTGAGATTCCGATTTTTGTGCAGTTTGTCTGCTACCGATGTGTGGATTATGCGCCACAGCAGCTAAAACACCTATTTGGGCATCATCATTTGTTGCATGTTGTGGTTGACATTTCACATGTGGCTGAACACTTCCTGTTTCCTTAAATAACGTAACTATCCGACGAATGGTCCGGACACTTGAATGATGTTGTCCAGGATACCGAGCAGCATACTTAGCACACCTCCATTGGGCATTTTGATCACAATAGCCATACATCAACACGATATCAACCTTTTCTGCAATTGGTAAACGGTCCATTTTAACATTGGTAATGCATCACAAAGCAAATACCATCCGCACTGGTGGAATGTTACATGATGCCACGTACTTATACGTTTGTGACTATTACAGCGCCATCTATCACAAAGCGAAAAAAGTGGTACAACTAAAACATTCATATTTCTTTACGTACTACACAAATATGTAATAAAAAATTGGGGTTCCTATTTAAAAAAACACAGTTGATATCCATTTGTCCTATGGCAACACCATCTAGCGGGCCAACCATAGTGCCATCTGGTTTCCTCCTTCAAGCTAGATAAGTTTCGTTTTTTGTAGTTTTTTCATTTGATGCTTATTTCGTGAGATATTTCGCCCGGTCACTAACAATGGACCACCCTGTATACTGAAGTACTGCCGGGGTGGTATTATGTTGAAGTTCATGGTGCTAGGAGTGTTTGATGACTGATTGTCTTGACACTGTCAGAACATATGTAGTGTAAAGTGATAAGAAAATTCCAAGACTGGGTAATAGGTTCAAATGGCTCTGAGCACTATGGGACTCAACTGCTGAGGTCATTAGTCCAATAGAACTCAGAACTAGTTAAACCTAACTAACCTAAGGACATCTCAAACATCCATGCCTCAGGCAGGATTCGAACCTGCGACCGTAGCGGTCTTGCGGTTGCAGACTGCAGCGCCTTTAACCGCACGGCCACTTCAGCCGGCTGGGTAATAGGGTTTGACGGGCATTTTTTTGGTTGTAGGGTATATGTGGGGAGACATTGAGTATGGAAGTGATGAATGATGATTTCAGAGGTGCATTTCATAAATGGAGCACACAATTAAGTGTGCAGGCACAAAGATTCCAGCATTGCTGTATAATAATCATAAGTATCGTTTTGGCATGCTATCTATGCCAATTGTTTGTTCCACCCTTATGATGACCTTTACTTATTTACTGTTATTTCATCCCATATAGGTTAGGGTGGACTGTCAGTGGTCCAAAACTGAGGCTGCTGTTCAGTGATTTGCTTTATAGAATAAAAATTGTTGTTCAAAAATTTTACAGTTTTCTTAGACACATTAAATGTTAATTATGTGACTGAGTGGATGTTCTATATAAAGAGAGAGAAATGGTTGGTTTTATTTGGATTTTGTCAAGTTGAATATGATTGTGAGCATTAGGTATATGAGGAGAACTATCACCATAGCAGAGGAAAATTGGTAGGAGAATAGAGTGTTGTGAAAATCTGAAGGATAAAGCATTCAGTAGCTGTGAGTTTGTTGGTGGAGAAAGCAAGTGTGGAGGTTGTGCATAGGACTATATGGTGATAAGATAGTTGGGCACAGATTTAAAACCAAGCTTCTGGGAAAGGTGGTGGAGAAAATAGTTCTGACATGGAAAGGAGAGGAGAATTCTATTAGGTACCGAGGGATGAACAAATGTTAGGATGGATTTTCTGGTCAGGTGAGGTGAGTTATTCAAATTTCCAATTGGAGATGATATACAGTGTGTTTCCGTAAGAGCATGCAAAAATGTAACAGGACATAAAGAATGCTCCACTGAAAAATTTGAGGTAGGGTACCTGGGATCAGAGAAGCCAGCTTAAGGAGATGTGGAAGTAAACTCGTCTACGGCTTTGTCTAGCATAACATTTTTCCAACTTATTTACAACTACGATGCATACAAGTTTACACATACTATGCTGTGTATTTACATGTGTATTCTTTATTTTCTGCAAGGAAACATGCATTACTAGGAAGCTGTGATGCAGATTTTATTTACTTTACTTGTTCATAAGGTGGCTGCATTGTATTGTATTTACATTGCCCCATGACAGAAAGTGCTACGAATCAGTAACCAACCCATTCATTACTCAGTGCTACTCAGAGATCTACATTACAGTGCCATGGAATGGTACAGGTACAGTTTCACAGAACTCACAGACATGCATCTTTTATAGGGGTCAGTACATTGCAATGCTCTCACTTCTGTAATGCTGTACAGGGATGAATTTCCTAACAGGCATCAACTGTCATGATGAATGTTTATTTCTCTTGATCAGTGAATGCAGAAGACTGGTTCATTGGAAAGAAGAAATGAGGGACTGGGAAACATGAGGGCCACTCACACATCCAGTTTTGAAGAGGATGTGCTGGAATATGTTGTAGTGGACCCCACTACAAGTACTCATTGTATTGCATGTGAAATGTGCACTGCACATACTAGTGTGTGATGAGTACTTGACAAACAAAAATTACAACCACTTGATCCAGAAAGAGTCCATGTAATGCTTGTGGCTCACTTTGCACCAAGGCTCACACTGTGTCAGTGGTTGCTCCAACAATGGATTGATTGATGAGATTTCCTCCAAAATGTGCTATTTACTGACAAGGCCTAATTTGACTGTGATGGTTTGCTGAATAGCAGGAATAGCCATTTGTGGGATGAGGAAAACCCTCACGCTGAAGCAGAGCCAAACCATCAAGTATGTTTTGCTGTGAAAATCTGGGTGACAGTCTCATTGAGCCATATCTTGTACCTGGTCATCTGAATGGCCACCTGTACTTGAGGTTCACACAAAGATTTCTACTTCAGTTGTAGGAGACATACCCTTTGCTGTTCGTTATAGGATGTGGACACAACATGACAGTTTGCCGCGTCACTGTGGATGTCCGTAACAATCTCGATGCTGTAATGCCTGGTCACTGGATTGGAAGAGGATGTCCTATCCCATGATCTGCGAGGTTGCCTGACCTGATTCCCCTGAATTTATCAGGGTGCATCACAATCTTGTTTGCCGATGTCATGCTTGCATTGAGATTGATGGCTATCAGTATTAATACATTTTCTAAGATGTCATTGTGTTAGTGATGGTGTTTGCAGTTAACTGTAAGTAATGTAAATAAAAAAGTATGCGGTAATGTGCTATAATCTCCTTTAGCTGGCTTCTCCAATCCCAAGTTCCCTACCTCAAATTGTTCAGTGGAACATCCTCTATGTGCTCTTATATTTTTGTGTGTTCTTACAGGAACATCCTGTATAGTGTGTATATGCATAATATTGGGGAGTGTATTGTTGTAGATGTAGAGGATTACTAGAATTGGAAGTTAACTCATTGAAGAATATGATGAGAGTGCTAGAATTTTGCAGATGTAGAAATAAAGGAAACTTGGCATAGATGAGGATATGGAATATTGTGAATGTATAAATGTTCTATGTGAAGGAGACTACAGTGTGTCACCCGCATAATATATAATCCATTTTATCTGAATCATGCTTGCAGCTGCAAAGTCAGATCTGCTCCCACTGTCATGTATTATCCATGCTACCAACACTCCTGCTGATACAAATAACTTCACCCTTTCCTGTGACTGGATACCATTTTCCAAAACATTTGTCCTATCCAGTGAATCTGTATGCTGCATGAAATCAACCTAGCTGTTCACTCTATGTTATAAATCAACTTCTAAGGTACATTTTCTTGTAAACAGGTACATCCCTTTTTAACTGTCTCAGCATTTTAGTTTAGTCCCCTCCATACTCACAAAAAATTGTTAAACATGTACCCTACTGCTTCTTCCCTCTCATGATCTTGTGAAATGTGACCAAGGTTATATAAACTGAAGTTCATATAGAGACATACTGAGAGTTGTTCTTCACAAGAACCATTCATGAAGGGAACAGGAAAGGGAGATGTGAAATACCCTCTGCTACACAATATAAGATGACTTTCCAAGAATACATGTGGATGTGGGAACTTCCATTACTATACAAAAGCAGTAGAGGTTCTTAATTTCAATATGTGTTAACCCCATGAGAGAAAAACTGGCCACATTTGAGTGGATTATAGCGACTGACCATGGATAAATATGACAGATTTTGTAAAACATGCAGGCCCTGCCTATGCTTCAGTGGAGGCATGATCTGCACGCCATTATGTGCAGTTCTCATAACTGGTGATCCCAGCACCCTAGCTGGGCACATACGTGGAAGCCTCTGGGACAAGCCATGTTCAGAAAATCCATTGGTTTTCCTGTGATTTTTATGTGATAGCAAGTTTTAGTTGCTACAAGCGAAGTGAAGGAGTGGCCCAATCATCACAACAAAAAACTTACATAATACCTTGCTTGTGGAATTTGACTCATGAACATTACATGAACAAGAACATTGGGCATACAGAGAGGTGGTTGAAACAGTTATAGATGGTATTCCAACTGTGAACCAAAATTTAATAACAGATAACATACAAAATTTTCAATGAAGTTTTGGAAAGGAAATTCTTCATTGTGTGCCAATGTTGTTAGTTATTGCCACATAATTATTAAAGACATTTTAAACCTGTCTTTGCATCTTCAAGGAAATGCATATTTTGGCACAAATCATGTTTTGTTTTACTGAAATAAAACATTATCAGTGGTCTGTAATGAAACATATTTACAATTTGGCTTGCTATTAAAATCTAAAAACAGGGTGATACAAAATGTGACAACATAGCACTCAAACAGCTGTCAACTGCGACTTTTTTCTATTTGGTATTATCTAAATTAAGGAATTTAAATAACCAGGCCATACATCCATTAACAATTAAATCTTCCTAAAGCTTTTCGCACCTTCAGAGCTTTCCCTGTATGCTTTGTGGTACTGACAACCCAACAACCCACTCTCATTGACTCAGTGTGGTGTTGCAGTTGGACATCTGAAATATATCCCCACTGTGCCAATATATATATATATATATATATATATATATATATATATATATATATATATACAATAATTGTTTAATCCCCTGTTCTTGCCCAATCCATATAGACTGAATCTTCTCCATGTGTACTGCTGTATCTGGCATTAACAGCTGTAGCTGATCCCTATCAAAGATACCAGTTTACTAACACCCTCTGGGATGAATGCCTTCTCACCCAATGAATGCATAAATCATTTTAAATTACTTGAATGTGGGTTATCAGAGGAACATCTCTACAGAAGGAAACACACATTTTCCCTGAGTTTCACAAAAGTTGTGAGACTCCACAAAAAACTGTGTTTTCTTGTGTAAGATTTCATGAAAATTAATAAGGGAAAACAGAAATTGTGAATATTCTACCGAAATCATCCACAGATTGTACTTCTTTGACAAGTGTGAAATTATTTTGTTCAAGAGTGATAGAAGAATCTACTAATGCATGGGCACATAACTCTGTTCCTATTGATCAGTGCAATTTCTGTCTCAACTACTATATAAAGCATCACCTGCTGTATGTAACCAATCTTCTATTGTGTCAGTCCAATAACTACAAATCTAGCATGTTTTCTTCCTTGACCCTGAGAAAGCACAGAAAGTTGTACCGCATTCCCATGTCCTTTTAGTAGTGCAGACTTATACATGCACAATCAGTTTTACCCATTTCACTGCATACTTTCCACCAAGTTGTTTTTAATTCTAAATACATACTCTGTTAACAGTGTGAAGCATATGGCAGAGAATATTTACAATTGCACCACCTATTATGGTTTGTTCATGTGTACTTGAATATTGAGTGTGGGAAGAATGATAGCTTAAATGCCTCTTTGCATACTGTAATTAGTCTAACCATGTGACTGCGCTCTCTTCAGGAGCTGTACACAAGGGGTAAAGTATATCTCTATATTCTTCTCCTTGTTGGAATATTGTAAGTAAGGTGTTCTGTGGCAGTTGGGATGTATCCTCAGGTGCCTGCTAATTCATGACTTTCAGCATTTCTGTAATGCTCTCCCATGAGTCAAATGAACCTACGACCATTTATGCCACCCTTCTTTGCTTTTGCTGAAAATCCCTTGTTAGTGCTCTTTGCTTATGTGTACCATGCACTTGAGTAATATTCTAACATGAGATGCATAAGTGTTTTATATGATTCTCCTTGGAGACTGAGGTCATTTTCCCAGTATCTTACCGAAGAACCAAAGTCGGCTACTTGCTTCACTCCATTTCATTTTCCTCTCAAATTGATACATACAAATATGTGTATGATTTGGCTGATTCCAGATGTGACTTATTGTTATTGTTGTCATAAGGTACTACTTTTCTAAATTGTCAATCATATATCTTCATTATATTCCTCCCCACTGTTGTACCCTAAAGCATTGCCTTCTGTTCACTTCCAAATATGTTCTTCAACAATGTATACACTCACTAATAAAAATCTTCTACTTGCTCCTCAAATTTTCCTCTGATCTCGACCAAACGGAACCCAAATGCACAAGCTATATGTCAAAGTAATTCAATGGAGAATGTATCTCACTGCAACATGATGCTCTGTGTCACTGGGCTGTCACTGGGGTGTGTGTCTGTTGCATAGGGCACCACTTTCACTATAAGACTATGGAAGGGATTGCTGCCAATAGCATAATATGGTAAACCTGACCATTAGAACCACTGTCGCAGTCACGGAGGGATACAGCACACACAATTTCCACATGTTTTCTTATTGTGGTTTACTGTTGTACTTGAATCCATACATCCCCTTGACTTTACAACTATGTTCCCTCTAATCCCCTCCAGATACACTACTTCCAGACCACAAAATCTACTTCCACAATTTGAAATAGATTCAAGCTACTATCCCCATCACTTCTTGTATTGGTTCCCGTTCTTTCCACTCCTATCCTTGACTTTCCTCTCCAAAACCATACTGTAGGTTTCATTCATTCAACTACTGGTACACACAATACTAAATCACATATGTTCTTAACATCAAGCCCTTGACAACAGAGACAATCAAAAATCACAACTTTTCCATTCTGCCCTGTATCGTACATATCCCCCAACAACTCAGTCATAATTCTCACCCATTATGTATTCTTGCTGCTATACTACAGCTGATGCAGAACATAATTCACTACCATAGTATTCGCTGTTTGATGGCACACACATCTGATCTGGTTCTGTCTCTTCTCCCTGTCTTGGTCAGAAATATTATTAATTCCATGAATGCTCATTTAGATTTCTTAATTCCTCCCACTTTGTTAGGAAGTTCCTTTAGATTTTACCAGGATGTCCAAAAACCGTTGTAGGTGGTTTCAGTGTTTCCCAGCTGCTGTGTATATTCTTCTACAGGATAAATAGTCTACCCCTGATGTACTAAAAAGAAATCATTAATATAATACTTTCTCAAAATTTAAAAGCTGTATCAAGTAAAGATCTAAGGTGTAGCAGTCGAACTATTCCATCATATAAAACTTTAAAATTGTGTTTATTTATTTATAAATATTTAGACTCCATTTGCAAGAATTTGTTAATTCTTCTGGCTGAAGATCAAAAAATCTGTGATAAGTTACATTTGGGTGTTTTCACTCAGGCACTCTTAGTTCAAGAATCTTTTTTTGTTTCAAGAAGTTTCTTAGTTTCAAAGAAAATTTTAATTCCCCAAAAGATACTCAGTTACAGGAAGATTGTTATATGTAGCACAATTATACAATGATAAATTATGACATTATGACCAAAGAAAATTTTAATTCCCCCCAAAAGATACTCAGTTACAGGAAGATTATTTTATGTAGCACAATTATACAATGATAAATTATGACATTAAGACCACCTCCATAATAGCTGGTATGTCCACCTTTGGCTTGGAAAAAGCACTGATGCATTATGGCGTGGAAGCAATGAGGCCTTGGTAAGGTGCCGGAGGGAGGGAGGGGGGGGGGGGGGGGGAGGAATTGTCATCACACCTGCAAACACAAGTCACTTAATTCCCGCAAATTGTGGGGAATGGGGTGATGAGCTCTGACACCACATTCAATTAGATCCCAGATGTGTTTGATTGGGTTCAGATATTGTGAGGTGGGGTTCATCACATCAATTGGAAGACACCACTCCATCACAAACCTGGGCTTGTAACATGGTGCATTATCTAGTAGAAAAATGCCACTGCTGTCACAGAAAATGACCTTAATGAATGGGTATACATGGTCTGCTACCAGTTCAAGATGCTCCTTGGCCATCATGGTGTTCCTCAGAGCATAATGGAGTCTCAGCCAGCTTGTCTCCATCCCACATACAGGTATCAAGGAGCTGTTCCACTGGAAGACAGGGGAATCCTGTACTCCCACTGGTGTGATTAAGAAGGTATCGGGATTTATCAAATGATGCAATGGTCTGCAACTGTGTCAATGCCCATATCAGTCGTAACTGCCAATGCCATTGTGTTAACATTGGCATATGCATTGGTTATCAGCTGTGAAGGCTCATTGTCAGGAGTGTCTGATGCACTGTGTGTTCAGACACACTTGTACTCTGCCCACAATTAAAGTCTAGTGTTAGTTCCTCCACAGTTAGCTTCCTTACCTGTTTTACCAGTGTACCAAGCCTACAATGTTAGACATTTGTAATGGTGGGTGGCCACCCAACCCCACGAGGCCTGTATGTGGTTTTGCCTTGTTTTCACCATGTGTTGACGATGTCCACTACAGCATTCCCCAAAAACCCAAAAAGTCATGCAGTTTCCAAAATGCTGATACCAAGGCTTCAGGCCATCACAATTACCCTTTGGTCAAGCTCTGATAAATTGAGCTCTTTCCGCATTCCACTCATGGACAGCATGCTCACAACATGCACTGAGTATATGACTGTATAGCAGTAATTCCTCAGAGGGTGGTGTTGCTGTTGCCTGGATGGGTTTATATTAACAGTGTGTCAGTGGTCATAATTTTGTGGCTAATCAGTTTAGCTTTCAAGGAGGGTTTTAGTTTTGAGAAAGGAGATTAGTTTTGATGAAGTTTTCTTAGTTTGTGATAAGTTTCTGATTTTAGATAATTATTTACTTCTTTATTTTTTATTTTTAGATTTGCAATTAAATCCTGCTACAATCTTTCACATCTCCAGTGCTTTTTCTTGTATGCATAATTACACAAACAATCCAAAAACCCACTCTCATTAGCTCAGTATGGGTCTGCAACTGACCATTTGAAATATATCCCTATTCGACCAAAACCCCTGCTCAGTTATTGCATCATGGACCTCCTCTTTCACTAGATTTTCAAAATAAAAGTAAGATTCACCTGTGCTAACATAAATGTAGATCCTAAGTAATCATTGAATCCCCTGTGATTACCTAACCCATATAAACTTAACGTTCTCCATACTTACACCTTATATCTAGCAGTGGGTCAGTTTACTAACACCCTCTGGGGTAAAATAGCTCTCACATCACAGTTTCTCATCCCTAAGTCCACTCTTATAGACTAGTGCAATTTTTGCCTTAACTACTATATAAAGCACTACCTGCTGTATGTAACCAATCTTCTATTGTATCAGAGCAATAACTACAAATCTGGCATGCTTTTTCCTAAATCTTGAGAAAGCACAGAATCATCTAGAGCATTCGCACGTCCCTTTGGTAGTCCAGACCTATAGATATACAATCAATTTTACCCGTTTCACTGTGTCGTTTGTACCCAGGTATTTCTTATTCTACATGCATACTCTGATAACCACTATGAAGCATACGGCAGAGGATATTTACCACTTTACCACATTTCAAAAATTCTTCATTTTCTTGCATACTGAGTGTGGGAAGAATGACAGCTTAAATGCCTTTCTGTGTACTGTAATTAATCTAAGTGTGTCTCTGTGGTCCCTTCAGGAGCTATTCACAATGGACTGAAGTATATCTCTGGACTCTTCGGCTAACAAAATTTATTGAAACATTGTAAGTAATGTTCCCTGGGGCAGTTAGCATCTGTCCTCAGGTGCCTGCTATTTCATGTTTTTAAGCATTTCAGTAATGCTCTTCCGTGAGTCAAATGAACCTATGACAATTCATGCTGCCCTTCTTTGTGTGTGTTGTACATCACTTGTTAGCACTCTTTAGTTATGTGTCCCATGCACTTGAGTTATATTCTAACATGAGAGGCATAAGTGTTTCATAAGATTCTCCATGGAGACTGAGTGAATTTTCCCAGTCTCCTACCATTGAATCAAAGTCTACTACTGGGTTTATCTGTGACATAATTTATATACTCATTCATTTTCATTTCCCTATCAAATAGTTACATGTACGTATATGCATGAGTTGGCTAAATCCAACTGTGACTCATTGTTATTGTAATCATAGGAAACTAGTCTTCTTCATTGTCCATCCTCTATCTGCTTTAACTCTTATGTATTCCTCCCCACAGGTGTGCCCTACACCATTACCTTTTCTTCATTTCTAAATATTTTCTACAACAATGCATACACTCATCAATACAAATTTCTACTTCCTCCTGAAGTTTGCCTCTGATCTCTACCAAACTGAACCCATGTGCACAACCTACATGTCCCAGTCATTCACTGAGGAATGTTAAGAGTACAAAGACACAAATTGCTGTATCTCACTGCCACAGACACATCAGGTCACTGGGGTGTGCATCTGTTGCATAGGGCACCTCATTCAGTGTGAACATATGGAATGGAGTACTGCTGATAGTGTAATCTGGTTAACCTGGCCATTGAAATCACTGTCACAGTTGCTGAATTTTGCAGCACCCTCCATTGCAACATAATTTCTAATCTTGGTGATCTGTTGTACCTCCATCCATGTATTCCCTTAAGCTTACGACTATGTTACCTCCAATTCCCCTTCCAATGTGCTATCTTCAGACCACAAAATCTACCTCCACAATCTGAATTAGATCCAACCCAATATTCAGATTCCTTCTTGCATTATGGTTCCCCTCCATTTCATTCCTTTCCTTACCTTTCCTCTCCAAAACCATGGCTTAGGTTTCATTCGTTCGAGCACATGTGCACACAATACTAACTCTCACATCTTCTTAGCATCAAGCCCTCCACAATGGATACACCCAAAACTCACAAGCTTTCCATTCTGCCATGCATCATACATATCCACCAACAACTCACTCATAACTCTCACCAGTTATGTATTCTTGGTGCTATACTCCAACTAATGCAGCACTTTATTCACCATCATAGTATTCACTGTTTGACAGTGCATGTATCAGATCTGGTACAGTCTCTTTTCCATCTCTTGGTTAGAAATAATAGGTAATTCCATGGATGCTCATTCTGATTCCTCAATTTCTCCCACTTCATCAGTAAGTTCCTTTATAGTTTACCATAATGTCCAAAAGCCATTTTAAGTGTCTTTTTTGTTTTCTAGCTACTATATACCTTCTTGTACAGTATAAATAGTGTGTGTCCAGTATCATTTACAGCATACTGGGATTTCATTACACCCTATGGCATTTAGTCTTTTAATGTTTCATAAAAAAGGCTTAAGATGTTTGCAAAAGTCCTTGGCTGCCAAAATTCTTGGGAATAGGCAGGTATCAAGAAAGAATTGCTATTGGAAAATCGCAGTGTGACTGTCTTGTGAAAGATAAGAGTCTTGATTTCTGCTAATTCTGAATGCAGTTTCAAGATCACTTGCAATGGAGGAAATGTTTGCAAGTGTAGTTGGTTTCAGAAAGTCCTTGGTTTTGGCAAGTACTAAGCCAGCTGGCTTGCTGACCAATTTTATGGCTGTCATGCTAATGACTCGAGGATATAGCACCCACTGTTTCCACATAATTTCTGATCATGGTGTCTTGTTGTACCTTCATCCACATATCCTCCTAATCTGTTCTTGATACAAGTGATACACCACACCCAACAAGGCAAGCAGCAGTGTACTCAGAAATGTTATTTGTTTAATACTTTGGAATTTTTAAAATAATTCTTCTTGCTTAAAAGCAGAACATCTGCGGCTAGTTAAATTTGTGTGTCAGGCAGGCAGTCAAACTCAAATCTGCTAAATAGTAGACAAATGTTTTCTCTGATGTGCAGGAATTTGTTCAACTGAGAGATAAACAAATGCCATGTTCAGTAGCATAACGTTTTAATGGAAACAAAAATAAATTTATGCAGGCACCTCATTACATTCTGGCTCTAATGTACTAAAAAGAAAGCACTAAAATAACACTTTCTCAAAATTTTAAAGCAGTGCCAAATAAAGATCTAAGATGTAGAATCAGAACTATTCCACCATTAAAAACTCATAACTGTGTTTCTTTATAATAATGTGACTTCACTTGCAATTTATTGTTCATCCTTCTGGTTGAAGAGCAGATCATCTATGATAAGTTAAATTAGGATGTTTTGGCCTTGTGGCTCTTACTTCCAAGAATCATTTTCATTTCAAGAAGTTTCTTAGTTTCAAAGAAATTTTTAGTTTTATGAAAGATACTCAGTTACCGGAAGATCATTGTATATAGCATAATTATACACTGATAAGCCTGAACACTATGACCATCTACGTAATAGCCGATATGTCTGCCATTGCTACATATAACAGTGGTAACGTGATGGCATGGAAGCAATGAGGCCTTGGTTGGTCACTGGAGGGAGTTGGTACCACATCTACAGACATAGGTCTCCTAACTTCTGTAAATTATGCGGAAGGGAGTGATCAGCTCTGATGTGACATTCAAGCACATTCTAAATGTGTTCTATTGGGTTCAGATCTGGTGAGCTGGGGGCCACCACATCAACTGGAACTTGCCACTGTGCTCCTTAAACCAGTCCATCATAATCCTGGCCTTGTGATGTCATGCATCATCTTCATGATAAATGCTGCTGACATCAGCAAACATGATTGTCGTGAGTGGCTGTATGCAGTCTTCAACCAGTGTAAGATACTACTTGGCCGTCATGATGCCTGGCATGAGCTACACTGGATCCATGGAGTCACCCACATGAATATCACCCAGAGCATAATGGAACCGCTACCAGATTCATGCCCTCCTGTCAGCAGGATGAAGAAGGTATCGGAATTTATCAGACCATGCAACTCCTTGCCATTGCACCAAAGTCCACTCCTGATGGTCACATGTCCATTGCAGCATAGTGGCTGATTTTGTGGTGTTAACATTGTCACTTGAATGGATCACTGTCCGTGGGGACTCTTTGTTAGGAATGTTCGGTGCACTGTGTGTCCAGACACTCTTGTACTTTGCCTTGCATTAAAGCCTGATGTTAGTTCTGCCATCGTTCCCTGCCTGTCCTGTTTTACAAGTCTGACCAGCCAAGGACGTCAGACATCTGTAATAAGGGCTGTTTGCCCAGCCCCACAAGTTTTGGGAATGGTTTCACCTTCTTTATGCCACGTGTTGAAGACCCTCACCACAGGACACCTTGAATACCTGACAAGTCATGCAGTTTCCAAAATGGCCGTGCCAAGCCTCTGGGCTATCACACTCTGCCCTCAGGCAAACTCTGATGGATTGTGCACTGTCCCCACTCTACACATGATTTGCATGCTAACTGATACCACATGCACCATGCTTCTGTCTGTCTAGCAGTCATTCCTTAGCAGGTGATGCTGCTATTACCCTGATGGGCTTATATCAACAGTATGTGATTGTTCATAATGTTGTGTCTGATAAGATTAGTTGTCAATGAGAATTTTATTTTGAATCTGGAAATTAATTTTCATGAAGTATTTATTAGATTTTTAGTAGTTTTGGGTTTTTAGGATTTTTTTGAAATTTGCAATTAAATCTTCATACAACCTTTCACATCATCTGAGCTTATCTTGTATGCATTATGGTACGGACAACTCAATAACTCACTCCCTTTAGCCCAATGTGGGGTTGCAACTGGCCATTTGAAATATATTCCTATTCTGCAAAATATCTGTGCAGTTCTTGCATCAAAGACCTTCTCTTTAGCTGTATTTTCAAAACAAAGAAAGTATCATCTGTGCCAACGTATATGGGCATTGACAATATTAAATGAATCCCCTGTGATTATCTAACCCATATAGGATGAACCTTCTCCACGTGTGTTGTTGTACTCAACATTAACAGCTGTACCTGATCCCTAACAGGGGTGTCAACTTACTAACACCCTCTGGGGTAAAATATCTCTCATATCAAGGTACTCCCACACAAAAGCAGACACGAGTAAACAAATTTTTGTCTCAGAAGTGCATGAATTTGTACTGTTGAGAGATAAATAAATGGAATGTGTGTGGTATCATAACTTTTTAATAGAAACAAAATTATATTTATGTAATAAGTACTTCATTACATTCTGGTGCCTGATGTACTAAAAAGAAAGCACTAAAAAATACTTTCTGACAGTTATAGAGCAGTGTCAAAAAAGACCTAAGCTGTAGAAGCAGAACCATTAAAACATTTAAAACTTCTTATTTATAAATAATTTCACACCATTTTCAATATTTTAAAAATTATTATAGCAGAAGAGCAAATTATCTGTGATAAGTTATATTTGTGTGTTTTGGCTCAGTGGCTCCTAGTTCAAAGAATCTGTTTCATTTCAAGAAGTTTCTTAGTTTCAAGGAAATTCTTTGTTTTCTAAGAGATACTCAGTTACAGGAAGATCATTGTATTTAGCATAATTTAACAGTGATCATCCAGGACACTCTGACTAGCTATGTAATAGCTTGTATGTCTGCCACTGGCACGGATAACAGTGGTGACTCATCATAGCATGGAAGCAATGAGGTCTTGGCACCACATCTGCAAACACAAGTCACCTAATTCCCATTAATTAAGGGCAGGGGTATGATAAGGTCTGACGCCACGTTCAGTCTGTTCCCAGATGTATTCGGTTGGGTTTCTAGTGAGTTGTGGGGCCAGCACATCAACTGGAGCTTGGCACTGTCTTCCCCGAACCAGTTCATTACACACTTGGTGCCAGCTTGACTCCATCCCACAGTGCAGTTGTCAAGAAGCTATTTCTCTGAAAAAAGACAAATTCACACACTACCATGGGCATGATGAAGAGGTTTTGGGATTCAGCAGACCATGCAATGCTCTGCCACTGAGCCAACATGCAGTGCCAATGGTTGCAGGCCCATTTCAGTCATAGTCGCCGATGTCATGGTGTTAACATTGGCACATGCATGGATTGTCAGCTATGGAGGCTCACTGTTAGGCGTCTTTGGTGCACTTTGTTTTCGGACACACTTTTACTCTGCCCATCATTAAAGTCTCGTGTTAGTTGGTAATGGTAATGTGTGTGAAACCTTATGGGACTTACCTGCTAACGTCATCATTCCCTAAGCTTACACGCTACTTAACCTAAATTATCCTAAGGACAAATACAAACACCCATGCCCAACGGAGGATGTGAACCTCTGCCGTGACCAGCCGCACAGTCCATGACTGCAGCGCCTTAGACTGCTCGGCTCTCTTGTGTTAGTTCCTCCACAGTTCGCTTTCTTACCTTTTTTGCCTGTGTACCGAGCCTACAATGTCAGACATTTGTAATGCGGTGTTACCGCCAATGCCATGACGTCTGTATGTGGATTTGGCTTGGTTGAGCCATGTTTTGAAGATGATCCTCGAAAACCCAACAAGACATGTGGTTTCCAAAATGCTCATACCAAGACTCCAGGCCATGACAATCAGCCTTTGGTCAAACTCTGATAGATCATTCTACATATGGACAGCACACTCACTCATAACACATGCACTGTGCATGTGTCTGACTAGCAGTAATTCCTCAGCAGGTGATGCTGCTATTGCCTGTATCGGTTTATACCAACGGTGTGTCAGTGGTCATAATGTTGTTGCTGATCAGTTTGGTTTTCATGGAGAATTTTAGTTTTGAATAAAGAGATTACTGTTCATGAAGTTTCTATTGGTTTTTACGAAGTGTTTGGTTTTAAATTTTTCTTTTTTTTAGATTTGCCATTAAATCTTCCTACAACCTTTCACTTCTTCAGTGCTTATTCCCTTATGCATCATTGTACAAACAATCCAAGAACCCACTCTCATTGGTCAGTGTGGGGCTGTAAGGGGACATTTGAAATATAACCCTATTCAACCAAAACCCTTGTTCTGTTCTTACATTATAGACCTCCTCTTTACCAACATTATGAAAATAAACAGAGAATATCACCTGTGCTAATGTATATGTACATCCACGATAATCGTTTTGTCTTCTGTAATTATCTAACCCATATAGACTGAACATTCCCCATGTGCATTTTTGTACCTATCATTAACACTTGCTCCTTATCCCTAGCAGGGTTGTCAGTTTCCTAATGCCCTCTGGGGTTAAGTAGCTCCCATATCACAGCACTCTCATATAAAAGTGATTCTACATCTAAAGTTAACCTTGTATCCACTTATTCCCTTGGATGCATAATTACAGAAATCTTTGATCAAATTGGGATTGATTATCCATCTGAACGTATCACTATCCCTCTGAAATTCTCATACCAATGACCTAATGTGTAACAACTGCCCAGAATGTATTTGAGATTTTATTTACGTTAACTGCAATGCCTGCCAGTAGTCCACAGATAACAAAATCAGAAGCTTCAATGTAATCTTTCACTCCTGGCCATTTAGGGATGCAACTCACTCACTCCACACAAAGAACTGCTTATGAACAGCCAGCTTCTTGAGTGAAGCTAAGTTACAACTTTACATCCTTATGCTTTGACACTTTTTGATTCCTGACGATACTTACTTTGATCCTCTTTTGTAAATATAATGAATGAACAAGTACTTCTGTCCCACAAGTTTCACCAACCTTCTGTCACTTGGATAACATAAGACAGGATGAACTGAATAGGTGACAACAGCACATAAAGTCAAGCAAACTTTTGACAAATTAAGCTATATCACTACTAGCCATTGCTGTATAACTACAGAATCTTAGAGAATGCTTTCATTGGAAGTGAATAGTGTGTGCACAAAAAGGGTTCAAATGGCTCTGAGCACTATGGGACTTAACTTCTCAGGTCATCAGTCCCCTAGAACTTAGAACTACTTAAACCTAACTAACCTAAGGACATCACACACATCCATGCCCGAGGCAGGATTCGAACCTGCGACCGTAGCGGTCACGTGGTTCCAGAGAGTAGCACCTAGAACTGCTTGGCCACTCCGACCGGCTGTGTGCACAGATTCTAATACTGTGATGTAGAAAACTTTGGAATATTACTTTACATTAAGCCCAACTAACCTAGCAATACCTTCCTTACTAATCCAGTAACAAAAGTTCAGTGTTCAAGATGGTTTGCGAATTCTCTCTCACTCAATGAATACACAAATTATTTTTCATCAATTGAATTTGGGTTGTCAGAAAAACATTGCAATTACTACACAAGAAAACACACTTGTCATCTGAGTTTTACAAAAGTTGTGAGACTTTGGCAAAAACTATGTTTTCTTGTGTAAGAATTGATAAAAATTTAGAAGTGAAAGCAGAAACTGTGGATATTATACAGAAATCATCCACAGTTTGTGCCACTTTGCTAAGTGTGAAAGTATTTTGTGAAAGAGTGATAGAAGAATCCATTAATACACAGACACATAACTCTGTTCCTACTGACCAGGGCAATTAATGTCTTAACTACTATATGGAGGGTTCTGATGCCCATCGGTATAAGTCAGTCCACAATTAAACTGAAGATAATTAGACGTTTTCAAAATTTAACACAGAAAAACACAGGTGATTCATACAATAATTAGACTATTTTTAATTGAAACCTAAATCAACAACTGACCCATTTTGAGGATACGTAAGAACATAAATAATGTACAACATAACTATAATTTAACAGAAAAACTGTGAGTTATGGTCACTGCCCACTGCACTTATTGATGAATTTAATCTATATATTCATCATTATCGCTGCCATATTCTGCAAGATTCTTGATTTCTTTTGTTTTTGAGGATGATGCACATGTTCTTTGGTTTGTTGAAGGTAACCATCGATAAAATGAGTGGTAGTGTGGAGGAGTATATTGCAAAAGTTCCAACATATGTTTTTTTTTCAGCTCTTTAACAGGTCAAAGATCTGGATGCTGGGGATCTTGAACAATATTGAACCAGTTTACTTTACTCTATTCAGTATTGGTTTTCCTATTGGAAATTGAAGCACCCTAGTTTTTGGTTGAAAGAAACTCTTCTTGCTTCATCTGTGTTGCCAGAAATTGATTTCTGTGTTTGGCAATTGTTACCAAATCAGTCCAACCTCTTGGACCAAAAATTAATTCTTTCTTTTCTGCTTTGGATTTGAAAATGCCAAAACTGTGTCCCGAACCCATAAATTTGTGGTAAAGGTAATCAGCTGACATCCTTGGATCTTGCAAAAGCTTTTACAATGATAAGCTTAGTCTGATATTCCTGTTTTGACGTGCGCAAGAATCTGGTTGGGTGGTTGGTTTAAAAGAGGAGGGAAGGGACCAAACTACAAGATCATCAGTCCCTTGTTCCTAATAAAAAAATACCATAAGTGTGAGAATAAAACAGACAAGACATATAAAACGAAACGGAAACAAAGGGAAAACCACAAGAATGGAGGAAAGGCAACGAATGGTAAAAGGAACAAAAGAGGGAAAGAAAACAACAGAGAATAAAACAAGAAAGCAGATTACAGTGGCTGGCTGACCACGAGAATAAAAAGGAAAAGCCATCCACTCTGCAACACTTGAAAACCTCCACCCTAAAACCACTAAGGTGGATGACACAGAGGTACAAAGAACATGTGCTAAAACTTAAATCAAATGATGAAACCCATCCTCACGAATAAAACCTAAAACTAAATCAGCCAATGAGGCATTGTCAGATAAAATGAGCGGCAGTGAGTCCGGTAGCCCAAGATTTCGTCACTGGGCAGTCAAATTGGGACAGTGCACCAGAATATGGGCCACTGTCAACTGGGCACCACACTGACACTGAAACGGGTCTTCATGGTGCAAGAGGTAACCATGGGTCACCCAAGTGTGGCCAATGTGGAGCTGGCAGAGGACAACTGATTCCCTGCGAGAGACCCGCTTGGAAGACTTCCACATACTTGTAGTCTCCTTAATGACATGCAGTTGGTTGTACATACTGTTATGCCATTCCGTCTGCCAAAGCCGAAAGTGGCATAAGTCAGAACGCAGGTCAGGTTCAGAGATTCTCATCTCCAGAAAGTGGTTTCCACGTAGCCTGTTTGGCCAGGATGTCGGCAAGTTCATTGCCTGGGATGCCGACGTGTGCTGAAGTCCACACAAACACCACTGAACGACAGGACCAGTCCAGAGCATAGATGGACTCCTGGATGGGCGCCACCAAAGGATGGCGAGGGTAGCACTGGTCGATAGCTTGTAGGCTGCTCAAGGAGTCAGTACACAGAAGAAACGATTCCTCGGAGCATGAACGGAGATACTAAAGCGCACAGGATATGGCCACCAGCTCTGTTGTGAATACACTGCAGCCATCGGGCAAGGAATGCTGTTCAATATGGCCTCTGTGGACAAAGGCGAAGCCAACATTACCATCAGCCATCGAGCCGTCGGTGTAAACTACTTCAGAGCCCCACAACACTTCAAGAATCGAGAGGAAGTGACAGCAGAGAGCCGCAGGGTTAACGGAGTCCTTAGGGCCATGCAAAATGTCCAGGAGAAGCTTCAGCCTACAGCTACACCACGGAGGTGTACATGAATGGACCTCGAAGATAGGTGGTGAAGGGAAGGACTCCAGTTCAGACAGAAGCAATCGCACGTGAACCCAGTCGCTAGACCTGACCTGGGCCGCCTATGCTGGAGGTGAACTGCCCTGGTTGGGAAAAGAAGACGAAAATTAGGATGTTTAGGAGAGCTATGAATTTGTGCAGCGTAACTGGCGACGAGCCGTTGTGCACGTCTGATCTTCAATGGAGGGACTCTGGCCTCCACCAGTACACTTGTCACCGGACTCATCCTAAAAGCTCCTGTCGCTAGTCTAGCTCCGCAATGGTGCAATGGGTCGAGCAAATGCAATGCTGAAACTGCCACCGAACCATAAATCACACTTCCTCAGTCAAGGCGGGATTGAACAAGGGCTCTGCAGAACTGCAGCAGCATGGAGCGATCTGCACCCCAGTTGGTGTTGCTCAGGCAGCGGAGGGCATTGAGGTGCTGCCAACACTTCCGTTTAGGCTGACGAAGATGAGGAAGCCAAGGCAAATTAGTGTCAAAAACCAGATCTAAGAATCGATATGTCTCCACTACAGTGAGTGGATCGTCATTAAGGTAAAGTGCTGGTTCCAGATGAACGGTATGACGCCGACAGAAATCCATGACACACGTCTTCGTGGCAGAAAACTGGAAGCCATAGGCTAGAGCTCATGATTGCACCTTGTGGATGGCTCCCTGTAACGACACTCAGCAACAGCAGTACTGGAGCAGCAGTACGAAATGCAGAAGTC
The DNA here is from genome assembly GCF_023864345.2 of Schistocerca serialis cubense. Classification (NCBI taxonomy): domain Eukaryota; kingdom Metazoa; phylum Arthropoda; class Insecta; order Orthoptera; family Acrididae; genus Schistocerca; species Schistocerca serialis. Next base: position 397,751,060 of record NC_064640.1, on the reverse strand, counting down.
GTCTGCATATAGAGAAGGTAAGACAGAGGGCCTGACAGCTGCTGCTAAACCATTAATGGCCACTAGAAATAGAGAGACATTCGATACAGAGCCCTGCAGGACTCCATTCTCCTCGATATGGGTGGAACTATGGGAGGCACCAATTTGGACACGGAAAGTTCAGAGCAACATGAAGTTTTGTATAAAAATTGAGAGCGGGCCCCAGAGACCCCACTCATACAATGTGGCAAGGATATGATGTCGCCAGGTCGTGTCGTATGCTTTATGTAAGTCAAAGAAGACGGCAACCAGGTGTTGGTGTCTGGAAAAGGCTGTGCGGATGGCAGGCTCCAGGGACACAAGATTATCAGTGGTAGAGTGACCCTGGCAGTAGCCACTCTAATATAGAGCCAGTAGGCCATGTGACTCCAGGATCAAACCCAACCGCTGACACACCATACGTTCTACCAGCTTACAAGGAGCGTTGGTGAGGCTGAAGACCGATAGCTATCCACATCAAGCGGGCTTTTACTGGGTTTGAGCACCGGAATGATGGTGCTCTCCTCCCATTGCGATGGAAAGATGCCATCGCACCAGATCTGGTTGAAGATGACAAGGATATGTTGCTTGTAGTCAGATGACAGATGTTTAACCATCTAGCTGTGGATCTGATCAGGCCTAGGAGCTGTGTCTGGGCAATGTGCAAGGGCACTGAGGAGCTCCCACTCTGTAATTGGGGCGTTATAGGATTCACTGTGGCATGTAGTGAATGAGAGGACTTTCCCTTCCAGCTGCCATATGAGAGAGCGAAAGGCTGGGGGATAATTCTCCGATGCAGAGGCTTGAGCAAAGTGCTCAGCAAAGTGCTCAGCAATCGTGATTGTGTCAGTAGATAACACGCCATTTATGGTAACACTGGGAACACCTGTTGGGGTCTGGTACCCGAAAACACGTTTGACCTTTGCCCAGACTCGGGAAGGTGACGTATGGCACCCAATGGTCGAGACATATCTCTCCCAACACTCCTGCTTCCTTTATTTGATAAAGCTGGTGAACGTGGGCACAGAGCCGTTTAAAGGCTATGAGGTGCTCCGGGGAAGGGTGCCACTTATGCCGCTGTAGAACTCGCTGACACTGCTTAATTGCTTCAACGACTTTCAGCTACCACCAAGGGACTGCCTTACACCAGGGGCACCCTAAAGAGCAAGGGATCGCGTTTCCTGCCGCAGAAACAATTGTTGTAGTCACCTGCTCAACCATCACATCGATATTACCATGTGGGGCAGATTCAATGGTGACAGCAGAGGTGAAAGTTTCCCAGTCCACCTTGTTTAAAGCCCATCTGGGCATGCGTCCATGGGCCTGATGCTGGGGCAGTGACAGGAAGAAGGGGAAGTGGTCACTACCACACAGGTCATCATGTGCTCTCCAGCGAATAGATGGGAGAAGTCCTGGGCTGCATATTGATGAATCAATGGCCGAGTAACTACCATGAGCCACACTGAACTGTGTGGTTGCCCCAGTATTTAAGAGGCAGAGGTCGAATTGCGACAGTAAAGTTTCAGCATCTCTGCCTTGGCCAGTAAGCATGGTGCCACCTCACAAGGGGTTATGGGTGTTAAAATCTCCCAAAAGTAGGAAAGGTAGAGATAGTTGATCAATCAGTGCAGCTAATACATTCAGGGGTACTGCACCATCTGGATGAAGATAGACATTGTAGACAGTTATTTCCTGCATCGTCCTTATTATGACAGCCACAGCTTCAAGAGGGGTTTGAAGGGGCACAGCGTTACACAGACTGAGTTTAGGACATAAACGCAAACGCCACCTGACACTCGACTATAGTCACTACAGTCCCTGTAATATCCCTCATTTCCGCAGACGGCAGGAGTCCGCATTGCCGGGAACGAGGTTTCCTGGAGAGCAATGCAGATAGCAGGTGTAAAGCTTAACATGTGTTATATTTCAGCCAGGCAGTCGAAAAAACTGCCGCAATTCCACTGGAGAATTACGTCATCGTGACACTGGGAAGTTATGGAACATTCAATGAGGCAGTTTACGCCTCAGAGTCAGCTGCTGCCACCGACTTATTGCCTGAGCAGTCTATATCCATTGTATCTGAGGATCTGGAGTGATCTAGGTCCTCAGTGGGTGCCAGAATCTCCACCCCATCCTCAGACACAGAGCTTGCAGATAGCAGTGGTGTGGGTGCCACCGCAATTTCCTTGGTCTTAGTGGTCTTCTTTTTGGATTTCTCTGCCGCTGCTCCTTGGGTTTCTCTTGCTGGGAGAACTTCACTGGCTCAGTCTTCAGGACAGAGGATGAGCGTGAAGTCCTACGACCACCTCCTTTTGAGCTCTTCAGCTACTGGCGTGTGTCGTCTTTCCCACTAGCAGAAACCTGGGAAGTTAGTGACCCAAGGGACCCATTCCTAGCGAGAGAAGCCGAAGAAGACTCACGCTTCTCCAGCTTAGAAGTGGGGACGGGCGTCCCCAAAGGTTGGGCGGGGGAGGGGGGGGGTGGCTCGTAAAGCAGGGAGGGAAATGCCCCCACCCCCCAATCAAGGGGGCACATGTTATCTTCCAGCTCTGAGAGCTGACTGGGGTTGGTGGGGCTGACGGTGCCAGAACTGTTGTAGTGGCGGCGTAAGAGGATGTCATATGCACAGGATGCAGGCATTCAAATTTCCTCTTAGCCTCAGTGTAGGTCAGTCAGTCTAGGGTCTTGTACTCCATGATTTTCCATTCTTTCTGGAGTATCCTGCAGTCTGGCGAGTAAGATGAATGGTGCTCTCCGCAGTTGACACAGATGGGAGATGGAGCACATGGAGTATTGGGATGTGATGGCCGTCCGCAATCTCGACATGTGACTGTGGAAGTACAGCGGAAGACATATGGCCGAACTTCCAGCGCTTAAAGCACCACATTGGGGGAGGGATATAGGGCTTTACATCACAGTGGTAGACCATCACCTTGACCTTCTTGGGCAATGTATCACCCTCAAAGGCCAAGATCAAGGTACCAGTGGCAACCTGATTATTCCTTGGTCCCCAGCGGACATGCTGGACCTAATGTACACCTCGCCGCTGTAAATTGGCGTGCAGCCCATTGTCAGACTGCAAAAGCAGGTCCCTGTGAAATATGATACCCTGGAGCATATTTAAGCTCTTATGGGGTGTGATGTTTGCAGAAACATCCCCCAGGTTGTCACAAGCGAGCAACGTTCATGACTGGGCAGAGGATGCCGTTTTGATCGAGACTGACCCAGATCTCATTTTGGACAAGTCTTCCACCTCCCAAAACTTATCCTCTAAATGCTCAACAAAAAACTGAGGCTTCATCATTACCGGGGTGAATAAGATCCGCTGCCCTCCTTAGCCTGACGTTCCTCCCATGGTGTGGCCAGGGAGGGGTACGATTTGGGGTTATACTTCTGTGCATTGGCTTGAACTCGTGAACGCTTAGAGACTGCTGGTGTTTCACCACCAGCAAGAGATGATGGACTATGCTTCATCACGTGTCATCTGCCCTGATGTCACCCACTCCGGCCGGGGACCCTCCCCACAGGCACTGCCCAGCCGCAGCAAAGGCCACCTGGCACGGGATGGTCATTGCCGGGAGTCCGAATCCCCCAGGGGGATGGGCATCTACCCCTTGGCATACGTGGGTAGTTAATGGCACAGGCATCAGTAGAGCGACACCTGTGTGGTCAGGGGACTACAACCAACATGGTGGCCCCACCACAATGGACTGGCTACTGTGCTGGATATCAGGTGCAAAGAATTCCATGGTCGTCATTGACACAGAAAGCGGCACTGCATAGTGCATGATGGAAAACACATCCATGAAGGTGTCGTCGCCCAAGAGATGGAGAATGAGCAGGACTCAAATACGATGATGAGAAAGTGGGCTAAAGATCTCAATGCACGATGGACATGATGCACCATGTAAGGCACCCTTCCTCAATTGGCTCACTCTTCGGGAAAATTTTGAGGAATGAAGGTCAAACCCTACAGGCGACTATCACATAAAGGCCGAAACATGCAGAACTCCTTTTAGTCACCTCTTACGACAGGCAGGAATATGTCGGGCCTGTTCTTACCTCCGGACCTGCAGGGGAATGCAAGAATCTGAACACATGATAATTTGGCGATGAGATGAGGCATGTTGTTTAAGATGTTTAACAAGACATGCTCCAATTTCCTGTGATTCTTGCGACCCTTATGTCTCATTCCACATGTACATGTAACCTATAGAGTCATTAAAACTGTGCACTCCTAGGTTATATACATACATATTTAGTTTGTAATAGGCAAAAGATGTGGAAAGTTTTGGGAAAGGTAAAGCTCTTTCCAGATCATGAGTAAAAACGTAAACATCTTCTCCTACAAGCAACTTGTCTGAATTCAAAAATGTCTTGCTTGTTGTGCCCGCCGAAGATAAAGTTCTTTTGTAATCTTTGCCTCATCCTTTTTTGCATCATCATTCTCAAAAGTAAGAATGTTCTGCAGGAAATCGCATAGCTGGTGTGTATCTTTGGACGGGGTTAATGTAATCTGAAATTAGTAGAAAACACGTGGCAATACATGTTTTCTTTGACAAGTTTGGTAGCATCCTCTGCATCTTTCTGATATTCAGATCAGACTGCAAATATCTCCAATTTTGCGCATCAGATAGGGTATAATGAATTTTATAAGAGGGAAATGACTCGATGTGTTCTTTCACTTTTGTTACATCGATTTTATTTGCTGGCAGCCTATGGCCGCTTTCATCAATACATGCGAATGGTTTTGTACTACCCAGTATTTCATAAAGACGATCATCACTAACTTGGAATGCGTCCATAAAAAACATTTTTCACACACGAACTGACATCACTGTTTTCAAATAATGTCATAGTTTTCGATTTTGGTGCTGACGATGAGTTTCTTGGACGACATTGCCTCACTTTGTGTTGTGGATCAGTCCGCAAAGACAGACGTTCTGCTTTGCATTATCGCCCAATTTATTAAAAGGATTCGAACAATGATCGCCGTTCTTCAGGATTTACTAAAGCAAAACACTTTCGTGAACATTTACAGTTCACATTTTTAAAGGATTTTGCAGGTATATTTTTCCACTTCTGTTCACATAAGCTTTCCCAGAACATTTTTGTCAGAACTGACAACCCTTTTCCATAAATATTGCTTCCTCTTCCTTTCTGTATCATCATATTTTCGTTTTCATTGCTTTTATCATGGTTGTCTAACTGGCGATCATCTTCTTCATAAATAAAATATTCGGAAGTCATTCAGTGTAACTCACTAAACAGTTCACAATTCAAAGAAATTATTCCAAAACGCGTGTTTAGCAATGCTTGTAATGCAACATTCCGGTTGGAAGGTTACAGTATCAATAACGAGATAAACAATACACTAGTTTTGGGAAAGAACCCTTCTCTGAGTAGTCACATGAAAGTACGACACATTTTAGAGGTTAGAATGTACAGGTACATACATGAATCGGACGAATTATTATCATTATCTGGTACATACTCAGAACCGCTGTCTGAAAACGGCGTATTTTCAACGAGTGGAGAGGATATCCTGACCTAAAAATCACGTATTGTGTAACAGTAGCAGATTACTCTCCCTTGTCTAACAGTACGCTAAGACAAACAAACCGGTGTTGCAAACTGACTTACACTAAATGACTTCGGAATAGACTTGGCCACTGTTTCTATGTTTCGACACCGAGCGAGGTGGCGCAGTGGTTAGACACTGGACTCGCATTCGGGAGGACGACGGTTCAATCCCGCGTTCGGCCATCCTGATTTAGGTTTTCCGTGATTTCCCTAAATCGCTCCAGGCAAATGCCGGGATGGTTCCTTTCAAAAGGGCACGGCCGACTTCCTTCCCCGTCCTTCCCTCATCCGATGAGACCGATGACCTCGCTGTCTGGTCTCCTTCCCCAAACCAACCAACCACAGTGATTCCCCTTGTGTAGATGGAAATTAGCAGGATGGGTATATTACCCATACTAACGGAATGTGTGTTTCTGCAGTTTGCTCCCACCTCCAGTTCCGTTCGTGGTGGTTCTTCTGTCTTCAGCTATGGCTGTCCTCAGCCAATTGAAAAGTATGAAAGTCACGGGACACGAAAGCAGCGCATTTGCTGCAGGAAATACGAAACTGCCAAGACGCCTAAGTGATAGTTTCATACTTTCTGTGACATGATTAGCGCTCTTGTACCTCATTTGTGTTTATACAGCAGACATTCAAGATGATAAAATGTGTAGGTTTATTAGAATACAAAACACAAACTGTTTCACTGTTTCGAAACAACGTATCGGAACATTACATTGTACTGTTTCATTTGTTTTGAAACAGTTACGTGTTTCGCCCGCATCTCGTGGTCGTGCGGTAGCGTTCTTGCTTCCCACGCCCGGGTTCCCGGGTTCGATTCCCGGCGGGGTCAGGGATTTTCTCTGCCTCGTGATGGCTGGGTGTTGTGTGCTGTCCTTAGGTTAGTTAGGTTTAAGTAGTTCTAAGTTCTAGGGGACTGATGACCTAAGATGTTAAGTCCCATAGTGCTCGGAGCAATTTGAACCATTTTGAGTTACGTGTTGCAGTTTGCCCATCTCTACTTCGGAACATTTCGGCTCGTTTACTCCGGGGTCAGTAAACGTGCTGCCATCTAGCATAAGAAATGTCAAATTGTGACTTACTCGTCTCGGCAATTGAAAGACTGAATACCCAGGAATCTGTTGCGACATACAAGTCACTTGCAGAAAAACGATGACTTAAATTGATTGCCATCTGAGCCCTCCACATAAAGCACCACCTGCTGTATGTAACCAATCTCCTACGGTATCAGTGCAATAAGTACAAAACTGGCACGTTTTTTCCTTGATCTCAAGAAACCACAGAAGTATGTACAGCATTCCCACATCCTTTTAATGGTTCAAATGGCTCTGAGCACTATGGGACTTAACATCTATGGTCATCAGTCCCCTAGAACTTAGAACTACTTAAACGTAACTAACCTAAGGACAGCACACAACACCCAGTCATCACGAGGCAGAGAAAATCCCTGACCCCGCCGGGAATCGAACCCGGGAACCCGGGCGTGGGAAGCGAGAACGCTACCGCACGACCACGAGCTGCGGACCATCCTTTTCATAGTGCAAACTTATACATGTGCAATCAGGCTTACCCATTTCATGCATACTTTCTACCCAGTTGTTTTTAATTCTACGTATATACTCTGCCAACAATGTGAAGCATATGGCAGAGGATATTTGCAATTGTACCACCTATTATGGGTTCTTCACACTTTGTTTGCATATTAAGTGTGGGAAGAATGATAGTTTTAATGCCCCTGTGCATAGTGTAATTAGTCTAAGCTTGTGTCTGTCCTGTGTTCAGGAGCTGCACACAAGGGGTAAAGTATATTTATATATTCTTCTCCTAATAAAGTTTGTTGGAACATTGTAAGTAAGGTATTCTGGAACAGTTGGCATCTATCTTCATGCGCCTAGTAATTTATGATTTTCAGCCTTTCAATAATGCTCTCCCACGAGTCACATGAGCCTATGGCCATTCATGCTGCCCTTCTTTGTATACATTAAACATCCCTTGTTAGTGTTCTTTGGTTATGTGCCCCACGCACTTGAGTAATATTCTAACATGCGATGCTTAAGTGTGTTATAAGATTTTACAAGGAGACTGAGGTCATTTTCCCAGTATCCTATCAAAGAACCAAAGTCTGCTACCTGATTTATCTATAACATAACTTACATATTCAGTACATTTCATTTCCCTCTCAAATTGTTGCATATAAATATGTGTTTATGATTTGGCTGATTTCAGCTGTGACTCATTGTTATTGTAGTCATGGGATTCTACTTTTCTACGTTGACCATCCAATATGATCATCAACAATACAAACACTCATACATTCCTTCCACATATTCCTTCCTTTGCCTTCTGTTCACTTCTAAATATGTTCTTATGCAATGCGTACACTAACCAATAAAAATGTTCTGCTAGCTCCTCATACTTGCCTCTGACCTCTACCAAACTGAACTATGTGTACAACCTACATCTTTCAGTGATCAGGTGATGAATGTTAAAAGCACAAACACACAAATCTGCTGTATCTCACTGCAATGTGATACTCCAAGTCACTGGGTTGTGTGTGTTTTGCATAGGGCACTGCTCTCAGTGCAAATCTATGGAATGTAGTGCTGCCAATAGTATGTGATGGTAAACCTGGCCATTGGAATTACTGTCACATTTGCTGAAAGATGCAGCACCCACCACTTCCACATGATTTATACTTGTGGTGAAGGATTGTACCTGCATCCATGTATCCCACTTACCAGACAACTATTTACCCTCCAGACCACCTCCAGATACACTACTTTCAGAAAATAAAATCTATTTTTACAGTTGTTAATTATTTCCCAGATAATATTCCCATCCCTTCTCAATTTATGGTTCCCCTTCATTCCAGTGCTTTCTGTGGTGTCATCGTCAGACACCACACTTGCTAGGTGGTAGCCTTTAAATCGGCCGCGGTCCGTTAGTATACGCCGGACCCGCGTGTCGCCACTATCAGTGATTGCAGACCGAGCGCTGCCACACGGCAGGTCTAGAGAGACTTCCTAGCCTGAAATAATGTTCTGAGATTGGCTAACTGTTGTTCTTCCGTCTTTCCGGAGATCACAATATCGTCCAGATAGTTTGCTGCAGTAGGGACCGACGCACAAACAGTTTGTAAATATTGCTGAAACAATGCAGGGGCGGATGCACACCCGAATGGCAGTTGTTAGTATCGATACAAACCAAGATGCGTGTTAACCATCAAAACGCGCTGGGATTCTTCGTCCACCGGTATTTGCAAGTATGCATCTGCTAGGTCCAACTTCGAAAAATATTTACCCGGGCACAGTTTGTCAAAAAGATGTTCCGGGCTGGGTAAAGGAAAAGTTGCAGTCACTAGTTGGGGATTCACAGAAGAGAAACACTGGCTGAAGGCACAGTCTGGTTCACTGATAGGACCTAATTTACTATAGACAAGGTAAACAACTGAAATAAATCGAAACCAAACAAGGTCACTGCAGAAGAAGAACGAAGGGCGTAAAACGACACAAGTTTTGTTTGCCCCTTGTATGTTGCCAGAAGGCTGCACTGTCCTAACACAGGGATCGCTTGTCTGGAATAACAACATTTGCAGCACACAACGGAGGTGTGCCCAGCTGTTTGTACGTGGCATGATTGACTAGTGAAACTGCAGCTCCGGTATCGAGCTGGAACGGGATCACTTTGCCGTTAATGTCCAAGTCCACAAAAAGTTTATTGTGCTGCTGACGACAAGAGCGACTGTCTCGTGCAACGTGAACTGACTCTGTTACAGAATCACTTGCGACTAGATGGGAGTTCCTGCGATGTCGATGCACACTTTTGTGGGATGAACACAGTCACCGTTAGAGAAAGTGGCACTGGGCGGAGAACTACATGAATTTCCATGGGCGAAGTGTCGCGAGCCTGAGTATCCTTGGTTTGATTCCGATTCTGGCATGAAGCAAAGGGCCTGGAATGGTTTTGAGCTTCCGATCGAAGCTTTTTCTGGCAAACACTTTGAACATGTCCTTTTTTAGTACAGAAAAAGCAAATAGCCTGGCGTGACGGGCAATTCTCACACAAATGTCTAGTAGCACACCGCGGGCATGATTTCACTGCATTTGCTTGCTGGCGCGGTACACGTGGCTGAGAGCCAGGCGGCTTTGGCACGGCCGGGCGCGAGGACTGTTTACTGTTCCGTGCAGCTCGCCCGGCGTTCCGGTTAACCTGACACATGGGTGGCGAAGTTTCAAATGATTCCTGAGCAAAGTCAAGTGTGTCCTGCCGATCCAATATGTCCATCACTTGTTGATGGGAGGGATTGACTAGTTTCAAAATCTGTTCCCTTATACGAACATCAGAAACGTTCTGTGCAATTGCATCACTTACCATAGTATCTGAATAAGGGAGTCCACATTCACACTCAAAAGCACAATCCCTAGTAAGGCCTTGCAAAGTTGCAACCCACTCTCTATTAGTCTGACCTGCTGTACGTTTTGTACGAAAGAAGGTATACCGTTTGGCAACTGCATTGACTGATTCTTTGAAATATGCATCTAATGAAGACAAAATTTCGTCGTAGGCCAGAGTTGCTATGTCGCGTCGGGGAAATAATTTGACGATAACACGGTACGTGGTCACTCCGACGCAAGAAAGGAGAAAAGGCTGCCGCTCATTACCTTGAATTCTGTAGGCGGCGAGATGGAATCCAAATTGGCATGACCACTCCGTCCAGCTTTCCAGTGCCGCATCAAAAGGACGAAAAGGTGGTGCAACTGCGTGTTGTGGCGGAGGTAGCAGTGAAGCGGCAGCTGCCGCATCGTTTTGCAGTGCACATTGACCCTGGACGAGCTGTCCAAGGGCATCCAGTAAGGCCTGCATCTGCTGATTCTGTAAGCGATAAAATTCGGACAGTACATCTGGAGATTGTGGTGAAGCCATTACACAAGTAAATCAGGGCCGTACAGTTACGAACGCGAATTGGGCTCATCGCCAAACTATTGTGACTTGGCAAGACAGCCAAGCCACTATGAGGAAGCAGAATTGGCATGCGTTTAAGCCCACGCAGGCTGGCGTGAGGTCTGGAAGAGGACAAGGAATTTATAGTAGCAAAGAACGTGCGTAACTACTGGAATACTTAACTTTAATCCATAATTGGTGAACATTGCTCTTGACGGGACATGCTTTACAGCATCAATAGTAACTGGTAATGGCGTCTTGCTAGGTCGTAGCAAATGACGTAGCTGAAGGCTATGCTAACTATCGTCTCGGCAAATGAGAGCGTAATTTGTCAGTGAACCATCGCTAGCAAAGTCGGCTGTACAACTGGGGCGAGAGCTAGGAAGTCTCTCTAGACCTACCGTGTGGCGGCGCTTGGTCTGCAATCACTGATAGTGGCGAAATGCGGGTCCGACGTATACTAACGGACCGCGGCCGATTTAAAGGCTACCACCTAGCAAGTGTGCTGTCTGGCGGTGACACCACATCCCTCCCCCGCAAATCGGCGGACGGTTGTGGCATAAGGCTTCCGCTCGCCGTGGAGAGGACCCAATGTTGGCGTATGCGACGAGGTGGGGAGCCTAACAACAGGCGAGGCTGTCCCACCCGCACCCTGTCATTCGGACCGAGGGGAGCTAGGAAACACCTGAAAACCTGCTTCAGGGTGCACGCCAACATGCGGTGTATGCGCCCGTAGAGAGATAGGAGGGGCCGAAGGGTCGACCTCCATCGAGCCGGGGCACCCGATGGGCGAAGATGACATATGGTCCGTAGCGGGCAAGAGTTCCATGGCGGAGGACAACTGGTCACGGGAAGCGATCGGCGGCACGTGACCCAGGGAGGCGCCCGGCGGTTGCAGCGACGCGCCCACTGCGGGCGTCGCCGGCGGGAGAACAGGAGGCGGTGGCGGCGGCGCGTCGCCATGGGGCAAAATGGAAGGCATCGTCGCTAACGCCTGGGGCTGAGGCGAACCAGTAGATGGGTCCCCAGGGTGCTGACCGGACTGTACCATCGCTGAAAGCAGACGGGGAGCGGCAGATGGCGTGCGACGACAGAGGCGCAGCTGATTGAGATGCCGACACACCTCACCAGAGGCCCCCAAAACCAGATACATAGCGCGGTCGAGGCAGCGTAGAATGCGCCCTTCGAGCCGACGCCGTGACCCTCGATAGTTGCGGTAGTAGACAAGATCGCCTGGGGCAAAAGCAGGTGTCTGCCGCTGCACAGGAACCTGATGCGGTGTATGTAGCCAAGACATCAAGGTTCGATGAGGGCGACCGTGAAGCAACTCAGCCGGCGAACGACCATCTCGGGGCTGAGAGCGATACGAGGACAAAAAAAGCAATAACGCGTCCTCCCGAGAATGCGAATCTTTCAACTTCAACATCTGTGACTTGAAAGTCCTGACCAAATGTTCAGCGACACCGTTTGACTGTGGCGAAAACGGCGCGGACGTCAGATGTTGAATACCATTGGCTTTGCAGAATGACTGAAATTCTGCGGACATGAATTGTGGGCCATTGTCGGAAACAATAGTCTGTGGAAGACCTTAGACGCAAACGATAGCGGATAACGCTTGGATGGTGGCAGAAGACGTCGTGGAAGACATCCGGACAACAAAAGGAAAATTACTGAATGAATCGGCCAGAACCAACCATCGAGCATTCCAGAATGGACCAGCAAAATCGATGTGTAAGCGTTGCCAATGGGAAGTGGCTTTTGGCCATGCAAAGAATTTCCGCGGTGGTGCTGATTGTTGTTCGGCACACACCATGCAGGAAGAGCACATTTGTGTAATCGCAGCATCGATTCCGAACCAAGTACAGTGCTGACGAGCAAGTTGTTTCGTTCGCACTATACCCCAATGTCCTTGGTGGAGAAGCTGTAAGACAGAGGATTGTAACGAACGTGGTACCACGACCCTGGACTGATCAATATCTGAACGCAACAACACAACACCATGTCGTACAAAAAGTCTCTCCTAGTGAGCAAAAAATCGGCGAACCAACTGATCCTCGATCCATGACTTTGACAAGAGCCATTGCGTAGCAACAAAACGCAGAACGGTAGCGAGGACAGGGTCAGCAGCTGTGGCTGTAGCTACACGACGAAAATCAATCAGAAACGAGTCGACCACGTCATCGGTTTCCGAATCAATGAACATGCAAGCAAGTTTGGAAGAATCGAATGCGCTATCCTCAGCAACGGGCAAACGGGACAATGCATCGGCGTTTCCGTGCTTAGCAGTGCACCGATATCGTAGCGGTACTGCGAGAGGAAAATAGACCAGCGAATGAATTTTTGCGCTGTACGTGGAGGTACAGGCTTGATTGGATGAAAAAGCGATGTCAAAGGTTTGTGGTCTGTGATGATGGTAAAGTGACGACCATACAAGACATCATGAAACTTTGTAACACCAAATACGAGAGCCAATGCTTCTTTCTCGATCTGTGAATAATTTCTTTGTGCAGACGAGAGCAATTTGGACGCAAAGGCAATAGGGCGATCGTGCGAACCATCTTTGTGTGCAAGCACAGCACCGATCCCGAAATCCGATGCATCCACCATCAACAAAAGGGGCTTCCGGGGATCGAATCGCGTAAGGCAAGGATTGGAAAGCAACGCCGATTTCAACTGGCGAATGGCGCGTCTGCAATCCGTCGTCCAGACGAACGGAACACCCTTACGGCGTAAGCGATGAGGCGGAGCTGAAATGGAAGAGGCATGGCGCACATAGCGATGATAATAATTAATTTTTCTCAGCACACTCTGTAGCTGCTCCAAATTCTGCGGCGAAGGCAAGTCTTGTGTGGCACGGAGGTACTCTGGACTGGGATGTATGCCTTGGGCATTGAGGACATGTCCCAGATAGGGTATGTCACGAGCAAAAAACACACTTTTGTCCTTCCGCAAGCTACGTCATTTGCTACGACCTAGCAAGGCGCCATTACCATTTACTATTGATGCTGTAAAACATGTACCGTCAAGAGCGATGTCACCAATTATGGATTAAAGTTAAGTATTCCAGTAGTTACATACGTTCTTTGCTACTATAAATTCCTTGTCCTGTTCCAGACCTCACGCCAGCCTGTGTGAGCTTAAACGCGTGCCAATTCGGCTTCCTCATAGTGGCTTGGCTGTCTTGCCAAGCCACAACACTTTCCTTTTCTTTCTTATAGAAAATCATGGCATGTGTTCCATTCATTGAACTACCAGTTTAAATAATACTAACACACACATGTTCATAACAACAAGCCCTTCACAGTGGACACATCTGAAAATCACAACTTCTTCATTCTGCCCTGCATCATTCAGATCCACCCAACAACCTGTATGTAACTCTCACCAGTTATGTATGCTTGGTGTTATATATTCCAACTGGTGCAGCACTTTATTCACCGTTGTACTATTCACTTTTTGTCGGCACACATATCTGATCAGGTTCTGTCTCTTCTCTCTGTCTTAATCAGAAATAATATCTAATTGCGTGAGTGCTCATTCAGATTTCTTAATTTCTCCCCCTTTGTCAGAAAGTTCCTTTATGTTTTACCAGGATGTCAAAAAAACCTTTGCAGGTGGTTCCCATTGTTTCCCAGTTGCCATATATCTTCTTGTACAGTATAAATGGTTGTGTCCCATGTGTCTAGCAGAATAGGTTAGAATTGCACACAATGGATTCTAGTCTCCTAATATTTAATAAAAGAAGTCAAGACATTTGCATCAGTTCTTGGCTGCAGAAGTTCATGGGAATAGGCAGATATCAAGAAAGGTTTGTTATCGGAAGATGTGTTTGTGGCTAAGCTGTCAAACATAAGAGTCTTGATGGCTGCTAACATTAAAAGCAGTTTTAAGATGATGTGAAATGTAGTAAGTGTTTGCAAGTGTCACAGGGTTCAGGAAGTCCTGGGGTTTGACACGTTTGAAGGAAGGACCGTGATGTCTTTGTAGCTGGTTTGGTGACCAATTTGCAGGGAGGTGTTTATGATTGCCATGTTGATAATAGTCTTCACAAAACAAGGCAGGAAGGATAGTGCTAGCAACTATTAACTTTTTTAATACTAAGGTGTTTTGTTAAAAATTCTTCTTGCTGAAGAGTAGGACATGTGTTAGTAGTCAAACTTTTGTGCCAGACAGTCAATCAAACTGAAAACTGCTAAACAGTAGACAAATTGTGTGTCTGAAGTGCGGGATTTTGTACTATTGAGGGAAAAATGAATGGTATGTGCATGGTAGCACAACTTTTTCATAGAAATAAAAATAAATTTATGCAAGTACCGGTATTTCATTACATTCTTGATCTGATGTACTAGAAAAAGGTGCAAACATGGTCCTCTCTGAAAACGTTAATGCAGTGTCAAAGAAAGATCAAAGATATAGAAGGAGGTTTCTGATAGCTACATATTACACTGTCTAAAATTTTTAAGTTGTGTTTCTTTATTTATAAAGAATGTGACTTCACTTGCAGGCTTTTTAATTCTTCTGGCTGAAGAACAGAACATCTGTGATAATTTGCATTTGGGTGTTTTGGCTCACTGCCTCTTTGTTCCAGGAATCTGTTTCATATCATTAAGTTTCTTAGTTCCATGATGATTTTGAGTTATTGAAAAGGTATTTAGTTACAGGGAGATTGTTGTATGTAGTATGATTAGAGTTTCTGAGTTTTAATCTTGGGTTCTTCTGATTGGGATTGTTCACAAATGTAGAGCTTTGTGTGGATTGTATTTCACTTCACTGCTGCAGCTACCACAGGGAAAAACCTCAAGAGAAGGGTTACAGTAGTCATTGAAGCCGTAAGCTCACATGTATGAATGCACTTTATGGTGAGTCCAAAGTGGGCTAAAGGTAAGGAATGAGGTAAAATTAAATCACATTACACTGTGGTCTCTCTAAAACTGGCTGAGGAAATTGGCTGGAAGTTGCAAATTTGGAGCAAGGCAAGGGTACATAACCTCAAATAAAACAGTGCCCACAAATCAGTGCTGTGTTATAACCAACCTTTAGGCCTAGTGCAGCTGTACTTTGCTATTATATTTGTGTGCCACAACTCAGCTTGGCCAAAAATTAGGTCAATGCCATGTCTAAAGAGTTGAAAATTCTACTGATGACAGCTAAATAAAATATGTATATATATTAATGGCACAATGTAAACATTCAATAGGACACAAACCAATAGGCTGGTCATTAAAATTTCAACGCCAAATGGGATAGTAAATAACGAAATTGGAATCTGAGTGGAAGACTGACTCCAGTCGCAATCTGGTATCAAAATGCTTTGATGATGAAAGTCGTAATGTTGTGCTGAACTGAGACTTGAATCCAAATCTCGTACTTGTGTGGCCCAACAGAACAGACACCACACATATATATGAGTACAGTATATCTATAGGTGTGATTGGCTTTATAACTTCAGTGTGGCATGGCACAAATTTTCAACTTTCAGCATCGAATTATTTTGATGCCCAATTGCTCTCCTTCAAAATGATATATTTATGGCTATTGTGTCAACAAACAACAATGTGGTGACTGTGAGACATGTTCGACAGAACAGACATGAAAAACATATATATAGGAATTTTAATTATTGTGTGTATAAATGTTGTTGGCAGAACTGCTACTTATGGCAGCAAATGTGGCTGTAACGCATGTGAGCAGCGATGCACTGGTGGTTAATTTCTATGACAGAGTTCATTAACTGTAGTGTCTGGTGAGTGTACATTTGCCACTCTCTCAGCAGCCCATGATCAGATGTTTTCGTGGGTGACTTTGTCCAAAGATAACGTGATGGAGACCTCAAAGATAGGACACAGCCACTTTTCATACCACATCACAAATGTGACGCCCCAAATTACTGGCCATGCAAACCAAAAGCAATTGTGTTACTTACACAATGGCAAACCATACCATCATGTCATGTGCTGCGTTTGTATGATGATGAATGCAGTTTTGCAACATTAAATCTCCTCAGAACCTCCACACATGTGCGTATCTGTCATACTGCTGTACATAGAACTGAGACTCACGTGAAAAGACGACATTGTACCACTGCTTTATCATTCTCTATGCCACTGTGTCAAAAGAAATCGAATCAATGGTAATATTCTGACAGTCCATGGTGCTCCAGTCGTCATTGCCCTGACCTTGTGAATACTGAAAAGGAGCCGTTTCCGGACCCAAAGTACGTGACAGCTCTACTATCTTTCACGCCCAAGCGAGCAATATGTCTGTCCTCTTGCGGGCTTGTCACATGGTGCCATTTTCTTCATAGAGTACGGTATGACCTTCGTGAACACATTGATTCCATGTTCGCATGAATCCTGATCAAGGTGAGTAGCAATATTGCAGGATGATAAAACACAGTGTCGATAATCCACCATCCTGTTGCTGTCGAATCCCTACTTATGATGCTAGGAGTTTCTCCTTCTTATACGAGGCATCTGGAATGATAATCATTTACATATCGAAGGATGTAGTACAGTTTCTACCAGTTTGACGTTTATTGTATACCACCGTCATTGTGTTGTGGTTTTAGCTGCCAGTAGTGTATATTAAAACTATTTGTATCTGCTTCTTACAGTAAGATTAGTGAGCCTGCCAGTACATCGCAATTGCTAAATCTGACCACAAACGAAAAATATTCAATTTCACCCTTTTTTCAGCATTTTGTTGGCAGGGAATCAGCAACTTCATCAAAGTTGTTGAAGCTTTTATTAACGATTCTGTCAACAGTTCCAGTATTTATGTTAGGCGAGTAGTTTAGAACCTCAGAGGTTCATTTTCAATCTTGGCCCACTGAGGCTGCACTGACGGTGCTCGACATCAAAGTGGGAACAAGTGCTTTACAAATGTTTGCAGAATGAGTGCCAAAATCCACAAGTGTCTCTTACCAAGTCAAAATCAACCTTTGAAAATGAACTTGTGGGGTTCGAAACTAGCAGCCTAGTGTAAATACTGCAACTGTCAGCACAATCGTTAATAAAAGCATTAAGAAAAACAGTCAGTTGTGATTTCAGAATGGGAAAACCTGCTCTATAACGTAGGCTATATTCTTTCCTTATGTACAGAATGTAGTGACATGACTTCCACCGACTATGTGCGACGATTCTGGAATGATAATCATTTGCATATCGAGGCGTGTAGTACAGTTTCTGCTAGTTTGGCGTTTATTGTATACCACCGTCATTGTGTTTTGGTTTTAGCTGCCAGTAGTGTATATTAAAACAATTTGCATCTGCTTCTTACAGTAAGATTAGTGAACCTGCCAGTGCATCGCAATTGCTAAATATGTATGGGAACCGGATGTATGGCCTAACCCCTCTTCAACCATCTCTTTGTGCATCTCTTCCTGCCCCACCTCCTTCTCTGGCCATTACCTCCTTCTCTCTCACTTTCTCTATTTCTGTTGATCTTCTCCTCCTGCCCTTCTTTCCATCTCCTCCTCCTGCCTCTTTCTGTCCATTCCTACTTCCCCTGTCTACATCCCCCCCCCCCCCCCCCCCTCAACCTTCACTCGGTCCATCTCCTCTTTCCCCCTTTCTCTGGACTTGACGGACTTGAGGCTTGATTATTGTTACTGCGAACGCAGCCTTGATTGGTAACTGAAATCGTTTAAAACGAATGAGTAAATTGGTTTGGATTCTTGGTATACACGATAAGAGAGACCTCTCCTGCTGCTGAATCTGTGAGGATAGTAGCTTCAACGAAAGTATTTCACATAGTTGTA
Organism: Schistocerca serialis cubense; assembly: GCF_023864345.2. Lineage (NCBI taxonomy): Eukaryota > Metazoa > Arthropoda > Insecta > Orthoptera > Acrididae > Schistocerca > Schistocerca serialis. The sequence continues at coordinate 397,732,759 of NC_064640.1, read as the reverse complement.
ATTTGCGAACGTGTAGAATTACAAAGTTTCCGACGATACAGATTCCATAGTAGTTTTCTAATCATTAGCTAATAGCCCATAAGTACAAATTTTCTGTTTTCTATTGTAATTATAATTGACTGCGAGGAAGAAAACAAAACAGCGTATAGTTGCCCATACAATTGTTTAAAATTATGTATGTGTCGAAACAGTATACAAATATAAGATAAACAATTTGTCTAGAGGTTTAATTGCTGCGCTATCGTAATTGGAACTGACTGCGAGAAAGAAACCAAAACGCACATTTTCACAGCACTGCATATCACAGAATTTTCCTTCTCACAGTTGGTTTTTACAGAAAACTAACACTGATGTTTAAAAAGTGCACAGCAATGTCTCAATATTTATTGGAGAATCATGTAAAACTTTAAAGCAAACACGCCAAGAACTTTTCGAGACTTTTCTAACACCATATATATTTAAAAAGGTGTATCTTATGCCTCTACATTTTTGACTATATTAGTCAAAGACTTTTAGAGATTTTTGCTGGCAACATTACCCCTTATGTCTACATAATGTATGTCCATCTGAATGTATGTTGGAGTATCGCATAAAAATCTGAAGTAAATTGGTCCAGAACTTTTGCAGATTTTACAAACAACGTTTCTCCTTAATATATTATGTATACATGTTTATATACCATATATATTTTAAATACATGTAGCCTATGTCGTTAAAATTTTTATTAGAGTGTCGTGGAAAAAAACTGAAGTACATCGATCAAGAAATTTTCGAGATTTTTGCTAAAAACTCTCCCCCTTTACACAGGGTGTCCCAGAGATGTTGCAACAAACTTCAGGGGTTTATAGAGGGTTTAGTGAGCAACAAATTGATGATAGGAACCGGTGTCCGTAAACATCATTCAGCGACGCTACAGAGCATCATAGTTACAGGTGCCGGTGTCTGCCACTAGGTCAACCCTTCGGCTGCTGCACAGAAAGACCTTGTCTCCTATGAATGCGATCTGTGTTGCCTCGGTGGAAGACGGAATCGAACACAGGTATACCGAAAACCATTGGAGATTTTAGAGGGTTTCAGGAGAAAAATAAACTGTAGATGAAAACACGTGTCCAAAACTGCCATCCACCGAGGCAACAAAGCGTCACATTCATGAAAGACAAGGCTTTTCTGTGACTCAGCTAGCTCTGTCTTCCCCAGTGGCGAACGTGACAATCAGTCGCGATCAATGAATAACAAAGAACATTGCGAGACGTTCCGGCTACAGTCCGTCCGCGTACAGAGTCACGTCTGATGCCGAAGGGTTGATATAGTGGCAGGCACCAGCACCTATAACTTCGATACTCTGTAGCGTGGTTGGATGATGTTTCCAGAGACGGTTTCCTATCCTCGATTTGTTCTTCAAGACACTCTCTACAACTCCTCTAAGTTTGTTGCAACATTTCTGGGACACACTGCATATAGTACACTACTGGCCATTAAAATTGCTACACCATGAAGATGACGTGCTACAGACCCGAAATTTAGCCGACAGGAAGAAGATGGTGTGATATGCAAATGATTAGCTTTTCAGAGCATTCCCACAAGGTGGGCACCGGTCGCAACACCAACAACGTGCTGACATTAGGAAAGTTTCCAACCGATTTATCTTACACAAAAAGCAGTTGACCAGCGTTGCCTGGGGAAACGTTGTATTGCCTCATGTAAGGAGGAGAAATGCGTACCATCACGTTTCCGACTTTGATAAACGTCGGATCGTAGCCTATCGTGATTGCGGTTTATCCTATCGCGACATTGCTGCTCGCGTTGGTCAAGATCCAATGACTGTTAGCAGAATATGGAATTGGTGGGTTCAGGAGGGTAATACGGAACGCCGTGCTGGGTCCCAACGGCCTCGTATCACTAACAGTCGAGATGACAGGCATCTTATCCGCATGGCTGTAACGGATCGTGCAGCCACGTCTCGATTCCTGAGTCAAGAGATGGGGACGTTGGCAAGACAACAACCATCTGCACGAACAGTTCGATGACGTTTGCAGCAGTATGGACTTTCAGCTACGAGACCATGGCTGCGGTTACCCTTGACGCTGCATCACAGACAGGAGCGCCTGCAATGGTGTACTCAACGACGAACCTGGGTGCACGAATGGAAAAACGTCATTTTTGTGGATGAATCCAGGTTCTGTTTACACCATCATGATGGTCGCATCCGTGTTTGGCGACATCGAGGTGAATGCACATTTAAAGCATGTATTCATCATCGCCATACTGGCGTATCACCCGGCGTGATTGTATGGGGCGCCATTGGTTACACGTCTCGGTCACCTCTTGTTTGCATTGATGGCACTTTGAACAGTGGACGTTACATTTCAGATGTGTTACGACCCGTGTCTCTACCCTTCATTCGATCCCTGCAAAACCCTACATTTCAACAGGATAATACACGACCGCACGTTGCAGGTCCTGTACGGGCCTTTCTGGATACAGAAAATGTTCGACTGCTGCCCTGGCCAGCACATTCTCCAGATCTCTCACCAATTGAAAACGTCTGGTCAATGGTGGCCGAGCAACTGGCTCGTCACAATACGCGTCACTACTCTTGATGAAGTGTGGTACCGTGTTGAAGCTGCACGGGCAGCTGTACTTGTACACGCCATCCAAGCTCTGTTTGACTCAAGGCCCAGGCATATCAAGGTCGTTATTATGGCCAGAGGTGGTTGTTCTGGGTACTGATTACTCAGGATCTATGCACCCAAATTGGGTGAAAATGTAATCACATGTCAGTTGTAGCATAATATATTTGTCCAATGAATACCCGTTTATCATCTGCATTTCTTCTTGGTGTAGCAATTTTAATGGCCAGTAGTGTATATACATTTATTTACCATATACTCGTATATCAAAAAAATATATAGCCTGTGTCCTCTGAATGTTCATTAGAGTATCGTGAAAATCTGAAGTAAATGGGCATGAACGCTTGGAGATTTTTGGTAACACATTAAGCTATGACTTCTCTTTATATATTAGTAGTGATGTAGAAGCACAAACTAGCTGAAATGCATTTGTGCTTAAAGAATGTCCATTCTGTTACAGTGCTCATGGATCGTTGGAGAGAGGTTTATGAAGAGAAGAGGATGTCTTCCCACCGTATCACACTAGCGAATTTCGCTTCACGCTGGAACAGACACAGAACACGAAAAGGAAGGTGTGAAAGAGATCGAGGTGTTCAGTTCGCTGTGAGGGGGCCTGCCATGCAGCACGTTGCATATGAAGATATATTGCCTGAATGGAGAGCAGCACCACAGTGGCACGGAAGGGGAGCACTGCATGGCAGCTATGGGCGTCTGCTCCCCATGTACATACCACCTGCCCAGCAGTGGCGCCAGCGTGGCCACGTGTGGCAAGGCGTTCCCAGGAACTGCCTGTTGTCGGAAAGCTGCAGCTACCGCCAGTATCTGGTGCAGCGGCGGTGGAAGCAGCAGCAGCAGCATCAGCACCAGCAGCTGCCGCTGCTGCGTCAGCAGAAACCTTATACCCGCGGCAGTGCTCGGCGCGCGCCGCAGCCGGCTGCGACGCTGCCGATCCGTGGCCAGCACCTCACCCCTGCCACTATGGTGCCTACTGGCAACATGAAGCCACCCAGAACTGAAGAAGACCTGCGCCGACCCAGAGTGGTGAATCGATGTCGCTCCTGCCATAGGTGTGGAGGCTGTTGTCTTGGCATATGGGGCCATATATGCCCCACATCAATCGTCGTCAGTCGTGTGCCACGAATTTCTATTTCCGCAAGAAGCAGCGGCGCCAAATGGATGAACTAAGTCGTAGACGATTATACATTTTTTACATGTATTCAGAATTATAACAAACTTCATAATGGGTTATTGGATAGTGTTGAAAATGTTAACAATGATTGAAATACAGGATCATAAAACCAGCTACGTTTTTTATTTCTTTCGTAGCACAACGCATTTCGAGAATTTATTCCTTTTTTCGAGTGTTGTGGGCGTTGACATACTTTTTAAATGTGTTTTCTGCATGCATGTTGGTCCAACTGTGTTTTCATGCAGTGGACATTTCTGTTGTAAATTACGAGATCACTGTCGACTTGGAGGCTGCTGCGTTTATAATGAATCAATTTCTTTATTCTTTTATGTGCCATATGACAATCACTGGATCACTTTTACAGTTATCGGTTTTGGCTGTGTTTTGCAGCGATCACTGTTGTGACATAAGAAGCCTCCTAACACAGAGCTGGAAGCGTTGTCATACTTCATATGCTGGAACATTGTTCTAAAAATCATGTAGACAACAACTGAAAATTTTGAACGAGTAATTGTTGTCCGACAAATAAAATATTTTTTTTAAATCTTTACTTCACCGCTAGAGTTGGAAAACAGGAAACACCGTATTCTGAATTACTAAACACCGTGTTTCCCGTATTTTCTGATTATAACGAGAACAAAAAAAAGGAATGTATTCTCGAAATACGTTGCACTACGCATGAAAATCACGACTGCTACACCAACTTCATTATAAAATAGTGGTAAGACCTGGCATAGAGGAAATATGTAATCTCGAGTATTCATTATCTTAAGAATACCATAGAAGTTGCTTTGAAAGACGTTACAGAGCATAGGAGATTATAAACCAACGAATCGAAAACTAAATAAATGAAACTCCATAAAACAGGAGCTAAATAATTATATGAAAATCTATAGAACAGTAACCTGGGTAACTGGTCAGCTACAGGTTTTAATTTCGAGCAGCTTTTAATTTTGAATACCCAAGAGCTAAAGTAAATTCCACGTCCACTGAAATAATGACATGCCGCGTTTTAAGTGGTTGTAGGTGATATTACACATTTAAAAGACAGTGACATCCAGGATGGTAAATCAACAGCTCAAAATTACGCCAGTGGTTACATATGGACGTGAAACATTGACGCTAATCAGCACTGATGAACAACGATTTCGAATATTTGAAGGACGAACACTACAGAAAATTTATGGGGGGATCCGAAATAATGATGATATTTGGAGAACAAGGACGAATTATGAGTTGTATCGTCTCATACAAGGAAATGATATTGTAATACTAATGAAAAGTAAAAGAATAGTCTGGGTGGGGCACATTCAAAGGATGGAGGGCGCAGGAACTGTAAATGGAAACCAACAGGCGGAACATTAAACGGAAGGCCGCTTAAACGACAACTGGACAATGTGAGGTGGAAGGAAACATCAGAGCTCTAGGAATCAGGGGTTGGAGCAGGAAAGTAAACGATAGGGCAGAACGGAAGGAAACTGTTAAGGAGATGAAGACTCATGCAGGATTTTGTAGCAGTAAGAAGAAGAAGTATTCATAATTTTGCCTCTGTCTTTCTCAGGTAAGAGGAAAAATGAAATAAATCACTACGAGGGCGGTTAAATAAGTTAACTTGATAGAAATGAAGGACTTAAAAAATTATTTATTTTTCATCCCTTTTTTAAGAGATGTCCAGTTTTCTCAAAGTCTCGGTTGTTTCTAACACCTCCAAAAATTATTAATTTTCGTGCACTCTAGAATACGCCTCTTTCTCAGCAATGATTTCAGTTGAATTCAGGAACGTTATAATGCTTGATTTTTGAATATGTTGTAACACCGTGCAACAGACGGGTATCAGCAATGCTGATTTGTAACACGGTGCATATGTTGTTTCGCCCTTTTTATGAACAGGAGTACCCAGCGCTCTTTACCTATCAGGCACAGCTGTTCGCTGCACAAGAGTTTCTCGGAAAATAAGAAAGAAGGAACGAATTGACTCTGAAGTGTATTTGATATAATGTGTAATAAGAATTCTATCATGGAGTGGGGCCTGTTTGCTTTTGTAATCACTATTGTTTTTCAGTACCAAGCTACTAATACGAATATCTCTGAGTTTTGAGGCTGTGTGTCGTCTGAACGTTGTACGGTAGTACCCCAAAGAGTAAATTCTTGTATGAGCAAGCAAACCATGTACTAGAGTACTTCGAAAAGTAAGTTACGTATTAAACTTGCTGGCAGATTAAAACAGTGTGGCGCACCAAGACTCGGACTCGGGACCTTTGCCTTTCGCTGGCAAGTGCTCTACCAAGTGAGCTACCCAAGCACGACTAACGCCCCCTCATCACTGCCTTACTTCCGCCAGTTCTCCGTCTCCCACCTTCCAAACTTCACAGACGCTCTCCTGTGAAACTTGCAGAACTAGCCCTCATGGAACAAACGCTATTGCAGACACATGGCTTTGCCACAGCCTGGGCGATGTTTCCAGAATGAAATTTTCACTCTGCAGCGGAATGTGGGCTGATATGAAACTTTCTAGCAAACATGGCCAAAAAGCTGCGAAGAAAATATAAAAACAAAGGGGTCGTTGATGCTGATTAAAACACACAGTAAATAGACAGGCACAATTAAAAAACACGGCGATAGTCTGGTTTCTGTACTCAACACTTAGAAAGGCGAAGCAAACACTGAACACTTACGGAAAACAGCGCACTATAGAGTATGAAGGCATATGGGGGAGAGGACCCGGACAGATGGAGGAAAATGGGGGGAGAGCCGATGAGGGATAGGACACAGAAAAAGGCGGAACACAGGCATGGCAGGCGTGAGAAGGAGTGGGGAAGGCAGTGGAGGGGAAAGAGAAAGAACTCAGGAGAGAGAAAGGAGTAAAAAAGATAATAGGTGGGGTGGGGGAAACAGGATGGAAGAGGGGTGAGAAGGAGCCCCTCCAGAACGGCAGCAGTGTAATACACCGCTTTGCAGCCTACAGATAAAGTTAAAAAACATAATGAAGAGACTTAACAATAAAAAGAGGTGACAAAGTGGTGACTGTTTAAAACTGGTACATGGCAAAAAAGTTGTTAAGAAAACATAAAAAGCAAAGAAGTGAGTGATACTGTTTAAAAACACGTGGTAAATAGACAGGCACAATTTAAAAACATGGTGACAGTCTGGTTTCTGTTCACAGCACTTTAAGAAGGGGACGCGCAACACTGAACACTCACGTAAATCACTGCACTATAGAGAACGATGGCATATGATTTAGAATGAAAGTTTCTCATTCTGGAAACATCCCCCAGGCTGTGTCTAAGCCATGTCTCTGCAATATCCTTTCTTTCAAGAGTGCTGGTTCTGCAAGGTTCACACGAGAGCTTCTGTAAAGTTTGGAAGGTAGGAGACAAGGTACTGGCAGAAGTAAAGCTGTGAGGACAGGGTGTGAGTCGTGCTTGGGTAGCTCAGTTGGTAGAGCACTTACCTGCGTAAGGCAATGGTCTTGAGTTCGAGCCTTGGTCCGGCACACAGTTTTAATCTGCCATGAAGTTTCATTTCAGATAAGATCAAAATAAGGATAAGATCATAAATTTGAGAATATACATGGTCCAAATTGCTTACTGCATGTTACAACGGGTAGGTTGATTTAATGTAGTATACAGATCCACTGGAAAGGACAGATATTTTGGAGAATGGTATCAATGATGTAGATGATGACTTTTGTCATAGGAAAGGGTGAAGGGAGTGTAGGTAGAGTGGATAATTCATGACAGTGGGAGCAGATATGACTTTGCACCTTCAAGCATAAGTCAGATAAAATGGATTATATGTTATGTGGGTGACAGACTGTATCCTCCTCCACATAGAACATTTACACATCCAAAATATTCCATAGCCTCATGTATGACAAGTTTCTTTGATTGCTACATCTGCAAAACTCTAGCACTCTCATCAAATTCTTCAATGAGTTAACTTCCAATTCTAGTAATCCTCTACATCTACAATAATTCACTCCCCAACATTATGCTTATACACACTTTACAGGGTGTTTTTGTAAGGGTGTATAAAAATTTAAAAGCACATAGAGGACACTCCACTGAACAATTCAAGGTAGGGAACCAGGGGTCAGAAATGCCAGCTGGAGGAGGCAATAGGAATATAACCACATTACTGCGTACTTTTTTATTTACATTAGTTACAATTAACTGTAAATACCATAACTGACACAATGAACGTACCATTTGCACTGTATCTTACAAAGTTGCTGAAACTGATGGCCATCAACCTGGCGTGTTTTGAATCACATCACAGGCAGCTACAATTCTGGAAACTAATTGCATCTCTGTATCCACTAGGGTCTCATACACAAGTGACTTTAGATATCCCTATAGGAAATAATCAAGGGGATTCAGGTCAGGTGACCACACAGGCAATGAGATAGCACCTCCCGTTCCAATCCAGTAATAAGGAAATACAGCATTGAGATGGCTATGGACATCCACAATGAAGTGAGGCGGCACACCATCATGTTGTATCCACATCCTCTAACGAACAGCCAGGGGTACATTCTCCAACAACTGCGATAGGACCCTTTGCATGAATGTCACGTACAGGTAGGCATTCAGATGGCCAGGTACAAGATATGGCTCAGTGAGACTGTTGCCCAGATATTCACGGGAAAACATACTAGATGTTGTAACTCTACTTCAGTGTGAGGGTTTTCCTCATCCCTCAAATGGCTGTTGCTGCAGTTTGAAGAACCATCACAATCAAATTAGGCCTTGTCAGTAAATAGCACGTTTAGGAGGAAATCTGGTCAAATCCGTCCACTGTTAGTGCAGCCACTGACACAATGCGACCCTTGGTGCAAAATCAATCACAGGTATTACATGGACTCGTTGTGGGTGAGACGATTGTAATTGTTATTCATGGAGTACTCATCACATGCTAGTATGTATAGCACCCATTTCACATGCAATACAATGAGTGCTTGTAGTGGGGCCCACAGTAACATGTTCCAGCACATCCTCTTCAAAATGAGTGTGCAATTGGTTATCATGTTTCCCGTCCCTCATATCTTCTTTCCAATGAACCAGTCTTCTGCATTCACCGATCAAGAGAAATAAACACTCATCATGACAGTTGATGCCTGTTAGGAAATTCTTCCCTGTAAAGCCTTTCAGAAGGGAGAGCATTGCATTATACTGCCCCATACACAAAATGCATGCCAGTGAGTGCTGCAAAACTGTACCAGTATGTTACATGACATTGTACTGTACATCTCTGAATAGTTCTGAGTAATGAATGGGTTGGTCACTGACCCATAGCACTTTCTGTCATGGGGCAATGTAAATACAGTACAACACAGCTCCTTATGAACAAGTAAAGTAAACAAAATCTGCATCATAACTTCCTAGTAATCAGGCTTGTCCTCCATATTTCCTCACAGAAAATAAAGAATACATATGTAAATAAACAGTACAGTATATGTAAACTTGTATGCATTTTAGTTGTAAATAAACTGGAAAAAAGTAATGCTGACAAAGCTGTAGACAAGTTTACATCCATATCTCCTTAACCTGGCTTCTCCGATCCTAAGTACCATACCTCAAATTTTTCAGTAGAGCATTCATTATGTCTTGTTTCATTTTTGCATGCTCTTATGGAAACACACTGTATATACTCTCCAATTGGAAATTCAACTGACTCACCCCATCTGACCAGAAAATCCACCCTAACATTTATTCACCTCTCCATACCTAATCGAATTCTCCTTTCCTCTCCATATCAGAACTCTTTTCTCCTCCTCCCTCCCCAGAAGCCTGGTTTGAAATCTTTTCCCAATTATCTCCAACCACTAACTCACAGTTACTGAAGGCTTTATCCTTCAGATTTTAACAACACTCTAGTCCGCTTCTAATTTTCCATGTCTATAGAGTTGGTTCTCCTCATGTACCTAATACTCACCATTATCTTCAACTTGACAGAGTCCAAACAAACCAACCCTTTCTCTCTCTACATAGAACATCCACTCAATCACTGTATTAACATTTAAAGTATCTAACACAATTGCTTTATTCTTAAAGAAATTCACTGAAAAGCAGCCTCAACTTTGTACCTCTGATAGTTCACCATAACCTGTAGGGGATGAAATGACAGTAAATAAGCATAGGTCATCATAAGGATGGAACAAACAATTGGCATTGATAGCATGCCAGGACTATACTTATGCTTATTAGACAGCATTGTTGAAATATTTGTGAACTCTGTTGGTGAAATGTACCTCTGAAATCATCATTCATCACTTCAGTAACCAGTGTCTCCCTCTTATACCCTACAACCACAATATGCCCTTCAAACCTTATTACCCATTGCTGGAGTTTTCTCATCACTTTACAACACATGCATTCTGACAGAGTCAAGACAATCAGTCATCAAACAAAAGTCCTAGCATCCTCAAGTTCATCATAATACAGCCCTGGCAGGACTTCAGTATATATGTTCAGGGTGTGCAGATTAAACATAAAATGTAATAACTTCAGACATAATTGAGATATTTAGTGGCAGTTTTAGCCATGTGGACTCCACAGCAGAAGATGTTCAGTGTACTTTCTCATGGAACTAAAGTCTGCGACACTGGTACAATGACAGTTTTGGTGTGAGTATGGACTACAACCCACTGACAGTGTTCCCACTTATGACGTTGTTGTGGTCTTCAGTCCTCAGACTGGTTTGATGCACTCTCCATGCTACTCTTATCCTCTGCAAGCTTCTTCATCTCCCAGTACCTACTGCACCCTACATCCTTCTGAATCTGCTAGCAATCAGGAAGTGAGACAAGTGGGTGTGGGAAACTGGGGGTTTGCTTTCAATACTGGATAATCTGCCGAGCACACAGTTCCAAGAGCTGTTGTTGAATTAATATGTATGTCCTTCTAGCAGAGCCCTCATGATTCAGATGTAATAGTTGTCAGTCAGTAATCTACCAGATCTGTGCCATCACATTCGTGGAGCTTTCACAAATGTTATGCCAGAATGCTGAAAAACACTTGGAGAGAAGTGAAACACACATTAGATATCTTTTGCGCCATTAACAGGGCATATGATGGTGTGTGTTTGGTGTAAGTGTGTGTGTGTGTGTGTGTGTGTGTGTGTGTGTGTGTGTGTGTGTGTTTATGTAAAAAAAAAAATTAAATAAAAAAAATATTTCAATTACGATACATACTGAAAAATACTGTCAATAAATATCTCATATACTTCTCACATTATTGCATGTCATACTATTACATGTTTAAACCAGACACCTTGTATTTTTTAATGCAATGGCGTACTGCAGTAAAAAAAAAAAAAAATCAATGAGACCCTTGAAAAATTTTTCATAACCCATGAAACATGGCCTGAGTGGTGGAAAATGATACCAGAAATGGCAATAGGAACTCAACAAGGAGCATACAAAAGTGGGCAGAGCTAGCTTGACAGGAACATTTTGTGTACAGTTACTAAACCTTTCATGCACATCATATGCAAATACAGTTGATAAGGCTAGTAGTATCATGGAGCTGATGAGCATCCCCTTATTACTACTTAAACCAGTACAAGTGTCAAAGGAACAGACTACAAATTAATTGCTCCAAGGAGGTGGAATTTGAAATGTGTTAAGAAGAAACTATCTTAGTGCAGATCTGATGAAAGCAGACTGTGAACAAATTGAATATAGTAGCATTTATTACCAATAACATTGTCAATTCAGAATTTCTCGAGGGAATAACCAGCTGTCTGTGTTCTTTTATTTATTTATGTTTGAGTTCCATGTATCCTCGATGTGAGCATATCACTAATGTGTAGGGATCATCAGATAATTACAGTGATAACTATCTATAAATGGTCATAAGGCTTACAGTCTAAATCATATTTAAGGTGATACATCAAAAATGTGATTCAAGTGCTCAGATAACTGCAGTAATAATAATCACACAAACAAATCACAAGCTTTACACTCTAATTTATTTTGTTGTTGTTGTGGTCTTCAGTCCTGAGACTGGTTTGATGCAGCTCTCCATGCTACCCTATCCCGTGTAAGCTTCTTCATCTCCCAGTACTTAATGCAACATACATCCTTCTCAATCTGCTTAGTGTATTCATCTCTTGGTCTCCCTCTACGATTTTTACCCTCCACACTGCCCTCCAATGCTAATTTGTGATCCCTTGATGCCTCAGAACATGTCCTACTAACCGGTCCCTTCTTTTTGTCAAGTTGTGCCACAAACTCCTCTTCTTCCCATTCTATTCAATACTTAATCATTAGTTATCTGATCTATCCATCTAAGCTTCAGCATTCTTCTGTAGCACCACATTTCGAAAGCTTCTATTCTCTTCTTGTCCAAACTATTTATCATCTATGTTTCACTTCCATACATGGCTACACTCCATACAAATACTTTCAGAAACGACTTCCTGACACTTAAATTTATACTCGATGTTAACAAATTTCTCTTCTTTAGAAATGCTTTCCTTGCCATTGCCAGTCTACATTTTATATCTTCTCTACTTCGACCATTATCAGTTATTTTGCTCCCCAAATAGCAAAACTCCTTTACTACTTTAAGTGTCTCATTTCCTAATCTAATTCCCTCAGCATCACCCGACTTAATTTGACAACATTCCATTATCCTTGTTTTGCTTTTGTTGATGTTCATCTTATATCCTCCTTTCAAGACACTGTCCATTCCGTTCAACTGCTCTTCCAAGTCCTTTGCTGACTCTGATAGAATTACAATGTCATCGGCGAACCTCAAAGTTTTTATTTCTTCTCCATGGATTTTAGTAAGTACTCCGAATTTTTCTTTTGTTTCCTTTACTGCTTGCTCAATATGCAGATTGAATAACATCTGGGATAGGCTACAACCCTGTCTCACTCCCTTCCCAACCACTGCTTCCCTTTCATGCCCCTCAACTCTTATAACTGCCATCTGGCTTCTGTACAAATTGTAAATAGCCTATTGCTCCCCGTATTTGACCCCTGCCACCTTCAGAATTTGAAAGAGAGTATTCCAGTCAGCATTGTCAAAAGCTTTCTCTAAGTCTACAAATGCTAGAAATGTAGGTTTGCCTTTCCTTAATTTAAGATAAGCCACAGGCTCAGCATTGCTTCACGTGTTCCATCACTTCTACGGAATCCAAACTGATATTCCACAAGGTCGGCTTCTACCAGTTTTTTCATTCATCTGTAAAGAATTTGTGTTGGTATTTTGCAGCCATGACTTATTAAACTGATAGTTTGGTAGTTTACACATCTGTCAACACCTGCTTTCTTTGGGATTGGAATTATTATATTCTTCTTGAAGTCTGAAGGTATTTCGCCTGTATCATACATCTTGCTCACCAGATGGTACAGTTTTATCAGGGCTGCCTCTCCCAAGGCTATCAGTAGTTCTAATGGAATGTTGTCTTCTCCTGGGGCCTTGTTTCAACTTAGGTCTTTCAGTGCTCTCGCAGACTCTTCATGCAGTATCATATTCCATTTCATCTTCATCTATGTCCTCTTCCATTTCCGTAATATTGTCCTCAAGTACATCACCCTTGTATAGACCCTCTATATACTCCTTCCACCTTTCTGCTTTCGCTTCTTTGCTTACAACTGGTTTTCCATCTGAGCTCTTGATATTCATGAAAGAGGTTCTCTTTTCGCTTTAGGTCTCTTTAATTTTCCTGTAGGCAGCATCTATCTTACCGCTAGTGAGATAAGCCTCTACATCCTTACATTTGTCCTCTAGCCATCCCTGCTTAGCCATTTTGCACTTCCTGTCAATCTCATTTTTGAGACGCTTGTATTCCTTTTTGCCTGCTTCATTTACAGCATTTTTATATTTTCTCCTTTCATCCATTAAATTCAATATTTCTTCTGTTACTCAAGGATTTCTACTAGCCCTCATCTTCTTACCTACACGATCCTCTGCTGCCTTCACTACTTCATCTCTCAGAGGTACCCATTCTTCTTCTACTGTACTTCTTTCCCCCATTCCTGTCAATTGTTCCCTTATGCTCTCCCTGAAACTCTGTACAACCTCTGGTTTAGTCAGTTTATCCATGTCCCATCTCCTTAAATTCCCACCTTTTTGCAGTTTCCTCAGTTTTAAACTACAGTTCATAAACAATAGATTGTGGTCAGAGTCCACATCTGCCCCTGGAAATGTCTTACAATATAAAACCTGGTTTGTAAATCTCTGTCTTACCATTATATAATCTATCTGACACCTTCTAGTATCTCCAGGATTCTTCCATGTATACAAGCTTCTTTTATGATTCTTGAACCAAGTGTTAGCTATGATTAAGTTATGCTCTGTGAAAAACTCTACCAGGCGGCTTCCTCTATCATTCCTTAGCCCCAATCCATATTCACCTACTATGTTTGCTTCTCTTCCTTTTCCTACTGTCGAATTCCAGTCTCCCATGACTATTAAATTTTCGTCTCCCTTCACTACCTGAATAATTTCTTTTGTCTCATCATACATTTCATCAATTTCTTCATCATCTGCAGAACTAGTTAGCAAATAAACATGTACTACTGTAGTAGGGGTGGGCTTTGTGTCTATCTTGGCCACAATAATCCTTTCACTATGCTGTTTGTAGTAGCTTACCTGCACTCCTATTTTTTATTCATTATTATACCTACTCCTGCATTACCCCTATTTGATTTTGTATTTATAACCCTGTATTCACCTGACCAAAAGTCTTGTTCCTCCTGCCACCGAACTTCACTAATTCCCAATGTATCTAACTTAAACCTATTCATTTCCCTTTTTAAATTTTCTAACCTACCTGCCTGATTAAGGGATCTGACATTCCACGCTCTGATCCGTAAAACGCCAGTTTTCTTTTTTCTGATAATGTTAATGACGTCCTCCTGAGTAATCCCCACCCGGAGATCCAAATGGGGACTATTTTACCTCTGGAATATTTTACCCAAGAGGACACCATCATCATTTAACCATACAGTAAAGCTGCATGCCCTCAGGAAAAATTATGGCTGTAGTTTCCCCTTGCTTTCAGCTATTCGCAGTACCAGCACAGCAAGGCCGTTTTGGTTAGTGTTACAAGGCCAGATCAGTCAATCATCCAGACTGTTGCCCCTGCAACTACCAAAAAGGCTGTTGCCCCTCTTCAGGAACCACATGTTTGTCTGGACTCTCAACAGATACCCCTCCGTTGTGGTTGCACCTACGGTACGGCTATCTGTATCGCTGAGGCATGCAAGCCTCCCCACCAACGGCAAGGTCCATGGTTCATGGGAGGCTCTAATTCATATATGAAGTTTACTGCCAATAAAACACATTCCTTAAGTATTGCACACTGTCAGATTATTCCTATAAGAAATTGTAAGAACTCTCCAAAAGATTTTACTTTTTATTTTTTTTCTTTATTTTATTTTTTACACAAGTCAGATCACCAATGACTGATTTGATGTGTCGTGCTGAGAGTTTTCATATTTTTGTGAAGATTATGTTCACTTCTTACATTACTATCATGATATGTACTGTTTATTTTGTAGACTGAAGTAAAGAAGCAATTACTAGAAGTCTAAGAAAACTTTGTTATTAAAAATGTATGTGTAAACAGTGGCATTATGTGGTCCAACTTACACACTGTCAATTTTTTACAACATTCTAAATATAGCTTTCTGTCTGGTATGAAAAAATTTGAGACTTAAATTTTTCAAAAGATCCTTTGAGGGAGAAGCCTTATCATGGGAAGACCTTCACCTTAGTCAGTGGGAATCATTCCAAGATTTTGAAAAGAAAGTCTTGAATAAACTGTTGTCAGAATCAGAACAGGATAGAATCAGAAGGGAAGCAAAGGTTTCTGCAGGAACCAATTAAAGAAATTAGCACATTTAGACAAAGCTTTTGATAAAATGACTCAGATTGATGCACTTACAAGAAATTTGCCTCAGACACTACAATAGGGTCTGGAGGAGTGTCCAGAGGAGTCACTAGACCAGTTCTTGATATTTGTTGATAAGTTCGACAGTGATATGGAGAGAAGTGTTGACAGAACTTTAATCAAGAGGAAAAATTATCATGGAGAAGAAATTCTGGTTTCAGTAGAGAAAATTGTGGGAGAAGAGATTATGCAAACCTCTTGTTTCAACATCAAAGCAATGGGGCAAGAGATGTTAATGGGAATGTAAGAGACGGACATTAGGAATGAAGTGGTGATAGCTGAAATAGAAGACAGGATGGAGAAAATGAAATACACCCACACTGAGTACAAGAAAATGTGGCAACTCAAATGCATGCTACATGGAGGAAGGATGACAGGAGTAATAGACAAGACAACTTAAGGTGGCCTCAATGCGGGTGCACAGCATAAATGGCTGCCAATCAAATTTTCACTGAATTAATAAATAGTTTAAAGCTAATTCACTGTCAGAAAACTTTGGGAAGACACATTATATGCAGTTCAGAACCTATAAGAGATTTCCTTCCAGCATGTGTACATCATATGAAGACATGCAGATCAGAGAGGCTGACAGTGTTAATTTTTTGGGATTACAACTTGATAAATAATCAGTTGGGAAAGGTACACTACAGAACTGCTGAATCAACTAAACAAGTCTGCATTTGCAATGTGAATGACATCTGATGTAGGAAATGTTAATATAACAAACTTCCATATTTCACTTGCTTTCACTGTATTATATGTCATATGGGATTGTGTTCTGGGGTAACTCGTCAAATCAAACAATAGTTTTTAAGTGCAAAACCTGTAATGTGTAGTGTAAATTCAAGAACATCATGTAGAAACCTGTTCACAGAACTGGATATTCTAACCACTGGTTCTCAGAATATTTATTCCTTAATGAAATATGCTACAAACAGTAGATATCTGTTGCCAACCAATAGCTCAATACATAGTATCAATATTATGAAATATATATATATATATATATATATATATATATATATATATATATATATATATATATATATATATATATATATACACACACACTAGCCCCTCTCCTCACGCTCAGTCTGTGGAATCGATTTGTTAGTATTTGATGTGGTTTACGAAATATATGCAGCGGTAACGTTAGGTGACTCACCACGTGTGTGTATATATATATATATATATATATATATATATATATATATATATATATATATATATATATATATATATATATATGTTAGGTGACTCACCCTGTATGTATATATTTATTTAGATCATAGCAACAGTAAGATAAAAATTACTATTGGCTCAGAGTACATAAATCTAATTGTTTTGTATGAAGCTATTCCAGGTAATCGTTTACACTATGATAGCAGATGGTCATTAAAAATTTGAATACTGCTTCTTTAAATTAAGACAATTTTTTTATTTCTTTTAACTTTAGCAGTAGTTTGTTATACAATCTACTTCGTTGTATGTTTGTTTGTTTGAACTTTCTTGTGTTGTAAGTATGTTGATCTGAGTTGGATTTGAAATTGTCAATATTTCTTTTTACATTAAGTACACTTTTTTGCATATAGAGGCACATTAGGGGTAGAACATTTAGCTGTTGGAATAACTGCTTTGAAGGAGTTAGCCTTGAGCTGTTGGTAATTATTCTAACAGCTCGTTTTTGTAGAGTGAAGTTGGTTTTGAAATTTTTCTTACTATGACCCCAGAAGGTGAGGCCATAGGTAATAGTAGAATGTATATAAGCAAAGTAAACAGTTCTGCTACATTCCCTACTACATATAAAGCTAATAACACGTAATGCAAAGCAAGCAGAGCTTAACTTATGAGAGAGATACAGGATGTGGGATTTCCAGTCTAAATTTTCGTCTATATGTACACCTAAGAATTTTGTGGTAGCAACTCTCACAATTTCTTTATTTTGTATTCTGAGATCCAGATCAGAGTGTGACTCTGTTTTCCTGTAATGGATATAATTAGTTTTAGAAATATTTATGGTTAATTTGTTCATTTCAAACCAATTTGGCAAATATTCTATAACTCTGGTTGTCGATGTTGGCAGTACCCGGTTTACGTCAGTTACTACAATGTTTGTGTCATCCGCAAACAGGGTTATCTGAGTACCATTTACTGGAATCTTGATATCATTTATGTAAAGAAGAAATGGGAGAGGTCCTAGAACACTCCCCGGTGGTACCCCAATTGGCAGAGTCTGAATATCCTATCTGTAAACAATACTTTGGTTTTTACTGTTTGTTGTTGCTATTTCTACTACCTGTTTCCTATTATTGAAATATGACTGAAACCACTTTTTTGCCACTCCTCGTATACCGACATATTCTAATTTGTCTAGGAGGATATCATGTTGGACAGTATCAAATGCCTTTGATAAGTGCAAGTTTATTCCTATTGTACTGTTGTTCCTATCTAGCCCCATTACAATATTTTCAATGAGTTGGGTGATGGCTGACTCTATACTCATTCCTTTGTGAAAGCTGTGTTGGTTTACAGACAATAGATTGAATATCTCGACGTAATTTGTAATTCTGTTTTTCATCACTGTCTCTATTACATTTGAAAATACCGACAATAAAGCTATTGGTCTATAGTTTCCCACTTCATGTATATTGCCCTTTTTATACAATGGTTGAATTTTTGAAATTTTTAATCATTGTGGAAAGACTCCTTCTGACAATGATATGTTTATGATGTGTGAGAGAGGTTCTGATATGACACTAGCACATCTTGTCATGGCTGAACAAGGTACCTCGTCAATCCCCAAGGACATTTTATTATTCATTGTTTATATTATTCGATTAACATCCAATTTGTTCGTGGGAGGTAGCAATACTGAATTAACATTTTGTTCTCCTGGGATTGATGTTCTAATAATCCTAGAACAATTTTTACTCAGATTGATTGGACTATTTATGAGGTATTCATCAATGTAAGTTGCTAAACTTTGCCTCAAAGCACAGTTTAAACAGGGTTTGAAAGACTTCTTGCTAGACGTCTCCTTCTACGCTATAGATGAATATGTTAACAGAGAGTGTTAGACCAGTATCAGTAAAAATGTCTGTTAGATTTCAGTTTTGACAGAACTTGGTCACGACAGTCAAGACTTGGTTTTTGTGTACAAGAGCTTCATTAAAAGTGAATAAATAGGTTTCATTCTCACAGTGTATTAATTCTGTACGTAATAGCAGTTTTAATATACTGTAATTATTCACATATTTTGACAGTCTCCTGACAAGTAATCAGGGAAGTGAGTATAATATTGAAATGTTCTGTTTTTTTATGTTATACTTTCTGCCATGTTCCACACCTATGAGAATCATCTCATTATTGTCTTAATGAAACGAAAACTGAATTTAATCTAATCTCTAATCAAAACTAATCTTAAGAATCATAAAAAGAGATTGCATAAATGGAAAAAATGGAGACACTGGAAGGTTTCAGAATGATTACAAAATTGTAGTACAGAGATTATGGACATTTTCAGGAGCAGATATGGACTCAAACCACAATTTATTGGTTGTGAATTACAGATTAAAACTGCAGAATTTGCAAAAAAGTAGGAATAGAGATGAATCTGATAAGTTGAAAGAACAAATATTGTCGAGAGTTTTAAAGAGTGCATTAGGCAACAACTGACCAAAACAAAGGGAAGACAAACAGTAAATGACGAAAAAGTTGATTAGAGAAATGAAATTGTGAAGGCAGTTGAGGATCAAATAGATAAAAAATACAAGGCCTAGCAGAAATAAACTGCAAAGTGGCTAGCAGGAACGGGTAAAGGAGAAATGTAAGTCTATAAATGCACATATAACCAGGGGAAAGATAGATACTGCCTACTGATATGCTGAAGAGGCCTTTGGAGAAAAAAGAAGCCGCTGTAAGAATATCAACAGCTCAGATGGAGAACCACTCTTAAGGAAAGAAGGTAAAGCTTAAAAGCAGGTGGAATATGTGAAGGGACTATACAAGGGAAATCAATTTGATGGCAGTATTGTAGAAAGGAAAGGGGAAGCAGATGAAGAGGAAATTGGAGATAAGATACTGTGAGAAGAATTTGAAAGGGCACTGAAAGACCTAAGCCAAAACTAGGGCCCTAAAGTCAATGACGTTCCCTCAGAACTGTTGATATCCTTGGGCCATGACAAAACTCACCCACCTGGTGTGCAAGATATGTATATTATGCAGGGGAAATACTCTAAAACTTCATAAAGAATATAGTAATTCTACATTCAAAGAAAGCAGATGCTGACACACATGTGAATATTACCTAACTACCACTTTAATAAATCATGGTTGCGAAATATTGACAGGAACTATTTTCAGAAGAATAGAGAACTGTTAGAAACCATCTGTGGAGAAGACCAGTTTCAGTTCTGGCAAAATGTTGGAACACACAACTCAATACTGACCTTATGATTTATCTTGGAAGATAGGTTAAAGAAAGTTAAACCCATGTTTACAGCTTTTGTAGACTCAGAGAAAACTTATGACAATGTTTAATGGTGCACACTCTTTGAAATTCTGAAGGTAGCAAGGATAAAATGCAGATAGAAAAAGGTTATATACAACTTGTACAAAAAACAGATGGCAGTTATAACAGCCAAAGGGCATGAAAGGGAAGCAGTGGTTGAGGAGGGAGTCAGATAGGGTTTTAGCAAAGAGAAAAAATGAATAGGATCTTCCTTGAAGGAAAGTTAATGCAATTTAATTTTGTACTGGAAAACGTTTTTCTAAATGTCACATTTTGTGAGATTTTCAAGGAAAACCTAAAAAAGTGACCTTTCTACTCACACACACACACACACACACACACACACACACACACACACACACACACACACACACACACACACAGCCCACTGCTCAGGATTTTTAGTACATTGTTCATAACACTCACTACCACTGGACAAAAATTTGTGACTACACAATCTCTTTTCTCATGTCATCATTTTATGGACTTCATTAACTTGGCCATGCAGTAATCAGGTTCAAATGAATGTAGGTTACAGAAGTTATTCAGAGGTGAAGAGACTTGTGCAGGATAGAGATGCATGGAAACCACATCAAACCAATCTTTTACCTGAGGACCACAACAAAAACGTAAAATTCCATTCTTAGCCCTAGGCAGGATCACTTTGCCTGTATGAAAACTTTTAATACTTCTAATATTGTAACTCTGAATTATACATTTCATCTTAAATTTAATCTCATTATTAGCTTTCATTACCATTACAGAGAAACTATAGTGGCTGGTTGGTTGATTTTGGGCCAGGGGACCAAATGGCGAGGTCATTGGTCCCACTGGATTAGGGAAGGACTGGGAAGGAATTCGGCCATGCCCTTTCAAAGTAACCATCCTGCCGTTTGCCTGAAGTGATTTACAGAAATCATGGGAAACCTAAATCAGGACTGCTGGATGTGAATTTGAACTGTCGTCCTGAATGTGAGTCCAATGTGCTAACCACTGCGTCATCTCATATGGTAAACTGTATTGGTATGGAAGTGTAAGAATCACGTGGCAGTTGTGGTGTGTATATATCTGCTTATAGTCCCTTTGTCAGTCAAAGTCCATTAATGAAACTTTCATTCATCATCAGCATTCAAATGACATGCTTCTGAGTCTGGTGTCTTCACAGAACAACATGCGAACAACTTTGACCACAGAGGTTACAGTCATAAAAAAGACAAGAGGCAATATATGCTGCCTACAATTATAAATAAAACAGTATTCAACTATGTATTATGTATCGGTTTCTTTGTACAGCATGACAAGAAGACTTAGAATTGTAAGTACATAAACCTATATGGAAATAATTTTCTGGTTGGAAAAGAGAAATAGACACAAGAAATTTGATAAAAAAGCAGACTGGTTTGCTGAAATTAATCCCATATCTTTCATATTTTAATTTTTTGATACATTCCCTTACATAAAACATAGGTGTACAAGGATAAAATGTTAGTAAGATTAAATTAGATTAGATTAGTACTTGTTCCATAGATCATGAATACGACACTTCGTAATGATGTGGAACGTGTCATGTTAATAAAAGGTATCTATACAAGATATTACATTACACAAAATACTACATGACACTTAATTTTTTTTTTTTTGTGGGGGTTGGGGAAATTACCCACTTACTATATCCAAAAATTCATCCAATGAGTAGAAGGAGCTGCCATTAACAAATTCTTTTAACTTTTTTTAAATGCTATATAGCTATCTGTCAGACTTGTGATGCTATGAGGTAAGTGACCAAAGACTTTTGTGGCAGCATAATTTACCCCCTTCTGAGCCAAAGTTAGATTTAACCTTGAGTAGTGAAGATCATCCTTTCTCCTAGTCTTGTAGCCATGTACACTGCTATTACTTTTGAATTCATTCGGATTGTTAATAACAGATTTCATAAGTGAATATATATATTGTGAGGCTGCAGTGAAGATCTCTAGCTCTTTAAATAAGTGTCTGCAGGATGATCTTGGATGAGCTCCAGCAATTATTCTGATTACACATTTTTGTGCAATGAACACTCTTTTACTCAATGATGTGTTACCCCAGAATATGATGCCATACGAAAGCAGAGAATGAAAATAGGCATGGTAAGCATAAGTAGGTGAACTGAAACATTTCAGCAGATCCTCAGTGTGTTTTTCCCAGTTTGTAGGGAAGCAGCCTACTCACGCTGTAGTAAATTCACATCAGTTTCCATTGTGTGCCAGCCAGTCTGCTGTAACTAGCTCTGACGTCATAAATGTTGCGCAATACCTTAAAAATCAAGCAAATGACCTAAAACTTTTCTAGCAGGTCAGGAATAATACTAAATTAATGTGAGTTAAATATCAGTTCGATAACATTAGCCATTTTCGAAATTTGGACGTTTTTCTGAAAAAAACATTGGCGCAGCAGAAAAGAGCTAGAGACTTCAAAATTTATATTTAGATTCATCTTTCATAATGATTTAATAAAAACAGTACTTTGGATTTCACAAATTAAGATTTTAGTGGAAATTCACGATTTTCTGGTTTTCGTCTCAAAACTGAAGGAAGCAAGATAGATTAAGTAGGCTAATAAATAAGGCTAGGATGTTTAGATTTAAATAGGTTGGAGGTCCGCTATGACTATGAAGATGTGAAAAGTTTCTTTTGAATACCTATAAAATTATAGCGATAGAGGATCTCAAAAGGGCCAGTTCAGAGCTCATCTACTGCGTGCAGTGTAATTTAATTAATTCTCTCGCCCAAAATATTTAACTTAGCCACGTCAAAATTTTATTATCAATACTTACCTGCGTGCTGAATGCACGTTTAAATTAAGAGCTTCATCGGCCATCAGCAAAATAAGCTATAAATTATTATGTAACTTGAAGTGGTGCGTTACTAGCCCAGCGGCTAGTCGGGAGAACCGATTTGATCAGGCGTTCCCTTAGCCGTCCGCACCGCGGCTTTATATATAAGAACGCTGTGCGAGGAAGAAAGGCCCCAGTTCTCTCCAGACGCTGAATCACACGCCATCTGTGTCGGGAGTCGCGTCGCATCGGTATCACTGCTACAAACAGCCTCGGGTGCCGTATTAAGTTACTAGAGATATGCGGAACCATGAAATCATTTCAAGTGAAGGGTTAATTCTGGGATGATTTTCATTATCTAGCTTCAGTTTGCGTATTGTGGTATTTTCACGTGCCGTCGCGGGACAGACATTCTACCAAATATTTAGCGTGGCGTTTGATGAAATACTTTCATCAAATTATGGCGAGCATTCATTTCAACAGTTAATTCGGACATTTATAGTTGCATCAGCGCATTAGACTCTGAACTGCTCTGTTAGTTAGGTTGTAGGGATACTTGTGTTTTTTATCAGTGAATTTCAGAATATACTCAACTATTTTGGAAAATCGTTTTTGATTAGAAATCCCAGACAATCTCCTAATTCCTCAGAGCTATAAGCTGCAGCTATAATGGTATTCTCAGATGAAGTGGGCACTAGGAACTCTAATTACAGGCTTCACGTTTGTTAAATCACTTTCTGGGTGCTAAAAAGTAAATAGAGAGCCAGTGTTGAGAACGGCGAAAGACAGCATTAACAACATTCTAAAAGCCAGAAACTGATTCAACATGCAAGAATTTATGCAGCAATTCATTATTCATTTTTTACAAATTATTTGCCGCCCCACAAGTTCAACCCCTCATCAATGCATACACCTAGAAATTTTGAATATTCTACCTTAGCTACCAATTTCTGATCGAGGTCTATATTTATTAATGGTGTCATTCCATTTACTGTGTGGAACTGTATATACTGACTTTTGTCAAAGTTTAATGAGAGCCCATTTGCAGAGAAACACTTAATGATTTTCTGAAAAACATCGTTTACAATTTCACCAGTTAATTCTTGTCTGTTGGGTGTGATAGCTATACCTGTATCATCGGCAAAAATTACCAGCTTTGCATCTTCATGAATATAGAATGGCAAGTCATTAATGTATATTAATAACAGCAGAGGACCCAAGACAGAACCTTGCGGCACCCCATTCTTGATTGTTCCCCAGTTTTTTGCATATTATGTGAACTGCTTATTTCAACTTTCTGCACTCTTCCAGTTAGGTATGATTTAAACCATTTGAGCACTGTCCCATTCATACCACAGTAACTGAGCTTATCTAGAAGTATTCCATGATTTACACAACCAAAAGCCTTTGATAGACCACAAAAAATCCCAACGGGTGACTTCCGGTAAACAGCAAGTACACTGATGACAAATCACCCAAGTGGTCATGTGGCAATTTTTTCTCAGAGAAACGGAAATACATGTTACACAAATAAAATTAAATGCTTATCTTTGTTTCTGACTGGCTTTAATCACATTCTTCTGAAGAGCATGCAAAATTCCTGTTTAATGCTTTCTTGATTATTCCTGCCATCTTCTTTATTCTGATAGACAGTGTACTATGTCTACTACAAATTAAAATTGATTTGAAATCTAACAGTAGTTGGCATACAGTACTGTTACTACAAATGTTGTTCCCCTTTTAGATTTCAGAGTAGTTCATTTGAGATTCATCATCTTCAGTGGGGCATAAGATCTGCTGATTAATTAATCCTCTTTGTCCTGTTGTGTCTACTCAACAAGGAGCATACAAAAGTGGACAGAGCTCACTTGACAGGAACATTTTGTGTACAGTTACTAAACCTTTCATTCACATCATATGCAAATACAGTTGATAAGGCTAATAGCATCATGGAGCTGATGAGCATCCTCTTATTACTACTTAAAGCAGTACAAGTGTCACAGGAACAGACTTCAAATTAATTGGTCCAAGAAGGTGGAATTTGAAATGTGTTAAGAAGAAACTATCTTAGTGCAGATTTGATGAAAGCAGACTGTGAACAAATTGAATATAGTAGCATTTATTACCAATAACGTTGTCAGTTCAGAATTTCTTTTATTTATTTATGTTTGAGTTCCATGTATCCTCGATGTGAGCATATCACTAGTGTGTAGGGAACATCAGATAATTACAGTGATAACTATCTATAAATGGTCATAAGGCTTGAAGTCTAAATCATATTTAAGGCGATATGTGAAAATTGTGATTCAAGTGCTCAGATAACTGCAGTAATAATAATCACACAAGCAAATTATGAGCCTTACACTCTAATTCATATATAAAGTTTACTGTGAATAAAAAACATTCCTGAAATATTGCACACTGTCAGACTATTACTATAAAGAATTGTAAGAACTCTCCAAAAGTGTTTTTACGTTGGTGGGATCACCAATGATTGATTTGACATGCTGTGCTGAGATTTTTTATATTTTTGTGAAGATTATGTTCACTTCTTACATTACAATCATGATATGCACTGTTTATTTTGTGGATTGTTTAATTCTTGTTGACAAATCACAAAAGTGAAAGACATGCATTGGCACTGATGGTGACAATCCCCACAGCTGTTTCAATATATTTCTGTAAGAGCATAATTTTGATGATCCTATTCTGTAACATAAGAATTTTATTTGCTTGGGACTTGTTTTTCCAGGATATGTAATAAGTGAATGCAAATACCAAAGGTATGCAGCTTTGATTGTTTCGACATCAGAAACAGATGCTATCAAGTGAATGGCAAATGTTCTCAGATTCAATGTTTTGTACACCATAAGCTGGGGTTAAATTTCCCTTTGTAGGTAACTTTGGCCCACTGGTCGGAAAAAGTTTTAAATTTTTAGTCCTGCTAAAATTACACCATTAGCATGAAATAAATAAAATATTATGTATTTACAGTGTAAGAAGAACAATTCACAAGGCTGTGAGTTTCATGAAATAATATTGTATTTTCATCACTGGACTCAGTGTTAATCATAAATATTTTAACAGCAATTAAAATCCAGTAACTTCTGCCTGGAGCATTCACATACTTTAAGGTAAAAATATGCTGAGCGTACTTTTGTATTCAATCAGTATTAGGTAATAAGGTGAGAAAGTGCTATTTGTGTAAAATTCAATTCTTTCTTTATTTCTTTCTCGGTCCTTTGTCCCGCTCCAACGTGGGGTCAGGTTTGTTATGACGGACTTGGCAGTGTTAATTGCAGAGAGTGGCTGGATGCCCTTCCTGCAGCCACCCCGAACCCCCTGGTACGGAAGTAGTGTACTTCAGATGTCTGCGTCTAGTGTAATTCATGAAACAGTGCAAACATTTTCAAATATCAGTGAGGCATGTAACTGAGGCAGAAATTGTGGACCAGCTCGGTATTCACCTAGTGGGATGTGGAAAACTGCCTAAAAACCATATCCAGGCTGGCCGGCATACCGTCCCTCGTTGTTAATCCGCTGGGTGGATTCGATCTGGGGCCGGCGAGCATACCTGAGTCCAGGAAAGAGTGCATTAGTGCTCTCGGCCACCCTGGTGGGTATATGTGTAAAATTTAATTCAGGCAATTTATTTTATACTTCTGTAAAATGTTGCACATTTTTGCACCATACTATGTGGCTAATGAAGGGTTTCAAACAGTTCAGTGCAGAATGGCACAGTACTGCTCAGGCACTGGAACAAGCTGAGGAATCAATGCTCATCACTACAAACAGATATAACACTCTAGGTGATGCATCGGTGCAGGGGCCTATGAACGCCGACTATGTTATGACAGCACTGTTCAATTTTAGAAAGTTGACAACTAGAGAGCTACCACAATGAGAAAAAAAGTACACTAACATTCAGGAGGAAATTTATAACCATGCAGAGTATGGATGGACTACACAAAGATATTCAGAAGCAGAATAACTACAATTCATTGATACTGAATGACTGACTATGACGTGCTCGGCCAGTAGAAAGTAGAGGACTAACTCAGCCTCCAGCAAGCACCAGTTTTTCAGCTGGCCAACTCTTCAGGTGCACAACTCACCCAGCAGATGGGGCTGGGCTAGGACTGGATGTGGTTGGTCTGTTTTCTTTTTTGTCTTTATTCTCTTTGTTCAAGTAAGATAATGAGCACCAAATTCATAAAAAATATCTTATGATATACTTCTCATGTTTCTCTTGGCTAGGATGCAATGAGCAGCTCGTAAACTACTATAAGGGTTTTTCATTCTCACTTGATGCTGCTACAGGAGTCCTGTATATAGGAGTAGAATGGTAGAATTGCTCACTGCCAATGCTGCCTCACGTACAATGACCATGTTACCTCTGCCTGCAAGAACCCCACCCCCCATACTTGTCCCCACTGCAAAGGTTCCCACTTCCTCAAGAACTGCCCCAACCTCATCTCTCCCCCCTCCTGCAACACCTGTAATGAACCACATCCTACCTACTCCTCAAAGTGTAAAGCGAAACCTCCTCCAGTCACCCCTGAGCTCACCGTCCCTGTCTGTCCTGTTGATGACCCCATCCACCCCAACAACTCGCTCCGCCCTCTGCTTACTGCAGAGGCCATCATCCGTTTCATCACAATTGTGCTCCAGAACATCCACCCCTCCCAGCACTCCCACACCCTTTCCCAAATCGCCCTCGCTGCCCATTCCATCTTCCATCTTACCACCTATGCCACCTACTCCCACAACCAGGCCCACTTCACCTTCAGCCCCCTCACCACCCTCGTCTAACTCTCCCCTCCCATGGTCAACAACCCTACCGTATCCTGTACCACAATATTCGCTCCCTGCCAAACCCACAAACTCCTCTTCCTCCAATCCCTCCATCAGCACTTCGTGGATGCCTTCGTCCTAAATGAAACCTTCCTTCAACCCCATATCTCCATCTCCACAGCTCCTTACACCCTTCACCACACCGATAACCTGTACCCTCTGGGGCATGGCGTAGTTGCTATAGGCCACCTCAAGCACCTCCCTGTCGAGCCCCAACCTCTCCTTAGCAATCCTGCCGAGCATTTCACCCTCAGCCTCTTCTTCCCCACCTTTACCGTCACCTGTACCACCATTTAAGTCCACCCTCGCTCCCTCATCCTGTACAATTTCCTGGCCCACATTGACCGCACCTTCTCCACCTACATGATTGCCGCTGACTTCAATATCCACAGCCGTGATCCTGATGACCTCCAGCTGGTTCCCCTCCCCCAGCACACCCGACCCGAATCCAACACCACTTCCGATGTGGTCCTTGCCTCTCCCAACCTCCTTGGGCGCATCACCGCTGATGTCCTTGACCTCATTGGCAGTGACCATGCTCTTGTTCTCCTCACCATCTCTAGTGGTCGCCATCCCCGCCCCACTCCTCGCCATGGCATCCCACCTAAACTTGTCCAAGATTACTCCCGTGCCAATTGGGATGCCTACCGGGACTCCATTCACACCCAGCTTGAAGGCCACGACCTTACTCTCCACTCTCCTGATGACATCTCTCAAGCTGCTGCCTTCCTGCATCAGACCTTGTCTGACGCCGTCGCCACCCATATCCCCACCAAAGCCATCCACCCTCACCGCCCCGCCCTGCCTCCACAGGCCGTCCTTCTCCTTCAGGAGTCCTGCCGCCTCTACTGCTCTTTTCTCTGCACTCATGACCGGGACACACTTATCCACCACCGTCAATTACAATGACACATCTGCAACCTGTTTACTGCGAAGAAATGCCACGCCTGGCACCAGACATGTACACAACTCAACACCACGCTCCCAATAAACTCTTCCAAGTATTGGTCTGCTTTCCACTGCCTTAATGGGAACGGCCCCACGCCCCAGTACCCTCTCATCCTTGATGACCGTCCCTTTCCTGACAACCTCAGTAAGGCCAACCACTTTGCCTCTCACGTCTCTGATGTTTTTTCCATAGAACATAATCCCCAATTTGATTATTCCCTCTTCTCTGACGTCATGGACCGTACGAATACCTCTGTTCCTCCCCTTGCTCCTAGCTTCCAGTACTTGGGCCTCACACCACCATCTGAACTTAACACTCCCATCACTACACAGGACATCAGCCTCACACTGCGCACTAAACGCAACACTGCTCCTGGCCATGACCACATTACCTACCGCCACCTCACACACTGCCCTCCCTCCTTCCTTTCAGTCCTTGCCACACTGTACAATGTCATCCTTGCCACTGGCTTCTACCCCGACCTGTGGAAAACCTCCCGTATCCTGATGTTCTCCAAACCCAACAAGCCTCCATCTGATACCTCTTCCTATCATCCTGTCTGTCTCACATTGGTGTTCAGCAAGCTCTTGGAATCCATCCTTATCCGGCGCATCCATCCCCACCTCCACCAAAACCACCTCCTACCCAACACCCAATGTGGCTTTCGACCTTCCTTCTTTGCCGATGACCAACTCCTATGCCTCACTCATCTCCTCTCCCTCCGGCTTAACTCCTGTTGCTCCGCCATTTTTGTCTTCCTTGGCCTCGAAAAGGCCTACGACTGTGTCTGGCATCCTGGTCTCCTGTTTAAACTCCTAACCTATGCCCTTCCTGTCAACTACATCCGTCTGATGGCCTCCTTCCTCTCCCACTGCCCCTCCTATGTTACCATCCATAATGCCAATTCCCACACCTTCTACCCCTCTGCAGGTGTGCCCCAGGGCTCTGTCCTCTCCCCTCTCCTCTACCTCCTGTACACCTTGACCTTTTTGCGGCATGGTGTAACCAGTGGCTCCTGACAAACAATCCTTCCCAGACCCAGGCAATCATCGTAGGTCATACCACTTGCTCCGTCCAGCTCCTGGATTTCTCCTTTACCATTTGCACTCATCCTGTCCACCTCTCCCCCACTCTCACCTACCTTGGCCTCACCATTGACCATCACCTCAGCTGGATCCCTCATCTCTGCTCCATCCAGTCCAAAGCCCACAACCGCCTCTGACTCCTCAAACTCCTCTCTGGCCGGACATGGGTGTTGCACGCCACTACCATCCTCCACATCTACAAATCCTTAATCCATCCCATCCTCTGTTATGCCAGTCCTGCCTGGATATCCACCCCTCCCCCCCTCTCCCCCGATTCTGTAAGTCCCTCCAGATCCTCGAGCACCATGCACTCCACCTCGCCTTCTGTACACGCCTCCCGTCCCCCATGCGGATCCTCTATGACCTCATTACTTTCCCCCATCTCCCCATCAGCTCCTTTTCCTCGAACATGTCCACATACTCTACACCTCCTACCGCCTTGATCCCCCTCACCCCTTGGTTGCTCCTCTCCTCTCCCGTCTCCGCCCCCTGCCACGACTTTACTGTTCTGTCCCCCTACCCTCCAACTCTACAACCTTAACCCTTTCCCAAGGTGGCTTCCACCAATTCCCCCTCCCGGATGATGCCCTCTCTCCCTCCATCTATCCCTCCTATCAACTGATCCTCAGCCCCCCCCCCTCCTTTCTTCCATCCTTTCCCTGGGCTCCCTCTTCCCCCCCTTCCATCCTGTTTTCTCCCTGCCAAACCTCTCCCTACCTCCCTTCTCACCCGAGTCCTTTTGCATTCCCATCCTCTGTCTTCCTCACTCCCTGTTGCGTTTTCCCAGCACCCCCCATCCCTCTTATGGGTCCTCATCCCCCATCGGCTCCTTTCCACCCTCCCCCCCCCTTCACTTTTCCTCTCCTTCCCCCCTTTTTTATTTTCCCATCATCTGTCCAGTTTCCCCCCATCTGCTCTTGGCTGTGGTATGTCACATTTGCCAACCATTTAGTGCAGTGTTCCAGTGAATGTTCAGTGTTGTTCGCCTTTCTAGTGTTGCGAACAGAAACCAGGCTGTCGCTGGGTGTGAATTTTGTCTTTTGCGAACAGAAACCAGACTGTCGCCATGTTTTTTTAATTGTCTGCCTATTATTTTACCTGTCTTTTTCGTATGTATTTTATTCGCATCATCATCCCTTTGTTCTATGTTTTAAGTTCCATGAATTTTTCGCCATCTTACTCTTTAAGTCTCCAATTGTATTGCCTGTTTTTATTATTTATTCTCTTCATCTTTTTAAAACAAAGTCTGTAGGCTGAAGAGCGGCATACTAAGCTGCTGCCAGCCTGCCCCCTTCAGGGGGAATCCAAATTCAATAAAGAAAAAAGAAGTGCTAACCCCACCCCCTACTACCCTCTCCTTCATGATGACCACCCCATTCCTGGTAACCTTAGTAAGGACAACCATTTTGCTTTTTACCTCTCCAATATCTTTACCCTCCCTGACAATCCGCAGTTTGATTACTCCCTCTTCCCTGATGTCTGCAATCAAACTGACACCTCAGCACTTCCACTCACTCCTGGCTTCCAGTACTTGGACAACATTACACACACCGGACTCAATGCCCTGATCACTACTCAAGATATCATATCTACACTCCGCACGAAACACAACACCACTCCCGGTCATGACAATGTTACCTATCGTCACCTCCGTGAAGCTCCCACCTCCTTCCTCTCCACCCTGGCCAGACTATACCCAGCTGGCACTCAAGCTTATTTCAAGGTGGATATTGAGTTTAGGTTCAGTTGAAAATTCAAGATTGAAAAATCAGCCTGTTACACAACTTATTTCAGGGTGGATATTGAGTTTAGGTTCAGTTGAAAATTCAAGATTGAAAAATCAACCTGTTACACAGTTTACATCAAGCTGTAAAAATTTTGCTTGAATTAAAATAATTTTCCCAAGCTTGAAATAAACTGTAATTTCCCTGGAAGGCTGTACAGCAGATGCGCGTGCAGCATAGCTTCCATAGATGTCCACGGGAAGCGCCACAAGCGTTTATAAGTCTTGCACTGACTCTGCTTGGTTTACGGCCATTTTACCTTTGTGACATGCATTAATGATTGTTGACTGTTCTGAAGTTTGTTTTATACTGGAAAATAGTTCGGTAAGTGTGTGGCATCTCGTGCCTTACTGCTACACCAGGTCTGAAGAGGATATATAGTGTATTACAGGTATGTTGGTGCATTTTTCTCTAGTGGTACGTTAATATTACAAATGTTTAGTACTATTACGTAACATAAAGAAATATCATATTCTTTTATGTAGAAAAATTGAGCCTGGATGAAAGTGAAATGGATTACAAGCTAAGAATATATATTACAAGTTGTTCAGCAAAAAGAGATCATTTTAAGCTAGTGCTCTAGTACGTGGCACCAATAAATTAAAACTTAATATTATTTTTAAAATCTCGCCTTTTTATATAAATCGCCCTATTACATTTGTTTACTTGTAAGTATTCGCGTGTGTCACACCATGAATGAATAATCATGAAGTGCGAAAAGTTTCTTTGTGAATACAAATAGTAATGACATGGTGAACGGGAAAAAGTACATCAAGAACCAGTGATTACATAGGTGTCAGTCTTTTATATTTACGTAGCTTTGACTGCTCTTCAATTGCGGTAATATGAAATTTCTTCCCGTTAGCATGACACTCTTGCACAAAGTAAACATGCTCAAAAAATTCAAGTCAAAGAAGTCTTAAAGTTGGGGCAACAGTAAAATCAGAGTTGCAGTCTGTTATTACGCCATCAGTCTTGATTTTGTTGAAGCTGTTAATTCTTTCTGTGGTGATGGACACAAAATTTCTTGTGACTCATGCTTGGCAAAAGTTAAGCATATTCATAATAAGCGTAACATTACTTTTCGTATTTAGGTTGATCAGTTTCAACTTTTTACATTTGTTATGTTTAGGTGTGGGTAACATTATCTTTTACCTGTTACAGGATCATTATACCAGCAGAAGTCAGCGAAATTTGATCCTGCTCTGGTCTGTGTGCTGGGGCCAGAGGGGCGTCGGAATAATTAAATTTTGAAATAAAACAATTTTAACCACTTCAAAAATAAAAATTTTTAAACATAAATGTCTTGAAAATTTTTTCACACCATTTCCATTCTGATATTTATTTAATTAATTAGGTTCAATAAATTCAGATGAATAATTATATAGCTTAAAACAAGCTGTAAATACCAGGCTGTATTCCACGTGTGTAGATACAGCTGGAGCCGAACTTGATAAGTCAAGCTTGAAATATAGCTTGAACTCTGCCAACTTTGATGTTTGTTTCAAGCTCGAGTCTAACTAACAGGCCTGAATATTCCAGCCTTGATCAAGTTTATATACCTGAACTTTACATGTGGAAACAAGTTTGAAACAGGCTTACTGTGCTATCTGGGTATAATGTGGTCTTGTCCACCAGCTTCTACGCTGACCTGTGGAAAACCTCCTGGATCTTGATGTTCCTCAAAGCCGACAAACTGCCATCCACTGTCTTGTCCTACCGTCCCATCAGCCTTACCTCGGTCCTCAGCAAGGTCCTAGAATCCATCCTCACCTGATGCATCCACCAGGATCTCCACCAGCACCGACTCCTTCCCGCTACCCAATGTGGCTTTCGGCCGCCCTTCTCTGCCGATGATCATCTCCTTCACCTCACTCATCTCCTCTCTGAACAACTCAACTCCCATCGCTCTGCCATCTTCCTCTCCCTCGACCTTGAACGTGCCTACGACCGTGTATGGCAGTCCAGTCTCCTCTTCAAGCTGAAAACCTTCACCCTTCCTCTTAACTATGACCACCTGATTGAATACTTTCTTTCCCACCATCCTTTCTATGTCACTAT
The DNA here is from genome assembly GCF_023864345.2 of Schistocerca serialis cubense. Classification (NCBI taxonomy): domain Eukaryota; kingdom Metazoa; phylum Arthropoda; class Insecta; order Orthoptera; family Acrididae; genus Schistocerca; species Schistocerca serialis. The sequence goes on along the minus strand of NC_064640.1, from coordinate 397,698,978 downwards.
CCATAACATGGATTGCTACACCTTCTACCCCTCCGCCGGTGTGCCCCAAGGTTCTGTCCTCTCCCGTCTTCTCTACCTTCTTTATACGGCAGACATGCCGCCACTTTCACCTCCCTTACACCTTCTCCAGTACACCGATGACACCACCTTCCTTGTCCTCGCCCCCACTGTGCAACACTCCCACCACCTTCTCCAATCCCATCTTGACCGTTTCACCACTTGGTGTAACCAGTGACTGCTCAAGGTCAATCCTTCCAAGACCCAGGCGATCATTGTAGGCAAAACCGTCCCTTCCTTCCATCTCCTCGATTTCTATCTCACTACATACAGCCGTCCTATCAACCTCACCCCCACCCTTATGAACCTTGGCATCACCCTTGACCGTCGCCTCTCCTGGACCCCCCATCTCTGGACGAGCCAAGACAAGGCACGCTCCTGAGTGCACCTCCTCAAGCTGCTTTCTGGCCGTACATAGGGTCTGGACCCCTCCACTGTCCTCCGCACTTATAAATCCCTCATCCACCCTGTCCTCTGTTATGCCCATCCTGCCTGGATCACCGCCCCTCCTACCTTCTACAAATCCCTTCAAATCCTGGAACACCATGTGCTCCGCCTCACCTATCGCATCCGCCTCCCCACCCCCATGCGGATCCTCTATGACTTAATTCCGCTCCCACACCTCTTCCTTCTCCTCAAACGAATACGGATCCTTTACACCTCCCACAAACTTGATCCCTCTCACCCATTCGTCTCTCCCATCCTTTCCCACCCCCGTCCACTGCCGCCCCTGTACTCCCACATCCCACCCACTCTCCATCTCTCCACACTCCATACCCTTGCCCAGGGTGGCTACCGCCAACTCCCCCTCCCTGATGATGCCCTCATCCTCTCCATCTACCCCTCCTACCAACTTTGATCTTCCCCTTCCTCCCCCTGTGTTTTTTCTCCAGGGCACCCTCTTTCCCTTCTCTCCCTCCTCTCTTGCTCCCCCCTCCTCAGGCTTCTACACATCCCCCCTACCCTCTCCCCTCCCCCTCCCTTCTCATCTCCCACTGGCATCAACCCCCCTCTCCCTTCTACCCTCACCTCTTTCCTCTGACAAGCCCCCAGCTTTTTCGTGTGAACGGTGCTTCGTGCACCAGAGATCGTAGCCAGTGCTCATGTTTGTCTTCGTGTTGGTGCTTCAGCGTCTCTCCGTTTGTGCTCCTCCATTCACGTGTTCATCTTTTTATCCAAACAGTGCGCCTGTAAACGGCTTCATTTATTTTACTATGTCTGTCTCCCATTTTTATCCACCATGTTTGTTTGTTTTTCTGTCTTTCTGTTTACTGTATGTGTTTTCTATGGCCGAAGAGCGGCATAGACAGGCCACAGCCAGCCTACCTTTATTGTAAAGGTATCAAAACAACAATAAAGGAAAAGAAAAGAAGTGCTCATTCCGCTCCTATGTTAGCATCCATAATGCCAATTCCTGCACCTTCTATCCCTCTGCCGGTGTGCCCCAAGGCTCTGTCCTTTCCCCTCTCCTCTATCTACTGTACACTGCCGATATGCCCAAACCTCCCCCGCCTGTTCATCTCCTCCAATTTGCTGATGACACCGCCTTCCTAGCCCTTTATCCTACTCTTCAACAGACGCAACATACTACCCTCCAAACCCACCTCGACCATTGTACTGCTTGGTGCAACCAGTGGTTCCTCTGTATCAACCCCTCCAAGACCCAGGCATTTATCATAGGCCACACCACGCACTCATTCCGTCTTCATGATTTCTACCTCACCATTTATGGCTGTCCTATCCACCTCACTCCTATGCTCACATACCTTGGCCTCACTCTTGACCGCCACCTCACCTGGACTCCCCAGCACCTTACAATCCAACACAAAGCTCACAACAGACTCTGCCTCCTGAAACTCCTGTCTGGACAGACATGGGTCTGCATCCTTCCACCATCCTTCACACCTACGATTCCTTGATCTGCCCCATCCTCTGTTATGCCAGTGTTGCTTGGATTTCTGCCCCTCCCAGGTTCTATAAATCCCTCCAAATCCTTGAATACCATGCACTCCACATTGCCTTCCCCATCCGCCTTCCGTCCCCCACGCGCATCCTCTACAACCTCATCCCCTTTCCCCGCCTTCTCCTTTTCCTTGAACACATCCACACGCTATATATTGTCTGCTGCCTTGATCCCCCCATCCCCTGGTGTCTCCCTTCCTCTCCACCCCTAGCCCGTTGCCGCGCCTTTACTGTTGTGTCCCACCCTCTCTCCATCTCCACACCCTCCATCTCCTTTCCCAACGCAACTTAATCCATCTACCCCTCCAGGATGATGAGCTTTGCCCTGACATCTACACTTCCTACCAACTCTAACCCCATCTTCCTCCTGCCTCCTCCTCAGGATTCCCTCTCCTCCCTCTCCCTTCTCATGAGCAGCTTTCCCCTCCTACCCCCCCCCCCCCCCCCACCACCCTCTCTTGTGCTCCCCTTCAGTGTCACTGCATTCCCTCCTGTCTTGTCTTCCCTCTTCATCTCCTGCCCCACCTGTCTCCTGCCTCTTGGTGCACCCGCTGACGCCCCTATTCTTTTCATCCTGCCCCCTCCCCTGCTGCACTTTTCTCTCCCCTCCTTTTCCATCATCTCTGGCCTCTCCCTCGGCAAGTCCCACCTGGCAGTTTTATTCTTCATTGTGTGTGCTCCAAATGGGTTTTTCTAGAGTGTTTCTGGAGTGTTTTTAATACTGTGGCCAACTTTTAACCTGTGTGTGTGTGACTTCCCAGTGTCTTTTTTGCATTCAACTAATCACCAACTGTGTTTTTTCAGTGGCTCCTGAAAATCTATTCTTCCAAGACCCAGGCAATCATCGTATGTCATACTACTCGCTCTTTCCGGCTCTTTGATTTTTCCCTTACCATCTGCACCCGTCCTGTCCGCCTCTCCCCCACCCTCACCTACCGTGGCCTCACCATAGACCATCACTTCACCTGGATCCCTCATCTCTGCTCTATCCAATCCAAAGTCAACAACCGCTTCTGACTCACTACACTTCTCTCTGGCCAGACATGGGGGTTGAACCCCTCTACCATCCTCCACATCTACAAATCCTTAATCCGTCCCATCCTCTGTTATGCCAGTCCTGCCTGGATATCCATCCCTCCTCCCCCCTACCCCCGATTCTGTAAGTCCCTCCAGATCCTCGAGCACCATGCACTCTGCCTCGCCTTCTGTATACACCTCCCATCCCCCATGCGGATCCTCTATGACCTGATTCTTTTCCCCCTTTTTTTCTCCGCCTACCCACTCCTTGACTCCATTTTCTCCTCCTCCCCCCCCCCCCCCCACACCAAGTTCTTTTTCTTTCCCCTTCACTGTCTTCTTCACTCCTTTCTCATGTCCACCCTGCCCCCCCCCCCCCCCCCCCGCTTTTCTGTGCTCTCCCCCTCCATCGACTTCCCCTTTTCTCCCAGCTCATCTTTCTGGGTCCCCCCCTCCCCCGCCCCATATACTCATATGCCATCTCATTCTTATCTGAAATGTTTTAAACTCTGACTGTATAACATGTGTTGCTAACACAATTAATCCCTGTGATAAAAAAAGAACAAATTTTCTAAAATTACAGTACTACAAAAAGATAAATATTTGTTTAAGTGAATATATATTACCATAATTGTTCTATTGTGCTGCTGAGTGAATTTCATTTTCTGTCAATTATTTTCGATTTCATGTTGTAAGTTTCAATCTTAGTATGAATATATCTTAACCGATGTACTTTGGATTGATGTTAACTGGATGCCAGTTGGTTGTATGTTGTCTGGCAGGAAGGAAGGAGAAATGTAAAGTTTTTTTGGAGTTGCGTACAAATGGGATGTATTTTGCTGAGTGAACATTGTAATTGATTGCAGCAAGGCATCTAGGACTATTAAAAATAGAAATTACATACAAATCAGTTTGTCATTTCTGTTATTTCGAGAAACACATCAACCTGTAGGGTTTCCAACCTACAAGAGAATCTTGGTTCCAGACAGAAGAAATTAAAGCAACAGACAACCCAACAACTCACTCTCATTGGTTTAGTGTGGTGTTGCAGTTAGACATCTGAAATATATCCCCACTGTGCCTATATTAGCAATAATCTTTGGATCCCCTGTTACTCTCCAACCCATATAGACTGAACCTTCTCCATGTCTAATGCTGTATCTGATATTAACAGCTGTACCTGATCCCCAGTAAAGGTACCACTTTACTAACACCCTCTGGGATGAATTCCTTCTTACCCAGTGAATAGATAAATTGTTTTAAATAGATATGGATTATCAGAGGAACACTGTAATCACTACACAAGGAAACACACTTTTTATCTGAGTTTCACAAAAGTTGTGAGACTTTGCAAAAAACTGTTTTCTTGTGAAAGACTTCTAAAAAATTCATAAGTGAAAACAGAAATTGTGACTATTCTACAGAAATCATCCACAATTTGCACTTCTTTGACAATTATTTTGTCAAAGAGTGATAGAAGAATCCACTAATACACAGATACATAACTCTGTTCCTATTTATCAGTGCAATTTCTGTCTTAACTACCATATAAAGTACCACGTGCAGTATGTAACCAATCTCCTATTGTATCAGTGCAACAACTACAAATCTAGCATGTTTTAACCTTGACCTTGAGAAAGCACAGAAACATATACAGCTTTCCCACTTCCTTTTCATAGCGCAGAATTATACATGTACAATCAATTTTACCCATTTCACTGCATACATTACCCAGTTGTTTTTAATTCTACATACATACTCTGCTAATAGTGTGAAACATATGGCAGAGGATATTTACAATTGTATCACCTATTGTGGTATCTCCGTGAGTACTTGCATATTGAGTGTGAGAAGAATGCCAGGTTAAACGCCTCTATGCATACTATAATTAGTCTAATCTTGTGTCTGTGATCTCTTCAGGAGCTGTACACAAAGGGTAAAGTATATCTCTGTATTCTTCTCCTTGGTTAAACATCATAAGAAAGGTTTTCTGGGACAGTTGGAACCTATGCTCAGGCGCCTGTTAATTCATGATTTTCAGCATTTCAATAGTGCTCACCCATGAGTAAAATGAACCTATGACCGTTTATGCTGCCCTTCTTTGCATATTCTGAACATCCCTTCTCAGTGCTGTTTGGTTATGTGTCCCACGCACTTGAGTAATAGTCTAACATGGGTGCATAAGTGTTTTATAGGATCCTCCACACAGACTCACTGAATTTTAAAGTATCCTACCAAAGAATCGAAACCTACTACCTGATTTATGTATCATTTAACTTATGTATTCATTCCATTAAATTTCCCTTTGAAATTGTTACAACAAAGTATATGTGTGACTTGACTGATTCTAGTTTTGTCTCACTGTTATTGTTGCCGTAAGGTGCTACTATTCTGCATTGTCCATCCTATATCTTCATAACCAATACTAACTCTCAGGCATCAGGCATTGCTCCCCACAGGTATGCTCTAAGGCTTGGTTCACTTTCAAATATGTTCTACAACAATGCATACACTCACCAATACAAATCTTCCACTTGCTCCTCGAATTTTCTTCTGATCTCACACAAACTTATCCCATATGCACAACCAATATGTCAAAGTAATCCCTGAAAAATGTTAACGGCAGAAACACACAAATCTGCTGTATCTCACTCCAACATGGTAGTCCATGTCACTGGTGTGTGTGTGTGTGTGTGTGTGTGTGTGTGTGTGTGTGTGTGTGTGTGTGTGTGTGTGTGTGTGTGTATATACACTACTTTCAGACCACAAAATCTACCTCCAAGCTTTGAAATAGATTCAAGCTACTATCCCCATCATTTCTTGTATTATGGTTCCCGTTCTTTCCACTCCTTTCCCTGACTTTCCTCTCTAAAACCATAACGTAGGTTTCATTCATTCATCTACTGGTACAGACAATACTAAATCACATATGTCCTTAAATTCAGGCCCTTGACAACAGACACAATCAAAAATCACAACTTTTCCATTCTGCCCTGTATCGTACATATTCCCCAACAACTCAATTGTAATTCTCACCCGTTGTGTATTCTTGAGGCTATATTCCAACTAGTGCAGAACTTTATTCACCACCATAGTATTCACTGTTTTATGGCACACATATCTGATCTGGTTCAGTCTCTTCTCCCTGTCTTGGCCAGAAATAATATTAATTCTATGAATGTTCATTTAGATTTCTTAATTTCTCACACTTTGTCAGAAAGTTCCTTTTGATGTTACCAGAATGTCCAAAAACCACTGTACATTGTTTTTGTTGCTCTCCAGCTGCTACATATCTTCTTGTACAGAATAAATAGTCTGCTCCTGATGTACTAAAATGGAAGCACTAATATAATACTTTCTAAAATTTAAAAGCTGTGTAAGATAAGGATCTAAGGTGTAGCAACAGAACTATTCCACCACTTAAAACTTCTATAGTGTGTTTCCTTATTTATAAATAATTTGACTCAATTTGGAAGATTTTGTTTTTTCTTCTGGCTGAAGAGCAGAACATCTGCAATAAGATACATTTTGGTGTTTTGGTTCAATAGCTCTTAGTCCAAGAATCTTTTTTGTTTCAAGAAGTTTCTTAGTTTCAAAGAAATTTGTAGTTTCCTAAAAGATACTCTGTTACAGGAAGATTGTGGTGTGTAGCATAATTATACAATGATGAATTGTAACATTGTGAGACCCTCCCCAATAGCTGGTATGTCCACCTTTGGCACAGATAACAGCATTGATGCATCATGGCATGGAAGCAATGAGGCCTTGGTAAGTTGCTGGGGGTAGTTGGCATCACACATGCAAACACATCACTTAACTCCCATAAATTATGGGGAAGGGGTGATGAGTTCTGACACCACATTCAATTAGGTCCCAGATGCATTCGATTGGGTTCAGATCTTGTGAGCTAGGGTCCAGCACCTCAATCGGAACTCACAACTGTCTTACTTGAAGCATTCCATCACACACCTGGGCTTGTGCTATGGCACATTATCTAGTTGAAAAAATGCCACTGCCGTCAGGATAAATGGTCTGCAACCAGTTCAAGATACTCCTTGGCAATCACAGTGTCCTGCTTGAGCTACACTGGGCACATAGAATCCTCCACATGAATGTTCCCCAGAGCATAATGAAGCTTCAGCCAGCTTGTCTCCATTCCACATACAGGGTATCAGGGAGCTGTTCCACTGGAAGACAGTGGATTCATGCCCTCCCATCATCAGGGTGAAAAAGGCATCAGAATTGATCAAACCATGCAGTGCTCTGCAATGCCCAGTGTCAATGGTCATGTGTCCATTTCAGTTTTAGTTACCATTGTCATGGTACTAACATTGGTATATGCATTGGTCATCTGCTGCAAAGGTTCATTGCTGGGAGTGTTGGATGCACTGTGTGTTCAGACACACTTGTACTCCGTCCCCCAAAATTGAAGTCCGGTGTTAGTTCCTCCACAGTTTGCTCCCTTACCTGTTTTACAAGTGCACCAAGCCTACAATCTTAGACATTTGTAATGACGGATGGCCACCCAACTCCACGATGTCTGTATGTGGTTTTGCCCAGTTTTCACCATGTGTTGAAGATGCTCACCACAACATTCCTTGAAAACACATCAAGTCGTGCAGTTTCTAAAATGTTGATACCATGGCTTCAGGTCATGACAATTATCCTTTGGTCAAACTCTGGTAGATCACACCCCTCGACGAATTCTACACATGGACAGCATGCTCACATTCACCGTGGGTGTCCCTGACTAGCAGTAATTCCTCGGTGGATGATACTGCTATTGCCTGGATGGGTTTATTTCAACAGCGTGTCAGTAGTCATAATGTTGTGCCTGATGAGTTTAGCTTTCAAGGATAATTTAATATTTTAGCCTTGCAACTAATCCTCCTACAATCTTTCACATCTCCAGCGCTTTTTCCTGTATGCATAATTGCACAGACAATCCAACAACCCACTCTCATTAGCCCAATGTGGGGCTGCAACTGCCCATTTGATATACATCCCTATTTGGGCAAAACCCCACTCAATTCTTGCGTCATGGATCTCCTCTTCCATTAGATTTTCAAAATAAAAATACAATTCACCTGCACAAACACAAATGTACATCCACAATAATCACTGAATCCCCTGTGATTACCTAACCCATATAGACTGAAACTTCTCCATGTGTCCCGCTGTACTTGTCATTAACACTTGCACCTGATCCATAGCAGCAGGTCAGTTTACTAAGACCGTCTGGGGTGAAATAGCTCCCACACCACAGCATGCTCATGTCTAAGTCTATTCTTATTGACCAGTGTAACAGCACTCTCATGCCTAAGTCTATTCTTATTGACCAGTGTAATTTCTATCTAAACTACTATATAAAGCACCACCTGCCGTATGTAACCAATTTCCTATTGAATCAGTGCAATAACTGCAAATCTAGCATGATTTTTTTTTAGATCTTGGGAATGCACAGAACCATTATAGCGTTCCCATGGCCTTTCAATAATGGATACCTATACATGCTGTTGTAATCTTCAGTCCTGAGACTGGTTTGATGCAGCTCTCCATGCTACTCTATCCTGTGCAAGCTTCTTCATCTCCCAGTACCTACTGCAACCTACATCCTTCTAAATCTGCTTAGTGTATTCATCTCTCCTACAATTTTCACCCGGTACTAAATTGGTGATCCCTTGATGCCTCAGAACATGTCCTACCAACCAATCCCTTCTTCTAGTCAAGTTGTGCCACAAACTCCTCTTCTCGCCAATTCTATTCAATACCTCCTCATTAGTTATGTGATCTACCCATCTAATCTTCAGCATTCTTGTGTGGCGCCACATTTCGAATGCTTCTATTCTCTTCTTGTCTAAACTATTTATTGTCCATGTTTCACTTCCATACATGGCTACACTCCATACAAATACTTTCAGAAGTGACTTCCTGGCATTTAAATCTATACTTGAAGTTATCAAATTTCTCTTCTTCAGAAATGCTTTCCTTTGAACTGCCAGTCTACATTTTATATCCTCTCTACTTTGACCATCATCAGTTGTTTTGCTCCCCAAATAGCAAAACTCATCTACTACTTTAAGTGTCTCATTTCCTAACATAACCCCTGCAGCATCACCTGACTTAATTTGACTACGTTCCATTATCCTCGTTTTGCTTTTGTTGATGTTCATCTTATATCCTCCTTTCAAGACACTGTCCATTCCGTTCAACTGCTCTTCCAAGTCCTTTGCTGTCTCTGACAAAATTACAATGTCGTTGGTGAACCTCAAAGTTTTTATTTCTTCTCCATGGATTTTAATACCTACTCTGAATTTTTCTTTTGTTTCCTTTACTGCTTGCTCAATATACAGATTGAATAACGTCAGGGAGAGGCCACAACCCTGTCTCACTCCCTTCCCAACCACTGCTTCCCTTTCATGTCCCTCGACTCTTATAACTGCCATCTGGTTTCTGTACAAATTGTAAATAGCATTTTGCTCCCTGTATTTTAGCCCTGCCACCTTCAGGATTTGAAAGAGAGTATTCCAGTCAACATTGTCAAAAGCTTTCTCTAAGTCTACAAATACTAGAAAAGTAGGTTTGCCTTTCCTTAATCTATCTTCTAAGATAAGTCGTAGAGTCAGTATGGCCTCACATGTTCCAATATTTCTTTGGAATCCAAACTGACCTTCCCCAAGGTCAGCCTCTACCAGTTTTTCCATTCATCTGTAAAGAATTCGCTTTAGTATTTTACAGCTGTGACTTATTAAACTGATAGTTTGGTAATTTTCACATCTGTCAACACATGCTTTCTTTGGGATTGGAATTATTATATTCTTCTATACTATCAATTTTACCCATTTCATTGCGTCCTTTGTACCCAGGTGTTTTTTATTCTACATACATTCTCCAGTAACCACTATGAAGCATATTGCAGAGGATATTTACCATTTTACCACATTTTTACATTCCTTCATGTTATTCTTGTACATTGAGCGTGGAAGAATGACAGCTTAAATGTCTTTGTGCATACTGTAACTAGTATAGGCTTATCTCTGTAGTTCTTTGAGAAGCTATTCACAAGGGAGTGAAGTATATCTCTGGAGTCTTCTGCTACCAAAATTTGCTGAAACATTGTAAGTAATGTTTTATGAGGCAATTAACCTCTATCCTCAGGTGCCTACTATTTCATATGTTTAAGCATTTCAATAATGCTCTCTCATGAGTCAAATGAACCTATGACAATTTGTCCTGTCCTTCTTTGCATGTGTTAAGCATCCCTTGTTAGTGCTCTTTAGTTATGTGCCCTATGCACTTGAGTAATATTTTAATGTGAGATGCATAAGTGTTTTATAAGATTCTCCATGGAGACTGTGTGCGTTTTCCCAGTATCCTACCAATGAATCAAAGTCTACTACCTGACTTATCGATGACATAGCTTATATATTAATTCAGTTTCATGTCCCTCTCAAATGGTGTCACACAAACTTATGCATGAGTTGGCTAAATCCAACTGTGACTTTTTGTTATTGTAGTCACAGAATACTAGTTTTCTTCATTGTACATCCTCTATCTTAATTAACAATACTAACTCTTATATATTCCTCCCCACAGATGTGCCCTGTGGCATTGTCTCACCAATACCAATTTTCTGCTTGCTCCCCAAGTTTCCTCTGATCTCTACCAAACTGAACCCATGTCCACAACCTACATGTCCCAGTCATTCACTGAGGAATATTAAGAGCACAAACACACAAATCTGCTGGATCTCACTGCCACATGATACACCATGTCACTGGGGAGTGTGTTTGTTGCATGGGGCACCTCATTCAGTGGAAAACTATGGAATGGAGTGCTGCTGATCGTGTGATCTGGTAAACCTGTCCATTGAAATCATTGTCACAGTTGCTGAATTTTGCAGCACCCTCCACTGCCACATAATTTCTAATCATGGTGTACTGTTGTACCTCCATCCATACATTCCATTAAGCTTACAACTATGTTACCTCCAATTTCCCTTCAGATATGTCATCTTCAGACCACAAAATCTACCTCCACAATTTGAATTAGATCCACCCCAATATTCCCATTCCTTCTCACATTATGGGTCCCCTCCACCCAATTCCTTTCCTTTTCTGTCCTCTCCAAAACCATGTCTTAGGTTTCATTCATTCAAGCACATGTGGACACAGTACTAACTCTCACATCTTCTTAGTATCAAGCCCTTCACAATGGATGCATCCAAAACTCACAACCTTTGCATTCTGCCCTCCATCATACATATCCCCCTAATAACTCAATCATAACTCTCACCAGTTATGTATTCTTGGTACTATACTCTAACTAATGCATTACTTTATTCATGACCAAAGCATTCACTGTTTCACAGCACATGTATCAGATCTGTTTCTGTCTCTTCTACTGGTGTTGGTCAAAAATAATGTGTAATGTCATGAATGCTCATTCAGATTTCTTAATTTCTCTCACTTTGTCAGAAAGTACATTTATATTTTACCGCTACATCCAAAAACCATTGTAAGTGGTTTTCATTGTTTCCCATCTGCCATATATGTAATATTTCATTAAAAAAAGCTCAAGATGTTTGCAAGAGTCCTTGGCTGCTGAAATTGATGGGAATAGACATATATCAAGAATGGATTGTTATTGGAAGATCTCATTGTGACTGTCTTGGCAAAGATAAGAGTCCTGATGTCTACTAATGCTAAAAGCAATTTCAAGATTACTTGAAATTTAGTAAATGTATGCAAGTGTGGATGGGTTCAGAAAGTTATGTGTTTTGGTGAGTATTAAGGAAGAACCACAATGTTTTTATAGCTGGCTTGCCTATCAATTTTGTAGCTCCCATGCTAACATCTGGAGGATATAGCACCCACCATTTGCACATAATTTCTAATTGGGGTGTACTATTCTCACATATCTACTTGATCTTACAACTATGTACCCTCCAAATCCCCTGTGATTAGTTAACTTTGTGTGCCAGACAGGCAGCCAAACTCAAATCTGGTAAAGAGTAGACAAATGTTTTCTCAGAAGTGCAGGAATTTGTACAATTGAGAGATAAAAAAATGCCACATGTACAGTAGCATAACTTGTTAATAGAAATAAAAATAAATTTATGCAAACACGTCATTACATTCTGGAGCTGATGTACTAAAAAGAAGGCATTAAGATAATGCTTTCTCAAAATTTTTAAGCAGCGCCACATAAAGATCTAAGCTGTAGAAGCAGAACTATTCTACAGTACAAAATGTCAAAATTGTGTGACTCAACTTGCAATTTTTTGTTCATCCTTCTGATTGTCCCCTCCCCCCCCCCCCCCTACACCCTGCCCACCATGAACCATGGACCTTGCCATTGGTGGGGAAGCTTGCGTGCCTCAGTGATACAGATAGCCGTACTGTAGGTGCAACCACAACGGAGGGGTATCTATTGAGAGGCCAGACAAGTGTGTGGTTCCTGAAGAGGGGCAGCACCCTTTTCAGTAGTTGCAGGGACAACAGTCTGGATGATTGACTGATCTAGCCTTGTAACACTAACCAAAGCAGCCTTGCTGCGCTGGTACTGCGAACGGCTGAAAGCAAGGAGAAACTACAGCCATAATTTTTCCCGAGGGCATGCAGCTTTACTGTATGGTTAAATGATGATGAAGTGCTCGTGGGTAAAATATTCTGGAGGTAAAATAGTCCCCCATTCGGATGTCCGGGCGGGGACTACTCAGGAGGACGTTGTTATCAGGAGAAAGAAAACTGGCGTTCTATGGATTGGAGCATGGAATGTCAGATCCCTTAATTAGGCAGGTAGGTTAGAAAATTTAAAAAGGGAAATGGATAGATTAAAGTTTGATATAGTGGGAGTTAGTGAACTTAGGTGGCAGGAGGAACAAGACTTCTGGTCAGGTGAATACAGGGTTATAAATACAAAATCAAATAGGGGTAATGCAGGAGTAGGTTTGATAATGAATGGGAAAATAGGAATGCGGGTAAGCTACTACAAACAGCATAGTGAACACATTATTGTGGCCAAGATAGATACGAAGCCCATGCCTACCACAGTAATACAAGTTTATATGCCAACTAGGTCTGCAGGTGATGAAGAGATTTATGAAGTGTATGATTTGATAAAAGGAATTATTCAGATAGTGAAGGGAGGCGAAAATTTAATAGTCATGGGTGACTGGAATTCGATAGTAGGAAAAGGGAGAGAAGAAAACGTAGTAAGTGAATATGGATTGGGGGGCAGAAATGAAAGAGCAAGCTGCCTGGTAGAATTTTGCACAGAGCATAACTTAATCATAATTAACACTTGGTTCAAGAATCATAAAAGATATCTTCTGGTAAACCTTCCGGGATGTAAGGTCGTGGTCCATGAAACTCTTCAGCTACTAACGTTTCGTCCAGAGCTGCGCTGGACATCTTCAGAGGGGTGTTTCTCCTACGGTGTCTAAGGTAATCAAAAAATTCGTCTAAGGCTTCTCTACCATGTGGCCAGACCACAAATGTATCGTCTACATACCGATACCAGTGAGATAGTTTCTTATCTGCTTTTTCCAAGGCTGACTGTTCGAATTTCTCCATGTAGAAATTAGCTACTGCAGGACCCAATGGGTTACCCATTGCTACGCCATCAGGTTGCTCATAAATTTCATGGAAAAAGCGGATAAGAAACCATCTCGCTGGTATCAGTATGTAGACGATACATTTGTGGTCTGGCCACATGGTAGAGAAGCCTTAGACGAATTTTTTGATTACCTTAATAATATAAATCCAAGAATCCAGTTTACCATGCAGAGAGAAAATGATAACAAAATACCGTTTTTGGATGTTTTAGTTATGAGACAGACAGATGGAAGATTGAAGCAACAGATTTTTAGAAAAATAACGCACACAGACAGATACTTACATAAAAACTCTAACCACCATCCACAACAAAAGAGAGGTGTGATTAAAAGTCTCGTTGACAGAGCCAGACGGATTTGCACGCCGGAGTATCTAGACGTCGAATTAAGACATCTGAAGCACGCTTTTGAGAAAAATGGCTACTCAAAGAAAGAAGTAAGCAGAATTCTGCACCCAAACAACAAAAAGCCTAAGGACAAGCCCGAAAAACGATGCAAGAATACAGTCTCTCTGCCATTAAAAAAAAAATAACGGATCAGATTGGAAAGATTTTAAGTAAACATGATATTAGACCTGTTTTTAGACCAACGAAGAAAATTTGTCATGTTCTCCGGTCTGTAAAAGATAAACGCACTCCTCTATCAGCCAGTGGCATATATAAAATTCCGTGCACATGTGGTAAAGTTTATATTGGAACAACAAAAAGAAGCGTAAATACACGGATAAAAGAACACAGAAGTCTTTGCCGATTAGGAAAAACAGATAAGTCGGCTGTAGCAGAACATGCTTTTCAGTCAGGAAATCATCAATTGAAGTTTACCGAAACAAAAATTTTATCTACGATGACGAACTACTACCCACGGCTTTGTAGAGAAGCAATTGAAATATATAAACATAGGGATAATTTTTATCGGAAAGATGAGAACATGAAACTTAGTGATATTTGGACAGTAGCACTACAGAATTGCTAGACAGTTTTACCCGTGACAAGATTACGATCGATAGTTAAGTTTTATCTCTGACAAAGATTGTCTCTGCATATCACGCGTAATTCTGGTCACGCCCACTTTCTACGATGTATAAATCGCTCTCAGACGTCCGACCCGTCAGTCAGCAAGACTCACCGGAGGAGAAACACCCCTCTGAAGATGTCCAGCACAGCTCTGGATGAAACGTTAGGAGCTGAAGAGTTTCATGGACCATGACCTTACATCCCAGAAGGTTTACCAGAAGATATGTCATTCGATTGTGAAAGCCTTCATACTATAATCATAAAAGAAGCTTGTATACATGGAAACAGCCTGGAGATACTAGAAAGTATCAGATAGATACTATAGTGGTAAGACAGAGATTCAGGAACCAGGTTTTAAATTGTAAGACATTTTCAGGAGCAGATGTGGACTCTGACCACAATCTATTGGTTATGAACTGTAGATCAAAACTGAAGAAACTGCAAAAAGGTGAGAATTTGAGGAGATAGGACCTGGATAAACTGACTAAACCAGAGGTTGTACAGAATTTCAGGGAGAGCATAAGGAAACAATTGACAGGAATGGGGGAAAGAAATACAATAGAACAAGAGTGGATAGCTTTGAGAGACGAAGTAGTGAAGGTAGCAGAGGATCAAGTAGGTATAAAGACGAGGGCTAATAGAAATGCTTGGGTAACAGAAGAGATATTGAATTTAATTGATGAAAGGAGAAAATATAAAAATGCAGTAAATAAAGCAGGCAAAAACGAATACAAACGTCTCAAAAATGAGATGGTGACAGGAAGTGCAAAATGGCTAAGCAGGGATGGCTAGAGGACAAATGTAAGGATGCAGAGGTGCATATCACTAGGGGTAAGATACATACTGCCTACAAGAAAATTAAAGAGACCTTTGGAGAAAAGAGATCCACTTGTGTGAATATCAAGAGCTCAGATGGAAACCCAGTTCTAAGCAAAGAAGGGAAAGCAGAAAGGTGGAAGGAGTAAATAGAGGGTCTACACAAAGGCGATGTTCTTGAGGACAATATTATAGAAATGGAAGAGGATGTAGATGAAGACAAAATGGGAGATATGATACTGCGTGAAGGGTCTGACAGAGCACTGAAAGACCTGAGTTGAAACAAGGCCCCGAGAGTAGACAACATTCCATTAGAACTACTGATGGCCTTGGGAGAGCCAGTCCTGAAAAAACTCTACCATCTGGTGAGCAAGATGTATGAGACAGGCCAAATACCCTCAGACTTCAAGAAGAATATAATAATTCCAATCCCAAAGAAAGCAGGTGTTGACAGATGTGAAAATTACCAAACTATCAGTTTAATAAGCCATGGCTGCAAAATACTAACATGAATTCTTTACAGACGAATGGAAAAACTGGTAGAAGCTGACCTTGGGGAAGATCAGTTTGGATTCCATAGAAATGTTGGAACATGTGAGGCAATACTGACCCTACGACATATCTTAGAAAAAAAGACTAAGGAAAGCAAACCTACGTTTCTAGCATTTGTAGACTTAGAGAAAGCTTTTGACAATGTTGACTGGAATGCTCTCTTTCAAATTCTGAAGGTGGCAGGGGTAAAATACAGGGAGCAAAAGGCTATTTACAATTTTGTTCAGAAACCAGATGGCAGTTATAAGAGTTGAGGGGCACAAAAGGGAAGCAGTGGTTGGGAAGGTGGTAACGCAGGGTTGTAGCCTATCCCCGATGTTATTTAATCTGTATATTGAGCAAGCAGTAAAGGAAACAACAGAAAAATTGAGAGTTGGAATTAAAATTAATGGAGAAGAAATAAAAACTTTGAGGTTCGCCAATGACATTGTAATTCTGTCAGAGACAGCAAAGGACATGGAAGAGCAGCTGAACAGAATGGACTGTGTCTTGAAAGGAGGATATAAGATAAACATCAACAAAAGCAAAACGTGAATAATGGAATGTAGTCGAATTAAATTGGGTGATGCTGCAGGAATTAGATTAGGAAGTGAGACGCTTAAAGTAGTAAAGGAGTTTTGCTATCTGGGGAGCAAAATAACTGATGACAGTCGAAGTAGAGAGGATATAAAATGTAGACTGGCAGTTCAAAGGAAAGCATTTCTGAAGAAGAGAAATTTGATAACTTCAAGTATAGATTTAAATGCCAGGAAGTCACTTCTGAAAGTATTTGTATGGAGTGTAGCCATGTATGGAAGTGAAACATGGACAATAAATAGTTTAGACAAGAAGAGAATAGAAGCATTCGAAATGTGGCGCCACACAAGAATGCTGAGGATTAGATGGGTAGATCACATAACTAATGAGGAGGTATTGAATAGAATTGGAGAGAAGAGAAATTTGTGGCACAACTTGACTAGAAGAAGGGATTGGTTGGTAGCGCATATTCTGAGGCATCAAAGGATCACCAATTTGGAATTGGACGGCAGTGTGGAGGGTAAAAATTGTAGAGGTAGGCCAAGAGATGAATACACTAAACAGATTCAGAAGGATGTGGGTTTCAGAAGGTACTGGGAGATGAAGAAGCTTGCACAGGATAGAGTAGCGTGGAGAGCTGCATCAAACCAGTCTCTGGACTGAAGACGACAACAACAATAACCTTCTGGTTGAAGAGTAGAACATCTGTGCTGAGTTAAATTAGTGATGAGGATTGGTCACTGAACCCCACGACTTCTGGACATGGTTTCACCTTGTTTTTGTGTTAAAGACACTCACCACAGCACTCCTTGAATACCTGACAAGCAGCGCAGTTTCTGAAATGCCTGCGCTGAGCCTCTGGGCCATCACAGCGTGCTCTCAGTCAGACTCTGATGGACAGTGCACCATCCCCATTCTAAACATGCAGGCTCACTGATACAGCATGCAACGTGCTTTCTTCTGTCTAGCAGTCATTCCTCGGCAGGTGATGCTGCTATTGCCCGGATGGGTTTATATCAACAATACATTAGTGGTCATAATGTTGTGGCTGATCAATTTAGTTTTCAAGGAGAACTTTAGTTTTGAATCCGGAAAATAATTTTCATGAAGTATTTCTTAGTTTTTAAGAAGTTTTGGGTTTTTAGGATTTTTTAAAATTTGCAGTTAAATCTTCCTACAACCTTTCACAACATCTGAGTTTCTCTTGTATGCATTATGGTACAGACAATGCAGCAACTCAATCCCATTGGCTCACTGTGGGATTGGAACTGGCCATTTGAAATATATCCCTATTTGGCCAAAACTTTTGCCCAGTTCTTGCATCACAGACCTTCTCTTTACCAATATTTTCAAGATAAAAAAAACAAAAAACATATCATCTATTTTAACATATGGGTACAGCTTTAATAATAAAAATAAATTCCCTGTAATTATCTAACCCATACAGGATAAACCTTCTACATGTATGTTGTTGTACTCAACATTAAGAGCTGCATCTGATTCCCAGCAGCAGTGCCAGCTTACTACACCCTCTGTGGTCAAATAGCTCTCATATGACAGTACTCCCATACAAAAGCAGATGAGAGTTAACAAATTTTGTCTCTGAAGTGGAGGAATTTGTACTATTGAGAGGTAAATAAATGGAATGTGTATGGTAGTAAAACATTTTAATAGAAATGAAATTATATGTATGCAGTAACCACTTCCTTATATTCTGTTGCTTGATGTACAAAAAATAAACACTAAAAAAATGATTTCTGAAAGTTATAAAGCAGTGTCAAATAAAGTCCTAAGCTGTAGAATCAGAACCATTGCACCATTTAAAACTTCTTATTTACAAATAATTTCACTCCATTTCCAATTTTTCTAAAATTCTTGTAGCAGAAGAGCAGATTATCTGTGATAAGTTACTTTTGGGTGTTTTGGCTAAGTGCCTCTTGGTTTGAATAAAGTTTTTCATTTCAAGAAGTTTCTTAGTTTCAAGGAAATTCTTAATTTTCTAAAATATAATCAGTTACAGGAAGATCAGTGTATATAGCATAATTTTACACTGATCAACTTGAACACTCTGACCAGCTGCGTAATAGCTTGTATGTCTGCTGTTGGCATGGATAATAGTGATGACTCATTGAATCACTTCAGTACACACTTCACCTTGTGACATGGCACATTATCTTGTTGAAAGATGACAGTGCAGTCAGGAAACATGATCGTTGTGAAGGGCTCTACATGGTTTGCAACCAGTGTAAGATACTCCTTGGCTATTGTGGTTACATGAGCTACAGTGAACATGTGGATTCTCCAAAATGAATGTTCTCCAGAAGGTGATGGAGTATCATCTTGTCTCCACCCCGCAGTACAGATGTCAAGGAACTGTTCCACTGGAAGATGATAGATTCACACAGTCCCATGGGCGTGATGAACAGGATTTGGGATTCTTCAGACCATGAAATGCTCTGATGTTTGCTTGTCCATTTCATTCATATTGGCCTATGTCATTGTGGTAACGTAGGCACATGCATGGATTGTCAGCTATGGAGGCTCATTGTTAGGAGCATTTGGTGCACTGTGTGTTCAGACACACTTGTATTCTACCCCAGAATTAAAGTCTGGTGTTAGTTCCTCCACAGTTTGCTTCCTTACCTGTTTTACCAGTGTACCGGGCCTACAATGTCTGTATGTGGTTTTGCCTGCCGTGCGTATTCCTGCCTAGCAGTAATTCCTCATTGGGTGGTACTGCTATTGCTTGGTGGGCTTATATCAGCATTATGTCAATAGTCATAATGTTGTTGCTGATCAGTTTAGTTTACATGGAGAATTTTAGTTTTGAATAACAAGATTGCTGTTAATGAAGTTTTTCTCAGTTTTTAAGAGGTTTTTGGTTTTAGATTTTTCTTTTTTTTATATATATATGTGCCATTAAGCCTTCTTACAATGTTTGACATCTCTTTCCTGTATGCATCATTGTACAAACAATCCACCAACTCATTCTCATTCACTCAATGTGAGATTGTAACTGGACATTTGAATTATAACCCTATTCAACCAAAATCCTTGCTCAATTCTTGCATTATGGACCTCCTCTTTACCAACATTTTGAAAATAAAAAGAGAATATTGTCTGTGCTAATGTATATGTACATCCACAATTATCATTGAGTCCTCTGTGATTATCTAATCCATATAGACTGTACCTTTTCCATATGTATTTTTGTATCGATAATTAACACTTGCTCCTGATTCCTAGCAGGGCTGTCAGTTTACTAATGCCCTATGGGGTGAAATAGCTCCCATACCACAGCACTGTCATACAAAAGTGATTCTACATCTAAATTTAACCTTGTATCCACTTATTCCCTTAAATGCATAATTACAGAAATCTTTGATCAAATTAGGATTGATTATGTATCAGAATTTATCTCTATCCCTCTAAAACTCTTCCACCAGTGCTCTAATGCATAAAAACTGCCCAGAATGTACTTGAGATTATCCTTATGTTAACTGAAATGCCTGCCAGTGGTCCACAGGGACCAAAATCAGAAGCCACAATCTAAACCTTCACTCCAGGTTGTTTAGGGATGTGACTCATCCCAAACAGACATGAATATCAGAAATCAACAAACCACTTAGGAATATTTCAGACATAGCATTAATGCTTCTATAATGTCTTTCATGAACTGTGCAGAAGTCCACATCTTAACATTAACACCACACTAAGTATTCCTCAAGAATAGCCAGCTGCTTGAGTAAAGCTAACTAACTTGGACATCTTTTGATTCCTGATGATACTTATTTTGATCCTCTTTTGTAGATATAATGAATGAACAAGTACTTCTGTCTCACAATTTTCACCATCCTTCTATCACTTGGGCAACATAAGACAGACTGAATTGAATGAGTGACAACAGAACATAAATTCAAACAAAATCTTGACAAATTATGCTGTAACACTCCTAGTCATTGCTGTATAACTACAGAATCTTAGAGAATACTTTCACTGGAAGTGAATAGGCTGTGCACAAATTCTTATGTTGTGATGTAGAAAACTTCGAAATCCTTTTCTTCATTAGGCCCATCTACCTTAGCAATACCTCCCTTACTAATCCAGCAACATAAGTTCAGTGGTGAAGATGGTTTGTGAATTCTCTCTCACTCAGTGAATGCACAAATTATTTTACATCAATTGAATGTGGGTTGTCAGAAAAACATTGCAATTACTACACAAGGAAACACAATTTTCACGTCAGTTTCAGAAAAGTTGTGAGGCTTTGGGAAAAACCATGTTTTCTTGTCTAAGAATCCATAAATATTTGTAAGTGAAAACAGTAACTGTGGATATCATACAGAAATCATCCACAATTTGTGTTTCTTTGATAAGAATGAAGGTATTTTGTCAAAGAGTGATAGGGAATCCACAAATTCACAGACAAATATTTGTATTCCTAGTGACCACTGCAGTTTCTGTCATATCTACTATATGAAGCACCGCTTGCTGTAAGTCAGCAATCTCTTGTTGTACCAGTGCAACAGCTACAAATCTGGCATGTTTTTCCTTGATCTTGAGAGAACACAGAACTGTTTATAACATACTCACATCCTTTTGATAGTGCAGACCTACGCATATACAATCAGTTTTACCCAGTTCACTGCATCCTATCTACCCAGTTGCTTCTAATTCTACATACATACTCTGCAAACCACTGCGAAGAGTATGGCAGAAGATATTTACATTTGTATCACCTATTATGGTTTTTTCACATTTGACTTGCATATTGAGTGTGTGAAGAATGACACCTTAAATGCCTCTGTGTGTAGTGTAATTAGTCCAAGCTTGTGTCTGTGCTCCCTTCAGGAGCTGTACACAAGGGGTAAAGTGTATAACTATATTATTCTCCTAATAGTTTGTTGAAACATTGTAAGGTTTTCTGGGACAGTTTTCATCTGCTCTCATGCACCTGGTAATTCGTGATTCTCAGCATTTCAATAATGCTCTCCCACAAGTCAAATGAATCTATAACCATTCGTGCTGCCCTTCTTTGTATATGTTGAAAATCCCTTGTTAGTGCTCTTTGGTTATGTGTCCCACACACTTGAGTAATATTCTAACACGGGATGCCTAGGTGTTTTATAAGATTCTTCATAGAGACTTGTAATGGTTTACCTGTTTTATTTTCTTCATTTGTTGTCCTCAGTGTAGACGTACTGCATTGCTACACTGGCTGAAAAATGGGGTTCGTAATTTGGACACTGACTATGGTAAATAATGTAGCTGACCGGTGCACAGTTGCATTTCACAGATGTCTACTTTCACTTTTCACAATCCTCCATATACACATTTAATATGGCTAGTGCACTATTGTTTAACTTTCCATAAACCTCATTAATAGTTTGCAGGAGAATGTCCGCATACTGCTACAATAGTTTACTGTTGAGCATCTACTAGCAGTAAAAACATAACCACGTAATTCACAGTTCTTTTGGAATAATCAGGTATGTATGGAACAGAACTGTTATTGCTTTAACACACGGCCTGTTGGTGTAACACTTATTTCAATGTTAAGTTGATGTATTGTTGTCATTCTAACCAACACAGGTCAGTTGTCTGAAACTCAGTCGTGGAATGACTGTCTCGTGACCACAAATCAGGCCCTTATATATCATCACAATAATAGGTACTGAAACTACATATCACATAAAGTTAAATTTACAGAAATTACAATTAAAATCTAACTCATTAAATTAACTGAATACATTGAAAAATTCCATCTTTTTAACAGTTTCTTCTACTACAAGGTTTTAGGCTGAATTACTTGTTTAAATGATGACATTAACATATATTGTTATGTAAACAATACTTTTGAAAAACTGTTAATTACTTTGGAATTAATGAAGGGCTGACTTTGCTAACATGTTTTTGAATAGACCCAAATAGATCCTTTAAGATTACCAGTATTTTGTCTTCCAAATGTTTACAATTATTAAAGAATATGTATTTGTTTGTAAGTCAACAATAGAATTCAAGTTACGAAACAATTACTGATTTCACCCTTTAACAAAAAATACTAACTAGGAATAGTCGAAATAAACTATAAAATCAATTAAATACCTCAAACTGGGCACAAAATTAGATCTGGTGTTAGTTCTTTAAAACTGAGGGTCAACCTTTCTCTTTTATGCATATGCAGATTACACTCACATATGTTATTGGTAATTAGTTAAAATTGAAAAAACTAACTTAAGTATGCAGATGGCAAAACAAGAGGGGAAGTAAAAATATCCCAGCTTGCTTCATCACAGAATGAGGTCATTTTCCTAGTATCCTACCAAAGAACCAAAGTCTGCTACCTGATTTATCTATGACATAACTTTTGTATTCATTCCATTTCATTTCCCTCTCAAATTGATACACATAAACATATGTATGATTTGGCTGATTCCAGCTGTGACTCATTGTTATTGAAGTACTGGGACCCTACTTTTGTACAGTGACCATCCTATATGATAATCAACAATACAAACACTCATACATTTCTCCCATAGACATACCATAAGGGTTTGCCTGCTGTTCACTTATAAATATGTTCTACTACAATGCGTACACTGACCAATACAAATATTCTCCTAGCTTCTCAAATTTGCCTCTGATCTTTACCAAACGGAACCCAAGTGCACATCCTACATCTCCCAGTAATTTGATGATGAATGTTAAGAACACAAACACACAAATCTGCAGTATCTTGCTGCCATATGACATGCCATGTCCCTGGGGTGTGTTTGTGTTTGTGTGTGTCTGTTGCAGAGGACATTGATTTCATTATATACCTATGGAATAGAGTGCTGGGAATAGTACGAGATGGTAAACCTCACCATTGAAATTACTGTCACAGTTGCTCAAAGAAACAGCACCCACCATTTCTACATGATTTCTTATCAAGGTGTATGGTTGCATCTGCATCGATACATCCCACTAACCTTACAACTATGTACTCTTCAGACTCCCTCCAGATACACAACATTCAGACCACAAAATTTACCTTCATAATTTGGATTAGATCCAGCCTACTATTTCCATTTCTTCTTGCTCTTCAGTTCCCCTTCATTCCAATTCTTTCCTTTTCTTTCCTCTCCAAAACCATGGCATGGGTTCCATTCATTCACCTGCCAGTTCACAAAATACTAACACACACACGTTAACATCAAGGCCTTCACGGTGGACACACCCAAAAATCACAACTTTTCCATTCTGTCTTACATTGTGCGTATCCACACAACAACTCGTATGTAACTCTCACCAGTTATGTATGCTTGATGCTATATGTGCAATCTGATGCAACACATCTATACCATGTTTCTTCGTTTATAAACTATTTGACTCCATTTGCAGAGCTTTCTTAATTCTTCTGGCTGAAGAGTAGAACATGTGTGATAAGTTACATTTGGGTGTTTTGGCTCAGTGGTTCTTAGTTCGAAGAATCTTTTTTGGTTCAATAAGTTATTAGTTTCATGACAATTTTAATTTCCAAAAAGGTATTTACTTACAGGGAGACAGTTGTATGTAGCATAATTATAGTTTCCAAGGAGAACTTTATTTTTGAATCAGGAGATTAGTTTTCAAGAAGTTTTTCTTACTTTTTCAAAAGTTTTCAGTTTTTAGGACCTTTTTTCTTTTCTTCAAATTTCTAAGGAGACCCTTAATTTACTAGAGTCTTTTCGTTTCGAAGATAAGTTTTCATCTTGGGTTTCTCTGATTATGATTGTTCACAAATGTAGGGATTTGTGAGGGCTATATTTCACTTCACTGCACCAGCTATCACAGGGAAAACCTCAAGAGAAGAGTTACAGTAGTCACTGGAGCCATTAAATAATATGTATGAAGGCACTTTATGGTGAGTGCAAAGGGGGCTAAAGGCAAGGAATGAGCTGGAATGAAATCACGTTAAACTGTAGTCCCTCTGAAACTGACTGAGGAAATTTTGCGAAAGCTGCGAGTTTGGAATGAGGCAAGGGCACGTAACCTCCAATAGACCCACGCCCACAAATCAGTGCAATGTTTAAATCAACCTTTATATCTAGTACAGCTATACTTTGCTATTACATTTGTGTGCCACAACTCAGCTTGCCTAAAGAGCAGGTCATTGTCCTGTCTGAAGAGCAGAGATTTCTACTGCTGACACTGACAACTAAATGCAACAACAATAAAAATGAATGAACTAATGACACAATGTAAACGTTCAGTAAGATATAAAATATAATGCTACCATTATAATTCAAATGCCAAATGGGATAGTAAACAACAAAGTTTTAATTTTGGAATAGGAGACTGACTCCAGTTGCAATCTGGTATCAGATTAATTTGATGGTGAAAGTTAAAAATTTTTGCCACACCAAGACTCGAACCCAGATCATTCCATATGACTAATATGTCAGAAACCGCACAGCTGTAACATTATAGTGTGCTTTAAGTGCAGAACCATGTAGCCTTAGGAGTGCATCTGTTTGTGTGTCACCAATACCTTCCTGGTACTGACCCCAGACACTAGAAAAAAACTTTAGAATTTATACCGCAGTTGATGTACCTAAAATGCTTCAAACTCCATCCGTCTGGGGATCCATCATGCATAAAAACCAAATGCTTCTTCTTCATAACTGTCTATTATATCATCACAAAACTTTTGTATCTACTATACACCAATAAGGAGTGCTAACCTCCTTGACATGCTTCCAATTGGAGAAATCTTGTGCTCTTGGATGGGTGCTGTGAGTAAGACTGGTGCGGAAGAGTAGTTGCAGACTTGGCTCACTCTGTTCCTTCATGAGACATGGAATGTAGCGAACTGCATCCGGTCAGTTACAGATTAAATCAATGAGTGTTGCAGGCAGAGTTCATCAAAGACAATACGAGGAGATCTTTCAATCTCTAACTTTATCCTAAGACTGTGAGAATGCTCTGTGACTCCCAGTCTGCATAGGGAAAGATGGGCAATCATAATCGTAAATTATGCACTATGATCGAAGTGCTAGAAATATGTAGATCGCTGCCTGGTATACTTTGGTGTATATTGTCAAGAATTAACAATGAATGGATGTACTGTGCAGTCCTCTATCTACATTTGCAGTCTAGTATATGGTACTCTCAAAGTAGAGGAGGGGCAGTTCTAGCGATGATACAGAAATTGGGTAGCATGCTGCCACATCATTGGTGGCATTGAAATTACAGAAACACTGGTAAAATTGCTAAAATTGATTGCACTATCAACTGTGATGCTTATTACAGTACATTGACAATGTCCTTTCCATCCCATCCATTCACTGCTACACTGTTGATTGCAACATAATGACGACTGACATCGGTTGTTTGAGATGGAGAAAGAATCTTGATGGAGGGTAACACATTCTGGGGATGCCTATCACCAAAACAGTGATCAACTACATGACTGCAATAAGAGGAATCAGTTGAAGTGCAACACAAAGCTACCTGCTGTAGTGGCGACTTCCATCACTGAATGCATCAGGATGACAAAATGTAGCGGGGAGAGGTAGAAGTCACCATATTGAGACTCGTTTGAGCTTTTCAAGTGATTTATTGTTTCCAACTACAGTGTCCCGTTCACCTCAGTCTGCATCATAGCGTCCCGCAATGCTGAGGCCACCGCCTCAGTGACCCAGTGCAATGCACTGCTGTGTGTCGGCCTTGTAGGACCGCAACGTCAGGGCTGCGCCAGCAGCTGGCTCAGCGGTCTTCTTCTCCTTTGACTCAGCGCTGCTCCACTGCGAGCCACCGAGTGGCCCACTGTTTCCTTCCTCTCTGGAATAGCTGAGAACGTGTCGACCACAAGCGCCCACAATCTGGCGTTCGAATCTGTGGCCCTCGCCTCGAGATGCCTCTGGCGTGCATTGGGAGCCAAGGTGACTACCCGCGGTAGCGAGCCGTGGACTGACCTGTCGCTGGCTGGCTACGGACGCCACGTTGGCCTCAGAGGGTCGAACCAGTGACCCGCCGTGGACTGGAATGCTGGCTCCCCATCTGCTGCTGCATGTAGCTGGTGGTGCGACACGCCCTGCCATCCAGGAGAGCTGTCACACTTCAATGACTCTCATTAGGAAATGGCACCTATTTATACTTGGCTGTGAGCCCCTGTTTTGCTAATGTGCTGCTCTGAGTCATGTACTCACCACAACTAGGTTGCGCCAGTGGGCCCCTTCTGCCTGTAGCTTGCGCCATGCAGCTATACTGCTACCCCTTCACTGTGAAACATGAGTTTAAATGTAGAGGTCATCAATCACCTTCAGACAGCTGTTTGGAAACGCTCCACAATGCCGCAAAACTCTTCCATTTTCCTTATGTTGTGACTGTCTTTTATTTCAATTAGCCTGTGTGTGTTGTGGGAGCAGCAACAACTGATTTACCATACAATGTGCAACGTCCAGTTCCCTGTGAGAGCCAGTGGATCGAAGCTCATTAATGTCAGTCTATAACCTGACAAAGACCTCAGAGTCATGGTGGAAAAAACAAAATGTATGACATTGTACAAAGCTATAGTCATGCACTGCTTGGATGTGTTACGGTAGCAAAAACAATGTATCAAACAACAACATATGGACACAGGGACCCTCTCCCGCGACTGATAGTCTGAGGGACATGGTCCTCCTACAGTACTGGCGATGAAACTTTATACTAGTCTGTGCAGATGAATTCGATCACAGGTCACCTGCTCAAATGGATCAATACTTGTATATTTAATAGGATCGCCCAATATGCTCGATGACAGCACACAGACAGCATTTGTTTTCGGTTTATATATCGAGTTCTCTGTTGGATGAAGTTAGCAGAGCTTTTATAGTTTGTAGTTTCTTTCTCTGTTGGATGGTACAAAATAACGATGAGAAAGAGGATGTTTGTGTGACAGACGTGAATGTACTTTGTGAGGCGCAGATATCCTTTGGACTGCAGTACCTGTATATAATATGGAAACGCATTGCAATGCAGCAGTAAAATCCTTGTCCTTCTTCCAGTTCCCATAACTGTATGTACTGTCTTTTCTACTGTCTCATGTTGCAGGAGAAACCTTTGTTTGGCGCTGGCCTTATACATCGTACACTGTTGGCAGAGCTACAACAACATGTTCCAATTTTCCACTGAGTGGCCAAAATACGGTTCTGTCACATTACCTCAGCTCATTGTGTTTCTATACAGGTTGCAGAAGGTGGTAGATATAGTGCTCTCTGACATCTGCTCAGTTGCGACTAAAATTGGAACAATCACATGCAAGTTGCAGAGGTGGTGGGGAGAGACTAAGGGACAGCTACAAGGTGCAGAGGGAGTGTCTAGAGCCTCGTAGGAGTTTTACTGTAACAGATAGGTTCGAAAAAGATGACTAACTTCAAGATGTGAGAGTACCATGAATATGATTCACTAGTGGATGTAATCATTAAAAGACAGCTCCGTAGGATCCAAAGCAGGTATGTGGTTGAATGGAAAGATTTGATTCCAAATTGCAGACAGCATCTCTACCGAGCAGCGTAACACTATAGATCTGAAATACCAGTGTATTGGTCATAGGACTTATATATTTCTTACGTCCTGAATCTAGCTTTGCATTTTTTAAGTGATTCGTCACATAGCACCCCATCTATTGTATGTGATCATTCTCAATCAACCATCATCCTCTCTCGTCTTTAACCCAATGGATATATCACAGAACCTGCGACATGACATCGGGATAGAATGCGTTAAAATACTAGAGAAATATCTAATGGCGGCATGAGGGAGTTGCAAATACTGGCTTCATACCACATTCCTTAGTCGAATCAGTTTCTAAATTCAGTGATTTTATTATGAGCTTACACCGCTGACGATGGGCAATCACACTTTCGGTCTGCCAGTCGGTGTGGCCGAGCAGTTCTAGACGCTTCAGTCTCGAACCGCACAACCGCTACGGTTGCAGGTTCGAATCTTGCCTCGGGCATGGATGTGTGTGATGTCCTTAGGTTAGTTAGGTTTAAGTAGTTCTAAGTCTAGGGGACCGATGACCTCAGATGTTAAGTCCCATAGTGCTTAGAGCCATTTGAACCATTTTTGAGGCATGACCATCCATTGGGAATTTTCGCTCAGTATTGTTTGGTGTTACCAGCATTCAGTTATTGGTGAAGTATTACACTTAGTAGTAGGGGATGTGTCATAGATTTGTCGTGATCAGCAGGCTTATAAGGTATATGTACTGTGGTCAGTGTTCTGATATGTCCAAAGAAACTGGCTTTGTCCCATCCTAAGGAAGGTATGGATTTGATGTGGAAAATCGTGATAGCTGTAAAGGGAATGAAAGATTTTTTCTTTGGAAAATTACGTCCAATCGTAAGAATAGTATAGATCTTCATATTTCGAGAGTTACAGTCGTCATGAGGGGGTATTTCCAATACTTCACTCATTGTCGACTGTCGCCAGACTGAGACTGCGATTGTAATATTTAATTGAAAGTACAGTGATAAAATACATTTGGCTGGTTTCCTAGGACAATTCTGCCTGGGGTGCAGGGAGTGTCCAGAACGATTGACATTTCCGGCTTATGGTGGGAGCCATCCGAACTAAGAGAGACAGGAATGTAGCTGCCTAACGTGTCACCCTCTAGGCGGGTGAACAGCGAACTAATATTCAGTATGTGTTGCGCAGCCTTTGTGATCGCATGTGTTCTCCGTGGAAATTTGAGAAGATTCAATATGAGTCTGTGTTTGCGCTGTACAATCATTCCCTCCTATGTAATTGTGCAGTTGACTGCTTATACATATTTCCTGTCTTTATTTGGTTGAGAGAACATCGACTGTGATGTGTGTTGTGTGCATCTAAATGGTGAAAGACATGAGAAACACCTTAGTTGATTTAGTAAAGTGCAAGGATGATTAGGATCTGGTATACCACTGACGTTAGTATTGGTTAAAAATATGACTGAAACTACCAGTTCTCTCTATTTCTTCGAGTTTTCACGCAAAGATCTTCGCAGATGAGATAAGTTTCTGCGACTCTTCAAGCTATCCCGGCGGGTATATTATAAATAGTCTTCACAGGTTTGCCGCCAGATGACGTTGTGCAAATTTAACAATATTTCCTCAGAACAACTGTCCGACATCTTCAGGTGGCTGAGCCTTGCTGGTGGCCAGGTGCGACTGATGGTATCTGCACCTCGATCCCGTATGGGGCGTCGACGTGCAGATACCATCAGTCGTAGCTAGCCACCAGCAAGCCCCAACCACCTGAAGATGTTGGACTGTTGTTCTGAGGAAATATTGTGGAATTTACACAACGTCATCTGGAGGCAAACCAGTGAGGACTATCTATGAGATAAGTTTCTAGTTACTTAGTTTTTTGCAGCACCTCCCATCTCGCTGCGCCTCGCTAAAGTTTTGAGTGTCTAGAGATATAATTTCCGCACTTCATATTCAGAACTACACTGTGCAGGCGATCGGTAGCATACTGCTATGTGCTTGAATCGAGAACTATCGCGTAAATTGTATGATATTCTGGCAAATTGTGAGAAAATACTTATGTTTTTCAATCCCAGAGTGTGGACATGGCTGTAAAAAGCATGGCAGCACGCAAGCAAGCAGGCCGGGCCCAGAAACATTAACACCTTTGTGCCAATGGGTACCAGCCCATCCTTTGAACACCAGTTTGGAGAGTGAGTCCGGTGTGCTGGGAGTGTTCTGGTCGCGCATTGGGGCAGTTGCCTCGTTATGATTGGCTAATGGAATGTATCTAGTGGTGCGAGGACAATATAAGGCGCATGTGCTTATTTTTTTTTTATTTTTTTTGGGGGGGGGGGGGCATCTGTCTGTCTTCGAGGTATATGGATGAGTCTCATGGATGATAGCTATATGCAGGATGCGAAAGTGATGATTTTGTATTGTGCAGGATAAAAATTGTGTTTACTACATCGATATGATATGTGGTGATACAGCCTGGTTGGAAATTGGTTTAACACTGGTAAATTCAGGCTTTCCTGGACAGTGGCAGGGCAGTGTAACTGAGGAGGTGATTAGATTAAATTAGATTAGATTAGCTTTTCGTTCCATAGATCCGTGCTGAGGAGATCCTCGTGGATGTGGAACATGTCAATTTTTTTTTTTAAGCTGAAATAACAATACTAATAGTATGAATATATACAATACATCATTTGTTTCTATTAAAAAATTCGTCAATGGAGTAGAAGGAGTTGGCCACTAGTAAGTCTTTCAGGCTCCTTTTAAACTGATCTTTATTTGTAACTAAATTTTTTATGTTTACTGGCAAATTATTGAAGATGAGTGTTCCTGAGTAGTGGACCCCTTTTTGAACTAAAGTAAGTGCTTTTAAGTCCTTGTGCAGATCATTTTTGTTCCTGGTATTGTATGTATGAACTGAGCTGTTTGTTGT
Organism: Schistocerca serialis cubense; assembly: GCF_023864345.2. Classification (NCBI taxonomy): domain Eukaryota; kingdom Metazoa; phylum Arthropoda; class Insecta; order Orthoptera; family Acrididae; genus Schistocerca; species Schistocerca serialis. Next base: position 397,668,024 of record NC_064640.1, on the reverse strand, counting down.
AAAAAGAGATTTATTATTTAGGACAAATTTCATTAATGAGTAAATATACTGAGAGGCAGTAGTTAGTATACCCAGTTCTTTGAAGAGGTTTCTACAGGACGTCCGTGAATTTACTCCACAAATAATATGTATTTCACGCTTTTGGACTCTGAAAACTTTTGTTTGACTTGAAGAGTTACCCCAAAATATTATACCATATGACATTATGGAATGAAAGTAGGTAAAGTATGCAAGCTTTTTCATTTTTATGTCTGCTAACACTCGAATTGCAAATACAGATTTGTTAAGGCGTTTCTGCAGTTCTGTGGTGTGCTCTTCCCAACTGAATTTATTATCAAGTTGTAACTGTCAACCTCTTCTATCTGCTCTTCTTCGTATTTTATGCATATGCTGGGTGGAAACCTCTTACAGGTTCTGAATTGCATATAGTGAGTCTTTTCGAAGTTTAATGTCAGTGAGTTGGCTTTAAACCATTTATTAATATCCATGAACATAACATTAGCAGATCTTTCTAGAACTACACTTGACATACTATTTATTACAATACTTGTGTCATCTGCAAACAAAACGAACTCTGCTTCTGGCAGTGTAACTGATGAGAGATCATTAATGTACACAAGAAAAAGCAATGGCCCTAAGATGGATCCTTGTGGGACACCACATGTAATTTCTTCCCATTCTGATGGTGACTGACGACTTAATTCACTAGTCCCTTGCACTGACACCCTTTGTTTCCTGTTAGTGAGGTATGACTTGAACCATTTTGCAGCACTGCCCGTGACACCACAGAATTCTAATTTACTTAAAAGGATGTTGTGGTTCACACAATCAAATGCCTTTGACAAATCACAGAAAATACCTGCTGCTTGTAATTTGTTATTTAATGAATTAAGTACATTTTCACTGTAGGTGTAAATAGCCTTCTCGATATCAGAACCTTTCAGAAATCCAAACTGTGTTCTTGATAATATGTTATTTGTGGTCAGATGGTTGAGCAGCTGCTTGTACATTACTTTTTCTAAAATTTTTGAGAATGCTGGCAAAAGCGAAATCGGTCTGTAGTTTGATGGCATCTCTTTATTCCCTTTCTTGAATAGAGGCTTAACATCTACATATTTTAGCCAGTCAGGAAATGTCCCAGTTATAATTGACTGGTTACACAAGTAACTTAGAATTGTACTAAACTCACAAGAACATGCCTTAATTAACTTTGTTGCTATTTCATCGTACCCACTAGAATGCTTTGTTTTTAAAGATTTTATTATGGAAGTTATTTCTTTTGGTGAAGTGAGTGATATATTCATGTACTTGAAGCTATTTGTGAAGGCTAGTTTCAGATATTCAAAGGAATTATTTACTGATCCTGAAAGTCCCATTCTATCAGTAACGGATATAAAGTACTTGCTAAATAGATTTGCCACACTATGCCCATCAGTTACTAATGTGTCATCTACCCTTAGTGCTATTTGCTCCTGTTCCTTTCTGGTTCTACCAGTCTGCTCTTTCACTATATCCCATACTGTTTTTATTTTGTTCCCTGACATTGCTATCTTCTTCTCGTAGTGCATTTGTTTAGACGTCTGAATTACTTTTTTTAATGTTTTACAGTATTCCTTGTGTTTAGCTAAATAATCAGCATTGGAGCTATTCTTGGTCGACAGATACATTTTCATTTTTGTCTTACAGGAAATCTTTATTCCTTGTGTAATCCATGGTTTTATTATAGACTTCTGTTTAATTTGAGGAACTTTTAGAGGAACACAGTTTTCAAACATGGTACTGACGTTGTTCATGAATGTGTTATACACTCCTGGAAATGGAAAAAAGAACACATTGACACCGGTGTGTCAGACCCACCATACTTGCTCCGGACACTGCGAGAGGGCTGTACAAGCAATGATCACACGCACGGCACAGCGGACACGCCAGGAACCGCGGTGTTGGCCGTCGAATGGCGCTAGCTGCGCAGCATTTGTGCACCGCCGCCGTCAGTGTCAGCCAGTTTGCCGTGGCATACGGAGCTCCATCGCAGTCTTTAACACTGGTAGCATGCCGCGACAGCGTGGACGTGAACCGTATGTGCAGTTGACGGACTTTGAGCGAGGGCGTATAGTGGGCATGCGGGAGGCCGGGTGGACGTACCGCCGAATTGCTCAACACGTGGGGCGTGAGGTCTCCAAGGTACATCGATGTTGTCGCCAGTGGTCGGCGGAAGGTGCACGTGCCCGTCGACCTGGGACCGGACCGCAGCGACGCACGGATGCACGCCAAGACCGTAGGATCCTACGCATTGCCGTAGGGGACCGCACCGCCACTTCCCAGCAAATTACGGATACTGTTGCTCCTGGGGTGTCGGCGAGGACCATTCGCAACCGTCTCCATGAAGCTGGGCTGCGGTCCCGCACACCGTTAGGCCGTCTTCCACTCACGCCCCAACATCGTGCAGCCCGCCTCCAGTGGTGTCGCGACAGGCGTGAATGGAGGGACGAATGGAGACGTGTCGTCTTCAGCGATGAGAGTCGCTTCTGCCTTGGTGCCAATGATGGTCGTATGCGTGTTTGGCGCCGTGCAGGTGAGCGCCACAATCAGGACTGCATACGACCGAGGCACACAGGGCCAACACCCGGCATCATGGTGTGGGGAGCGATCTCCTACACTGGCCGTGCACCACTGGTGATCGTCGAGGGGACACTGAATAGTGCACGGTACATCCAAACCGTCATCGAACCCATCGTTCTACCATTCCTAGACCGGCAAGGGAACTTGCTGTTCCAACAGGACAATGCACGTCCGCATGTATCCCGTGCCACCCAACGTGCTCTAGAAGGTGTAAGTCAACTACCCTGGCCAGCAAGATCTCCGGATCTGTCCCCCATTGAGCATGTTTGGGACTGGATGAAGCGTCGTCTCACGCGGTCTGCACGTCCAGCACGAACGCTGGCCCAACTGAGGCGCCAGGTGGAAATGGCATGGCAAGCCGTTCCACAGGACTACATCCAGCATCTCTACGATCGTCTCCATGGGAGAATAGCAGCCTGCATTGCTGCGAAAGGTCGATATACACTGTACTAGTGCCGACATTGTGCATGCTCTGTTGCATGTGTCTATGTGCCTGTGGTTCTGTCAGTGTGATCATGTGATGTATCTGACCCCAGGACTGTGTTAATAAAGTTTCCCCTTCCTGGGACAATGAATTCATGGTGTTCTTATTTCAATTTCCAGGAGTGTACTTTTCATTCATGTCATGAGCGCTATAAACATCTTTCCAGTTCATATCTTTGAGCAGTTTTCTAAAACACTCAATTTTTGGTTGATTGACTACTCTCCTGTACTCAGATTTAGCAGTCTTGATAATCTGCTTAGAATTTACATCTAAAACAAGGAGCTGCATGTCATGATCTGATAGTCCATTTATAACAGGTTTTATGGTATGATTTTGTTCCTTTGATTTGTCTATAAAAATGTTATCAATGGCTGTCCTTGAGGATTTAATGATCCTAGTTGGAAAGTTTACAGTGTGAGTTAGATTGAAAGACAACATTACTAACTGCAGCAAATGTTTACTGGGAGATTGTATTAGAAAACCTGTATTACAGTCACCAGCAATCAAAATTTCTTTGTTTCTTCCTGTTAAATAACCCAAAAGAGCTTCTAGACGATCTAAGAATAGATTATAATTTCCTGCAGGTGCTCGGTAAATAGTTATTATCATATAGGATCTGTTATGGAACTCTACTTCTGTTGCACATGCTTCTAGATGCTGCTCTAAACAGAATTTATTAATGTCAATGTTCTTGAATTTGTGGCAGTTTTTGATAAATGTGGCAACTCCTCCTCCATCCATATCTACTCTGCAGAAATAGGAAGCTAGCTTAAATCCTGAAATGTCTAACACATCTATATCAGTGGTCACTTGATGTTCAGAGAGGCAGATTATGTCAATTTGGTTAGATGAATCCATTTCATCGATACAAATGAGTAGTTCATCAACTTTATTTCTAAGTCCCGGAATGTTCTGGTGTAATAAAGATAACTGATACTGCATACTAATGGGATTGTAACTGCTTTGGCGAAGATGAACTGGCAGTTTCTGATTACTTTCTGTTAAATACCGTTTAAATGGAGGCTGTATGATAAAATCTGACTCCTGTTCATCTGTTTTCTCGAACTGAGTGTGTCTGCCAATCTCTCCTAAAACTCGTTTTCTTTCCCCCTTCCCTATCCTAAAAAAGGCATCCCTCTGACACCTGTGACCACTGGTATTTTACCACTTGTGCCAGTGTCCCCCCTTAAGTTTTCTGCAATCAACCCAGACAGTTTTCCCTTCCCTTTCCTATTGAGGTAAAGGCCATGCCTAGTGTAGTCCCACCTATCGATACCATCCACAGGAATCAAACCAATATGGGACCCTATATCCGTCCTAAGCATCCACTCCAACTCCAAGTTCACCCTCCCTACGGAAGAGTTCAAATGAGGCCGATCATAGCGTCTCAACACAGACACAAATCCCACACTCGTATGCTTCGTTGCTGATGCTATCTTCACCAGGTCACTCTCTATGGAATATTCAGACTCTCTGTCAATGCTATTTCCCGGACCACCCACTATAACCACAGCATCCTCCTTCGTGAAATCCTTGCATAAAGCACCTGCATCCTCTGTCACCTGACCCAGATCTGCACTAGGCTTGAAAAAGTTTGTGACCTGGTACTCTGGACCTAGATTTTCCTGCAGTAGTTGGCCAACACCTCTACCATGGGAACTACCTAACAACAGAACTTTCTTTCTCTTTACAAATTTCCCTACCTTTTGCAAGTCCTTGAAAGCTTGTTGTGCCCTTTCTACAGCTTCAGCTACATGAGGCTCATCCGATTCTGACTGAGGCAACAGGTCAAATCTATTTTCAAGATTTATGACAAAGCTGTCTGATGCTCTCCTTTGCCTGTTCCCCCTATTACCTGTTGCTACTTCCCACCTCTGTTCACCCTTCTCCCTCTTTAAGCTGTCCAGATCCTCCCTTGCCTTGTCTAGGTCAGCTTGAAGAGCTGCAATTTTCCCTTCCTTTTCCAGTATTTTCCTATCTCTACTGCAGATCCTACAATACCACTGGTGAGCCTCATTTATGTCCCCATTTCCCACGCCACTACATTCGCCCCAATGAAAGAAACTACAGCACCCATCACACCATACCCCGGACATACAACTCACTGTTTACTTACGATACGCACGCGTGAAATTAAGCCTAAAATCCGTGCTATAGGCGCGAGAAGGAAAATAAACTTCTTACCCCGTTTAATCTTCTTTAACACTTCACTAACACTTCCACTAATGTAACAACACTTATATTATATTTATACCAACTGGAAACGTTTATCTATAAGTTTAATTCACTGCTTACTTACGATTCGCGCGCGTGAAATTAGGCTTAGGGTTCGTGCTACAGGCGCGAGAAGAAAAACACGCTTCTTACCCCGTTCAATCTTATTTTATACTTCACTAACACTTCCACTAATTCAACAACACTTATATTATATTTATAACACATGTACACGTTTAAAAATAGCTTAATAACAACGCTTTTTATAATTATTTAGTGCAGCAAACACTCGAAGAGTCCGCGTCGGCGCAGTGTTGCCAACTTCCCCCCCAACGTAGGAAGCGTAATTGAGGAAGTGTCTTTGGTGGTAGTTTCCGTAATTCATGATCTGTAGATCACTTTTGCAGGTTTTAACTGACAGTGCATTATGACAGCTGTATGTTTTTTTTTCAATCTGTATAAACTAGTTTTGCCTCTGAAAGTCTAGTAATTGGTCCAGCTGCAGAAAATGACTGACAGTGCTCTCACACTGGCAACAGCAGTAGTTTGGCGGGTTTCACACCGAAAAATTAAGCTTTCCTCGATAGCAGCAGAGCAATGTAATTAAGGAAGTGTCTTTGGCGTTGGTTTTCGTATTTTTTAATCTGTAGACGACTTTTTCAGGGTTTAACTGTCAGAGCAATATGACTGCTGTGTGTTTTTTTTTTCTGTCTGTAGAAAATGGTTTTGCCACTGAAAGTCTCGTAATTTGTCTGTCTGCAGAAAACGCTGGACAGTGGTCCCACACAAGTAGAATCAGCAGTTTGGCGGGTGAATTCAGTAAGAACCAATCAGAATACTCCATTCACAATAAGTTCCATGACATCAGAGAGTCACAAGACGTCCTTTGTGCGGGTCATAGGAGCCTGTACAGACCGATTAGAACAAGAAGAGGGAAAGGTATTTACCGAAACTTTTGTGATGCCTGATCGTCATGTAATGTCTTCTTCATTTGAGTGTTCAGAGACACGTCCAAGAAACCATCCTCCTCTGGTTTGGACTGGCGGGATGCTGTCCCTCATCCGCCATTGTGGCTTTAGAGCATCTCCAGACCAGCGGCTGTAGGACATCGAAAATTCACCGGAAAAATTCCAGCCATTTTTCTCGTCTCTAGGACAGTGCTTCGGATTCTGTTTGTGCAATTGTTCTGCTTTTCTCGTCTGTGCTTAGACACCACTGTGTGCTTCGAGAAGTCAGGAAAATAACGTCTCTGACTCCAGCAACAGCAGGTATAAACTAACCCCACTCACTGTTCCAGAAAAGTGATGAACACCACAGCAGCTGTAGGACTTAGAAATTTTTCTCTCTCTGGCAATGCCTTCAAACAAGCAGCTAAAACTCGAAAAGTGATAAGCGTCCTGTTTCTAGAGTTATAGAGAGATATTAACAGAGAGATATTTATTTCGACTTCCATATAGCTCCGATTTGGCGTGTAAAACCAGATACTGCAGACGAGATCCATTTCGGGATCTATTTCCCATTAAAGCGTGTGAAGTGTCTCAGGGAGTTTCCACAAGCATGCAGCGATCTTTTTGCAGTCGGTGTTTGGGTATACATTGCAAAATTGAGGCAAACTACTGTGCAGTGATCTTTTTTGAAAGTGTATTTAGAGACATATTCAGTTGGATTTAGTAACTCCTGAAGCAGCTCGTGCTCAGAGACAAGAGTATTTCCCACGAAAGCATCTGAAGTGTCTCAGGGAGGTTTCATACGTGTGCCGCGATGATTTTAGAGTTTGTGTTCAAGTGTGGCAGTGGTGGTATTCCTTAGAATAAAACGTGTAATTGTTTAAATATTCTTGCATCATCTGGAAAGCTCTCTCTCTCTCTTTGTGCAGTGGTACATTTAGCTCCTGTGACATCTTCAAGTTACGAATGTGACAATATTCTGCACATTACTTAGACACCAGATGTAATAACTCCTGAAGCAGTTCATGTTCAACGACAAAGGGTATCCCTGCGCCAGGGTAGAGAAGGAGGAAGGCTGCATATATTTCCAAAGTGACAGGATGTACACAACCGCTCCTGCAGATGCTGTGTGGCCTAACGTGAGCCAGCACATGGTGTCTCTTCCAGTGGAGAGTGCAGACCATAGTGAACATCTTGCCTCTTGCACTTCAGAAGACTGACTGGACTTTCATCAAATGATCTACAGTTACAGCATTTACCAGCATGAGTTGCGAAGTGTAACTTAGCCCCATCTCGCTGCATATTCATTACTCCATGAAGCATACTTCTCTTTATCATATATGTTTGCTATCAATATAGACCTCCGATGCATGATTACAGCTAATATACCCATTGAATTCCTCCTTCTTTAGCACAGACATCTCATTCATTGAACACAGTAAACAATTATGTCCATACTCCCATTCCAGCAGCTAAACGCAGACTGAGTCCTTTTCCTGCCATTTATCCCCAGACGCCATGTTAGATTATGTCACGGGAGCAGAGAGGGGGAGAGCAAGCAGCGCCCTCTGGTGGCGGTGTTGTGAACTAGGTCAGCTGGACTCTCGCCCTCATGGTGAACACACTGAATGGAGCTACTGCCAATGACAACCCAGGCTGTTTAAATAAACAATGATTACAAAATAAGGAATTACATGTCCTATCTGGCAGCCCAGCACAGACTGAGTGCTTTTCCTGCCAATTTACAGATCGGGGTAGAAAGGGGAGGGGAGATGGCACGGAAGGGGGCAGGGGGGGGGGGTTGGGTTTGTGGAGGTAACCCAGTTGACTTATTTTCCCGCCAAAATTTGAACTTCCCACTATGATGTCACTGTGTCATTGCCACGTATGTGGGCACCATCTTGGATCAGCCATCTTGAATAAATTTGGCAACCATGCAACATGGAGTGGTACTCTCTTTGTTTCACTGCTCACTTTTATCTGTGATGACTAGCTTCCTCTCACCTGTCACCACCTGCACAGCCTGCAGCGTTTACCGCAAAATCATTGTATCTCACACTATAACCAGTTTTCAGAGAGCCATAGGAAACTACATGCAGAGGCTATGTGCTATGAATACAGTCATGAGGCAATCAAGGAATAGATGGTAAGTGAGACGTTGTCTTCAGAGCGAAATTCACGAAGTGCTCCAAATATTTTATGAAATTAAAAGCTGAAAGACGAACCTATGACGTTGTCTTAGTTTTTCTCGTCCTTATGTTGCACTCTGGCGTAACTTCTGTGACGATGTTCTTTTCAGTAACCTTATCTGTTTGTTGAGCCAATGTCTGATGTTTGGCATTCTTCAAAAGTCTAAGTACAGCAGTCCAAACAACTATTTCGAAAACACAAATACTCTGAAATGTTACTTTTTCTGCTTGATCTACTTTCTTTATATTGATTTCATTTTGAAAGAAAAAAAGTTTCCGCTTAAAAGTCCTCAAATAGATATCAGTTTGGTACCTATATTGCAAGGGATCACCGGTGAAATGAGAGCACAGATTAAAATAAACAAATGTGACCTAACATATTTATAAAATTTTCGATAATGAAGGGTCGCCTGTTCGAAGTAATGCAGCTGAGTGATATACGTTAAATGGATCACTTTTAGTTCATCTAGTTTATTCAGTTGGTGTAGAATATGCTATATAATCTTAGGTCAATAGAATTTCTTGTAAGAATTGTATAGTAAGAAAAAGCTTGAAAGTATAACTCGTGGAGTCTTAAGTATTCATGAAATGCTAAAAGAGTCACAAACTTGAGTGCAATACCGTTGAACTAATTATCAACAAAAATCCTTTACAAAGAAAATCGGTTTATCAAACAAGTCAGTTCCGGCGAGTTCGTGCACCAGCACTCTCACCTGAAGATGGCGGACAGATGGGCCGCGGAAATATTGTGTCATGAAGACGTTATGATCCGGCTGCATACCCGAGAAGAATATTATCAATTGTTACGCTGGGAAAGCCTTCGTAGCCACAAGGCAATTGATTATGAAAATTTGAATAACACATGAATTATTATGGATAACACCCCAACTATTCAGGAGCAACTGAAACTAATAACAAGGAAGACTGCTGGAGAAGGTGCAGGTGGCGTTTCAATAGGTCCGAACAGCTCACAAATACGATTAAAGGAACCTGTTGAATACTAAATCCAACTTTGAATTAACATAAATGCAACACAAGGCTACAGTCCAACGTCTATGTGATCGAAAATCGGACCTCACGGCCCCACGCGCCCCTATCTGGCCTCTGTATAACCACACTCGCCAACTCCTTAAAACCACGTCCTCGAGGAAAGAGTCTATCACGATAACCAGCTTGACAACCCAGGTATTCTCTTTCCAGCACAAACTGCGTGGAAGAAACTTCTAAAATTCTTGAATACCGCACACTGTGTATACCTTAGTTGCCTGAATATTGGCACACCAATTGCTATCTCGCCGCTCATTGGGTAAACCAAAAATAGTGGCGGGCGAGTGCTGGACACGAAAAGTTCTCATAATGTGGAAGCACAAAATGAAAGAGTCGCCTGCGTCATCGTCCTGCACGGGGAGCGGATTCGTCACACTTGCCAACACTTCCGGGACTCAACGGTACTTCCTGACTTCAAAGGGCATTCTCTGTCCTACCGACAAACAAAAACAGTCACAGACATCCTGTGAGTTCGTGGAATTTTGCGACCCTTGAGACGAATAGGAAAAGAGCCCTATGTTCCAAAGTGCTCAGCCTCCCCAGGCACGATGCTGACTCTCCTGAACTGTCTCACACAATAGAAAACTGCTGTAACTTGGCTCCAACAGTCACTACATGTGCCCGTTCTCCCAGCACAGCTAAGAAATCACAGATATTTTCATACACAGTAATGGCCGGGTTATGCTACAAATCATTTATTTTAGCTGTATGGCATAACGCTTCAGCTTTTTGCTTTCGTCGTCAGAGAAGGTTTCTCTCCATCTTCTAACATTATGAGGTAATTCGTGAAAACAGGTGAACTGGAGACAGGACTCAACCTCTCTTCGTGTAGCTTCGCAGAATAAGTTCTGAAGTAATTCATTTTATTTTACACAACTATTGCTTGCTTTCGCAACTGTGTCTCTTCTTTCGATTTTAGTGATAGGTATAAAATTGTTTAGGTACCTGGAATTTCAGTAATAATAATAATAATAATAATAATAATAATAATAATGCTGTTGTGGTCTTCAGTTCGAAGACTGGTTGGATACAGCCACCTCATTGTAATACATTCCATTATCCTTGTTCTATTTCTGTTGATGTTAATCTTATATCCTCTTTTCAAGGCTGTGTCCACTCCATTCAACTGCTCTTCCAAGTCCTTTGCAGTGTCTGACAGAAGTACAGTGTCATCGGCAAAATTCAAAGTTTATATTTCTTCTCCCTGAACTTTAATTCCCTCGCCAAATGCTTCTCAGTGTACAAACAGACCCTGTCACAATCCTTTCTCAACCACTGTTCCTCTTTCACACCCTTTGACTCTTGTAACTGCCACCTGGTTTCTGTATAAGTTGTAAATAGCCTTTCGCTCCTTGTACTTTACCCCTGCTACCTTCAGAATTTCAAAGAGTGCATTACAGTCAGCGTAGTAAAAAGATTTTTCTGGGCCTACAAATGCTATAGATGTAAATTTGCCTTTGCTTAAACTATTTTCTAAGAGAAGTTGTTGGGTCAGTACAGCCTCGCCTTCTCAAACATTTCTCCGGAACCCAAACTGATCTTCCTCGAGGTCAGCTTCTACCATTTCCTCAGTTCTTCAGTAAATAATTCATGCTAGAATTCTGCAACCGTTATTTATTAAACTGATATTTCGGTAATATTTACCCCTATCAGCACCCACTTTTTTTGGATTTAGGTTCTTCTGGGAAGTCTGAAGGTATTTCGAGTGTCTCATATATCTTGCATACTTGGTGGAAATTTTTTATCACGGCTGGCTCTCGCAAGCATATTAGTAACTCTGATGGAGTGTGTCTACTCCAGGGGCCTTGTTTCGAACTAGGCCTTTCAGCGCTCTGTCAAATTCTTCTTGCATTCTCCTGTCTCCCATTTCATATTCATCTACGTCCTTTTCTCTTCCTATAAAATTGCCTTCAGGTTCATTTTCTTTGTATAGACTCTCTGTATACTCCTTCTACCTTTCAGCTTTCCCTTGTTTGCTTGGTACTGGTTTTCCGTATTAGCTCTTTTCTCCAAAGGCCACTTTAATTTTCCTATAGGGGGCATCTGTCTTTTCCCTAGTTATATATGCTTATATATCCTTTCGTTTATCCACTAGCCATTCCTTGCTTAGCAATTTTGGTATTTTTAGACGTTTATATTTTCGTTCGCCTGCTTTATTTGCTGTATTTTTATATTTTATCCTTTCATCAGTGAAATTCAGTATCTCCTGTTGTACCCAACGATTTCTGCTAGATCTTGTCCTTTTACCTATTTGATCCTCTTCTGCCATAACTATTTCATCTCTTAAAGCAACAGATTCATTTTACAGTGTATTCCTTTCCCCCATTTCAGTCAATCGTTGCCTAATGCTCCCTCTGAAACTCTCCATAACCTCTGGTTGTATCAACTCAGTCAGGCTCCATGTCCTTAATTTCGTACCTTACTGCTATTTCATTGGTTTTAATCTACAGTTCATAACCAATAAATTGCGGTCAGAGTCCACATCTGCCCCTGGAACTGTTTTACAGTTTAAAAATCTGGTTCCAAAATCCCTGGCCGGCCGGAGTGGCGGTGCGGTTCTAGGCGCTACAGTCTGGAACCGCGAGACCGCTACGGTCTCAGGTTCGAATCCTGCCTCGGGCATGGATGTGTGTGGTGTCCTTAGGTTAGTTAGGTTTAAGTAGTTCTAAGTTCTAGGGAACTGATGATCTCAGAAGTTGAGTGCCTAGTGCTCAGAGCCTTTTGAGCCAAAATCCCTGTCTTAACATTATACAATCAATCTGAAACCATCCAGTGTCTCCATGTCTCTTCCATGTATACAATCTCCTTTCATGATTCTTAAACCAAAAAATTCCATCCAGCGGTTTCCGCTTTCATTCCTTTCCCCGAAGCCATATTCACCAACTATGTATTTTCCCTTCTCTTCCTTTTCCTACTACCTAATTTCACTCACTCATCACAATTAAATTTCCCTCTTCCCTAACTATGTGAATAATTTCTTTTATCTGATTATACAATTTTCAAGCTCATTACTTACTGCGGAGATAGTTGGTAATAAACTTGTACTACTGCGGTGTGCGTTGGCTTCTTGTATGTCTCGGCTACAACAATGCTTCACTATGCTGTTTCTATTAGCTTACCCGTATTCCAATTTTCTTGTTCATTATTAAAACTACTCCTGTATTATCCTTATTTGATTTTGTACTTTCAATCCTGTATTCACCTTGCCAGAAATCCTGTTGCTCCTGCCACTGAAATTCACTGCTTCCCACTATATCTAACGATAACCTGTCCATTTTCCTTTTTAGATTTTCTAACCTACCTGTTCGATTAAGGGATCTAACATTCTAAGCGCCTACCTTTAAGTGCCAGTTTTGTTTTTCCTGATGGTGACGTCCTCCTCAGTAGTCCCTTCCCGGAGATCCGAATGGGGCTTTATTTTACCTTTGGAATATTTTACCCAAAGGATGCCATCCTCATATAACCATGCAGTAGGGCTGCATGTCCTCGCAAAAAAAAATTACGGCTGTAACTTCCCCTTGCGTTCAGTCGTTCACAGTACCAGCACAGCAAGGCCATATTGGCTGATGTTACAAAGCCAAATCAGTCAATCATCCAGACTGTTGCTGCTGAAACTAATGGAAAGGTTGCTGCCCATCTTTGGGGCCACACGTCTGTCTGGATTCTCAAGACACCCCTCTGTTGTCGGCACCTACGGTACGGCTCGGCTATCTGTATTGCTGAGGCACGCAACGCAAGCCACCCCACCACAGCAAGGACTATGGTTTATGGGGGGAATAATGAGAATAATAATAATAATAATAGTTGAAGATCATCTTACAATCCATCCACTTCGTCATAGCCATTTAAAAAGATAAAAACACTTACATGAGTTGAGGAGCTTTAAGCAGTACTTCATGAATATCCCACGACGAGTTAAAGACACTTTCTCCGCAAACGATATTGGATTTGACTATCTCACATGCAGTGGCCTTCAAAACACACTCTTGATAATGACGGCTATACAAATCGCAGGATGAGGCGAATGGCTTCGACGCACTTGCGAGTTCACTAGACGCCGTTCATGATTAGACACGGGCGTTTCAGCCAGCATAAGCTATGTGAATTATAAAATTTATCATCTTATTGTCTTCGTCATCATACCCGAATTTCCACTAAAAACTGGATTAGTATTATTAAGAAGTATTATAGTTGTTTAACACTGTCAGATTATTTATGAATTTGTGGTATATTGTGAAAACCGTTTGGATCTAATCCGATTCTGGTCGACAGTCACATCAGTTATGGTGCTTTTCCCGCATGATGTGATGTCACTTCTAGCAATGGAACTATAGACGAAATGATAACATCACGGATGGAAAGGCTGTTTCAACAAGGTCTTAACAACTTTGCAGTTGTATATAAATTTGTTGTGATGACACACAGAAACCATTTTGGTGCAATACTTTAGCAAAATAGGTCAGGTTTTGACTTGCACAGTGGCACTGTAATGAATAATGATGCTGGACCCAGATATTTCAAAGTGGTTGGTTTCGCTGTTCCTAAATGAGTCCATTGTGTATTTTGGGTTGAAGAATCGAAGTTTATAACAAAAGTTCGATGGAACATTCGTATGGTAGAAATCGTCTACAAAACAGTATAAGAAATCCTCAAAGCGTCAACGATCAAGTGAGGCAAAGTTCATTTACGGTCTTTAGAAGTGACGGTGCGCATCTCTTGAGCGTCGCGTATCATGTGCATCTTGTTGGGCGTATGATGAGGATCTGTTTATACACTCCTGGAAATGGAAAAAAGAACACATTGACACCGGTGTGTCAGACCCACCATACTTGCTCCGGACACTGCGAGAGGGATGTACAAGCAATGATCACACGCACGGCACAGCGGACACACCAGGAACCGCGGTGTTGGCCGTCGAATGGCGCTAGCTGCGCAGCATTTGTGCACCGCCGCCGTCAGTGTCAGCCAGTTTTTCCGTGGCACACGGAACTCCATCGCAGTCTTTAACACTGGTAGCATGCCGCGACAGCGTGGACGTGAACCGTATGTGCAGTTGACGGACTTTGAGCGAGGGCGTATAGTGGGCATGGGGGAGGCCGGGTGGACGTACCGCCGAATTGCTCAACACGTGGGGCGTGAGGTCTCCACAGTACATCGATGTTGTCACCAGTGGTCGGCGGAAGGTGCACGTGCCCGTCGACCTGGGACCGGACCGCAGCGACGCACGGATGCACGCCAAGACCGTAGGATCCTACGCAGTGCCGTAGGGGACCGCACCGCCACTTCCCAGCAAATTAGGGACACTGTTGCTCCTGGGGTATCGGCGAGGACCATTCGCAACCGTCTCCATGAAGCTGGGCTACGGTCCCGCACACCGTTAGGCCGTCTTCCGCTCACGCCCCAACATCGTGCAGCCCGCCTCCAGTGGTGTCGCGACAGGCGTGAATGGAGGGACGAATGGAGACGTGTCGTCTTCAGCGATGAGAGTCGCTTCTGCCTTGGTGCCAATGATGGTCGTATGCGTGTTTGGCGCCGTGCAGGTGAGCGCCACAATCAGGACTGCATACGACCGAGGCACACAGGGCCAACACCCGGCATCATGGTGTGGGGAGCGCTCTCCTACACTGGCCGTACACCACTGGTGACCGTCGAGGGGACACTGAATAGTGCACGGTACATCCAAACCGTCATCGAACCCATCGTTCTACCATTCCTAGACCGGCAAGGGAACTTGCTGTTCCAACAGGACAATGCACGTCCGCATGTATCCCGTGCCACCCAACGTGCTCTAGAAGGTGTAAGTCAACTACCCTGGCCAGCAAGATCTCCGGATCTGTCCCCCATTGAGCATGTTTGGGACTGGATGAAGCGTCGTCTCACGCGGTCTGCACGTCCAGCACGAACGCTGGTCCAACTGAGGCGCCAGGTGGAAATGGCATGGCAAGCCGTTCCACAGGACTACATCCAGCATCTCTACGATCGTCTCCATGGGAGAATAGCAGCCTGCATTGCTGCGAAAGGTCGATATACACTGTACTAGTGCCGTCATTGTGCATGCTCTGTTGCCTGTGTCTATGTGCCTGTGGTTCTGTCAGTGTGATCATGTGATGTATCTGACCCCAGGAATGTGTCAATAAAGTTTCCCCTTCCTGGGACAATGAATTCACGGTGTTCTTATTTCAATTTCCAGGAGTGTATTTTAAATCACGCATAGCTCATGAGAGGTTTTATATTCAAATGTTAAGGGTTTATTGGAAACGTAAACGTCCGTTATGAGGCAACAATAAAGAGAATATACACAGCAGTTAAGTATGGGCAATGAAAAACCAAACTTTGTTGTACGGCCATGACTAATTGAGAATGTTGGTTGTAAGTGCTACTCATACTGACAGCACAAGAAATACATGGTTTCGTTCTCATTTTATGAATTTGCGGCGTATTTTCCCACGACGATCGCCGACTGCTCCAGCAGTTGAGCAAACGGCAGTACAAAGTCCAGCCGGCAGCAGAATATGAGTAATGTTCTGCCAGGCTCAGTCAACTGTTCGACCACCCCGATCGCTGGTGATTAATAGAGACGAGTGTTTAACACGAGCGACAGGTGCATACACGGGGCGAGCTGCTCGTAAATTACTTTATCGATACGTGTCCCCAAGCGAGAAAATTAGTCACTTTAGCAAAAACTTAAACACGGGAACTGTCAGATAAGCATTACTCGAAAAATAATACCCTGAGGTCTGTCCCACTCAGAGACAAGCGCCACATTACCCTATCCATACGCAGAATTTCTCCAGTGTGAGGTTCACACATGCGAGGCAATCATTTGTCCTCTGCGACACAGTGCGAAGCACCCAGGGCATTCTAATGAGAAGTCAGCGCTCATATTTTACGAGTCACGTCTTTAAAATACCTTTCGATGTACTATTTAAAAGATCCTTAAAACAGAAACATCAGTTTATGGACAAAGACTTCAAAATCAGTTTATTGCTTGACGTATTCTCCATCGGCTGGCGCATATAACTGGTCTCGTAATTTTAATTTCACCGATACAGTGAACGAACTATTTCAGTCATAAGTTGATTTATATAGAGTCCCAACAAGTTTTGGTGCAAGTTGTTGTTGTTGTGGTCTTCAGTCCTGAGACTGGTTTGATGCAGCTCTCCATGCAAGTAGTGTGCATCAATTTTGGCGTCGTCCTTCGAAATCTCTCAGTACCTGTAGCCGTTAAAAGCTGTAGATCACTTTTCTTCCTTTCACAGGCAGCAAAAGTATGAATGACTGAGTAATCCTAAACGAGCTGCTTTGAAACATGCTGCATATCTAAACTAAAGGAATCAACAGAAAATATTTATATTTAAGTAAATACTCATTACAACAAAAATTTCTTCTATTGACTACAGAAGGTGTGTAAAACAGTTAGGTGATACATGTTTGATTCGTTAACAAGAATAAAATTCAGTTACAGCTATTCTTCTCTACAGGATAAACGACGTATATGCGTGTTCAGTATTTGCCGGGTGAATTAAAATGTCCCTGTTAACAAGAAATGAAATTCTGACAAAGTAAACCTAGTGTGATTGTTAGTCATTCTACTACGTGAAATGAATGTAAACTCACTGATGCTGAAAAGGAAATGGACAATCTGGGTTCATCGTTGAGACCAATGAATTTAATTATTGGTTGGCAATGAATAATGATTTATTAAAATTTCGTAACAACCAGGGGTAGTCCTACGATCATTCTTTCTTTACTGGGGTCATGACCAATTGGCATTCACAGACCCAATATATAATTCAGACAATAAATGATGATTCAAATTAACAAACATGAGTAGGGGTCTAATGTGGGTTCGTGGAATGGTAACCTTAGGCTGATAATAATCTTCACATGGGATTTATTGAAAAATAATGGAGCAGATCGTAAAGTACACACAAATTACTGAATGACACTGGTCACCACATTGAAGAAAATAATTAATTTAGCTTTTATGCAGAGGATAGCACTTCGTTATATGTGCATGATCATAAAAGTATCGTCTGCTTCAAGGGATTGAGGATGGACACAGGACAGTGCATAGTAGAGGTACACAAAAAGCATTCGTATTTGTGTGTTCAAATGACTCTGAGCACTATAGGACGTAACTTCTGAGGTCATCAGTCCCCTAGAACTGAGAACTACATGCCCGAGGCAGGATTCGAACCTGCGACCGTAGTGGTCGCGTGGTTCCAGACTGTAGCGCCTAGAACCGCTCGGCCACTCCGGCCGGCGTATTTGTGTGTATCCAGCATACCACACACAAAATACTCCTGCCCATCGGTACAGAATCATGCAGGTTCCATGATACATGAAACAGAAAATGCAGAATTCGGTTTCCTTGAAAGGCGCTTAAGTCAAAAACATTATTAATTCAAGAATCAGATAAGTACATGAAATTTACAGTACATTGACTTCTTCTCTTCAGTATACAACATTGCAGGGGCCTATGGACAGTTTGATGGATAAGTGGCTGCACATAAGTGAAGATGGGAAAACTAATTAAATTCCAGATTTGAAGCTGAATAGAAATTTACCATTTGCGTATGTATCAGATAGGCTGCTCAGAAAATGAGTTATATTAATTAGGTAGCATTACAGAGCTATACACACTGTCTGATGGGTGCTTGATGGAATGTGAGTAAAGTACAAATAAGTTTGTTAAACTCCATATTTATGAATTTAACAGAAACTTAATGTGCATATAGGTATTAGGTAGACTCAGAAATTCTGTTCTACAGGGCTATTACAAATGATTGAAGCGATTTCATAAATTCACTGTAGCTCCATTCATTGACATATGGTCACGACACACTACAAATACGTAGAAAAACTCATAAAGTTTTGTTCGGCTGAAGCCGCGCTTCAGGTTTCTGCCGCCAGAGCGCTCGAGAGCGCAGTGAGACAAAATGGTGACAGAAGCCGAGAAAGCGTATGTCGTGCTTGAAATGCACTCACATCAGTCAGTCATAACAGTGTAACGACACTTCAGGACGAGGTTCAACAAAGATCCACCAACTGCTAACTCCATTCGGCGATGGTATGCGCAGTTTAAAGCTTCTGGATGCCTCTGTAAGGGGAAATCAACGGGTCGGCCTGCAGTGAGCGAAGAAACGGTTGAACGGGTGCGGGCAAGTTTCACGCGTAGCCCGCGGAACTCGACGAATAAAGCAAGCAGGGACCTAAACGTATCACAGCCGACGGCTTGGAAAATCTTACGGAAAAGGCTAAAGCAGAAGCCTTACCGTTTACAATTGCTACAAGCCCTGACACCCGATGACAAAGTCAAACGCTTTGAATTTTCGGCGCGGTTGCAACAGCTCATGGAAGAGGATGCGTTCAGTGCGAAACTTGTTTTCAGTGATGAAGCAACATTTTTTTTTAATGGTGAAGTGCACAGACACAATGTGCGAATCTGGGCGGTAGAGAATCCTCACGCATTCGTGCAGCAAATTCGCAATTCACCAAAAGTTAACGTGTTTTGTGCAATCTTACGGTTTAAAGTTTACGGCCCCTTTTTCTTCTGCAAAAAAAACGTTACAGGACACGTGTATCTGGACATGCTGGAAAATTGGCTTATGCCACAACTGGAGACCGACAGCGCCGACTTCATCTTTCAACAGGATGGTGCTCCACCGCACTTCCATCATGATGTTCGGCATTTCTTAAATAGGAGATTGGAAAACCGATGGATCGGTCGTGGTGGAGATCATGATCAGCAATTTATGTCATGGCCTCCACGCTCTCCCGACTTGACCCGATGCGATTTCTTTCTGTGGGGTTATGTGAAAGATTCAGTGTTTAAACCTCCTCTACCAAGAAACGTGCCAGAACTGCAAGCTCGCATCAACGATGCTTTCGAACTCATTGATGGGGACATGCTGCGCCGAGTGTGGGAGGAACTTGATTATCGGCTTGATGTCTGCCGAATCACTAAAGGGGCACATATCGAACATTTGTGAATGCCTAAAAAAACTTTTTGAGTTTTTGTATGTGTGTGCAAAGCATTGTGAAAATATCTCAAATAATAAAGTTATTGTAGAGCTGTGAAATCGCTTCAATCATTTGTAATAACCCTGTATTAAAGGCAGGATTACATGGGCCTACACACTGTCTGATGGACACTTTACTGGACGCGAGTGAAGCATGACACTGAAACTCAAAATTACTTAAGAATGATGTCTTATACACAGTGGGTATGTGAACATAACAAAGGCATGTCTTTCTATGTTCCCTAACTCACACAATATAGTGGATTTCAGTCCCGCATTAAGCACATTTCCTCGGTATTATTCTACAAGACAGCAATGAATTTACTTTGAGAAACATTAAAACAAAAAGCAATTTCTTTGTGTGATGAAAAGCACATGGCTACTTGAGCTGAACACAAAGCACTGCCGGGAAAATAACATCACAAGGACTTCTCTAAAAGCAATATCGCATTCATATCAGCAAATAAAATCCTGACTGAGGAACCTGTGGTGCCACTACAAAAAATGGCTCTGAGCGCTATGGGACTTAACATCTGAGGTCATCAGTCCCCCAGAACTTAGAACTTCTTAAACCTAACTAATCTAAGGACATGACACACAATCATACCAGAGGCAGGATTCGAACCTGCGACCGTAGCGGTCGCGCGGTTCCAGACTGAAGTGCCTAGAAGCGCTCGGTCACACCGGCCGGCGGTGCCACTGCAGCTAACCTCTCTGTGCACACCTAGACACTTGTGCTGCTACGACTAACCGCTCTGTGCACACCCGAGCTCCTATTATGGAGCTGAAATCAAGCTCTTTGTGCACATGCTAGTATCCCAAACATTGTAAAACCTAGACTAGCAGACTATGAGCTCGATTATCCAACACAGAAAATATGTTCAATTTAATTTACCACGCATTCAGATTCAGGATTGCGATAAAGAGAGTAATGCTGATATTTGTCATACGGAAGTTGAAATAAAGAAACAAAATTATTTCCCTTCATGGAGGTTAGCTGTTATCAAAAACATGTAGCGAGAGACAGAAACAACACAACAGAAATATTAACAAGTATGGAAGAGATCGAACAGATCATCCCCTTCCTCGAGTAACGAAAATGAGTTGGAAACTTTCACTGAAAGGCTAATTCCAAAGGATTTTCTATAAAATATATTTTTTGTAATAGAACAGGCAGGGGTTCTCAGGAACATTAAATATATACAACACATAATTGTTTTAAAATAAGACAAATTTACACGATTACTTACCTAATTTCCAATCATCATCACAAGTAAACACAGTAGAACATAACACATAAGAATAAATTGCATAGGATACATCGTAATGAATGGATTGACAGACATAGTTAAATAGAGACATCTCCTGTCTCATTACTATAAATGGACACATTTCACGAAGTTACACATTAGTAAATAGAATGATACATACAATTTAAATTATTGCAGTTAAATAAGTACCATAAATAAAAAATAATAAAACCCATCAACTATGATCATTAATGTGTAACGAAGTTAAGACATAGTAGCCATACACTAGTCAGCGTGTACAAAAATGGGTTAAAGTACGAAAAATATCTTGCGATTACATGTTGACAATAATGTTGTAATTAGAATGAGATTTTCACTCTGCAGTGGAGTGTGCGCTGATATGAAACTTCCTGGCAGATTAAAACTGTGTGCCGGACCGAGACGCGAACTCGGGACCTTTGCCTTTCGCGGGCAAGTGCTCTACCAACTTTTTTTTTCAGTTAGTTCGTTGCGTTTGGTCTGTGCGGACGTCACATGGCGTCCGTTCAAGTTGATCGTTGATTCCTTTACTCAGTTTTTTATTACAGAGGACAATCGGCCCTCAGATCGAACACGCTGAGCTAGCGTGCCGGCGTCAGCTTTACTTCCACCAGTACCTCGCCTGCTACCTTCCTAACTTGACAGAAGCTCCCCTGCGAACCTTGCAGAACTAGCACTCCTGAAAGAAAGGATATTGCGGAGACATGGCTTAGCCACAGCCTGGGGGATGTTTCCAGAATGAGATTTTCACTCTGCAGCAGAGTGTGCGCTGACATGAAACTTCCTTGCAGATAAAACTTGCAGTCATATCCCAGAAAAGGTAAGTAAATCAGTTTCATGAATTTCCCTATTTCGCGAAATGGTGGTGGCAAACTGACTGGTTACATAAGAGATCAGTAAGTGATTACTAATTAAATTAACTAAAAGCAAAGGAAACGAGGTTTTATTATATTAAAGGAAAAATTAAGAGAATCATCAACTTATTATCTTGCATGTATTGCTTAAAAAAGAAACTCATTAGAGTAAAATATTGACCTCTATCCTATCCAAAAGAAACATAATCTTGCAAATAATTTTACACAGGTCATTAAAAAGAGAGCTTTAAACAAATAATAGATACATAATAAAATCCTATTAACTCTGTTTAAGATCCAGTAAGAGAAAAGGAAACTACAGAAAATAAACACACAACACCCACACACTGAATCCTACTCATGGTTGTTGCTTCACATGGCACTGTTCACACACTAGGAGCTGGGCATGTTGTCTGGACTTCTGTGGAGGAGAGTTAAGTCTTCATGGGGGAAACCTTGGAGGGCATGGTAAATGGTTGTTGTCACAATTCTCGCTGCCAGTGTACAGTCCATTCTGCAGTGATCAGTATCATTCCTTCCTTGCATGATGTTTCTATAATATCTTCACTGAATAGGTTAGTTTGTCTGTTAGAAAAGGCCAACAATCCCCACCAGTGAACATGCTGAAGCATCTGCATACTTTACTGGGCTTGTATTAAGAAGTTCCCTATCTGAGTGACTGGCATGATAGTGTTGTGCAGACAGCTGTTGTAGCAACATGTCTCTCCAGTACAAACCAATGTAGCATTAACCAGAGTTCAAGCTGTTGCAATTTTCGTCAGTACACAAGTGTAGGCTATATGTACATTCATTTGGCGTGGTTATTATATAGCATCTTGGAAACTGCAATGCACTTGCAGAATGTTATTTCAATTTCTTCTTCTAACAAGCATTACGGTGTGTCATAGTAAAATCTCAGTCCAGACATACTTGCATCACCAGTTGTATAGTTGTGGAGTTGCAACTGTCAACACACATCCAGGTAGGCATGTGTGAATGGTGTCTTCCAGTGAATCTTTCACCACTGAGCACGAGTTTGTTTACCTACCGCTCTGCCCCAAATGGTGGGGATGCAGCATGACCTCATGCCACCAAAGCAACAAGTGGGTCACAGTTGGTCGACAGAACTGAACAAACTGGATAGTGGTATCCCAGCAGGGAAAGCCTGGGATGTATGACGTCAGCACGGTAAGCGTCCATCATGGCCAGCCGGCAGCCACTATTGTAGCTACCTGTGCGGAAGACTGACATATTCTGTCAGACCAAAAGCCACACAGGTGAGTGTACGGGGTGGAAGTGGAGAAAAAACCTGCTCCATTACCTTGCATCTTCATTCACTCCATTCCTGATTTTCAACAACGTTTCACATATATTAGAAAGAAACAATTACAAAGTTTCATACATTAATTCAATGTGCATCGTTACATAACTGTGTATCCTTTAGATCAGAAAAAATGAACCTCATATGCAAGTTCAAAGTTATCCCAATCTTATCCATGGTTCCAACATTTATATTATTTAAATATACTTTCTACACTAATAACTACATTTCATTTAATTAAAAAAAGCAATTGCAAAATGACATAATTCATCTATTTCTTCACTTTGGAGATATGTGGATGCCTAACTAGCAATGACTATTATCAGGTAAAAGAATTTACACAGAGTATCAGACAAATATTACAACAGGGAGCCATGACAGAACTCTCAAGTAGCTGGCCTCAGTCCTTATGTCCTGAACCATTTATGTCTTTAATTTATTATTATTTCTATCTTCATACAAAATTCAAGTGCAAGATATACCTCTATCCACTACAACATAGAATAAATGACGACAAATCAATACCAAATCACAGTAAACCAACCCGTCTGTGTACAGAAACCACCAAAAGTCATTCTACAACACTCTGAGCTCTACATAATTCCAACTATTTTACATCCGAATGCTGCTGAAGTTCTTATACCTTGTCGTTCATCCACCCTAGAATATACATCTATAATATTAAACATCATTCACGATTTTCTATACAAGTCATCTTCCGTTACTCGACACAAAATACCTTCCTGAATAAAAGAATAACATTAGCCATAAAACATCTACAACCAATCTCAAAGTCATCTTTATGACTTTAATAATATATAAATATCTTTATATCATTATCAACAGATTAAAATGGCAATGAATGATGTGAACATAATACATATCCTTAGTAAGACCTTCTTTTTTAAACTGTATCTTAGCATCTCTTTCATTCCATCAGTTTCCTTCAACACCGGATCTCGTAATATTACCCTCGATTTCGCCTCTCTTTCTACTTCGGTAATTTACCAGGCTAATCCGTTATTTGTTTCCCTTCTTCAGTTGTTCTTATATTTTCATTACCATCCTTATTAGACATCTGTCTCAATGGCTTTCAGTCAACAGTTCCTTCTCATGTTCCCCTAAACAATGATCTCCTCAAATTCACAAGATTATAAACGTTTGCAAATAATTACAACTTCAAATCACTGTATGTACACAACACATCACAGAAGATACAGCAGTTCTTTTCTATAACAGCAAGGGATTTAACAGTAAGATTTCTTATGAAATCAGCTGGATAAAATCCTGAAAAGAAAGTAAAAGAAGAACTCACACCTTTAATGTAGCCAAAAACACAGTACCTTTCTTTTCGTCCACACAGCACACTATTCTATCTGTAGTTTCACATGTAGTGTGTGGTGCAGCCTGTATGTTTTCTGCATCTGCAATGTTTCTATATCAATCACTTTAGGAGGTGGGATGCGACGTATCTGATATGGTCCATTAAAAAGCCTGAAAAACTTCTTACACAAAGAATTTCGTTTATTTGCTAATTTGTGGGACCGCAGAAGAGCCTTCTGTCGCACATGGGAAATAATTTCCTGCATCTTTCTACAATTAGCCCTGCTGCTGCTTCATATTCCTTAGCACCAGGTCGATAAACAAGGATCTGTATTGATGAGACTCTTTAGTCCATGTTACAATTTCTCTAATAATGTTTCAGAGATTGGAATTCTTTTATATCGTAATTCGAGGCAGTAGAGTGGACTCATCAGGCAACTCATTAAGAAAATCCCATAATGATTTTCAATGCTTATCCCACATTTGGATTTTTCTGTGACAACAGAGATGACAAAGTTTTCCCAGCTTCCATAACTCTCTCTGCTGGGTTAGAGAGTAGATTGTAAAGTGAAATGAACACTGGTCGAATTCGACACTTCCGTGACATTTGTAATCAAAATTTGGGTTCATTATCAGAAATTATTCTATTTACATACCGAGCCTCACAAAAGAAATGTTTTTGAAGTGCAGCGGTATCTGTCTTTCCTATGACTTTCCTCAGGAGAATAAAAGTAACATACGTTTATATTAACCTAGACATCACTAATATACCGTGTGATCAAAAAGTCAGTATAAATTTGAAAACTGAATAATGTAGATAGAGTGGTACAAACTGACACACATGCTTGGAATGACATGGGGTTTTATTAGAACCAAAAAAATACAAAAGTTCAAAAAATGTCCGACAGATGGCACTTCATCTGATCAGAATAGCAATAATTAGCATAACAAAGTAAGACAAAGCAAAGCTGATGTTCTTTACAGGAAATGCTCAATATGTCCACCATCATTCCTCAACAATAGCTGTAGTCGAGGAATAATGTTGTGAACAGCACTGTAAAGCATGTCCGGAGTTATGGTGAGGCATTGGCGTCGGATGTTGTCTTTCAGCATCCCTATAGATGTTGGTCGATCACGATACACTTGCGACTTCAGGTAACCCCAAAGCTAATAATCGCACGGACTGAGGTCTGGGGACCTGGGAGGCCAACCATGACGAAAGTGGCGACTGAGCACACGATCATCACCAAACGACGCGCGCAAGAGATCTTTCACGCGTCCAGCAATATGGAGTGGAGCGCCATCCTGCATAAACATCGCACGTTCCAGCAGGTGTTTATCAGCCAGGCTGGGGATGATGCGATTCTGTAACATATCGGCGTACCTCTCACCCGTCACGGTAGCAGTTACAAAACCAGAATCACGCATTTCCTCGAAGAAAAAAGGCCAGATAATGGTAGATGTGGTAAATACAGCCCATACCGTGACTTTCTCGTCGTGCAGTGGAGTTTCCACGACAGTTCTAGGATTTTCGGTAGCCCAAATTCTGCAGTTGTGGGCGTTGACAGACCCTCTGAGCGTGAAATGAGCTTCGTCGGTCCACAACACGTTACTCAACCAGTCGTCATCTTCCGCCATCTTTTGAAACGTCCACACCGGAAATGCCCTCCGCTTCACTAAATCGCCAGGTAACAGTTCATGATGCTGATGGATTTTGTACGAATAGCATCGGAGGGTACGCCTCAGTGCCAACCAAACAGTAGTGTATGGAATGCCGGTGCGACGTGCGACTCCACGAGCGCTGACTTCCCCGTGCATAGACGAACCCGCTATAGTCTCCTTTTCTTCCTGAACTGTCTCAGCAGCATTACGCCTTGTTCTCGGTCGGCCACTACGGGGTCTATCGTCTAAACAACCCGTGGCTTCGAACTTAGAAATCATTCTCGCCACAGCTGCGTTTGTCAACGGACCTTTACCCGTTCGAATCCCCTTCCTATGGCGATAGGGTCGTAACACTGAACTAGCACATTCCCCATTCTGATAATACAGCTTCACTAAAAGCACCTTTTAAGGTAACGTCTTTATACACGATTGTCATGTGCAGTCACTGACGTTTTGCTGTCCAGCGCCATCTGTCGGACATTTTGTGAACTTTTTTTTTTTTTGGTTCTGATAAAACCCAATGTCATTCCAAGCATGTGTGTCAATTTTTAACTCTCTATCTACATTATTCCGTGGTTTATTAAGTTTTCAAATTTATGCTGACTTTTTGATCACACGGTATAAGCTGAACCAGAAATTGGTCTCGGAACTGGTCGAAACAAATCAGTTGCAGCTACACTTCGCAATATAGATGGAATTATTTGATAGAGGCAGGATAGGTCTCGCCAGTTGACGTCACCTTATGACAGATTTTACACTTCGTCGGTACTTGATGCACGCACCATACCATATTGTTGATATAACTTGTAAAAGCATTAACGTGACCTAAAATGTGCATGACTCAAAAAATATATTGTCTCAGTTTATCAATTAGGTCTTTGGGGATAACTAGCAACCATCATGAATCACCTGAGTCCTGTCGCATAAATAAAATGTTGCCTTTGATCAAACAGTAATGCAGTGATACAGCCTGGTTTCCTTCTTGTCACTTCATTTTCACGTCTTTTACTACAGTGTCCCCATTCTGTTCTTTGGCAATGTGTTCAAGTAATATCATCATATAATTCATAAATCTCACATTCTTCAGTTTGCTATAGCAAACTAAAAGTATTGCCTAGCCAGCTCCTTCAGTACAATGTTCTAAACTGTTGGGCATCCATGACAGGGCATTCGAAATTCCGTTTAGTTTACTAGGGATATGTTTGATAGTAGAATGGAAGTCTTGTAAGTAGACTGTCCAACGAACAAGGTCCTCTTGTGTTCATTTTGCTGACATGAGGGACTATAATGCCCAATGGTACATATACAACTTTGTTGTCTACCTGCACTAGATTTAAACTTTCTGATGGCTCAAACAAATAGCCAAGGCATCTGGTTCTATGACTGAGTAATTGCATTCACACCTAGAGAGGATGTGACTCACGAATGAAATCATTTTCTAAGATGAGGACTCACCAGTTTCAGTTTCCTGAAACAGAAAGTCACCAATTCTGTTTCCCAAACTGTCAGTCATAGCGCAAAAGGGGCTACTAAAGTCTGGATGTCCCAGAATGATTGTGTTGACCAATGAATTCTTAATACTGTCAAACTGAACCTGTGCTGTTTGGTCCTAACACAAGACCTCAGCTTTCCTGATTAAATTACATAACCTCAGAGTCAATAAGATCCTCGAATCAATAAATCGCTTATAAAAATGCACTAACCATAAGTAGCATCCCATCTTTCTTAATATTGGACTTCAGATACTCCTTAACTGCATTAATCTTACCTGGGTTAGGTTGGATCCTAGCCACTGAAATTAAATGTCCTAAAAATTTTGATGCTTTGCCTTCCAACCCGTGATTTCTCCAGGTTGATTGTTATACTCACTCTCTTACAGGTATGCAAATGATCCACAACTCTATTATGCTCATATAATGATTCCTAGGGAATCAGTGTAACATCAATATACAGGGTAACCCTTCATTTCAGTTCATCCACGAGAACTGTGTCAAGGCCATGACTAAATGCAGAGGAAGATATATCGAGGCTAAAAGGAAGTTGCTTAAACTGGTAATACATACTATAACATACGAATGCTCTATACAGCCAGCATCTAGGGTGTAACACAATTTGCCACCAGTTTGTGTGTAAATCAACAAAGGGCACCACCTTAACTGTTTTCAGCAAAATTATTGTATTAATTTGCCTGGAGTCCAAAATCTTCCTGATAGTACAATCTTTTTTCAATACAATAAAGGGTCTATTATATGGGCTTACTGCTCTCTCAATTATCCCTCACTTCAACATGTCTTAGATTTCCCTCTCATCTTTATCCACGTATGCCAGAGGAGTAGCATAGGGAATCACAATTTTTTGACGTTCCTTTTTTACTCTGAATTCATAAGTATAATCTTGAATCACAACAGACAACTTCAACACTCTACCATGCTTCTACAAGATTTGACAAAATTGTACTTTCTAAGTTTAGGACACACTACCAACACAACAAGCATTCTCCTTCACAATATCAGCTACACATTTATTCTTTTGCTGCTCAGATAGCAAGGAATCATGGTCATATGTACGACAGACAGTTTCTTCAGATTCTATCTGCAATCTTGGTTCTGTACAAAGCTGCAGACGACTTGTCTCTAAATCCTGCTGAAAAGTCAACGCCCAGTATCACCCCTATATCTAAGGATGACACAATCAACAAATTAACTTCCAACTCAACTCCGTGATACGCAGAAACTGTTTGAGCTTACCTCTTTACTTCTGCACATTTACCAAAGATCGCTGAGTTTACTTTGATCCCTTGCAACTATAAGACTGTCCAGCTCCCCACTCCATGGCACCTTTGAAATGCAGTTTCACTAAAAACTAACAAACCAATAAAAATGTACAGTATATTTCACAGCAGGCAGCTCCCCACTATCTCCTTTATCTAACAGAACTTTCCTTACATTCTCTCTACTGGCCATCCTCATTTAGGTTTTCCGTGATTTTCCTAAATCGCTTCAGCTGGGATGGTTCCTTTGAAAGGGAGCAGCCGACTTCCCTCCCCAGTCTTCCCTAATCTAAGCTCCGTCTCTAATGACCTAGTTGTCGACGGGACGTTAAACACTAATCTCTTTCCCCCCTCTCCCGATCCATAGCGTCTCTAATAGTGCAGTTAACATTATATTACAACTTTGAAGTCATTATTTCCATTGCATTACTTTCCTTTCCAGACATTAGTCATTACGATGAGAATTGCCTGCTTTCAGGTTGAGTACTTCTCAGATCAGGCGAACGAATTTATGTTTCCGAAGGACCCACAGTTCTATTATGGTTATTGTTATTCGGTTCCAGCCCAGACTTTCTTGCATTTCTGATCCTGTCTATTCCAATTTCTCCCACTGGAACTTTCTCCACATCGGCTCCTCCCTCATTTGCCACTTTTTACGTTGATTCCAGTTCCTCTTTTGATATGTCTGCCGATCTCTTCCAAATCGTCCTTACCTGCATGATTTTTCACACCTGCTAAATCGATCAGGACTGCGTCCTCTGTTCTCTCGCAGAGTGTCGTAATAACTTGAACTGTGCTGTTCATTACCCTGTAAACTGTCTGCTGGTCTGTAATCCAATTCTCATAAAAGATTCTTGACTGCCTCAACATCAACCGTACAAGGTCCGACTAACATGACATGTTGAAAGTGGATTGGCAACTTTCTTATACATATGTGAATTAGTTCTGCTGGGCTATGCAGTTGATACGGGAACTTATTTTGTTGCATATGTGTTCAAAGAACTTGATGGGGTTGGAGAACTTTGACTGTTTATTATAATTCAGCATCATTGCAGTTTCATACTTCACGCAGTCTTACACTGCTTCCATCCATTATGTAGATAGGAAAATTTGACAGAACTCATTGTAAGTCATACATTCTCTTGGAATGAACCTCATTCTTACAGCAGCATCATGCTTGTGGTGCATGTCATTAGTGGGATTGTGAAACACCTTGAACTTCAGCACTGTCAAGGAATGTTTATAGTCAAACCCCATTTCCTGTCGTGGCGAGAGTTCTCAGATCCTGCTGCAATGTCATAAACTGAACTTAGCGCTACACTTATTTGGACTAAGTGCACGATCATCCAAATGTCCTGAATCGTCCTGTTCTCTATCGTTTGGCTTATTACTGTTAGTGCTCTGTCCATCGTCATTTGAATGGGCTATCTGCTGCTATACGTGTGCAAGCCGTTCGTTTAGTTTATGAGTCAACTTATGGCGACATTATGACGACATAGTTCGTGAGAGACGACGTAATAAACATTGAGGAGTGTGAAAGTGAAATTGTGGAGCAAAATTCGCTAGAGATACAAATGAAATATGTGTAAAATATGTTAAATACATGTAAAATGTACGTACACGGGCGAAGCAAAGAGTATAAGGCTCATCTAAAGCCCCTGGAACAATATTTACCAAATTTGGTACAAATATTAGTTACGATATGGAAACAAATATAGAGGGGGGGGGGGGGGGGGTAAGAATCACAGGCCTGCTATTGATATTTGGGGAAGGGTCATGGGCTGGATAGAGTAGAGGGGAGGAGGAGATGTACCTACAAAGAGAGGGAAGGAGCAGATAGGCAGAGAGGAGCAAAGAGCACATGGACGGAGAGAGGGGCGGGAGGAGATGAACAGAGAGTGGTGAGGGCGGATGGACGAGGTGGACAGAAAGATGGGGTGGATAATTGGACAGAGGCGGGAAGGTGGAGATGTACGGAGAGAGGGGGGGTTAGGAGGAGCTGAACTAATACAAGATTGGAAAAATACATACCCGGGCAAAGCCAGTTACTCAGCTAGTGAGAGAATAACTAAGAACGTAAAATGTCTTTTCATAAATTTAATCAAAACCTCTCGAACAGCATCATTTACGTAGATTTCTCACAAAATACTTACTACAGAAATAACAAGTGAGGAATTTACTGTAGACTAATGAAACGGAAATTGTGAAAGTCATTTGGTATCGCTACGCTGTGCCTCTAAAGGGCCGCAAACGTGACTGACACAGGCTTAAACATTTCATGAAAAGATGAAAAATACGCCACCTGCAAGTAGTGTCTCATATATAAGTGGCCTTTTAAACGGGAAAGGGAGAGAAAGCAGCACCAGCCAATTAAATATCCTACCAACCCTGCGGGAAAACTATACCAAATGGCGTTAATTTTGAGAGAGGAGTCAACTAATCTCTGATTCTTATCACTGTCTCGGAAACAAATTTCTTAGTCAGGCTACATTGCGTTGGAAATTCACACTATTATTGGCTTACTTTCACCACATGCCCAAGTCACTGACGAAACATATGAGCACGTCAGTTTTATTGGCAGGCTGAATCCATTGGAGAACTAAAGACAAATAAAGAACGTTTCTTGTTCAAGTGATGTAACTGATTCCGTTTCTCGTTAATCAGTATGTTATTGAGAACTGTATGTCTACTTCTACATCTACATCTACATGATTACTCTGCAATTCACATTTAAGTGCTTGGCAGAGGGCTCATCGAACCACAATCATACTATCTCTCTACCATTCCACTCCCGAACAGCGCGCGGGAAAAACGAACACCTAAACCTTTCTGTTCGAGCTCTGATTTCTCTTATTTTATTTTGATGATCATTCCTACCTATGTAGGCTGGGCTCAACAAAATATTTTCGCATTCGGAAGAGAAAGTTGGTGACTGAAATTTCGTAAATAGCTCTCGCCGCGACGAAAAACGTCTTTGCTTTAATGACTTCCATCCCAACTCGCGTATCATATCTGCCACACTCTCTCCCCTATTACGTGATAATACAAAACGAGCTGCCCTTTTTTGCACCCTTTCGATGTCCTCCGTTAACCCCACCTGGTAAGGATCCCACACCGCGCAGCAATATTCTAACAGAGGACGAACGAGTGTAGTGTAAGCTGTCTCTTTAGTGGACTTCTTGGATCTACTAAGTATCCTGCCAATGTAACGCAACCTTTGGCTCGCCTTCCCCACAATATTATCTATGTGGGCTTTCCAACTGAAGTTGTTCGTAATTTTAACACCCAGGTACTTAGTTGAATTGACAGCCTTGAGTACTGTACTATTTATCGAGTAATCGAATTCCAACGGATTTCTTTTGGAACTCATGTGGATCACCTCACACTTTTCGTTATTTGGCGTCAACTGCCACCTGCCACACTATACAGCAATCTTTTCTAAATCGCTTTGCAACTGATACTGGTCTTCGGATGACCTTACTAGACGGTAAATTACAGCATCATCTGCGAACAACCTAAGAGAACTGCTCAGAATTGTCGTTCCTTTGATGACTATGAATGCTCATTGTCAAAAAACATTAAAAGTTACAAAGCGATAATTTGCCAATCTTAGCTGATTTTGAAGTTCTAAGAAGCTCTATTTGCAAACTGAATTATGGGTACTTTTATTCAGTTCATTAAAATGCAAATATGTTTTGAGTAACAATTACTATTCCGATATTAGGCCAAAAAATATATTGTGTCTCTTCTGATCAACACCATATTTTCTATAATAAGTACGCAACAGATACGATGTCTTAAGCTTATTTTCGTCACAATGCTTATTATTTAAGATATGTTTGCATATTATAGAACTGATTAAAAGTACCCACCGGTGATGCAAAAAGATGACGAAACATGTTTGTGGACTAATAATAACGATCGTTTACGTAATAGGCTGACCTGAATTTCTAAAATGTTCTTGGAACTTGGAGAGAGACAGTTGTAACTTCCTGGCAGACTGAAACTATGTGTCGGACCGGAAATCGAACCTGGTGCCTTTGCCTTTCGCTGCAAGCACTCTGCCAACTCAGCTAACATTTTTATGTAAGAATAAATAAAATACCTGAATATAAAACTAAATTAAGGATGATGGTACATAAAATTTAAATAAACGAACGATAAATCACGTAAATAAAATAAATCCTTATTTACAGGATTTACCCCTTTTCGGGATATTGGAGATTAAAGTGAGATATTTAATACACAATCTTTATCAATTATCTGCCAGTGCTATTGGCAAATGGCTTTAGAATGTAACATTATATTTGTTATGAAACTGGTCTTTTAGTATCCAGTCTTGCCGAAGGAGGTAGTCCTGTGAGTCCCGTCGACAAGGGCGAATTGTCGTCATCATGAGGTAGACGCACTGCACGACCAACCAAATGTATTTGTGTTGTAACTGCTGTATCGGGGGCCCCAAGGTGAGTACAGTTGATTTTGTTTTGTTGAGGACGGCTCCAGTGGTTTGCTTTGTTGGTAAAGTGTGACGATTTCCTCTGCTGTTCGCACATCTTCGACGCTGTCCAACACGTTACTTATATCACATGTGTATGAGTGTATAAAATCTTTAATTCGGAATATTCTGACGCCTCTGACATCATTTTGTAATTTTTATGATAATGAATTCGATACTATCATAAGCCTTCTAGAAGTCGAGAAAGGCTATTTTTTGGATACTTTGAGACATTCACAGTTAGATACATCAAGTCACGGCAGTAAGACAGTGTATCTGTCATCCTCCGACCTTGGACTGTCCATTTTTGATAAGGCCAATTATTTTTGGTACGATTGCTTTGAAAGTGCATTGCTGGAGTGGGTGAAAATCTTGCAATATATGATGAGTAATTTTAGTGATCTTAGATCTGATACTGACGTCATCCTGTTCTTCTTAGTACCGAGACTGTTATCGCCTCTGTGAACTGTGTTGACATTTGACAGCCTTGTAACATGTCGTTATAGATATTAGCGAACTCGTCTCCCATTATAAGCCGGTATTTATTATGAAACTCTACAGGTAAGTCATGCGGCCCCGTGATATGTTTTGCTAGGAGTATTTAATAGTATCGTGGAATTCCTCGGCTGTAAGCGGAACTAATGTATCAGTATGGTCATTGTTTCCTTATGATGATGTTTGACGCGGCTGATGCTGCGTGCCACATTTTGTTGCTTGCGATTATTACTTATCTGCTGATATATAAATCAGTAGAATGGTGGTAGACAGCCTTCTTAATTTGGGCTTGTGTTGTATATATGACATCACTGCTGTTCTGTAAAGAGTCTATAAGGTGATGGCGAGCTGCGCGTTAACTCCTGCACTATGTGATAAACAGCAGTGAGCCCCTGCCATTCACTTGTGCAGTTCCAGGATATGATTTTGTGACTTTGTACTCGGGATCTGTTAATACTAACAATTCGTTTAATGGCCGTGAAATTTTCCGTTAACTGTGTAGTCGCGGAGTACAATTGTCTCAAAGCCGCGAAGTAGTAGTACTGAGTATGAGGCAGCCATTGCGCCTTTTCCCGCGCATAGGACATTATGCTCCTCACTATACTGGGTTTTTCTCTATATATCCACTATTCGATGCACATATCGCAATGATCTTCCGAAGCTATTAGCTGTAGCCATAAGTATGCAGTTTCACCCTCCAAAGAGTGTTCTTGTAATACCGGGTGATCAAAAAGTCAGTATAAATTTGAAAACTTAATAAACCACGTAATAATGTAGATAGAGAGGTAAAAATTGACACCCATGCTTGGAATGACATGGGGTTTTATTAGAACGAAAAAAAAACACCTCATATTGCCAGACGCGTGAAAGATCTCTTGCGCGGGTCGTTTGGTGATGATCATGTGCTCAGCAGCCACTTTCGTCATGCTTGGCCTCCCAGGTCCCCAGACCTCAGTCCGTGCGATTATTGGCCTTGGGGTTACCTGAAGTCGCAAGCGTATCGTGATCAGCCGACATCTCTAGGGATGCTGAAAGACATCTGACGCCAATGCCTCACCACAACTCCGGACATGCTTTACAGTGCTGTTCACAACATTATTCCTCGACTACAGCTATTGTTGAGGAATGATTGTGGACATATTGAGCATTTCCTGTAAAGAACATCATCTTTGCTTTGTCTTAATTTGTTATGCTAATTATTGCTATTCTGATCAGATGGAACGCCATTTGTCGGACATTTTTTGAACGTTTCTAGTTTTTGGTTCTAATAAAACCCCATGTCATTCCAAGCATGTGTGTCAATTTGTACCTCTCTATCTACGTTATTCCGTGATTTATTCAGTTTTCAATTTTATACTGACTTTTTGATCACCCGGTATAACTTCCGTGGTCCGCTGCCTCTAAATACACTTTGCGGCGTATTTTTCAGCTTCACGTGTTAAGTGGAGTGATCAGGAAAGGTCACTGGCTAAAATTCTACGGCTTGAATATGTGCTGACAACAGACTATGTGCGAGCGTCCTTTCGATCCTGCTTCTGGACACCGGGGTGATGTATGAACAGAATACAGTGGCAACATTTCCGAGTATCATGGAGCTGAAGTTCACTTATGAAGGTTTGTAGTTCTGTGATAAAATTTGTCTTCGCTCTTGATCACCGCGGTGCAGTACAAAACTGAAATTTAGGGCTTAAACAATCGATTTGTAGATTGTTAAGTACACGACTATCGCTCCAGCATAAAATTCCCGACTTGCTAATTGAGTGTTGGTCCACGACGGTGCATTGTATGCATGTTTACAATGTGCATATTTTCAGATTTGATGGTAATATCTCGGACTGTTTCTAGAAGCGATATGATGGTACGACTAAGCCCCTCCTTGTGCGATACTGTCGCGCACGCTTCACCGCCTATATTTACTGTTGCAGCACATCCCGGTATTTGCATAGTTTTGGGCTATGTCACTTTCTGTTTCAAAACAATATCCAAGTCCACGACTTGTACTTATTGGTTGAAGCTGTTGATTTTCGTGGCCGGTGATCTACTATTCGCATTAACTGTTGCTAGGGTTAAGTTTGTACTGTCATTGCGGTGATATAAATTCAAGTGTCTTTGGGCCAACCAGTTCTTTCTTGATCATGGTACTTTTGTGTAGTGTCCATCTGTTTGGTATCATTTATATTCTTTGTAATCATCTGATGAAGCTCGAGTTTGTCTGATTCTTTTCTTTATAGAGTGCCAGGATCGGCATCTGTTTTGATATCTTTCCGCGTTTGGCCCCTTGAATGAAGTATCTTCCGTTCTCTGTTTGAGTCTTCTGCTTGGTGATGTTCTTTTAAAGCTATTTTGGTTTGTGAGATATCGTTAGTGATCGGTAGTGAGTCTAAGGAATGGGCACGCCCAAAATTTGTTTTAAACTCAGGTGTGTCATCTAATGCGACTTGCATTGTATTCATGAATCAATTTTTTCAATGTGTGTTTTAGCTCAATCGGCAAAATCAGGAATCTTGTAGGATCACTTTCTTGTCCGTCCGTCTGCCTGCGTGTCTCTCCGTCCGACTGTTAAGACCCCTTTTTGTTTCAGGAACGGGTGTTAGTCATCGAGTTGAAATTTACGGCATATACTAACAAGGGAACCTCCCCATCGCACCCCCCCTCAGATTTAGTTATAAGTTGTCACAGTGGATAGGCCTTGAAAAACTGAACACAGATCAATTGAGAAAACAGGAAGAAGTTGTGTGGAACTGTGAAAAATAATCAAAATATACAAACTGAGTAGTTCATGGCAAGATACGCAACATTCAGGACACTGAGACGGCAACTGCGCCGTGGTCTCGGGTTAACGTGAGCAGCTGCGGAACGAAAGGTCCTTGGTTCAAACCTTCCATCGAGAGAAGTCTTTAATTTTTTATTTTCAGTTTATGTGACAAACTCTTATGTTTTCATCACTGTTTTGGGAGTGATTATTACATCCACAAGAAAACCCAAATCGGGCAAGGTAGAAGAATCTTTTTACCCATTCGCCAAGTGTACAAGGTAGGTGGGTCGACAACATATTCCTGTCATATGACGCACATGCCGTCACCAGTGTCGTATAGAGTATATCAGATGTATTTTCCTGTGGAGGAATCGGTTGAACTATGACCTTGCGATCAAATGTTTTCGGTTCCGATTGGAGATGCACGTCCTTTCGTCTACTAATCGCACGGTTATGCGATGCGGTCGCAAAACACAGACACTAAACTTATTACAGTGAACAGAGACGTCAATGAACGAACGGACAGAGAATAACTATGCAAAAATAAAGAAAGTAATATTTTCACTCGTGGGAAGACTTGAACCAAGGACCTCTCCTGCTGCAGCTGCTCACTCTACCACGGGACCACGGCGCTCTTGAGCTCATGTTCTCCTTTATGTTGCCTATGTGGCCAAGACTGATGACCAGTTTGTATATTTTGCTTATTTTTTCACAGTTCCACACAACTTCTTCCTGTTTTCTCAATTGATCTGTGTTCAGTTTATCAAGGCCTATCCACTGTGCCAAGTTATAACTAAATCTGAGGGGGGTGCGATGGGGAGGTTCCCTTGTAAGATGTACGGTCCCTCGGCGGTGTGAAAAATTTAAGCATCTAAGTCGATGTAATTAAAAGGTACGGCCGTTTACATAACATATTTTGACATTCGCAAACTCACTCATCAATCTTGGGGTGTTCCCATCCAAAGGGGAATGCGAAACACAAAGTACAATGGCGCATTGTTGCTGTCATGACTGCGTGGATTTGTGCATACAGATTGCTGATATGCCAGCATCTCGTGGTCGTGCGGTAGCGTTCTCGCTTCCCACGCCCGGGTTCCCGGGTTCGATTCCCGGCGGGGTCATGGATTTTCTCTGCCTCGTGATGGCTGGGTGTTGTGTGCTGTCCTTA
The DNA here is from genome assembly GCF_023864345.2 of Schistocerca serialis cubense. Classification (NCBI taxonomy): domain Eukaryota; kingdom Metazoa; phylum Arthropoda; class Insecta; order Orthoptera; family Acrididae; genus Schistocerca; species Schistocerca serialis. Next base: position 397,630,367 of record NC_064640.1, on the reverse strand, counting down.
GGTTAGTTAGGTTTAAGTAGTTCTAAGTTCTAGGGGACTGATGACCATAGATGTTAAGTCTCATAGTGCTCAGAACCATTTGAAGATTGCTGATATAACTTCCTCGCTGACCGAACGAATTGCCTACATTCATGTTGGGCTTGATAGTCTACCGGCTCTCTCTTTAATTTTTTTTAAGCTGTATAGCGCATGCCTGGAAACCCAGAGGTCACGGGATCGAATGTCGGTGAGACCACAGGTTTTCCAATTTTCGTTTTAACCTAGCCTTTACCTATCAACGATGTGAGGAGTCACCAAAAACAAAACGTGGTTCGCATTCTAAGTTAAGCTGCAGGTGCCCTTTCTCTGGTTGGATAGCTGGGGTAGGTCAGGAACATACAAGTCGCCTAAGTAGCGTCCAATAGAAAGACTTGCGCCAGGCCATTAAATCACGCAAAGTTATTAACATCCATATACATAATTAAGTTTCTAAGGAACCCTTAGAGTGCGAGTCCTACGTGCACTTGTGCGGTTTTTTTCCTTTTGGTCTGGGTTGACGATCCGATTGGCTCCTTGTGAATTTGCAGACTTGATGTAATCTTCGATTTTTTATTCAGTTTGTTTATTGGGATTGCTGCATCTATTTTACAGTTATCCGAAAAGTTCTCACTTCATTGGTCACGGTAGTCTTCTCGTGAGCGGACTCGGACGATGTATTTTTAAGTCACTGGGAAACACTGGTTTCGAGTGTTTGGTTTGGAATTTCATCTTGTGAAGCTCCCATTTCCCGAAGTTATCTGCGTAAGTCGCTGACTCAGTTTGGATTTTCGTGACGTTATCTGATAGGAACGAGTTATCGTTTGATTGAATCTTAATGCTATTCGCGAGTATTTGATGTAGAAGTGCCTCTTGTGAAGTTCCTGGCATTGCGACTTTGTCTGCATAGCTTATAGCCTCTGTGTGTGCGTGATGTCGTAAGTATGAGTGGTTTTTTTGTTGTTGTAGTTGTGTTCTTGGCTCTTGGCTGTACGCAGAGGTGGCCTGCGGCTCCACAACCTGCACAGGTTCACTGCTATTCATATCATATGTTATTAGAACTTTGTCTCCCTGTATATTTAGCTAAGATGGAGTAAGTTTAATGAGGTTTGCACTGCTAGGACACCATTATTGATATTAAAATATTTGTTGTTCTTCCACTTCTCTAATAACAAATTATGATAACGCCTGTCGAGTATTTTAAAGAAAAAGTTGTGAATTCACACCATGCATCACTCCAACACGACTTGTGTTGCCATGATTTTATTTATCTCTCCGAAACTCGTTTTGAGACTGACAGTACTGTCATACTCAGAAACTGCTCGTGCACATGTATCGTCGGATGCAACTTTAACGAACACAATGTTCCCCAAGAAGTCATATTACAATTCCCTCAGATGAATTCCGATAACCACCCGTCTATTCCCCCAATCTTGGGGTGTTCCCATCCAACGGGGAAACACAAAGTACAATGCCGCATTGCTGCTGCCATGACTGCGTGGATTTGTGCATACAGATTGCTGATACAACTTACTTGCTGACCGGAAGAGGCAAGAACTCGTTAGGTAGCCTGTGCTGTTTACAGCTGCTCTGTCTCGACGTGCGCTGGGGCACTGGTCTGCACTCGGTCGCAGTGGGGTCGAGACTGCGCTCTATCGAAGCGCGACTTACATACAATCCCATCTCCTAGGTTTACTTCCGCCAGTGCCTCAGCTCCTACCTGCCAGACTTCACAGAAGTTCTCCCGCAGCCTTGCAGGACTAGCTCTCCTGGGAGAAAGAATATTAGCCACAGCATGGGGCATTGTTTCCAGAATGAAATTTAATTCTCCAATGGAGTGAGTGCTGATTTGAAACCTGGTGTCAGGGTAATAGTTTGTTCAGAATGAACTAGCATTCGTAACACTGCATCTGTAACGATGTGTGAGGTCGTAGTAAGAAGTGAATTATTCGACTACAGTATGCTAATTTTACGTATTGGAGGTGATACACCCTTGCCTTCCTCCATCTCGCACTGTAGTTTTTGGAAGGACCTACAGTATAAAAACGTTGCTGCATCACTTTTACCTCACTTATTAAACGTATTACGATAGCTGGAAGGCAGGAAGGTAGGAAGATCTTTAGCTATAATGTAATGGTTCTACAGGACTGTTCTTTTATCTTTGCTCATCCATATATTAAAGTTTGACGCACTGGAGTCTGCATTAATACACTTCGTATGGTCGTAATGTAAGAGTTATTGGAGTTATCTGTCATTGTCCTTCATGGAGGAAGCACAGATATGCTCTCTGTGGCAGCTGTTTCAAGGAGAAAGCCCCAGCTGGGACAGTAAGCAGTCTGGGAAACTACACAGTGTTCGACGTTAATGCAAAACACTGACACAAGGCCTCACTACAAAACAGAGAACCGCTGACAGACATTATTCAAAGTCACTGACCTAACCAATATCGTGTCACTGGTTTGCATACACACCACGCATAATACATCCCTAACGGCACAATCCTCAAGATTACACACTTCTTGAACATTGCAAGAATATTTCAGACTTAAATAATTGAAAGTAGGTATAAATCTTAGCAATAAGTTAAGTATTAAAGGTCTGTCGCAGAAATGTGTTGCTGCTGTTTCCTGCATCAATTACTCTTCCCTGTATCGGTAATCTAACATGCTGACAGATCTCTTAATTTCAGCCATATCAGTAATAGAGCTGTACCAATTCGAGCATGGCCTGCATTGTTGCCAGATTTCCCAACTCTCACTCCCCCTGGGATGTCATCTATATCATGCATTGTTGCCATATTTCCCTGTGCCTCCATCTCTTTCATATCATAGGCTAATTGCCTTCTGTATAAAATGGTGGGAAATTCAAATGCAGCACACTTTTCCTACAAGGTTTTCCACCATTATTATGACACTGTGTCTCAGAGCCCAGTTTAATTTGGTGGAAAATTCAAGATGACACATTGACACACTAGTTCAAAATCCAACATTGTGGACTTGGGAATACAAGTACAGCCCTATGATATCACAATTCAAACTGGCGATCTGACAATCCAAGATTGGGAACCTGCATGGTTGTCAAATGGTGGGTCTGGAGATATGACCCCGGACTGCATGGTTGTCAGATTTCACATCAATTCGAAGTTTAAAATCCTTCCTAAACATAAACTGGCACAAAATAAGAAAAGGACATCGGTTTTCTCCACTCTTATGACTTTACAGTTCGCCTGATCTAAGTTTAAAATGTGGCTATCATAGCAAACCACAAATTTAAAAAAATTCCCACCATCCTTCTGATGTCGCATTTTAAAAAAATTACCCTAAGTGTTAGACCCAAGAGCTGACTTGTCCTAAGTTCCAGTGCACTTGTGCTATGCTCATATTTAATGTTTAAACAACTGCCACCACTGCTGGAATAGGAGAGGAACGTTTATATCTTTATTCAAACAAAAACCACGTGGGGAGAGCCCCCACACTGCCCCCAAGGTCTTGCATCATGCAAATCAACTGATTCACACATGTCACTGCTGCCACCAGAGAGTTACACAGTCAGTGTGTTGAAACTGCGACCACAACCGCCACTGTCACACCTGCCATAGCTGCCATCGCCATCTCCACACTGGAGTGAACTGCACAGGGATACCGAATGCACACTGTCGATTTGGCTCCTTAATGCAAAGTGCAGCACTGTAGTCCTGATTTCCATCAGAAATATGTTATTTGCACTCCATCTTCAGGCCACAAGTGGCCCATCGGGACCATCCGACCGCCGTGTCATCCTCAGATGAGGATGCAGATAGGAGGGCCGTGTGGTCAGCACACCGCTCTCTCGGTCGTTACGATAGTTTTCTTTGACCGGAGCCGCAACTATTCGGTCGAGTAGCTCCTCAATTGGCATCACGAGGCTGAGTGCACCCCGAAAAATGGCAACAGCACATGGCGGCCCGGATGGTGACCCATCCAAGTGCCGGCCACGCCCGACAGCGCTTAATTTCGGTGATCTCACGGGAACCGGTGTATCCACTGCGGCAAGGCCGTTGCCATAAATATGTTATTTGGATGGTACTCTAATCGTAACACATGTGACATAAGTTAAAATGAAAGAGAAACTTGACAATACAAGAAGCATACTTGTTCATTAACACAATCTGGCGACTGATGACTTCAGAAGTTAAGTCGCATAGTGCTCAGAGCCATTTGAACCACAATCGAGATGGAGTCAGAGTATTACACTGCCAGTGCCTGAATGAGACTGAAGCTCCATCCCCAAAGTGGTAAAACAACATTGAAAAATAGTGGGAAATTTAAATTGCATTCATTATAGTGAACAATAGACCACACATAGATTCTACTGGATAAATGTCGAAAACAAAATATTCACTTTGATGTCCTGGGGAAGACTTGTGCAGTGACTCAGACGCCAAAGAAAAAGGCGTTCCGGTTCTTTATTTATATAGTTTACCACAGAAAAAATTATATTTGGACTTGATGGCAGTTATTAAAACAAGCAGTAACATGTCTTGGTCATATCCAAACCACCGTTCTGTCCTTTTTTCTCTATTGTAATTTCATTCTCCAGCCCTATAAGGCCAGGGGAGTGCTGTCAGCGGCACTGTCTGCCGCTCTTCAGCTGAGTGACACTACAAATAAAAAGATGAAATGATACTCATAAAAGGCGATAAGAACAGAAATAAGGGGAGACAATGGGGGTTAAAATATACAGTTACTTGGAGATGTTCATTGAAGAACAGTTAAAAAAATGGTCCACAAAAAATAAAAAACTCAACTGCCGGTGTGTGTAGCGCATAAAAATACACTGACGTCACAAGCACAAGTTAAAAGTTGGCTACAGGTGAAACACAACAGAAAGACGACACTTTAAAAACCACTACACGTGACCGAGCACTCATGATGAAGAATAAAACCTGCCAAGAGGGACCTGCCGAGATAGGGGAGGCCTTAGAGGAGGAAAAAGAGGGGAGAGGACGGAGTAGCGGTGGAGGGGGGCTGGTGGGTGTGAGATGAAAAGAAATGGGGCTGGGGGGTGTACCAAGGGGCAGGAGACAGGCAGAGAGGGAAGGCAAGTCAGGAGGGAGTCCAGAGACACAGAAGGAGTGCACAGGAAGGGTAGGTGGTGGAGGAGGGAGGAAAAAACCGTTCAGGGGAACGTAAGAGGAGGAGAGAGGGAGCTCTGAAGAAGAGAAGGGGGAAGATGGGATTAGAGTTGGGAGGAGGGGTAGAGATCAGGGTGAAACTTATCATCCAGGAGGGGTAGGGGTAGAAATCCAGGAAATGCTGGCATAACAAATTATGGGATGGATCAATGATTTGTAGGTGAGAAGGACGGTGGAAGGATGCTGTCCCCAAGTCCAGCCGGACAAGAATTTCGGGAGATGGAGTCTATTGTGGGCTTTGTGTTGGCTCGTAAGGAGATGGGGAGCCCATGTGAGGTGACAGCCGAGGGTGAGGCCAAGGTATTTCAGGATAGGAGTGAGGAGGATAGGACGACCATAAATGGCAAAGTGAAAATCGTGAAGACGGAAGGAGCGGGTGGTACCACCTCTGATGATTGCCTGGGTCTTGGAAGGGTTGATGCAAAGGAGTCACTGGATGCCAGGAAGGAGGTGTCAACAGCAAATTGGAGGAGTTGAACAAGTGGGGGAGGTTTGTGCATATCGGCAGTGTACAGGGGAGAGGACGGAGCCTTGGAGCACGCCGGCAGTGGGACAGAAAGTATTGGAGTTGCGGTATTGACATAGGAGGGACGACGGGAGGGAAAAAAGCAATGTGACGGACGAAATTGGGAAGAGCGTAGGTCTGGAGTTTAAAGAGGAGCTCGGGATGCCAGACACGATCATAGGCGTTCTGGAGGTCGAGGGAAACATAGATAGCCAAACGACAGGAGTTAAATTGGAGGGAAAGAAGATTGGTCCAGCATTAGTCCATTGTATACTTTATATCCTTACAAAATATAAATTGCCTTTTATGAGTGAGAAAATAATGTGGTCATGTAACTTATGCGCTTTTATGTAACCAAAGCAGTTACTTTTGATGCAAGTGCATTTTACACTTATAAACAAAAAATCTAATAATTATTGTTATTTTGTGCTCCATGGAATGTTCTTCCTCATGATCAAAGACATGAGTTTCCTGTTAGTATTGACAAGTGCGAAAGCTATTTACGAATCACAGAAACATGTTTTATAGAACTTTGACGAAGTATGGGAGTGATGTTTGATACGGTTTTGTTTTGTGTTTTCTTTCTAATTTTACCATTCTTTAGGTAATTGCGTTTACTAGCGCTACATAGTAAATCTGTATTTTTAAAAAAATTTTCTACTACATCCCTCTCTTTCACGTTACAAATTAACAATTTTCGTATAAAACGTGAATTAAATATTGAAAATTTAAATTTTGCCGTAAATACTGTTTATTTTTAAGTGAAATGAGGTAACTCACTGTTAGTATGCAACACACATAATGTACAGGTAACGCAGTTATGGTCTTATTTATGGCTAATAGGAAAACAACCATAGTCTGCGCTTGCTTATGATAGCCTACCACAGCCTACGGTAGGAATTTCGCGTCAAACCTGTCCACCACAATTGCAGTTTCGTCGGGGCTGTATGGTCCTTACAGGTCATCTCTCATTTCATTCGGTATCTGTTGTGCTTACTTCATAAGCACTAAAAAGGAATCTCTAGAATTAATCGTACTAGAGTCTTGATTGCTGTTTCCCTTAAAGAACGTGGCATTTTCCGAGAACCGTTACAACAAATCGAAATCTTCCAATTACTTTCCTTAATACTGATTTACGTGCTCGTCTCATGTTTTACATCAAACCTATTCACCTACCGTTGAACCTATACATCGAAGAATTAAATATGGTTATTCAGTCAGTTTTAAATGCAGGAAGCGGAATGGCATCAAGTGTTTACGAAATTCCCATCTGATTCCCTTTCGGCAGTCGTGACCTTTTTTCATTCATTCCAACAGAATGCATAGTAGCCGCTAACAGTTGAAGAATGAATAATCAGTGAAATGTGTCTAGTAGCTACACCGACAAATTTCAGAACACGTAACGTTAACTTGGTAATGATTTGACACCATCCCACAATTCCTAGGTCCTTACTTTAAAGTCTTATCATCTGAGCAGTTCTGCAGGACACACGCCCTTTATGTGCTGTGTAGTCACCTTACGTTTTCCGCACAACATAGATGCAACTACTTGACAGGGAACACACAAAGTATCTCCACATAACGATATTCGCAGTATAAAGGTTCTTGATGTTACAGCTACAATGACTTATCATCAATGTCAAGTTTACTTTATGTTACAAAATGCACAATTCCTTCTAGATACCACTGTGAAGCGTCATAGTAAGAATGATTACCTGTAAGAGTTAAATTCACAGCCGTTGAAAATACATCCACTTGTGTGGAAAACAACCAATTAAATATCTTGACGTACTGGTGTTACAGCTTACAATGCACTGCACATGGCTACCTAGGCGTGTCGATGAATCAGATATGCTATAACGGATCCTTCCAGGTTTCCAGAGGTATCTGACATCACCTGTTTACACATTTCCCATACATTGTGGATGCAGAACTGACATCCAATAGCGTCCCAGGTGGATTCAGCTCAGGGCTGACGTAGGTGCAGCAGGTCTGCACAGATATGTCTTGGTCCGATACGAGGAGTTGGTATTTATTTATCATCTACTGCTTATTTAGCCCGACCAGATTAGGGCCTCAAGGCCCTTTGTTACATCTGACCAGGAGTAACATATACGAAACATATTACAAAACCTCCCAAATAATAATAATAATAATAATTATAATAATAATAACTGACTCTAATAATAATAATTATGTTGTAAAGGGTATTTAGAATGATACAAATTACATTACCTCATTTGCAGCCATGTTTAGTATTAACAGAAACGGAATGGATAAAGGAAAAGAAGAAAATTGAAATGACAGTGGCAATGGCTGTTAGGAAAGAACAGAATATAAATAGAGATCTCTGTCGACAAGGGATAGGGAAAAGTTGTGTGGGAGGGGGAGTGACGAAAATGAGCTGCACAGAGTGCAGGAGAGATTGCTGTTGTGATACGAGGTGGACCATTAGCTGCCTTTTGAAGATTGGAGGGAATTTAATTTCTCTGACATTTTGAGGAATAATGCTCCAAAGTCGAGTTCCTGAAACAGAAAATGATTTAGAAAACATGGAGGTGCTATGTGGTGGTACAGACAGAATTTTACTGCGTTGAGGACGAGTGTCTCTGCTGTGCTGTTCAGACAGTGGAATAAGAGTGGTGGTAAGTTCCTATGGAACCAAACTGCTGAGGTCATCTGTCCTTAGGCTTACACACTACTAAATCTAACGTAAACTAACTTACGCTAAGAACAACACACACACCCACGCCCGAGTGAGGACTCGAACCTCTGAACTGTGGCAAGGTGCATCAGACTGTAAGAGTTGAAGATAAATAAAAGGGAATGCACTGATTGAGAAGACGATACTGCGACAATAGATCATGATAGTCTCTATGCTTATCGGTATGAAACTATGATAATTGTTCGTAGGCTGTTGTGGTATGGTTAAAAAAGCGTACGTCACATATGTAGCGTGCACAGGCATTTATGGCCAGTTCCAGCCTGCGTGAGCTTTCGTTCGAAAATCCTTGGAAAATGGCATCACTACAGTCAAGTACGGGGAGTATTAGTGTCTTGACGAGCTTTTGTTTTGCGTTCGAAAAGAAATACTTTTCTTTATTTCTGTAGTGAGTGGAAGCGGGGCTGACACTTTTTTACGGATTGCAGTTGTGTGTTCAGTCCTGTCTAAATGCTGGCCTAAAATTAGCAGCAAGTTCTTTGCAGAAGAAAAAACAGACAAATGGATACATAGTAGCGGTGTTTGACATGCGGAATTACACACCGTACTGCACTATCTCCGTAAACAGGACAACTGTCAAGCAAGTGTACACGCAGTGTTTGCAGTACCTCAGAAAATCCTGTCAGTGACTTAGAATCAAAGTAGCTATGAAACGGACGAATCGATTCATGTTATTTCTGTGCCGTTCAGGATTCATGGTGGAAGAGATTCTCTGAACTGAGGGGTAATAAGCCTTTCGTAAACGACTAGGACTGCTTGCGTTTTAGATGGATTAACTTTCAAACCTGTGCGCCCCGCCCACACTGATAGGGCAAGTGAATCGGCATTTACATGCTAGATGGTTGTGCACAGGTTTGTTGGACTTGCACTTAGATATAACTGAACGTAATCAGTGTGTAGGTGATATTTGCAGTGGGAGAGAGTAGTGTTTATCACGTACATAGATTTCTAAATTCTATTTAACTGTTTAAAATATCACGAAAGTGACCTGATTATCTAGATCATATAGATTCCGATCTAATTACGTAAATTACTGAATCAATTTAAATTATGTTTGTTGCGCATTGAACCACGGGGCTGTAGGTAAGCTTGTTCACGTTGTAATAGTAATAAATGTTTCCATACTGTTTTCGTTCTTTATTTAAAGCACCGTGACAGTGTTTTACTTTTAGATTTCATGTAGTTTTAGATTTATTTATGTGATTTTATGCCACGTGGCTGGAGGTTAGCCTACTCACGTTGTAATACTAGTAAATGATTGTATACTGCATTCATTAATTATTTAAAATTGCGGGAATACTATGCTTATTGATTTCAGGTACATTAAGATTTGATTTAGTGATCTATTCCACTTTTCTTTGCGTATTTAACCATGCCGCCGCAGTTCAATTGCGCTATGTTAGAATAGTAATACAAACTTCTTAGCGCTTGTGTGTGTGTGTGTGTGTGTGTGTGTGTGTGTGTGTGTGTGTGTGTGTGCGTGTGTGCAATACACTTCTGTTTCGGAAGCTTCCCTGTTAATTGGTAGCAAACAGCTAGTCGTTGCTCCAAGCTCTTCCACTTGATTCAGACGTACAGCTGACTATTGTACAGGGTAAGGTAGGTAAGACAGACCACCCCAAATATACAGGGTGGTCCGTTGATCGTGACCGGGCCAAATATCTCACGAAATAAGCGTCAAACGAAAAAACTACAAAGAACAAAACTCGACTAGCTTGAAGGGGGAAATCAGATGGCGCTATGGTTGGCCCGCCAGATGCCGCTGCCATAGGTCAAACGGATATCAACTGCGTTTTTTAAAATAGGAACCCCCATTTTTTATTACATATTCGTGTAGTACGTAAAGAAATATGAATGTTTTAGTTGGACCACTTTTTTCGCTTTGTGGTAGATGGCGCTGTAATAGTCACAAACGTATAACTACGTGGTATCACGTAACATTCCACCAGTGCGGACGGAATTTGCTTTGTGATACATTACCAATCTTAAAATGGACCGTTTACAAATTGCGGAAAAGGTCGATATCGCGTTAATGTAGGGCTATTGTGATCAAAATGCCCAACGGGCGTGTGCTATGTATGCTGCTCGGTATCCTGGACGACATCATCCAAGTGTCCGGACCGTTCGCCGGATAGTTACCTTATTTAAGGAAACAGGAGTGTTCAGCCATATGTGAAACGTCAACCACGACCTGCAACAAATGATGATGGCCAAGTAGGTGTTTTAGCTGTTGTCGCGGCTAATCTGCACATCATTAGCAGACAAATTGCACGATAATCGGGAATCTCAAAAACGTCGGTGTTGAGAATATAGCTCTGATAATGATCTCTTTAGAACATCTAAACCGGTCATCTAAAAGTAAAAATTAGAGTAGTGTTCTCCACACCAGCACGGACGGACATCCTCCACGGCAGCGATTCCTACTGTCATTAAGGAACGTATGTCTGATGATGACCTCTTAGAAGATCGAAACCTCTAAGTTCAAAAATAAAAATTAACAACTTCAATGTGATCACGAGTGTGTTTATTAAATAAGTTTAAAATTATTAGATCAATAATTTTCCTGGAACAATGTTCCAAAATATTTTATTTAGTCAGAAACAGTCTGAAAAGCTTGTAAGGGTGATCCAGGTTGCGTTGTGATCAGATATGATTGTACAGAAAAGAAATTCGATATGATACGCCGTTTCCAACTTGCATTGAAGTTAGCCGGTCAAGACGTTGCGCGCGCAAATTCAAGCGGCACGCCAGATACAAATAATGTCAGTTGTTCTCATAGCGTAGGTGATAGCGTACGAGACTGCTCAGCATTTGGCTCAGGCTCGGTTCTTATTACTGTCCCATGTCCCATATCTGTATCGCCTTCTTGTTCGGTTTTAGGGAACCAAATGAAGGGCACATTTGGCTACACCATATGTCTCTTCACTGTTATTGTAACTGAACTGTCTAACATGTTTACTTGGCTTCTTTGCGCTCTAATTGGCCTACATCTACATCTACATCCATACTCCGCAAGCCACCTGACGGTGTGTGGCGGAGGGTACCCTGAGTACCTCTAACGGTTCTCCCTTCTATTCCAGTCTCGTATCGTTCGTGGGAAGAAGGATTGTCGGTATGCTTCAGTGTGGGCTCTAATCTCTCTGATTTTATCTTCATGGTCTCCTCGCGAGATATACGTAGGCAACTGTGCCCTGTACAGAATGAGTGGATCGTGTTGGAGCAAAACCACTCCCATCGGCAGCTTTCCACGAGGCCTCATTTTTACAGCGTTCCACAACCTCGTTGGGAGATTTCAGTATTATGCTCAAGTGACGGCTTGGCCGATGGTTGTTGGCTCTTCACCTTTTTCGGCGGCAGTGAATGTACATGTTTCCACTGTTTGCTTTGCTCCTCTGTCTCGGGGTCGTAGAGATACACCAAGCACTCTTCCACGGCGATTAGGTGCCTAAGGAGGTTGTGTGGACTGACCTGATGTATCGGTAAAATTTCCGCTGCTGCTCTTCACAGAGAGATGGTTTCCTATTTCGTTTTCCGTCATGCAGGCTTGTCAGCATGACAATCCATCCTATCACAGAGCAGCAACTGTGAGGCACTGGACTGCGGATAATAACATTCCTGAAGTAGACTGTAAATGTATATGATCCCACTTCTGGTCACCAACTGTAAATGTATACGGGGTTTGGGAAATGGGGGGAGGCGGTTGTTACATATGCCTCGTGACGACGGGGTGCAGGAGGTCGAGTGGTCAGGATCAGAGAGTGGACATCCAGGGCTGCCGTTAAATGACAATACAGGAAATTAGGTACAATAGAGAGGATGTATTTCAATGTACGGTATACAAGGGACGCGCCTAGGGTCGGAAGTTACTAGGTTTAGGCCAGTCTAGGAGGTCGAACAATTAATTGAAATAGGCAACGGAAAGGGAAGCGGTTCATGTTAGCTTACATTGGTGGCCGGGCGTGAAAAGCAGAGCCAGACGCCCTGAAGCGTCTGTTCCGACGTCTTGGCTCAGGCTCGATTCTTATTACTGTCCCATGTCCCATATTTGTATCGCCTTCTTGTTCGGTTTTAGGGAACCAAATGAAGGGCACAAGAAGACGTCTGTTCTGCTCAAATCTGGATTACAAGAGAGAGATTTTGTATCCCGCCTGGAAGGCGGCGCGGGGGCTGCTCCTGAAAACTGACAGGTTGGCTTAATGAAGTAAGCGAGTAGGAGCAGGTGAGGTAAAATACGTCGGTACTGTGTGTATAGGCCTGGCTCTGAGCACTATGGGACTAAACATCTTAGGTCATCAGTCCCCTAGAACTTACAACTACTTAAACCTAACTAACCTAAGGACATCACACACATCCATGCCCGAGGCTGCGTGTATGATTATAGATGTTTACTATAGGCAAAAACAAGTTAATAAATGGTTACATAACTTTGCACAGATGAGCGAAGCCTTATACCCGTCGTAAGTAGTACAAAGTCTCAATAGCAAGCCAACACCCTCTGAAGTTGAAGCGATATGTCCCGGCCGTCTGCTCTTCATCAAATGGGCTGAATCCGGAGAGACGCTCGTAGAGCTCCACAGCGCCGGCTAGAGGGCGCTGTCGTCGGTGTCTCGTAGTGCCAACTTATGAACTTGTACGTACACCGTGGTATCGTTGCTATCGATCCCACAAGAGAAGTAACTGTGTTCTGTACCGCAGACCACTCCAGCGTCCACACACATGATCGGTAACCCGCGCACGCTATTGGCTAAAACCAATGGCGTGAATTCGTTAGCAGTTTCAGCAGAGGGCTCAAGGCATCTCTTGTCAGCAGCTTTAACTCGACACAACTGCCTCGGTTCTGAAAGACAAGCGACTTGTGTCACGTAAGCACGGCGTAAGTTACTCGGGGAGGAAAAAAAAAAAAAATGGTTCTGAGCACTATGGGACTTAACTTCTGAGGTCATCAGTCCCCTACACTTAGAACTACTTAAACCTAACTAACCTAAGGACATCACACACATCCATTCCCGTTATTCGGGGAGAACACGTGTAAAGATTTGACTGGGCCTTTGAAATAAATATTTTAAACCAGTTCCCTAAAATATTCCTCGACTGGCTGCCACCATGCAAAAGACTGCCTTGCCGAGAGTCACGACCTGAATCTAATGTAACACCCTTGGGTTTAGTTAGAACGTCGACTTCGCTTCAGAACCCAGCGTTCAACATCACTACCCCCTCAGGTTTTACCTCTTGCGGAAGAACGGGCTGTCATTCCTCCACAGACATTCACACGCCTCGTTGAACGTGCTGCCAGCAGAGTTCAAGCCATCATAAAAGCGAAAGGTGGATACACCGCATATTAATATCCACTAATACATGTCCCGATACTTGTGATCAGACAGTTATGGTCTCAAGCTCTCCGAATGAAAGGTAAGCGAAACGTTACTTCCGTCTTTGGAATTTAATGTTCTTGGGCGGCTTCTGTCTACTTTAAATGACCTTTTTACCGCTAAAAAGTTTGCTGCTATTTGAATGATGAGAGATCTATTGCATACACTCAGGTTCAACTGAATTAAGAGAATCTTTCTACTAGTACGTAACACCACTTTCCTAACTGATGGCGACGACGAAACGTCATGGCATGGGCTGGCAATCAGTATTTATTGCCGAAAAGGAATTGACACAGCAGTTATTAACGAAAGCACGATAAAATGTAATTTGTGACTTGATTGAAGGTTTTGGTGAAGTGAACACAGTATGCTATCATAGACGGAGAGTCATCAATAGTTGTAGAGGGAAGGAAGGAAGATTAAAGTTTATCGTCCCGTCTACATCGCGAGTTTGATATAAATGTATCGTTACGCGCCGGCCGCTGTGGACGAGCGGTTCTAGGCGCTTCAGTCCGGAACCGCGCTGCTGCTACGGTTGGAGGCTCGAATCCTGCCTCGGGCATGAGTGTGTGTGATGTCCTTAGAGTAGTTAGGTTTAAGTAGTTCTAAGTCTAGGGGACTGAGGACCTCATATGTTAAGTCCCGTAGTGCTTAGAGCCATTTTGGACCATTTATCGTTACGCATGTACCAGTGAAGTGTGTCTGGATTCTTGCACTTCAAGTTGCATGTTAACGACCTGGCAGACAATAGTAACAGTAACTTTACGCTTTTGGAGATCAAGCAGTTATCTACACTGGTGTGCAAAACTTAAGGATGAAAGTAACTTTCGCACCAAGTATCACTGTCAAGTCACAGAGCTCAATAAAACTTGGACCATACATAGAAAGAATTTCGATAGTGTAATACAGAAGTAACTGAAAGAAGTGCGCAATGACAGGAACAGGAATGAAACTTTCATTTAAATATAATAATTGTATTAAAGTACCGCGATTTATGATGTTTCCCTCGACACTACAAAAGGCGGGACATGATTCTTAATAGGGTGTGTGATCGTCACGGACGCTAATGCATGATCTGCAACGTGCTATCATGCTGGCCACAAGGTTGGTAGGGAGTTCTTGTGGTAGAGCGTTTCATTCCTCTTTCAGCTGGGTTAACAACTGCTGGATGATCGTCGGTGCATGTCGACGTGCTGCAGTACGTCCCAACGCATCCTGTATGTGCTAGTTGGGATTTAAGTCGGGGAACAAGCAGGTCAGTCCATTCACTGAATATCCTCTCGTTCCAAGAGCTCCTCCACCACGCTGTTCGATGCGGTCGCGCACTGTCAGTCAGGGCCGAACGTACAAATGAAAAGACAGCGTCAAAATTACGTCGACTGGTGAATGTATTGTGTTCAAAGAATTGGATATCAGTCCACCCACGCAACATTAAAACGAAATGCGCCTAGGAACACTGTGGTCCAGGTGTTATGGTTTGGGGAGGCATAATGTTGCACATGCGTAATGACTTCCAGATCTTTGAACATGTACAATCATGGGCCAACACTACTGTGACACTGTACTTCTTCTCCACGTGCGTCTTTTCAGGGGTGCAATCGGAAGTAGGAGTAATCCGCTGAATTACAGGCCTATATCACTAACGTCGATTGGCAGTAGGGTTTTGGAACATATACTGTATTCGAACATTATGAAGTACCTCGAAGAAAACGATTTATTGACACATAGTCAGCACGGTTTCAGAAAATATCGTTCTTGTGAAACACAACTAGGTCTTTATACTCATGAAGTAGTAAGTGCTATCGACAGGGGATGTCAATTTGATTCCATATTTTTAGGCTTTCGTCGCCGTTTCTCACAAGCATCCTCTAACCAAACTGCGTGCCTACGGAGTAAAGCCTCAGTTGTGCGACTGGATTAGTGATTTCCTGTCACAAAGGTCACAGTTCGTAGTAATAGACGTAAAGTCATCGAGTAAAACAGAAGTAATATCCGGCGTTTCCCAAGGAAGTGTTATAGGCCCTCTACTGTTCCTAATTTATATTAACGACATAGGAGAAAATCTGAGTAGCCGTCTCAGATTTTTTGCAGATGATTCTGTCATTTACCGTCTTGTAAAGTCATGAAATGATCAAAACGAATTGCAAAATGATTTAGATAAGATGTCTGTATGGTGTGATAAGTGGAAATTGACCCTGAATAAGGAAAAGTGTGAAGTTATTCACATGAATACTAAAAGAAATCCGCTAAATTTAGATTACGAGGTAAGTCACACAAATCTAAAGGCTGTAAATTCAACTAAATACTTAGGGATTACAATTACAAATAATCTAAATTGGAACGATCACATAGATAATATTGTGGGTAGAGCAAACCAAAGACTGCGATTCATTGGCAGAACACTTAGAAGGTGCAACAGATCTACTAAAAAGACTGCTTACACCACGCTTATCCACCCTATTCTGGAGTATTGCTGTGCGGTGTGAGATCCGCATCAAGTGGGACTGACGGATGACATGGAAAAAGTACAAAGAAGGCCAGCTCGTTTTGTATTATCGCGAAATAGAGGAGATAGTGTCATAGACATTATACATGAATTGGAGCGGCAATCATTAAAACAAAGGCATTTTTCGTTGCGACAGGATCTTCTCATGAAATTTCAATCACCAGATTTCTCCTCCGATTGCGAAAACATTCTGCTGGCACCCACCTACATAGGGAGAAATTATCATCACGATAAAATAAGAGAAATCAGGGATCGCACAGAAAAATTTAAGTGCTCGTTTTTCCCGCGTGCCATTCGAGAGTGGAACGGTAGAGAGACATCTTGAAGATGGTTCATTGAACTCTCTGCCAGGCACTTTATTGTGAATAGCAGAGTAATCACGTAGATGTAGATGCACGTAGATGTAGATCCCTATCAAGTAGGACTGATAGAGGAGATAGAGAAGATTCAACGAAGAGCGGCGCATTTCGTCACGGTATCATTTAGCTGGCAAGAGAGCGTTGCGGAGATGCTAAACAAACTCCACTGGCAGACGTTAGAAGAGAGAGGAGAAAATTCGAGAAATGAGAGCCAATACAGAGGCTTACCGACATCCATTCTTCCCACGCACTATTCGCGAGTAGCACAGGGTTGGAGGGATCAGATAGTGGTACCGAAAGTATCCTCTGCCACACACCATTAGGTGGCTTGTGGAGTATGATGCAGATGTAGAATATGGAGAGATATACAGGGTGAAGCACCTAATACTTGCACCACAGACATTACGAAAATGGGAAGCGCTATTGATGAGCGGTTTTCACAGAATGGATGGGTAGTCGGGGGCGCGTGTTGTTACGTAATAAAGATTGTACTAATCCTCTGGAAGTGTATCTTTGCTCATACATACACTTCTTTAAATGGAACAATGCCTAATGAGATTAACAGACTAAAAGTACAGTAAAATAGACTGCCAGTGGTGTTTGTTGCAGGATTATAGTGCAAATCGCTTACGAGGTGTCGTATTTTGAAAAGTTTGCACACCGACACTTATTTGTGCCATTCAACCTGCGTAGTTGCTAGGTACGATATTGCTATATTTGCTTCGAGCGTGCTTGTGTGTTCCTTTAGTGCACTGTGCTTGTCAGTTAGTGTGAGACATTCCAAAGTTCTAGGTCGTGTGTGGACGATGGGATTTACCAGTGCAAAAAAGTCGCAAGGCTCATTGTGTGTGAAGATTGTAGGAAAAAGCTACATTTACCATTCGTGGCCAGGTAAACCCCGAAACATGCACTATTGGCCTTTTGACAATTCCCGTTGGCTTCGTCAGGTGAGCATCAGCGTCTATGGAGTGTAAACGTGTGTTGTGGGGTAGTGTACCATCAGCTGATACGCTCTTTTTTCATGGACGGAACACTGATAGCCCACAAGTATGGCAGCCTCCTAACAGATCATCTTCCACGGATGCTAGGAGACGTTTCTCTGAAGACTAGGAGGGACCTGTGGTACCAACATGATGGCTGTCCTGCCCATAGTGCACGAAGTACTCAGCATGTCTTTATTAATTGTTCCGAAATTATTAGATTGGCCGCAGAGGACCTGTACCTTGGTCAGCCCGTTACCCTCTCTACAAGGACATACCAACTGCATCGGATGATATGCAACGACGTAGTACTGCAGCCTGCTCGGACATCTCAGCTGACATGCTAGCACGTGTGCAGCAGTCGTTCCATACGGAACTGGAAGCGTGTATTGCCACTGCCGGTTGTCATTTTGAACACAACCTGCGATGGTCTGTTGTGTCATTACTGATCAGAATTCACGTAACAAACTTATGCGGTAGTGTTATTCTGTAGCGTGTGGTACCACAGGTGTTATGCAAGTATTGGTCTGGGAACTTTTCAATTTCTCTGCCTCGTGATGACTGGGTGTTGTGTGATGTCCTTAGGTTAGTTAGGTTTAAGTAGTTCTAAGTTCTAGGGGACTGATGACCATAGATGTTAAGTCCCATAGTGCTCAGAGCCATTTGAACCATTTTTGAACTTTTCAAAATACGTTATCTCGTAAACGACTCGCACTGGAACCCTGGAACAAACACCACTGGCATTCTAATTTACCCCAATTTTAGTTTATTAATGTCACTAGGCAGTTTTCTATCCAAAAAGTGTGTGTTTGCACAAAGAAATAAACTTTCCAAGTATTATTACAATCTGTTGATTTGCTAACAATAAGTGTCTCTGATTAGCAGTCCATTCTGTGATAACCGCACATCAATAGCACTTCCCATTTCCGCAACGTTTGCGATGCCACTTTTAGGTGATTAACCCAGTATACACTGAGCTGACAGAAGTCATGGGATACTTCCTAATATAGTGTAGGAACGTCTTTTGCCCGTCTAGTACAGCAGCTCTCCGTGGCAGGGACTCAACAAGTCGTCGGAAGTCCGTTGCAGAAATATTGAGCCATGTTGCCTCTACAGAAGTACGGATTTTGTGCACATTTATGTCCTATAAATGTTCGTTGAGATTCATGTCGGGAGATCTGGTTGGCCAAATTATTCCCTCGAATTATCCAGAATGTTCTTCAGGCCAATAGCGAACAATTGTGGGCCGGCGATTGGTGCATAGTCATCCATAAAAATTCCAGCGTTGTTTGGGATCATGACATCCATGAATGGCTGCAAATCGTCTCCAAGTCGAATCAGCTGGACCAAAGGACGCAGTCCATCGCACGAAAACACAGCCCACACCATTACTGAGCCACCACGAGCTTGTAAAGTGCCTTGTTGCCCAGGGTACGGTTTCTCAGTCGTCTAAGTTCTAGCCGAGCAGGAGAGACGCTGCAGGCGGTGTCGTGCTGTTAGTGAAGGGACTCGCGTCGGTCATCTGCTGCCACAGCCCATTAACGACAGTTTCGCTGCACTATCGTAACGGATACGTTCGTCGTACGTACCACATTGATTTCAGCGGTTATATCACGCACTGTTTCTTGTCTGGTAGCACTGACAGCTCTGCCGCTGTTCTCGGTCGTTAATTGAAGGCCGTCGGCCACTGTGTTGTCCGTGATGAGAGGTAACGCCTGCAATCTGCTATTCTCAGCACATTCTTGACTCTACGGATCTCGGAATAGTGAATTCCCTAACTATTTCCGAAATGGAGTGGCCCAAACGTCTAGCTCCAACTACCATTCCGTCTTGCGACTATAATCAAGTCGGAAATCTTTTCACATCACCTGAGTGAAAATGAAAGCTCCGCCAATGCACTACCCTCTTATACCTTGTGTAGACGATGCTACCGCCATCTGTATGTATGCTTATCGCTGTCTCATGACATTTTTCACTTCATTGTAGTATGGTGTAAGGACACTTGATTACTGGCAGATCATGGACGCCCACCTCATGAGGCGTTTGATTGCCCACTCCGAGCTGGTACTTACCTTTTCACACGCAACTGTCTCAGCTGTTTCTAAATCGACTCCTATATTCCACAAGTCTTTTTACGGTGTATGGCAGATGGTAACTCTGGTACCACTATCACTTTCCCAATTTCCGTTCCACTGGGAATTTTAATTCTGCCTTTTATTTTCCACATAGTAAATTTGTTATGACATTCCATTTTTTATTCAGGGTAGGTTGCCAATTTTCCCCCTTATCCTATCGGAGTCTGCTAATAGAACTTTAAATTTACCACTTTAGCAAATTTATGGTCATTGAATATAATAACTCCATTAGTTTTAAACTCTGCATACGACTTTTCTGCTGATAGATAACACAATGTCAAGCAAAACATATTTAGATAGATGTAACCATCCTTTTTAAGCAGATACAAATGAGAAAAAGGTTAGGAAATCGTTTTTTCGTATAGTCTCTCAGGTGGTAAATGTCCTTGGAGCCATTGTTTTCTGTAACTACTCCAGTGCGTGGCCTCATTCGATAGGTATTTAAAGTAATTGCTAGTATCTTTTATTTCGCACTCATACCCAGAGTTTTCAGTTTTCCGTGGAGATGTGTTTAAAGGAATTTGTAAGCCTTGTACGCACATCTGCGATTGATTATTATTTTTCCAGCACCAGTTTATATTCTTCCTTCGTGACAGTTATTTCACCAAATACTACTAATGCTCAAATAAAGTACGCCTTTTCATAATGATGTCTGCCGACGTACACAACACAAATTGCTATCTTTTAAGAGGAACTTTTATTGATTGCCTAGCAGAAGCTAGTGAAAACTTTTCCCAGGTTACAAACCAAGTGAATATTCAATGTAATTTCTTCAATACTATGTGATGAAAAAGTAACGTATTTAGTCAAAGTTCACATAGAAAGATCGTTGTCTGTGCGCTGACTTATACTGGCACTCCTACGTAATTGGTAGACGACACGATCATTTCTAATGTAATGCATCTCAGTTCGTATAGCGCCCAATAATATTTTTCAGCTATCTTGGAAAACAGGGATTAAAAGTTTTTGTGTTCCACCGTTAAAGAGACTATTGGTATTCGCGGTTGCAAGTTAAAGGAAGTAGTGCCGCTCTTGGGCGTCTTCGGGCGTACTTCTTCGCCATACACATTCAGGAATTGGCGGATATACATAACTTAGTGTAGGCGGCCACTACGATGTGCATTTCTGTATCCAACCTGGCTATGTACGGAAGGGAGCTGGGCTCGGAATCGTCCGATAGAGAGCACTACTTTAAGAAGAATAGAATCAGAATCGCAGTTAGAGTTGAAGTATTGAGTATCGCAACTTCACTAGTTCGGCATAGTCAAACACTAATGTACTAAAGTCATTCACCCACATAGTGACAAATAACAGGCCACGCCATCGCAGACAAAAACAAAACATAACTAAGAGTACGAGGGAGCGCACAGCTGCCTGATAGAGCGTCCTTGCTGGAGGCGCCAGATCAGCGCATTCCGTTAGATACGCAGCCGCACGCACACCCACACACCAGTACACACTACGTCGAATGAATCACTGCGCCACATTTTGTCATTTGTTACGTCTTCTAATGAACCACACACGTCCTAGTTGATGAATTACACTACTACACGAAGTGTCTTATACCTAACCAAACGCAAATTACATAAAACACACTAGTAAACGAAATTATTCCTACCTTATCTACAGCCTTGCAACTGATTCACACTCTTATGCTGTCTGAAATGCAACCTATGGCGTTCAACAAGCACGTTGAGAATTAAAGGATACACAACTGCCGTGATACGCCACGAAACGGGTTCTGCACTACTAGTGTAAATACGTCTCACATATACACATTCTACAATGCAGATAATCATTTTCCTTAGCTAATGAAGAATAGAACACTATAAGCTTTCATACAAGTGATCATTATAGAAGGCTAACTCAGAGAATTATTCACTGTTTACATACGACACACCTATAAAATTATGTCTTACTGATCGCAACAGCGGCTCACCGAGCAGACGCCACAGGTAAGTCATGGATCGTCGAGATGTCGCCGTGGTGCTACAGTATGTGCTCAGGTAAGTCTCCAGGATTAGGGAGATACATGATAGAAAGAGGATAGGGCGTGACACACACCTACTGACAAAATAGAGGCAGAGTTAATGACAGCTGGTCTGCATAATTACTCATGCAAGTCTGTTCTTCGAGTCAAGCTCAATAGGGTTTTCTTTTTTCACTAACGTTTCCCAGTCTGTTCCTTTGGCAGTGGTCCCGCTAGATAGTGGATAGGAAGCGAGGATCTCATCAATCCACTCATGCGCGTCACTAATTAAATGACGAGACCCTCACGTATACTCACAGCCGTCGTTATTCAACATGGAATAGCATAACTATAGATAAAATATGCATACTTTACCATAAGAGAGTAAGTGGATTGAAAGAAAGAACCATTTATTAGAGAGTGTGGCAGGGGTTATAGGTGGTACAAAACAAGTGAGAGAATCTCATCATTTCACTGCCATGATTTTATTATAATTTAACACCTAAATGAATTACATTTGACTCACATTACCACAGTCCCACTCGCTCCTATTTGCTATTACCGTCATTTACGCACTTTGTACCGATCACACCACCTTGCATTACAAGTAATGTTTTCACACACCCAGTAATGGATGTCCTGAGTATTCATAGCCATGGATCATGACAGTCTCCTTTCAAGTGACGTAATTCGTCCGGAATTAAATGTCTTAATGCCAACTCGTAGCAGATTGCACATCTATTAGTCCTGAGACGACTATACTGCCTTCCAGTCGCTTTGCAATGCTTGCTCACTGATCTAAGTCATAAGCTAATTTTTGCTGCGTGTTTCATTTTATTGTTTTGTATTATTTTATTGTGCTGCTAATTGCATTATACCTCATGTCAGTTTATTATGTTGTATGTGTGCATTTTTTTGTCATTTTATGTTGTATACCTTAGTTTGTATACGCAGGGAACACGGGGCCATGTCTCAACCCTCCCCCTCCCCCTCCCCTCACTGTATTAAGGGATAGTTACTTACTATTATCTTTCCTTTATGAATCAAATAGCACCTAAGACATGCCGGTCATTCTGCTACCTTGCATAACAAGGAGCGGCTCCGCGATAAAAACTAATACACCTGTTTGTCTGTGGGAATGTTTCGCTGCCAACGCAGCGATAGAAGACTATCTGACACAGTCACTGACGTGTCCGATTGATAGGTTGGACTCAGTTAATTATGGAAACTACTCAAGAATGGGCCGAAGCGTTACGTAGTAATTGGCCAAGGATACAAGAACGCCTGCTGAGTTGGCCTGAATCACAACTGGCTAGTTCAGCGAGAGACAGATTTGCACTCACAATGGACAACGAGTAATAGGGACAACTATTTCGTTGGCTCGGTTTTTTCACGCTACTGACAACACACGACATGCTGGTACCCTTGCTGCCGAATCGGTGGATACCTGCAGTCGCCTGTGATTGCAGTTAATTTTTGAAGCCCTCTCCTTTTATTACTTACTCTACTGCCGAGACCTCGGATCTATCCTGTCTTTCTTCTTTTGTTGATGAGTATGCAGTGGTACTGTAAATTACTCCAACAATACCGGTCCTATCCATCTTTCCAGCCATTTTTCTCATCGAGGTATCGCTTTGGAAATTTTTAAAGACGTAACCATGGGCATTACTTGGTTGTTCCTAAGGAGAGCTTAGTCCCTCCCTTAAAGTACATAAATACAATCATCATGTTCGCATTTTCACTTTTCCTTGCTGCTCGTGACTTTTCGTGACACTAAACACAAGTGCGACGCGTAATTTGCGTCGTAGCAACGATACGATAAGTATTTGGAAGAGCCACCACACAGGTCTTAGTGCCAACATAAATTATCTCTCAGCGTAACTCGCTAAACTAAGTACGCCAATACTCGGTCGCGAAAGAGGGAAGTGTTATTCCCCGCGCGTACTACTGTGACGTAGTGCAGCGCGCAACACACGTGTGCGTGCGGGCACGAGCTGCCTGATCAGCAGACACGTGTATCACATAACGTCGTAGCAACGACGGGCGGTGTGTGCAAAGGGCAGGGACGTAATCAACGTGAGCTTATGACTCGCGCTTACTGGGAATTCCTCGTTTATGGGGAACAATTGCAAGCCTCAATCCCTAGCACGAAGGAGGTTCAGCGGGTTACCCCGACCTTTAGGCCTACGAAGACACGCTGATTCCTTCAGTGTAGCGCGCGTGCGGCCCAGAACATCTAAGGGCATCACAGACCTGTTATTGCTCAATCTCATGCGCCTAAGAAGAAAAGTACAGCACGAAGGACGTCACGCGCCTGGTTAGCAGGCCAAAAACGGCCATGCACCACCACCCACTGAATAAAGAAAGAGCTATCAATCTGTCAATCCTTCCGGTGTCCGGGCCTGGTGAGGTTTCCCGCAGCCACGCGCGTACGTTTTGTAACCGGTAAACTTTACTGTTCAGCTACGCTTCACCTCTCAGAAACTTTGTCCACAGAATGGGCAGTAAGTCACTTTGAGCTTTAAAATGCTACACATTATTACTATGTTGATCCGCCTTTCCTTGTATTACAGTCATTACACACTGCATTATTTCGCTGCCTTCTTAGAATCCGAGTATTATGCCAGGTGTTGGCACATTTCTTCTCCAACAGTCACGTCAGCGAATCTCGAGTTTTCACAGGAGTAAAGAGCCGAAGTATCTGTCTTGTTAAGTTGCTGTTCCCAATTTGCCTGAAGCAATCGGGATGTAGTAACCACTTCAGTCATGCTGTTAATTGCTTAATGCCTTGATATCATAACGAGTGTGGTCCTTGGTTGTTGCCAATGCTTCTCACGTAACCATCTCTCCGCAAATGATTGCTATTTCATCCTTTTCTGCCATGCTCTGCCTTACTTTTACCTGATGCCGGGAAACATTTTGTTATCCTCGTAAATATGCACTGATTTGCTTAATCCACGAATCTCGACCACTCAATAACAGCAGTAGCAAGTCCTTCTTCAAGTTAGTTACTACTCAGCCCATCTGGCAATCGCAACCTTGTACACCAGAATCTCTTTCACGGCCGCTATCATCGGTTTTTCCTCTCATTACCTCTAGTGCTTCTAGGATGATGAAGTCCCATCTCGCTTTGGCAACCCATAGCGAAGAATAGCCACATAATGTCAGACATAGTGTATGAACTACATGTTATCGCTTCTATGAACACCCGAACAACGTTCCTTACACATTCACAGACACCTCATCCACATGATGCGTATACACAGTCATACTCACCCCACCCTGAAAGGGAGAGTATAAACTCTACTACAGGAGATATATTAAAAGGGTTCAGCTGCACTTGTTTTGTTTACATTTCTGGCGGTTAAACACTCTATCTAGTTATCGCTTTTGCATCTATTCACATTATTTGGAGAGAATTATTCGTTAAATACTTCTCACCGGGAAAACCTGTTACAGTGCGCGCAGAAAACGCTTTTCAACATAGTGCGCAATGTGTTGTCTAGGGTAGCTGGAGCGATCTGAACAGTAACCCCGGAAATAAAAACTCCGTAGATAAAGGGCCTACGGAATTTTCTGAAAATTGTCATCACTTGCAAAATGTAACTACCGCCATTCTCTACCTGTGTGTAACCTTCTCTGTAAAGGAAACAAGCAGTCATGCACTTTATCGCATGGTTAAGTGCTTCCATCAACACGCTTAACCGTTTATCTGCATCTAGCGGCTAAGAAACCTTCCACCTCAACAGATTGACTCTCATTGATATCGCACCAATATTCTGGGTGAATACCAATAAATATCTATACATAAAACAAAAACACACACAAATAACACGTAGGCGCTGCTGATCCCGTTTCAGTTACACTTCTTACATAGCCGCGGGCTTATTCCGCAGACTAATTCACACAGTCCGATTGTGAAATTGCCGTGTCAGTCTTCTACACGGGATCGCTGACTGTAGGTACTTGTCAGCAATGCTGACAACCCTCTTTTTGCTACTTGCTATTGTATAAAGATCCGTGACCGCTCACTTACTGGCCAGTTCAGTATTAACAGTGAAGTTGCATCCGGCTCATCGGAACATACTACTCTCCGACTCCGTTGTACGGTAAATACACTCCTGGAAATGGAAAAAAGAACACATTGACACCGGTGTGTCAGACCCACCATACTTGCTCCGGACACTGCGAGAGGGCTGTACAAGCAATGATCACACGCACGGCACAGCGGACACACCAGGAACCGCGGTGTTGGCCGTCGAATGGCGCTAGCTGCGCAGCATTTGTGCACCGCCGCCGTCAGTGTCAGCCAGTTTGCCGTGGCATACGGAGCTCCATCGCAGTCTTTAACACTGGTAGCATGCCGCGACAGCGTGGACGTGAACCGTATGTGCAGTTGACGGACTTTGAGCGAGGGCGTATAGTAGGCATGCGGGAGGCCGGGTGGACGTACCGCCGAATTGCTCAACACGTGGGGCGTGAGGTCTCCACAGTACATCGATGTTGTCGCCAGTGGTCGGCGGAAGGTGCACGTGCCCGTCGACCTGGGACCGGACCGCAGCGACGCACGGATGCACGCCAAGACCGTAGGATCCTACGCAGTACCATAGGGGACCGCACCGGCACTTCCCAGCAAATTAGGGACACTGTTGCTCCTGGGGTATCGGCGAGGACCATTCGCAACCGTCTCCATGAAGCTGGGCTACGGTCCCGCACACCGTTAGGCCGTCTTCCGCTCACGCCCCAACATCGTGCAGCCCGCCTCCAGTGGTGTCGCGACAGGTGTGAATGGAGGGACGAATGGAGACGTGTCGTCTTCAGCGATGAGAGTCGCTTCTGCCTTGGTGCCAATGATGGTCGTATGCGTGTTTGGCGCCGTGCAGGTGAGCGCCACAATCAGGACTGCATACGACCGAGGCACACAGGGCCAACACCCGGCATCATGGTGTGGGGAGCGATCTCCTACACTGGCCGTACACCACTGGTGATCGTTGAGGGGACACTGAATAGTGCACGGTACATCCAAACAGTCATCGAACCCATCGTTCTACCATTCCTAGACCGGCAAGGGAACTTGCTGTTCCAACAGGACAATGCACGTCCGCATGTATCCCGTGCCACCCAACGTGCTCTAGAAGATGCAAGTCAACTACCCTGGCCAGCAAGATCTCCGGATCTGTCCCCCATTGAGCATGTTTGGGACTGGATGAAGCGTCGTCTCACGCGGTCTGCACGTCCAGCACGAACGCTGGTCCAACTGAGGCGCCAGGTGGAAATGGCATGGCAAGCCGTTCCACAGGACTACATCCAGCATCTCTACGATCGTCTCCATGGGAGAATAGCAGCCTGCATTGCTGCGAAAGGTGGATATACACTGTACTAGTGCCGACATTGTGCATGCTCTGTTGCCTGTGTCTATGTGCCTGTGGGTCTGTCAGTGTGATCATGTGATGTATCTGACCCCAGGAATGTGTCAATAAAGTTTCCTCTTCCTGGGACAATGAATTCACGGTGTTCTTATTTCAATTTCCAGGAGTGTATTAACCAAACACTATTACGCACTGCTGTGATATATTTTGTCGTCATTACTACATACAGTCGCATAGAGATATTCTCACGCCTTCTCTCTCTTATGATTGCAGGACACTACTACACTCTGTCCTTTCGTCGGCCACTTCGGTGGTGTCACTCATAATCTATTGGAGTTGTTGAATAACTACCAGGAGAACATCGACCAGACATTAAACCATGAGATGCTGTGCTTTATTAATTCTTTTTACTGGAGCTGTCAGTCTCCCACCCTTTAGTCATCATCTGTCATCGTCAGGCATCATGTTTGAACAACTTGCTATATACCCCCAATCAAGCGGTAATACGTGCCGATATACAACTAACCTCCATTAAGGAAGAAGATCTAGCTTTACAACAACTTATCAATCGCCTATTGGCCTGTGAACCTTTACTTGAACAATCAGGTCTGACTTCCACCTTACGCACTCTGTGGGATTTAAAACAAGCACTGCTAAACACTCAAGAACAACTACGAAGCATCTTCGACACTGTGCTCCTAACTCGGGTTAAGAGAGCCTGGTTCAGTGCCAGAGGTGCGATACTCAAAACTATCTTTGGTACCCCCGACCATGCTGACGCTAACTACTGGGACCAAACCCTTCGCCAAGTAACTTTTACTACTAACCAAAATCGGGACGTACTGGTCCACCAGCAATTACGCCTCACCCATATTGAAGACAGTTTATTAGCTGATACTAGGTAAATTCGTGTCGTGGCAACTGACCTTGTACACCGGTACGAAAGATTCAGGAATGTTATCCAACGGGACCTTGAGTTTTTACATCATACCATAACTAATGTGACCTACACTTTGGAGATAACGAGAGCGCTGCAGATCTTACTATACAACACCCATGTCATTCACTTACATATTAACACCTTCCATACTATTACTCTGCTAGGACTACAGCATAAGCTTAGCCCTACGTTAATGCGTGCAGAAATGTTCCTGCAAACTCTGGCTAATGTTTCGTTTCATCTGGCATCGCCAGTGCAAATGCTTTACCCCATATGGGAATCTTCGCTACCCCATTGTTATGCGGCAGCTACAATACATCTTGTGCGAACTTCTCAAGGACTGTGCGCACAGATTTCTCTACCCATCACATGCGCCAACTGATTACACACCTTTCCGGTTACTTGGGTTGCCCTACGAAAGCAAACTAATGATATCTTAGCTATTAGCAAATATCGCCAAAGACATTCTGTCATGTAGCTGAATGACCTCCATCAGTGCCTTCACACGTGTTCAAACTTATCCATTCATAGTGGAACTAATGACTGTGAGGTGGCCTTGTTTTTAGAGGAAACAACCCCCCCCCCCCCCATGTCCTCGTATGTTATCGACCTTGCGTGAGCCTTGGTTTAAACCAGTAGGGGATAGTTTATTATATTTTGTACCCCAAACATCTACAATTGCTTTAATACGCTATGACCAAGTTTTCGTGTCTCGGACGTATCGTTTCGCACTTGAAAACAGTGGATTACTGTTCAACATGTCCACCTGTGATTTAATAACACCTACTGTCAAACTGTCAGCACACCTAACACAAGTGAAAAATTTGAGCCTCGGACCCCTTTTACTTTATTTACCTGAGGTTCCCCTGGTACTGCCATCACCCGATAGTGTACCCAGGCTGCCCAACGAGTCCGATGCTCGATTACTTCAGTCAATTGACGAATTACTAGCTCACGAAAAGGGCCAAATCGCCCCGGCTCGAGTTGTTGCTCACATAGCTACCTGGCGGACACACAAACAATTGTATACAGTTACTCTGCCTAGTGCCCTGACTGTTCCAAACTTGATTGTCGCAGGAGCCGTTCTCTGGTGCCTGTATAAGAAAGGATACTGTAAACACATTAAGTCAACACAACCAACTGTCCCCGAGGCACAGCCCGAGGGTGAATTTCGACAAGAGTAATGTCAGGCTTGGTCTACCATAGTGAAATACACTCTTTAACTGAAATAACGTTTGTATTGTCTAATGGTCATTTACTATTATTGTTATCATGTATCAATGTGTCAATGTATCTAATCATGTAAACATCTACACTTCTGCTACACCGAGTTTAGCGTTGCAAGTATATATGATTAATAGAATATGTAATACTTCATTCCAATGTTATGAAACTTTTGATATACTTTTAACTTTTTGTGCTAAGATTTGCATTCTGATACAGTAATGATGATGGGAAATTATCGTATTGAATTATGTGTGATAAGATCAATGTCTCTAAATGTTTTATGATTTTGATCACCAGACTCACAACAATCTTCCTGTATAATATCGTTATTTTTTTTTAAAAAAAGGGACTTTCTTTTTATGTTGTTGTAAAACCACTCCAGTAAATATAGATGTTTTTGAAAAGACTTAGATTCGCCCCACCCCCATTTTTGCAAATATTAGCACACCCGACCAAGGGAGCAAATTGTTTTCTTTTATCAACGAGCAACAACTAATTTCCACCATAAAACCTCGCTTCCGCGGATGGGGAATGTGATGTACAGGTGCTGACAGATTGAATAAGGGAGTCCTTTATTTTCAATAAAAGAAAAGGGAATTTTTTTTCAAATGCGTGATCTATGGTTGGCAATGGATCTTCACAAAGCCGTGCACGGGCCCTGGGTTGGCGACACATCAGATTTTTCCAGTATGTGCCGCTATCCCACGGCTTGTTCACGTGCTCGACGAACAAACAATCTTTCTGCTGACGGGGTGACGCTTAGGGAAGCGTCGCTTGCCTAGGCAGAGCTCCTACAGCAGCCAATCAGAAAGGTCCAGGAGATCACGTGTGAGCGCCAACCGCGCCGAGCTGCGCCGACGAGGCGTGTGGATGGCTCTTTTTTACTGACAAGCCCCCGACGAGATCAGACAGATTGGCCAGTTGCCGCCGTGCACTTTTCGAGCCCCGGCTCGATCTGTTTGCGCCTTAGGGCCGCTAAACTCACATAATGTAACCCAGCTAGGACAATCAGTAAATGTTTTCTCAGTAAACGGGAGGCAGTTTGCCGACCGGAGTTGAAAAATTAACACTTGTTCTTTTTTAGACCCCACTTCCACCTCAGCCACATCCTGACATGCACAACATTAGCGTGTGTATAGTTAGTGGCCGTTCGTATACTTGTCTGTTCTGTTAAATGTTATGAAAACTGTTTAGTTTAATGAATACCCTGAGCCACTCCAGTCTAGCTATGTTCTCTTTTCCCTAGTTCCTTGGTACTGATTTTTCATCCTCCTTAGTAAATCCATAAGCAGTTAACCTCACTTTGTCATAAACCATACACAATTTAAACATTAGTATAGTAGTAGTAGTAGCTTTATTCATCCATGAATCTCTTTTTACAAGAATATAGGACATGTCAAAGTATTAACAAGTTTAGACCAATTTAAAATAAACTAATTCGTATACAAATTTGTTATGATATTAATGAATTTTAATTTAATAATTTTCGTTCAAGTCATGAAACCTGTTGCAGCGACACTGATGATTTTGCTAGCTAAAAAGGATATGTACGTAGGGTACTTACTTCCTACCATCAAACGTTTGTTGCGGGAACACTCATAAAGAGTAATGACAGTTCCATATTATATTGCGTACTTCTGGCAAGAGCCTTAATGGAAGGCCTACAGAAAACATTTGGTCCCATCATGCTAGATAAGAACCTAATCATAGCAACAGGTTTGATACCAGTGCTAAAATTTTCCTGTTTGGAAGGACATGAGAAGGAAGAAGCTATTTGGTTCTTAAAGGAGGAATTGCTTACAACCTGTAGGATGGAGTATGGTGAAACATTGAAGAAACGTTCGAAGGAGGTGATGAAGAAGCTTTATCTTTCAACACTGTTTCTTCAGCAACACGCCATGGAGAGTTGGGTGAGGCAGCTTCATAGCTCTCCAGTGCTTCAACTGAAGTGAAACTTTTCTTGCCGTACAGTTCATTAAAATGATTATTTTTAAAACTAAATGCTCCTGTGGAGCTTCTCTTTAGTGTATGCAAAGATATTCTTTCAGCGAAGAGTGCTGCTGAAATGTTTAGGTTCAGCTACTTATGCTATTAGGGTTATTTCAAGTTTTGGTGATAAACATATCAGTTAAGTAGCCTACTATGCCCATTTTCATTCATTGATTTGATATGGCATCATATTTTGGGCAATTCGTCATTAAGAGAGAGAAAGTATTCATTGTACAAAAGCGTGTAATCAGAATAATAGCTGGAGCCCATCGAAGATAACCTTGTAGACATTTAAGGAATTCTGTATATTCACAGTACCTTTGCAATACATATATTCAATTACGAAATATGTCATTACCCATCCCAATTCACAAATAACAGCGAAGTGCATAGTTACAACACTAGAAGAAAGGATGATCTTCACTGTTCTGGATTAAATCTCACTTTGGCACAGAAAGGAGTGAATTATACTGCTACAAAATCTTTGATCATTGGCAAATAGTATTAAAAGTGTGACAGTAAGCCAACCAACATTTAAAAGCAAATTAAAAGAACATCTGAATGACAACTCCTTCTTTTCAATAAATGAATTCTTAGATATGAAGTAGTAACTGAAAAAAATATTAATTATTTTATGTAAAGAAAATTTACGTTAAGTGACACGTTCCACATCATTACGAAATGTCGTATTCATGATCTATAGAAAAAGGAATAATGTATGTATGTATAAAAACTTTAAAATGCAAGCTGTTTTTCTTTTGAAAAGTCAATGGTGATCTAAAACTGTAAATGAACACAGAATATGTTCCTAATATTATTAATTCCTGTATCATCTTCATTTATAAACAAAGAAATATATGTCTTTCTATTAACTGTTGAGTTCGGTGACTTTTTCATGTATGATGATCCTTCCTATCTTCCTCTACCAGTGGTGGTTGTCACAGTGCCCATTCTTTCTCATTCAGACCACTAATCAGCAAGGTACAGGATGAGCGGCTTCACTTTTCCTTAGGGCGCAGTAGAATCGGTAGGTGAATGAAGCCTCCTGAACAATATGGTTGTGAAGTGCGCGTGAATGGGTTGCAGTTAGCACTGTTGATATTTTTAAAAATATCGGGAATCCGATGTATCGGTCTTGAAAAACAATCGTTAATGGCCTTCGTTATATCAAGAAAGGTGTCGATGTATCGATATGT
Organism: Schistocerca serialis cubense; assembly: GCF_023864345.2. Classification (NCBI taxonomy): domain Eukaryota; kingdom Metazoa; phylum Arthropoda; class Insecta; order Orthoptera; family Acrididae; genus Schistocerca; species Schistocerca serialis. The sequence goes on along the minus strand of NC_064640.1, from coordinate 397,597,913 downwards.
CGAAGATAAAATATCGACGTACTGACCTATAAAAATAGCTGCCCGTTTTAGAGCTGTATATTTAAGTATTGATTTTTATTAGATAGTCTGTACATCAACGAGCTAGCAGCCTCCGTATCCCCTTAGAGAAAGAATTTAAACAAAAAGATGCACGTTCACCCTTGGCGATAACCACTTTGCTAACAACGGTAACTGAATTTAAGTGGCGCAATAAAAGGTGTACGATAGGTCAGTCGTTAGGTTTCGTCAGATATCGGATTTGTTCGGAATACTTTAAGCCGCCTTCCCTGTTTTTTCATTTCTGCAAACGCCAGCGAACTAGCAGTTGTAGTGTCAAAATGCTATGCTGAAGTTAAATGTTGCAGTTTCTGTTGGTAGTGCCGAGCGCCGATAACGTCAGCATTTCCCCTCGCATGTCTGCGCTCACAGTAAAGGTCAATCTTGCCGTTTAGATTCTCATAATTTTGTGAAGAAATAGCACACCAGTTGCGTTAAAAATTGTTTTTTAACTCAACTAGTCAGCTACTTCTTCACAGCGGGTACCTTGTTACTCCATTCACACCACCGGCCCACAGTGCAATCGGACTTCTTCTTTGTCACCAATACTTGCGTCACGCAGCCAAAGCTCAAAAAGTAGTAAGACTCTTTCAAACAGTGAAAGTAAAATTATGTTATACTACAATTGCGAAAAAATTTAATATAAAATAAAAATGTCTGCATGCGACATTGCAAATTTCTATATCGATATTTACAATGGGCGGCTGATATTTTCATAGACCGGTACGTCGAGATTTTATCTTCGACATATCGATGCACCGACACCATTCTCGAAATATCAAAGGTCGATAACGACACTTATTAAAGATCGATATATTGGATACATAATACTCTTTTGGAAAAGTATCCATATCATTTTTTTAAAGTTAGGTCGTGAATCAGCCCAACTGAAGTAACTGTAATTTTAATTGTAATTATACCAATTACTTTTTCAAAATATAATTTGCAACTGTGACTGAGTACATATTTTTCCAAGTGACTGTAACTGACTCCTACTACTTTTCGGAGTACTTTTGTGAACACTGATACGGGAGTACCTAAAAATAACGAACAAAGTTCAAGACATGGTAATAATGGGGCCTTTCCCCAGGACGCCGCCATGCTCGCCGACGATAGTCATCCGGGAATGCGGAACCGCGATACATCACTGAACACAATGCCACACCAATCAGCACGAGTCCATGCTTTCCAGTTACGGCACTGTTCCAGACTCAGCCGTTTCTATCGTTATATTAACGGCAGCCTATGCATGAGACAATGGTACCCTAGTCCGGTTGCTGCTAGTCTCCGACCAGTGGTGCGGGACGACTCAGAATATTGCCGGTTGGCCATCACTTGTTTTCGAATGGTACGCATAAATGTGAAGGGATTACAATGTACCTTAGTGCACAATACGGCGATCGTCCCTTGTGGTGCTCAGACCTGGCGATCGGAGCCTTGACGACAAGTATGCCTGCCTCACGTTCCGATGCACTCCTGCATCATCCCATTCCTCAAATGGCTCTGAGCACTATGGGACTTAACATCTGAGGTCATCAGTCCCCTAGAACTTAGAACTCCTTAAACCCAACTAACCTAAGGACATCACACACATCCATGACCGAGGCAGGATTCGAACCTGCGACAGTAGCGGTCGCACGGTTCCGGACTGAAGGGCCTAGAACCGATCGGCCACCGCGGCCGGCCATCCCATTGCCACATAAAAAAATTCCACAAATATAAATATTGCACTATTCGACCAGCCAGCCAAGTAGAGACGTGCAGTAAGTCCCCTTTCAAACTTTGTAAGATGCTCATAACGCCGTCTCAAATTATTACGCGACATCTCTATGGCCTTCACAGTGGTCACTCAACATCTAACGTTGTTCGCCCAACTTGCATACCCTACCAGGGATGGTAACAACACTAAGCACGAATAACAGTTATACAGGGTGTTGCAAAAAGGTACGGCCAAACTTTCAGGAAACTTTCCTCACACACAAAGAAAGAAAATATGTTATGTGGACATGTGTCCGGAAACTCTTACTTTCCATGTTAGAGCTCATTTTATTACTTCTCTTCAAATCACATTAATCATGGAATGGAAACACACAGCAACAGTACGTACCAACGTGACTTCAAACACTTTGTTACAGAATATGTTCAAAATGTCCTATGTTAGCGAGGATACATGCATCCACCCTCCGTCGCATGGAATCCCTGATGCGCTGATGCAGCCCTGGAGAATGGCGTATTGTATCACAGCCGTCCACAATACGAGCACGAAGAGTCTCTACATTCGGTACCGGTGTTGCGTAGACAAGAGCTTTCAAATGCCCCCATAAATGAAAGTCAAGAGGGTTGAGGTCAGGAGAGCGTGGGGGCCATGGAATTGTTCCGTCTCTACCATTCCATCGGGCACCGAATCTGTTGTTGAGAAACGTACGAACACTTCGACTGAAATGTGCAGGAGCTCCATCGTGCATGAACCACATGTTGTGTCGTACTTGTAAAGACACATGTTCTAGCAGCACAGATAGAGTATCCCGTATGAAATCATGATAACGTGCTCCATTGAGCGTGGGTGGAAGAACATGGGGCCCAATCAAAACATCACCAACAATGCCTGCCCAAACGTTCACAGAAAATCTGTGTTGACGACGTGATTGCACAATTCCGTGCGGATTCTCGTCAGCCCACACATGTTGATTGTGAAAAATTACAATTTGATCACGTTGGAATGAAGCCTCATCCGTAAAGAGAACATTTGCACGGCAATGAGGATTGACACATTGTTGGATGAACCATTCGCAGAAGTGTAGCCGTGGGGGCCAATCAGCTGCTGATAGTGCCTGCACACGCTGTACATGATACGGAAACAACTGGTTCTTCCGTAGCACTCTCCATACAGTGACGTGATCAACGTTACCTTGTACAGCAGCAACTTCTCTGACGCTGACATTAGGGTTATTGTCAACTGCACGAAGAATTGCCTCGTCCATTGCAGGTGTCCTCGTCGTTCTAGGTCTTCCCCAGTCGCGAGTCATAGGCTGGAATGTTCAGTGCTCCTTAAGACGCCGATCAATTGCTTCGAACGTCTTCCTGTCGGGACACCTTCGTTCTGGAAATCCGTCTCGATACAAACGTACCGCGCCACGACTATTGCCCCGTGCTAATCCATACTTCAAATGGGCATCTGCCAACTCCGCATTTGTAAACATTGCACTGACTGCAAGACAACGTTCGTGATGAACACTAACCTGTTGATGCTACGTACTGATGTGCTTGATGCTAGTACTGTAGAGCAATGAGTCGCATGTCAACACAAGCACCGAAGTCAACATTACCTTCCTTCAATTGGGCCAACTGGTGGTGAATCGAGGAAGTACAGTACATACTGACGAAACTAAAATGAGATATAACATGGAAATTAAGCGTTTCCGGACACATGTCCACATAACATCTTTTCTTTATTTGTGTGTGAGGAATGTTTCCTGAAAGTTTGGCCGCACCTTTATGTAACACCCTGTACACTTTGGTGGTCGTTCTAATTGTTGCAGACAATTGCTGTTCTAATCATTTACACGCTCGCCGATGATGTGTAAGTGCACGATGTGTACATCCGACCAAATCCTCTTGGTGCTTTGCATTATTTTTCTCATGCAGTGGATATTACAATCTGAATTAAGAATTTCGTTGTTCTTCACAGCTAATTTCAGCCAGATTTCAGTACCTAGTACTGTGTAGGAATTATTACCTTTAATTAGCGATAGTAAATCTGGGACATTAACATGGATACTCCTTACTGTGAGTAACTCGCTTTTGGGAAAACCGTCACCGCCAGTGTCAAGTTGACGTGTGTGTTGATGACAAGGCCTCTGTCTACTATCGTCTCTTGAAACGCAGTGTAATTTGACTACAGTACATCAGATCACTCGACCATTCAGTGCTGGATAATAAGACCCAGCAGCCAGCCTTACGATCCTGAACCACGTCAACGCTGTGAGTACGGCAGCCAGATTACACACTCGTGTTGCAGCTCACCGCGTGTCCCAATACACAACGATTTCGTCTTGTTTTTGATTTTAATCTATTGATCAGGTGCTGTAGAACAATACGAGCTAAAGCTACTTGATCATGGAACAAAACAGTACTTAATTAACAGAAATATTGGTCAAAAAGTTAATACACAGTAGAACTAAAGAATTAACAAAACACAAAACTTCTGCCAGGAATTCCTGCAGATAATATAAGAGTGCCACAAGAAAACCTTTCAACTTAGATTTCAATAATTATGATTTATCACTGAAGTTTTTCAGTGCTGATGGAAGTTCTCTAAAAATGAAACCTGTTGAATAGCGCACACCGTTCTGTACGGCGCTCGAGGAAACGTTATGCAAGTACAAATCGTATTTCTGGCTAGTATTCACAGAATGGATGTTGCAATTCTTGTCGTATGCGTCAGTACCGTCAACAACAAATTCTATGATAGAGTATGTGTACAGGGATGGCAGAGTTAGCATTCCGAGACACCTGAAAAGTAGTTTACATGAATCTGGCGAACTGGCGGGCTAAAATGATTGGTTCCGAGTGCACAGAGTTGCCACAAAATAGGATACCATAGGAGATGATAGACTGAAAGTAAACAAACAACCCTTCGCATTTCAGTGTCAGACACATTAGAGATTATTCTTTTAGCGAAGACACCAGTACTCAGTTTCTGCAAAAAGTCTTTAACGTGATAATTGCGAAAGTGATTTTCACCTCCTCTCACTTCTAAGAATTTAAAATAGTCGACCATACGTACAATCATGCTCGAAAGTATCTTACCGACCTGAATTGCATTTCGCCTGATTCGCATGCAACCCACATAACGCTGCTCTCTAGCAGATCCTCTAAACGCTCCTCGGTACAGTCGTTTGACTATTGAAAATGGTTCCAACAAGTCACCACTAGAAAATACTGCTGTGTATCGCAATATCTCAAGATGTAAAGATATACCACGATACTACAAATATCAGGGAACACATTATCACAGATAAGACTGTCCTTAACGCTTGTAAGCTCAGATTTATAACAATAAATGACATACCTGACATGTTACCACTCCCATTATTACGTCATATAGGTAATGCACGTAGTAAGTTCGTCGTATTCATGATTTCCTCTTCAAAGTAACATACCGTACTTATTTTTTAACACAAAATGACATTAAAAATTTATTTATTCCCGAGCAGCTAGTTCAGAATATGTATGAACTTCAACTGACACGACGAACCGTCTCGTTCTGCGTATGGATTCAAACCCAGGTAATGCAGACTAAGCAAAGATTTCGTGACTGACGGAAACTAACAGTTATTCCTGACTATGCATACAGACAGTGATACACCTCGATTTCAGACAGTATCAGTTTGCAAATATCAACTTTAAATTACATAATGAGAACTTTTTAACGGACAGGAATTCCTACCCAGCATCTATTGTCCCTGTTAACGAACTACGAGAGATGTTAAATATTGCTTCTTCACAAGTAACCTACTTGAAATGCCTTGAGGTAAAGCTTTGTGTTGTACAGGGATTCGAACCCAGAACCTAATCAGATTGTTATCGAAGCACAATCAACTGTGCATATCGGATTTTCTCGGCAGTAGCTAGATGTTTTAACTGAAATGACGAGACGAAACATTAATTTTTTCCTTCGCAGGGCTCCAACCCGACACCTATCGCTGTTATATTCTAGAGAAAACGAACGTTAAATATGGGTTTGTTACACCAGCAGCGGAATGTGAGCATGTTTGAACTAGAAATAATATGACGAAGAGTTCAGTGCTGACTGGAAACCGAACCCCACACATATCGTTGTTGACTACACACAAAGAGACGTCCGCTACCGAATTTTTCTCCACCAGCATCCTTGAACATAGAGTTATCTCCCAAATATTTCTGTGTCTCACTGGGAGTCAAAAACGTCAGATATCGTTAGTGTTGACAACGAACGAAAATACATTAAAAATCAAAATTATTATCCACCAGCAGCTAGGTGTTCTCATGCTAGAGATTGATAATACATAATGAAAACTTTAGTTTTGGGCCAGGATTCGAGCCCATTCACGCGCAATATGTGGAGATGTATAAGAATCTGCAGTTTTGAACAAACAAGAAATTGTAGTCGAGCAGTATTGTCACGAAGGGATCAAATTCCGCGTTAAGGGCGGTCTGAGTTGCATTCCCAGTTCAGAACCAATTTTACCGACATACAGAAGCTCAAATAGAAGATGGAATAAGCGTCCTGTGACCCTACATAGCGTTTGTTTCGTCACTAGAAATAAATAACTGGTATAATAAAGGTTCCTGGTGTTAGAGTTTCTGCATGTCGCCACTCCTGACTTTATTGTGGTTCAACCTAACGTTTACTTGGTAGAGTAGGAATTTCACGATTAATGTGAATTTCAGACCACAATGGCATTACACCTTCTCCACTTGGCGTAGCGAGAAGAGAATAGAATCTGTCTCTCCCTATCAAAAATCATCAGCAGAAGCGGGAATCGAACCCAGACCATAAGTATATGAACCTAGTATCAATCCAACAGACCACCGAATCCTCCGCTAATAGTGCCACACTGGGTCAGAATTCTGACACACAGGCTCCCTGTAGTTGTTTGCAGCATGTTCAGTGCATTAATTTACTTGGTTGACAGAATCCCCATGAACTAGCTGCCGCAGTTACCCAGTGCATACATTCGACTCTACTTTGTAATCACCGAAATGAAATCAAGTAACTGCCACCTACACAGAACTGTCAACAGTGTAGGATGCAGAAATTTAAATAGGTAGTGTTCCTTTCCACTTGAACTACTCTATTGCGCTATCTGTTTGTTGAAAACATCGTGCAGTGCAAAAGAAAAGCTGTAACTGTCTCTCAGAAGTCTAGATCCAGCCATATGCATTATCTCACAGCACTATGGAATGCCGAAGTTATGGAGGAATTGTCATTGACCTCCGGAGGTGCCACAGCTACGTGTCAGGTAGTAGCGTAATGGTAAGCGTCGCGCACGTAGGTAATATGTCGCGAGTTCGAAAACAATCATTGCTACATTTTTTTAAGCGCAGTTCTGCTGTCTGCTGAAGTTATCGATCTAATGGAAGTTTGAACATATAGCCACCATATTGCAACCCAAAATAGTAGCATGAGGAAAATGGACTAACTTTTCAGGTTTAATAGACGACCAGGCAGCAGATGCATCTCGAAACTTTTTTTATTATGTGTGGGGAGAGTTCATCATGCCAAAATACGCCAGAAAAGTACTTTCTACATTAGCTGTCATGTGGTAGTGGCATTTTATTCTTTGTCAAATCTTGTTTGACAGCTTTAACTCAGAACAAGTTTTCTACATGCATGTAATCAACAAACTGCATGTGATTGTCAGACTGTTATAAAGAACATCAGAGAAATCGCATATATCATTGATGATTAATTTTTCTCTCATGTTTACTATTGTTTTAACGATACTAAAAGAAACCTTACGAAAATTGTGCACTGTATTATAAGAAATGAAATAAAACTACCGACGATAACCTTATGACGAAAGTCTGTTTTAATAAAACTGAGTATCTGTACACAAGCGTGCCTCTATCGGCACGAATTAGTAAAACACTACTCACTTGGATTTCGATTGGGGCTGTGTTTAATTAGTAGGCTGTGTCATATTCAAGAGGTATGCAAATGTGGCATTTCATAAATAAAGTTATGTATTCCTAGAAACCCAAGTTCTGCTTGTCAGCAGCGGAAAGAGGCGTTACCTCCAGTGCAGCATTGTAAGTTTTTCACCATTGCACTATGAGCCGAAAGTATTTCCTTGCGATTTCCTTATCGATGTTTGATCTGACTGATTGTAGCTCTTTCACAGAAGGGATAAAAAAGTTAACGCCAGCGAGGCTGGAATCGCGAACCATAACAACGCTTTTTTACAGGTCAGCACGTAACCACAGAGCCAACGAAGAGGTGTGTGTTTTGGTGTCCTCTTAAGTGGTGAATAATGCCTAGAAGTCTTAAACAGCTATGTAAAGGACGAGATTATTTAGATTTCCACGTCCAACGACTTTCGTGGGCTGAAAATCGTAAATTTACAATCTTTTGTTACACCTCAAGTGATAATAAACCAGATTATTCAATGGAATTGACAGGAAACATCAAGTGAACTTTGAGGCTTAATTCCGTGCACACCAGGAAGTATCTCGTCGATCACAGAGTTGCCAAACATACCTTGTGGTGTTGCCAAATCTCAGTTACGGTACCAACAGGAAGAAGACGAACCGATGTGAGCCTGCAGCGGTCTGGGAGATGACCATAGCTGGTGTCTCGAAGACGCAGCTGCTACTGCCTGGAATACATAATGCGTCTAATTCGCATTTCTGTAACCAGGTTTAGGGACTGGTGTGTAGTTACTAATAATACTCAGAACTGGCTGCAAACTAAGCATCATAAATCAGTAACTCTCATAGATGTTTTTATATTTATTTCGTAAGTGTACTCAAGATTAAGAAACTCGTTCACGGAAGTTCTCGTGCCTCACCAATAGTCTTGCATAACAAACAAGTAAAAATAAAGAAAAGAATGTGTGTGTGTGTGTGTGTGTGTGTGTGTGTGTGAGAGAGAGAGAGAGAGAGAGAGAGAGAGAGAGGGAGAGAGAGAGAGAGAGAGAAGAGGGAGAGAGAGAGAGAGATAAAAGTAAAAATGAACGAGAGAGAGAGCGAAAAATTGTTGTAAAAAAATTGGATCATGCTATGTAAAGAAATGATTCATTAAAATGACACGTTCCAATCATTACAAAATGTCGTATTCATTATCTGTGGAACAAGTATTACTCTAATCTAATCTAAATATTTCATATTGCTATCTAGCGATGAAGAGTCATGAATTACCGAAATTTTCGCCAATATCAGAAACCGAATATAAACTTCAAAATAAAGACGACAGTTTTTGTAATAAACTGGGATTCCTATCAAGACCCATTCATCCCTTTTAACAAACCACGAAAGATGTCTGATATAGCTTCATGCAGAAGTAACAAGGTGTGCATTCATTTAAAGATGATGCGCATTATGTGAAGTTCAGTGATGGAGATACGAACCCAACACGTAATCAGATTGATAACTAAGTAAAATTGAACGTTACTTATCGGTTTTTCTTACCAGCAGCTAGGTGTTTGAATCTAACATAAGAATACAAATATTTGTGCCTGAGCGACAATCAAACCGAACTCCTACCGTCCTTCTTTATCATCCACAAATATAGCATAAGTATCAATTGCTTACTCACCAACAGTAAGATGTGTGCGTGTTTGACCAGAAGCAACGACACCTATTGCGATTGTTGGCAACACATGAACAGACATTAAAAATGCGCGTTAAATTTTACTAGCAGGCTAGTGTGCACGTGATAGGGCTTGAAATGAAATTATGAATATTTTTGTACTGGATCAGGATTCCGACCCACATACTTACATTTGGAGGATACCTAGAGAAGACTGCAGTCTTGGGAAAAGGAACGAAATGATTGCACTGTTCCAAGAGATTGAGATCCTTGAAAGAGGAGATACGAATTCGAATCACAGTTCAGCACCATATTTTTCAACGACTCTAATTCAGTCAAGTACAGGTAAAATAAGGGCCCTGTTGCTTTAAACGGCTACCGGTTCGTCAAATAAAATAAATTTTTTAAATATAAGTAAGTTCACTGGCGACAGTATTTCAGTTTACCATGACTTTCGCCTATGTCATTACCGTACTTAAACCGGCTCTGCCCAGTTGGTAATGAAGGAACTTGATGTTTAATGCGGATTCTGGATTATAGCGTCTTTCTCTCGAGGTCCCAGAGGTAAAGGAAATACGTGCGGGCCGCGGTGGCCGAGCGTTTCTGGGCGCTTCAGTCCGGAACCGAGCGACTGCTACGGTCGCAGGTTCGAAATCTGCCTCGCTCATGGATGTGTTTGATGTCCCTAGGTTATTTTAGGTTTAAGTAGTTTTAAGTTCTAGGGGACTGATGACCTCAGATATTAAGGTCCCATATTGCTCACAGCCATTTGAACCATTTGAAAGTAAATACGTTTGTGCCTCTTGAAAGTAAATATCTGAATCCACGCATTGCACCTGTGTTCATTCCACCAGGCCATTGTGGCTACATTTCCCAGCCCCAGGAGTGTGCTGTAACGAATGATGTGCTTAGCTTACAATATTAGTCACGGTGGAAAAAATGCGAGTCTATTAAATGGTTAAGTAGAAGCAAGCTTCTGACGCGGAGTTATGCTATTCTCATGACATCAGGATAGAAAGACTCTTCTAGGCATTATTGCCTAGATGCGAAGCCATTTTGAAATTTTCACTAGTTCAACAAATTTCTAAGTTCGAGAAAATCCACTGTGAAGTGTGAAGTTACTGAATAATTCGTTTAGTACCATCATTATTATTGTCCTTCTCTTCATACCGCTGGTGGAACACATGTGCTTGAAGATCATTTAATGCCTTTTGGTGATTACAGAAGTAGTTTCCCAAGAACAGGTTCTTTCCCTGTCTTTGGAATCCTTTTCATGTTAATATCAAAAATCAGCAATTAGTCGTAGATTACATTGAAACTAAAATAATTGATGAAGACGTTATTTGATAACAAAAAGGCGCTGCCTTTCTTCATTTACTTGCGACTAGAAATGGCTGTCGAATACTGCCAAACCAAAAGCCAAGGGATCTTGCTGCATTCCGATATACGTCACTGTCAGTTCTTCCATATAATTTGGTCGACGTGACCTGTTTGAAGACATGTGTATGACAGAGAATTTTTTAGAAAATCAATTGTTTTCCTTTACAATAAACAGAAAGATTTTCAGTCTAAGCTATCCAAGTCCAAAATTTTCGAAATATTAGTTCAAATTTAATATTCGCTTCTATAATGTAGGAAATTAGTGAAAATTTCAAAATGGCTTCACATCGAGGCTATGATGCCTAGAAGAGTCTTTCCATCCTGATGTCGTGAGAATAGCATAATCTCCGCGTCAGAAGCTTGCTTCTACTTAACCACTTAATAGACTCGCATTTTTTCCACCGTGACTGATATTGTAAGCTAAGCACATCATCCGTTACAGCACACTCCTGGAGCTGGGAAATGTAGCCACAATGGTCTAGTGGAATGAACTATCACAGGTGCAATGTGTGGGATCAGATACTTTCTTTTAAGAGGCGCAAACGTATTTACTTTACCTCTGAGAACCTCGAGAGAAAGACGATATAATCCAGAATCCGCATTAAACATCAAGTTCCTTCATTACCAACTGGGCAGAGCCGGTTTACGTACGGAAACGACAAAGGCGAAAGTCACGGTAAACAGTAATACTGCCCCCAGTGAACTTACTTACATTAGAAAATTTTATTTTCTTTGGTGAACCGGTAGCCATTTAAAGGAACAGGGCCCTTATTTTACCTGTACTTGACTGAACTAGAGTCGTTGAAAAATATGGTGCTGGACTGTGATTCGAATTCGTATCTCCTCTTTCAAGGATCTCAATCTCTTGGAACAGTACAATCATTTCGTTCCTTTTCCCAAGACTGCAATCTTCTCAAGGTATTCTCCAAATGTAAGTATGTGGTTCCCAATCCTGATCCAGTACAAAAATATTCATAATTTCATCTCAAGCCCTATCACGTGCACACCAGCCTGCTCGTGAAAATTAACAACCATTTTTAATGTCTGTTCATGTGTTGCCAACGATCACAATGGGTGTCGATACTTCTAGTCAAACACGCACACATCTTACTGTTGGTGAGTAAACAATTGATACTTAAGCTATATTTGTCGCTCAGGCACAAATATTTGTATCCTTATGCTAGATTCAAACACCTAGCTGCTGGTAAGAAAAACCGATAAGTAACATTCGATTTTACTTAGTTATCAATCTGATTACGTGTTGGATTCGTAACTCCATCACAGAACTTCACATCATGCGCTTCATCTTTAAATGAATGCACACCTTGTTACTTCTGAGTGAAGCTATATCAGACATCTTTCGTGGTTTGTTAAAAGGGATGAAAGGGTCTTGATAAGAATCCCAGTTTATTACAAAAACTGTCGTCTTTATTTTGAAGTTTATATTCGGTTTCTGATATTGGCGAAAATTTCGGTAATTCATGACTCTTCATCGCTAGATAGCAATATGAAATATTTAGATTAGATTAGAGTAATACTTGTTCCACAGATAATGAATACGACATTTTGTAATGATTGGAACGTGTCATTTTAATGAATCATTTCTTTACATAGCATGATCCAATTTTTTTACAACAGTTTTTCGCTCTCTCTCTCGTTCATTTTTACTTTTATCTCTCTCTCTCTCTCCCTCTTCTCTCTCTCTCTCTCTCTCTCTCCCTCTCTCTCTCTCTCTCTCACACACACACACACACTCACACACACACACATTCTTTTCTTTATTTTTACTTGTTTGTTATGCAAGACTATTGGTGAGGCACGAGAACTTCCGTGAACGAGTTTCTTAATCTTGAGTACACTTACGAAATAAATATAAAAACATCTATGAGAGTTACTGATTTATGATGCTTAGTTTGCAGCCAGTTCTGAGTATTATTAGTAACTACACACCAGTCCCTAAACCTGGTTACAGAAATGCGAATTAGACGCATTATGTATTCCAGGCAGTAGCAGCTGCGTCTTCGAGACACCAGCTATGGTCATCTCCCAGACCGCTGCAGGCTCACATCGGTTCGTCTTCTTCCTGTTGGTACCGTAACTGAGATTTGGCAACACCACAAGGTATGTTTGGCAACTCCGTGATCGACGAGATACTTCCTGGTGTGCGCGGAATTAAGCCTCAAAGTTCACTTGATGTTTCCTGTCAATCCCATTGAATAATCTGGTTTATTATCACTTGAGGTGTAACAAAAGATTGTAAATTTACGATTTTCAGCCCACGAAAGTCGTTGGACGTGGAAATCTAAATAATCTCGTCCTTTACATAGCTGTTTAAGACTTCTAGGCATTATTCGCCACCTAAGAGGACACCAAAACACACACCTCTTCGTTGGCTCTGTGGTTACGTGCTGACCTGTAAAAAAGCATTGTTATGGTTCGCGATTCCAGGCCCGCTGGCGTTAACTTTTTTATCCCTTCTGTGAAAGAGCTACAATCAGTCAGATCAAACATCGATAAGGAAATCGCAAGAAAATACTTTCGGCTCATAGTGCAATGGTGAAAAACTTACAATGCTGCACTGGAGGTAACGCCTCTTTCCGCTGCTGACAAGCAGAACTTGGGTTTCTAGGAATACATAACTTTATTTATGAAATGCCACATTTGCATACCTCTTGAATATGACACAGCCTACTAATTAAACACAGCCCCAATCGAAATCCAAGTGAGTAGTGTTTTACTAATTCGTGCCGATAGAGGCACGCTTGTGTACAGATACTCAGTTTTATTAAAACAGACTTTCGTCATAAGGTTATCATCGGTAGTTTTATTTCATTTCTTATAATACAGTGCACAATTTTCGTAAGGTTTCTTTTAGTATCGTTAAAACAATAGTAAACATGAGAGAAAAATTAATCATCAATGATATATGCGATTTCTCTGATGTTCTTTATAACAGTCTGACAATCACATGCAGTTTGTTGATTACATGCATGTAGAAAACTTGTTCTGAGTTAAAGCTGTCAAACAAGATTTGACAAAGAATAAAATGCCACTACCACATGACAGCTAATGTAGAAAGTACTTTTCTGGCGTATTTTGGCATGATGCACTCTCCCCATACATAATTAAAAACAGTTTCGTGATGCATCTGCTACCGGGTCGTCTATTAAACCTGAAAAGAACAAAATGTCACCGAAGTTAGTCCATTTTCCACATGCTACTATTTTGGGTTGCAATATGGTGGCTATATGTTCAAACTTCCATTAGATCGATAACTTCAGCAGACAGCAGAACTGCGCTTAAAAAAATGTAGCAATGATTGTTTTCGAACTCGCGACATATTACCTACGTGCGCGACGCTTACCATTACGCTACTACCTGACACGTAGCTGTGGCACCTCCGGAGGTCAATGACAATTCCTCCATAACTTCGGCATTCCATAGTGCTGTGAGATAATGCATATGGCTGGATCTAGACTTCTGAGAGACAGTTACAGCTTTTCTTTTGCACTGCACGATGTTTTCAACAAACAGATAGCGCAATAGAGTAGTTCAAGTGGAAAGGAACACTACCTATTTAAATTTCTGCATCCTACACTGTTGACAGTTCTGTGTAGGTGGCAGTTACTTGATTTCATTTCGGTGATTACAAAGTAGAGTCGAATGTATGCACTGGGTTACTGTGGCAGCTAGTTCATGGGGATTCGGTCAACCAAATAAATGAATGTACTGAACATGCTGCAAACAACTACAGGGAGCCTATGTGTCAGAATTCTGACCCAGTGTGGCACTATTAGCGGAGGATTCGGTGGTCTGTTGGATTGATACTAGGTTCATATACTTATGGTCTGGGTTCGATTCCCGCTTCTGCTGATGATTTTTGATAGGGAGAGACAGATTCTATTCTCTTCTCGCTCCGCCAAGTGGAGAAGGTGTAATGCCATTGTGGTCTGAAATTCACATTAATCGTGAAATTCCTACTCTACCAAGTAAACGTTAGGTTGAACCACAATAAAGTCAGGAGTGGCGACATGTAGAAACTCTAACACCAGGAACCTTTATTATACCAGTTATTTATTTCTAGTGACGAAACAAACGCTATGTAGGGTCACAGGACGCTTATTCCATCTTCTATTTGAGCTTCTGTATGTCGGTAAAATTGGTTCTGAACTGGGAATGCAACTCAGACCGCCCTTAACGCGGAATTTGATCCCTTCGTGACAATACTGCTCGACTACAATTTCTTGTTTGTTCAAAACTGCAGATTCTTATACATCTCCACATATTGCGCGTGAATGGGCTCGAATCCTGGCCCAAAACTAAAGTTTTCATTATGTATTATCAATCTCTAGCATGAGAACACCTAGCTGCTGGTGGATAATAATTTTGATTTTTAATGTATTTTCGTTCGTTGTCAACACTAACGATATCTGACGTTTTTGACTCCCAGTGAGACACAGAAATATTTGGGAGATAACTCTATGTTCAAGGATGCTGGTGGAGAAAAATTCGGTAGCGGACGTCTCTTTGTGTGTAGTCAACAACGATATGTGTGGGGTTCGGTTTCCAGTCAGCACTGAACTCTTCGTCATATTATTTCTAGTTCAAACATGCTCACATTCCGCTGCTGGTGTAACAAACCCATATTTAACGTTCGTTTTCTCTAGAATATAACAGCGATAGGTGTCGGGTTGGAGCCCTTGGAAGGAAAAAATTAAAGTTTCGTCTCGTCATTTCAGTTAAAACATCTAGCTACTGCCGAGAAAATCCGATATGCACAGTTGAGTGTGCTTCGATAACAATCTGATTAGGTTCTGGGTTCGAATCCCTGTACAATACAAAGCTTTACCTCAAGGCATTTCAAGTAGGTTACTTGTGAAGAAGCAATATTTAACATCTCTCGTAGTTCGTTAACAGGGACAATAGATGCTGGGTAGGAATTCCTGTCCGTTAAAAAGTTCTCATTATGTAATTTAAAGTTGATATTTGCCAACTGATACTGTCTGAAATCGAGGTGTATCACTGTCTGTATGCATAGTCAGGAATGACTGTTAGTTTCCGTCAGTCATGAAATCTTTGCTTAGTCTGCATGACCTGGGTTTGAATCCATATGCAGAACGTGATGGTTCGTCGTGTCAGTTGAAGTTCATACATATTCTGAACTAGCTGCTCGGGAATAATTAAAATTTTAATGTCATTTTGTGTTAAAAAATAAGTACGGTATGTTAATTTGAAGAGGAAATCATGAATACGACGAACTTACTACGTGCATTACCTATATGACGTAATAATGAGAGTGGTAACATGTCAGGTATGTCATTTATTGTAATAAATGTGAGCTTACAAGCGTTATGGACAGTCTTATCTGTGATAAGGTGTTCCCTGATATTTGTAGTATCGTGGTATATCTTTACATCTTGAGATATTGCGATACACAGCAGTATTTTCTAGTGGTGACTTGTTGGAACCATTTTCAATAGTCAAACGACTGTACCGAGGAGCGATTAGAAGACCTGCTAGAGAGCTGCGTTATGTAGGTTGCATGCGAATCAGGCGAAATGCAATTCAGGTCGTTCGGATACTTTTTGAGCATGACTGTACAACAGAATTCAGCTTAACCTGTATGCACTGTGTTCTTTTTGCAGTTAAGGGGTCATCTGTTCTCCGAAAGCCACGTGGTGATATTACCTTTTACATTATTAACTTGATAATTTACAATAAGTTCCATGTCTCTCACAACAAAGTTTGTGAGGTAGAGACTTATGAATCGCACTTCTTATTTGGTAGCTAATCATTGATACAAAAGAAGAAAAGCAAACATTCCAGAACAGAATGAGTCCTATGGGATCTCCTCCCTCTCACCCCCACCTTTACACGTTCATACACCGCCAGAATTTCACGAATAATCTTTGTGCAATTTAGACGTTTTCCCTTCATGAATCGTATTGTCCAGTATACTTCAACCTGGGAATAAGCTTTCAGTTGCGGCGCCATTCCACTCGCACACTGATGCACATGTTATCCTTTCCACAGCAGAACCGTGTCTGCAGGACTTTCAGAACATTTACTTTCTTGTGACAATATGCCATTCTTGTTTAGCAATTATCTTAGCGTGCGACGACATGTGTAGCTCACTTGCTGAAGTCCTTGCGTATTTACTGTGTTTCTGCAAACACGATTAGAGGGATACACCCATTTAAAGCTGAAGAATGGCAAAAGATCGATTGCATTGATGAGTCGCTTATCAACAAGGCACTGTTCAGCCTTGTGCGGAGGCATTCCCTTATGGGGGAATGGAATGGCTTCTCCAATACGTCTTTCATAGTCTCTCATCTACTTTACTGTTAGGTGCACCCGATTCCGTGCCTACAGCATCTCGCAGATTGCATTTGCATATTTATTTCATATCGCTTTGCGACGTTACGCCAAGCTACTTAATCGACGTTACTGTGCCAAGCAGCACATTACTCACATTGTATTCGAAAATTATGAGACTTTTTTCCTTCGCATTTGTATTAACTTACATATTTCTACGTTTTAGAGCTAACTGTCATTCATCACATCAACTACAAATTTTGCCTAAGTCATCTTGTATATTGAACGGTCACTCAACGACGACACATTCTCCTAGTCCAAAGCAAATTGCTGCTCATCCTGTCTGTCAAATTATTTATGTATACAGAGTCTTAACATACTTCCCTGGGGCACTCCTGACAGTATCCTTGTCTCTGATCTATATTATGTGTGTGAGAAAAAAACTACACAACGGGTTTCTCATTCAGAAATTGCGTTTTAATGTTCGTTGGTTGTGAGAAGTAGTGTTAGGTCTCGTGTAAGAAGGCAAAAGAAAGGCAAAATATCAAGACAGAGAAGAATTTAGAACAGAGATTAACCTCTGTCAAGGTTTTAAAGAACAAGAATAGAGCAGATACTGAAGTATCAAGAATGATAAAGCTTTGGAACGAAGGTGAAAGGAATGGCAACCGAAAGATAGAAGGAAGGAAGTATTTTTAAATTTTAAGGTTTCGACGTTGAGATGTAGTGCTAGTATTGCGTAAGGGTAGAGAAGGAAATCGAACATAGTCTTGATTAAGTAACCATAACTGATTGTAATGAGTGAGTGGACAGGCGGAAGATTTAAATCAGGTAAAGATTTAAACCCTGCTCCTACCCAATACGGATGTTAGCCAGTGCCCTACTTTGCTCGGTCCGAAGAAACAAATTATGAATAATCGTTTTACAAGGTCCATAGTTGGACGGATGGGTTGATGAAGATGAATAAGTAGTGTGGTCTCCTTCCCTCTGGCGACCCAGTGGCAAGTGCTTGAATTTGTTGAGGCTGTAACCGGAAAACACGGAGATGAATGGCGTGGTGTGAAGCAGGAGGGAGTGCTCTGGCAATGGCTACGGGAGAGGGAGCGGCACTTCATAAATACCGGATCGCTTCCAAACAGTCGAGGGGAGCACGCGCCGCTTTAAAACCGCTCTAACCGATTCTTCACCCCTGCTTTTTCCCCTCTTTGCTGCTCCGACCGTCCGTGTCGCCACTTGCCGCCCCAACGGGTTTAACTGCAACACGGGGATTAAAACACAATACAAATAGAGGGCGCGTAACACGATACACTTCACGGGGCTCGCGTTGGAAACTTATTAGTGGGGCTAGGGTGGCTTTTAGTGGCTCATGCCTAGGTACGCAAAACGTATGGCCGGCCAGAGTGGCCGAGCGGTTCTAGGCGCTACAGTCTGGAAATGCGCGAGCGCTACACTCGCAGGTCGAATCCTGCCTCGGGCATGGATGTGTGTGATGTCCTTAGGTTAGTTAGGCTTAAGTAGTTTCAAGTTCTAGAGGACTGATGACATCAGAAGTTAGGACTCGTAGTGCTCAGAGCCATTTGAAACACTTTTTTGAGCAAAACGTATGTTGTAATACTGCAACGACCACAGCTGTATCGAGCATGAGCAGTAAAATCTGCACAACATCTACAGCTATACTTCACAAGCCAACATACGGCTTCAGGTACCATTATTTTTCCCCCGTTCCTTTTCCATTCACGAATGGCGGGTGAAAAAAATTATAGTCAGCAATGCTCCGTATGACATCCAATTTCTCTCATTTTCTCGCAGTAATCATTTCACGATACGTTCGTGGGAGGTAGTAACATATCGCCAGATTCCTCGTGGAACGTAAACCTTCAAACTTTCAGCAAAAGCCTCTCTTGTAGTGTCTGTCGCTGAGGTTCGTTGCACAGCTCCGTGAAGCTCTCTCGCCACATAACGGATCGCGTGACGAAACGCTCGCTCTTCGTTGGATGTTTACTGCATCTTCTTGCAATCCTACCTGGTAAGAGACCTAGACTATACTTAACAACCAATCGAGCAAGTATTTCTAACCTACTTCTTTCGTGGATGAAACACATTTCCTTAAGATTCTCCCAAGAAACCTCAGTCTGTCACCTGCTTCTGCTACCATTCCTGTAAGAGGTGGTCATTCCACTTTAGGTAAGTATTTTGCGGTAGTTTCTGTTTACAGTAATTTGTCGCCTTTATCGCAACCCAGTAGTAATGGCTCTCCTAGCATATTTTTTGCAAAACGTTATTTTTACTTATATTCATGATCAACTGCCAGTCCCTGCTCCAATCGTCGATCCTCTGCCGATCTTCCCGCATGTCACTACACTCTTCGGGCGCTGCAACCTTCCTAAGACAAGAAATCGACAGCGAATAACCTCACGCAGCCTCCAACACTATCCACTACATCATTAATCCATACAAATTATAAAAATGGATGTCGTATGTATGTATCTACGGGATGACAATTATTGAGCTACTTAAAAAAAAACGTAAATTAGTTACAAACTACGGCGTGCACACACTTTAGTCAACATGTAAATGTCACTACAGATATTCAGATTTAGGTTATGTCATGTTCGATATGCCTGCCATCACTAGCGATGATGTGGCGCAGACGAATGATGAAATTCTGAATGACCCGCTGAAGTGTCGGAACATCGATGCTATCGATTACCTCATGAATGGCTGTTTTCAGCTCAGAAATGGTTTTGGAGTTAGTTATGTACGCCTTGTCCTTAATATAGCCCCACAAAAATGAGTCACATGTGTTCAGATCCGGAGAATATGGCGGCCAATCGAGGCCCATTCCAGTGGCTTCTGGGTACTCCAGAGCCAGAATGTGGCCCCCAAAGTGCTCCTCCTGCTTAGTTTGGGTCGAGCTCAGTCTTGCATGAACCACATCTTACCGAATTCAGTTTCACTTTGGATAATGGGAATGAAATCATCTTCCAAAATCTTCACGTACCGTTCGGTAGTCATCGTGACATCAAGGAACATCACAACGATTATTCCGTGAATGGACATTGCACACCACACGGTCATCCGCTGAGCGTGAAGGGACTTCTCGATCGCGAAATGCGGATTCTTAGTCCCCCAAACGCGCCAATTTTGATTATTGACGAACCCATCCAAATGAAAATGGGCTTCGTCGCTAAACCAAAACACACATACCATACTAATTCCCATCATGCCTCGCAGCCCACCGTGATGTTTGTCCAAACGCAAACCGTTCAGAAGTTATAACAATTTTATTTCACATAGTTCAATAATTGGCACCCTGTATATGTGTAAGTTCCACATTTCCAGGTAAACCATTGGACGGATTTCAATCAAACTTGACACGCATATCACTTACTGTCTGGAAATAATCACTGAGGAGGTGAGAACCACCCTCCTATTGCAGGGGTGGGGGTGAAAAAGTATTGTAGTTCACGAAGTGGGTAAAAACATTCTTTAATAATCCAGTGTTAGAGAATTAGAACACTCAGATGCTTGCAACAAATTTTCCACAAAATGTCAAATCTTTACGAAACTTATTCTCGCTGACGACCCCCATAAGATGATGAAAGGAAAAAGAGTTTATCGCTTACTACATTCTTACTTTTAATGCAGTAAAACTGCCGCATGAGGCATGAAGTTTAATTTATTATTTCTTTATTACAAATTGTATTCGAAGCACACTTTGCCGGCTGTATTCACATATAAAGCAAAATGTACCAGAAGAATTACAACATAGTAAACACTTAGTTCAGAATATACGATGTCATGAACAATGAGATATGTGAAAACCTACCACATCATGCCATACGCTCAAATTTATTATTTCGATGCTACAAACTCTATTCGTAACGCTTTTCGCAGACTGTTTCCTCATATACTGCTGAATGTACCTACAAAAATATATATCAATGTACGACTCATAGTCCAAGAGATATGACGTCCAATTCAGAGAAAATTGAAAATCTACCTGATCATGCTTGACATTTTAATTTATTACTTCTTTATTACTAACTTTGTTCGCAACACATTGACAGACTGTATTCACATATGCCCTGAATATACCCACAAGAATACATCACTGTACGTCACATACTTCTTGATAAATGACGTCATAATCACTTAGATGCGTGAAAAATTGATGCATCATGCATGACGTTTTAATTCATTTCTTCTTTACTACTAATTCTATTCACAAAACACTTCGCAGATGGTAGCCGCATGCACTGATCAGCCAGAAAATTATGACCACTTATCCAATAGACGGCATGTTCACCTTTGGTACGGGTAGCTTCGGCGATGCGTCGTGGCAGGGAAGCAATGAGGCCTTGCTCAACTTGCCACGTCTTTTGTTCTGAATTGAACGGTGCAGATTGTGCAATGTCTTACAGTAAGCTACTGCATTGATTATCTCATTACGAGGCAGGAATTCCACAAGCAATACTCCTTTTCTGTCCCAAAAAACTGTGCACGTGATTTTCCGGGCAGAAATTGTTTGCTTAAACTTCACTTTTCAGGGTGACTCTGAATGCCGCCATTCCATGGACTGTTGCTTTGATTCTGGTGTGACGTAGGCCACCCATGTCTCATCTTGAAGCAACACCTGGGCGGTCAGCGTCTTCAAGACGATGAGGAAGTCAAAACAGTGGTGATGCAGTGGTTATCAAGTCAGGCGGCCGACTTCTATGAGGAGGGTATTCCTGGTACAACGTTATGACAAGTGCCTCAGTATTGACGGAAATTATGTAGAAAAGTAGATTAAGGTACAGGCTTTCATGTAAAAATAAAATTATTGAGATATCTTAGCATGTCGTTTTTTAATTTCAAGCCGGCCGGAGTGGCCGTGCGGTTCTAGGCGCTACAGTCTGGAACCGAGCGACCGCTACGGTCGAGGTTCGAATCCTGCCTCGGGCATGGATGTGTGTGATGTCCTTCGATTAGTTAGGTTTAATTAGTTCTAAGTTCTATGCGACTGATGACCTCAGAAGTTAAGTTGCATAGTGCTCAGAGCCATTTGAACCATTTTAATTTCAAAACGGCACTTCCTTAAAAAAAACACGCCTCGTATGTTACCATTTTACCAAACAAGATAAAGAAAGGAAAATGCAGCTACTGCTAGCTTCTGGCTTCTTATGGAACCTGAAGAGACATCTAAAGTCTATACATCAAACGGCACCTCTAGAACGGTGTGGATCAGGAAGTTGCTCAAGAGGCTCGGGCAATCAGTAAACATTTTATTTTCGTTTACCTCAGGTGGTGCAGGAGTCCGTCGTCCCCCTCACGCCGAGTTCCTCTCATTGGGCTGTTCGGTCGCTCTACTTCGCTGAGAACGCAGCCCCGTTGCGCGTGGCCCGGCTGTGACAACCACGGCGAGGCGCGCTATCCCAACAGCGAACTCCTGGATGACAGGCGCGCCGGCCTCCGGTGGCAAGTGGCACTTACGCCACGCCGACCCGTTCCCGCGACGGCGGTAGGTGGATGCTTGAGGGAGGAAGTCCTCTGCAGCAGACTGAATGCGACCCGCCTGCTTCCGACCTGAAGTCGACCGTGCTGCGGGAAGGTCTGCTCTGGCCCACCGCTGGCCGGCTCCGAGACCCTTGCGAACTCAGAGGGTCGAACCAAGCTCAGCCTGTTCGGTCAGAGGGTTAGCTGCCCTCTGTAATAAAAAAACTGCTTTCATCGATCAACAACGAACTTCAACGGATGTCGTGTGACGTCCGCACCGAACAAACCCAACGATCAACAACGAAAAAAAAAAAAAAAAAGACCGTGGCCAACCACAGACCGTAACTGTGCTCTTCCGTCGGAAGCTTACTGTGGCCGCCCTTGTAGCACAGCACTGTCCACTGTCCTCCAAGAGAGCTGTGACACTAAAGACACTGGAATTACTTGACTGCCCTCCATTTGTACTCGGCAGTGACCATATGTTTTGCGAATGAGCCTCTTCAAGTCACGTATTGAAACACATTAGGTTAGCACCAGTGTGCTGGTTTCGATGGCGGCTTAAGGCAGGAGTTATTTGCAATCCCGCTGAGCACGTCGTTTCGGCAGCACTTGCGGCCGTATAGGCCCGACATATTTTGTTACTTCATGTTGCACAAAGTTGTTATCAAAAAGCCCTCGCCTGATTTATGGGTAAGGCTGCAATCCACTGCTGCAGATTCAAGCTAAAACTACCTTATGCAGTGACGCACCTACACGACATTGAAGAAATCATTTCTCGCGAATCATCTGCACCGACACTTGCTTCCAGTTTATTTGATAAAATTAAAAATGACTTGACAGCTGCAAAGGAAATGGCAGGTGGACAAGTAAATGCAATATTAGTTAGTATTCAATCATGGTATTCTTACAGATGACAAGACCCAAAGCCGTGCCTCGGTGACTGCTTCCAGTCTGGAGAAAACATTTGAAACTGGATAAAGGCTGTGGTCACCAACTATTAAATAAAGTTTAAAAACACTGACAAACTAACGGATAATGCTTCAAACATGCCGTGCATTTGAAACTTTCACATGTCCCATACGTTGCACATTCATTAAATCTCGTTGTGAATCACGCAGTACAAAAGTCAGTGCAGATGACGTCAAAAGAGCAGTTATATTTTTGCAATGGAGTAGATTTGCCGTAAGAAATCTTGCTGAAAGACAAGTAAATTAAAAACGGAAAAATACCATCCAGTTATCGCCGGAATGGGCATGATTTCTTCAATTTAAGAGGAGTTCGATCGAAGCATCAGTCAGCTGCAAGAAAGCCACCGCGCAGGACCTGCACTGATGATCGAAATAGACAAATATTTATCCGAGGCATAGTTGCCTATAAGTAGTGATTCCTTACTAGGTGTAGAAGTACGAAACCGGTATTTGGCTGCAATAATTAAACATCTACTGTTTGAAACAGATAAACAATATTTTATTCAAAATAATTTCCATTGCTATTTATACATTTCTCCCACCTCTCCGGCAGGCTATGAATGCCATGCCAAAATCAGTTCTTCTTTTGAAGCGAACCAGTCAGCGAGCCATTTTCGTACATTTTCACACGAATTGAAGCGTTGTCCAGCGATAGCGTATCCCAGTGATACAAACAGATGATAATCGGAAGGAGCCAAGTCTGGAGAATAAGCCGCATGCCCTACTATTTCCCAACTGAACACCTTTATTGTTTTCCTGACCCGTTTTGCTGTATGTGATGGGGCGTATCATGGAGCAATATGACTTTGTGTTGCCTTTTTTCCATATTCTGGTCGTTTTTCAAGTAATTCTCAATTTAAATCGATCATCTGATGTTGGTAGCGATCAGTGTTAACGGTTTCACCAGGTTTTAGCAGCGCATAATAGATTACACCCTTGTGACCCCACCAAACACATAACATTGCCTGCTTTCCAAAGCGATTTGGTCTAACAGTGGATATCGATGGTTTGCCTGGATTCACCCACGATTTACGACGCTTAGGATTCTCAAAATAAATTCATTTTTCATTTTGTATCTGGCGAGCAGCATTTCACAAGTAGACTTTCGATTTGTTTGCTGTCTTTCATTTAGTCCATGCGGAATCCATTTACCCACTTTCCGCACCTTTCCCATAGCTTTCAACTGAAGAGAAACGGCTTTCTGCGTCACATTCAATTGTTCCGCGAGTTCCCGTTGTGTTTGAATATCAGCTTCATCCAATAAGGCGTGCAATTCGTTGTCTTGGAATTTTTTCGGTGGTTCCCCGCGCTCGTCGTTTCTCACGTCAAAATCACCATTTTTGAATTTTTTAACCATCGAAACACTGTGTTTTCCCAAGAGCATGTTCGCCGAAAGCTTCGACAAGCATTCGACGCAATTCTACAGCAGTTCTCTTCAAATCGTAGTTCGTAGGCACAAAACTCGATATGTTTACAGGTTTGAAACAGATACCAATGTATGAAACTTGGACTATTGTGTGTTGACATTCGTCGTCAGCCGTTACAGGAAGCAGATGGCTCTACAGACGCTGTCTCACGGGTCCTACGCTAGAGAGCTCCTACACTGACGATTAGCGCCATCTAAAGGGAAATTCCGGTTTCATACTTTTACACCTGGTAAACTTGTCAGAATCCAGATGATTACTGTACCCAACGATTCACCAGCTGGGTCCGAAAAAATTATATATTCCAGATACGTCTGTGTATTGTGAGTGTAGATTTTCAATAGGAGAACAGATATGTTCTGAGAATAAAAACCGACTTACTAAGAGAAAAACCGGGCAACTTTTCATTATAAATGACAACAATGATCAGTTCCTTCCTTGTCATATTGACTGTAAACGGCAACAGTAGATAAATGCAGGGCGTGAAAAATTAATTTCAGTTACGTTACAGTTTTATATTTTGTTTTCAATAAAATTATGAAAAAGTGAAAATAATGGGTTGTGTCTTTATAATTTCCCAACTTGTCGAAAAAATTCTGAACTTTGTTGTGATTTTTTAAAATTTTTTCTGAATACGAAATGTAAGGTTTGGTGGTAGTTTTGAGACTGGAAGGGATGTAATGCAAAATAATCAATCCTCTTTCTATGTTCTTTCAAAAGAGATGAAAATAAGATAAAAGAAAAGTACAGTGTCCTTGGACTAAGAAGACAAGTCAGCTTCCTTTTGTTTATTTTAGTAATTCAATGGTGCGTGATGAGTCACGCAAAAGAGCTGGTTCATTGACGCGAGTGAGTGGTTCTCATTCGATCACTGAAAAGAACAGTTTTGCCCATCTCTGTGCCTAACATACAAGCCTCGTGCGCACGCCACGCATAATCTACCACCCGAATTGCTGCTTTCTTTGTGTAGTGCAGTTCTCGTCTGTCAACGGTGGTCCTATTATTCTCCATCAGATAGCGAAAGTCCAGAAATTTTCACCCGAGATCGTCGCAGAGCCGCCTCTAATATAGACCTTCAACTCTAATCCAAACCAGACGGCCACGATCTGCTCTGTGTACTATGCTTCAAATGGTGAGCTGTGATTGCCCTCCACGAGCGATACCAGCTGCTTCAGCAGTCGAGCCAGCTGCCTGTAGGAACTGAGGATAGTCTCAGAGCCTAGATGGCGCAAAATGAGCCAGGCTCTGCAGCCGGATGAACCCTGTGCGCTCAATATCCGTTGGAAGAACCTCCTCCAAATCCCGGACGAAATCTCCCAGCATACCAAGTGCATTCTTTCCCTTCCTACCTGCTGTTTCCCCGAGGGAATGACCAATAAACCATCCTTTTGTGAATGTCCTCTCTTATCAGGAAATTCGACCACTGGCTAAAAGGAATAAGTATCTACTGGCTCAGTTATGTTATCAATACTGGGTAGTACCTGTTGCCAAAGGACAAGTGGGCAGCCGTGCGGCCAGTTCTCACTTTCACTTTCTGCCCACGGATACGTGAACCTGTCACACCATGTCACTCACCTTCGAATGAGAACGAACTATTCAGGTGATGCTCATCAGAAGACGCAGTGACATCGCAGTTTCCAGGGGATTCCAGCGGTATTTCTAGATGTGTCGCAGCTTTCGCCACTGGTGTACCAAATTGCCAAAGCTTAAGAAGTAGTATGAAGCCTGTCGACCGTGAGTAATGCAGCTTTTAGCTGTTTCAGGTGAAAAGTCAATTCTCCTTGCGTCCGCACACAACGAACACGGTAGCTATCCTTTTCTTATTATTTAAAAAATGTATTAAATCACAAATAAATATACTAACCAATCGCTTAGGGACTAAATGAGAACGAAGTAGGTCACAAAGTCGAAGAAATGAAGTAAATAAAACGAAACGAAACACGGCGGAAAATTACACTACAAATTTAACCCGTTCCATACTACTCGTTCAAAGATACACAAACTTTCACAGTAAAATGAATAAACAGCTTCTGTTCATTGCTACTCCGAGGCACGCAAAAGTACTACTAAACGAAATGAGGTATACATTCTGTGTCCAGACTATGAACTGTCGGGTCTTCTGCAGAACTTTGTCCTGTTCTGCGACAAATACTCTAGCTTAGTTGCAGAGTCCGGTCGTGACATTATTTCATCTTACGATACTTCGAACGTGTTTTCGTTGGCAACGCTGAGGAGTGTCGTTGACTCATTTTTGTGTGCGCAGTACTACCTATGTATTACTGGGGAGACCAACGTGATTACCCAAAGAAGTCATAAATAATTGTGGGACATAGCAAGAGTCGTACAAACGCATCTAGTGCATGTGACTTTCTCCCACTGTCCTAGGCAGTACATCTACATACATACATACAAACATCAGGAAAAGTGTTGCATCATCCCAGTATGTCGGGATGATGCTATTGTGACTGTTGCTAAACCGACCGGAAGGTCCCCACTAAAGTTGTTTGTAAACATGGACACAATTCCCATGAGCGCTACCAATGGGTAGACCGCCACTCTCGAACGGACTCCGGCATGTTAGTTGAAAGTAAAGCGCCTGTAGTGACGCTTTAGAGACGTCTGTGAAGTAGTAGAGTGAACATCCATTACGCCACGAAGGACAGTCGCGACCAGTGATCCTGTTCACATCATCTACATCTACATGATTACCCCACAATCCACAATCAAATACCTGGCAGAAGGTTCATCGAACCACATTTATGCTACTTCTCTACCTTTCCTGTCTCGAACAGAGGAGGAGGAGTTGATTAGCATTTAACGTCCTGTCAACAACGAGCTCATTAGAGACGGAGCACAAGCTCGGATTAGGGAAGGATTGGGAAAGAAATCGGCAATGCCCTTTCAAAGGAAACGACGTGCCACTTGCCTGAAGTGATTTAGGGAAAGCACGGGAAACCTAAATCAGGATGGCCGGACGAGGGTTTGAACCGTCGTCCTCTCGAACAGCGCGCGGGGAGGGGGGGGGGGGGGGGAGGGAACGAACGCTTATGATGATTACTTCTTCCTGTGTAGGTGGGCACCAACGAAATATTTTCACACTCTGAGGAGAAACTTGGTGATTTAAATTTCATGAGAAGATCGTGTAACTTAAATTTTTCGGATTCCTTTTAGTGCTAATGTAGTTCACTTCACACTTTTGATGATGAGAGTTAATTGCCACTTTTTGCACCATACAGATAACGTGTCTAAATTATTTGGCAATTCATTTTGGTCATCTGATGACTTTACATGACTTTATATGACGGTAAGTAACAACATATGCAATCTAAGAGCGTTGCTCAGATTGTCTCCTAAATTGTCTATGTTGATCAGGAACAATAGAGTGCCGGCCGGAGTGGCCGTGCGGTCCTGGGCGCTACAGTCTGGAGCCGAGCGACCGCTACGGTCGCAGGTTCGAATCCTGCCTCGGGTATGGATGTGTGTGATGTCCTTAGGTTAGTTAGGTTTAATTAGTTCTAAGTTCTAGGCGACTGATGACCTCAGAAGTTAAGTCGCATAGTGCTCAGAGCCATTTGAACCATTTGAACAATAGAGTGTCTATAACAGTTCCTTGGGGAACGCCAGATATTACTTTTGTTTTACTCAGTGGCTTTCCGCCAGTTATTACGAACTATGATCCTTCAAACAGGAAATCACGAGTCCAGTCACACAACCGAGACGATACACCATAGGCACGCCGTTTAATTAGAAGTTGCTTGTGAGAAACGGAGTCAAAAGCCTTCTGGAAATCTAAAAATGTGGAATCAATTTGACGTCCCCCTGTCGATAGCACTCATTACTTCGTGACAATAAAGAGCTAGTTGTGTTTCACAAAAAACGATATTTTCTGAATCCCTGTTGGCTGTTTATCAATAAATCGTTTTCTTCTACGTGATTCATAATGTTTGAACCCAGTATATTTTCCAATAACCTACTGCAAATCGACGTTAGTGATATGGTCTGTAATACAGCGGATTACTCCTGTTTCCTTTCTTGGGTATTGATGCGACTTGCGCACCTCTCCAATCTATGGGTACGGATCTTTCTCTGAGCGAGTGGCTGTATATGACTGCTAAGTATGGACCTATTGTATCAGCGTACTTTGAAAGAAACCTGACTGGTATACTATCTGGACCGGAAGCCTTTCTTTCTTAAGTGGTTTAAGTTTCTTCGCTACATCGACGCCGGCCGCTGTGGCCGAGCTGATCTAGGCGCTTCAGTCTGGACCACGCTGCTGCTACGGTCGCAGGTTCGAATCCTACCTCGGGAATGGATGTGTGTGTGATGTCCTTAGGTTAGTTAGGTTTAAGTAGTCATAAGTCTAGGGGACTGATGACCTCAGGTGTTAAGTCCCATAGTGCTTAGAGCCCATTGAATCATTTTTGAGCTGCACCGACGATATCTACTTCTAAGCTACTCGTGTTGGTAGTTATTGTTGATTCTAATTCTGGAATATTTACTTCTTTTTTGTGAAGGAATTTTGGAAAACCGTTTTTAATAGGTCCGCCTTAGTGGCACTGTCATCAATAAGGTCACCATTGTTATCACGCAATACTGATTGCGTCTTGCCACCTCTGTGCCTTACTTACGACCAGAATTTCTTTGGGTTTTCTGCCGGTTTTTGAGACAGAGTTTCGTTGTGGAAAGTATTAAAATCATCTCGAACTAAAGTTAGACCTAAATTTCTAGCTTATGATAAACTTCGCCAACCTTTGGGATATTGAGTTGTTTTAAATTTGGCATGCTTTTTTCGTTGCGTCTGCAATAATGCTCTGACCTAATTTGTGTACCAAGGGGGATCAGCATCATCCCTTATTAATTTATTTGGTATACATATCTTAATTGCTGTCGATGCTATTTGTTTGAATTTAAACCACATACACTACTGGCCATTAAAATTGCTACACCACAAAGATGAAGTGCTACAGACGCGAAATTTAACCGACAGGAAGAAAATGCTGTGATATGCAAATGATTAGCTTTTCAGAGCATTCACACAAGGTTGGCGCCGGTGGTGACACCTACAACGTGCTGATATGAGGAAAGTTTCCAACCGATTTCTCATACACAAACAGCAGTTGACTGGCGTTGCCTGGTGAAACTTTGTTGTCATGCCTCGTGTAAGGAGGAGAAATGCGTATCATCACGTTTCCGACTTTGATAAAGGTCGGATTGTAGCCTATCGCGATTGCGGTTTATCGTATAGCAACATTGCTGCTCGCGTTGGTCGAGATCCAATAAGTGTTAGCAGAATATGGAATCGGTGGGTTCAGGAGGGTAATACGGAACGCCCTGCTGGATCCCAACGGCCTCGTGTCACTAGCAGTCCAGATGACAGGCATGTAACGGCATGGCTGTAACGGATCGTGCAGCCACGTCTCGATCCCTGATTCAACAGATGGGGACCTTTGCAAGACAATAACAATCTGCACGAACAGTTCGACTACGTTTGCAGCGGCATGGACTATCAGCTCGGAGACCGTGGCTGCGGTTACCCTTGACGCTGCATCACAGACAGGAGTGCCTGCGATGGTGTACTCAACGACGAACCTGGGTGCATGAATGGCAAAACGTCATTTTTTCGGATGAATCAAGGTTCTGTTTACAGCATCATGATGGTCGCATCCGTGTTTGGCGACATCGCGGTGAACGCACATTGGAAGCGTGTATTCGTCATCACCCGGCGTGATGGAATGGGGTGCCATTGGATTACACGTCTCGGCCTCCTCTTGTTCGCACTCACGGCACTTTGAACAGTGGACGTTACATTTCAGATGTGTTACGACCCGTGGCTTTACCCTTCATTCGATCTCTGCGAAATCCTACATTTCAGCAGGATAATGCACGACCAGTTTCGTGTGAAACACCTCCAACACTCTTCATGTTCTTCGTAAGCGTTTGTTCTATCATCATGTCGATCCATACTCCACACCAATACTTACCAGAGCGTCGAACCGTGAAGAAGCTTTCGTTGGTGAATTTATCGAACTCCAGGGTTTTCACGGTTTCTTTCAGTTTTTCCATGACCTGGAGCTAGAAATTACACGCCTGGGCAAAAGCAAAGTGTCCAGTTGCATCGAATATTAGTAGCATAGCTCTCACACATTCTATATGGAGCTCCCAATTCCCCATACGCTCTGCCTGGATGAAGTGCAATGCCAAGATGACAAGCTGAATGTATTGTATCCATAACTGCGAAGTTTTTCCTCTTTGCTTAATATCATTGACTGTGTTGATAAATTTATTTTTTAGCTTTTGAATCACTTGATCTTTTTCCAAATCGCCGAAAGATGCACCATTTTCACTCGTATCAGAAATATAGTCTTTAATATATTGCTCCTCCTACTCCATTACTGTCATTCCCTCCAGTATTATGATGGAAAGAGCACACATAACTTTTTGATGTTCTATCGTTCTCCCTGGAGTCACACACCTGATTCCACCCTTAGCATGGAATGTACCTTTGCCCGTCATCGTTGCAATTTTGAAGTTAGTATTGTCGAAAACGAGCTTTGAGAACGAATCATTTGCAATATTTGGTTTCCAAAACTGAACGGCAGGAGCCTTAAATAAAGCCACAATGCTATATGAAGAGCAGAAACCGATTTTAGAGACAATTTCAACAATGCTTTTTGATCCCACTTTACGAAACAAGTACACTGCAAGACCAAGTTGCAGTGGGGAGATAAATGAACGATGGCTGGTAGCTGACATAATCGCACGGGATATTGCTCCATATTTTTTAAACGGGACTGTTCACTATCTTTCTTTTTTGACAAACCCACATCCTTCACAAATTCGCGTAAAGTGTCAGGAAGTGTCAGGAAGCATAACTTCAGCATTCTCTGTCATGTCATTGATATCTGGATAAGCGGCAATACCGTAAGGAAGACATTCTTGTATTTTAACGGATGATGGTTGCTGCTGCTTGTACTTTTCTCTTTCTCTCATCATTTTCGACAACAGTTCGTTCATTGTACCTGCCGCAGGGCGTAGGCGCGCGGTCTAGGCGCCTTGTCACGGCCCGCGCGGCAGTCCTCCCTTGGGCACGGATGTGTGTGTTGTCCTTAGCGTACGTTAGTTTAAGTTAGATTAAGTAGTGGGTAAGCTTAGGGACCGATGACGTCAGCAGTTTGGTCCCATAAGATCTTACCACAAATTTCCAGATTTCCGTTCATTGTACCATTAATACAACAGGTTGTGTCCACTGCCACGGAAACATACAACTGGGTGATGTTTTGGCATTGTGGCAAGCAAGACTCCATCACCGAAGTATTCAGTCAGTTTATTTTTCAGTGTTTTTATAGTCAATGTCTCTCCTTCTGGGAGACATTCGTTAACTTCCTGCAACAAATAGAGCAGTGAAAACTGATATTCCTCTTTACTATCTATAAATTTGCATAATTCTTGAAAAGCGGCATCTAAGTTGGTATCTTGAGGGCGGCCTCTTTTTTCGAACACAGGGGTGGTTCGACACTAATTTAGCATAGCAATCTTGATGATAATGGGCTTCTGCAGCTACTAAACAGAAAACACTGTTGATGTGTTCGGAAACCTTTCTACCAAAATCTGCTTTCTCAAGCAGCGTACGTTTCACAGTTAAAGAGCGAACTTCAAACACTCCACGTCGTTTGTGGAGCGGTTTTTTTGTTTCCGTCTCTGTGTCACACTTTTCTGCGCACATGAAACAGTCTTTTTAGGAACTGAATGGATAAGAGGAAGAGGATCTCAAACTTTTATCATCTGCTTGTGCAGCATTCTAATTAATTAATTTCCTTATATTACGTTCCTTAATACATTCACGTCGAGATACCTTATGCACTTCAATTAGTCCAGCGCTCTGTAGAAGATTATGAGTCCCATCCTTCCGTTCCTTGCTGACGCGTATCAGAGTTTCCAAGCCCTTCGTAAGTATTGACGTCCCTCCTTCCGAAACAGATTTACCACAAGTAAAACAGGTAGTAGGGTCCAGCATTAGTGTTCATGCTTAGTTCAAAGAATTTCTTCTTTGGTGACATTGAGCACTGGACTGTGTTTATTGCTGTATTATTTGTAATGAGTCTTCGTATTCTTGGAAAAATAAAGGTTAAGTAAATTTTCTGTTTACCGTGCTAACTTGTTCGTTAATCATTTCTGCTTCTGTCCAAGTTTCCTATGATGATATTTGCCGCACCACTCTGTAGCCCATCTCTCCTTAACATTGTGTATAAAGTTGTATACAGTAATAATAATGACATTGGCACTAATAATAATAGATATATGAATACCTACTGATAGTCTTCTTTGTCCCAGCTGATCGCTGCTGCTGCTTTGCGGCGCTTCATACTGAATGGACTTACAGGTGGTAAATGATGGCGCACATACAATCAAACTATAAAAATTAAAATTGCTCAAAGTGTGGGGGCCGAGCTTGCACGCCAATGGTGCCCTGAGGCCTCTTGGCGCAATGCCGTTGGACACAGGTGAGAAGAGTAGGGATGATGTCACTGCATGAGCAGCGGATGCTGGTGTCAGTGATTCCAGGAAATGCTGATGCTGGTACCGTCAATTTGTGGAATGCTAATGCTACTGTCAGCCAAATTCTTGCTTGTTCTCTCCCTGATCTCCTAGTGGTGCGTCTGCCTTTCGTGACCTCTAGTGTTCAATTCCGCATTACATAGGGTTGTTCGGATACTTTTGATTCGATAGTTATGTTCCATTTCCAGCGCATTTATTTTTTATTTCTAAGATTGATTCTCGTATGTCTATAATCTTCTTCTCCCTCAAACCAGTATTTAAGAAAAGCTCCAAAGATGACATGGGAAATTACCGCCCAATTTCCCATCTTCCTGTGTTTTCTGAGATATTTGAAATGATTGTTGCAATTCAAATTCAAAATTTCTGCTACAGATACAATGTAATCTCAAAAAATCAGTTTGTGTTCTAGAAAGGCAAAAGAACAATTCATGCTATCAATGAATTTGTGACTAAAGTTAGTTCCACTTCGGACAAGTCTCAAAAATCCGCGGGAATCTTCTGTGACTTATCCAAAGCATTCGACTCTGTGAATCACTCCTTACTATTATGTAAAATGAAAAATATGGAATTATGTGTAGCGCGTTACAGTGGTGTAAGTCATATCTAACGGAGAGAAAGCAAAGGGTTATCGTAACATCAAGCAAAGGGAAATACTCCTCGAAGTGGAGAACCATCTCACAGGGCTCAATTCTGGGCTCCATTCTCTTCCTTTTTTATGTAAATGACTTACCTATAAATATAAATTATCATTCAGTTTTATTTGCTGATGACACATCAGTACTGGTAGAAAGTAAAAACACAGGAGAAATTCCTGAAAATGTCTTAGAAACTCTAGAAAACCTTGATGCTTGGTTCCATGTAAATGGTCTAAGGCTAAATATTTAAAAAACACAGCTGATGCAAATTAAGACAAAACAGTCTCGAATAAATGATATTCACATTATGCAAAGAAGCCAGGAGCTAAATGAAGCAGAGCATGTTAAATTCTTAGGAATGTAATTGAACAGAAATCTATCATGGTTCTCACATATAGATTATCTAAAAAATAAACTAAACAGCCTGGCATTTGCTATGACAATCTTAGCCAATGTCACTAGTATAGACACAAAAAAGTAGTATACCATAGTTACTTTGAGCCAGTAGTGAGATACGGTATTGTCCTCTGTGGGAATGCTAGCAACATGACAAAAATATGAACTTTGCAGAAAAAATTTATCAGAAACATACGCAGTGCAAAGCCAAGAGAATCTTGTCGGCCATTATTAAGAGATCTTAAGATACTAAGCGTTTCCTCATTGTATCTGTATGAAATAATTCTTTTCACAAGTAATAACCCTAAACTCTTTTTGTCAAATGCTTTCCAGCATAGTTACGAAAGTAGAAACAAAGAAAGCTTCATGCTGCCCACACACAGGCTTAATATTTTTCACAGACTCCACAATATATGGGAATGAAAGTATACAATATACTGAAAGACACAAATTTTATAAAGGTCCAAACTGTGGCAATAAAAAGAGAATTGTGTAGCACCTTAGTGCAGAAATGTTATTACTCTGGTGATGAATTTTTTAATGATCTGACCATCTGAGCAGGACAAAAGCAATAATAATAAATAATATTCAGATTTTATTGTGATTATATAAAAAATATTGTATTCCATGTATAATTTATCATAGTTATAAGCTGACGTATCTCCTGTACATAAAATCAATGGTTTAACTTGTACAATATGAGGCAATAAAATTCTGTTTTTGATTCTGATTCTGATTCCTCTTATGGCGTGTGTAGTTGTGCATCTCAGTATTATTCCTCCTGAGTTTAGTCTAAGGATCGTCTGAATATCCAATATAAATTTCTCATCTGAATATGATGAATATGACTGGCCGTGCTAATTTTTATAAACCTGTAGGTTTCACATGCCGGCAGCGTTTCAAGCGATGAATCACCCTTGAGCTTTATAATATCTGCTGCAGCTATCTTCTAGCAACACTATGATGTCTACACGTTCTCAGACGAAACTCCTTTTCGATGTTTTTACAGAAAGTTAGGGCAAGGTTTAACAAGCTCTCTAGTTGTCCCTCCTTCACTGAAATCAGATTGATTATCACTTCTGCTTGCATCCATGCAACGTGTCACAGTATGGATATCTCTTTCATTGTCAGATTTTATGCTGATCCCATACTGGTACAATTTAAGAGTTGCACAATCATATGTAACATGACCTACTGAAGGGTGATGGACTCGTCTTGAAAGATGTCTCTCTCGATTGGCACGTCATCAGTTTCAATGCACCCTGCTCCTGAACTCGAAAACACCTTAGATCTCAAATATCATACCATATGTTTGAAAATGTGATGTCATGATATGCACTTTGTATAGTTGCAAACGTTTTAGTAGCCAGTAATGAGACGCTGAATCTTATACTTTCCTGTAGTGGATTTAAGACATTGACAAATTGCGGTGGTTGTTATCAATGGTTATTTTTCACTGTTTTTCATTTCTTTCATGCAGAGGTTGCGTTCCACAGGGATTAACAAAGTTACGTTTCAAGTGCGGAGAGCTGTAACATAATCGGGCTGTTGTACGTAGTTGTGTTGTTATTTAATGCCGGCAGGTGCCATTATTCCAAGACGACCTTCAGCTATATTTGTGTAGCCACGACTAACTTGAATAAGATGTTGTGCAAGAGGCGGAATTTTTGAGACTTGTTAAAGAGGAAATAAAATGTATTTATATATGCAAGCTGAAGTGTTTGATTCTGCAAGACTGTTTGCGTCTCGTACTTTTTAATTTTTTTCCTTTCTTTCCAGAGACTTTAGTTTCCTGTTATTTCGTGGACGTTGCAAGAGGTGGAAGTTACATAGAAACTTTTCGTGGTATTATTTATGTATTTAGCGGACGGCACACACCACATTTAAAGAAAAAAATCTAAACCCACACTCTTGCTATCTAATGCATGTATAATATAAACTGCAGTTGTAACAATAATAGAAACAAGAGGTCAGAAAACCATGACCAACTATTGAATAGCCTCACTATAGCCAGAATAGTTACCGTGTTACATACAAATCCGTAACCTTCATCAAGCCACAACAGTCAGTGTTTGTAGACTAAATTACGGACTGGCCACCAATTGAAAATAAGCGTAAAGCCAAGGAAAAGGTGTTTGCTGGTAATCCATTTTATATTGGTGTTCTTGTTAGTGGTAGTGAACCTAAGGTTACCGATACAGTACAAAATGAAGTAAAATATATATCTTACGTGGTGAAAAATATTGTTCAACAACATTTTGTAAAATGAAAGGAAGGGTAACATTTGAAATAGAGGTATTTTGTTATAACATACACTCCTGGAAATGGAAAAAAGAACACATTGACACCGGTGTGTCAGACCCACCATACTTGCTCCGGACATTGCGAGAGGGCTGTACAAGCAATGATCACACGCACGGCACAGCGGACACACCAGGAACCGCGGTGTTGGCCGTCGAATGGCGCTAGCTGCGCAGCATTTGTGCACCGCCGCCGTCAGTGTCAGCCAGTTTGCCGTGGCATACGGAGCTCCATCGCAGTCTTTAACACTGGTAGCATGCCGCGACAGCGTGGACGTGAACCATATGTGCAGTTGACGGACTTTGAGCGAGGGCGTATAGTGGGCATGCGGGAGGCCGGGTGGACGTACCGCCGAATTGCTCAACACGTGGGGCGTGAGGTCTCCACAGTACATCGATGTTGTCGCCAGTGGTCGGCGGAAGGTGCACGTGCCCGTCGAC
Source organism: Schistocerca serialis cubense (assembly GCF_023864345.2). NCBI lineage: Eukaryota > Metazoa > Arthropoda > Insecta > Orthoptera > Acrididae > Schistocerca > Schistocerca serialis. The sequence continues at coordinate 397,560,671 of NC_064640.1, read as the reverse complement.
CTGGGACCGGACCGCAGCGACGCACGGATGCACGCCAAGACCGTAGGATCCTACGCAGTGCCGTAGGGGACCGCACCGCCACTTCCCAGCAAATTAGGGACACTGTTGCTCCTGGGGTATCGGCGAGGACCATTCGCAACCGTCTCCATGAAGCTGGGCTACGGTCCCGCACACCGTTAGGCCGTCTTCCGCTCACGCCCCAACATCGTGCAGCCCGCCTCCAGTGGTGTCGCGACAGGCGTGAATGGAGGGACGAATGGAGACGTGTCGTCTTCAGCGATGAGAGTCGCCTCTGCCTTGGTGCCAATGATGGTCGTATGCGTGTTTGGCGTCGTGCAGGTGAGCGCCGCAATCAGGACTGCATACGACCGAGGCACACAGGGCCAACACCCGGCATCATGGTGTGGGGAGCGATCTCCTACACTGGCCGTACACCACTGGTGATCGTCGAGGGGACACTGAATAGTGCACGGTACATCCAAACCGTCATCGAACCCATCGTTCTACCATTCCTAGACCGGCAAGGGAACTTGCTGTTCCAACAGGACAATGCACGTCCGCATGTATCCCGTGCCACCCAACGTGCTCTACAAGGTGTAAGTCAACTACCCTGGCCAGCAAGATCTCCGGATCTGTCCCCCATTGAGCATGTTTGGGACTGGATGAAGCGTCGTCTCACGCGGTCTGCATGTCCAGCACGAACGCTGGTCCAACTGAGTCGCCAGGTGGAAATGGCATGGCAAGCCGTTCCACAGGACTACATCCAGCATCTCTACGATCGTCTCCATGGGAGAATAGCAGCCTGCATTGCTGCGAAAGGTGGATATACACTGTACTAGTGCCGACATTGTGCATGCTCTGTTGCCTGTGTCTATGTGCCTGTGGTTCTGTCAGTGTGATCATGTGATGTATCTGACCCCAGGAATGTGTCAATAAAGTTTCCCCTTCCTGGGACAATGAATTCACGGTGTTCTTATTTCAATTTCCAGGAGTGTATATTTACGTTGGTGTTTATTACCAGAACTGGGGACACATCAGAAACTATCATGACTCTTTACGGTTTGCATTCACACTACCAGATACAGGTGCAAGAATAAATGAGCTGGCCATAACATTCTACGGCAATAAGATCAACGCATCAGGTGCCGTTACTGTGTTGACACGTTGTTCTTATAGAGAAAATAACAAATAGATTATTGATGGGTAAAAGAGCTTTTCGAAAGGTGAAAGGTTTGATGACAGTGCATAGAATTCCAATAGAAATAAGAAAGAAATCATTCAAATTTTCCGTTTGGGGAGTAGTATTACGAGGAGACTTCAGATTGTTAAGATTCACGTTGTTATGGGAGGTTAAGTAACTTTTATTGACTGCTAGTCTACACTTCAAAGTGGCACCGACACGTGACATCGCTGTTCAGCATAGTCACAAAGTCTATGTAAACTATGGTCAGAACGTTCTCCCAGTCATTCAGTTCCTCAACGATAGAAATCCGCTCTGAAGTCACGGAGCCATTCGAGAAACGCTGTGTGAACGTCCGCATCGTTGGAAAATCTGTTTCCCCCAAGATGTTCTTCCTCTATTGCCTCAAGATCGTTCTGTGTGGGCGATGAACATGTCCTCCCTTCCTGATCTGCATCACCCACGTCTACACAGCCTTGGTCAACTGCTGACACCATTTCACTGACACTGGACGCGTTATAGCATTTGGTCCATATACCTCCAGAATATTACGGCGAGTATACAACCCAGATCTTTTGCTCACAAAAATCGCACTATACCACGTACTTGAACTTTGGAGAACGTATCCAGATGCAGTGCCATTTCACTCCCAGACTGTGATGCACGTGTTATCCGCATCGCAGCAGAACTGTGTGTGTAGGAAATTCAGACCGTGTACTCTCTTCTGACAAGGAGCCACTATTGTTGCGCATTGGTCTTAGCGTGGGACGACATGTGTAACTTACTTTGAGGTCCCTACGCATATAGCAGCTAATCACTGACAGTCAAAAAGAATGAGGGGAAAATAACTTGCATAGATTTGAAATGAGTTTGTAGAAGAAAAATGCTTCAATTGAAAATTACTGACAGTATGAGGAATGAAGAAGTACTTCTCAAACTAGGAGAAGGAAGAAAACTAGTGAAAATGACAAGAATGAGGAAACCATATTAGCTGGGACACATATAGCGATGAAATCACCTGTAACGAAGAGTCATCGAAGGAAATATTGCTGGGAAGAGAGGCAGAGAAAGGAGAAGGTTTGGAATGCTAGATTATATAAAAATTGACGAATTTAGAAGTACTTTAACCCTTTAAGATCCCCTGGCTTCCATTGTGTACATTAACGTTTACCGTGTCTTCGCTGCGAAAAAATTATTTCCCCTCCCCCCTCCCTCCCAAGGAAACCTGAGGTACACATTTGTGAAAGTTCAACGTTTTCATCATTCACAAGTGCTGCCAACTGTTGGGCATCGCTATGAAAATATCAGCAACTGAATGTAGCAGTAGCAGCAGCTTGTGGCCGCCAGAGTACACTGAGGTGGTTGGTTCACTATGTTCCACAGGATAACTGAATGTTTTTATCGTTATTCTGCATGGTAATTATTGAATGATCATTTTACTATTAATTGCAACAGAGAATATTTCGTAATTAGTCATTTTAGTTCACAAAATGACGCCAGGTGTACAAAGTATGTTTTGAAAACGGGTCTATATTTTTGTATAAATCTAAAATGATCAAAAAAATCACCTAAAAGCATTACTACACAAAGAATAATTTTCCTTCCTCCAGAAAAAATTCAGGTCCGAAAGGGTTAAGGAAGAGCTATAGAGCAGAGGAAAGTGGAGAGTGTCCAGTCGATATCTGTCGCGAGACAGATATAAAAAAGAAATTTCAGGACCTACTGGCACTCCGGCAGCCAAGACTCTATACTGAACTGCTAAAAATTGACGAAGGAGGACTACTCACTACAATTACAGACTACGTTGCGGCAACGAGATTACTGTTGAATTTCTCTAACCCGTTTTGTAGTCAGCTGGAAGTATTTCAGCCTCATATTAGTTTTCAACATATGACAGTGAGTGAGAGAAGACCGTCATGGTACGATTGGTTTGCTGGTATCACATCACTGTTACCAAGCGCAGAGTGCCTCGTGAGTAGTGCTGTGATAGCATGCTCACCAGACTCATCAGGAGCCATTTCTGCTGGATTTCCGCGAAGGATAATGCTTCTAGTGCACCACATCACCCCCTCAGTGAGACAAAGCTCACCTTTCGTAGTATTGTCTCTGATCTTCCGTAAGCTCTTTTGAAAGGCCACGAGTTGGGGCTATCATAGAACTCAGAGGCGTGTAAGAAGCTTATCTTGGTTGTACAACTGTTGCCTCTTTCACTGACGGTGGTGCTGTTATATAAGCAGTGAATTAGCATGTATCGCGAAACGCCTAGAATGCTCTGCGACGGGAGAAGACGCTCTTACGTCTTTCCGGGAAGAGAAGAGATAAAGGAACGTTTCAAACTGCGTAGGCCGCGAACCATCAAAGGGCAAGTGGTTTAATATACGGTTCCCTCAAGAAAGGTCAAATACATAGAAATAAATTGGAACTGGGCTGTGATGTTACATATGGCGTTATGGAAAAAAGTATAACAGGATATTTACTGCTCTCAGTGTACTCCGTCCGTTAAAATAGTTGCGAAAAAAGGAAGAATGGTTACAACTAAACGTTCTTTTGACAGCGCGGTCATCAGAGACGGAGCACAAGTTCGTATTACGAAAAGATGTTGAAGGAAATCAGCCTTGCCCTTTTCAAAGGAACTATCCGGGCGTTTGCCCGGAGGGACATAGGTAATCACAGAAAACCTAAGAAGTGCGAGACTGATTTTACTCCTGACGTACATGCGCCGTCAGTGCAGTAACTATGGCGCCAGCTTGAACTAATGTCTGTAAACAACCAGTCAGTTGTGAGCAGGCTGTGTTAAGTAATGGACATAGACCGTAGTGCGTCAACGTCGTTGTGTCACAATGTAGATACATTTCTAAATTCATTTTCCAAGACATTCTCCCGAATATTTTGAAGAAGAGAAAAATGTGTGAAAATTGTGTTTCGCACGCTTTGGTTCCCGAATAAAAACGTTGCGTGGACATCTGCTGCGACTTGATTGAAATACAAATCGCAGACAAATCTTTTCTGGGAAAAATCATTACGGATGACGAGACTTGGTGTTAGCAATGTAAACCTACCGCAAAATGACAAAGTGCGGAAATTCACGTGAAGGGTCAACGCTTTGACGTCATAACCGACGTTCAAGACAATGTAATGACCGAGATGAACAACATATCAAAGAAGGACTTCTCTGACAGTTTAACATGGTTGTATGAACGTTCTATGCGTTGTACTCAAGTGTGTGTGTGTGTGTGTGTGTGTGTGTGTGTGTGTGTGTTTGGGAGGGACAGGGACAGGGTTGGGGGAGGGGGGGGGGGGGGTAGAGGGGACCACGTAGAAAGCCTGAAGCATTAAAACATCCATCTTAATTTCTTTCTGTTTTTATTAATCCAGTTTCTAAGCATTTTGGATTGACGGTATATACGCGCATAAATGGTTTAAGTGGCAATCTGACCTCGATGTGAAGTCGCCGTCGGTCGTGTCACCAGCGATCGCAGCAGCCCACGTAGACTACACACGTTGAGCAAGTCACCGACTTTACACTGTATACACACAATCGACTACACTTGCGGGTACACTAAGCTTGTCTAATTTGTTGTGGGACATATTGTCACGCAGTTAAATTACAAATACTTACTATCCCCTCCGGTGCTGACCTAGATTTTGAAGTTTTTGCCGGTCCGGGTGGCCAAGAGGTTCTAGGCGCTACAGTCTGGAACCGCGCGACCGCTCCGCTCGCAGGTTCGAATCCTGCCTCGGGCATGGATGTGTATGATTTCCTTACGTTAGTTAGATTTAGGTAGTTCTAAGTTCTAGGGGACATGACCTTAGCAGTTAAGTCCCATAGTGCTCAGAGCTATTTGAACCATTTTTTTAAAAAGTTTTTCTTGGTTGTTAGGCGAATGCCGGAACTGAAAATCCCCTCCCAAATATTCTCAACTGGAACTGTTTACTGTCCTGTGTAGCTGAAAGGAAATAAAAACAATTGTTAAATGATACGGATAAAATATCTCGGATCTGTGGAAAATGGCAATTTACCCTGAACAATAAAAAATGTGAGGTCCTTCCCATGAGTACTAAGAGAATTCTGTTGAATTTATTGTTATACGATAAATAAGATTAATTTAGAGGTTGTGATTTAGCTGAATGTCTGTGGATTACAGCTACCAATAACGTAAGCTGGAAAAGTCGTATTCATAAGAAAATGTTGTAGGGAAGACGAAAAAAGCCTGTGCTTTATTGGCAAAACACTTAGAAGTGCCCAGATTCACGAAAGAAACTTCCTACACTACGTTTGTCCGTTCTTTTTTATAGTATTCTTGAGTGGTATGGGGTCCCTACCAAATAGAACTGACAAGATATCCATAAAGTTCAAATTCGATGTTATTACGAAACAGGGACGAGAGTGTCACCAATAGGATGAACATTCGTCTTGTCAATCATAAAAGAAAAGGAATTTTTCATTGCGGTGAAATCTTGTTAGGAAATTTCACTGTACCACTTCCACCTCCGAATGCCAAAGTACTTTTGTTGCTTCCTAATTACATAGACCACCGCGATAAAACAAAAAGAACTCAAACGCTCACAGGGAAAGGCTTATTTGTGGATTTCTCTAATGGGATATTCGAGAGTAGAGCGGTAGTTTGAGCCATCACTTCAGTGTGAATTGCGAAATAATCATGCAGATGTAGATAAAGCTGTATTTAATAGGTCAGCCATAAAAGTCGTAAATAGTAAAGGCCTTATGGCACTCCCCTAACACACGATCGATGCTACTTTATCTTTCGAACTGCCTCTCGAAGCAAAATCACATAATGAATTCTGTTTGACAACAACTGTTCAGCATAATCACGTATCCGATATGATATTGGATTAGCACGTATTTTGTGTATTGTGCGCCAATGCGAAAATACGTTCAAGACTTTGCAGAAAGAGAGAAATATGGCACGAATTTTGGCTCCACTAACTCCTGTAGCTTGAACAAACAAGGAGCGGGCTCAATGTCACAGGATCGGTATCTGCGGAATTCGTACTCATTTTTTAACCATCACAAAAATTATTGATTAGTTCTCAGCAAATCGCCTACCACCTAACATAGAAAAAAACGAGGTTCACACAATTAGGTGTAAGGCAGGAAATGCCATAATCAAGAACAAAAGGGCCCAGAAAAAGGAAATATGTAAATGAATATTCAAAATTCGTAGATGTGTACATTGTTTAGAAATCTAATAGGAAATCACATACAGAAGATCTTCAAAGAGCTCAGCATCATGTACTCTAATTGGTGCTTTAGATGATGAAAGTATGAGAAATTGGGCTAAATTTTCAAACTTCCATACATTAATGTCATACGGAATAATTATCGGGGACAGTTAAATATGCGAGGAGCATTCAGTAAGTAATGCAACACATTTTTTCCATAAGTAGGTTTGTTTTATTCAGGAATCCAGTAAATCATATTATTCCCCTCTTTTTTGGCTACAAAACCCTATTTTTCAACTAATCTCCGTTCGATGCGATGGCCTTAAGCCACCTTATTGTGAGGGCCTGTATGCCTGCATGATACCATTCTACAGTCGACGGCGGAGCAAACGTCTTGTTGCATCTATAACCGACGTACTGCTCCCCGTGGAGTGCATCCATCGTAGGGACAAACAGATGGAAACCGGAAACTACGAGATCTGTGCTGCATGGAGGATGAGGAAGAACATTGCAAAGAAGTTTTGTGAGCTCCTCTAGGGTGTACAGACGTCCATTTGTGCAGCAAGGTGTTTGAATGTGATCCGTTGATCACCTCGAATGAGAGTGTCCGCACGTTCCAACATTCAGGAGTTACAGCTGTGTGCGGCCGGCTGGCGAGTGGGAAAAGGGACAGGTTTGCGCGACCTTGTCGCGCTGATGACAGTCGCCTCGTCCTGCGACCCACCATGCTTTCGTTCACTGCCAGATCTCCGTGGATATTCTGCAGGGCCGGCCGTTGTGGCCGAGCGGTTCTAGGCGCTTCAGCCCGGAACCGCATTGCTGCTACGGCCGCAGGTTCGAATCCTGCCTCGGGCATGGATGTGTGTGCTGTCCTTAGGTTAGTCAGGTTTAAGTAGATCTAATTCTAGGTTACTGATGACCTCAGATGTTAAGTCCCATAGTGCTTAGAGGCATTTTTTATTCTGTAGGGGGCTATGAATGTCTGCTTTGCTCTGGTTTTCCGCCAAAAGAAACTCACTGATAACTCTCTGCTTGGAACGCACCTCCGTTAAGGACGTCATTTTGAAGGCTACGAATAGCGCCGCCACCTATCGGAAATTTCTGAAACTGTAGCGGCTGAAGCAGCAATATTTCACGATGTCCCACAATAAATTCCGAATTTTTTCAACTGAAACTGGTCGAGGAAAAAATATGTTGCATTACCTATTGAACGCCCTTGGCATACACACAACGTTATCAGGTTCGATCCTATATGGAACGGGTGTGCTCAGCGACTGTGGTTATTTAAAGCTGAGAAATACACAGCCATCAGACGCTAATAATCTCTTTATTGCAGATATGGATTTCAACCACTTTGTTGCTACCACCAGTGCTGTAAGATGATTTGACTTGCATCTTACCGCACCGATGGTAGCCACACAATGGTTGAAATCTAGATCGGCAATAAATAAATTACTAGCAATATATTTCTGTATGTTTCTCAACTTTATATACACAAAGTATGTTGTACAGAACCGAGCTGCAAGCATATCATCTTTTTTCCATCCTCGAACCTCCTGTGTGCAACTGTTTAAAACACTGAGCACAACATATTTAACCTCTTGTGAAATTTGTGTATAGAACCAGTCACAGCTTGAAAATAATAGTCCCATTTACAAAGCAAACAATACGAACATCAGTAGCTTCCGCAGTCTACAACTTAAACTTATTATTTTACAGAAAGGAGAAAAGTATGCTACCATCTAAGCATTTTAAAGGTTCTGGTAGACAATGAAAACAGTTTTGGAAACAAATCGTTTCTGCTGAATAGCTAATTTACTCCATATTTGAATTTCTGAATAGATCGCTTGTGGTTGGGCAACATTTATCAAATTTTATTGTGAATTAATGATGAAAGTAAAAATTCGTTTAGTGGCTACCATTTAGCTACGTTTTCTCGGAAGAAATAAATGAAACCTACTGAACGGTTCCACATCTCTTCGAGTAGTCGTAAACATGATCCACGGAACATGTAGCTAACAAACTACAAAGAATTGCTCGGTCTGCAAAAACAGCACTCTGTATATCCATAATTTTACAATAAATTGATGGCAGGTTAGTTGCTCTATGCATCTGTTCTTCGAAGGGTGTTAAAACGGGAACGACGTACGGTTTTTTCCGTTGTTACATGGGACGCTATTGTCCCAGAAACCTTCAATAAATTTCTTATAAAAGAGGGGACTCATTATGTATGAATCCGCAAATTATTACAGAGTAGCAACTGCTAATTCTCTCGAGGCAGGAATGAGAACACAAATTTAGGTCTTTCTGGGATGTCGTTGAAGTCTTCAGTTCGAAGACCAGTTTGATGCAATCTTCACGCTGGGCAATACCATGGAAGTTACTTCTTCTCTGCGTAACTGCTGCAACCTACATTCAGTTAAATCTGCTTATTGCATTTAAGCTTTGTTCTTCCTCTAAAATTTTTACTCCCCCCCCCCCCCCAATCCATTACCTAATGAACTCTTCACTGATGTCTCAGGATGTGTTCTATCAACCCATGCCTTCCTCTAGCCTCGTTATGGTCTAAGGCCAATTTCCTCTTATTCCATTCAGTACCTCTTCATTGGTTATTTATCCATCCAATCCTGAGAAAACTTCCGTAGCAGCACCTTTCAAAAGCTCCTCTTCTCTTTTTATATATAAAGTACACCGAAAAGCCAAAGAAACTGTTACACTTGCCTAATATCGTGAAGGGCCCCCGCGAGCACACAGAAGTGCCGCAACACGACGTGGCAAGGACTCGACTAATGTCTGAAGTACTGCTGGAGGGAAATGACACCATGAATCCTGCAGGGCTGTCCATAAATCTCTAAGAGTGCGAGGGGGTGGAGGTCTCTTCCGAACAGCACGTTGCAAGGCATCCCAGATATGCTCAATAATGTTCATGTCTGGGGAGTGTGGTGGTCACCGGAGGTGTTTAAATTCAGAAGAGTGTTCCTGGAGCCACTCTGGAAGCCACTTGTGTGGGGTGTCGCATTGTCCTTCTGGAATTTCCCAAATCAGTCGATCCACAACGGACATGAATGGATGCAGGTGGTCAGACAGGACCTTACATGCGTGTCACCTGTCAGAGTTCTATCTAGAGGTATCAGGGGTCCCCTATCACTCCAACTGCACATGCCCCACACCATTACAGAGCCTCTACCAGCTTGAGGTGTACCTTGCTGACATACAGAGTCCATGGTTTCATGAGGTTGTCTCCATACCCGTAGACGGCCGTCCGGTCGATACAATCTGAAGCGAGACTCGTTTCCAGTCATCAACAGTCCAATGTCGGTGTTGATGGGCCCAGGCGAGGCGTAATGCTTTGTGTGTACAGTCATCAAGTGCACACGAGTGGGCCTTCGGCTCCGAAAGCCCATATCGATGATGTTTCGTTGAATCGTTCGCGCTCTGACACTTGTTGATGGCTCAACACTGAAATCTGCAGCAATTTGTGGAAGGGTTGCACTTCTGTCACGTTGAACTGTTCTCTTGAGTCGTCGTTGGTCCCGTTCTTGCAGGACCTTCTCCCGGAGTTCCTGATATTCACGGTACACGGGAAAACCCCAGTTCATCGCTACCTCGGAGATGTTGTGTCCCATCGCTCGTGCGCCGACTGTAACACCACGTCCAAGCTCACTTAAATCCTGATAACCTGCCATTGTAGCAGCAGTAACCGATCTAACAACTGCGCCAGGCACTTGCCATTTTATGTAGGCGTTGCCGAAAGCAGCACCGTTTTGTGCCAGTCTACATCTCTTTGAATCCCCATGCCTATACCAGCTTATTTGGCGCTTCAGTATATATTGTCAACGTTTCACTTTCGAACATTGCAACACACTGTACTAATTCTTTCGGGAAATTCTTCCTAAAACTTAAGTTTACACTCGATGAAATACTGTTCTTTCTGAGAGAAGCATATCTAGCTACCGCCATTCCGCTTTTTTATATTTTCTTTATTTGTGACGTTTTCATTTATGTTACGACCTAAATAGAAAAGTCAGTGTATTACGTTAAGTTTCTCCTCTGCCAATATACTGAGGAGACAAAACTCATGGGATACCTCCTATGATCTTGTCGGACCTCATTTTGCGAGGTGTAGTGCAGCAGCTCGACGTGGCATGGACATTACAATTCGCTGGAAGGCTCCTGAAGAAATAATGAGCCATGCTGCCTCTACAGCCGTCTATAATTGCGAAAGTGTTGTCGGTGCTGGATTTTGTGCACGAACTGGTCTATCGGCGAGGTCGGGGGGTTTGTGTTCCATAAATGTAAAATGGGATTCATGTCAGGCCAGGCGATCTGAGCGTTCAAATCATTTTCTGTAACTGCTCAGAATATTCTTCAAACCAATCACGGATTATTGTGACCCAATAATACTGCGCATTGTCATTCATAAAAATTTCAGCGCTGTTTGGAAACATGAAGAACATGAATGGCTGCAAATAGTCTCCATGTAGCCGAACATAACAATTTCTAGTCAACGACCTGTTCAGTTGGATCAGAGGACTCAGTCCATTCCATGTTAACACAGCCCACACCATCATGGAGCCACCAGAAGCTCGCATAGTGACTTGTTGGCAACCTCGGTCCATGACTTCATGGAGACTGTGCCACACCTGAATCCTACCATCAGCTGTTACCAACTAACGTCGGGACTCATCTGACCAGGCTACAGTTTTCCGGTTGTCTAGGATCCAAATTATACGGTCACGAGCCCACGAGGGGCGCTGCAGGCGATGTCTTGCTATTAGGAAGGACGCTCGCTTCAATCGTCTGCTGCCCTAGCCCATTAACGACAAATTCCGTCTCACTATCCTAACAGATAAGTTCTTCGTACGTTCCAAATTGATATTTGTGGCTATTTGACGCAGCTTGTCTGTTAGCACTGACAACTCTACGCAAACGCCGCTGCTCTTGGTCGTTGAATGAAGGCCGTCGGCCACTCTGTTGTCCGTGATGAGAGGTAAACTTGAAATTTGCTATTCTCGGCAAACTCTTGACACTGTGGATCTCGGAATTGAATTCCCTAACGATTGTGGATGTCCCATGTGTCTATCTCCAACTACCACTCCGAGTCCAGAGTCTGTTAATTCCCGTCTTGCGGCCATAATAACGTCAGAAACCTTTTCACATGAATCACCTGACTACAAATGACAGCTCCGCCAGTGCACTGCCTTTTTATACTTTGTGTACGCGACGATACTGCCATCTATATAAATGCATATCGCTATCCCATGACTTTTTGTCACTTCAGTGTATAATTTCCTTTAGTATCACCTGACTTAATTAGAGCGGGACCTGTTATTCTTGTCGCACTTTCATTGATGTGCATCATATAACCTCTTTTCGAGAAAGAAGGAAGATTAGGTTTTAATGTTCCATCGACTACGAGGTCATTAGAGACGGAGCATAAGCTCTGGTTATTTTTAAGGATACAGAAGGAAAACGAAAATGCAGTTTCAAAGGAACTACCTCCGCATTTGCTTGGAGCGATATAGAGAAATCGCGGAAAACGTAAATCTGAGTGGCCGGACAGGGATTTGATACGTCGTCCTCTTGAATGTGAGTCCAGAGTGGTAACGACTGCGCCTCCTCGGTCAGTCTGCTTTTCAAGCCACTTTCCGTTCGGTTCAACTGGTCTTCCAATTCCCTTGACTTCTCTCGCAGAATTACAGTGTCATCTCACTACTGCCTCCCTTTATGTTCATCGGCTCTCGTAACTGCATTATAATTTCTGTGCAAGTTGTAGGTAATCTACCGCGTCCTGTCTCTTGTCCCTGTTAACTTCAATACTGCAGAGCATGTATGCCAATCAACATTGTCTAAAGCCTCTTCTAAATGTGGAGTAGACAGACCCTAAGGCGAACCCTAATAGTGATGGTAGCGACTGGCGGGAGAAGAGCGGCGAGCACGTAGCGAGGTGGGAGTAACTGAGAAGTCAGTGGGGAGGGCTGGTCTTCGTGGCCTAATTGAACACAGCATCCGCATCAAGAAGAACGATCAATACGTCGACAGTCATTACTCGTAGGGTCGGCCCGCTGCGAGCTCTCTCTAGCGAATTCTGCCGGTGATTCATTGGCGGAAAGCTCGTACCTGCAATGTAATGTTAGAGTATGTGAGGGAGAATTTGTGCTAGTTGATGATCATTAAAGTACTGATTCTTGCTGCTTCGCACGTAGCGATGAGAATATTAGGTTTCACCGTACGCTTATGTTGGATTATAGCAGAGTATGCAAATTACGAACATTAGGAGGAGACTTCAAAAAGTAAATTACGCATTTCGTCCCAGACTAAGGTCATTGTGAAACAAGGTTTGCGCGTTGTGAGAAGGGAGTACATGTTCTTGGTTTCCCGTAGACAAGGTTCTGCTGAAGTATGGATAACAGCTGCATCAGAATAACGGAGTGAAGTGGCAGCGCAACCGGAAATGTACTCAAACGTTGTAGTACGGAGGAAGTACGAATCTTGTGGGTAAAACGTGTAAATTTCACACAGATTCACCTTGAATGTCTGGTGGTATATGCGAACGAAATGCAGTGTCGCGTCCAGTAGTAGTGAAACAGTGCCAGTAATTTGACCAAGGCTGATCGGGAAAGGCCATCGACATAGACTACAGACGACAGTCGAAGAAGAATATCTAGAGGGAACGAAATTTTCCAACATTGAGGAAGTTCATACAGCGATTCTTGAATGGCTCCGTGACTAAGGAGCGGATTTCTATCGTCGAGGAACTGAACGATTTGCAGAACGTTCCGATAGTTATTTACAGAGATCTGGCGAATATGTTGACAAATATTGTCATGTATATGTGTCTCTTTGTAGTGCAGGGCAGTACGACATAGAATAAAATTTACTTTGTCTGTCGTAAGAATGTATAACCGAAGTTTTGAAGGCCCTCTCATAGCATTATAATACGAATATTGCTTTCTACACGAAAATTCTGTTATTACTTGTAAAATTAATATTTGACTAAAATCTCACCATACAGGTGAACCGAGGCAATACTTAAAGATGAGACTCTCCGTCTAAAAATAAGAAGAAAAGCTTATATCAACATGTGTCCTGTGATACATTTCCAGCTCTCTGATGACTTTCTTGCTAAAAGATCGATTGCAATTACAAGTAGTTCGTTCATAACATAAATTTAACTGTAGACTTATGGTTGAAATCAGCCTCTTACCATTATTAAATCACATGTTTCTATTTATGGTGGGCATAGTATTAATCGTTTCTAACTTCCACATATCATCAGGTGTCTAATTTGTAACACAAACCACATCTACACTCTGTTTACAGCAAAATTGGTACTATCCTAACACCATCTATCTTCGCAGTGTATTTATAGTTGTTAATGTCTGCCTTTTGTTTGTCAGCAGATGGGTATCTTCGACTGATGATGCAAATTCGATATAATTTTTAGTTAAATTTTTCACCAGCGTCTGCATATATCGTCCGTAGAAGTGCAGCTCTACACAGTTCATGAAGAAGCAGCACATGGCGATGTATGAATGGATTCTTTATCGTATCGTGGCGTGATATTCCAGTACATTTGAGATTTTTTTGTTATAACTTCACTGTTTCCGTAAGCACAGATCGTATGTTGCACATTTCATGTATAGTACTTTCATATGTCAATATTTTTCAAACAGCATTTCTTATGCTCTAGTTGAAAGATACGCTTACTTATAAACTATATCAAATATTTAACATCTGATAGCGTAATTTTCGACTTTTTTCCTCACGATGTATTAAATACTAAAATCTATGAGAAACAGAAAGAACGTAGGGTACACGGAATCGCATTTAATTAATATTATTCTAATATGAAGTGTCGAGTCAAAATTATGTTTGCTGTATTGGAACTAGAGTGGTTTTATGTTTTCACTTTAAGGTCATAACTGAAGAAACTACTGCTACAGAAGTTGAACGTTTCATTTTATATTTTTGAGGATTATTATGTGCACATTATTACATTTACATTTATATTGCACATAACACGTAGTTCCGAAAACAACCTTAATTTGAGTTGTAGTTTTCTAGACACACTGAATAACTCTACCCGTGTGGATATGTGTGAGTGGCGAGTGAATTCAATATACACGTCCCATTCTCTATTTTGTGTACACACCAAATCATATTAATATTTTGGAAGATGGAAGTATACGTAGTACACAGTGATATAATAGACATTATAGGGAACTGCATCTTTAATCTATCACACCTGATATTTAATAACTAATAAGTAGCATAGATCGTACTACAAAGTTTTGTTAACAAAGGAAAGTTCATATCGTTATTAATACTGAATTTATTAATATAGCAACATAAAATCATTTAGTAATTATCTAACTTCAATGCCAGAAACAACATTTGCACATAAACTGCAACAGAAATTCAAGCATCAGTAAAATATTTAGACAATTTTGAATTTTAGGGAAAAGTTGTTAAATTTATTTGTAGGTATGACCCTTATTCACCTATTCTTGCAAATACAATTCAGTTAAATAATAAAAAATAATGATTCCAAACCAGAAGTGCGAGAGATATTTAAAATTGTACACTATTTATTTGTATATATATCTAGTCTTCAGAAAACGATGATGTTATGCGGCATGAAACCGAATGCCACAGACTATATTTCGGAAATTGTTCAGGGATACTTTCTGAGTATTTTGATATAATGGCCCCGTGATCTGCGACAAATTGTTACAAAGTTACTGCATTTCGTTTAATTTTAACCCTGTTTATCGTATCTGTACTGCACTTAAAATTTATACACAACAATGCAAATAGCTACAGTGTAGCTACAGTGTGTCTCATTTGTAAACAAACTCGTTCCCTAGAGTCAAGGTTCTTATTGTTGACAACAATAATTCCCAAATTACTCTTGGCAAAAAAGCTTGCGTTCACTACTTTTCGATTATTTCTCGGGTTTGTTTATCCCTCACTGTTAATTGCACGTTAACAGTAATAAATTGTAGTTGTTGTTATAGCATATTACAGACCTTTTTCGCCTTTGTGAAAGTATTTTCATAGAAAGAAAGGTTAACAATCCAAATATATCTTAATTATATTATTACTTTGTAACGGGTCACCGGAGACCACCGTTCCAGATAACTAAGGAAATATCACCGAACGACCTTTAAAATGTTGTCGGTGGAATGCGGTTGCGCCCTGTATAAAATACGTTTTGACTCATACTGTAGATATTGCCGTTTTCAAATAGATCCGCTGCAGACAGAAGTTACAGTTAGTGCTAAGCTGTCATACGAACAGCACGTGTGCCTCTCATCGTCATGCTTTGTATTTTCTTACAAATTTCTTGTTGGCAACACATTAGCCACAGAGGCTTAAGGGAAAGTGTGACGCTTTTTTTTTAATCGGTGAATTGTATTCAAATCAAACAACTTTTTACCAAACAATGAACCCTTGAGCTTTCGACGCTGGATGACGCAATAGGGCAACTATTGTACAACTGTAAATTCTTGCATTTTTGGAGTTTATCAGTTATATATCGATATGTGCCTAAAGCATGTCGGAACTGGCTAAGAACGCCACAGCCAGTAACAACACCGCACAGTTCTGTCCAGCGCCACTGTTGGCGTGTCACATAATGGGAAGATCGTCACACCTCTTGTTACTCACTTTTCATCCCTTCTTTTGACGCCTCTGCGATGGAAGGCAGAACCGCGACGCCCAGCGTTGAAATCACGCGCTTTTCTTATCGGTGGCCGAGGAAAACACTTCAGACACACTGCCGCTCAAAATTGATACGGAAACGCGTCAGGAGGTGGAATAAAGGGCGACACTCAAACCATCATTTTCTTTGGGGCGTTCATTCCAACACATTTTGCGGTCGAAAACAACAGTTCGCGGTGCGATGACGTACAGGGTGAAGTTCTTGACAACCTTTGACATTGCTCACACAACGCAGACAGTTCAATCCTTCTCTAAGGGCGTCATTGTCCTGCAACCACATAGAGCATAATTGCACCGCTTTGGAGTGCAGTGGAACAGCAATTTCTGCTCTGGTGTGCAGGGTGGAACCATTTAGAACTGTTCAAAATCGTTCGACGGAATCTGAACGTGATCTGAAGCGGAAAATGGTGCTTATGCTTTTCTAGCGTTTCTTTTTCGCGTCCTTCTGTGGTGCGAGAGTGACACACGTATGAAAAAATCTGCATAGGGTCTCTATACGACCCCCCAGTTAGGCAAAATCCTCGGTGTGATCAGCCCGCCTTTGTTAAGTCCTTTGAAAATGTACCTGTATAGAGACAATCAGTGATGGACTCATAGGTGCTCGCAAACAGGCAACCCCTTGACAAGTTTCCGATTCCACATGCCTACCAGCAAGCGCTAGAGCAGCCACATAGCCTGCCTGCAGGCATCCATGTGTCAATGTCGTACCCTCTCACCCTCCCCCCCCCTCCCCCCTCCCCCCCCCCCCCCCCCCCCCCCCGCCATGAACATATCACAGGAAGGTGCGAAACAGGAACCTGAAAACGCATCAGCACACTTTGTGCTTCGGATCACTTTCAGATTCCGTCGAATGGTTCTGAACGGTCCCTGAAGGTTCCACTCTATACACTATACACTACACACTAGAGCAAAAACTGCAATCACACTGGACTCCAAGGGGTCCGATTACGTCTAACATGGGTATTGGCCCATAATGCCCTTAGAGAAGAGTTGAATCGTCCAGGGGGTGTCAGCAGTGTCAAAGTTTGCCAAGAACGTCGTCTCGTTGCTCGTTGCCCTGCGAACTGTCGTTTTCTTTTCGACCTTGAAATGTGTGTGAATCGATGTCCCAAGGGAGCGGTTGATTTCACTGACTTCCTTTATGACAGACCCTGAGGCCTCTTTATGTCAGTTCTGAGCCATAGTTTGTTTGAAATGTTTTCCTCAGCCACCCATCTTAAAACCACCTGATTGCAGCGCTGGGAGCTGTACTGCTGATATCCATCGCGTAGGTGTCTGAAGACCGGGTGAAAAATGAGTAAGAGGGGTGTGACGACATTCCCATCATGTAAAGCGTCCACGGTGGTGTTGGTCGGAATTGTGGTGAAATTTGGTGCCAAAGTGACGCAATTAATCTAACTTACACCTCACATGAACTGATGAACTGAGCTCTGGCCTTTCTCTCGCATGTATCGACATCTTTCTGTTTGAAGAGTAGCGAAGCTCAAGAGTGACGTCACATGGCGCCATGCTTTTTCGCCATTACAGAGGAAAGTTGTGCGCACCTGTTAGTCAGATTTCAATCTTCTACAATGGGAGACAATTATGTGGTTTCGGAACAATGGCCCTTTGTGTTGCGCGATATAGTTTTCGGCATATTCTACAGTCACGCACACAACAGAGGTTGTAACAACTGTTTATTACAGTAAGCATTTGTCGTATTTCCACAACAACGGAGCCCAGCAGACATGCTAGCAGCAACAGCAATTTCTGTTTATTACACAGGATTTAGTTTAGTTTATGTCTCACTTGCTTCTGCGAAAAAGTGAATTGTATTTTTGTATTTTACTATCTTTAGTATTGTACACTAACTTATTCTAAGTTTTCCCGCATATTTGAGTACATCTCCATTGTGTCAGCTGACTCTGGATTCAGCGTAGTAGCCTAACTTTGATTGCAAATGGTTCAAACGGCTCTGAGCACTATGAGAATTAACTTCTCAGGTCATCAGTCCCCTAGAACTTAGAACTACTTAAACCTAACTAACCTAAGGACATCACAAACATCCATGCCCGAGACAGGACTCGAGCCTGCGACCGTAGCGGTCCCGCGCTTCCAGACTGTAGCTCCTAGAACCGCTCGGCCACTCCGGCCGGCCTTTGATTGCACCCAGCGACTTCTTGGACTAGTATTGTATTCGTTGTGGTATAGGAGAACATTGATTGAAGATGGATAGGGACTGTGTCTGTTGTGTACAGATGTAAGGGGAACTGGCCACAGTCCGTAAAGAGCCGTGCTGCCCACTGTCGACTGGCTTCAGGCTGCTGCCCTGGGCTGCAGTGGCATTAGGATGATGGATGGCGAACAGTGGTACTGTCGCGAATCTCTGGGAGGAAGGCGAAAGTGCCTACTAGCCGAACGGCTGTTACCCTATGCCTTAAAAAGAGGTATTGCCCAATGCTGGAAGTATATCTGAACTAGGACGGGACGCATCGTCTGTTGAACCTGAGGGCCAATTTCCCCGAAAGGTTCGAACAAGTGCAAAGGGTAAACTGCTTGTAATTTGGAGTCCGAACTTAAGCCGAGTGATGGAGTCCCTTAGAGAAATAGCGGACAGTGTCGTATCCGGCAGCAGCTGAGAGCACTCGGTGCCCCCGGCTGCAAACCGTGGCTCATGATGGGTCGAATGACGCCTGCCGCTTGGATTTAGAGGCCATCCTAGATTTCTGCAGGCGACTGGCTGCTTTGGTGAAGACAGACAGCTTTGCTTGCAAGGTGGAAGCAGAGCTAGCGTTTTCAGCGTCGTTCCCAGAACCGATCGCGGTCCTATGGTTTTAAGCGGAGTAGAAGGCTTCAACCACAGTTTTGGACGACTCTGCAACCATCTTGTACGCGGATTTCTCGACCTCCGTTGTCGGGTCGAGAATTGCAGGAGACGTCTCCCCTCCACCCTCCGTCCTCACGCATGCACTACACGCAGGAAGCTGGTTCTGGGGTAGCGGAGCACGTGTGGCACCCACATGTGGTTTTTTTTTAGAATACATAAATTACCCCAAAGGCACTATAAGATACTTTCTGATCTCAGACAAAGAAGAATACTATCCTGATTAATTGAAGAGAGTTGGGTTCTTCATGGCAGATCGTAGATATAAAATGTTAATACGGAATTGGTGCATAGAAGAGTCTATGAAAAGGTCTCAAAACTAGTCTCGCTTATAACCGGTAACAATGCCCACACAGAGATAGTGACAGAAACCTGGTTGCTACCAGATGCTTTAGCAATGAAATTCTAAATTTCCGTTGGAATGTACACCGATGAGACAAAACATTATTGTTCCGGCGTCACCATAAGCGCCGGAACGCAGATGCAGTACGCAAGACCAGAGAAGGCGGTGAGGAAATGTCGACCAATGGTGTCCGGAATTGGACGGCGCCGCGCCAAGAGAGACACCAGGAAGAAGTGAATATAAGCGCCGCTTCTGCTAGCCTCGGCCACGCAGATCAGCCCAGTCTGCAACGACATTAGTGCTACGCTATCAGATTGTCGTGATCCGTATCAAGCGCTTACTAGGACTTCGTATGTGGCAAAAACTTTACTGTTTTCATGTCGCCTTTCGCTAGCGACATTTGCTGTAATCAAAGTTAAGTATTGTCAATTTTCTTCGTAGAAATAAAACTGCTAATGTTATTTGGTTGAATTGTTGTATAGCATTCTGAGAACGCTACATCCATTAGGCACCCTATTAGCGACGAGTAGGCAAGACATCACAACTGGCGACGAGGTGTTAGAAACACCTGCCGGCCACGGACTTCTGTTTTTCTTGTTGCTGGCTCCTTAATTCCCTCTTGTCTTTACTTTTCAGGGGCGCATATTGCTTTAACAGTTTCTTGTCGTTTTTGCTAATCAGTGTTTTCAGGTGGGCGTTGCAGAAATATTCTTTGCCTATTTTGCTTGCCTTATGTATTTGTTATATTTGTGTCTTCAAACATGGCCACCCCACCTGTCCCGCCCCTTGCTCAGGCGCCACAGCCGCAAGCGTTCGATTCCACACAACTAATGCACATGTTGCAGTTCGAGACGCAGCAAATCGCCACCCTGCTGAACACGGTGCAGCAGCTACTGGCCAACGCTGCGCGCCAGGCAGAACAAGCACCACCTACTACAGCTGCTATACCACCTTTTCGAAGGTTTTGTGACGGAGAAGAGGAATTGCTCGAGTGGTTATTACAATCTGAGGCACATTTACGTGCCCACAATGTTGCAGGTACTGTGAAACTTCCCTATCTATTATTTACGGTAGGAAGTGCAGTGTTTAGATTAATTAAACTCTTTCCTAGCGCCACTGCGAGTGAACTGTCGTACGACCAAGTACTAACATCACTAACAAACTATCATAACCAACAAGTGAATGTGGTAGCAGCTAGGTATCAATTCTTCAATTACAAAAAACGGTCAGAACAAACTTATCGCGAGTGGGTAACAGATTTGCGGGGTATGACGAGGAAATGCAAATTCAGATGTGCTTGAGGTGCTTTATATTCGTATATTATGTTATGTGATGCGATCGTGTACAATGTGCCTGATGTCAAAGTCAGAGAACAAATTTTGAAACAGTCCAATTCATCCTTTCAGCAGGTAGTGCAAATATTAGATCAGTATGATTCCGGTGCCTTGTCAGCTCATCCATCTGAGCAGCCAGCTATTTGTTGGGTTGAGTCCCTTAGCTGGAGCGCCCCATTCCGCACCGGCGGCGAGCGCTCGCCAAACTGAGTAAACAACTTTCTACGCCACCTAACCTGTTCGCTAAACAGACGGCTACACAGGCGAAGAGAATTAAGTCTTGCCCTCGCTGTTACACACGGCACAAACGCCAAGACTGCCCCTCCCGACAAGCTCAGTGTTACGCTTGTGGTTGGAAAGGACATGTGCAATTCATATGTTTGCAACGGAACACACATAAGAATTCGGACCACTTACAAAAGTCTCGTCACAAGGCCCATGTCATTAATGCAGTACATTCCAAGTCTGCAACTACCAAGCGTGCAGTTTCTACAGTGATATGCCAGTCAAACAAACTTTTTGTTCATTTTCTTATTTGTGGGAAACGTGTGAAATTTCAGTTGTACATGGTGCCTCTTTCACACTTCTAAATCGTCACACATAAGAACTGTTAGGCTCTCCGCGTCTGTCTCAAACCATCACGCAACTGACGTCTTATAATGGAAAATACATTCCCGCTCTCGGAACATGTATCGCTCACATACACTAACAGTGACTTTTACAGTGCTACATTCACGCCAGTGTGACAACATATTTGGTCGTGATTCTTTTGATTTGTTTGGCTTCCGGCCGGCCGCGGTGGTCTAGCGGTTCTGGCGCTGCAGTCCGGAACCGCGGGACTGCTACGGTCGCAGGTTCGAATCCTGCCTCGGGCATGGGTGTGTGTGATGTCCTTAGGTTAGTTAGGTTTAAGTAGTTCTAAGTTCTAGGGGACTTATGACCTAAGATGTTGAGTCCCATAGTGCTCAGAGCCATTTGAACCATTTGTTTGGCTTCCACATTCAGGACAATGTGTAGTCAGTTCAAATGGCTCTGAGCACTATGGGACTTAACATCTATGGTCATCAGTCCCCTAGAACTTAGAACTACTTAAACCTAACTAACCTAAGGACATCACACAACACCCAGCCATCACGAGGCAGAGAAAATCCCTGACCCCGCCGGGAATCGAACCCGGGAACCCGGGCGTGGGAAGCGAGAACGCTACCGCACGACCACGAGATGCGGGCTGTGTAGTCAGTGTCTGCATTCAACGCAAAAGGCGGTGTAGAGTGTGAAGAGTCGTGGATATCCAAGCACGTAGCGCCTATTGATAGTTTCAATGTCCTATATCTTTCTGTAGATGTTCACGACAGTAGCATTTGAATATTCGACCAACTTCGCCACAGTTTAGAGATACTCGTTCACACGCTCTGCGTAATAATAATGTCCCTTTCTATCCAAGTCGATTACCTTAATGCATTTCCTCATTTTAGCCCGTACCTTCACTTGGGCGATCCACCGTCTATCTCTGCTCCGCTTACACACTTTTGTTGCCGCGTCATGTGTCCGCAACGTCACCGGCGGCAACCAACGTCATAGTGGGCAGTAGTAATAATATTTAGGTTTATCAGTGTATATCTTTAAGATAGGTTGAAAACCGGTGGTGGAGGTGTGGTTATAGCCGTAAAAAGGGATACTATCTATTTAGTCCGAATGAAAAATTATTTGTGTGAAGGAAAGTGTTGAGTGAGGATCAAACAGGGTTATCCGTTGCTTTTATTGACCCGCTAAAGCTTGGAAAATGTTCGCACTGATTTCCTGGCCAAATTACATTATTAGGAGGAGATTTCAGCCTACCAGTTATAGACTGGGAGACATACATGATTAAGGCGTGTAGAAGGGACATTCAGTCAAGTGAAACTGTTCTAAATGTTTTATCCGAAAATTATCCTGAGCTGCTAATCAGAGAACCGGCTCGTAAAAAGAAGGTATTAGACCACTTGGTACCTAACAGGCCTGAAATTTCCGACTTCGTTAACTTAGAACAAGGTATCAGCAATCGTAAGACAGTTAGTCTCACTGGAATCGGTTGTAAACGGGAGAAAAAAGAAAGGTAGAAAGATATTTCTGCTTAGCAAGGACCTCAAGGAATACCCTGTTGGAAAAAAAAGAGCAACACCAAGAAGGAGTTGTGCGACATAAACGAAAGTTGGTCAGCGCGTTTCTATATCTGAAAGAAGATGTTTATTCCAATTTCGCGCAACTCGCATCTAATGGCACCTCTATGAGATGCAAACCAGGTTAGCTTTAATTACACGCTGCATCGGTCGTGAGCGTTAGTTACTTTCGAGACTGGACTCGTGAGTTGATGTCAGTCAAGAATACCCATAAGGCGACAAAGATGCCATTATCAGCACCTCACTGAGTTGGATTGAGGTCGTTTAATAGTGCTACGAGAAACTGGATGTTTCTTCTGTGATATTGCAGAATGACTTGGCAGGAATGTAACAACTATACGTGATTCCTGGCAGCGCAGGACACGAGAATGCATGGTCGCAAGAAGACGAAGCTCGGGACGGCCAGGTGCTACTACCGAGAGGAAGGACCGTCTTGTTCGGCGTATGGCTCTGGGGCATCATACTGCGTCTGCAGCAGCGATCTGAGCAGCAGTTGCCACCACAGTGACACAACGAACTGTTACAGATCGGTTATTTCAAGGACAACTCCGAGCGTGACACCCAATAGCCTGCGAGAGCTCATTGGAGGGCAGGGTGGAGATCTGCTGTGTTTACCAATGAAAGCTGGTTCTGCCTCGGTTCCAAAGATGGCCGTGTGTTGGTTAGGAGGCCACTTGAGGGCCTGCATCCAATCAGTGTGCGTGCTAGACACACTGGACCTACACCTGGAGTTGTGGTCTATGGTGCGATTTTGCATGACAGCAGGAACACTCTCGTAGTAATCCTTCTCACCCTAACTGCAAATTTGTGGGTCAGTCTGGTGATTCGCCTGTTGTGCTGCCATTGATGAACTGCATTACAGGGGGTGTTTTCCAACAGGACTGCGCTAGCCCTTATACCACTGTTGTAATCCAACGTGTTCTACAAAGCGTCGATATGGTGACTCGGCCTGCCCCATCGCCAGATCTGTCTCCAATCGAGCGCATATCGGACATCATCGGATGACAACTTCTGAGGTCATCAATCCCCTAGAACTAGAACTACTTAAACCTAACTAACCTAAGGACATTACACACATCCATGCCCGAGGCAGGATTCGAGCCTGCGACCGTAGCAGTCGCGCGGTTCCAGACTGTAGCGCCTAGAACCGCTCGGCCACTCCGGCCGGCAACTCCATCCCAGAAGCTGACATTCGGCACCTGTACATCACAATGTATGCACGTTTGCGTGCTTGCATTAAACATTCTGGCTGTTACACCGGTTATTAATGTATCAGCGTTTCACATTAAACTGTGATCTGGCAATCTTACCTAGTCAAACGTATTTCCGAAATTTCATTACTCCATATTAATTATTTTTCGGTGTTGCGATTTTTTTTTACCGTCAGTGTAGATCTGAGATTATCTGGACGGTCAACAAGAAAATTTCACCTCCAGCACTGACGACGCTGAGCAGCAAATGAAAAAGTTTAAGAGTACACTACAGTACACTGCAGGTAGGTACGTGCCGAGCGAAATTGTGAAGTATGGGAAAAACCCGCTGTGGCTAATGGTGTTAGAAAACTGAAACGAAAGTAACGAGAGCGTCACAGCGAATTTAAAAGCCAACGCCTCACAGAGAGACAAAAACTGAACGAAGCCAAAATGGGTGAATGGGATGCCATGCGTGAAGCGTTCAACCAATTCGAAATTAAAATCTTATGACTAGACAGAAAATCTTATGAAGTTTTGGTCTTATGTTAAATCAGTTAATGGATCGAAGTTAACTGTCTAGCTACTCAGTGACCATAACGCCATCGAAACGGAGGATAACACAGAGAAAGACGAAATACTGAACGTCTTTCTCCAAAACTGTTTCACACAGGACCATCCATAGGGTTCGATCATAGATTTCCTTCTGTTTTTGGTGCATGTGAATGACCTCCCTTCTTATCTGAGACAATAAGCTAAACTGGCACTATTTGCTGATGATACAAGCATCATTATTAATCCAGTAAAAGAAACTCCAATAGAAAATGATACAAATAGTGTCTTTGAAAAGTTATTAATTGGCTTTCTCCGAATGGGCCTGTTCTGAACTTAAAAAAAAAGAAATACATCCAATTTCCTCCAGCAAAGAGTACAGTTTCTTCAATAAATATAACACATCAACAGAAGTCAGTAGCCAGGGCAGTTTTTGGGTGTACATACACATGAGAATCTTAATTGGAAAATTCATATTCTGTATCTTCTAAAGCGCTAAACCTACTAGGTTCAGCAACTTCTGCAATCAGAATAAGTGCCAATTTTGAGAATATAGAAATTAGTAAACTAATATACTTTGCCTACTTTCACTCTTTGATGTCATAATGAAAAATATTTTGGGGTAACTCAACACTTAGGCGAAAAGTATTCACTGCTCAAAAGAAAGTGGTTAGAATAATGTGTGGGGCTTATAGTCGCACATCTTGTAGGGATCTGTTTAAAAGGTCAAGAATTCTTACAACAGTCTCACAGTACATTTACTCCGTAACAAAATTTGTTCTCAACAACATGGACCATTTTATAAACAAAAGTGACATTCATGATTATAATACCAGAAGAAAGAAAGATTTACACTGTCTTCTACTTAACCTATCTTTGGCATAAAAAGGGGTAAAATATGCTGCTGAAAAACTTTTCGATTAATTACCAGATGAAATAAATGTCTGACAGACAGCAGTAATAGTTTCAAAAATAAATTGAAATCATATCTCCTTGACAATAACTTCTACAAATGGTTCAAATGGCTCTGAGCACTATGGGGCTTAACATATGAGGTCATCAGTCCCCAATAACTTCTACATCACAGATGAATTCTTGAATAGGAATAAATAAATCTATGCATTTTGTGCCATGTAAGGGAATGAGGTAGGCAATAAAAATTTTAAGCTTAAAAAAAAGAACCTTGATTCATGTGTGCATTTCTTACGCACTTCACACGTTTCACATAACCTCGGTTACAGTGAGATAGATCAGTGGAACACTCAACTAACTAACTAACTCTAGTTCATCCTTTGAATCGTCGTACACCCGTCAGAATCATAGATATTGAAATAAGTGACAATGGAAGAGTGAGAGACTGTATGGAGGACATACCTGAAGGGTGGATGTTTTATTTTATTGAAAACTATGTAAAGGTAAGTGTAGGGAAGTCTTGTGCGATCGTGAGCCATGTGACATATTTCCAGTGTGCATGCTTTTATATAAAAGCAGCCAGAATGAAGGTTAGGTGAGAACTGAATTAATATTTTCTTTTGAGACTAATACGGACTTGGTTTTGTTTTTATTTGAATTTGGTTTGTAAAATTAGGAGTTCTTTCATATTTACGTCCTGTAATTCTATTGGATGTGTTATGGATTACAGTGAGTAATTGTGAGCGAGAGCTTTTCTGAGTGTCCATTCAGTTCATCAGCCAATGAGAATGAGGCATTTCCCGCGCTTAGTGTGGGAGTTTATCCTCTACATGTACATACGTACTCTGCAATCCACCATACGGTGCGTGGCGGAGGGTACATCGTACCACAACTAGCATCTTCTCTCCCTGTTCCACTGCCAAACAGAACGAGGGAAAAATGACTGCCTATATGCCTCTGTACGAGCCCTAATCTCTCTTATCTTATCTTTGTGGTCTTTCCGCGAAATGTAAGTTGGCGGCAGTAAAATTGTAGTGCAGTCAGCCTCAAATGCTGGTTCTCTAAATTTCCTTAGTAGCGATTCACGAAAAGAACGCCTCCTTTCCTCTAGAGACTCCCACCCGTGTTCCTGAAACATTTCCGTAACACTCGCGTGATGATCAAACCTACCAGTAACAAATCTGGCAGCCCACCTCTGAATTGCTTCTATGTCCTCTATATCCTACCTGATAGGGATCCCAAACGCTCGTGCAGTACTCAAGAATAGGTCGTATTAGTGTTTTATAAGCGGTCTCCTTTACAGATGAACCACATCTTCCCAAAATTGTACCAATGAACCGAAGACGACTATCCACCTTCCACACAACTGCCATTACATGCTTGTCCCACTTCATATCGCTCTGCAATGTTACGTCCAAATATTTAATCGACGTGACTGTGTCAAGCGCTACACTACTAATGGAGTATTCAAACATTACAGGATTCTTTTTCCTATTCATCTGCATTAATTTACATTTATCTATATTTAGAGTTAGCTGCCATTCTTCACACTAATCACAAATCCTGTCCAAGTCATCTTGTATCCTCCTACAGTCACTCAACGACGACACCTTCCCGTACACCACAGCATCATCAGCAAACAGCCGCACATTGCTATCCACCCTATCCAAAATATCATTTATGTAGATAGAAAACAACAGCGGACCTAGCACACTTCCCTGGGGCACTCCAGATGATACCCTCACCTCCGATGAACACTCACCATCGAGGACAACGTACTGGGTTCTATTACTTAAGAAGTAAGTAAGAAGTTAGTTCAACGGGTCGAGGAGTGGTTCGTAGCCGTTTTAGTGAGGAGAACATGTGGCACAGCGCCACACCTATTTCAGCTAACATAAAGAAAAGCATTCATTCTCTTGGTGTTTTTAACGTAAATGTGAAGCGACTAAAGTTTTTAAGCGTTCAGTGAAATTTTGAGATTTTTATGTGAATTAGTCTGGAAGTTATTTCTGTGTCAAATTTCTGGACCATTGACAACTCCGCGTGGCATGTTTCGTGAATTTTACGGAATTTATGCTGAGCACTTCCTTTAAAGAAGACCATTGAACGATGTAGTAGCTCAGGAATGGCTGTGAGTCAGTGACGATTCAGATCGTAGAATTTGTTCGGGCTGGAGTTGCAACTTCAGGTTGCTTTACGTCTGAAAACTTGCAGCAAACTAATATAACACTGAATTTGCAATAATAATAGTTTTCTGGCAATAACTGCGGACTTGTTAACCGTCTAAAATTTGTCTCAGAGGCAATAAAAGAGAATAAAGTAAACCTTAAACCTGTTATGCACGTAGGTATAATACGGAACGCCAGATATTTTCTTAGGAACTTACAGATACTCTCTCCAATCTTGAGTTATGCGACCTCTGTTTAATAGGTAATATTCGATGTTCCTTCAACGGTTTTTTCATGGACTATACTAGTATCTATTCTCACAGTCATGGGAGTGGATTTCAAGAAGCCTATCAATGTTGGCGGACTGAATTTTATGCACCGAAACTAAAACATGGACTTTCTGAGCGAATCGTGACCTGAAATGGGTGAAGGAGTAGCAGAAAAGAACCTGCCACGACGTAGGGGGTCTTGATACCACACTCTTTCGATAGTACTCCTGTGACTCTTACTGTTGCCACAACGATTAGAGTATAGTTGAGATCCATAATAGTTTGTTCTATGGACTGCAATGTTACCTGATTAGGTAAGTGAACGCAATGGCCGTTAGTCACTTGTGCCCGGTGGGTGAAAATATGGTCCTTTCTCCGTCAGGTGACCGATTATAACTCTCCCTTGCACAGAGGGGCATGATGACTTTCTTTAGGGTACGACATCGAGACCAATATAATGCTATTAATAAAAGGTATGTGAAATTACATCGTGATGGGTTTAAGTACGAATCTTCTGTCTATCACTTACCAGGATAAATTGGAAGCCACAATTTCATTACCTTATGATTTATTAAATAAACATCAGAGAACCTAGTGGTAGAACAAGTATATACAATGGTTATTTTTATATAGCTGTTTCTACTGGTACGAACTGTTGTGGTTTTGTATTTATGTTATCAGACAAAGATAATGGCTGAAGGCCAATCTTAGATGAAACTTAAAACTTGCATCACAGATCAACACATGCTCATTCTGGATGTATCTCAGAGGTGACTACATATTCTAATTTTCATTTGTCTCTCTTCTCAGATGTGGTTTCCATTCAAAACAGATTCTGTGGCAACCAACAACAAACATATCTCTAGTATGATCACAGCCAAAGTGCAATGAGTCCAATGACCTGTGTTTGGTGATTTCTGAAACATGTGCCTATTCTAAGTAGGAAAAACTTTTTATAATTATAAACAGCACTATTCCGGTATGAAGGGAAAATCTTGGCGGTCGTTGGGACGCTAGTCGCCTTGGCGTTTTACAATTGGTGAATCGTTCCGCGAAAGCTGTGTCTAAAATAATGAAATACCTGGTATGTTGAAAGGGCATAATGAAACCTTAATATATTCGTGCTGGAATTCTAACCACGAACCCCCAGTTAAGAACGTTCTGACAGGCAAGCACACGCACCAGTACGGTGTACAACAGGCGCTCACGAATCTTTTTCGATAAAGTTTCCGAGCCACAAGGATCTTCTGCCGAAAACATCGTAAGTCACTGAAAGGCATTAAATAGGGTGAGTCGTGCCAATTTATCAAACTCGTAATATGAGAAGGTCTTCTAATAAATCCAGAGCGTTTGGGCGAGATATACTTTACACGACTTCTCAACTTAATTGCTATGTTGCAAGACTTTTTCATAAGTGAAGTCGTTAACACACAAGTCTGCTGACTACACTAGAAACCTTGTAAACAATCACGCTGGAAATCGAATTTGTTCCCTGCTCTGTGTCATAATGTTGCTGGTAAATTAAAATGTCGTCGCATGTAGAAAGCAAAAGCTCCACCTTTATCAATGATACTACGGTTTCATGTAAAGTGCTTTCCATCCCAAATACAAACATGCTGTCATGAGATTTAATTCTCTTTTCACTGGATCGTATTTATTGTATAAACTGCCTAGCTATTTTCCATTGGCTGACACATCACGTAAATTTGTTACAGTGAATGAACTGTTATTTACGAACTAAGTCAAATAAAGTAAAGTGGAGGTTAAATTCAAGCAACAGATGAATACGTGGGAAAGAGCTAGGAAGTCAAATATGACCTTGGAACCAGTAAGCAATTGTTAATTCGTTTTCGAATGCCCTTAAACAGAAAGGCCCACACGGGTGGAAAATGAATTTAGGATAGAACTCGACTGTTGCTCTTTTAAAGTATTACCGTTGCCCAGAAACTAAGTGATGGTTGTTGGACTGAGATTCGAGTGTAGTCTCAATAACGACGTTCTCCACTGAGATATGTTGTCGCAGTAGGTAGACACTGTAACAAGACAATTCATGGCTATAAATCTCGGATCCCTGACAAGAGAGAATAAGAATAGAAGGAATGGAAAGGTGATAATCAGTGTTCGATAGGTATAGTACGTTACTTCCTGAAAAGGAATGGATGGTGGGGAGTTAAAGAACTAGCAAGTGCCCTCACTGAAATGACCACGTCTCCTTCTTCTAGTGGTCTTTGTTCCGTTCATACAGTTCTGTAGCCTGCAACCCATCATAAGAGAATATCTATGTAGCTCTCCCCTGAAACATTTTGGTCTCTTGGTTGGATATAATCGTATACAAGAGAAAATGCTCAAACTTGTTTTAAGCGTCAGTCACAGAACACGAGAACATTAAATTTATGACGTTTAACTCGAAACTATTTAAAAGGACATTCGCGGTTTTTTTCATGTGGATGTGACCAATTACACTTCTCTCTTTAATACGCGACCTGACACACTTTTAATCCTATTTCACACTTCGTGTCAAGTGAAAATTTTATCAAATACTACAGATGAGGTACTGATAACACACACGAATTACTAAAAAACCGTTGAAGGAGCTCACAGGATAGTCTCTGGTGAATATTGTGGTCGATAAAGTAAACTTTTTTCTGTTTTCTCCTTCTTAAACCGTAGCTTTCTAGTACAATTTAGCTGATCATTCTCTCTCTTTTAAGTCACTAATGCAGTGATCCATTGTCGAGCGAATGTTGTCCATTTTCACCTTAATGTCCAGACAGTCACCATTCTATAAGCTACTCATATAGCGAAGCAAGTTCACTAATGTAGAGTACCTTGTTCAGAATCACTTAGTGCCCACCTGTAGTTACTGGAAGGCATCTTACGGATCCTGAGATATATATGTACACTGAAATCTCTCAAGATTTTTATGGAACGTAATATAGATGAGACGTCTTTGACACAAAGTCTGTAAAATAATACGAAGCCATGGTAATCTTACAGGTAAAGCCGCTTCAACGCAGATCAATTACTGTATTTGTAAAATCATCATAGTTTCTAATCCCGTCCAGCACACACCATACACTTAAATTTCGTTCCTCTATACACAAAATCTAGTTTTGCTCTTTCCTCTGGCACTTTTCTTCCAGCAGACAGATGACCAGACTTTTTGTCGAGAGGAACGACATTTAAGTGTAAGGTATGTGCAGGCAGTATTACAAACTACGATGCTTTTACAAATAGAGTATATGAACTGTGTTTAAGTGAGTTTTCCAATAAGTTTAACATGCATTTCGTATTATTTTGCAGACGTTGTGTCAAAGACATCCCATTTATATTGTGTTCTACAAAAATTTTGAGAGATTTCAGTGCACAAATACATTACGTGGTCAAAAGTATCCGGATACCCCCAGAAACATATGTTTTTCATATTAGGTGCATTGTGCTTCCACCTACTGCCAGGTACTCCATATCAGCGACCTCAGTAGTCATTACACATGGTGAATGTAGACCGGGGCGCTCCGCGGAACTCAAGGACTTCGAACGTGGGCAGGTGATTAGTGTCACTTGGGTAATACGTCTGTAGGCGAGATTTCTACACTCCTAAACATCCCTAGGTCTACTGTTTTCGATGTGATAGTGAAGTGAAAACGTGCAGCACAAAAGCGCACAGGCAGACTTCGTCTGTTGACTGACAGAGACAGCCGACAGTTGAATAGGGTCGTAATGTGTAATAGGTAGACATTTATCCAGGCTATCACACAGGAATTCCAAACTGCATTAGGATCCACTGCAAGTACTATGACAGTTAGGCGGGAGGCGAGAAAAGTTGGATTTCATGGTCGAGCGGCTGCTCATAAGCCACACATCACGCCGGTAAATGCCAAACAACGCCTCGCTTGGTGTAAGGAGCGTAAACAATGGACGATTTAACAGTGAAAAACCTGTGTGTGTGTGTGTGTGTGTGTGTGTGTGTGTGTGTGGTTTGGGGATCTTATTGGCGCCCAACGACCAAGTTATCAGCGCCGTAACAATGATTAAAATAAACGACTGTGGATAAGAACGGAAACTGTCGTACACGCATGCACACGAAATGACCATACAATTACTTTTTGCCACAGGCACTCGGAGTGACGAATCACGGTACACAATGTGGCGATCCGATGGCAGGGTGTGGGTATGGCGAATGCTTGGTGAACGTCATCTGCAGCGTGTGTGGTGTCAACAGTAAAATTCGGAGGCGGTGGTGTAATGGTGTGGTCGTGTTTTTCATGGAGGGCGCTTGCACCCCTTGCTATTTTGCCTGGCACTATCGCAGCACAGGCCTACATTGATGTTGTAAGCACCTTCTTGTTTCCCACTGTTGGAGAGCAATTCGGGGATGGCGATTGCATCTTTCAGTACGATTGAGCACCTGTTCATAATGCACGGCCTGTGCCGGAGTGGTTACACGACAATAACAACCCTGTAATGGATTGGCCTGCACAGAGTCCTGACCTGATTGCTATAGAACACTTTGGGATGATTTGGAACGCCGACTTCGTGCCAGGCCTCACCGACCGACATCGATACCTCTCCTCAGAGCAGCACTCCGTGAAGAATGGGCTGCTATTTCCCAACAAATCTTCCAGCACCTGATTGAACGTATGTCTGCAAGAGTGGAAGCTGTTATCAAGGCTAAAGGTGGGCCAACACCATATTGAATTCCAGTATTACCGTTGGAGGACGGCACGAAATTGTAAGTCATTTTCAGCCAGGTGTCCGGATACTTCTGATCACATAGTGTATATCTCAGGATCCGTAACTTGCCTTCCAGCAACTACTGGATATTACTTGATACTGTACTTTGGACCAGGCACTCTACATTACAGAACTTGCTTCGCTATATGAGTAGCTTGCAGAATGGTGACTGGGTGGATATTAACACCAAAATGGACAATATTCGCTCCACAATGAATTAATAGAGTAATGACTCAGAGAGAATGATCAGGTAAGTTTTACTAGCAACCTACAGTTGTAAGTAGCCTTTTAGGTTTTTATGTTGGTAGTCCCACGTAGTGCTGTGTATGAAAATCGCTGACTGCCCTGTGTGCAGTCTGTGGCTGGTTGGACTCATTGTTGGAATACTCGCTAGTGTAGCGTTGGGCAGTTGGATGTGAACAGCGCGTAGCGTTCGACAGTTGGAGGTGAGACGCCAGCAGTGGTGGATGTGGGGGGGAGAGATGCCAGACTTGAGAACGGACGATCTGGACGTGTGTCCGTCAGAAAAAGGAAATTTGTAAGACTGGATGTCATGAACTGATATATATTATGATTTTTGAACACTATTAAGGTAAATACATTGTCTGTTCTCTATCAAAATCTTTCATTTGCTAACTGCCTATCAGTAGTTAGTGCCTTCAGTAGTTAGAATCACTTAGCTGGCAGTATTGGCGCTCGCTGTATTGCAGTAGTTCGAGTAACGAAGATTTTTGTGTGGTAAGTGATACGTGAAAGGTATAGGTTATTGTTAATCACGGCCATTTTTTCTAGGGATTGTCGAAAGTCAGATTGCGTTGCGCTAAGAAATATTGTGTGTCAATTTAGTTATGATCAGAATAAGTAAAGAGAGAACGGTCTGAGTACGTTCAGTTCTGCTCAGCTGTTTGAAAATCAAATAAAGTAGTTTACCAGCACAGTCATTCTTATTTTTTGAAGGGGAAGTTTCACAGTTTGTGAAGGAGAAAATTGAAAACAGTTTACTTAATTGACCATGATATTCCCCAAAGACTGTCCTGTGTGCTTCTTCAAAGTTTTTTTCCAATTCCTGGTGCTTACAACCACATTAGGAATACGTGTGTATTATCATTACCCCACCTGTCGTACCTGAGAAAACCTTCCGGTGACATGAAGAGTGAAGTCGGATTAAAAGCGCGCCAGGTCGCAAACTGAAGAGAGAAATACAATCGGTTACATCCACATGAAAAATTGTTCAAATGGTTCAAATGGTTCTGAGCACTATGGGACTCAACTGCTGAGGTCATCAGTCCCCTAGAACTTAGACCTAGTTAAACCTAACTAACCTAAGGACATCACACACATCCATGCCCGAGGCAGGATTCGAACCTGCGACCGTAGCGGTATCGCGGTTCCAGACTGCAGCGCCAGAACCGCGCGACCACTTCGGCCGGCTGATAAATTGTGAATGACGTTTTAGATTAAATAGAATTTCGCCAAAGCTTACGCGTAGAGGTGGATGGTTAGATGCAATCTCGGAAATAGTTGCTATTAAAATCCAGGCATATATGCTGGCTTATTTATTTTTCGATAGTGATGATGTGAGGGGCATTTATCCTTCAGACACTTCGGGCAAATAAGCTCAAAGATCTTACTCTTAAGGTCATAAAAAAGCTAACACATGTAGGGAACACCATTTTGTCACTTATAAGTGATGAGAACAGGATCAACCGTAATTTCTTTCAACTTCTTTGTGGTGACGCTATAAAGAATTGCACGCCTAGTCCATTTCATCTGACAGAGAAAATATTTTTGCTTTGCAACACCGTTCATCTGTTTCAAAGTATACGTCATAACTGGCTACATCAAAGTGACGAGGAACAAGCGTTTGTATTTCCTTATTTTCAGGATTTTTCTTATGTTTTAACTTCTAATTTTAAAGATCTTAAGATTGTTCATCAATGAGAAGGGAGTAAATTATTCACGTTCGCACCATCGTAGTCGAAGATAGTATTGCATCCCCAACTATTCTCTGTCACAACCTTTAGCTGGCAATGCATGTCATTGATGAAAAGAACTTGTCAGCTCTACACTCATTATTCCAAGAGCAATTTTCCGTAGGGAGAGCAGAATTTATTCAGATTAGTCGTTTGTGGTGGAGGAATGTGAAAGTTCGTTCTCCCAAGACTAGTTGTCACCTCAGACAGCCGTTAAAAGAACCAGTACGCAGTGTTGATGATGCGAGTATTAAGTACTTGAAAAATTTTGCGAAGTTCCTAATGTACTGGATGAACTTATCAACACCTGTACCTCCCTCTAAACATACTGGAAAAATAAAACCTCTACCGATTTTGCTTGTTACATACAACAATAAAGACACTCACGCATTTAACGTAATACATTTTCAGCCTGTCCTGGGCTGCAGATATTTGTTATGAAATAAGTTTGAGACGGATTCTCGAGAACAGGTTTGGTCAACACAGCCAGATGTGTGATGCATACTACCATGTGTTTGTTTCATAGCTCTTAGACTCCAAAAAGAAGCTGAAAAAGCCGGCGTGTGTGGCCGAGCGGTTCTAGGCGCTACAGTCTGGAACCGCGCGACCGCTACGGTTGCTGGTTCGAATCATGCCTCGGGCATGGATGTGTGTGATGTCCTTAGGTTAGTTAGATTTGAGTAGTTCTAAGTTCTAGGGGACTGATGACCTCCGCAGTTAAGTCCCATAGTGCTCAGAGCCATTTGAACCATTTTGAAGCTGAAAACAATGAGAGTGTTAAAAATGAGTTCTGCGTTGTTTGGCATCTTCTGTGTATAACGCCATGACACTGAGTTCTGTAGAAACACATCATAACCAAGTGTCTATTAGATACTTAGGACTCGGTCATGAGCAAGAAAGTAAAATACACACATTAAAAAAAGTTTTGAATCACCTCGGTTCCAAGAGTTCCGGAACCTGTACATAAATTTGGAATAGAGATCAACATAAACATCATTTTCGCCCTTTTTATTGGTCACGAAAACCACACATTGCGTGTTGTAGCACCATACAGCGAGACCTTCAGAGGTGGTGGCTCAGATTGCTGTACACACCGGTACCTCTAATACCCAGTAGAACGTCCTCTTTCATTGATGACTGCCTGTAGTCGTCGTGGCATACTATCCACGATTTCATCAAGATGCTGTTGATCCAGATTGTCCCACTCCTTAACGGCGATTCGGTGTAGATCCCTCAGAGTGGTTGGTGGGTCACGTCATCCATAAACAGCCCTTTTCAATCTATCCCAATCATGTTCGATAGGGTTCATGTCTTGAGAACATGCTGGCCAGTCTAGTCGAGCGATGTCGTTATCGTGAAGGAAGTCATTCACAGGATGTGCACTACGGGGGCGCGAATTGTCGTCCACGAAGTCGAATGCCTCGACAATATGCTGCCGATATGGTTGCACTATCGGTCGGAGGATGGCGTTCACGTATCTTACAGCCTTTACGGCGCCTTCCATGACCACCAGCGGCGTACGTCGATCTCACATAATGCCACTCCAAAACATCAGGGAACCTCCACCTTGCTGCACTCGCTGGACCTCCTTCCGACGATTGTCTGGTTGAAGACATATGCGACACTCATCGGTAAAGAGAACGTGATTCCAATCCTGTGCGGTCCATTCGGCATGTTGTTGGGCCCATCTGTACCGCGCTGCATGGTGCCGTGGTTGCAAAGATGGACCTCGCCATGGACGTCGGGAGTGAAGTTTCGCATCATGCAGCCTACTGGGCACAGTTTGAGTCGTAACACGACGTCCTGTGGCATCACGAAAAGCATTATTCAACATGGTGGCGCTGCTGTCAGGGTTCCTCCGAGCTGTAATCCGTAAGTAGCAGTCATCCACTGCAGTAGTAGCCCTTGGGCGGCCTGAGCGAGGCATGTCATCGACTGTTCCTGTCTCTCTGTATCTACTCCATGTCCGAACAACATAGCTTTGGTTCACTCCGAGACGCCTGGACTCTTCCCTTGTTGAGACCCCTTCCTGGCACAAAGTAACAATGCGGATGCGATCGAACCTCGAACCTCGGTACTGACCGTCTAGGCATGGTTAAACTACAGACAACACAAGTCGTGTACCTCTTTCCTGGTGGAATGACTGGAACTGATCGGCTGTCTGAACCCCTCCGTCTAATAGACGCTGCTCATGCATGGTTGCTTACATCTTTGGGCAGGTTTAGTGACATCTCTGAACAGTCAAAGGTACTGTATCTGTGATACAATATTCACCGTCAACGTCTATCTTCAGGAGTTCTGGGAACTGCGGTGATGCAAAACTTTTTTTGTGTGTGTAGTAATCTCCGAAAATGATCCAAGTGTTGTGCTTTACATTGGAGGTTATGTACGGCACTGCTAATTGAATTTCGTAAGTGGATATGATAAATGTAAAGCACATTTTGTCAGTGTGGATGGCTTCACTGCAAGCGGAATAAACAATGAGAGTAACTTATACTTCCTCAATCTGTGCAGAGGCGCCTTAAAGCAGCCATCTGATTTCATACTTAAAATTTTCATTGAAGGATACAAATTACTTCAAACGCTTGTATCTGATGATTTTGAATGTTTATTTCTAAGCAGCACAAATCGTAGTGAAGTAGTCAAACAGCTTTTGGAAATAAAAGTTGACTGTTACGGCATTTCAGAGACATGTACTTTTGGTAAAGATGCGAAAGAAACAATTTCAAAAACATGACACATTTTGGGAAATATTTTCACAAGTAATTATTCAAAAATAAGGAACAACTTCCTTGTAACCAACAAAAAAAAAAAAACAAAAAAAAAAAAACAAAAATAGACATTAAGTTAAAATTTTCCAAATAGACGCAGGTTTGTGTGAAGTGGTGTGTGTTTTCTTTTCAATTTGTTGGTTTTAGACTGTATGTTTTCCGTTGCCACGTGATATAAAAATCGTATTTTTAACGCTAGATCAAATTCCAGGGCTGCATGTTTCACAAAGGCTGGAAACTGAAGCGCCTTAGAACGGAACTGCAGTGATACTGTTAAAACAACAGTTTACCACTGTTATGTAATCTGCGTGAAATATACAGTGTATAATAACAGATCTCACGTCTGCACCGAAATTTTCAACTGGAAATGGCATTGTGAACTAACGCCATCTTGCCTGTGCTCTTTCCTGCATCTGTGCCTGTGTGTAATATTCAGGTCGTGACGTACTAGAGGCAGTACACGGCCCACGAGAAATATGGGTCCCGCAACGAACTTGTGGCGTCACAATAGTTAACTTGTCTGCCATACTTTCACCAACGCTCGGCCCTATGCAGGGCCCTTGGCAAACAAGTATGTCAATAGAAAGGTGCTCACTAAAGGTATTATCTCTGTTATTTGCTATCGAAAGTTTGCATGCATTTAAACACATAGTTAAGAATTATTACATTCGTCTGAAATAGTTACCTGCTCCCCACCGGAGACGGCTACTGGCATTTGTAAACCTGCAGTGTCACGTGCTACGGCGTACGCGCCGCGGTCTGTCTTCCTCGTGTGCGTCAAGGCAGTCACAGGCCACCCTTCACGAAGGCCTCGGTTATACGGACCCTGTGGCGTGTGCTACAGCACGTGACACTGCAGCAGGGCCGGCGAAGGTGTACCAGACTTCATGTGTGCCGGGCGTACGAGACGCGTGCCGGCCGAACCTTGGCCTGTCTCAGGTGTGCTCGGTCCTTCTCGGAAGTGCCCGGTGCAGCGCGACATTTGCGGTTTGGAATTTTTCAGTCGGCACGACTTTCCTCAGTTTGGCAGAATCGCGGTGTCAGCGCCGTTTACCCTTCGCTTTTATACGAAATGGAGGCTATGCCCAAATCCAAATAAAACTGAGGTAAGTGTATTCCACCTGAACAATCATGAGGCAAGACGAGAGTTACAAGTAACATTCTGCAATGAGCGATTGACGCACAACAGCCATCTAAAATATCTAGGAATCACTCTTGACCAGTCAGTAACCTATAAAAAACACCTAGAAATAACCAGTCAAAAGATAAAAATTCGAAATAGCATATAAAGGAAATTGACTGGAACCTCCTGGGGAGCTCAAGCTAACACCCTACGCACAGCAGCACAATCTCTTGTTTACTCGGTGGCAAAATACAGCGCCCCAGTCTGGTACAAGAGCACACACACGAAGATAATAGTCATCCAGCTTAATACCACCATGAGGATTGTCTCAGGAACTCTGCAATCAACTCCACTTCCCTGGCTTCATGTCCTTTGCAATACAGCTCCTCCCACCCTCAGAAGGCAACAAGCAGCTGTCCGAAAATGGAAGAAAATTAATGACCCCTCTGTCTCTGAAGATATACCTATCCGAAAAATATTGGACCATCTACCAACTACCCGCCTAAAATCCAGGAAACCTATATGGGAAGACGAAGTCCTCAAATTCCCAGAAAGGTACGACATAGCAAGGGAATGGAGGCAATACTGGTCGCTGAATAATCACCATCCTCTCATCACTGATTTTGATCCTTCGATACCGGTGGAAGGAATGCAAATGCCCAGAAGAACTTGGTGCAGACTTAATCGTGTGAGGCCATTCTCCACAAATGGAAACTCACTGATGATCCACGACGCGACTGTGGTGCAGAAGAACAAACAATGCCTCATCTGATCTTCGAATGTCCTACGAGGAGGTTTGAACGAGAATGTAGGAATATCATGAATGCTACGCCACGTGCTGTTCAGTGGGTGGCCTGCTTAGATGTGGACTTGTAATAGCTGCAGTGGTTGTCTCCCTTAATCTTTTGCATATTGTTATTGGCAATCAATCATTTAATAATATATTTGTAATTCGTTTATTATATTAATTAATAGTATGTGTGCAATATTACTCTGTAGATGCCATAAATAAATAAACCCTTCGCTATTTGGTCGTGGCATGAAGGATGTCCACAGTTTTAGTGACTATCTGCACAAAAAGAG
Organism: Schistocerca serialis cubense; assembly: GCF_023864345.2. Classification (NCBI taxonomy): domain Eukaryota; kingdom Metazoa; phylum Arthropoda; class Insecta; order Orthoptera; family Acrididae; genus Schistocerca; species Schistocerca serialis. Next base: position 397,521,107 of record NC_064640.1, on the reverse strand, counting down.
GCAGCCTAGCAGTCTATCTTCATAGCCTATAAAATGAATAGGAATGACGGAAGAGAGGAATGAGAATTCAAAATTTGTATCATGCAGTCACATAAGTGACAGGTACTGCATGTTTGATATGAAATTACATTAAAATACTGTGCAGAAAGAATTAAAAATTTGGTTCACAATCAAAGAACAAAAAGTTGCAACAATGTTCCAATAGGATTCATTGTTCTGTACAGTAAGAGGCACTGTGTACCAAATTTGCAGGCATCAGCACGTGAAGAAATTGATGGCATGAATAATAAAATTACTGAACTCGCACACATTAATCCAACTTCAGTTACAACAGTTTCCAACGGACCTAAACAAAGAATATGGAGACTTTATTTGAACACATCAAAAAAGAATTTATTTATTTATTTACACATCAAGTTCCGTAGGACCAAATTGAGGAGCAAATCTCCAAGGTCATGGATCGTGTCAGTAAATGAAATTACAACGTAAAAGTAATAACAGATAAAAATAAATGTTCATGAACCTGAAAAAAGTCAGTCCATATGTTTAAGTAAACGCTATCAGCAGTACAATAAGAATCAGCTTAATTTTTCAAGGAACTCCTCGATAGAGTAGAAGGACTGACCCATGAGGAAACTCTTCAGTTTCGATTTGAAAGTGCGTGGACTACTGCTAAGATTTTTGAATTCGAGTGGCAGCTTACTGAAAATAGATGCAGCAGTATACAGCACGCCTTTTTGCACAAGAGTTAAGGAAGTCCGATCCAAATGCAGGTTTGATTTCAGCGGAGTATTAACCGAATGAAAGCTGCTTATTCTTTGGAATAAACTAATATTGCTAACAAGAAACCACAATAGGGAATACACATATTGAGAGGCCAATGTCAAAATACCCAGACTCGTGAACAGAGGTCGACAAGAGTTTCGTGAACTCACACCACTTATTGCCCGAACCGCCCATTTCTGAGCCAAAAATATCCTTTTAGAATGGGAAGAGTTACTCCAAAATATAATACCATTCGACATAAGCAAATGAAAATACGCAAAGTAGACTAAATTTCGTGTCGAACGATCACTCACTTCTGATACCGTTCGAATAGTAAAAATGGCAGTATTAGGTCTTTGAACAAAATCCTGAACATGGGCTTTCCACGGCAGCTTACTATCTATCTGAGCACCTAGAAATTTGAACTGTTTAGTTTCACTAATCATATGCCCGTTCTGTGAAATTAAAACGTCAGGTTTTGTTGAATTGTGTGCTAGAAACAGTAAAAACTGAGTCTTACTGTGATTTAGCGTTAGTTTATTTTCTACAGTCCATGAACTTAGGTCATGTATTGCACTATTTGAAACCGAGCCAATGTTGCACACAACATCCTTTACTACCAAGCTAGTGTCATCAGCAAACAGATATATTTTTTTTAATGCGAACATTTTAGGTTAGGCTTTACCGTGACTGTTATTTACATTAAATGAAACAGTAAGTTTACTGTTACCAGTCACCGTTTTATTTATTTCCACGACGCGTTTCAAAGGTTTAAACCTCCATCATCGGGTGGATTTACATTAGTTCAAAAAAATGGCTCTGAGCACTATGGGACTTAACTTCTAAGGTCATCAGTCCCCTAGAACTTAGAACTACTTAATCCTAACTAACCTAAGGACATTACACACATCCATGCCCGAGGCAGGATTCGAGCCTGCGACCGTAGCGGTCACGCGGTTCCAGACTGTAGCGCCGAGAACCGCTCGGCCACCCCGGCCGGCTACATTAGTTAGTATGACATTTGAGTGTGTGTTGTGTTACGATTTTTTGGAGCAACTATTGGCACTGCCTAGTGGAGAAACAAGACACTATTTCAGAACATGGTTTTGGATTTCTTCTGAAAAAAAATTAAACTGATATCTAGTGGTAAACATAAAATAAGTAAAATAGAGTACCTCCAGTGGTCACAGGTTGTTTTCCCTGTCGTAACACACCACATGTATACAGTCACACGAAACCCACGTCATCACACAGATGTGTACAAAATTGAATGTTTGGGCTGTGACTGCTTCTGCATAGGCCAGACAGACAGATCATTTGCGATTAGATTCAAGGAACACATGGCAGCACTAAAAAACAAAAAATACCACACATCAGCAATAGCCACCCACCTGCATGAAACAAAACACCATGTTAACAACACAAGAATTAGCATCCTACACATCCAGCCAAAAGGCAGAAAACTAGACATCCTTGAAACACTCCAAATATACAAACACCAAACAAAACAACCGGAATTCATCTAAAATGACAATAATTACAATAGTATCATCTCTGTTTTCAGCAACTGCCTATATCCTTAAATTCGCACACACACGCACACACACACACACACACACACACACACACACACACACACACGCACACACACACACGTGCACACACCTTAATATGTGCCGTAAATATTGACAGCCACCAAGGGTACAAGAGATTGACCTCATTTACAAATAATTCATCACACCAACAGCTTGTACCCCTTTTCAGCTCTTAACTATATGTACATCAACTATTGGCACAAATTGTATATCTATCTGCATATTTTTAAGCATTAACCAATGTATTAGCCCAACCTTTAGGAAGGTAATATAAGTAACGTGTAATCTTAAGACCCCGTGCCACGTAAAGTTTGCTCTCATACAATTACTCTTTCCACCCCTCCCCCCCCCCCCCCCTCTCTCTCTCTCTCTCTCTCTCTCTCTCTGCCTCCAGCCTCTCACATCTGTCTATTAATCCCAATAAAATATTGTCGTCTATGTATAATTTTACTGCTGTAGCCAATATGATTATTGTACTTAAAGTCTGTAACATTTCACCTGATTGTTGTTAACAAGTATGAAGTTTAAGCCATTTTAACATTTCATGTGACTATATAAACAAGTACGAAGGTTAAGCTGTTTTAACTTGTCAAAATCGGATTTATATGCCACCTGAAGTACACACACATATATTCGACACCTCAAAACAAACACCTCCAAATCCTTTAAATAATTATTTTGTAATAATGTTGTTACAGTATATATTCTTTGTACTTTGCGATTATGTCTTCTCTTCTGCTATACGAACCTTGGACCCATCAGATTACAGACGTCATATTAGTTTACAAATGTGACAGTATACATGTGATGTGTTACGACAGCAAAAGGAACCTTGACCACTAGAGGTACTCTATTTTACTTATTTTATGTTTACCGTTAGATAGCAGTTTAATTTTTTGTCAGAAGAAAGCCAAAACCATGTTCTGAAATAGTGTCTTGTTTCTCCACTAGGCAGTGCCAATAGTAGCTCCAAAAAATCGTAACACAACACACACATAAATGTCATACTAACTAATGTAAGTCCACCCAGGGATAGAGGTTTAAACCCTTGGAAACGCGTCGTGGGAATAAATAAAACAGTGACTGGTAACAATAAACTTGTTGTTTCATTTAAACAGAAATATTTTAGAGTTATCCATAATAACAGAGGGCAGATCATTTATATAAATAAGGAACAGGAGTGGCCCCAACACTGATCCCTGGGGCATCCCGCACTTGACAGAACTCCACTCAGACCCCACATCACAGCCGTTATCAACATGTGAATAATGACCTTTTGCTGCCTGTTGCTAAAGTAAGATCGAACCAATTGTGAGCTACTCCCCGTATTCCGTAATGGTCCAACTTCTGGAGCAATATTGTGTGATCAACACAATCATATGGCTTAGTTAAATAACAAAAATATGCCTAGCGTTCTAAACCTTTTGTTTAACCCATCCAGTACCTCACAGAGAAACGGGAATATAGCATTTTCAGTTGTTAAACGACTTCTTAAGCCGAACTGTACATTTGTTAGCAAATCGTATGATATAAAGTGATCAATTATCCTTACATACACAGCCTTTTCAATAACATTAGCAAACACTGATGGCATAGAAATAGGATAATTTCCTAAACGTTTTGAGGACACTGCCAATCTTACATCAGTTTTCGAAATGGTTTCGGGACCATCTGCCATTTCGGTTGTAAGCGTCCCTATGCATGTGTGGATGTGATTGACTGATGTGCAAGGTAATTTCCAATTTAAAGACAAATCCTTTTACGATAAAACTTTCCAGGATGTCTACATTGCTTTCCACGAATAGAATTTCCACATCTCCGTTGTGAGACTGCAAAAGTGCTACAGTATCTCGATCTATATATGTGAGTGTGAAAGACCTTTTTTCGATTACGAAACTAAATAAGTCACAACTAAGTGGCAACCTTAGTTCGAAAATCTGTGAAATCGTCAATGCCTGTCCATATCCCAACAGTGAGCACCAGGTAAAAATTATATTACATCTTAAGCGCACCAAAAATAATTAAATAACTTTTAAAACTTCTTTCGTTTTTGGTCTATATTGTTGAGAAATATGAAATATGAAACCAAGTCGCATACAGTGCGACAGAAGTACCATCTAAATACACTGTGTTCGCAGTTTCCTACTCAGACAGTGTGGTGTGTCAGTGGGGAAGTGTGCAGCGAGGCTGAGCCCTTGGCGCTCGAGTCAGGGCATGTCTCACAAGTCGAATTCTTGGGCTTCCCCTGCACAGCAGGTTTTACGAGTGCCAGCGATGGTCTCTGTCGGAGAGTGAGTTGCTATTCCAGATCAGTTTAACACTTCATAACTGCCTGTTACGTACACTCAAGATTTCGATAACACATGACAAAATTAAAGGCTTTAGTGGGTACCCTTTCATTGACATTCTGATTTCCCTCCTGGAACCGAATATAGTTGGGGCTTGTGGGCCCCTCGTTGCAGACACATGCCGCAGTAAGGAAATTATAGCATAGCAGAGAAGAATGGAGACGATTCTAACCACGATACAGGCCGCAAATGGAGAGATCTACTGGTATAACCGACTTTAAAAAAGAGCGGATTGTCTCGGCGGGACAGATCAATTGTGTGTTTCTGGGGGTCCTTCCCAGTTCTTTCTTCCATATTGTTATTATTATTATTATTATTATTATTATTATTATGCGTAAAATGGAAACAAGTAGCTCGGCAGAAAACCCAGAAACATACTATTAAAGAGGAGATTGTTATTGCACAGCGCCTGGGAATTAGGCTGTGGTTGAAATTACAATCAGATGACACGATGTTGGACTTCCACGCCTCATCACAGAACATGAAGGTCGCAAGGTAGCCCACTCTGTAAATCACGATGGCGGTGATATACGGCAGATATGATGATTGCTGTTCAATGCTACTGCAGACGTAAGTTTTGGGAGCACGCCGTTCAATGCATGTGGTTGAACATGGGGCTCCACAACACATGACCCCTTCGTATTCCAGTGTTGTTCTAATGACACTGTCAATTATGATTGCAGTAGGCACTGAATCATCGAGACTGGACTGTGGATCAATTGAAACGTCAGATGAATCGCATTTCTTGTTATACCAGGCTGATGGTCATAAACGAATACGCCTTGATCCAGGTGAACGCCTTCTCGATACATGCAGCTACAGATGCAGGCTGGTGCGGGCAGCATCATGCTATGGGCAAGAGACCTGTGGGTAGTTATCGACAAGACTATAACAGCTGTGGAACATCTGTATCCCTTCATGCTTAATGTCTTCCCGACCGACAATGGCATCTTCTAGCAGTAAAACTATCCATGTCACAGAGCCAGAATCGTGCTACAATGATTTAAGGATCATAATAGTAAAATCACGTTAATGTCTTGGCCACTAAATTATCCTGATGTGGTAAATAGTATCCTATCAGGCGCCAGCTGCTCACCCACAGAACACCGGCCGATATCTCTGGGAAACTAACAAGAGCTTGTCAAATCAATATCACACAGAACCGCTGCTGTATTGCGTTCCAGTGGTGGATGAACACCCTATTAAGCAGATGGTCATAATATTTTGATTCATCAGCGTACATGTAAATAATATAAGGTACTTCTGAAAACTTTGGTGGATGATTTGAGAAAATGAAGGTAACCAGAGTTACAAGCAAAATAACTTTAAGAAAAATGTTCAAATCAATGTGAAATCTTATGGGACTTAACTGCTAAAGTTATCAGTCCTTAAGCTTACACACTACTTAACCTAAATTATCCTAAGGACAAACACACACACCCATGCCCGAGGGAGGACTCAGACCTCCGCCGGGATCAGCCGCTCAGTCCACGACTGCAGCGCCTTACACCGCTCGGCTAATCCAGCGCGGCTCAAAATAACTTCACCGGCCTTCAAAGTAATCACCATTACCTACAACACACTTCTGACATTAGTTGTAAATCTGTTGGAAATTGTCAACAAATGCTCCCTGTTGAATCGCTCTAAGCACGGTGGTCACTCGTTGTTGGATATCGGCATCATTACAGGAGACGAGAAAGTGCTACCAATACGATCCACAGAGCAAGCCACAGTCAATGGCGTGGTGACCATGGCCTTCCACGCTTCCCTCGGGTAGAAATTCATCATCGATCAGGCCCTTACTGACGAAAAAGGTGATCAACATCGTCCTAATTTTAGATTTGTCAGTCGACTTTTTCTGGGAGATTCTGAGTTGTATCATTCGAGGCAAGAAGCTAGTAAGGTGTAGAGAAATGGAGGAATACAAGCAGAGGATCCATCGATTCTTTGTACAGGGACTGATAGTGGACTCTCAACGTTAATATATGTAACGAACTGCACGTAAATAATTTGAAAGACTAGTTATTGTTTCATTACGTTATGAGCTGTAAATCACTGGAAACAGCAACACCGTTAAAATAGCTTGAGTATCAGTTCGAAGTGACCACATAAAACTGGTTGCAGGAAAAACTGATGCCAGTATGAGATTAACTGGAAGAAACCTAAGGAAATGCAATACATCTATGAAAGAAATATCCATACAAAAACCATTGCTCAACCGAATCTTGAGTACTGCTCGTTAATCTGAGGATTCGCTTATTGCCTTATGCAGCCTTGCAAGCTTTACATACATTTCTAGTGCGTCATGTTTTGGGGAGGAAAGGTTGCTCGCTGACTGGTTGCAGTACAGGGATGTTTCAAAAATCAGATAAATTAAAGTATTGTAAATAGAGAATACTTTCACCTTTAAAAAAATATTTTGTCGTTGAGATACTGACTGAGCTTTTCTAAATTTTACACTTAATATTTTCTCTGTCGGAGTGACAGAAAATGTATATTGTTAACCAGTATATGTCATCATTGGCTATCATTAGAACCAGGAAAGAAAAATATATAAATTTCAATAATTTAAAACGAAAACATCTTTTACATGCTGCAATAATTTCTTTTATTATACTTTCGCATCCAGACGCATCTCACTTTATTTACATGGCATCTTCAGTGGGAGTCCTGAAATGTTACATGATATTTTTCTTTTGCAATTTATATACATCTGCCGTGAAAATCGGCACCACAATAAACATGAAAAAATATATTTTACTTTGTCAGTTCCACTTATATGGAACAATATAAAAATTAAACGCACATTATTTTTTATTCTGACTGAAAGCAGCTTCAGAATGCACCAAAAAATTCCAGCAGATTAATATATTTCTAAAGATTTAAATTTTTAAAAAGAGAAAAAAACAACTTTTGAATGGAGGACTACAATACAATGTTAGTAAGTAAGAGGACAGTAACACAATTCAAATACGACAGCTGACGTTAAAGTGGCGAGTGAGGTAGCTATGAGGAATAACTGCGAGAAACATAATGTAGAAATAAAAAATAAGTATGTCTGATATATCTGCAACGTTTATCACAAAGAGAAAAATATGAAAACACTATTCTAAACGAAGTGAATAAAAACCTTCTCACGGATAAAGTGGGTCAAAGAAACAAGCATGTTTTAATCCATGGTGGGGACTATATAAGGAAAACAGAATTTTGCTAAACCAAAATAATATTCAAGGATTAAAGCAAGACTCTACAACCAACTTCCATAAAAGAGCTAAAAAGGAAAATAGATAAACTGAATTTGATCTTTTCAAGCAAAGAGAAACTTCGTTTGAAAGCTATGAACGGAAGCACGCCAGGGATGCAAGCGCAAATTGAACTTCACGAAAACAAAACCCATTCAGCCAGTAGGTAACAACATAAATTCCGCCAGACATGAAATCAAATAGGAGACAGCACAACGTATTCCCATGAAGCAAAGAGTATTTTGATGCCAGGAAGAGGCACTTTTGCGTCAGTGGACATTGAAAATTTATACACGAACATCCCTATTGAGGAAAGGCTTCGTATTATTGAAAGAAATTTATGCCACCACAATCAAATGAGTCAAGAAGAAGTCACTGAGATAATCGAATTGTTAAAGTTCGCTCTTTCCAACAGTTATTTTGTTTTATATAAATACTTTACACAATATGTTGGCCAGGCTATAGGCAATTGCTTAGCTGGAACCTCATCAGAAATTTTGTAACCATCTAGGGAACGCATTTTAGTGCCAATAATGACATCCTGGCTAACATTTCTGTAACATATGATATGTGGAGAACTCCATTATTCTTTATAATGGCAACAAAACACAAATAGTGGAAATAAGTACCTACCTGAGTGCAATGTACACGAAAATTACGTACGATATAGACTTCTAAATAGAATTTTAAATAAACGACGAATTTAATATCTTGGAGTTGAAAATTTGTAACACAAACAGAAGCCACAGTTCTGGAATATATGTAGGAAACCGACCCGCACTGATGTCACTATCAATGCTGAATCCATCCACCTACTGCAGCACAGATGGGCACAATTTTATTAATGATCCACATAACAACAAGAATGTCATTAAACTGTACAGAAATTAAGAGATAAATGAGTATTTTGCGTCAGTTCGCTGTCACTGTCATCTACAAACCGAGAACAATGGTTGAGATATTAAATAAAATTTCAAAGAACAAAGAGACCCCAGAGTGAAAAAGAACCTGAATGTAAGAAGTTAACCGTGACGAGGTACACCGGCAGCACATCGGACAACATCAAGCGTATCTTTCCCTGTCAAGAAATTAATATTGCTTTCAGAACAACCAATTACCTGAAAAATAGGATACTGCAATTTAAACAGGTAATTGTCATAATGGAATTTTCACCTCTGTTCCAGTACTTGCAGAAAATAATAATGAATTAAAAGAGGGTTCACCTTCTTTCAAGATCGCAATATTTATTCTGTTTAATTCCCATACCTGTTTCATCACAGATGTTGCATCTTCAGTAGGCTCTTTTGTTGAAATAACAAAATAAAAAGACACTGAACATACCACAACTGCGGCGAAAATTTGTTTCGGTATTAAACAAAACAAAAATATGTGTCCAGAATGAGATTTTTCACTCTGCAGCGGATTGTGCGCTGATATGAAACTTCCTGGCAGATTAAAACTGTGTGTCCCGACCGAGACTCGAACTCGGGACCTTTGCCTTTCGCGGGCAAGTGCTCTACCATCTTTTTTTTTTTTCGCTGGCAAGTGCTCTACCAACTTTTTTGTCTTTTTGTTTTTTTATTTTTTTATATTTTTTTCCTCTGCCAACCTTTTTTTATATAGATGGAAAAAGGCGTCTTTCAGTAACGACAAACAAAATTAGAATGTACATCCGTAGCAACAACAGAACAAGAGTTTCTTCTAAATTATGAAATAGAATTTGAAACCAATAGTGTGATGATAGATAATAAAGAAAGAAAAATGTAACCAAATCCCGCACGCCATTCCATGTGCATGGCCCATCTGCGTACAGATTCCATGTTCCAAATTGGTACAACATTTCGCAGCGTGTGGAGCCCCATGAAGACGGTCATCCTCTGCCCGGTACTCCCCAACTGTGAGGGGGGTTATCGAAAACACTGCGCAAATAGTTCGCAAATAGTTGTCGATATCGGGGTGTACACTCAAGTGTACTATGACTGTCCTGGAGAAATATGCCAGTAATCAAGCACCATCTTCTCATCATCTCGAAAGAGGTAGTATATGGACATGCCTTTAAACCATGTGAGAGCGTGAGTCTTCGCAGGTGGGAAATAAGTATCCTCTGGACAAAGGAGGAGCCGTGGCTCAATTGTGCGAGGCGCGATACGTAGGTAGCACACGAGGATCTTCTGCACTAGCAGCCATACCTCCAACGCCGATCCACATGTTAAACGGTGTTCGTCAGTATCCACGAGGTGGCAACGTGGGCAAAGGGGGGAATCCGCCATCCCAATAGCGTGCAGCCATTGTCGTTTTAAAACCTCCCCGTTCACCACCTGGTACCACGCGGCTCGTACCCGCTTGGGGAGGAACGACTTCTGGACCGCTCTCCACATTGCAGGCCATAGGCCCGTAGGGCTCTTCCTCTCAATCACATTGCGAGGGATGGACCTTAGCAGCAGTCTGTAAAAGTCTCTCGCCTTGCGAGTGCGAGTGCTGGGAAGGTCTGGGTGCACGTAACTATGCTCAAGAATAAATGCCGAGAGGTGCGAGAGTGAGGGTGTAATGTGCGCAACCGTGACAGGTGGCAGAAGAGACGCCGGCAGCAATTCCTCTACCAGACGACCCGTAAGGGAAGCATCTTTGTGGTCCACAATTTCATCATTGTGCACAAGTATAATGCTGTAGCCCTCGCTCGTACATTTATAAGTCCCAGTCCGCCATCAAGCGGAGGGAGGGTGAGTGTTTCGTAGCGGACTTTGAATAGGTGTCCGGCGGTAAGGTAATATCCAAACACTGCTTGCAGTCTGTGTGCCATCGCTGTCGATATCGGTAGGACCTGGGCCATGTGGATCATCTTAGTTGCCACGTGAAGGTTGAGGTATTCCACACGCTGTAGGAGGTCCATCCGTCGAAGTAAGTTCCGGCGAACTTCTGTGCGTATTGCCTGTAGTAATTGTGCATAGTTCATGGCAGCCATGCGGCGCACATCCTGTAGACCTCTCCCAATGGGCATCGCTGCCGACTTGGCCACATTCATGAGGCTGCCCGCTGCCACACCATAGCGATTGATCCATTGTGTCAGCGAGCGTACCTCGTCACCAGATCGGAGAAGTAATAGAAGGTCATCTGCATATATCCTGCAGTGAAATGTGTGATCCCTCAATGACATGCCCGAGGGCCTGTTTTTCAACCCTCAGAAAAGTGGTTCGAGTGCCATCGCGTGAAGGATCATGGAGAGTGGGCATCCTTGGCGAACTGACCGTCGGATCGGAAAGGGACCCGCAATCCGTCCATTCACCAGTACACGGGATGCAGCTCCACGGAAAAGGCGCTGAAAGATGTCGAGAAAGTCAGGCGGGAAGCCCATGCGGGCCATAACGGACAGAAGGAACTTGTGGTGAACTCTGTCGAAGGCGTGGTCGAAATCAGTGGAGATCAGAGCAACTCGAAGGCGATAGGATGTGGCGATGGCTATTAAATCCCTGCATTCGCTGGTTGTCGTTTGCATGTTGGTCATTCCGCCCTGTGTCGTTTGCTCCATTGAGAGGAGTAGGGGCAGAAACTTCTTTATGCGGCTGGTGAGTAGTCGGGCGAAGATTTTATAGTCAGAGTTGAGCATTGTAATTGGCCTGTAGTCCTCGACCGTCCGACCTCTGGAAGGCTTGTGTATCAGTATAAGGAGACCTTCCACGAATGCAGGTGGCACGTGGGAACCGGGGGTCATCAGTTCTTGGTACATGATGATCCATCGGGGCATCATGAGATCGCGGAAAGTACGATAAAACTCGAACGGCAGTCCGTCTGGCCCGGGAGATTTGTTGAGTGCTCCCTTGTTAAGCGCGTCCTCGATGTCGTCTCGTGTAACCCCACCTAACAGCGTCGCCGCTGCTGCATTGTCGAGGGTGTGCGACACGTGCTGCAGTATGTCGTGATCGTCAGCTTCCTCGTCCTCTGTATTCACGTCGTCGTAAAACCGGCGATAGTGATCTGCGAAGGCTTCTGTAACCGCCGCCTGAGTCATTACGACCCTACCACCTGGCAATACGAGGTCCGTGATCAACTGCTGTCGGTGTCGGCGGCTGTCGAGCGCGATGTGATGCATAGACGGGTTTTCTCCTTCCACTCGGTCTTGACGTCGCGATCGCACTACGACCCCCTCCAAACGTTTCCTCGTAAGAGACAATATTTTACCTTTCATTCGGCGGCTTTCCATTTGTCGGTTTGAAGATGGTGGTTGGCTGTCGAGTTCGCGAAGCATCGTGTAATAAAAGTCCAATGTGTGACGATGCCAAGCTGCGATATCTTTTCCGAATTGTGTTAGCACACGCCGGAAAGCTGGTTTTGCACAGTCCACCCACCATGCTAGAGTCGATGGGTATCGGGGAAGACGACGTTCCCAATTCATCCATGTGTTGGCGATAATCTGACGGCATTCCGGGGCTTGAAGATGTGCCACATTCAGCTTCCAGGGTCCTCGGCTGCCCATATCCAATGCTGTCGTAGAGTGAGTGTGCATATGAAAGCGCTATGATCGGAGAAGGCAAGCGGCCAACGTTCGGCGTCCAATACTCCCGGTGCTAGAGCTCGTGAGACATAAGTGCGGTCTAGGCGACTGACGGAGCGACTAGTAAGGTATGTCGGCCCGGGACGGTCACCGTGCACTGTCTCCCACGTGTCGGTGAGAAGCAGATCTCGAACCAGGAGCCGAAGTTCTTGACAAGTCGAGAAATGTGGGACTTGGTCTTTGGGGTGGAGCACACAGTTAAAATCACCACCGAAGATATATTGCTCGAAGCGGCTGATAAAGAGGGTGGCGATATCCTCCGAGTAGAACAGCGATCGTTCGCGGCGTTGGTCAGTTCCTGATGGAGCGTAAATGTTAATGATGCGCGTGCCCAGTGCTGTGATCGCCAGCCCCCTTCCTGACGGAAGGTAAGTCACTTCTTCGATGGCAATTCTGTCGCTCACTAGTATGGCCGTACCGCTGCCCTTCCGGTCCGCCGGTGACACATATGTCACATAACCGTAGAGAACTGGGAGGGCCGCTATATATACTTCTTGCAACAGGGCAATGTCAACATCCGAAGAACGAAGCATCTCACGCAGCAACTGGATCTTCACTGCCGTTCGTATCGTGTTGAGGTTAAGCGTGGCGATACGATAAGCTTGTTGCCGAACCGCAGGTGTTAAGTTATCCATTAAGACTGGAATTACCTATGACGCTTCTGACTGTATTGACACCTCCGCATCGCCCCAAACCTCACCTGCAGTCTTTTCTAGAGAGCCGGCGCCAATGCCGTGGGCCCTGTTGGCGTAACTTGCATGGTTGCAAACTTTACAGTTTGGAAGAGTTTGGAAGGTAAGAGACGAGATACTGGCAGAAGTAAAGCTGTGAGTACCGGGCGTGACTCGTGCTTCGGTAGCTCAGATGGTAGAGCACTTGCCTGCGAAAGGCAAAGGTCCCGAATTCAAGTCTCGGTCGGGCACACAGTTTTAATCTTCCAGGAAGTTTCATATCAGCGCACACTCCGCTGCAGAGTGAAAATCTCATTCTGGAAACATCCCCCAGGCTGTGGCTAAGCCATGTCTTCGCAGTATCCTTTCTTTCAGGAGTGCTAGTTCTGCAAGGTTCGCAGGAGAGCTTCTGTAAAGTTTGGAAGGTAGGAGGCGAGATACTGGCAGAAGTAAAGCTGTGAGTACCGGGCGTGAGTCGTGCTTCGGTAGCTCAGATGGCAGAGTACTTGCCCACGAAAGGCAAAGGTCCCGAGTTCGAGTCTCGGTCGGGCACACAGTTTTAATCTCCGAGGAAGTTTCAAAAATGTGTGTGTTTGCAAGAAGGCGGATCTCTAACTCATTATTGAAACATAAACCTGAAAAATCTGGGATTTGCGAAATATAGTGCCAGATCGTTCAATATACATTGTATCAAGCATTTTATCTATACACTGCAAAGAAGAGGCGTTTCATTGGCACTGCTTAAAGAAAAAACTCCAAATTCTAAATACAGACAAGAAGAGTAGGATCTTGGCGTTCTAGAAGAACATGATGTGTACGCGATGAGAAGAAAGGAGCGTCATAACCTCATTCATTGATAAAACGAATTCCCCACGGTCCCTTACTCCAATGAAGAAAATGTTTCACCCTTAAGTGCTGATTTCAGTGCCACCAGAAAATATTATGTGCGTACTGAGCACTTATGGTGTTTGTGATTCATGTGTCACGGTCATCGGCGATCGGATGCCGCTCAGGAGGCTCCATTGTGAACCTTTCGTATTGACTCTGCAGGCAGTAAATGTGCTGATTTTATAGGTGAAAAGTTTTTGCAACATTCTTGCTAGGGTACGAATGTGTACTACTGTTGAGCTCCTCCAGCCACTTGAACGACGTCGCCTTGTTGGCCTCCGGAAGGCTGGATGGTCGTACCGACAAATTGCTGCACGTGTTTGCCATGCTGTATTAGCGGTGTGTCGCTGCTTTCAACAGTGGTCTGTGGAACATTCCAACACCTGGAAGTCATGTCCTGGGCGTCGGCGTAGTGTAGACGCAAGTTAAGATCGACGCACAGTGCGAGCAGCGGTGGCCAATGGAACGTCATTCAGGGACGATTCGGGCACATGCTGCACCTCCTATGTCACCAGAGACCATTGGAAACCATCTGCTAGCAGCACGATTTGGATCACGCGTGCCTCTAGTCAGGCTACCTTTGACACCACGACGCAGCCAAGCATGGCTAGTCTGTTGTGAAAGATTTAACTGGAGAGTGGAATGGAGCTCTATTGCCTTCAGTGATGAGAGTAGGTTCTGTCAATTCGCGACTGATGAAAACACGCGTGTAAGGCGTAGACGTGGTGAGCTATCTATTCCAGAGCACAGTCGCCCACGACACACAGCCTTAATGGTGTGTGTTCGTGTAGGACTGTTATCCCCGTACCACTGCGATTTCCTCGACAGCAAGGTGATACACTTTTTCAGCAAGACACTGAACGTTTACGTACGGCTTCTTTGACGCAATGTGCACTTCGCGTTATACAACAGCTGTCCTGGACAGAAAGATGAATATAGCTCTCCCCAATTGGACACGTATGGGACATGAATAAACAGGAACTTACTTGTTCTCCAGGGCCTACAAGCACAATTGCCGAATTGCAACAAAAGGCACAACACGCTTGGGACAAAATCGCGGCATGTCTTCCGGCACCGTTATGGTCGTTTGAATGAGAGAGTACTCGCCTGCGTTGTCACCAGAGAAGGGGATACTGTGTATTGAGGCAACTGTTTGGGCACCCTTTATATTACACTGAAGAACCAACGAAACTGGTACACCTGCCTAATACTGTGTAGGGTCCCCACGAGCAAGCAGAAGCGCAGCAACTCGGCGTGGTATCAACTCGACTAACGTCTGAAGTAGCGCTGTAGGGAACTGACGCCATGAGTCCTGCAGGGCTGTCCATAAACCCGTAAGAGTGCGAGATGGTTGAGATCTCTTCAGAACAGCACATTGCAAGGCATCCAAGATATGCTCAATAATGTTCATGTGTGAGAAGTCTGATGGCCAGCGGAAGTGCTTAATCTTGGAAGAATGTTGCTGGAGACACTCTGTAGCAATTCTGGACATCTGGGGTGTGGCACTGCCCAGCTTGAATTTCCCAAGTCCGTCGGAATGCACAATGGACATGAATGGATGCAGGTGATCAGACAGGATTCTTACGTACGCGTCACCTGTCAGAATCGTATCTAGACGTATTAAGGATCCCATAATATCACTCCAACCGCACACGCCCCACAACATTACAAAGTCTCCAACAACTTGAACACTCCCCTGCTGACATGCAGAGTCCATGGATTCATGGTTATCTCCATATCCGTACACGTCCATCCGCTCGATACAATCTGAAACGAGACTCATCCGATCAGGCTACATATTTCCAGTCATCAACAGTCCAATGTCGTTGTCGACGGGCCCAGGCGAGTCGTGAAGCTTTGTGTGTACAGTCATCAAGGGTACACGAGAGGGCCTTCGGCTCCAAAAGCCCATATCGATGATGTTTTGATGAATGGTTCGCACGCTGACGCTTGTTGATAGGCCAGCATTGAAATCTATAGCAATTTGCGGAAGGGTTGCACTTCTTTGAACGATTCTCTTCAGTCGTCGTTGGCACCATTCTTGCAGGATATTATCCCGGCCGCAGCGATGTCGGAGAATTGATGTTTTACCGTGATATTCACGGTACACTCGTGAAATGGTCGTACGGGAAAATCCCCACTTCATCGCTACCTACGAGATGCTGTGTCCTACCGCTCGTGCGCCGACTATAACACCACGTTCAACGTTGATAACCTGCCACTGTAGCAGCAGTAAACGATCTAACAACCGTGCCAGACGCTTGTTGCCTTATACAGGCGTTGCCGACCGCAGCGCTGTATTCTGTCTGTTTACATATCTCTGCATTTGAATACCCATACCTATACCATTTTCCTTGGCACTTCGGCGTATATGTGTGTTTAATTTGGTCTGAATTTCTTATCACATGCTCTTTCAAAACTGAACTGCCTGTCACCTCATTTGTCGATAAAATGACTTTGTCACTGAGGGCGTTTCATTATTTGTCCGGCAGTGCATTTGACGATATATTTAGGCGAATGTTTACTGAGGACTATACTCTCTATCTGCGGTGCTTTGTTGCTGTGCTAACCGCAGCAGTGGTCTACCCAGCGACTCCTCCAGCTTGAATTATTGTCACCAGGCACGCTGTGTGTTCGGTACACGAGCGCCTCCTAATGATCAAGTATGAAGGCACCCTGCTCCATCTTCTTTGTGGAATTAATTTTATTTTAAGTTCAGGTATCACTACTTATACCATCATCTTGTCAAAAACTACGATTAATTATTACTGAGTGTATTCCCTGTTTTTAAAATTTTGAAAGTTTTTTAAATCTTTATACCACAATAATTGTATCAAAAGGCTGTAGAATATATTCTTGATACTACCTCTCGTCTTTATATATCATTTGTGTTTAAGCTTCTCAAAAAAGTCCTTTAGAAAGACGTTTTCTTCTTATAAATTATTTAAAAAGAATTTTTTGTTAAAAGGTAATGTTTAATTAAACTATTACTGCAAACTTGGACAACTCTGCATCCTGAACTCTGGGCGTAACGAATAGGATAATAGTTCTCATAAAACACTAGTACTACGCTTTTATTACGTCTGACAAGGCGTTATTTGGTGCCCATCAGATGCTGCTTTCAGTCGGTATGAAAATTTTTTTCATTTTCGTATTGTTCCATATACGCAAAGTTGACAAAGTGATATAGATGGTCTTTTCTTTTTTTTTTCTAATGCTGATGATGGCCAATGGCAACCGATACTGTTTAAAGTTGTAAAACATTTACTGTGATTACTGGTAGGTTGGTTGGCTGGTTGGGTTGGGGGAGGGGACCAAACAGCGAGGTCATCGGTCCCTACTGTGACTGCGCCTACATCTACATCTACGGAAAAATGAGAACTTAAAATCGATCCGTTCGAGCTCTGATGATCTTATCTCCTATGTAGGTTGGCGACAATAAAATATTTTCACACCCAGAGCAGAAAGTTTGTGACTGAAATTTCGTGAATAGCTCTCGCTGCAACGAAAAACAATTTTGTATCAATGATTCCCACTCCAATTCGATTATCATATCCGTGACACTCTCTTCCCTACTTCGCAATAATACAGAACGAGGAGCCCTTCTTTGACCTTTTTCGATATCGTCCGTCAATAATATTCTAGCAGCAGAAGTACAAGCAAGCGTAGTGTAGGCAGTCTCTTTTGTAGACGTGTTGCATCTTCTATGCGTTCTGCCAATAAACCGTAGTCTTTGGTTTGCCTTCCCCACAACATTATCTGTGTGACGGTTGTGTTTTGTTCGTGATTGTAGTTCTTAGGTTTTTACGCGAATTGACAGCATTTAAGTTTGTGTGATTTAGTGAGTAACCGAAATTTAACGGATCGCTTTATGTACTCATGTGGATGAACTCATAATTTTACTTACTGAGAGACAATTGCTACTTTCCGCACCATACGGATATCGTGTGCAAGTCGTTTTGCGATTGTGTTTGATCTTCTGATAATGTTACTAGACGGTAAATGACAGCATCATCTGCAAACAATTAAATAGGGCTGCTCAGCAGAGGGCCTTCCTCAGGGAACCCAGGATATCACTCCTGTTACACTCGATGATTTTTCGTCGGTTACTCAGTATGTGAACTTTCTGACAGGAAATCACAAGTCCAGTTGCGCAACTGAAGCGATACTCCATAGGTGTGCAATTTTATCAGAAGTTCCTCGTGAGGAATGCTGTCAAAAGCCTTCTGTAAAACTACAAATATGGAATCAGTTTGAGATCCCTGTCTATAGTATTCATTACTTCGTGTGAATAAAGAGCTAGTTATGTTCGACAAGAACTATTTCTTTCTAAATCCGTGTTGATCCTGTGTCAATGGATCATTACCCTCGAGATAATTTATAATGTTCGAACACAGTATGTGTTCCAAAATCTTGCTGCAAATTGGCATTAGTCTTATAAGTCTGAAATTCAGCGGATTTTGTTGAGTATTGGTGTGATCTGTAAATATTTCGAGAATCGAGCTACTGTTTACGGTTGCTAATTATGGGGCTGTTGTATCAGCATACTCCGAAAAGAATCTTACTGGTATGCTATGCGGACCGGAAGACTTGCGTTTATTGAATGCTTTAAGCTGCTTTCTACACCGAGGATATCTTCTTCTAAGCTACTCATGTTGGTAATTGTTCTCGTTTCGAATTCTGGAATGTTTACTTCGTATCCTTTGGTGAAGAAATTTCGGAAAACTATGTTTTAATAACTCCGACTTAGCGGTACTGTTATCGGTAATATTATCATTGGTATCGCGCAGTGAAGGTATTGATCGGTGTATATCGCGTACGACCAGAATCTATTTGGATTTTCTGTCAGATTTAAATACAGAGTTTCGGTATGGAAGCTATTAAAAGCATCTCGCATTGAAGTCTGCCCTACGTTTCGACCTTCAGTAAAAGACCGTCAGTCTTTGAGATTTTGCGCTCTTTTAAATTTGACATGCTTTATTCATCGCTTCAGCAGTAGTGTTCTGAACTGTTTTGTTCACCATGGGAGATCAGAATACCCTACCATTGTTGAAACAAAGAAAGTATATCATATTTGAGAGAAAAATGCAAACAAATTTTTTGGATCAGTGAAGGATCCTTTCAGTGGAGAATGGTGAATCTGAGAAGACATAGAATTAGATGACTTCTTTACAGAATATGCAATTGCAGCAAAAAAATAAAAAAAAATCCTGACTGGATTGAGTGAATTGGTCACGTGACGAACTCATAAGAGTTTATGTGATGAGCTCATAAGGCGACGGTTTCATTCAGATTGTGTTGGAAGAATTTCCAAGAATGAAGAAGCCAGCAATACTACGTTTCATGTGACACGCAAAGGGCTGGAGATTTTAATATAATTATTCAGCTCTAATTCAAGCAAAACTAATTAAATGAAAAAGTCATATTTTGTTTCACAATTAGTTACTAACTGATAAGTGACAAAATTTTCATGGTGGCTATCTAGTTGTCCTCGAGAGAGAGAGAACCGGAAATATGATAATGTTATTTGGCAAATGGCTCTGAGCACTATGGGACTCAACTGCTGAGGTCATTAGTCCCCTAGAACTTAGAACTAGTTAAACCTAACTAACCTAAGGACATCACAAACATCCATGCCTGAGGCAGGATTCGAACCTGCGACCGTAGCGGTCTTGCGGTTCCAGACTGCAGCGCCTTTAACCGCACGGCCACTTCGGCCGGCTAATGTTATTTGTTAGGTAGGTAAGTATTATTGGGTTCTTTTAATTTTGATATTAATCATTTCAATTAATGATTATTAATTATCACCAAAATCGCGGTGGCTGTTAGACAGATTTCTTTGAGTGAAGAGAGATGCCATGATTGCAAGAATACTTCTACTGTGATGTAGCTGATCAGCAGCACATGTATGATGTAGCAGCATAGCAGTCCTATACAGGGTGTCCCAGAAACGTTGTGACAAACTTCGAGGGGTTGTAGAGGATGCCTTGAGGAACAAATGGAGCATAGGGAACCCGTGTCCGGAAACGTATCCTACTACACTATAGGGCATCGAAGCTATAGGTCCAGAGCCTGCGCCGGCCGCGGTGGCCGTGCGGTTCTGGCGCTGCAGTCCGGAACCGCGGGACTGCTACGGTCGCAGGTTCGAATCCTGCCTCGGGCATGGGTGTGTATGATGTCCTTAGGTTAGTTAGGTTTAAGTAGTTCTAAGTTCTAGGGGACTTATGACCTAAGATGTTGAGTCCCATAGTGCTCAGAGCCATTTTTCCAGAGCCTGCCATTAGGTGATCCCTTCGGCAGCAAACGTGACTTTGTACGCTGACGGACCGCAGGCGGCACGTCTCGCAATGTTGTTCGTTATTCAGTTATTGCGACCCACTGCCACGACCGCCAGTGGAGAAGATGGAGTTAGTTGCTGCATAGACAGGCCTTGTCTCCTATGAATGTGATGCCCTGTTCCCTCAGTGGATGACGGTTTCGGTCACAGGTTTCCATCCGCGGTTTATTTTTCTCCAGTATACCAAAACCACTGGAAATTTTGGATTGTTGCAAAGGAAAAATATACTACGGATGGAAACTATGTCTGAAACAGTCATCCACAGAAACAACAGAGCACAGCATTCATAAGAGACAAGGCCTTTCTACGCAGCAGCTGGTTACATGTTCTCCACTGGCAATGGTGGCAATTAGTAGCCATCAGAGAATAACAAACAACATAGCGAGACGTCCTGCCTACGGTGCATTAGCGTACAAAGACACGTCTGCTGCCGAAGGAGTGGCTGAGTGGAAGGCGCTGGCACCCATAGCTACGACGCTCTGCAGCATCGCTGGGTGACGTTTCAGAATAAGGGTTTCTATCTTCGATTTGTTCGTCAAGACGCACTCTACAACCCCTCGAAGTTTGTCGCAACATTTGTGGGACACCCTACAGAGTTCCATCAGAACTCACTTGTAAAAATGACCTGTGTTAGGAAGTTGCTACGAACGCAAACTGAGTTTCATCACCGACTCAAGCGACATCAAAAGGAGAGTACGATGAAAAACACAAAAAGCATTCAATCATTTGGAAAGCAAATTTTTGCTAACCGATCTTTCTAAAATTGGTAGGAAGTTTTACACTTCCGTAAAGTCTATTTATTCAGTCGCTTAGTGACCATACTGGCACCGAAACGGAAGATGTCAGTCAGAAGGCCGAAATACAAATTTGTAATACAGTATCTCCTTTCGATCATCGCACGAACATCAAAATGGGAGATGTTGAGATAAGTTATTGCAGAACAGAAATTCAACTAAAATCACCCAAAAGAGGGTAGACATCTGAACCAGACGAAACATCTGTGAGGTTCTTCAGAGATAATACGAAATAACTTGCTCTCCTTCGAGCAGTAGTCGCTGAAGCAACAAAGGATACCCAGCAACTTGGGGGAAAGAAGAGAAAAAATACAATGATCATTTACGTTTGGAGGGCGGGACGAGCAACGCTCACACATTAAGAGGAGTAGTAACAGCCTATAATAAATACGTAGGGACTTAAGAAAGTAAGAGACACATCATCCCACGCTCAGACCATGGCATAACAAGAGTGGCATATTGTTATACGAGGGTAAATGTTCTGTGCGTTCTGCAGACAAAGTTCTGCTGTGGTGCAGATAACACATGCATTAATCACTGTGAGGCTTGTTCGTTACTACTGTAAGTATTGCATTTGACTGTTGGTTGTGATTTCTCATTCTAACTGCTTTGAGATTGTATCAGTCTAAAAGAAACATGAAATACGATTTTACCTCATCTATTTTCACCTTACTTCCAGTGAAGATGGTTCATGACCGAAACCGGTAGACATATAGATTTTAAAATTAACAGCTAATGGTTAAAAATGCATTTTTTTCAAAAACGTTTATGGCTCGTTTGCTGACAAAGTGTACTGTATCATATAGTCAGTGAATGATATATATAGGGGTGACTCACACCGAAGCGTGCAAAGAAACACCAGCAAGTGTGTCTTTAGCTTTACTGCACCGGAGGTACACAGCCGGCCTTTCGCTAATCCCGAGGAAAAGGCTATAAGGTGTGTGTACGTACGTCAGCGCCAATGCCGGAATCTGCTGCGTCGGCGACCGGTTGCCCGGTCTTGCGGACGTAGCGCTTCTACTCACGCCACGGCTAAGTAGCCGCCGAGTGTGTTGACTGCGCAGGTAGCCCACGAAACGGCTGACTGTTCCCTCAAGTGATACTCGTGGACCCCATGTCGAGCGCCGAAGGGAAACAGCCGTCTGCCGCCGTTGTAGTGAGCCTTAGCAGCTGTGGCCGTCAGCCTAGGGCAGCTCTGTCAGTCACCGCAGACAGCTCTGCACCCGGGAGGCCGCGAGTTCGCGCTCGGGCCCTGTCCCTGCGGATGGCAGCTTGCAGTCCGCTGGAAGATGTCACCCAAAAGCGGGGGCCAGCAGTTCTACATCTACATCTACATCTACATCTACATGATTACTCTGCAATTCACATTTATGTGCTTGACAGAGGGTTCATCGAACCACAATCATACTATCTCCCTACCATTCCACTCCCGAACAGCGCGCGGGAAAAACGAATACCTAAACCTTTCTGTTCGAGCTCTGATCTCTCTTATTTTATTTTGATGATCGTTCCTACCTATGTAGGTTGGGCTCAACAAAATATTTTCGCATTCGGAAGAGAAAGTTGGTGACTGAAATTTCGTAAATAGATCTCGCCGCGACGAAATCGTCTTTGCTTTAATGACTTCCATCCCAACTCGCATATCATATCTGCCACACTCTCTCCCCTATTACGTGATAATACAAAACGAGCTGCCCTTTTTTGCACCCTTTCGATGTCCTCCGTCAATCCCACCTGGTAAGGATCCCACACCGCGCAGCAATATTCTAACAGAGGACGAACGAGTGTAGTGTAAGCTGTCTCTTTAGTGGACTTGTTGGATCTTCTAACTGTCCTGCCAATGAAAAGCAACCTTTGGCCCGCCTTCCCCACAACATTATCTATGTGGTCTTTCCAACTGAAGTTGTTCGTAATTTTAACATCCAGGTACTTAGCTGAATTGACAGCTTTGAGAATTGTACTATTTATCGAGTAATCGAATTCCAACGGATTTCTTTTGGAACTCATGTGGATCACCTCACACTTTTCGTTATTTAGCGTCAACTGCCACCTGCCACACTATACAGCAATCTTTTCTAAATCGCTTTGCAACTGATACTGGTCTTCGGATGACCTTATTAGACGGTAAATTACAGCATCATCTGCGAACAACCTAAGAGAACTGCTCAGATTGTCACCCAGGTCATTTATATAGATCAGGAACAGCAGAGGTCCCAGGACGCTTCCCTGGGGAACACCTGGTATCACTTAAGTTTTACTCGATGATTTGCTGTCTATTACTATGAACTGCGACCTTCCTGACAGGAAATCGCGAATCCAGTCGCACAACTGAGACGATACCCCATAGGTCCGCAGCTTGATTAGAAGTCGCTTGTGAGGAACGGTGTCAAAAGCTTTCCAGAAATCCAGAAATACGGAATCAACTTGAGATCCCCTGTCGATAGCGGCCATTACTTCGTGCGTTGCACAAGAGCGATGTTTTCTGAAACCATGCTGATTACGTATCAATAGATCGTTCCCTTCGAGGTGATTCATAATGTTTGAATACAGTATATGCTCCAAAACCTTACTGCAAACCGACGTCAACGATATAGGTCTGTAGTTCGATGGATTACTCCTACTACCCTTCTTAAACACTGGTGCGACCTGTGCAATTTTCGAATCTGTAGGTACAACTCTATCGGTGAGCGAGCGGTTGTATATGATTGCTAAGTAGGGAGCTATTGCATCAGCGTAATCTGAAAGGAACCTAATCGGTATACAATCTGGACCTGAAGACTTGCCCGTATCAAGCGATTTGAGTTGCTTCGCAACCCCTAAGGTATCTACTTCTAAGAAACTCATGCTAGCAGCTGTTCGTGTTTCAAATTCTGGAATATTCTATTCGTCTTCCCTGGTGAACGAATTTCGGAAAACTGCGTTCAATAACTCCGCTTTAGCGGCACAGTCGTCGGTAACAGTACCATCGGCACTGCGCAGCGAAGGTATTGACTGCGTCTTGCCGCTTGTGTACTTTACATACGACCAGAATTTCTTCGGATTTTCTACCAAATTTCGAGACAATGTTTCGTTGTGGAACCTATTAAAGGCATCTCGCATTGAAGTCCGTGCCAAATTTCGAGCGTCTGTAAATTTTAGCCAATCTTCGGGATTTCGCGTTCTGCTGAACTTCGAATGCTTTTTCCGTTGCCTCTGCAACAGCGTTCGGACCTGTTTTGTGTACCATGGGGGATCAGTTCCATCTCTTACCAATTTATGAGGTATGAATCTCTCAATTGCTGTTGCTACTATATCTTTGAATTTGAGCCACATCTCGTCTACATTTGCATAGTCAGTTTGGAAGGAATGGAGATTGTCTCTTAGGAAGGCTTCTAGTGACACTTTATCCGCTTTTTTAAATAAAATTATTTTGCGTTTGTTTCTGGTGGATTTGGAAGAAACGGTATTGAGCCTAGCTACAACGACCTTGTGATCACTAATCCCTGTATTAGTCATGATGCTCTCTATTAGCTCTGGATTGTTTGTGGCTAAGAGGTCAAGTGTGTTTTTGCAACCATTTACAATTCGCGTGGGTTCGTGGACTAACTGCTCGAAATAATTTTCGGAGAAAGGATTTAGGACAATCTCGGAAGATGTTTTGTGCCTACCACCGGTTTTGAACAAGTATTTTTGCCAACATATCGAGGGAAGGTTGAAGTCCCCACCAACTATAACCGTATGAGTGGGGTATTTATTTGTTACGAGACTCAAATTTTCTCTGAACTGTTCAGCAACTATATCATCGGAGTCTGGGGGTCGGTAGAAGGAGCCAATTATTAATTTAGTTCGGCTATTAAGTATGACCTCCACCCATACCAATTCGCACGGAGTATCTACTTCGACTTCACTACACGATAAACCACTACTGACAGACACAAACCACCACCAATTCTGCCTAAGCCGGCCGCGGTGGTCTAGCGGTTCTAGGCGCTCAGTCTGGAACCGCATGACTGCTACGGTCGCAGGTTCGAATCCTGCCTCGGGCATGGATGTGTGTGATGTCCTTAGGTTAGTTAGGTTTAAGTAGTTCTAAGTTCTAGGGGACTGATGACCACAGATGTTAAGTCCCATAGTGCTCAGAGCCATTTGAACCCAATTCTGCCTAATCTATCTTTGCTGAACACCGTCTGAGACTTCGTAAAAATTTCTGCAGAACTTAATTCAGGCTTTAGCCAACTTTCTGTGCCTATAACGATTTCAGCTTCTGTGCTTTCTACTAGCGCTTGAAGCTCAGGGACTTTCCCAGAACAACTACAACAATTTACAACTACAGTTCCGACTGTTCCTTGATCCAAGCACGTCCTGTATTTGCCATGCACCCTTTGAGATTGCAGCCCACCCCGTACTTTCCCGAGGTATTCTAACC
This sequence comes from Schistocerca serialis cubense, assembly GCF_023864345.2. Classification (NCBI taxonomy): domain Eukaryota; kingdom Metazoa; phylum Arthropoda; class Insecta; order Orthoptera; family Acrididae; genus Schistocerca; species Schistocerca serialis. The sequence goes on along the minus strand of NC_064640.1, from coordinate 397,495,513 downwards.
TAAAAAACCGCCCAGTCCACGCCACACAGCCTCCGCTACCCGTGTAGCCGCCAGCTGAGTGTAGTGAACTCCTGACCAATTCAGCGGAACCCGAAACCTCACGACCCTATGGCGCAATTCAAGGAATCTGCAGCCAACACGGTCGCAAAACCGTCTGAGCCTGTAATTCAGACCCTCCACCCGGCTCTACACCAAAGGTCCGCAGTCGGTTCTGTCAACGATGCTGCAGATGGTGAGCTCTGCCTTCATCTCGTAAGCAAGACCGGCAGCCTTCACCAAATCAGATAACCGCTGGAATCCCGAGAGAATCTCCTCAGATCCAAAGCGACACACGTAATTAGTGCCGACATGTGCCACCACCTGCTGCTTGCGCCGGTGCAATTACAACGTGAGGCCCGGATCGCCACAGCTATGGCGCGTCTGTGCAGCCGAGGTTTGCGGTAGTTTCAGCGGGCCGGCTGGCTGCCGATGTCCATCGCCGCAGGTCGTATTCGTTGCCTACAAATTAAACAGACATCATTCTCTCCGGTTCTAGACGAGAACAGTATGGCGACACGACTGTCTGAGTCGAGTCTCCGAGCTCGCTTATTTATAAATCTTCTCCCTACACTACTGACGTAGTTCCTCTGGAGGGGACAAGTGGAATAGTCTTTAATAATTATGTCAGCCTTCCTCAGCCCGCTTCGGCCCCTACACACAGGTCACTAAGCGCTGTTGTAACTGGAACGTGTGGGTTCCTCCCAGTTCGTCAGTGCCCTGTGCTACTCTGAATACTTTAGACTTGTATACAGTGACCGCCGGGCCATGTCTTCTCGCCTGCGAGTGGTGTCGTAAATCTGCCTTGCAGAATCGTTTACAAAATATCAACACTGCCCGCGCCTGCCTTCCGATGTGATAACTGGTCCCTTAACAACTACCTTCTAGTCATAGCTTCGCGAAGTTTACAAGAATTCCCCAAATCCACGCCTATACTTATTCCTGGCGTAGTAATATGAAAACATTTAAAAAGAAGGAAATAAGGAATGATCCTCAGGATACTGATGAAGCCCAGCCACAGGATTAAAGTTCATTGTCAGTTTATTCAGATTAAACAAAAGTTACTCTGAATGGTGGCCTTACGTTTGCTAATGTTACACACAGAGTAACAAATGGAATATGAAATAAACGATCTAGCAAATCAAGCAGAGCATTAACAGAAAATGACTATTGTAAGCCAAAGGCATTGTAAAGTGCATCAAAATCAACTAAAATGAATAAATTCCTAATTCTCAGCAAGTTCATCCAAGTCTGTGTGTAATAACCAACTCAACATAGCAAAGTGTAGTCGCTGATAGCTACACTCACGTATACTGTTCGGACATTTTCTAGATCCCAAACTGTTACACTGGGAAAATGGTTAATTCCAGAATCAGTGCACATCAAAGTATTCCTAACAGCAAACGCATCTGAACACATGCGGCTGCCCGACCGCTCAACCTTACCAACAACCTCACCTTACTGGTTATGAATACCAAAAGACCACGAGTCTCACCCATTTAAAAAATTGGTTATCTGACTCTTACAGTAGAGTTTACGTTCTAGACCACCAATCGAATACACTCTTGAACTTTCTTAACATATATTCATTTTAAACAAATAAGATATGCACATAAAGTTGATCTGCATTGTACTACCAAAATTTCTTATTAATGCACATAAACAAATTAGGGTAATCGGATAGATTGTTTATGATAGTCTTTCGTGTATCTGTTGAGAACTCTTTGTCTTGGCAGAATGTTTATTAAATAATTTATTTATAACAATTTATATATATTTGAAATAATTACTTGAACATATTTTATGGCTGTCATCACGATCGTTCCACCTGTGTGTCGTACACATAAGTACCATGTCTGTAGTTTTGGTTGCTGTCGTTATAAACAATTTTACACATAAATGTTAATAATTTCCATAATATTAGTTGTATAAATATGTTAATAATTTTATTGTATTTGTCTCTTTATTATGATTTCAACTCTGCCATTATATTTTGTGCATCTTGTTTGTAAGCAGTTTTTTTAGTGATAATTTGAAGCTTCAAATTTTCATATTCTCAGTTACTAGGCGATATTTCTACCCTTCTTCAAGTACATCGTAGCATCTCCTCCCTTTCTTCTTGTGCTTTCCAAAGCCCTGACTCGTTCAACATAATTTCCATAAAAGAGTTCAAATTATCTATGTAACATGTAACTAACTAACCAACCGTGTGCTGGCCACTAAACGCGAACGCTCGACTGCCTGCTTACCTCATTGCCTCTCGCCGGCCCCTCTTATCGCCCACTCAAATACTCTGTTTTTAAATACTTTGCATAGCCAAACAGCAGCTTGTAACGTTACAGTGGGAAGAGATTTTAAACGATGGGGGCGTTACACAGCGGTTCTCGAATGGTGACCAAAGATCGGATTTATATCATCGAGGAACTGAACGATGGGTACAACGTACCGACCATTGTTTATCTGTCACTTTTAAATGTAGTGCAGCATTCAATAACATTTGCTTAGCTTGCCATAATAAAGTGCAACTTACTTTTGAATACGACTTGCACATACATCGTGACGTTTACTGTTAGTGAAGAGTAAATTTCTTACGTGATTTATGCAGTCGGAAGAGGAACCGCCGCGCAGCCGTCTGCAGCTATACGTCGAGATACGTACTAGGGCCTGCACCGTAATTAACACTGTCGCATCTCATTGCTCGTATTTATCTTTATCTCTCTGTTCAACCAGATAACACATTTCTTAGTATCAAAAAATATTTGTTTTCTCAGCTTTTTTTCAACTGATGTTTATGTTGTGAGTCTTGAAGACTAATACTAGTGCACTCTTTTCCTCCGATTTCAGTGCATTTTATCTGTTACATGTAAATGCTTGGCGTACAGCACATTTCAGTTATCGAGTCACATGTGGGTTCTTGCCTGTGCTGTGACTGAGGTGCGGTTGTTCCTGTCGATTCACACCCCCACGGTTAACCTTATTCAGTATGCCAAGTGTTTGCTTCAGTCACGTCTGTCAGTAGCACCGAAAACGATGTTTCCGAGACTACACGGAATGAAATCTTTTACTCTGGGTTCCAGTTGTTAGAGGATCTGGAGAGTAGACGGAGAATTAGTATTTTAGAAAATGTGGAGAAGACGATGTACTTTAAGAAAATTAATGATTGTAGAGACAACTATAAAAACATGCAAATTTGACAAAATGTTATTAAGAGGGCAGTGAAGAGCGTACAAAGTACATAATTCCTTTGTAATAATAATAATAATAATAATAGAAATAGAAATAACACTAACAACAATAAAAATGAAAAACAAAATAAGGAACAAATTAAACATGTTAAATAGTTCGTGTATTTTGAAGTTTGAAAACGTGTCACGAATGATCACCGAGTTAAAATATTTAGCGATCATTCTGAGATAACTTCAGAGTAAGTCAATAACAGAAGGCTTGCTGTGTCTAGAAGGACACAGAACACGGGACTGAGTCTGTGTTAAGTGTGAGCTTCGCCGCTGGTGATTGCAAGTTGCAGCTTCTGTTATGGGTGGAGAGTGAACAGTTTAATTCAGTTAGAAGAATCCACATAAGGCGGGAATTGTTAAAGTATTTCCAGAAGCAGGAGCGTCGGGGCGCAGTGTGGTAGCCCTGTTGTCCGAGGGACGAAAGTTTCACAGATGTTACTGGAGAGAGAGAGAGAGAGAGAGAGAGAGAGAGAGAGAGAGAGGGGGGGGGGAGAAAGAGAGACAGAAAAGGAGGAGAGAGAGAAAGAGAAGGCAGCACACAGCGGCATTAACAGTAACTATGGGCTGGAGAAGCCGCTATCAGCCGATAATTGCATAAAAGGCAAGAGGAAGTGACCTCGTATGAAACTAACTTTTCACATTTGTTCGTAATACACACTGCTGGAGGAACATGGTTATCTTTGTGACACAGATAGAGGTAACCAGGTTGATTTGCTAAAGCATAGACTTTCGTAAAGCTGATTCAATACCACGTCGACACTCTCTAGAGAAAGTACGTTCCTGTGGGATATCTAACCACGTTAGCGACTGGATCGGAAACTTTCCTGACATGAGGAAGCAGAAAGTTAAGAGTTCCGGGGAGTCATCTGCAGACACGCAAGTAATATCTGGTGTGCCCCAGGAGAGTGTAAGAGGTTCCTTGCTGTTCATTTTATACATTAATGAATTACCGGATTTTACTAGTCGCAATTTATTACTTCTTGTGGATGATGTAAGGAGATCTTATCCAGTAAAAACTGCAGTAATACCAGTTAGATTTCGTCGAAATATCAGCCTACGAAAGGCTGTAAACTTTCTCTTAATGCAAATGAATGCTAAGTTGTGTCTTCACGAAATGTAACTGAGTGGTGTCCATTGATTTCCAGATTAATATGTTACAACTGCAGTCAGCCATATCATACAAATATTTAGGAATATCAGAGTACAGAGGTATGGAACAAGCAAATAGGACAGATTTAGGTAAAGCAAATGGTAGGCTAAGACTCACTGGTAAGATGCTAGAACACTAACGTTTGCTAAAAAAAGAGACTGTATCCAAAACATTTTTCCAGCCGTTACTGAAATACTACTCATGTGTGTGCCGGCCGGAGTGGCCGTGCGGTTCTAGACGCTACAGTCTGGAGCCGAGCGACCACTCCGGTCGCAGGTTCGAATCCTGCCTCGGGCATGGATGTGTGTGATGTCCTTAGGTTAGTTAGGTTTAATTAGTTCTAAGTTCTAGGCTACTGATGACCTCACAAGTTAAGTCGCATAGTGCTCAGAGCCATTTGAATCAGCCATACTACTCATGTGTATCGGACATTTATCAGGTCAGACAAACGAGAGCTATCGTGTCTACACGAAAAAGGGCGGTGTGAATGATCACAGAAGTGACTGATTGGCGAGAAACTGTAACAGAAATGTTGAAAAATCTTAGCTGCTAAACACTCTAAGAACGACGCCGTACACTTTCCAAGAACTTGTGCGGAAACCCTTAAGAACTGCCTTTCAAGCAAAAAACAAGAATTTCTCCTTCAACCTCCTGCGTATGTATTCCGTAGAGATGGCGTAGGTAAAGTTAGGTAACTAACAGCTCGGACAGAGGCGAACAAGGAGTCGTTCCTATCATACTTTGCCCTGAACGGAATAGGAAGGAACATTAATATATGAGACAATGAAAAGTACCCTCTCCCACACACTTCACGGTGCTTCATAGAGTACAGGTGCAGCTGCAGGGCATCATACAGCAGTGGTTAGGAAATTAATTGTGCAATAAGAGATCAAGAGGGAAAACTCGTGAAATAATAATTTTTCATCATTAATGCACTTTTGTTTCAGTTCTTTGTCTCCCTCATGTTTCCACTGATGTTACTTCATACCTGAATCGCGTTTCTGGCAAGTCTGCAAAATGATCATTTGCGGTTCTCTCTTCACTGGACGCAAGCTGCCTCTCAACCGTAGAATATTTTTGTAAAAAAATAGGCTAAACACAGAGAGCGTGAAGTATGGTGAAAAAGAAGGACGTTCTAACAATTTGGACTTTAAATCCCTCAGTCTTACGTTTAATAAAGTAGCAGCAAACGACAGAGATCTTCTGGTCGGATGTAAGACAGACGTAGAACACCTGTTAAATGTAATGGACAGCTTAGTTATCACAAAATATGGTGGTGGATCAGAACACCAAAGATAAACGTGATGAAAAGGGGTGTAAAGGTCAATAATGACCTGTATAGCACGAAAATTGCGTAACACATAGCAGTGGAAGCATGGTCCCCTGAAGTTAGCGAGATTAGACAGAATGGACGAAGCAAGGAATACACCAGAAGCAGACTGAAACAAATGAAGCAAGCTGTATTCAGTAAACAACCAGTATTGGTATCAGATATTGCTAAGGAATTGAGAATAAATTCATGAAGGTTTACATCTGAGGCACGGTATAGGACAGAAGTGAAACGTAGACCATCAGAAAACAGGAGAGAGGTAAAGAGGAAACATTTAAAATATGATGCTATGGAGGAGTGTTAACAATTAGTTGGACAGTTGAAGTGCGAAATGAAGACATTGTACAAAGAACAGATGACGAAAAAAGTCTGTGGAAGACCCTTAGCAGAAACGGGCAGATTAGTGGGACATCCGCAAGGGTATCCAGGAATATTTAACTTGGTACTTGAACGGGTTAGTAGAGGAAAAAGCAGTAAGAGCAGACAAACACTTGAATATGCGAAAAAAATTATAGAGGATTTTGAGTGTAGCACTCACGTAGAAATGACAAGATTAGCACTGGACAAGAAAATATAGGAATCATTGTTGAGATATTCTCTGCGCATGAGGTCGTTAAAAACTAATTCTGAGTCCCAATTCAATTATGCTACACGTCCAACTTGTGGATTTCATCAATGTCATAAGGTGAATTAATCTGGCAGTTCCAGCTTTCCGGTCCTACAGGTCACGTTTGCTATCAGGTGTTTCTAATTACATGCCATGTAAGTACTGAAAAACGAAGAATGTCTTCGTATCATAATGTTGATTACGAAAAATCGTTCACAAAGTAATTTTACAGTAATAATAGACATCAGACAAGTTTTTACCCTAATATCAAGCTAAATTTTGATAGCATTCACAGAAATTAAAAGTACTGTACGTCTTACCACACAATCAGTTAACTCTGAACTGCCTTTTAGCGTCTCTGTAAAATCTAGTTTTAGACATTCCTCTCATCACCACTTTAAAGTATATATGGTGATACAGTAGAAGAAGAATTGTTAGCTTTGAGAGATGAAAGAGTGAAGGCACCAGAGGATCAAGTAGGTAAGGAAACGAGGGTTAGTAGAAATCCTTGGGTGACAGAAGAGATATTGAATTTAACTGATGCAAGGAGAAAATATAAAAATGCTGTAAATGAAGCAGGCAAAAAGGAATACGAACGTCACAAAAATGAGATCGACAGTAAGTACAAAATGGCTAAGCAGGGATGGATAGAGGACAAATGTAAGGATGTAGAGGCATATATCGCTATGGGTAAGATAGATACTGCCTATAGGAAAATTAAAGAGACCTTTGGAGAAAAGAGAACTACTTTGGGGAAAGCAGAAACATGGAAGGAGTATATAGAGGGTCTATACAAGGGCGATGTACTAAGGGGCACTATTATGGAAATGAGAGAGTACGTAGATGAAGATGAAATGGGAGATATGATACTGAGTGAAGAATTTGACAGAATACTGAAAGACCTAAGTCTAGAAAAGGCCCCGGGAGTAAACAACATTCCATTAGAACTACTGAAAATTACCGAACTATCAGTTGAATAATTTATGGCTGCATAATACTAACACGAATACTTTACAAACGAATGTAGAAACTGGTAGAAGCCGAATTCGGGGAGAATCAGCTTGGGTTCCGTAGAAATGTTTGAACACGCGAGGCAACATTGACCCTACGACTTATCATAGAAGATAGACTAAGGAAAGGCAAACCTACGTTTCTACTATCTGTAGACTTAAGGAAAGCTTTCGACAATGTTGACTGGATTACTCTCTTTAAAATTCTGGATATGCCAGGTTTAAAATACCGGGAGTGATTGGCTATTTACAATTTGTACAGAAACCAGACGGTAGTTTTAAGAGTCGAGGGGCACGAAAGGGAAGCCGTGGTTGAGAAGGGTGTGAGACAGGGCTGTAGCCTATCCACGATGTTATTAAACCTGTATATTGACCAAGCAGTAATGGAAACGAAAGAGAAGTTTAGAGTAGGAACTAAAATCCATGGAGAAAAAATAAAAACTTTGAGGTTTGCCGATGATATTGTAATTCTGTCAGAGATAGCAAAGGACCTGGAAGAGCAGTTGAATGGAATGGACAATGTCTTGAAAGGAGGATATAAGATGAACATCAGCAAAAGCTAAAGGAGGATAATGGAATGTAGTCGAATTAAGTCAGGTAGTGCTGAAGGAATTATCTAAGGAAAAGAGACACTTAAGGTAGTAAATGAGTTTTGTTATTTGGGAAGCAAAATGACTGATGATGGTCGATGTAGAGAGGATATAAAATATAGACTGGCTACGCCAAGGAAAGCGTTTCTCAAGAAGAGAAATTTGTTAAGATCGAGTATAGATTCCAGTGTTAGGAAGTCTTTTCTGAAAGTATTTGTATGGAGTGTAGCCGTGTATGGAAGTGAAACATGGACGATAAACAGAGTAGACAAGAAGAGAATAGAAAGTATTGAGATGCTGCAGAAGGATGCTAAAGATTAGATGGGTAGATTACGTGACTAATGAGGAAGTACTGAAAAGAATTACGGAGAAGAGGAATTTGTGGTACAACTTGACTAGAAAAAGGGATCGGTTGGTACGGCACGTTCTGAGGCATAAAGAGATCACCGATTTAGTGTTGGAGGGAAACGTAGAGGGTAAAAATCGTAGAGGGAGAGCAAGAGATGGATAAACTAAGCAGATTCAGAAGAATGTAGGTTGCACTAGTTATTCGGAGATGAAGAGGCTTGCCCAGAGTAGAGTGATTTGGACGGCTGCATCAAACCAGTCTCTGGACTGAAGACCACAACAACAACGAAGGCGAGGAGAAGGACATGACTTTTTTTCTACGCACTTGCGAATCACATGGTAGGTAGAACGAAAATGCTTGTCGTTGTCACGACCACACCCAAATTCTTATTGATTTATAAGCTTATATTCACAGCAGATTAAGAATTACAAATATCTTAAACGTTTATTTTAGTCCAAACAAACTCTTTGGATCCCAGCGGGTTGCTGCCTGAGAAGCAGAACACAAGCCGTACGTAACATACAAAAAGCCACCTTTTGTTGAAAAGTTAATTATGTTTGTGAAACACGTTACTGTAATAATTAAATGGTAAATTTAAAACCAAATTGCATATTTTACTTATTTTCACAGCTGAGTTCAAAGCGAAAAATAAGCCTTCTCAAAATTTATCGTAGGAGGCACAAACGAAAAGTAATCCAACTATTTAAACTTGTGTTGTTAGCTGACGTAAGAGAAGGCTGCATATTTGCTCTTCTCAACTTGCAATGGGGCAGGTTGTTACGCAGGTTCTGATTGTACTCAGAATGTGTGAACCCTGGGGATCAGATTTCAGTCAATCAGCAGAGCCGAGGCAGTAGTACTTCTTGTCATAACTGAAGTAAAGAGATTCACAACCTGGCGAATTCATTTCCAATATCCCTAAGAAAATAACAGTAAATTACTCCCCTAAAAGAACGTTCACTCTCAAAAATTTGAGTAAAGTTAGCCCCACTTCCACTGCCAGCACTAGTTATCAAAATGTCCAATGAACGACAAACATCCAAAATACTGTTCTCAATCTCAAGAACATAGACAATGAAGGAAAAAGCATATAAAAGTGATGATACACTCAATATATTAGGTATCTGTACCCGATTACGTACACAATATATTGTACCCTAGACGCATCTCAGTGTTGCAGTGAGTTGTGACAATGTTCTAGTGAAATACATGAAAATTCATTTGAACAATTTGGACACGAGGTGCTTCAGTGCACTACCACTTTCTTTCACTAAAACAACAGAGGAAATCGCAATTTAGTTGTATGAAATTCGTTTTTAAAACTAGGGTGCGAATATCATCGGCAACAATGAAACGGTTACCAAATATGGCAAATAGGAAACAGTTAATGAGCGCTCACTGTGAAGCGTATGGAAATGCCGTATGTTCTGTCAGACAGCCTTACCCTGACAGAGTTTGAAAGGGGTCTCATTATGGCTCTCCATCTGATTAGCTAATCGAGTCGGGTGATATCCAGATTTAAGGAACGTTTGGGTGTGACAGTCTCCTGTTGGAATACTTCCGAACATGAGTGAAGGCAATCTCGTCGTCAGGTTTCCGGTCGACCACTTGTGAAGGAAGTATCGATGTATTGTGCATCAAGCACATCGTAACCCTTTCATACCTGCACTTGCCATCGGAGAACAAGTAATAGACTTCCTGCAACATTCTGTATCATCCCACACCATTGATCGGAGACTTGCCGCAACCGGACCAGGAAATTACCTTCCCGTGCGTGGGCTACCGTTAACACCACAACACAAACGGATGCTTTTGGAGTGTTGCCGTGACCTGCAAGCATGGACAGCATCGCATTGTTTTCAGAAATGAACAGCAGTTCTACCCTACTCAGGATCACCATCTATACTGAGCATAGAGGCGACCTGGAGAAAGGTTCCATTCTTCCACTATTCTGGAGGGCCACAGCGGCGTTACTTCTGGGGTCATTGTGTGAAGAGTCACAGAATGTGAGTCAAAGTCACTGCCGATAATGATTGAAGGAACTATGACGGCACAGCGGTACGTCACGGACATCCTGCGACCTAATGTGTTATCTCTTATGAGACTGTATCGAGGTGCCATTTTTCAACCAGGCAATGCGCGTCCTCACATAGCACGTGTCTCTATGTCTGCGTACTGCTGAGATCCTCCCGTTGCTAGGTTCAAATGGCTCTGAGCACTACGAGACTTAACTGCTGAGGTCATCAGTCCCCTAGAACTTAGAACTACTTAAACCTAACTAACCTAAGGACATCACACAGCAATCCACGAGGCAGGATTCGAACCTGCGACCGTAGCGGTCTCGCGGTTCCAGACTGTAGCGCCTAGAACCGCTCGGCCACCCAAGCCGGCTCCCGTCTCTAGGAAAACTCCCGGTCTGTCCCCTATAGAACATACACTACTGGCCATTAAAATTGCTACACCACGAAGATGATGTGCTACAGACGCGAAATTTAACCGACAGGAAGAAGATGCTGTGATATGCAAATGATTAGCTTTTCAGAGCTTTCACACAAGGATGGCGCCGGTGGCGGCACCTACAACGTGCTGACATGAGGAGTTTCCAGCCGATTTCTCATACACAAACAGCAGTTGACCGGCATTGCCTGGTGAAACGTTGTTGAGATGCCTCGTGTAAGGAGGAGAAATACGTACCATCACGTTTCCGACTTTGATAAAGGTCGGATTGTAGCCTATCGCGATTGCGGTTTATCGTATCGCGACAGTGCTGCTCGCGTTGGTCGAGATCCAATGACTGTTAGCAGAATATGGAATCGGTGGGTTCAGGAGGGTAATACGGAACGCCGTGCTGGATCCCAACGGCTTCGAATCACTAGCAGTCGAGATGACAGACATCTTATCCGCATGGCTGTAACGGATCCGCAGCCACGTCTCGATCCCTGAGTCAACAGATGGGGACGTTTGCAAGACAACAACCATCTGCACGAACAGTTCGACGACGTTTGCAGCAGCATGGACTATCAGCTCGGAGACCACGGCTGCGGTTACCCTTGACGCTGCATCACAGACAGGAGCGCCTGTGATGGTGTACTCAACGACGAACCTGGGTGCACGAATGGCAAAACGTCATTTTTTCGGATGACTCCAGGTTCTGTTTACTGCATCATGATGGTCGCATCCGTGTTTGGAGACATCGCGGTGAACGCACATTGGAAGCGTGTATTCGTCATCGCCATACTAGCGTATCACCGGCGTGATGGTATGGGGTGCCATTGGTTACACGTCTCGGTCACTTCTTGTTCGCATTGACGGCACTTTGAACAGTGGACGTTGAGATGTGTTAGGACCCGAGGCTCTATCCTTCATTCGATCCCTGCGAAACCCTACATTTCAGCAGGATAATGCACGACCTCATGTTGCAGGTCCTGTACGGGCCTTTCTGGATACAGAAAATGTTCGACTGCTGCCCTGGCCAGCACATTCTCCAGATCTCTCACGAATTGAAAACGCCTGGTCAATGGTGGGCGAGCATCTGGCTCGTCACAATACGCCGGTCACAACTCTTGATGAACTGTGATATCGTGTTGAAGCTGCATGGGCAGCTGTACCTGTACACGCCATCCAAGCTCTGTTTGTCTCAATGCCCAGGCGTATCAAGGCCGTTATTAATGCCAGAGGTGGTTGTTCTGGTTACTGATTACTCAGGATCTATGCACCCAAATTGCGTGAAAATGTAATCACATGTCAGTTGTAATATAATATATTTGTCCAATGAATACCCGTTTTTTATCTGCATTTCTTCTTGGTGTAGCACTTTTAATGGCCAGTAGTGTATGTGTGACCAGTTCGGACGTCTGCTACATTCCAGTGACAGTGTCCAGGATATCAAAGGCAACAGTTGTACCTCAGTTTGCCTCTGAAGAGGATGCAACGGCTTCGTGACACCCTCCCCAACCGAATCCAGGCCAGAGCGAGTGCAGTGTGATACTGTTAAGTGAGCTCATACTGCCAAGTTCTTTGCAAATTTGATACAAATTTGTAATCAGTGAAATAACAGCAAGTACCCTCACAACCCGGTGAAGCTTCATTTCGTTTCCTCCTCCTTTTCTGGGTGCTTTGCTTTTTTTGTCAATCAGTGTACATACAAGGTGGTTCATCTGTCCCTACCGCTGCCGTTTTATGCAGTTATACCTTGCCTTCATAAACCACGCGCGTGATCTTCATATTCCTTCGATAGCTACGCGCGAGTTATTACTATTACAGAAAAAAATGAACCGGAACTTTTTTTTGCTAAATTTAAGGTAGTTGAATCTTTTATTGAGATACGTTTTCGCTACAAGCCGTAATTAGCGAGTTATTCAAGAAAAACGTACAAAAGTGACTTTCAAACGCACCTACACTCCCGCGCTCAGCCGCCACCGTAAGTTGTTCATGTCACTCCCTCCTATCACTTTACAAAAATTCACGATTGCGCGAATTATTTCTCATGTTCGGCCATTTTGGTCTTCACTGACTGGCCTTATTACGCCATCTGCTTAGTCGAGCACTTACAAATTGTAAAACTGACGTTTGTGTAAATTTTACCAAAGAATTTTGTGAATTTTAACACCACACAGTTTTAATCTGTCAAGAAGTTTCATAAAACAAACAGTTACATCATAGTATTCATTAACCCTTCTGACTACGAAATTACTGTGCTTATAAGGTTAAGTTTGGATCGAATTGTGAACGTAATTAGTTTTGTCGTAACGTTTGCAAAAGTCGTTTTTCTTTCATTACACTCACGGCCCCACTTAAAAAAAAAAAAAAGGGTTCTGAGCACAATGGGACTTAACTTCTGAGGACATCAGTCCCCTGGAACTTAGTACTACTTAAACCTAACTAACCTAAGGACATCACACACACCCATGCCCGAGGCAGGATTCGGACCTGCGACCGTAGCGTTCGCGCTGTTCCAGACTGTAGCGCCTAGAACCGTCCCACTTAAATTGATAATATTAAAGAAACAACCGACTATGCTGGTGGCGTAAAAGCCCAATTAGTATGAGACCAAAAACGTTCGAGTACTCAGAAGTTTTTGTACAATGGTAAGAGAGAGTGCCACGAACAATATACGTACTAGAAATCGTGACTGGTGAGGGATGAGTGGAGGGTGGAGGTGCGTTTAAAGGTCTCTTTTGTACGTTTTTCTTGAATAACTCGAAAACCGTGGCCTCCAGGGAAAAAGTATCCCAGTACAATATTTAACTATATTAAATTTCCTACAAAAAGTTCCGGTTCGATTTTTCTGTGGGACTAGTAATTTGAGCGTAGCGCGTGCGAGTGAGAGGATTGAAACCTTGCGCATTGTTTATGAAGGCAAGTTAGAACATTACGGGCTGCATAAAACGACAGCGCTAGGGGCAGCTGAATTACCCTGTATATACGCTACACACAGTCATCTTACAGTTTATAGCGGAGGTACTTACTGTTCCACTATCACTCCGTCCTTTTCTTGTTACATTCACTGAATGACAAGTAGCCACCATAAAACTTCTTGTAATTTTCATTCGTTGTACTGTGTTCAATTACACTGCTCTGCGAGTCACACTAAGCTTTCTTAGAAAAAAAAAAGTGACGAAATATAGAACTACATTTCATCGTTTTCTTTAAAAAGTTATTACTATTTTACATCTATTTATCTATTTCTATGGTAATTTGCCCCACAGTCGGAGTATTTCAGGTCTTGCCACTGAGACTCTACAACAAAATAGTAGCGCCGAATTCTATCGTAATTCATTATCTAACTCAGTAGCCACTACCAGTTTAAAATAACTACAAAACCGACTACAACATAGCGTTACCGTCCACTAATTCCATCATTCCATAATCAGTGGAAAATGATAGACTTGGTGCCAGATCATTCCAGCCGTTGCATCCGCTCCATCTCCGGCGGCGTGAAACTGTTGATTGTACAGGGTGCAGCCAACTGCAGGTGGTAGCCCATGTCAGTACCAATGACGTTTGTCGTTTTGGATCGGAGGAGATTCTCTCTGGTTTGGGACGGCTAGCGTAAATGGTTAAGACTATCAGTCTTGCTTCCGAGATTAAGGCGGAGCTCACCATCTGCAGCATCGTTGACAGAACCGACTGTGGTCCTTAGGTGCAGAGCCGAGTGGAGGGTCTGAATTAGAGGCTCAGGCGGTTCTGTGACCGTGTAGGCTGCAGATTCCTTGATTTGCACCACCGGGTGGTGGGTTTCTGGGTTCCGCTTGATAGGTCAGGAGTCCACTACACACAGGAAGCGGCTATATGGGTAGCGGGGGCTGTGTGGAAGGGACTGGTTGGTTTTTTTAGGTTAGAGGGTCTCAGGAAACTACAGAAAGGGCGTCAGTCTAAAAGTGGGCAGGTAAAACACAGTAAGGTAGTTGTAGAAACGATCAGTATTGTAGTTGTAAATTGTCGTAGCTGTGTTGGGGAAAGAACCAGAGCTCCAAACCCTAATACAAAGCACTGAAGCTCAAATAGTTGTAGGTACAGAAAGCTGGCTAAGGCTAGAAACAAGTTCAGCCGAAATTTTTTCAAACGATCTAACAGTGTTCAGAAAGGATAGATTAAATTCAGTTGTTGGTAGAGTATTTATTGCTCTCAGAAGTAGTTTGCCTTGTAGTGAAATTGAAGTAGATAGTTCATGCGATATAATATGGGTTGAGGTTATACATGACAATCGGACTAAACTATTAATTGGATCGTTTTACCGACCCCCGACTCAGAGCATATAGTTGCTGCACAGTTCAAAGAAACCGTGAGTCTCATTTCAAATAAGTACCCCACTCATAGAATTATAGTTACGCACATGTTACGCACATGTTAGCTCTGTATTTCTCCATATTTGTAATTTTTCCTTTAGGAATGGTCAGTTTCCTGAACGATTACAGTACTCAGTGTACAGCCGCTTTATAAACAGGGTTAAAGGGGTAATGTAGATAATTGTAGACCTATTTCTATGCCATTAGTGTTTGCTAAAGTTATTGAAAAAGCATTGTATGTAAGGATAATTGATCATTTTATATCACGCGATTTGCTATCAAATGTACAGTTCGGCTTAAGAAGTTGTTTAACAATTGAAAATGCTACATTCTCTTTTCTCTGTGCGGTACGGGATGGATTAAACGAAAGGTTTCGAACGATAGGGATATTTTTTGATATAACTAAGGCGTTTGATCGTGTTGATCACAAAATATTGCTCCAGACGTTTCACCACTACGGAATACGGGGAGTAGCTCACAACTGGTTCACCTCTTACTTTAGCATCAGACAGCAAAAGGTCATTATTCACGATGTTGAGAGTGGCTGTGATGTGTGGTCTGAGTGGGGTACGGTCAAGTGGGGGTGCTCCAGGGATCAGTGTTGGGGTCAATTATTTATATTAATGATATACCCTCTAGTATTACGAGTGACTCTAAAATATTTCTGTTTGCTGATGACACTAGCTCGGTAGTAAAGGATGCTGTGCGCAACATTGGCTCGGTTTCAAATAGTGCATTTCATGACATAACTTCATGGCTCGTAGAAAATAAACTAACGCTAAATCATTGTTAGACTTAATTTTTATAGTTTCTAACACATAATTCAACAAACCGAACACTTTAATTTACTGTAATTACTGTAATTTTTACTAGTCGAACGGTATCTGAAGTGAGTGATCGTTCGACGCGAAAATTAGTCTACTTTGCTTGTTTTCATTCGCTTATGTCGTATGGTATTATATTTTGGGGTTACTCTTCCCATTCTAAAAGGATATTTTTGGCTCAGAAACGGGCGGTTCGGGCAATAAGTGGTGTAAGTTCACGAACCTCTTGTCGACCCCTGTTCACAAGTCTGGGTATTTTGTCATTGGCTTTTCAATATATATATATTCCTTACTGTCATTTATTGCTAACAATATTAGCTTGTTCGCAAGAATAAGCAGCTTTCACTCAGTTAATACTAGGCAGAAATCAAACATACATATCGCTCGGACTTCCTTAACGCTTGCGCAGAAACGTGTGCAGTATACTGCTGAATCCATTTTCAATAAGCTACCACTCGAATTAAAAAATCTTAGCAGTAATCCACGCACTTTCAAATCGAAACTGAAGAGTTTCCTCATGGGTCACACCTTCTATTTTGTCGAGGAGTTCCTTGAAAAATTAAACTGATTCTTCTTGTATTGTTGATCGCGTTTACTTAAACTTATGGACTGACTTTTTTGGGGTTCATAAAATTTTTATTTTTATCTGTTATGACTTTTATGTTGTAATTTCATGTACTGACACGTTACATGACCTTGGAGAATTGTTCCTCAATTTAGTCCTACGCAACATGACGTGTAAATAAATAAATAAATAAGTCACTCAATGTATTTATTCGTTTTGCGTATATTTGGGATGGCATGTCTTAGCTGTCTCGCCTTGTATATACCTTATAAGTTACCTTATGGTATGCAGGGGTTGATACTTATGATTAAACGATCATTTCTCCCCATTTCCTGTTCCATATGTGGCAGGAACGACTGTCGGTAATCCTCCATGTGAGCTCGAATTTGCTTAGTTTTTCCGTCATGGTCATTCCGTAAGATGTGTTTCAGAAGTATCAATATATTGCATGACATTTATTGTAACGTATGCTTTGAAATTTAACAGTAAACATGTCCGTGATGTTCAGTTCCCCTCTTGCAGCGTTTACCATTGGAGTGTGATGAACATCTCCGCGACGCTCTCGCGATTTCTTAACTAACTAGTCACGAAACATACTCTTCTTCTTTGGTTCTTCTCAATAACTGTGTCAATCATATCTGATAAGAGTCACAGACTTGTGAACAATGTTCAAAAATTATTCGAAGGAGTGTTTTGTAAGCCATTTCTTTGTTGTATGTATTACTTCCATTTAAGGCTCTGCCAGTGAATCTCAGTTTGGCACCTGCTTCACCGTACAACCAGTTTTATGAGGCCGTTCGACTGTACGTAGAGCCAGACAGTTACCCATAGATGTCGTACACAAGCAGGACGAAAACAGGGTGATGGAGTTTAAGGGTAAAAGCTTTGTTGATGTTCTGGTGTAAGAGGGAACGATTGCTGTAAGTTTATTACAAATATCGCACCCCGGTAGTAACAGTGACAATCAGTGCTATACTTGAGAAAACTCGACTTACGCAGTTCTATAAAACATGTAGTAAACACTATAAGGTTCTTTTAAATTTCAAGTTAGTATATTTCCGAGTAATTTTCATTATATCCTATACAACATTAATCTGGACATGCAGTTCTGTTCTCGTGGAATGTGAGGTGTTATCAGGTAATTAATAATTAGACCTTTGAACTGTGTCACTTTTGTTGCTTTTATAAAAACTTTTTTTGTTTTTGTTATGATTCCTCATGTAATACTTTTCCACCTTTCCACCTCAAATAATATATATACAGGGAGTTGCAGTTAAAATCGTTTGTGGACATATCTGGGAAACTACAACCTGGATGGAAAAAAGGTTGTTATAAAAGTTGTTCGTCTCGAAAGGGGACATCCAGTGGCACGAATCTCGTCCTCCCTGCCCCACCCTCAAAGGGTGGGAAGGGGTCAACTTTGAAGTCTTCAATAGGAACCCCCAATTTGTATTGCTTATACGGATTCTCCGAGAAAATATACATAACTTTCCTATGGAACAATTTTATCGTTGCGTTATAGATGGCACTGCAATCGACACAAATCAAAATGGGTTACAAACCATTGAAAAGTGATAGGGGAATATTTGATATGTTAACCATCATCTGCGATACATTTTGTGCCATTCAAATAACCGTCTGTGGTGCACGGACGGCGAACATGCGACGCAGTACGTGGTAAAGCTCTCGTTGTGTCTCGTTGTGTCTAGCGCGACTGTGGCCGTACGGCGAACGACGGATAGAGAAACGGCGGTGCGAAGTGTTTGCGGTTCATTTTACTGCACACATGTCTTCCTACATGTGCAACGTTGTTAACGAGTGCAGCGACGGTAGATATCATTGCTTCGTACTTAGTGTTATATAGACATGTAGGAGAAGCTCGTCGCGGAATGGGAACCTGTTCCCTAACAGGAATGTTCCTTCTGCAACGACATTTTACTGTATTGTCCAACTCTTTACTGCAACTGGAAATGTTCAACCAACACGAAGAACCCGACCACGGCCTGTGACGAACGAAAATGCAGCTGCTCCATGTCCTCACATCAGTTTGCGGCAAATCGTACGAGGTACAGTAATTTCGCGAGGATGTGTTCTGCACTTGATGCATGAATACGAATGCTAACCATATCACCTGTCATTGCATCAACACCTATTGAGGGCGACTTTCAAAGCCACTTGAACTTTTGCAATCGGATACAGCAACAACTAGCACCAAATGATGATTTTCATTCACAGATACCTTCCTCCGACGAAGCAACGTTTAAGAATCGTGGTCACGCGAGTTGGTATAATATGCATTACTGGATAGCGGAGAATCCACACTGGTTAAGGCAAGTTGAGCTTCAACGCCCCTAGGGTGTCAATGTTCGGTGTTGGGTGTTAGGTACCCGGATAATTGGTCCATGCTTCATAGATGTAATGTGACTTGTCGAATGTATGGTGACTTTTTAAATGATATATTGCCAATACTACGGGAAGTCGTCCCACTTCTAACGAGAATGTATATGTTGTTTCAGCACGATGGCTGTCCAGCGTAATATTCATGGATATCTCGCGAACTTCTCAACCGACACTATCCTGGTCGATGGATTGTAAGAGGTCCTCATGGGTGGCCTGCACGTCCACACGGTTTGACACCTCCCGCTGTTTTCCTGCGGGGTACGCTAAAAGAGAAATGTAACACAAACGTACCAATGACCCCTGCAAATATGCGGCAGTGAATCACCACTGAATGTGCAAATACACTCCTGGAAATGGAAAAAAGAACACATTGACACCGGTGTGTCAGACCCACCATACTTGCTCCGGACACTGCGAGAGGGCTGTACAAGCAATGATCACACGCACGGCACAGCGGACACACCAGGAACCGCGGTGTTGGCCGTCGAATGGCGCTAGCTGCGCAGCATTTGTGCACCGCCGCCGTCAGTGTCAGCCAGTTTGCCATGGCATACGGAGCTCCATCGCAGTCTTTAACACTGGTAGCATGCCGCGACAGCGTGGACGTGAACCGTATGTGCAGTTGACGGACTTTGAGCGAGGGCGTATAGTGGGCATGCGGGAGGCCGGGTGGACGTACCGCCGAATTGGTTGGTTGGTTGGTTGGTTGGTTTGGGGAAGGAGACCAGACAGCGTGGTCATCGGTCTCATCGGATTAGGGAAGGATTGGGAAGGAAGTCGGCCGTGCCCTTTCAGAGGAACCATCCCGGCATTTGCCTGGAGTGATTTAGGGAAATCACGGAAAACCTAAATCAGGATGGCCGGACGCGGGATTGAACCGTCGTCCTCCCGAATGCGAGTCCAGTGTCTAACCACTGCGCCACCCCGCTCGGTGTACCGCCGAATTGCTCAACACGTGGGGCGTGAGGTCTCCACAGTACATCGATGTTGTCGCCAGTGGTCGGCGGAAGGTGCACGTGCCCGTCGACCTGGGACCGGACCGCAGCGACGCATGGATGCACGCCAAGACCGTAGGATCCTACGCAGTGCCATAGGGGACCGCACCGCCACTTCCCAGCAAATTAGGGACACTGTTGCTCCTGGGGTATCGGCGAGGACCATTCGCAACCGTCTCCATGAAGCTGGGCTACGGTCCCGCACACCGTTAGGCCGTCTTCCGCTCACGCCCCAACATCGTGCAGCCCGCCTCCAGTGGTGTCGCGACAGGCGTGAATGGAGGGACGAATGGAGACGTGTCGTCTTCAGCGATGAGAGTCGCTTCGGCCTTGGTGCCAATGATGGTCGTATGCGTGTTTGGCGCCGTGCAGGTGAGCGCCACAATCAGGACTGCATACGACCGAGGCACACAGGGCCAACACCCGGCATCATGGTGTGGGGAGCGATCTCCTACACTGGCCGTACACCACTGGTGATCGTCGAGGGGACACTGAATAGTGCACGGTACATCCAAACCGTCATCGAACCCATCGTTCTACCATTCCTATACCGGCAAGGGAACTTGCTGTTCCAACAGGACAATGCACGTCCGCATGTATCGCGTGCCACCCAACGTGCTCTAGAAGGTGTAAGTCAACTACCCTGGCCAGCAAGATCTCCGGATCTGTCCCCCATTGAGCATGTTTGGGACTGGATGAAGCGTCGTCTCACGCGGTCTGCACGTCCAGCACGAACGCTGGTCCAACTGAGGCGCCAGGTGGAAATGGCATGGCGAGCCGTTCCACAGGACTACATCCAGCATCTCTACGATCGTCTCCATGGGAGAATAGCAGCCTACATTGCTGCGAAAGGTGGATATACACTGTACCAGTGCCGACATTGTGCATGCTCTGTTGCCTGTGTCTATGTGCCTGTGGTTCTGTCAGTGTGATCATGTGATGTATCTGACCCCAGGAATGTGTCAATAAAGTTTCCCCTTCCTGGGACAATGAATTCACGGTGTTCTTATTTCAATTTCCAGGAGTGTATTAGCGAAGAGACACTTGGAGACGTGAGACTGTCTTTCAGAAATAGGCTTGCAATGGTATTGCAGGAAACGGGGACCGTTTAGAACACTTGCTTCATTAAAACAAGAAGATTTGTGATGAGAGGCAAGGCGACGCGCCTAAAACAAGCACTCCGATAGTGAAAGGCAAGGGGACTCATATTAAAAAAGCACCTCGGAGGAAACAAAACACTACTACATCCAACTCGTTGTTCCCGGGTAACGTTAAATGTAGTTGTTATCGCATTGATAAACAAACCAACGACCTGTTCCAACCGCCTTCCACTTCGGCGCTATCTGTGAAAGGAAACCAATTTTGTGGACACCGTAATGTGTTCTGGTTTCGAGAAACACTTTAATTTGTTATAAAACACCGCTGCCGCATTACAAAATGTAAGAATACAGTCCTTCTGTCCTGCTGGGATCGCAGTCCGTTGGGTAATTTCCTGTGATACTTCAAATGGTTCAAATGGCTCTGAGCACTATGGGACTTAACGTCTGTGGTCATCAGTCCCCTAGAACTTAGAACTACTTAAACCTAACTAACGTAAGGACATTACACACATCCATGCCCGAGGCAGGATTCGAACCTGCGACCGTAGCAGTCCCGCGGTTCCGGACTGAGCGCCTAGAACCGCTAGACCACCACGGCCGGCTTCCTGTGATACTATCATGTTTCAACGGATTATATCCCATTTTGATTTGTGTCATTTACAGCGCCATCTATCACTCAACGATAAAAATGTTCACTACAAAAATTAAGTACTTTTTCCCGGAGAACCCGAATTCGCAATAAAAATTGGGGGTTCCTACTTAACGTTTCGAAGTTGACTCCTTCCCATCACCAGGGGGTGGGGCCGAGGGGTCGAATGTGGTATCCTTCGATGTCCCCGTTCGAGATGAACAACTGTAATCACGAACCTTTTAGTAATCAGATGTGTAGTTTCCCATATATCTCCCAAAACGGTTTTAACCACCCCATTCTGTACATATTTGCTTACTGTAATACGAGGGCTATCCATAAAGTACATTACGTTTTGGAATTAAAAATAAATAAAGTATTGGAAATTTTTTTTATTATATACAGATAAAAGCCACACTTCAATACTAATTTTCTACATAGTTGCCATTTAAATTAAGGCACTTATCGCAGCGATGGACGAGCTTGGAAATTCCTTCGTCGTAAAATTCGGCCGCCTGCGTCTTCAACCACGTGGTTACCTCTTCTTGAAGCTGTGCGTCGCCATCAAAACGCTGCATAACCAACCACTTCTTCATTGCTGGGAATAAGTGGAAGTCGCTCGGTGCCAGGTCGGGACTGTACGTGGATGAGGAAACAACTCCCACTTAAAAGATTCGAGAACCTCACGAGTGGCATTTGCCGTGTGGGCCCGGGCGTTGTCGTGAATCAGCAAGAACTTTGAGCCCAACTTTCCCCTGCGCTTGTTTTGTATCGCTCTTCTGAGGTTGTGCAGAGTTTGGCAGTACATTTGAGAGTTTATTGTAGTGCCTCTTTCCAGGAAATCAACAAAAATCGTATTTCTACCGGGTTACTGATCAACCACGTGGTTGAAGGCGCAGGCGGCCGAATTTTACGACGAATGAATTACCAAGCTCGTCCATCGCTACGATAAGTGCCTTAATTTAAATGGCAACTATGTAGAAAAGTAGTATTTAAGTGTGGCTTTCATCTGTATATAATTAAAAAAATTTCCAGTACTTTATTTATTTTTAATTCCAAAACGTAATGTACTTTGTGGATAGCCCTCGTATAATACGACTTTCGAACGGCCACTA
The DNA here is from genome assembly GCF_023864345.2 of Schistocerca serialis cubense. Lineage (NCBI taxonomy): Eukaryota > Metazoa > Arthropoda > Insecta > Orthoptera > Acrididae > Schistocerca > Schistocerca serialis. The sequence continues at coordinate 397,472,790 of NC_064640.1, read as the reverse complement.
AACAAAATTAGTACCAAAATGAGAAATAAGTTGATATCGTTTTGTTAGAAAACTATAAAATAAAAAATTGTAATTTAGAAACTTAACACAATTTAATAAGGAACATCAATTATATAAGAAACACAGAATCATAAACGAGCCCATATAATGTACGAATACCTTTCGCCGAGAAAAGGCATTCAATATGGATTTACTTTATAGCAGAAATTTCCATCTTTCTTCTAGCACCTTGCAGTGCACGAAGTTTCTCAGTATTTACAAACGTAATCGTCAAAACAGTGTCTGCACGCATGTCTGAAGAACATTGTAATGTAAGATACAGACACTGTATAAACAGACATTGTAATAATAAATCATATTAAAAATGACATCCAAATTATCCTACGCACAAGAAGTGTTGCAGTTCAGAATGTGCCGCTCTTCTTGAGTTATCCATGCATACTTGCTGGTAAAAAGGCAAGGTCACACTGTTCTTCCCGTGGCGATTCTTGAAGTAACTTACAACAAAACTGATACAATTGCCTTCAACTGGAGAACTTGCGAGATAGAGATGTGACGTTTTTCCAGAACATTGGGGCACTTCGAACATATTTTTCTGTGGTATAAATTAAACATTGGCGTTTTTCGATTTGTGTCACTTTCTTTGCCGGGGAGTGATAGAAGGTAGAATCATCGAAAGATGCTGTGGTTTGCATTTGTGTTTTAACAGTGTCTCCCGCGTGAAGAAAACAACAAATCCCGCTTCTGTGAAAACAATGGTAGCTACTTCCGTGCAGTGTAAAAACGAACATGCTTTGTGTGAGACGAACAAACAGCCGGCGTGCGAAAATTCTTAAGTGCCATACAAAGCGCCGAAGCGCGCTTAATGCAGCGTTCGCGTGACTACTCTATTTTTTTTCTTTAGAGGCAGTCATTAGGACCAGCGCCTCAGTCACCAAAATTGTCGAAAGCTTAGAGCGATAACATGTAAAGCTGCCTTCCATTAGCTTAGTGTGTGACTAAAAAAAGAGCAGACGGCAGAATGGGAGAGCGCTGTGGCTCTGTTTGGTACCCCAGTCTGACCAGCGCCACCCGTTCATTTTTTTCGTATTAGGCATGGCAAAAGGCACCAGCCACAGATCGCGTCGTTTCAAAAATCTCCAATCGTGCTTCCAAGACTATTAAAATACGGAAGAGGTTTTAATTTTAAATACAACTTTTAAGAACTGAACTTTCGTCCGAAACTCTAGCAGATATCGCGAATGAATGAGATGATAAAAAAAAAAAATTACAGTGCCTTGCGAAATCATTTCGAACAAGAAAAGAGCAAATTACTTTGCAGTCAGCTGCCATACGTTGATGCTTACGTTCTTCAACAATTTGCATCGTAAGCAGTGTCGACATGGACCAAACTGGATAGCCACTTTGGGGATTCAGAGAGATGCCGTCATACCAGATCGAATGCACTCGGCAGATTAACGAAGAAGGCGATGTGCCTGCCAGCCTAGATGTGGCTTTTAGGCGGTTTCTAAAATCCGACTAGGTGAATACCGGGCTGGTACCGAGGTCTCGCCTCAGTTACACGATTCTCAAACATTTCCAACAGGTTCTTATACTTTCACACAAGTTAAAAAAAGAATTACAGTCCACCTCCTTGGCTAAGTGGTCTGACTGCCATGCACCGATGCCGGTTTCGATTCCCGTCCGGGTCACAAATTGTCTCTGCTCGGAGACTGTGTGTTGTGTTGTGCACGTCATCATTTCATTATCATCAGCACGCAAGTCGCCCTGTGTGGCGCGTCCTGAAAAGACATGCAACTCAAATGGTTTACATGGCTCTGAGCACTATGGGACTTAACATATGTGGTCATCAGTCCCCTAGACTTAGAACTACTTAAACCTAAGTAACCTAAGGACATCACACACATCCATGCCCGAGGCAGGATTCGAACCTACGACAGTGGCAGCAGCACGGTGCTGGACTAAAGCACCTAGAACCGCTCGGCCACAACGGCCGGCACTTGCAACTCAGCGACCGAACTTCAGCAGGTGGGGACTCCTGGCCATCAATAGCACACGATCATTTCATTTCATTTTCACTAGATGTGGACGAATGGGCTACACAAATCCCGTCCCGGTGGAGAAAGGGTGGCGACGGAAGGACATCCTCCACCCTCTACCAATAACGTTGCCAAATCCAGAACAGCACGCCGCCCCCCTGAAGACACCAAATAAGGCCGGGAAAATGAAGGAGAAAGAAGCACTGTTTGGATCGTCCATTCTGATAGCAGTTGCTACAATCACATTGCCTTTGGCTTGAGGCTCGTTATTTACTACTGAACTGTAGCGAAATCCCCAGTGTTACTTGTGAAATGATGACAGGACGTCGGATAGTGGTAACAAGACATTAATTTAGCGAAATTTCCGTGATGCACCCCCTTCTCTTCCTCTTCAAAGCTGGCATTCCTCACATTTAGCAAACAGTACATACTGAAGTTGTTAACAGCCCGGATGTTTTCATGTCGAGAGGAACTGAAACAGCACTGTCAATTCTTTCAGGGATGATGTAAGTCTTGTAACTGCATCCGAGATATTTTGAAACGAGGAGTACAGTGATATCAAACATATGAATTAATGTTAATGGTTTCGTTACATGTCTAAAACTTTACATCTGTTAATATTTTCACCAGAACGTTTTACACAGTTAGCGGGTAAAGTAAAATATATGGTGACCGAGGCTGCAGTGTCGTTTCCCGCCATCCGCTTACGTGACACTGAAAACTTAACAGCCACTGCTGCACTGTACTCGTCTTTTCAATAACATTTGATAGGCTGTAAAAAGTGAATCAACTACGTATTTTATCTACATATATACTATGCGAATCGCTGTTGTATTTATCGTTATGCGATATTACGATTCACGGTTCACGGATGGAGTGTGGAAAGAATGACTGGTCGTACTCCACCGTGCTAGCTGTTACTTATTTAATTTTACTGGCTCTATCCCTGCTAGATGTAAGTGCAGGTGGCTAAAGACTATAGATACATCGATTATGAAGGTGGATAAAAAATACAAAAATAGCGAAGTAGCACTTAACATTGTGACTTCTGAATTTCTGTATGACATCATTTACTCTAGTTATGATACGCTAATTCTTATGTCCAAAGATACCTCTCTCTCGAATTTAGTGAAATGCACAACATTGAATTTTTCTACTTGAAGAGTTAGTTGTCAGGACGATATTTTGTCGAAGTCCCTCTGGAAGTTACTGCAACTTTTACCGCATACAGATTTAACCATTAACATCCACTAACGAGGAGATCACAAGAAGTGCGACCACCCGATTTACCAGAAACTTCGCTCATTGGAATAGGAGCCAAAATAAGCGAACTCGTGTCTCGGTCCATCAGTAGATAACTCGACGGTTTCTGAAAAAATGACGGTCAAAAATTTGTGAGGTACTTTATGTGCCTCTGATCGAGTATGTTACTAAAACGAAGCAGTGGCTCAGTGACTGGCGTCGCGGCTTCACACTTTTGAGCCCCGTGTTCGAGATCCGAGTATTATTTTTATTTTTGCTTTTCGTTTATCTACCCATGTCCGTAGAAGATTAGTACACGAACGTTTTCCAATGTATACTGAAATAACACTGTCCATATTCGTTTACTAACAGTGTGACTGGTGAATGAACTTAATTATGAAAAATTTATTTGAAGTTATTTTCGGTAAAATTCCTGTAGTGTTCCTAGATTCGCAATCAACTGCAAGCGCCAGTATTCGGAAAAGTGATTCGTAATGCGCGGGTTAACGCGAAGTTTTTGCCAATGCGTGATATCTTCAGCAATGTTCGGGGTCAGTGATTTTCTCTGCCTCGTGATGACTGGGTGTTGTGTGACGTCCTTAGGTTAGCTAGGTTTAAGTAGTTCTAAGTTCTAGGGGACTGATGACCATAGATGTTAAGTCCCATAGTGCTCAGAGCCATTTGAATCATTTTTTTCAGCAAAGTTAACGATGTTTCTTTCTCGAGTGAGATTTATGCGAAGAAATCTCGCTGTGGTAAACCGGCCTTCGCACGATGGTTGTAGTGCCCCGAATTTCTATGCTTAGAATGTTTCTACGATCGGTATAATCCAAGAGAAAGCACAAAATCTGCCTGAAGAATGAACATAGGAATATACTATAAGAATTAAGAATTGATATAATACCGAAATACAGGAACATTAGAATCTAAAAAGATTATAATCCTTGAAAATATGATACTCACATAGATGTTTTACGTTTTTCATTTGGGTTACTCTCAGGATTGTTATATACATTTAAGTCGAATTCGCTACGTTCTGGAATTATTCAACAGCGCTGTCATTTGTCTCCAAAACCCCCCTGTTTTGTTCGACTGCTCCCTACATTACCATCAGCAAGAGTTATTATAAAGTTTGCTCCACTCACGAAGAGCAGGATAGAAAATTACCCTTCCCTCTCACACACCAGCTATAACATCAGTGTCTGTAGATGACCATTTTTTCAGGACAACGTGCTGCGTCTTGCCCATCATAAAATGTCCATTCAATTTTTTAACTTGATTGGATATCCCATATAAACACGGTACATTTCCTTTAGCAGACGTGAATGTGGTACTGATTCAAACGCATTTAGAAAGCCTAAAAGAACAGAATCAGACTGACTTCGCTTACTCTTAGCACTGAGGATATAGTGCGTGAAGAGCGACGCCAGTTTCACGTCGTTCATGTGTTAGGACTCGATGTCGATTTTCATTTAGAAGTTCATTCTGTTTCAGGGATGGCTAGCATTATGTTGGAAATAGATGTTAGTGATATGGGTCAGTAGTTCTGTAGGTGCAGTCTACTTCTTTCCTGTAGACTTGTGCTCTTTTCCTGCATATTGGGAGCATTTTACCTGATCAAAGGACTTGAGCCATTACACTCGTAAATTCTATACAGACTTTGAAAAGAGACTCCACCGGGTTCTGGAGTCTTGCTGCGTTTTAGCAGTTTCAGTTGATTTTCAACATTACAGTGTTCCACACGTCTCGGTAGTTAAAAAGTTAAAGACGTGATCCGTACAGCAAAATATGAGATTTGCGTCGCACTACGAATTTTCAAATCCTTGGTTCAATAACGTTATCCATTTAAGAAATATAACCTTGAGCCACCAGAATATGACACCGGAAGCAATTCTCTTTGCTAGAGACTTTCACCAATATGACGGAGAACCTGGAAGAAGCTGTTTAATAATACTATCTAGTGTGTCCCACAACGAGCACTGGTGTATTGCATGCAGTATAAGAAACCTCGCACCAGGGTCGGCGATGACTGAGTATATAACCTACGCCAGATTCATCATACTACATTTATTCAGAATTTAGTTACAAATTCCAATTTGTTTGACTAGGCAGAACGATCCATAAGAGCAGAGCTGCTTGGAGAGCGAATCCATTGCCGGTGCAGCAATTTATGTACGAACTGACCCCTCGATTACATCCCATAAATCTTCGATGGAATTCATGTCGGGCAATCTGGGTGGCCAAATCATTCGCTTGATTTGTCCAGAATGTTCTTCAAACTGGTCGCAAACAATTGTGGCCCAATGAAATGGTGCTTTCTCATCCATAAAAATCCATCGTTGTTAGCGAGCATGAAGCCCATGAATGGCTGAAAATGGTCTCCAAGTAGCCGAACATAACCATTTCCAGTCAATAATCGGTTCAGTTGGATCAGAAAACCCAGTCCATTCCCTGTAAACACAACTCACACCATTATCAAGCCACCACCAGCTTGCACAGTACCTTGTTGACAATTTGGGTCCATGGCTTCGTGGGTACTATGCCATAGTCGAGCCCTACACTCAGCTCTTACCAACTGAAATCGGGACTCATCTGACCAGGCCAAGGTTTTCCAGTCGTCGAGGGTCCAGATGATATGGTCACAAGCCCAGGACAACCGTTGCATGAGATGTCGTGCTCGTAGCAAAAGCACTCGCTTCGGTCGTCTGCTGCCATAGCCCATTAACGCCAGATTTCTCCGCACTGTCCTCACCGATATGTTCGACGTACGTCCCACATTAACTTCTGCGGCTATTTCAAGTCGTGTTGCTTGTCTGTTAGTTTTGTGTTAGCAGAAGAGCCAACACCGTGTTACGAGTGGAGACCGAAATGCACGCGTTTTAGCTCAAGCAGGCTAGCGTGAGGAGGGAAGAACTATACTGACGTGAGGTCTGGAACATGACAAGGAATGAGAATTCAGAAAGCGGACGTAATTAGTTTGATACTCAACTTTAATCCATTAATGATGAACGACGCTCTTGACGGTACATGATTCACAATATTATGTGTTCAGAATACATCCTTGAAGATATTTCTTATAGTAACTGAATATGGCGCCTTGCTAGGTCGTAGGAAATAACGTAGCTGAATGCTATGTTAAACTGTCGTCTCTGCAAATGACAGCGTATGTAGACAGTGAACCATCGCTAGCAAAGTCGGCTGTACAACTGGGGGGAGTGCTAGGGAGTCTCTCTAGACTAGACCTGCCGTGTGGCGGCGGTCGGTCTGCAATCACTGATAGTGGCGGCACGCGGGTCCGACGTATACTACCGGACCGCGGCCGATTTAAATGCTACCACCTAGCAAGTATGGTGTCTGGCGGTGACACCACAGTTAGCACTGACAACTCAACGCAAACGCCGCTGCACTCGGCCGTTATTGAAGGCTGTCGGCCACGGCGTTGCCCATGGTGAGAGGTAATGCCTAAAATTTGGTGTTCTCGGCGCACTCTTGACCCTTTGGATTGCGGAACATGGAATTACCTAACGACTTCCGAAATGGAATATCCCATGCACCTGGCTACAATTAGCGTCCCGCCTTGTAAGCGTGATAATTTCCGTCGTGCGGCCATAATGACTTCGGAAACCTTTTTACATGAATCACCTGGGTACAAATGACAGCTGCGCCAATGCACTGCCCTTTTATATCTTGCGTACGCGATACTGCCATCTGTGTATGCGCATACCGCTATGCCATGACTTAGACTGCGTTTAAAATATTCCTTTTTTTTCCCTTCTCTTTGATTCGTTCACCATAACTCAGGAGCGAATTTGAACTGATGTAGCACTGCTTGTCTTCCTTTCCTCCCATTATCGCTACATCCATTCACTGCGTTCCTTCGTTCGTTCTGATGTCCATGCTGTAGCTTATCGATGGAGCTTCTCAGGAATTTCGTGATCATTGATACTGGTTTTTAATTTTTTATAGGTTGAAAGATTTCGTCACGTGTGACAATTATCTTTCTATCAATGCCACAGCACATTCTGCACAGTTGATGTGACAAGTGTCTTCAGAATTAAACTGAGCAAAAGTGGTGATATGTTGTACCTTTGTCTGATGCCTATCCTGATCTCAAACGTGCAGGAAGCTGACCCAAAAATTTAAATATTGTTTTTTTGTCAGTCAGTCAGGCATTGCTTGTTATATTCCCAGATTTCCTTTCATCAACGTGTAATTCCTCTATTGCATTAGACAGTGTCTATTGTGAAATAATACGCTTTTCTGAAATAAACAAATATGATTACTGTTTGTTTGGCTTTGCTAGTTTGAAGAATGGTTTCAAGCTATGGAAATAGTTTCACACACGATCGGCTTATTCTAAATCCCATCTACATCTACATTTATACACTTTACGTGCCACTGTCATTATGTCCCTTTCCTGTTCCAGTCGCGTATAGTTCGCGGGAAGAACGGCTGCCGGAAAGCATCCGTGTGCGCTCGAATCTCTCTGCTTTTACATTCGTGATCTCCTCGGGAGGTATAAGTAGGGGGAAGCAATATATTCGATACCTCATCCAGAAACGCACCCTCTCGAAACCTGGCGAGCAAGCTACACCGCGATGCAGAGCGCCTCTCTTGCAGAGTCTGCCACTTGAGTTTGCTAAACATCTCCGTAACGCTATCACGCTTACCAAATAACCCTGTGACGAAACGCGCCGCTCTTCTTTGGATCTTCTCTATCTCTTCTGTCAACCAGACCTGGTACGGATCCCACACTGATGAGGAATACTCAAGTATAGGTCGAACGAGTGTTTTGTAAGCCACCTCCTTTGTTGATGGACTACGTTTTCTAAGGACTCTCCCAATGAATCTCAACCTGGCACCCACCTTACCAACAATTAATTTTATATGATCATTCCACTTCAAATCGTTCCGTACGCATACTCCCAGATATTTTACAGAAGTAACTGCTACCAGTGTCTGTTCCGCTATCATATATTCATACAATAAAGGATCCTTCTTTCTATGTATTCGCAATACATTACATTGTCTATGTTAAGGGTCAGTTGCCACTCCCTGCACCAAGTGCCAATCCGCTGCAGATCTTCCTGCATTTCGCTGCAATTTTCTAATGCTGCAACTTCTCTGTATACTACAGCATCATCCGCGAAAAGCCGCATGGAACTTCCGACACTCTCCCATGAAGTGGCCTGTTTATTTTTCTAACACAGTCTGTAGGAATTAAGAGATGATTTTGTGGACGGCTGTAAAGAGGTCGCTCTGTAGTTATTTAAATCTAATTTGTCTCCTTTCTCGTGAAGTGGGTGAAATAATGCGCACTTCCATTCTTTGGGGATGTTCTCGGTTCGCCATATGTCATGGACCATTTCTTGAAGAATTTCGGCCAGTTTTCTCCAATCTATATCTAATACTTCCTCAATTATTCCATCTTTAGAGATTATCCATACGGAAGTGTTTGAAGATGTGCATCAAACTGAAGAGTTCATTGTAAATACCAAGGAATTCCAATCGGTGTGCGGAAGATACTGTCCTCCGATGGAGCACTCATAACGAATTGAGTTATCTACTCAGACCGTAGGTAAAGTCTCAGCTAAAATTACTCACCTCATTAGTCTTAAAAAGGCCAAGTACATTGTCGTGATATGGCAGCGACAGAACATTAATGAACTGATGGTTGTTTCAAAAAAGTACAAAGAGAAAAGAGAATTCTGATAATCTGGGGAGATCACAGAGAAAGTACATCAAGTGGTATTGGAATTAAGCTGGGAACAGATAAAACCGGTCATTAAACGATTTATCAAGGTTTATTTATATCTCGTGAGCTGAAATTAAGTTTATATACATGTTAATACTTCCAGCGATAATTTCTGACTATTACACTTGGAATACTCGTAAGAAAGACAATAGATATCTTCTAGGTTTAGAAAGCCTAAGGAACATATGAAATCTGTGGACAAATCCAAAAGCCAGCCACTGATAAGTGGAGTACACTGCACATTACAAAGACTCAAACATTATTGGTCTGATGATGGCCAGATGACTGGAATGGGTTTGTCGTGTAAGAAGAATGTGGGTCGAACGATGGCGGACGATACCAAAACAACTTATTTCCATCAGGGAAGAGAACAGCAGGTAGAACTAGGACGAGACAACTGAATGAAGAAAAGGAAGACCTTCAACGACCAAGGAGACGGGAAGACTGAAATACCAGAAAAAACTAATGGTGACTCAATGGGGCATCGACTGTGTTATTTAGCATACCTGTATGATGCTATAGTCAGATCTCTGGTGACTTTCAGACAAGGGAAGCACCCTATATGCTCATGAATATTAATTTAAGGAAATGATAGTGTCTTACTGAAATGATAATTAATAGGGATGAGCCAGTCAAGCATGAAAATATGGGTACCACACCATGCACACCGATATATTAATAGGAGGAGGGATCATCTCTCTATAACAGAAACAAGTGGTCACTATAACAATCGATTTATTGTAATTAACATATGAGCTACCCTCTGAGATAACTGAATGAACATTTAATAACGGGACAGGGATTTATAACTGCAAAATGTAATCTTGGCACACGTGGGTAGGCACGATAAGAGCACAGTTACAAAAATAATTCGCAGACTTACCAGTGATTGCAGAAATGGTTAGCGAATTACAGAAAGAACCTCTGGCGTGCCACAGGGGAGTGTTATGGGACCATTGCTTTTCACAATATATATAAATGACCTAGTAGATAGTGTCGGAAGTTCCATGCGGCTTTTCGCGGTTGATGCTGTAGTATACAGAGAAGTTGCAGCATTAGAAAATTGTAGCGAAATGCAGGAAGATCTGCAGCGGATAGGCACTTGGTGCAGGGAGTGGCAACTGACCCTTAACATAGACAAATGTAATGTATTGCGAATACATAGAAAGAAGGATCCTTTATTGTATGATTATATGATAGCGGAACAAACACTGGTAGCAGTTACTTCTGTAAAATATCTGGGAGTATGCGTGCGGAACGATTTGAAGTGGAATGATCATATAAAATTAATTGTTGGTAAGGCGGTACCAGGTTGAGATTCATTGGGAGAGTGCTTAGAAAATGTAGTCCATCAACAAAGGCGGTGGCTTACAAAACACTCGTTCGACCTATACTTGAGTATTGCTCATCAGTGTGGGATCCGTACCATATCGGTCTGACGGAGGAGATAGAGAAGATCCAAAGAAGAGCGGCGCGTTTCGTCACAGGGTTATTTGGTAACCGTGATAGCGTTACGGAGATGTTTAATAAATTCAAGTGGCAGACTCTGCAAGAGAGGCGCTCTCCATCGCGGTGTAGCTTGCTCGCCAGGTTTCGAGAGGGTGCGTTTCTGGATGAGGTATCGAATATATTGCTTCCCCCTACTTATACCTCCCGAGGAGATCGCGAATGTAAAATTAGAGAGATTAGAGCGCGCACGGAGGCTTTCAGACAGTCGTTCTTCCCGTGAACCATACGCGACTGGAACAGGAAAGGGAGGTAATGACAGTTGCACGTAAAGTGCCCTCCGCCACACACCGTTGGGTGGCTTGCGGAGTATAAATGTAGATGTAGATGTAGAACACTGAAAAATAATTACGAAGCCCTGTAAGATCACCAGAGTGATAATGAAAGCAACTAGCTGGTTGCGAAACGTTAAAATTGCGGGTTTAGCTGCTGAATGGAGCTAACTAACATCGCGTCCATATCGCATCGGTATTTACAATACTGGCCCATACTTAGCAGACTCGTGTAGCATGAAAGCGGAAAATAGTGGTCGTAGCGGCTGGAAATTATGGGTATAGTTCGCACTCTGTACTCATTGCTAATGTGGAATTATCTGCCTCTAGAAGAGCAAGGGGCATCTCTTCTGTTGTCCAGTAACAAGTCTTTACTCCAAGATCTTCCAGCGCCATAGTCTTCCGTAGTCTAGCAGCAAGTGCTCTAATTAAGAGTCCAGCGGCAAGCGTCCTCTACCTTACCGCTATGAAGTTTGGCTGTTTCCGTGGAGTACGAATCTCGCTGCCCTACAGTGTAGCCAATTCGAGTAATGTCTAATTAAAACTTAGTAATAAGGTCAAACAAATGTGTGAATTCCTAGGGGACCAGACTGCTTACGTCATCGGTCCCTAGACTTACACATTACTTAAACTAACTTACGCTAAGAACAACCCATACCCCCATGCCCGAGGGAGGACTCGAAACTCGGGCGGGAGAGGCCGCTCCATCCGTGACAAGGCGCCTCAAACCGCGAGGCTACTCAGCGCGGCAAGGTCAAACAAACTCATACACTTGTGGATATCGTTATTATTAGTCAGTAGTGCTGTTCCGTGGGGAGGAAGCCAGGAGAATTTGCCCACTCCATGATATGCCTGAAGCAGACCTAGCGGAACATTAGAAAATCCGTAAATGCTGTACATGAAGTTAACTAAACGTCCGAAACAGTTTTGCATCACTCTCATGGCTGGTATTAATAATTGGGGTGGTGATTTGGGCAGCCATTCATGGTATTCCACGAGCCCCATGGTTACTTTGTGATGTCGCGTTACTGCCAAAGATTATGTGACCATTTCGCCTGATCATATCCATCTCACGGCTCGATGTTTGCTACCCAACGATGATGCTGTGTTCCAAGATGACAGGGCTCCTTTTCAATCAGCTCGCATTGTCCAGGAATCGTTTTGCTGGTATTGCGATCATGAGGATAGAGCGTCGCATCCACCCTGTCCACCACAGTCACCAGATGTCAATATTATTGAGCCTTTACGGTCTAATTTGGAGAGATCGGTGCGTGATTGTCATCCATCTCCATCATAGTTACATGAAGCTGCTACTATTTTGCGGAAATAATGGTATAAATTTCCCTTGAAAAACATACAGACCAGTATTTATCCGTTCCGAGACGCCTGGAAGCTGTTCTGAATGTAAACGGTTTTCCTAAATCTTGTGCTGTCTGGTGACGTATGTGTTTTTGATGTTTCCTTATTTTTGTCCACTCCCTGTACATTGTATGTAACTCTCCACACACGATCTGTTCGCTCTCTATGGGTCCATTATGAACAGCGGCGCGAACCCCATAGCGCTGTGGTCGGTGAAGGAGCCAGGATAGAAATCACCTGGAAAGGAACATAGATCAGTGGCGTCCAGTTCTCTTCATGGACGGAAGCAGGATTTGCTGATGCTTGTTGATCGTCGTAGAAAAGTGTGAAGGTGCCCAGGTACCACGGCGCGTCTCAGGTATGCACTCTCGCAGGTTCAGTGTGGAAGCAGGTCAGGTGTATTTTGAGCCAGTACTATGCATTGATGTCGAACGCCTCTCAACTCTACAGAAGGTAGTTTGAGGGCTGTGCAATACGTGGACAGGATCCTTCAACGTATTCTCCGATCCTCCAGTCAGTATTTCAGTGATAGGTTCGTTTTCATAACGCAGTAGCACATCGCAACCACCTCTTGATCACTTTACTCCGCGAGGTACGAATAAACAAAATGTATGGCCTGCGCTATCTAGTACGGTGGCCCTGACTTAAAATGCTTATAACCAGTTGCAACTTGCAGTAGGCCGTTGCAAGAACCATCCACCACAGCAGAGTAGCAACTCAGGTTGCCCACCTCGAAGAATGCGAGTGACCTCAGTGGCAACGTCTCCGTCGCCTTAGTGGACAGCCTGTTACAATGCACAAAGATGGAAACGCGGTACTGAATGATGCTGAGTAACAGATTTTGTTTGCGCAGATGTGCTTTTCCGAATATTTTTGGTTGCTATTTTCTTTTTATTTTACAGAAATTTATTAATCCTTAACTTTTGTTTCGTAAAGATTTTACTTCTATGCCGTGCTTTCCCTTAAATCTAAGTTCACACTAGTTTGCCGATATGCGCGTGCTGAAAACGTTTTTCAAGTAACTTAGAAAACCAAGCCCCATCGTTTCCTCACTTCTTTTTAGTCGTATACCGCTGAGTCACCTCCACAAACCAATCCCCTACTTCTCTCCACTTTAACACATTGTATCTTTTATCACAAGGAAACTTTCACATGCTCCCTGTTCCCGATCTAGAACATCATGCTGGTTTTACAGTCCTTACCGCTATAGTGCTAACTCGTATACCTTCAGCTTACATAAAAGTTCTCATAGCTCACTCAAACTCCAATTGCTATAATCCAGTCCCCCACCTGCAGCATGGCACTAAGTTGAAGCAGATGCTCACTTTCCACCCCATCCAACTTTAAATCAGTTTTATTTCTAAATACAATCATAAAATGTTATGTGGTATATGAGGGACTTTGTTAATTTGTTTTTGTAGTAGGATGCAATAATTATGCAGAGATGAAAAGACTTGCGCATGATAGATTAGCTTCAAGAGCTGTCTCAGACCAGTCTTGGGACTGAAGACCGTAGCACCATCATGAGCTATATTCACGACTAGCCGGATATCAGAGCACGCGTCGGAACGCAGGAGAGAAACACCTGAAGCCGCAAGACGGACAGGCCGTTTGCGGAAGAGAACACGAAATCAAGCGGCAGCTGAGATAAACACGGCCGACGGCGGACAGGACCCAGAAAAGACCGCAACAATCTATGCAAACAATAAAGTCCAAAGTGGAAACCTTCGTCTCGATATTGACAGGCCAAGAGCAAAGAGAGACACAATCCGAATAGCGACCAGAGAGAAAGACCACGTGTCAAGTGAAGTTGTTATCCGATGGTCCATAGTACAGTGATGACAGTAATCGACAGTAGCAGATGCGACTGCAGAACTAACTGATCTTTCTTTTTTTCTTCTTTATCGTTATTTTATCCCCCGCGCCTCATAAGGGCCTGGGGGGGGGGGGGGGCGTCTGTGAGCGATACAGGCAACCTGTTCTTAAGTTAACGACAATAAAATGGTAAGGTAGATGAAAAAACAAGAAACAGATAGTGGAGACATATACAGGTAGTTAAAAACTTTTTAAAGGTGAAAAATAAAATGGAAGTTTTCGGATATACGATGGATGACTTTTTTCACTGATAGTTAAAATCTGTAATAATAAAAGGTAAAACGCCCGTGTGGAGTTGTTAGTCTCCCATCGGGCATCTCCCTAGGTGGCGGATAGGGTAATGATCTCCAGATATGGAGGGTACCGGAGAAATAAAATACCCGGGGTGGACCAAAACTATCGACCGAAATCCACTAACGTCTGCCTGGTATCCAGCGGTTAGGGGTCAGCGTCTGTTCACCTAGATGGTGCGGCTGCAACAACCTTCTTGATCTCAACAATCAAGTCGTATTCCTCGTGATCTTTCCTCGGAAGGACCACCACCAAGTTAGTTTTCAACTTGAAAACCAAACATGATGATAACACAAGGAATTAATACACTAACCCGTGCACCAGTCGCCAGGCTGGGTTTAACTGGTCATCGGATTCCGGGGGACCAGGAGCATCATGTTACGCCTAAGGTTGAGAACCAGACGACATCCAAATTATTAGACACAAAACAAAGACACTTCATCGGTACACTTAATACTAATACTCTCTTCAACCTGGGCAAGATCAAACAACTTACAGACATGCTGCAAAAATTCCAGATCAAAATCCTTGCAATACAGGAAACACGATTTACGGACGAAAACCATTTTGACACAGACAACTACAGGATCTACAAACGAAAACCAGCAGTCAAAACTAATGAGAAAGGACTCAAACAGTTTGGTACAGCATTTGTAGTCCACAAATCTATCAGCGACTCTATCATTGACTTCCAATCTGCCTCAGAACTATATCAACGCTCTCCGCCAAATCGGCCAACAAAGCGTATACCTTGATCAACGCACACGAATCCAGAAATAACTATAACAAGAAGAGCCCCCAGAAAGTGGATGACTTCTGGAATGACCTTGAAGAGACGACAAACAAAATTGCCAAACACCATGTAATAATCTTGTTAGGCGACTTAAACGCACAATTAGGCAAAGGGAAAAAATATAGGAAAATCGCCGGAATCTATACAGCTAACAAGAATGGGGAAAGATTGATAAGCTTCTGCGAAAATTTCGGCCTCGTAATTATGTCAACACAATTTAAAAAACCAACAAGAAACTGTATACTTGGAAGTCGCCCAACACAATGTTGGGTGAATTCCAGATAGACCATGTGGCCATCTCCAAGAGTAACACAACAGAAATTCTGAATGTGAAAACGAGAACAGGAGTTTTTGAATCAGACCACCATCTTCTACAGATAAAGACGAGATTGCTACCCAATAGAAAAAAGCCAAAACTAAACAAAGCGCTGAGACCAGACCCCGAATACATAAAACCCAACAAGGAAATCATCTTACAGGAAATTAGTCAGACAAACACCACAAACTGGACAGAACTTGTGGACGTCCCCAAATCCGCAATGAAATTGGGTCAACCCCCGAGAAGGAGAAAACACACGTGGTGGAATATAATATGTGACCAAGCAATAGAAGAAAGAACCAATGCCTGGAAAAACGTCAATAGACACAAAACATCAGAAAAATGTGAATAATTTCTAGTAAACCGAAAACAAATATCGAAAACAATTCGGAGGAAAAAAAGAAATTATGACAAACGGCAACTAGATGAGATAGAACAAGACTTTAAGAAGAACAACACCAGGAATTTTTATAAGACGTTTGAAGAACATATTGTAGGATACCAGCCACCCAACCTTTGCTTCAAGAAACCGGATGGTTCACTAGAAACTAACACGAAGAATAACTGCCAAATCCTCGCAGACTATTTCAACAAACTTCTCAACTGCGAAAGACCTACAGAGGATATTCACTACCAGACGTCTACACCAAATCCCGACGCTAAACTACCAATCATCAACGAAATAGTAGAAATTATCAAGACACTGAAAAACAATAGAGCTCCAGGAGAAGATGGTATTATTGCAGAACTATGGAAACTAAGTGATGAAAGATTAACAAGAAAATTCCACAAAATCGTATTAAACATTTGGGAAACAGAACAGATCCCTTTTGAATGGAAATGCGCACTCATTCATCCACTCCACAAAAAAGGGGACAAAACTGAACCAAATAATTACAAGGGTATGGTTCAAATGTCTCTGAGCACTATGGGACTTAACATCTGCGGTCATCAGTCCCCTAGAACTTAGAACTACTTAAACCTAAGGACATCACACACATCCACGCCCGAGGCAGTACTCGAACCTGCGAACGTAGCACTCTCGCGGCTCCGGACTGAAGAGCCTAGATCGCTCGGCCACTGCGGGCGGCTTACAGGGGTATCTCACTCGTGCGGGTCCATATAAAATTCTATCAAAAGTTCTCATGAATAGATTAGGAGAACAAGCTGACCCACAAATAGGAGAATACCAGGCTGGTTTTTGTGAGGGACGATCATGCATAGAACAGATCTGGAATCTGAAAATGATTCTCCAGATGAGAAACACCCGAAACACAGTGGTCAATTTTGTAGAATTTAGAAAGGCCTACGACTCAATAGACAGAGCAGCGCTCTGCAACACGCTGGAAGAATTCAGCATTGACAGAAAGACAAGAGAAATCATTCGGCAAACATTAACTGACACAGTCTCCAAGGTTAAATTTATGGGGGATATCTCTGAACCATTTGAAATCCAAACTGGAGAGCGACAGGGTGACAGACTTTCACCATTACTCTTTAACATCATTCTTGAAAAAATTATCAGGACATGGGAAAAAGAAGCCAAAGGAATCCAAATTGGCATTAGAAAAGATAACAGATTCAATGTGAAGTGTTTAGCTTTTGCAGATGACCTTGCAATCCTCACAAATGATAGAAAAGAAGCCACTAACGTCATAGAGAAGTTACACGAAATTGGACAGAGAATTGGCCTGCAAATTTCGTATGAGAAAACCCAGTACATAGAAAGAATGCCACAAGACAAATTGCCTATTGTGACAACCCATTTGAAAATCGTACAAGTACCACATTTTAAGTACCTGGGAGAAATAATTCAGCCATCAGGGATCAACCTAAAGGCCAATGAGAAAAGAATAAAAAAAACTACAGAAAGCATATAAACTCACGTGGAACTGTTATATCAAAAAGTCCATATCCATTAACGCAAAATTGAGGCACTACAACACTGTCGTACTCCCGGAGGAACTGTATGCATCTGAAACAACACAAATAGGTGGGGAAACTAAAATCAAAGAAACAGAGAAACAAGAAAGGAAAATTCTCAGGAAAATTTTTGGCCCGATACAAGAGCAAGAAATCTGGAAGAAGAGACCAACATCAGAATTATATAAATACACAGACATGATTATGGATACAATAAGGAAAAGAAGAATGCAGTTCTACGGACATATCCACAGGATGAATGAAAACAGAATTTCAAAGCGGATTCTTAAAGTCTTCAACTCAGGCAGGGGAAAAACAAATTGGATAAAAGAAGTTGAAGAGGACCTCAGACAAGCACACATAACAGTAAACGATGCACAAAATAGAACTGAAATCAGGAACATCATCAAAAAACATATATTTGACACCACAACACAGAAGAGACCAGGATGCAAATGGACAGCGGAGCGAAAGAAACAACACAGTGAACACATGAAGAAAATTTGGGCTCAGGAAAACATAAACAATCATCATAAAGGAATTCAAGTTCAAACGCTCTCTTTAAATGGGAATAATCGAAAATAATAATAATAATAATAATAATAATAATAAAGGTAAAACGAAATATAATACGAGCACATTTAGAGCATGTTGCCAAAACACTGATATGTAAAAGAAGCACTTTCGTGTCACTAGAAATTAGAAGGACCGACCATGGGATAGGGAGTCAGTTGTTGAAGGGGAGAAGGTTGGCATGTGAAAAGCGTGGAAATGTTGTGGTATAAGGACGGAGACGGAGGACGGGAGCACTGCAGCGATTGGATAGGAGTGCTTCTGGGACAGAATAGGGGGTGGACTAGAGGGGGAAAGAATAGTGACACTAATAACTGGAAAAAGGGTGTAAAACCGAAAATGCAGATAAAATACCTTCTGCACCATCCAAAAAATGTTGCCCCTTAATATCCGTTGTTAACTTGTACAGAACTACTAATTCTGAATCTGTAAGCTGTATTACAGAAACTATATTTAATAAGTAATCGTTGCAATAGTGTATTTATTTCTGACTGTAGAGTCTGTCGCGTTGCGAGCAGATAGGAAGCAGAGCAGCGGAAGTGTTTGTTGGGCACTTCCCTAGACGCGGTGTGCAGCTATGCTCGCGCCAGTGTAGACGCCCCTGATTCGTTAACCCGCGTGTATTGAGAGCTTGGCAGGAGTGTACAGGCGGAGGGCTGCAGTTCTAACTATTGCCTGCCCATAATTATCCGTAGCTCTGGAGACGACTCAGTGTTCTCAAACAGCAGCAGCAACAACAGCGGCAGTTCAGCAATGTCGCCTGCTGCATTCTTCGTCGGCCGCACAGCTACATCGTAAGACTGTCAAGTCACAGATATAGTAATGTAGAGGCGTTACCCAGTTGATTTTCTTTCACAAAGTATGACTAACTTGAATAATAACTTGCAATAGCTAAAACTTGTAGGGCACCTGTGTTGTCATTGTCCTCAGACATTATTACCAGGCGGGGTCCCTTCCTTTCCCGTGCAGTCACCAAGTGTCGTAAGGATATGAAAATTGATTAACTATTTGCTGTCAGTTTTGTGTGTCTGCTAATGACCAGTTTCAAAAAAATGGCTCTGAGCACTATGGGACTTAACTTCTGAGGTCACCAGTCCCCTGGAACTTAGACCTACTTAAACCTAACCAACCTAAGGACATCACACATATCCATGCCCGAGGCAGGATTCGAACCTGCGACCGCAGCGGTCGCGCAGCTCCACACTGTAGCGCCTAGAACCGCTCGGCCACTCCGGCCGGCTGACCAGTTTCAGCCTAAATTATCTGCCTCAGTAACTGTTCATTCTTGTATTGCATAACAGAGGTTTAAATAACTTGTAACATTGCGTGTTAACTCCATTCACTTAAAGTGACGTAAAATTTTACTGGCAAAACCAATAACTAAAGATACAGCACAAATTAAGAGTGCACATGTCATTTATTCTGTATTTAGATTAGCGAGTGACTTCTGCTGGCTTTGTATGTATTTTATTGTTGTTATTTTAAAAGTAAAATCAGTTGCCCATTCGCTTAAAGTAAATTCAATTTAATCTTTCAACAATAAAAAATAAACTGCTTGCCTTTTTCTAAATTTTGCATTACGTTACACTTAGGTTACTGAAAGTCATTTTTGTACATAACAGAGTTTAAGTTAAGCCAGTCATTCATTTAACCAATAACTTCATTTACTTTTACTTTCAAGATTTGGTATTTCAGAATAAGTAACTGCAAAGTCATTGCTTTCTGATTCATTTATTTTTTCGTGAACGGTTGTGCTGTGGAAAAGCGTGACAACATTCTGTTGCCACGTCAGTGATTATTGCTTAAATTTCTTTGCCACTGCCTTTCCCAATATTCTGCAGATTCGTTGCCCTAGCTAATCAGTGTTTCTTTGTATTATCAGTAATTTTTTGTAGTAAATATTATGTGGTAGAAGATCTAGAGGGACTTACAGAACTTGGGAGTGGCGGATATCCACGCAACATTTGTGTAGCAAAGGATGGGGCCGATTAGGGATTTGTGCGTGTGAAGGGCAGTGGACGATATAGTCCCTATGTTCGGCCGGTTAGCAGTTTTTATAGTTTTAGTCTATTGTGAGCAATCTTTCGGATGGTTAGCAGGTGGGCGAGACGAGTAGTGAACCCGCCCACTGCAGCGAGACTTTGCCATATTCGGCCATCAGTGTCTGTTACCTCAAACGGGCATTCAGCTTCCGCGGAGCCAAATACCAGACAAACAGTGCTGAACTCAGTTATGTGTAAGCGTGCGGAGGATGCCCATAGCAGCGAGATAAAACATGGCCGCCATTGCTGCTTAATTTGCTGTAGATGCGTACAGAACAATATACACTCCTGGAAATTGAAATAAGAACACCGTGAATTCATTGTCCCAGGAAGGGGAAACTTTATTGACACATTCCTGGGGTCAGATACATCACATGATCACACTGACAGAACCACAGGCACATAGACACAGGCAACAGAGCATGCACAATGTCGGCACTAGTACAGTGTATATCCACCTTTCGCAGCAATGCAGGCTGCTATTCTCCCATGGAGACGATCGTAGAGATGCTGGATGTAGTCCTGTGGAACGGCTTGCCGTGCCATTTCCACCTGGCGCCTCAGTTGGACCAGCGTTCGTGCTGGACGTGCAGACCGCGTGAGACGACGCTTCATCCAGTCCCAAACATTCTCAATGGGGGACAGATCCGGAGATCTTGCTGGCCAGGGTAGTTGACTTACACCTTCTAGAGCACGTTGGGTGGCACGGGATACATGCGGACGTGCATTGTCCTGTTGGAACAGCAAGTTCCCTTGCCGGTATAGGAATGGTAGAACGATGGGTTCGATGACGGTTTGGATGTACCGTGCACTATTCAGTGTCCCCTCGACGATCACCAGTGGTGTACGGCCAGTGTAGGAGATCGCTCCCCACACCATGATGCCGGGTGTTGGTCCTGTGTGCCTCGGTCGTATGCAGTCCTGATTGTGGCGCTCACCTGCACGGCGCCAAACACGCATACGACCATCATTGGCACCAAGGCAGAAGCGACTCTCATCGCTGAAGACGACACGTCTCCATTCGTCCCTCCATTCACGCCCGTCGCGACACCACTGGAGGCGGGCTGCACGATGTTGGGGCGTGAGCGGAAGACGGCCTAACGGTGTGCGGAACCGTAGCCCAGCTTCATGGAGACGGTTGCGAATGGTCCTCGCCGATACCCCTGGAGCAACAGTGTCCCTAATTTGCTGGGAAGTGGCGGTGCGGTCCCCTACGGCACTGCATAGGATCCTACGGTCTTGGCGTGCATCCGTGCGTCGCTGCGGTCCGGTCCCAGGTCGACGGGCACGTGCACCTTCCGCCGACCACTGGCGACAACATCGATGTACTGTGGAGACCTCACGCCCCACGTGTTGAGCAATTCGGCGGTACGTCCACCCGGCCTCCCGCATGCCCACTATACGCCCTCGCTCAAAGTCCGTCAACTGCACATACGGTTCACGTCCACGCTGTCGCGGCATGCTACCAGTGTTAAAGACTGCGATGGAGCTCCGTATGCCACGGCAAACTGGCTGACACTGACGGCGGCGGTGCACAAATGCTGCGCAGCTAGCGCCATTCGACGGCCAACACCGCGGTTCCTGGTGTGTCCGCTGTGCCGTGCGTGTGATCATTGCTTGTACAGCCCTATCGCAGTGTCCGGAGCAAGTATGGTGGGTCTGACACACCGGTGTCAATGTGTTCTTTTTTCCATTTCCAGGAGTCTATCACTTGTGAACGCAACAATGGGAGCACCGGTGCGAGATACGATTACCGTGTTAGGTGTGACACAGTATGCCATGCCGGTTTTCAGCCTCAAAGGTTTTAGAACATTTAGGCATTGATGCTTCCGTTAAATAGTTATTTTGCGACGTAATACAAGAATAGGACCATCCATTTAGCCGATCAGAAGGAAGACGCTTTTAATTTGAGCACGGTAACTAGAGTTCGTTAACAGAAGGGACGGTTTTGTGCTTGTCAGTACTTACTTAAATTATAGTGGTATCTTCCACATAAAAGCGACTGTTTAAAGAGGTGTTTGTCTTAGCTGATAACAACCTGTCGAAAAAAATAAATAGGATTGCATTCAGCATGCCTGCATTTCTTTGAGCTTAGGCTACTTGTAGCCACATGGAAGCTGTAATGTCAAAGCGAAAATATTTTAACGCAGGAATATTATTTCGTGGGTCTTTGCATTGACATTTTGCGACTAGGGTAGCCTATGCGCTGTCGTCAACTCCACAACAACCCAGTCGCTGATGTACCTCGTGTAAATCTTTCTTCCATTTGTACAATTCAGGTTCAGATTTTATGAAACGGAACCAGCTTTGCTCGCTGATTATATATAACCGTTTTCTGCCTCCTTAGTCTTAATAAATATATGATATCGATTTTGATTTTCTAGCGTCTTTGCGCTACCAGGTTTAAGACAGCAGTATGTGAGATCTTTGTCACTTTTACGCCATTTATATTTCTTCCACCACGTAGGTTATATGCGACTTGTCTTACGTGTCTGTTGTCGACATAGGTTTTATCATTATGTCAAATCTTCGTCGTTTTTTTAACCTGGGGTGATATGTGTTCTCGTGTGGTTTTCTGAAGAGTGCACGGATTTATATCACCATATATTGTTCATTTTATAATGATTGCTTAGTAAAACTGCTTGATAACTTTCTTCTAGATAGTAAATTGTATGTTCGCATTGACGACAAGAACTCTGCCAAAAAACCAGCCAATGCCTGTATCTCACAGGGATTTCTAATCTCTTCAGCACTTTTAAACGTCTATTTCAACGACATACCTCCTATTACAAAGGTGTCAGTTAGCCCATATACTGATAATACAGCGTTTTTAACAAGAGACAGAAAATTAGCTCAAGGGATTACGAGGTTGGCGTTACAACTGGATCTCACGGAGCGATGGGCACGACTACACAACATTACTCAACCCGGATAAACCAGTGGCCACTATTTTCACACGACGCCGACCGGTTATCCATACAAGGCTCCACATCGGAAACCAACCTATTCCTTGGTCCCCGGTGGTAAAATACCTGGGCGTTTACCTGGACACACAACTTTTCTTCGCCAATCACGTTGCAGGAAAGAAGGAAGTCGGACTAAGAACGTTGAGACCTCTCATCCCATTTTTCAAGAGCAAGGATCTGAATTTTGTCACGATGATGACACTATACCGAGCCACCGTGCAACCCACACTGAACTATGGAGTGACCTCCTGGGGCAAAATGCGACACCAATTTCAGGTAGCTCCAAGTCATGCAAAACAAATGTCTCCTACGGACCGTCGGAGCACACTGGAGGACAAGGACAACGGAATTCCACGACGCACTCCACGAAAAATTCCTGTGCTAAAAAGTGCGGGGAAAAGCTCAAAAGCTGTTCGACAAGATCGAGGAGCTATGTTATACCACTCATCTGCTAGCGACAGTAGGCACATTTTTTTTTTCAACAGTGAAACAAGTATAGTGTGCCACGGTCTATCCTGACAGACGACGGAGTTGCGCCTGCAAGACACTAAATAACCTCAGTTCAAGTATGACTCATAGTAAAAGAAAAGTACGCCCACCAACCCTACAGGCAAAACAACCCCTTTGTGTGTCCAATAACTGATACAGTCTGGAATCTCTCCTTACCTAACTCGCAGGCAGCAAAATCGCCAAAGGCGATAAGGCTCCAACACACACACACACACACACACACACACACACACACACACAAATGATTTTATAATGTTCGCCACTATGTTGTTGTACATGACAACTTCATGTTGTTAAGTGGGTATCACTGTCCCACGTAAGAAATCATACATTCTCATTTTCTTTATGGTCTAATGTGTGGCCTTAGTGTGATTTTGCTTTTCTTGCGAGGGGAGGGCGGGAGGCGGAGGCACGGGTTGACTGCTTCCAGACCACATGATGCTGGCAAAATGTCTAAATTGCAATCGTACACAAACAATAAAGTTTTTTGGTACAGATTAACCGGAATGACAACTTTCAGTGTAAATTGTGCTACTTGAGCCACGGTACAAACAAAAATATTTGAAATCATTAGACGTGTAAGAGTAAATGCGTGTAGCGAAACAGAATCTCCCCCTAATTAATCTTCCTTCCAGTAATGATTATGTTCACGCAAAAAGTAGCAAAATTTAATTGATCTGTAAAATAAAAGTGAAATCTGCCGAGTAAATTTCAGGAAACGGAAATAAACCTGTGTGGTCGCCAAGGGAAATAGTACAAAATCTGCATTTGTAATTCTCTAATAACTAAAAATATTTATCAAATTTGACTGTTTCTGTAATTTACCGAATAGTTCTGTTACGTGTACTAGAATGATAATTACCACGTATCCATTCAAACAGTCATATTATCAAAATGGCTCTGAATAGTGCAACATGACAAGTTTTTCGATGTAGAGTAACTTCATTTGGCCCAAAAATGTTCAGTTTAAAGGTTTCTCGCTATCTAAACTCTTTACAGATTGTAGAGGTCTCAAGGTGGATGACCTCTACAGTGGTGGGGCTGCAATGAGGTGATGAGTTGTAGTCATGAAGTTGACGAATAACTGTTCATGGAAACGCCATCATTAATCAGACATTTTATTTGTGAACCAACGAAAGGAACAGTGGCGACGCTCTGCGGTGCAACGCCCTGAAGGACGTGTGCTGAAAACAGCGAGTAGGAAGGCGGTGATGCAAGCAGGCTGCCCGTAGCCTGCGATGTTGCCAGTGACGCAGCGGAATTGCCATGTGAAGTGCATGTGGCTGCGCATGCTTTGTCTGGACGCAGCTTTGCAGCTGAGGGGATGTCGCAACGGAAGGTGCAGAATCCCCCTGTGGACCCCGTAGAGAGAGACAGCTCTCAGCAGTAGCGCCTGCGCTTGCAGCGGAGGTGGGCAGCAACAGTGTGCCCGCACTTGCGAAGATGGGTTGACGCCTGTGCTGCAATGATCTCGCGCAGCTGCCCACCATTGTAGAGACTGGCAGCAGCTGGATGTAGCCCCAGAGGTGACGCACAAGCTGGAAGGCACGAAGTTCACATTATCGGACTCAGAGCTAGCATTAGACCTGCAGTTAGTAAAGGCCTCGTGGTGGTAGCCTGTAGAGCCATGTCGACTAGTAGATTGCTACAGACCTCCCCAGGAAGCTTGTGGCTGGCAGACTGCATACATACCGTATATCCGAAAATACGAAATGATCGTATGGCACTGATGGCCGGGAGCTCCCATTCGGTTTCAGCCACCAAGTGCAAGTCTTATTTCATTCAGCACCACATTGGGTAACTTTCGGCCGATGATGAGGATGAAATGATGATGAAGACAACACAACACCCAGTCACCGAACGGAGAAAATCTCCAACTCGATCGGGAATCGAACCCGGGCCCAGTGCATGGGAGGCAACTACGTTACCACCCAGCTAATCAGGCGGACTATATCTGAAATTAAGAGGTATTTATAATAGCTTGCTGCAGACTTGTTTTGCCAAGTCATTGATTCCCATAATCTAGCTCCAACAGAGCCTATGGCACAGGCATGAAGAAATCAGGTTGGTTGGTTTGTTGATTTGGCGGAGGGGACCAAACAGTGGGGTCATCGGTCTTATCGGATTAGGGAAGGGTGTGGAACGAAGTCGGCTGTGAACTTTCAAAGTGCCATCTCGACTTCTGCCTGAAGCGATTTAGGAAAATCACCGAAAATCTAAATCAGGAGGGCCGGACGCGGATTTGAACCGTCGACCTCACGAATGTGTGTCCAGTGTGCTGACCACTGTTCCACCTCGCTCGGTAAGTAATCAGGCTACCACGCTGCATTAGTCCTGTTATTCTGATGTGTTGTCATTATAAAAATGCTGGTCCCTCGTCTGGCCCTAGACATGGTAACTTCCCATTGTCGTAGCGGCATTTTGTGTTGTGTCACTACGTAAACTCCGATGAAACTCTGTTTGGCTAGCTGTGGTCTAGCTCAGTCCCACTGTAACACTTATATCGATCAGAAGTAGATTTATATTATGTAACTTTGCATTGTAATTATGAAGTGTTTATTCTTTGTTACTTAAGGTCGTTGATTTGCAACAGGAAATTTAAAGTTTGTAATGTGTATATGGAAAAAGATAAATGATTGATTAAAATAATGAAATTTTATAATATGTGTAAGTTTATAAGATAAACAATGTGAATATTGGAAGCTGGTTCATGCTTATGGCACTTGTATTGTAAAATGTAAAAGATGTAGTGAAGTCCCTCCACAACGGAAGTGGCATGGCGCGATGTAAATGGTAGTCTTGGCGGTCGAACTGGGCGGCTCCTTTGTGTGATCAGTACGCAGTCAGTGGCTAGCCGTTGCACGGTACACATCGACGGTGCCAAGGGAGACAATTGAAGGCAACTTTGCATTGAATTTTGCATCGGATGTGGATTTGGCTGTTGCTTGGTAGTCTCGGCAATAAGGAATGACTCTAATAAGTTAAAAATCCGTCGTCAAGAAGAAATTTTATAGAGCATTCAAACATCAAGAGCCGTGAGTACAGTTGGCAGCCACGTCGCTTGCCACCACAACTTCGCCAGTACTCCACCAACTTCATGCATACAGATATGTATCAGAGCATGGACCAGTTAATTTGTGTGATTTTAATAATAATCCAAATGCTATAAATTTGTGTTTGGGATCGTATCATGTATCCTGATCATGAATCTATGCAGGATCCCCACCTAAGTGTTTATAAAACCGAGTATCTTGTTTCAAATGAACTAGTGATATATTTATGTTTGTCAAATGTGCAAGGATCAACAAATGTGAAGTTAGTTAGAATCTTGCTAAGGTACTCTCAGCTTATTGCAAAGTATCGTTTTGCGAAAGTACTGTGCCAGATTGCTTATTAGTTTAAAATACCTGCTTCCCAGGTGATGAAAAAGGCAAGTAAGTTAAACGCGTTTGAAACATAATTTAGCCATGATTACTATCATGAATGATTTTTTAAGTTAATTGAGCTCAGTGTTGCATAATTTGCTTTGAAAAGTAAAATATAAACTATCCCAAGTGAAGTTAAGAAGTGACTTTGTTTAAATTAAATTTTGCTACTGAACTAATCATAGAGTTTGACGAGTGATACTATACCAGTTCATGGGTTCCCACTATATTCTTCTCATATTAGAAAGATAATTGGAATGTTATTGCTGCTAAGGAAAACAAATATATGCAGAGGGATATGAGCAGTGTAATTGAAGTAGCATTTATCTTTATTTGTGGTTTTTACATGCCAGTTAAGACAGAGGCCCCTCAGGTCCATCTTTAGTCCTGCACTTCGTGCATTAACATTTCAGCACTGGTTCAAGTAATGATCATAAGTGTAACTGTTATTAGTATAAGTTTGGTATAATTTTTGTTTTCTATGACTACTATTTTGTGGATTATTGGTAACTGCTGCCACTCACAGCTTAGAGTGCCCTATGTCCGCTTGTACCCTGTGTGCCATGCAAAGGGAAATATTAATGAAATTAACTTCAATAACTAACATCAATTTTTTTAACTTATATTTCCAAATTTATGTGCCTAATTTGGCTGGCGACCGTTTATTCTTTCATTCGTATAAGAATTTTACTACTTTCATTAAACCCATAGTTAAAGCCTGTTTAGTTTTACCGTTAATTCCAATATATTCAAAATTACAGTCCGACACCTTTATCCGGTCAGATTTCCCAAATCTCAGAGGGTAAAGTTAGTTTGTGTCACTGTAGGCTAGTGTTATACGTGGCTTTTCCCGTGACAGGACTTGAGGTTAGGTTGTTAGGGAAGAGTGACGTATAACGAAGCTAGTGTTAACTATGGCCTGTGGCAAAAGCTGTGGCAATGTCGTTACTTCATTCAGCAGCGCGAAAAGATAATGGTAGCGCTTCATAACTCCCCTTCCTGGTAGACCCAGCATCTGGATCTTAGCTCATGGTAATTCTTCAAAGACTCAACGTACACACATCAAAAAAAGTTTTGCATCACCTCGGTTCCGCAACCTGTAGAGAAAATTGGAATAGAGATCAACATAAACACCATTTCCGCCTTTTTATTGCTCATGAAAACCACACATCGCATGTTGTACCACCATACAGACAGTCCTTCAGAGGTGGTGGTCCAGATTGCTGTACACACTGGTACCTGTAATACCCAGCAGCACGTCCCATTGCATTGATGCATACCTGTATTCGTCGTGGCATGCTATCCACAATTCATCAATGCACTGTTGGTCCAGATTGTCCCACACCTCAACGGCGATTCGGCGTAGATCCCTCAGAGTGGTTGGTGGGTCACGTCGTCCATAAACAGCCCTTTTCAATCTATCGCAGGCATGATCGATAGGTTTCATGTCTGGAGAACATGGTGGCCACTCTAGTCGAGCGATGTCGTTACCCTGAAGGAAGTCATTCACAAGATGTGCACGATGGGGGCGCGAATTGTCGTCCATGAAGACGAATTCCTCGCCAATATGCTGCCGATATGGTTGCACTATCGGTTGGAGGATGGCACTCACGTATCGTACAGCTGTTACGGCGCCTTCCTTGACCACCAGCGGCGTACGTTGACCCCACACAATGCCACCCCAAAACAGCAGGGTACCTCCATCTTGCTGCACTCGCTGGGCAGTGTGTCTAAGGCGTTCAGCCTGACCAGGTTGCCTCCAAAAACGTCTCCGATGATTGTCTGGTTGAAGGCATATGCGACACTCGTCGGTGAAGAGAACGTGATGCCAATCCTGAGCGGTCCATTCGGCCTGTTGTTGGGTCCATCTGTACGGCGCCGCATCGTGTCGTGGTTGCAAAGATGGACATCGCCATGGACGTCGGGAGTGAAGCTGCTCATCATGCAGCCTACTGCGCACAGTTTTAGTCGTAACACGACCTCCTGTGGCTGCACGAAAAGCATTATTCAACATGGTGGCGTTGCTGTCAGGGTTCCTCTGAGCCATAATCCGTAGGTAGCTGCCATCCACTGCAGTGGTAGCCCTTGGGCGGCTTGAACGAGGCATGTCATTGATGGTTTCTGTCTCTCTGTACCTCCTCCTCATGTGGTTCACTCAGAGACGCCTGGACGCTTCCCTTGTTGAGAGCCGTTCCTGGCACAAAGTAACAATGCGCACGCGATCGAACCGCGGTATTGATCGTCAGGCATAGCTGGACTACAGACAACACGAGCCGTGTACCTCCTTCCTGGTGCAATAACTGGAACTGATCAGCTGTCGGACCCGCTCCGTCTAATGAGTGTTGCTCATGCATGCATGTTTGTTTACATCTTTGGGCGGGTTTAGTAACATATCTGAACAGTCAAAGGGACAGTGTCTGTGATACAATATCCACAGTCAACGTCTCTCTTCAGGAGTTCTGGGAACCGGGGTGATGCAAAACTGTTTTTGATGTGTGTACATCCTACAAATTGATAAATGTGTACCGTACATTTTCCTTAAAAGTAGTCAGCTTAAACCACAAATTTCAGTGACTGAATAATTAACCTAAAAGTCATTTGCCCCTTGGCTTTTATGATTATTAACTTCATTGTATGACTACTTACAAAGTAGCAGAATAATATTATCAGATTCTCTACTCTGGACTCA
Source organism: Schistocerca serialis cubense (assembly GCF_023864345.2). Lineage (NCBI taxonomy): Eukaryota > Metazoa > Arthropoda > Insecta > Orthoptera > Acrididae > Schistocerca > Schistocerca serialis. The sequence continues at coordinate 397,443,211 of NC_064640.1, read as the reverse complement.
TCCCCTAATAACTACTAACAATAAACAGTTTCTCTCAATTTATTATTTATGATTATAATGACATGTAGCCCTGATTAGGTATGGGTAATCCAGTCCACTTTTAGCTGATGCACTGGAGGCTCATGCAGGTTGGTGGTCCTCTGCTGAAGATAGATAAAGGCGGCACAGAGCAGAGTCGGGGCCTCCAAGGTGCCGGATATAGTTACACTCGTGCTTATGGATGTGTGACGCTGGTTATCTCAGTATCGTTGCACGTGTTGAAGCAACAGCACTGCAGGAGTATGCCCCTTTCATGTAGCTATGATTTTGTCCAGGGAATGGAGAAGATCGGATCCCAGGCTATTATTGAAGTAGGGTAGGTTCTGGGTCAGGAGTACTTCCAGTGCTCTGTCTGGCCAGTAAAACGAGGGCTGTACCACATTTAAAGCGCTGATACTAGTAACAGAAGCTGGAAAATGAAAAGACAACACTATAAGGTCACAAATTCCACCATTAATCAATAATCCACTGCTTTGTAGCTCTGACTGTAGCACTTTACTAAGCCTTCCTTGCATTTAGGAATTTGTAGCAGTCACCTCAAAATCATACATGGAATAGACCCAGTGTATGCCAGCCCTTCGAAAATAGGTTTGCAGCTTTCGGATGTCCCATGGGCACCCTTTTCCTCCAGCCTTGTCGAAACGTAATTGAACCTCATACACTTCCATCTTCGTCTGGACCACTCGAGTAGGGCATACCATCACCCGCTCCCTTTGGCAGCCGTATAACTCATCTGCTGACATTAATACATAGCTTCCCCCATTCTTGGCAATCGACAATACCTCAACCCATTTGCACATTCTTCTCCAGAGCCTCCTATCTTACTGGGTAGGGGTGGAATATGTAACACTCGTATGGTGTGTGGGTACTTGGCACTGGGAATTTGACTGCTACGTAGAGATGCGTTTGATCGGTACTGATTCCTACTGACATGAGGCGGTAATATAGCGAAAGATTATGCCCATTGACGGTGGTAATGTGTTTTAACCTGGGTGGTAGCTCTTTCTGGATCTTCCACAAGTCCAGCAGAGGTAATAGTGTAGCGTTTAGCTGCCCTTTCCACACATGCTGTATGGCCTCCTGCAACCCTGCAACTTCTACTCGAGCGTCTTCTCTGCTGTCAGCCAATGACCACAGGAATCTCGCTTAGGCCACCTTTGTGTCTAGTAAATACGTCCGGTTCTGTGTAATGCTCATGTCCTGATTTACTACGCCAAAAACCGTCTTTATGTAGCCCGGTAACTCCGACGTCAGCTCCTGAAGTGTGCACGTGTTATTCAGTATGCCCTGTTCCAGGTTTACCAGTTGTGCATTATGCCATTCTGCTACAGCTTTATTACTCTGTACTACTTCCTTCACTTGCCCAAGAGTGCTATTTAGTTCTCGGACATCACTGGCGTCCGTAGTCCCAGATACCATTTTTCAGTAGCTTCCTCCTGGATCAAATCACCCTCCCTTACAACGTTGTCTGGCGTAAATGTTCACGCAACCGTTCTTAGGACACACATATCCCGTGATATTCTCCTTGTACTTTTTTCAGCACATCCTTTTTCCATGCCTTAAGGTGAAATTTTCCACACATTATACATCAGCCTTAATGGTCACTGGTGAGAGATAAAGGGACATCCTCCTGCCTGAAAATCTATGCCTCACCTTCCAACTGCTAATTCTACAATGCCCTTATTCCTTTCTTTCTGAAGAGATACTGCTAGGAATATGATGTTGCTCATGGGCTTCTCTAGTGTCGTTGCAACCAGGGAACAGGAAACCGCAGTTACTGTCTCTCTCTTCCCCTTTCAAAAGACTCGATGTCCATAACCTGTTCCCGCAGCGAAGAAATAAACACAAAACCTCTAAACTCCCTACATAAACAACATAATACCCTAAGCATACATTTCAAGAACGAGATGCCACTATTAACAATCATTCCTACTCACATAACAACCAAACAACCTAACTTATATTACGAACATCCATATCCCCCCCACCTTTTCGAACCATGGACCTCGCCTTTGGTGGTGAGGCTTGAGTGCATCAGCGAAACAGATAGCCTTACCGTAGGTGCAACCACAACTGAGAGGTATCTGCTGAGAGGATCAAGTAGATAAAAAGATGAGTTCTAGTAGAAAACCTTGGGCAACACAAGAGATACTGAATTTAACTGATGAAAGGAGAAAATATAAAAATGTAGTAAATGAAGCAGGCGAAGGGAGTACAAACGTCTGAGAAATGAGATCGACAGAAAGTGCAAAATGACTAAGCAGGCATGGCGAGAGGACAAATGTAAGGTTGTAGATGCATATATCACTAGGGCTGCCTACAAAAAAATTAAAGAGACCTTTGGAGAAAAGAGAGCTACCTGTATGAATACCAAGAGCTCAAATGGAAAACCAGTCCTAAGCAAAGAACAGAAAGCAGAAAGATGGAAGGAGTATTTAGAGGGTCTATACAAGGGAGATGTACTTGAGGGCAACTTTACGGAAATGAAAGAGGACATAAATGAAGATGAGATGGGAGATATGATACTGCATGAAGAATTTGACAGAGCACCGAAAGACCAAAGTCGAAACAAGGCCCCGGGAGAAGACAACATTCTGTTAGTACTACAGATAGCCTTGGGAGATCCAGAAATGACAATACTCTTCCATCTGCTGAGCAATATGTATGAGATAGGTGAAATACCCTCAGACTTCAACAAAAATATAATAATTTCAATTCAAAAGAAAGCAGGCGCTGACAGATATAAAAATTACCCAACTATCAGTTTAATAAGTCACTGATGCAAAATGCTAACGCGAGTTCTTTAGAGAAGAATGGGAACACTGGTAGAAGCATATCTCGGGGAAGATCAATCGGGATTCCGGAGGAATGTAGGAACACACGAGGCAATACTGACTCTACGACTTACCACAGAAGATACGTTAAGGAAAGGCAAATCTACGTTTGCATCATTTGTAGACTTAGAGAAAGCTTTTGCAATATTAACTGGAATACTCTCTTTCAAATTGTAAAGGTGGTAGGGTTAAAATACAAGGAGCAAAGTGCTCTTTAAAATTTACACAAAAAACAGACGGCAGTTATAAGAGTCTAGGGGCACAAAAGGAAAGCAGTGGTTGAGAGGGAAGTGAGACAGGGTTATAGCGTATCCCCAATGTTATTCAATCTGTATATTGAGCAAGCGGTAAAGGAAACAAAAGAAACAATTGGAGTAGGAATTAAAGTCCAGGAAGAAAAAGTAAAACTTTGATGTTTGCCGATCACATTGTAATTCTGTCTGAGACAGCAAAGGACTTGGAAGAGCAGTTGGGCAGAATGAACAATCTTGAAACGAAGATGTAAGATGAACTTCAACCAAAGCAATAAGAGGATGACGAAATGTAGTCGAATTAAATCAGGTGATGCTGGGATAATTGGATTAGGAAATGACTCACTTAAAGTAGTAAATGAGTTTATTATTTGGGCAGCAAAATAACTGATGATGGTCGAAGCAGAGAGGATATAAAATGTAGACTGACAATTCCTAGAATTTCTGAAAAAGAGAAATTCATTAACATCGAGTATAGATTTAAGTATCAGGAAGTCTTTTGTGAAAGTATTTTTATGGAGGGTAGCCACGTATTGAAGTTAAACATGGACGATGAACAGCTTGACCAGAAGAGAATAGAAACTTTAGAAATGTGGTTCTATAGAAGAATGCTGAAGATTAAATCGGTAGATCACCTAGCTAATGAGGGGGTACTGAACAGAATTGGGGAGAAGAGAAATTTGTGGCACATTCCGACTAGAAGATGGGATCGTTTGATAGGACACATTATGAGATCACCAATCTAATACTGGAGAGAAGTGTGTGGGGTAAAAATCGTAGAGGGAGACCAAGAGGTGCATACAGTCGGCAGTTTTAGAAGGTTGTAGGCTGCAGCAGCTACTCGGAGATGAAGAGGCGTGCATAGGACAGAGTAGCCTGGAGACCTGCATTAAACTAGTCTTTGCACTGAAGACCACAACAACATTACAAACAAAAATTGTCCCACACATAATATGCCAACAACAAAGCCTTTTAGTCTCCCTTTTTATTTCCATGACCCTAATAAATACCACATTTTATGTGTGGCTTGTGCAAATCCCTCTTGCTCTCCAACCCTCTACTTCTTCTTCTCCTTAACGATTTGTAGCGAAACCTGCGGAAAAGCATCTGGGATGCTTTGAGTAGGTCGAATGCATTCCATGTGAACTACAGATATTCATGTTGGTAATTGTAATTTCATTGTCACTGGTGATATCTTGACAACCTGATGCAGCCTTTGGCACTGCGTGATGAATTTTTCTATTTGACCCTCTGTGGTGTACAGATTTGTCAACATAATCCACTGTCCTGCTTGATGGTATGATAGTTTACCTGTGCTTCCCTCCCCTCTCTTCGTGCTCTAGACCTTGGTATATGCCTTTAGTGTATGTTTCCACCTCTTCAATGTACTAGCAAAGTTCTGTACCAGCTCTCCTGTTCCCAGTTTTGGTCTGACTACATTAAACAGTGAAGGCAGATTCTACCCATATACTACTTCATATGAAGAAAGACCAGTGCTGGTGTGCACTTTGGAATTGTATGCTGCCACTACATATGACAAGCGAACATCCCAGTCATTATGGCAACTATTGACATAATAGCTCAACGTTCTACCAACAGTATGACACATGATTTCCATTCTGAAAGTAGCTTGTGTATGCATCGGGCTAGTCCTCAGTATTCCAACACACAAAAGTGACATAACTACTTTGACAACTCTCACGTGAAGTTGGGACCTTGGTCCATGATTATCACCTCATTGACACGACTCTTCAGAAACTTGTTATGTACCACGCCCTGTTGCAGTGTAGTTGCTTGGTTATTAGGAAAGGTCATCAATTCAGTGTATAGTGAGCAATGATCAGTAGTAATAAAAAAACAACAAAAAACGTAATCACGAAAAGATAATTCAGTATCAGTTTAATGTTCGGTGAAATAAACTTAACTGTGAGAAATGACGAGTAGCTGTCCCAAGCTGTCGGACCAGAAACATATTACAGTAGTTGTGATCCTTGTTGAATATTGCCACTGCAGCTTTCCTTTTCAAAGTGATAATTAGTATGGAGATGTAAAAAATGTATATGTCTCCTTTTTACAAGGCGTTGACGGCTGACTATGTAGAAAAAACGTAATCCGTACTGAACAATGTAATGTTTACCAACGTCACTGTATGTAATTCATCTCTGTAATCACTGATCGAGCTTTGTAGTTTTTGTGTATGGTAAACAGTTCGGACACCTGCTCACCATTAAAATCAGTTCACTCAGTGAAGCTGTCCTTTTACAACCACTGCTTATATATTCCTCCACGATGTATTAGTTCACGATGAGGGGCACATTGTCGCACTGGAATTTTAACTTGAATGTCTGTGTCATATCTCGAAAATAGTTCCTTTAATAGATGTGTCTCTGCACTATTCCAATGTCGTGGCCTCTGTGATATTGCATGGAGAATTAATATAGCACAAGTAGCATTTAAATACACTATGTCCATGATTTTTACAGTCCACAGTACACCTAAAAACTGTTATATGTCCACAGTCACAAATTCGCCATCTATACCCGTCCACCTGCGAACAACCAAACCTGCCATAACTGCTACCTCCCGATACACGTCTAGACTCTCACTATCGCAGAATATTATCACGAGGGTGCGAGTGTTCTAAAACTGAGAGGAAAAGGTATTCTCTTGAAACTGAGTGGATGGGCAGACCTCGGAGCGGATTTTATTTTCTACATCTACATCTACATTGATACTCCGCAAGCCACCCAACGGTGTGTGGTGGAGGGCACTTTACGTGCCACTGTCATTACCTCCCTTTCCTGTTCCAGTCGCGTATGGTTCGCGGGAAGAACGACTGGCCGAAAGCCTCCGTGCGCGCTCTAATCTCTCTAATTTTACATTCGTGATCTCCTCGGGAAGTATAAGTAGGGGGAAGCAATATATTCGATACCTCATCCAGAAACGCACCCTCTCGAAACCTGGCGAGCAAGCTACACCGCGATGCAGAGCGCCTCTCTTGCAGAGTCTGCCACTTGAGTTTATTAAACATCTCCGTAACGCTATCACGGTTACCAAATAACCCGGTGACGAAACGCGCCGCTCTTCTTTGGATCTTCTCTATCTCCTCCGTCAACCCGACCTGGTACGGATCCCACACTGATGAGCAATACTCAAGTATAGGTCGAACGAGTGTTTTGTAAGCCACCTCCTTTGTTGATGGACTACATTTTCTAAGCACTCTCCCAATGAATCTCAACCTGGTACCCGCCTTACCAACAATTAATTTTATATGATCATTCCACTTCAAATCGTTCCGTACGCATACTCCCAGATATTTTACAGAAGTAACTGCTACCAGTGTTTGTTCCGCTATCATATAATCATACAATAAAGGATCCTTCTTTCTATGTATTCGCAATACATTACATTTGTCTATGTTAAGGGTCAGTTGCCACTCCCTGCACCAAGTGCCTATCCGCTGCAGATCTTCCTGTATTTCGCTACAATTTTCTAATGCAGCAACTTCTCTGTATACTACAGCATCATCCGCGAAAAGCCGCATGGAACTTCCGACACTATCTAATAAGTCATTTATATATATTGTGAAAAGCAATGGTCCCATAACACTCCCCTGTGGCACGCCAGAGGTTACTTTAACGTCTGTAGACGTCTCTCCGTTGATAACAACATGCTGTGTTCTGTTTGCTAAAAACTCTTCAATCCAGCCACACAGCTGGTCTGATATTCCGTAGGCTCTTACTTTGTTTATCAGGCGACAGTGCGGAACTGTATCGAACGCCTTCCGGAAGTCAAGAAAAATAGCATCTACCTGGGAGCCTGTATCTAATATTTTCTGGGTCTCATGAACAAATAAGGCAAGTTGGGTCTCACACGATCGCTGTTTCCGGAATCCATGTTGATTCCTACATAGTAGATTCTGGGTTTCCAGAAATGACATGATACGCGAGCAAAAAACATGTTCTAAAATTCTACAAGAGATCGACGTAAGAGATATAGGTCTATAGTTTTGCGCATCTGCTCGACGACCCTTCTTGAAGACTGGGACTATCTGTGCTCTTTTCCAATCATTTGGAACCCTCCGTTCCTCTAGAGACTTGCGGTACACGGCTGTTAGAAGGGGGGCAAGTTCTTTCGCGTACTCTGTGTAGAATCGAATTGGTATCCCGTCAGGTCCAGTGGACTTTCCTCTATTGAGTGATTCCAGTTGCTTTTCTATTCCTTGGACACTTATTTCGATGTCAGCCATTTTTTCGTTTGTGCGAGGATTTAGAGAAGGAACTTTCAGGTAAAGGAAGGTAATTAAAGTTTCTTTGAGATAAGACGTGGCGAGAGTGTATATGTTTAAGGTTTGTGGTATAGGCACGTCACAGTCTGATCGTTGATAATCAGCAATGAAACGATAAAGCAGTTGCTACCATATTTGCGGGATCTGTAGATTGGAAATCCGAAGGTGTTCAATGTGATAGAGAAGAGAGGGAAAATTGATAAGATCATATTGGAAGCTATAGTGGGAGGATACACGGATATGGAAGGCGTGGGCTTGTATTTGGAAGGGAATAGTAAAATATTGATGGAACGGAAATCCAGACGTCATTGACGTGAGAGAATTGGTCCAGGCGTCATTGACGTGAGAGAATTGGTCTGATTAAGGCCCTTTAGGAGTGGACTCGTTTGTGAGCGTGTGGAACAGTTAAAATTTGGTACGTGGTATTCTCAAGCGTGAATATACACTCTAAAAAACTAAAAGAAAGAAAATAGAGAGAGAGAGAGAGAGAGAGAGAGAGAGAGAGAGAGAGAGGGGGGGGGGACAGGTGTGACTAAGGGGGGCGTTTTAGGAGTGGACTCGTTTGTGAGTGCGTGCAGCGGTTAAAAATTGGTACGTAGTATACTCAAACATGAATATACACTCTAAAAAATAATAAAGTAAAGAGAGAAAGAGAGAGAGAGAGAGAGAGAGAGAGAGAGAGAGACGCTTCACGAAGGAAATCGGTAGATGTGATGTATAGTTACAGACAAACAAATGACTATAGTTTCAGAGAAATTGGATGATTTCTTCAAGAGAAAGACGTTTAAAAATAGAGCAGTTCAATAAAGTGTTAGTTCAACTGAGGCCCTTATGCAAGCAGCTGTTCGGATTGGAATTGGCTGATAGAGATATTTAATTTCCTCCTGGGGGATATGGTGCCAAATACTGTCCAACTGGCGCGTTAGATCGTCAAAATTTGGAACTGGTTGGAGGGCCCTGTACAAACATTCTCAACCGGGGAGATATCCGGCGACCTTGATGGCTAAGGTAGGGTTTGGCAAGAACGAAGACAAGCAGTAGAACATCTCACCGTGTATGGGCGGACATTATCTTGCTGAAATTTAAGCCCAGCATGGCTTATTATGACGGGCAACACAATGGGGCATAGAGTATCGTCGACGTAGCACCGTGTTGTAAGGATACCGCTGATGACAACCAAAGGGGTCCTGCTATGACAAGAAATGACACCCCAACCCATCATTTCTCGTTGTCGGGCCATATGGAGGGCGACAGTCAGGTTGGTATCCCACCGTCGTCTGGGGCACCTGTAGGCACGTCTTCACTGGTCATCGGAGCTCAGTTCGAAGTGGAACTCATCACTGAAGACAAATCTACTCCAGTCAGTGAGTTTCCAGATCGTAACCAATATGTGTACGACATTTGATTGAAATCGTTTCAGCGGTTTAGGATGAACTTCTTACCCGTGGTTATATTTCACATATAATTAAAATATTTCACACGTATTTCTACACATACACCACTGGTCATTACAATTGCTACACCACGAAGATGACGTGCTACAGACGCGAAGCTTAACCGACAGAAAGAAGATGCTGTGATATGCAAATGATTAGCTTTTGAGAGCATTCACGCAAGGTTGGCGCCGGTGGCGACACCTACAACGTGCTGACATGGGGAAAGTTTCCAACCGATTTCCCATACACAAACAGCAGTTGACCGGCGTTGATTGCTGAAACGTTTTTGTGATGCCTCGTGTAAGGAGGAGAAATGCGTACCATCACGTTTCCTACTTTGATAAAAGTCGGATTGTAGCCTATCGCGATTGCTGTTTATCGTATCGCGACATTGCTGCTCGCGTTGGTCGAGATCCAATGACTGTTAGCCGAATATGGTATCGGTGATTTCAGGAGGGCAATACGGAACGCCGTGCTGGATCCCAACGGCCTCGTATCACTAGCAGTCGAGATGACAGGCATCTTATCCGCATGGCTGTAACGGATCGTGCAGCCGTGTCTCGATCCCTGAGTCAACAGACGGGGACGTTTGCAAGATAACAATCATCTGCACGAACAGTTCGACGACGTTTGCAGCAGCATGGACTATCAGCTCGGAGACCATGGCTGCGGTTACCCTTGTCGCTGCATCACAGACAGGAGCGGCTGCGATGGTGTAGTCAACGACGAACCTGGGTGCACGAATGGCAAAAAGTCATTTTTTTGGATGAATCCAGGTTCTGTTTACAGCGTCATGTTGTCCGCATCCGTGTTTGGCGACATCGCGGTGAACGCACATTGTAAGCGTGTATTCGTCATCGCCATACTGGCGTATCACCCGGCGTGATAGTATGGGGTGCCATTGGTTACACGTCTCGGTCACCTCTTGCTCGCATTGACGCCACTTTCAACAGTGGACGTTACATTTCAGATGTGTTACGACCCGTGGCTCTACCCTTCATTCGATCCCTGCGAAACCCTACATTTCAGCAGGATAATGCACGACCGCATGTTGCAGGTCCTGTACGGGCCTTTCTGGATACAGAAAATGTTTGACTGCTACCATGGCCAGCACATTCTCCATATCTCTCACCAATTGAAAACGTCTGGTCAATGGTGGCCGAGCAACTGGCTCGCCACAATACGCCAGTCACTACTCTTGATGAACTGTGGTATCGTGTTGAAGCTGCATGGTCAGCTGTACCTGTACACGCCATCCAAGCTCTGTTTGTCACAATGCCCAGGCGTATCAAGGCCGTTATTAAGGCCAGAGGTGGTTGTTCTGGGTACTGAATTCTCAGGATCTATGCACCCAAATTGCGTGAAAATGTAATCACATGTCAGTTGTAGTATAATATATTTTTCCAATGAATAACCGTTTATCATCTGCATTTCTTCTTAGTGTAGCAAGTATTGTATAGCTGTATCTCTTGCTAATTTCGTTTTGCAGTTTCATTCTCAGGCAGCCCAATGTTTATGATATTCCTATTTTCAGAACAATGTGTCGTACAATATAGGCCTACATGCGTCTACTGCCTACAAAATGCGTTGCGGATAGAGTTACCAGTAAAGAAGTAATACATTAAACGTCATGCCCGACGCGACAGTTTTACTGCGTGAATAGCGAAAACGTAGTAAGCAATTAACTTTTATCCTATACGACCGCTACCTTTCTCGGCGTATTCCACTGATGACTTCGCCAGAAGATGATGGGTACGGAACTCATTGAAACGTTGCGACAAGACGACGCCACCACTCGGCTGATAACCCGAGAAGAATTCATCAGCTTTTATCCTTTCTTCGTTTTGTGGGGGCTGCTAGTGAGAAAAACATTTCGTGAATGTTTCAAATTACGTGTAACGTTTGTTCAGATCACTAAGTGCCGTCTTTCTCAAACAATGGATGACTAAAGTATGCGTATTCGACCGGCATGAGCTACACTGCTTTCTCACCCCAACCCCTTTGATAGGTAGGTGGCTTTTAGCACCACAGCAATTATTTCTAGAATGTCAATGATATGTGTACCAAGTCTAATACGAATCGGTGCACTGATTTAGGAGGGGATGTGGAACATATATTAATACATACATACATTTTACAATTTGTCTCCATTTACTCATTTTACGTATGCATTACTTAGTTTTATGTCCTTTCAGTATTATAGTTGTATGTTTCAGAAAATTAGTGACAACTCTGTAAATATTAGTTTCCATTAAAATGGCACATAACTTTTCCATTTCCTTCAGCATTATTCCTTTGATTTTCCATGCACTCCACAGCATCACACTGTCCTTATTTTTGTGATCTTCAGTTCGATGCAGCTCTCCCAGATTGTGTATTCTGTGTAAGCATCTTCATACCCACGTAAAAAATGCAGTATGTACTCATTCGAACCTGCTTACTGTGTTCGAGCCTTTGTCTCCCTCTACATTTTCTGTCCCCGACACTTCCCACCATTACGATATTAATGATTCTTTCGTGTCTAATGGTGTGCCCCGTCAAACCATCCCTTCTTTTGGTGACTAATCATTGGTGCCTTAGAGCACTGAACTGCGAGGTCATCAGCGCAATCCTTCTTGTAGTCAAATTGGGCTGTAAATATCTTTTCTCCTCAGAGCGATTCAGTACATCTTCCTTAGTTATCCGATCAACCCATGTAATCTTTATCATTCATCTGTAGCACCAGATTACAAAGACCTCTTACCTCCATCGTCCTGTGGCGGGGTCGGTCGTCTGCATTCTTTGTTTCACTTATCGAAAGTCCACCTACCTCGATATGCTTCTTTCCAACGTTCCTTCACTCTGTAGTAGCAGATACATGCTAGGTAGTGTAAAGCAGCGTTGATGAACCACTACCTAATACATACCACACAGAGGCCGCGTAACTCGAGTTGAAAGTTAGTTCTTGAAAGCTCATTTTTAAAAAATCGGGCGTTCGGAGGATGCAGTCTACTTGGAGAAAGCATTTAAAATTAGATTGAATCTGCTTTTCATTCGTATGGAAACACATGAAATGCCTATCAAGTCCGTATTTAATACGGTAATGCTCTATCTTTCAAAGTCCACTCTCTGTACAACTTCGTTTCACTCGAAAAGCAGCCAGAATTTTTGTAAGTCCGACCCGACTAATTTTCACGTTCTAGCAGTCACAGACCCACAACTATTCGCGAGGTAAACATTCGGTCGTTTCAGTGGTCTTCTTATTAAGGAGTGCTCGCCTAAGTATTCCGTACAGAGCACGAAACATGCCATGCTGAATTGTTACTACGACCAGAAAGTTCACACGCTCATAACTCTCAAACTATTTAATTTAGAAACATCAAACTTTCATTAAAATGTTAGTAGCTCCAGTCGCTTCAGTCACAAGGCATTCGAACCGCAATTAACTCACTACTTGTTCAATTTTCAGAGTATTTTTACGGAGCTATCTAATATAGTGTTATCCGTACGCCGGTTAGCAGGCGACTATCTCGACTGTTCTACTTACTGCTCACTCCACTATATTCGCGTGGGAACGGCTTAATTGTGATTGGCCGTTGATATAAACGATCAATCAGAATGTTCCTTCCAGATCATTCTCGCAGCAAAACTTGTCTTATCCACTCAATGATCTGATTGTAATTAACGTCATTAAAACTTCAATTTCTAATATACTGTTTAATCAAAATAAGCGAAGTAGGAATTATTCTCCAAATTGATAGACAAACTTATTCCACCTATAACTTTCATTCTGGCTGATTTTATACAAAAGCAAGCTCACACCGCCATACGTCATCTGAATCATGGTTGCACCATAACATTCCCACGGTTTATTTGTACAAGGTTTTATGAAAAATAACACATTAAGTTTTAACGTATGTCCCACGTACACTCTCTCAATCATTCTCACGCACTCACGCAACAAAATATAATCAAATAATAATTTTGACTGATTTTTGTATTAAGTAATGCACACTGACTAAAGTTTAAAAAACAAAATTCTAATTAATTAATTTGTATGCACTGATAACTTTGGAATAGCTTCAAATGATAATGAAAGTCAATCTGTTATTGTTCCTAACTTGGTTTTAAAAAACAAGCGTAGGTTTTAGAACTTTTAGCTAATTTTCTTTATCTCCGGCACGATAATAAACAAAAATCTGAAATTTTGACAGCATCATTTCATTAATAACCAAATTTCAACAAAACCAGATAATAACTAATATGGATTATTTAGAGTCGTAGAGGGTATGAATCTTCGTATTGACTGTTGGTTACGCTATACAGTTCTCACGGCAGGCAGCTGCGCTGTGAGTAAAGCGACAAAAAAACATAGCCATCCTGCAGCCACCATACAAAACGGCTGCGTGCCTTACTGCAACGAATGTCATCTCGTAATAACTTGCTACGTTGCAGTTGGAACCATTAATGTCCATGGTTCATAATATAGTAAATCTGCATGTCCTCGGGACAGCCGTTCAGAATACCAACGTATGATTGATTTTACATGGCCAGATCAGCCAGTCATCCAGATTACTGCTCCTTAATGGAAAAGCTACTGCCCCTTCTCAAGGACAATCATTATGTTTGTGTGGGCTCACCACAGGCAGCTCTGTGACCTGGTTGCTCCTACGGTACTACTATGTGAATTGTTGAGGCGCGCAAGACCCCTCACCACTTGAAGGTCCGTGGTTCATGGTGGGAAACATCTTGTGTTGTTTCTGTGGCCTTTAGTCCAAATAATGATTTGATGCAGGTCTCCACATTAATCCCTCCTGTGCAAGCCTCTGTTCTCTAAGTAACAACTGTAGTCTACATCGATTTGAACCTGCTTACTATATTCCAGCCTTGTTCTACCTCTACACTTTTAACTTCCGTACAAGGCTACAATCCAAATAAATGAGTTCAGAAAACAATTCCTAAGAATTAAATTAAATTTTTTATTGATGGGCCCATACCACGACACAGCACGACACACGTCCTAGTACGACATTTTAAATTGAATCTTCCAAGTTAGCTGCCAATAATTTTAATATATTTCGTACAATAGGCCTATTTCGGCAGTATTTCCATTGTCAAGTACACCAGTGAATAAAACGGTTGGTAAATTTCATTTACTCTTGCATTATCTTTACATGGAGTTAATTGTACACGTATACATACGTCTAGCCGGGCAAGACGTACACACTGCACCACTGATGAATACTTTTCTCAACTGTCGCTGTTTTTATGATGGTAAAATAAAATTACGTAGTAATTTGACAGCTAGTTGGCAGTTCTCAATGATGCTGTACGTTTACAAAAAAGTCAGTTGTATTGTTTGAGTTACAAATAATTTAGTTGTTTGTGTAATCTTTGGTTGTTTATTTTTTATCCGTTTTCATGTTCCAGAATGACAATACAGTTTTCTAGGTAATATTTATGTTTGAAACAGGACGAAATTTTAACATCAGATTTAAAGAACATGGTAGAGAGAATCACAGGAATCAGTCGAGTCTCTTGATGCATTTAAAAAAAATATATCCATAATGTCAACAAAATGATACTTCAAATGTTACACATAATACCAAAAACACTCGCCTTGAACTTATTGGAAGGACTGGAAATTTGTATACATGAAAAATTGTCCGCATGACATATTAAACTGACAGATCGTCTTGAAACATAAATATTACCTAGAAAATTTTCTTGGAATTCTGGAAGATGAAAAGGATAAAAAATAAACAAACAAATGTTACAGAAATAACTAAATTGTCTGTAACTCAAACAGTACCGCTAACTAGCTATAATCACTTCGTAAACGTACAGTATCACTGAGAACTGTCAACTAGCCCTCAAATTAATATATGATTTTGTTTTACCAACATGAAAATAGCGAAAATTGGTAAAAAAATTAATTAATGATGAAATATGTACCTCTCGCCCAGATAGAAGTAAATATACATGTACTGTTAACTACAGTACAAATATCGAAAAAGTAAATAAATTTATCAGCTGTAACATTTGCAGGTGGACTTGACAGTGGCGGTACTGCCTAAATAGGCCGACTGTGCGAAATGTAATTTAAACTATAAACAGCTGACTTGGAAGATTCAATTTAAAATTTAATTTATATCAGATCTTAACAAATTCCAGTTCTTCAGAAATGCTTTTCGTTTTATCGCCATTCCGCATTTTATATCCTTTCTACTTCGGCCATCATCTGTTATTTTGCTTCCCAAATAACCAACCTCACTTACTACTTTTAGTGTCTCATCTCTTAATTTATTTCCTTCAGAATCACCTGCTTCACTTGGACAACATTCCATTATTTTGTTTTACCTTCATTGATTGGTTGGTTTGAGGGAGGGTACCAAACAGCGAGGTCATCAGTCCCATCGGATGAGGGAAGGATGGAGAATGAAATCACTCATCCTCTTTCAAAGGAACCGTCCCGGAATTTGCCTCAAGCGCTTTACGGAAATCATGGAAAACCTAAATCAAGATGACCGGACACAGGTTTGAACCGTTGTCCTCCCGAATGCGAGTCCAGTGTGCTAACCACAGCGCCACCTCGCTCGGTTTACCTTAGTTGATGCTCATATTACAATCTCTTTTCGAGACACTATCTGAAGGATTTAGCTGCTCTACTAAGCCGCTTGTCGTCTCTCACCGAGTTATAATGTCATCATCAACCATAAAAAATTCATTTATTCTCCGTGAACTTTAATTTCTCCTTTGCGTCGTTTGCTGTTTGTTCAGCGTACAGACTGAATAACATCGGGTATAGGCTACAACTCTGTTCACTCACTTCTCAATCGCAGCGTTCCCTTCATGCCTTTCGATTCTTACAATTGCAGTCTGGTTTCTGTACAAATTCTAAATAACCTTTTAGTTCCGTGTAGTTTACCACTGCTACCTTCAAAAGTTCGAAGACTGTATTACAATCAATATTTTTCAGTACCTTATCTGAATCTAGAAATATTATAAATGTAAGTTTGCCTTTCTTTAATATATCTTGTAAAGTAAGTCATTGGGTCATTATTGGCTCTTGTGCCCCTACATGTCTCCGGAATCCGAACTAGGTTTCCGCAACTATTTCCATTATTATGTCAATATCTGGTGTCAGTAGTTTGCAAATACGACTTACTGTAATGGTAGCTCGATAATAAAATCGTAAATTTTTTCTACGATTAATATTTATCAACGAAACGTCGAAAAATCGTACACTGTTAACTGTGGTGAAAGAACGCTAGCACCTAGAAATGTAAACTGTAAAGGCGCGTGCTAGCGCGACCTTCTTGGCTCGAGATGATTAAATCAAAGGACGTGCTTTTCTTCTGGCGGGAGAACTACCTGAGGACGGAATGGACAGATTTTGGTCACTCGCAGGCCGTCAATATTTGAGACGCGGGGATTGTGCACGCACTCGCGGTCGGCGCTCGCACTCGCAGGTCCCGGGTAATTACGACGCAGCTTAAACAGAGCGATTGTCCTGCTGTGACAGGTCACGCGACGACTGCTGCCGCACTCCATTTAGAGCCGTGAGCCTCGCTTTCTAATCACGCGCGGACCCTCGCTCTAATCTACCGACCGCAGTTGAGTGCAGGTGTCGGAATACGCAGTGATTTGAATTCTTAAGTCCTAAAGCCCACTCCTAAAGTGGACTCCGAAGTTCAGTGTAACTTCGGTGCCATTGATTTTTTCCAATTTTATACCGATGTCCTCAATAGAAAGAGTAGTACATTTGGAGTGCTCTTTGTTGTGCCTTGAATCAATGACCGAGACAGCACAGTATTCTCGTCAATTTCAGAGGGTAAGCCACAGTTAGCGTTATGGAGGAAACGTTTGTAGCCTTTAGGTCTCAGTAACATCGTTGGTTCATGTTATACATTAACGACTTGGCGTATCGAATTAGTTGCAAGGCTTTTCAAAGATTATGCAGTTATCAACGAGGAAATTCTGTCAGGTAACAACTGGAGTAATCCGTACAAACTATAAAAACGCCAGCCGGGGTCGCCGAGCGGTTCTAAGCCCTACAGTCTGGAACCGCGCGACCTCAACGGTAGCAGGTTCGAATCCTGCCTCGGGCATGGATGTGTGTGATGTCCTTAGGTTAGTTAGGTTTAAGTAGTTCTAAGTTCTAGGGGACTGATGACTCAGAAGTTAAGTCCCATAGTGCTCAGAGCCATTTGAACCATTTTTGAACTATAAAAACGGATGTACATATGAATGTATGAATGTATGTTTCACATCTCCATTCAAACCACTGCACCGATTTCAACCAAACTTGGTGCACGTGTCAGTTAGTGCCTGGAAAGAATCTCTGTCCGGGTAAGAAAAACCTGCCTATCAAAGGGGAGGGGGTGGAGGTGGAAAAGAAGTGTAACCAACGACACACGAATACCAAGATTTTATTCATCAAGTATTTGAGAATGAGAGCTCTTAATGACTTGCAACAAACTTTACACATAATTTCAAACCTTCACGTTTTTTTTTTTCTTTCTGACAACCTGCTCAAAATGACGAAATGCGATAAGTTTGTCGCTTACTACATTTGCTGCACATGCAGTAAAACTGCCGCATCGTGCGTCTCGTTTTAATTTCTCACTTCTGTACTACTTATTGTATTTGCGACACATTTTTTAGACTGTTTTTACATATACCACTGAGTGTACTAACAAAACTGCTTTATTTTACGAAACATTGAATTCGAAAGTAAAGTTCTATGTACTGACTTGGCAGAAAATCCTAAGAAATTTCGGTCTTACGTCAGAGCGGTAGATGGATCAAAACAAAATGTCCAGACCCTCTGTGACCAAAATGGTACTGAAACAGAGGATGACAGACTAAAGGTTGAAATACTAAATGTCTTTTTCCAAAGCTGTTTCACAGAGCAACACTGCACTGTAGTTCCTTCTCTAGATTGTCGCACAGATGACACAATGGTAGATATCGAAATAGACGACAGAAGGATAGAGAAACAATTAAAATCGCTCAAAAGAGGAAAGGCCGCTGGACCTGATGGGATACCAGTTCGATTTTACACAGAGTACGCGAAGGACCTTGCCCCCCTTCTTGCAGCGGTGTACCGTAGGTCTCTAGAAGAGCGTAGCGTTCCAAAGGATTGGAAAAGGGCCCAGGTCATCCCCGTTTTCAAGAAGGGACTTCGAACAGATATGCAGAATTATAGGCCTATATCTCTAACGTCGATCAAAATGGTTCAAAGGGCTCTGAGTACTATGGGACTTAACATCTGAGGTCATCAGTCCCCTAGAACTTAGAACTACTTAAACCTAACTAACCTAAGGACATCACATACATCCATGCCCGAGGCAGGATTCGAACCTGCGATCGTAGCGGTCGCGCGGTTCCAGACTGTAGCTCCTAGAACCGCTCGGCCACTCCTGCCGGCTAACGTCGATCAGTCGTAGAATTTTGGAACACGTTTTATGTACGAGTATAATGACTTTTCTGGAGACTAGAAATCTACTCTGTAGGACTCAGCATGGGTTTTGAAAAAGACGATCGTGTGAAACCTAGCTCGCGCTATTCGTCCACGAGACTCAGAGAGCCATAGACACGGGTTCCCAGGTAGATGCCGTGTTTCTTGACTTCCGCAAGGTGTTCGACACAGTTCCTCATAGTCGTTTAATGAACAAAGTAAGATCATAAGGACTGTCAGACCAATTGTGTGATTGGATAGAAGAGTCCCTAGATAACAGAGCGCAGCATGTCATTCTGAATAGAGTGAAGTGAAAGTGACTTCAGGTGTGCCGCAGAGTAGTGTCGTAGGACCGTTGCTATTCACAATATACACAAATGACCTTGTGGATAACATCGGAAGTTCACTGAGGCTTTTTGTGGATGATGATTTGGTATATCGAGAGGTTGTAACAATGGAAAATTGTACAGAAATGCAGGAGGATCTGCAACTAATTGACGCATGGTGCAGGGAATGGCAATTGAATCTCAATGTAGACAAGTGTAATGTGCTGCGAATACACAGAAAGAAAGATCCTTTATCATTTAGCTACCATATAGCAGGTCAGCAACTGGAAGCAGTTAATTCCGTGAATTATCCGGGAGTAGGTATTAGGAGTGATTTAAAATGGAATGATCATATAAAGTTGATCGTCGGTAAAGCGGATGCCAGACTGAGATTCATTGGAAGAATCCCAAGGGAATGCAATCCGAAAACAAAGGAAGGAGGTTACAGTACACTTGTTCGGCCACTGCTTGAATATTGCTCACCAGTGTGGGATCCGTACCAGATAGGGTTGATAGAAGAGATAGAGAAGATCCAACGGAGAGCAGCGCGCTTCGTTACAGGATCATTTAGTAATCGTGAAAGCGTTACGGAGATGATAGATAAACTCCAGTGGAAGACTCTGCAGGAGAGACGCTCAGTAGCTCGGTACGGGCTTTTGTTGGAGTTTCGAGAACATACCTTCACCGAGGAGTCAAGCATTATATTGCTCTCCCCTAAGTATATCTCGCGAAGAGACCATGAGGATAAAATCAGAGAGATCGGAGCCCACACGGAGGCATACCGACAGTCTTTCTTTCCACGAACAATACGAGACTGGAACAGAAGGTAGAACCGATAGAGGTACTCAAAGTACCCTCCGCTACACACCGTCAGGTGGCTTGCGGAGTATGGATGTAGATGTAGAACATAGTTAAGGAGATATGACGTAATAAACACTGAGATACGTGAATAATTGCCGCATCATGCACGGCGTTTAAATGTATTAAATATTTGCTACTAACTCTATTTGCAACACATTTTGCAAACAGTATCCATCGACATATGCCGCTGAGGTTATCTAGAAAAATATCACTGTTCGACATACAGTTCAGGAGATATGATGTCATAAAAACTGAACTTCGTGAAAATGACACTGCAGGGCGAAAATCGCTGGAAAAACAGGTGCAATATGTGTACAAATACGTGGGAAATATGTTAGTTATGTGTGACATGCACATACGCGGGTAAAATAACGGGTAAAAAGCACCACTTACACCCATGGATCGATTTCAACCAAATTTGGTGTCCCGTTCATTTACTACATGTAGAGAAATACTGTGTGGATGAGAACCGGCAACCTGCTTATAAGAGGGTGGTGATAACATGAAGAGGGGATGGGGAGAAGGAGATGGACAGAGTGAGGTGGGAGGAGGGGATGGACAAAGAGAGGGGGGTGGAGAAAGAGGAGTTAGGAGGAGACAGAGTGGAGGAGGAGATGGACTTAGAGGGGCGGAGGACATGTTCGAAGGTGAAAGAAACAGATGAACAAATGGACAGAGGGGAGGGGGAGGAGCAGATGGACGGAGAGAGGGTGGTGGAGCAGAGAGAGGGGGGAAGGAAGTAATGGACAGAGAGGGGGAATGAAGAGATGGACACAGAGAGGGGGAAGGAGAAAATAGACTAATAGCTGACTGAAATAAATACATACCCGGACAATGCTGTGTATTCAGCTAATATCTAAATAAATTTTGAAAAATATTCAAACTGGTAACTATCTCTTAATATAAAGAAACGCGAAGTTGTGCACGTAATGAAAGGAAAATGGTATCATTTGGCTACTGGGTTAATAACAGGGTCATGGTAACTCATATCACACACATAATTGGGAGTAGTGGAGTGTACAAGTAAGAAGCGGACCGACCATATAGCCTGAGTTGCAAGTAAGCAGATGACAGGCTAGGATCATACATAGAATTCTGTAAAGCTCAAGTCTGTGTACAAAAGAAATTGCGTACAAATCATTTGTACGGTCAATACTTGAGTACTGCTCAAGTATGTTGGACCCACATCCTGCCATCAAGAGTTCTAACGTTCACTCTTGCCGCTAGTGATGGCGGGGACTGGTCATAGGTACTGTACATCCAAGTGATTGAACACAACAGATTTTATAATGCAATCTGATAGGTGCCCTTATACTTACATGTACCCCCAGTAAGAGCTCGTTAATTTTATTTGTACTAATTAAGCAAATTATCTATGGATTGCCTATCCGTTTCTTAGAATTATCCTGCTGATAATTAGTTATTCAGGATATGCAGACAAGTTGCCTGTCCACTTCAAACTGACTCAAAAGTTATGCTACAGGAAATAAATCAAAACACAAGTAAACTAACGATCAGGATAAGTTACTACCTACGAAACGACAAATACAGTTATTTTCACTACATTTATTTGAGATTGAACCAACAGATATTGAAATCATTGACGAAATTAATAATCTGAGAAATAATATAGGGTCCAGATTTTCCGTTTATTGGTATGGGCTCTTCACTGCTTAGCTGTGCCCTGTTTAATGCATGCGATCTTCTATTACACACGGGGTGACTGACATCACCGTTGTACCAAATATCAGAAGAAATTACTACCCCAATAAGCAATGTGAAATTTCAGTGCAGAAAGAATAGTACTTGTGATTTCAGCAGTTTATCATTACGTCCCTACAACGCCAGAGCGTATGCTACATCGCCGTAATCGTAGAAATATAGCAATACAGAACGCTGCTTCTCGAAGGGGTCGGCGCCAACTGCACTGCTGGAGGCTCTCAGATCTATGGAAAGTGACTCGAAAACCTTGGACGGCTGACTGCTAAACGAATACAGTCTAATAACTAGTGTACAACGCTTGAAGTACCCTCTATCACTGTTTGCTGAACCAGACGTGAACTCCCAGCCGTCGGGCGAAGTTCAGATAACGTCTAAGTATAGAAGCAAGTACAGTGTTCCAACAGCTGTCTACTACAAAAATGAACATGACAAGAGGTCCGTCCTTCGTCTGCACAGAGCGCGTCCGGTCTGAACGAGCTCTACGATGGAAGATTGCAGACTGATCACGTTTCTCTACTGCGTTTCCTACAGCAACTCTCCGTTCCCCTCTCCTTTAAACGTGGGTGGCGAATCGTATTTCTGGAAATCACTTTCTTCCGCTCACCAACCAATCTCCGACTTGGATTTCGGTTTTGGTGTCGAAGCTCATGGAATATCTCCCAACTTCATCAACAAAATGTGAACCTATCAAGCCACGTCGAGACGCAGGGCCTACCTGCTCAACAAGTTAACTGTTAGAGACGCCGTGGTGGGTGGTCCGTTGCATTGTGTACAACATTAGCCCCCGCCCCCCCCCCCGCCCCCTCTGCCATGGGATTAACCTATACCTGGAACTGGTACGTACAGTGCTATAGTACGCTGCCGTGGTCTGGGGCAAGAAGCTGACACCCACGTCAGTGCGCTGCAGAGTGTGCAGAGCCATGCGCTTAAGCTCGCTCTGTGCCTGCCGTACCCATATTCTAAAGCTCGTCTTCGCGAGCAGACCGGCACCCCGTTACTACTGGGTGGATTTCGGCAGTCAGTGTGGCTCTTTTACGAGAGGACCGAACGGTCAAACCGGCTCATCAGAGAACTGGGCCATCAAATCCACCGTACGCCAACAATACGTCAGCGTGACCTGTTACGAGACTAACAAACCGTAACGGAGTCAGGATGCCACCGACGGCATACCCCCCGGCCAATTCTAAACATGAGGCCACTACACCAACCGCACAGGAATCGCAGGACTAGCGTTAAACGCTTTACCTGCACCAACTCGAGTCAGGGTAGGCTCGTTTGGATCAGCAGTCAGTCAGTCAGTGTCAGGTCGCGAGGACCAGGCGCCGGCCGCCACCGCGTTTCAGGATTCGCGACTTTCAAGCTGCTGCCCTATTCCCCACCGAACTCTACAGAGACAGCCACTGTGGACTAATAGTCGTTCCCACGTCTACGCATCTCAAGAGCTTCTCAAGCTTCCAGGAAGGGAAACGGGTTGGTATAAGCACATGCTCCCATTCTTTCTTACGCTGAGCTAGTATAGCATTGCTTCTACACAATCACCCTACATGCGCAAACAATATGAATTAAACTAAGTGTATCTGACGAGGTCAGTCACACAGATGATCCAATAACGAATTACAACTTATCTGATATCTCCCTGTACTCACTTAATGAAGTAATATTGGAAGGAAAGCCTCCTTGTAAGGTGCAAAACATTGCCACTTTACAGAGTATATGAAGAAGGTCGGTGCGAATGGTCACACGCATGTCAGATTGGTGAGAGAGTGTAGCCGGCCGCGGTGGTCTCGCGGTTAAAGCGTTCAGTCCGGAACCGCGCGACTGCTACGGTCGCAGGTTCGAATCCTGCCTCGGGCATGGATGTGTGTGATGTCCTTAGGTTAGTTAGGTTTAAGTAGTTCTAAGTTCTAGGGGACTGATGACCACAGAAGTTAAGTCCCATAGTGCTCAGAGCCATTTGAACCATTTTTGAGAGAGTGTAACAAAAACGTTGAAAAACCTTAATTGGTAGATATTCAAAGAAAAGCACCAAATATCTCGGGAGACAAATCTTTCAGAGCAAAAAGTGCGAAAATTTTTCGGTCCCTAACGTACCTGTCCCACAGAGGGCGCGCAGAAAGCATAGGAACGCAGAAGCAATCATATTCTCGATAGTCCATATGTGAGTGGACTGAGAAGATAAAAAAAAATCCCCTCTCAGAGAATTTCAATGATTAGCAGAGTTATAATAATTATTATGTCCGCAGCTCGTGGTCTTGCGGTAGTGTTCTCGCTCCCGGCGCAAGGGGTTCCGGGTTCGATTCCCGGATGGGTCAGGGATTTTCTCTGCCTCGTGATGACTGGGTGTTGTGTGTTCTTCATCATCATTGACTCGCAAGTGTTGCGCCGGTCGGTGTGGCCGTGTGGTTCTAGGCGCTTCAGTTTGGAACCGCGTGACCGCTACGGTCGCAGGTTCGAATCCTGCCTCGGGTATGGCTGTGTGTGATGTCCTTAGGTAAGATAGGTTTAAGTAGTTCTAAGTTCTAGGGGCTGATGACCTCAGATGTTGAGTCCCATAGTTCTCAGAGCCATTTTGACTCGCAAGTCGCCGAAGTGGCGTCAACTAAAAAGGACTTGCAATACGGCGGCCGAACTTCCCCGCATGGGGCCTCCCGGCCAACAATGCCATACGATCATTCAATAATTATTATTATTGTTTCCGTGTGGTTCAATTAAGGTGAGATGTAGACCTAACTGCAGAATAGTCTATGTAAACATTGAAACTTCCTTGCAGATCAAAGCTGTATGCTGTACCGAGACTCGTACCTGCGACATTTGCCCTTCACGGGAAAGTGCTCTATCGGCTTTTTCCTACTGACTGAGCTATGCAACCAAGACTCACCATCCGCCATCACAACTCTTCTTCCGCAAGTACTTTATCTCCTATCTTGTAA
Source organism: Schistocerca serialis cubense (assembly GCF_023864345.2). Classification (NCBI taxonomy): domain Eukaryota; kingdom Metazoa; phylum Arthropoda; class Insecta; order Orthoptera; family Acrididae; genus Schistocerca; species Schistocerca serialis. Next base: position 397,419,082 of record NC_064640.1, on the reverse strand, counting down.
CTTCACAGTGCTTCTCCGGTATACTGTGCGGAAGTAGCGGTCCTGAAAGAAAGGATGTTGCGGAGACAGGCAGTTTCAAATCAGCGCACGATCCGCTGTACAATGAAATTTCGTTCTGGTATATAAATATTATTTGCGTGGCGGAGATAGGTTTGCATTCTGTTGCGGGATCGGGAGGATGCACGTCATTTTGAGTGAACTCTGCTCTTTCTTCCAGCAACGGTTCTTCAGTATCGTCGTATCTACACTCCTGGAAATTGAAATAAGAACACCGTGAATTCATTGTCCCAGGAAGGGGAAACTTTATTGACACATTCCTGGGGTCAGATACATCACATGATCACACTGACAGAACCACAGGCACATAGACACAGGCAACAGAGCATGCACAATGTCGGCACTAGTACAGTGTCTATCCACCTTTCGCAGCAATGCAGGCTGCTATTCTCCCATGGAGACGATCGTAGAGATGCTGGATGTAGTCCTGTGGAACGGCTTGCCATGCCATTTCCACCTGGCGCCTCAGTTGGACCAGCGTTCGTGCTGGACGTGCAGACCGCGTGAGACGACGCTTCATCCAGTCCCAAACATGCTCAGTGGGGGACAGATCCGGAGATCTTGCTGGCCAGGGTAGTTGACTTACACCTTCTAGAGCACGTTGGGTGGCACGGGATACATGCGGACGTGCATTGTCCTGTTGGAACAGCAAGTTCCCTTGCCGGTCTAGGAATGGTAGAACGATGGGTTCGATGACGGTTTGGATGTACCGTGCACGATTCAGTGTCCCCTCGACGATCACCAGTGGTGTACGGCCAGTGTAGGAGATCGCTCCCCACACCATGATGCCGGGTGTTGGCCCTGTGTGCCTCGGTCGTATGCAGTCCTGATTGTGGCGCTCACCTGCACGGCGCCAAACACGCATACGACCATCATTGGCACCAAGGCAGAAGCGACTCTCATCGCTGAAGACGACACGTCTCCATTCGTCCCTCCATTCACGCCTGTCGCGACACCACTGGAGGCGGGCTGCACGATGTTGGGGCATGAGCAGAAGACGGCCTAACGGTGTGCGGGACCGTAGCCCAGCTTCACGGAGACGGTTGCGAATGGTCCTCGCCGATACCCCAGGAGCAACAGTGTCCCTAATTTGCTGGGAAGTGGCGGTGCGGTCCCCTACGGCACTGCGTAGGATCCTACGGTCTTGGCGTGCATCCGTGCGTCGCTGCGGTCCGGTCCCAGGTCGACGGGCACGTGCACCTTCCGCCGACCACTGGCGACAACATCGATGTACTGTGGAGACCTCACGCCCCACGTGTTGAGCAATTCGGCGGTACGTCCACCCGGCCTCCCGCATGCCCACTATACGCCCTCGCTCAAAGTCCGTCAACTGCACATACGGTTCACGTCCACGCTGTCGCGGCATGCTACCAGTGTTAAAGACTGCGATGGAGCTCCGTATGCCACGGCAAACTGGCTGACACTGACGGCGGCGGTGCACAAATGCTGCGCAGCTAGCGCCATTCGACGGCCAACACCGCGGTTCCTGGTGTGTCCGCTGTGCCGTGCGTGTGATCATTGCTTGTACAGCCCTCTCGCAGTGTCCGGAGCAAGTATGGTGGGTCTGACACACCGGTGTCAATGTGTTCTTTTTTCCATTTCCAGGAGTGTAATAACATTGATGAGGCTAGGTCCGAAATCAGTTGCAGATGCGTTTTGTACCTCTTCTACATACTTCACTAGTCACTGACGTTGGTTATCATTTCCTTGCGCCCCTCGACCTGGGTTCCCTCCCCGAATCTCCGTTTCCTCGATCTTAGCTCCATTTCCGTTTCCTCCGTGATTCAATTGCGCCCATCTTCTATTGTCATTGAAAGCGGAGCCATGGTTTCGCCATCCGTTGTTTTGTGGTCTGTAGCTTTCATTCCTCCTTCCATTCAAGCCCCGTGTAGTACAAAATCATTGCGGTTCCCATTCCAGTCTCTTCGTTGTTCAACTTCATTACTCCCGAAATTTCCCGACCGTAAAAGGTTTCCGTAAGGCGCACCATTCCGCGCATTTCCATTTCTATTATTGTAATGGTTATATTAGTGACGCGACATACGACCTGCGACGTATCTGTCTGATTTTCCTCTGTGTTCTCTGATATTTTCTGCTCGGAATGCGTACTCTAATTCGTAAAGTGTGTTGCGGAAAGTACTGAGCTCCACATTACACCTGCCAACTAATACTTGTTAATATGCTGACGGAAGTTTGGTGTAACAATGACGAATGATTTCACCGTTAGTGCATGGTACGTCAAGATACAGGTTCTTGTCAATCATTGCATCTAGGAACTTGACTGGGCTTTTGTAGCCTGAACTCTCGAAATCTTTGCCAACAATCATATCGTATTTTATGCGCTCTTGCGTCTCCTTGGACCAGTAGATATTTAGGAAGCTGTCCTTGAACTCCTGGTAACTTCTACACGTTGCTGATATTCCACGCATTTTCTCCGCAACTGACCCTTGCAAGTGTCCGCAAATAAAGTCCAATTTGCATTTTAAAGGCCAGTTTGGAGGTAAAGAGAGGTCAAATTGTGATATCCAAGTGCGTGGGTGAGTAAAATTACCCTCATCTCAGAAAATTTCGAATTTTCGGACTTGTAAGAAGTGTTGAAAATCAAATGGCGTTTCATCGACTACTTCCGTCCTACGGAAAATATCAGTCCTTTGGATGTCCTCTTTCGACGTCCCCTCATTTCTGCTCCCTCTTCGGCTTCGAGAAAATGCGACGTTCATCTCACCATGTTCTCTGCTCGCTGCTAACGGTATACAGTTATCCATCCCGACTGAATTTGTTTCCGGTTCTGTTGCGTTCGCGCTTGGCCGCATTTGAATTTGTTTCCTTAGCGCCTCCTCCAATTTCTTCTCCATGCGCATGTTGATCGCTTCCTGTTGCGATTTGAATGATAGGAGTGTCCGGACCTCTTCAGTCTCGCTCACTGGAGATGCATATGTCACGTCCGAACCAGTCTTTAATTTGCGCAGCTCTGACTCTAATTTGTCAATGGCCGCTGTCGCATGAAAATCCGTGGCTTCACGTATTTTTGTGTGGATGCGCTACTCCGCGTCATTTTGCCGCTGTCCACGCTTTCGACCTTCTTATTCGAACTGTTCACCGCCTCTCGTCGTTGCAATCCTATGCGTTTACTCGCTTTCGATGCTTTAACTGCTACTTGTCTTGCGAAACTTGCAACTGTCTTGACGCTCTCTGCCGTCTTCTTAGCATCATTTGCAATCTTTAAACCTTTCATTGCTTTGGTATTTACTTTCCGTAGGTTTTCCTGGAGTTTATTTGCCCATGAGTTGTGTCCCTCTCGCATCTGATTTACCTGAGCACCGATATTCTTTATGTCCATCCTCGTCTCATTAATTTTGTCTTCCATTCCTTTTAGTCCATTAATCTTTTCCTCCATTCATTTTAGTCCAGCCTCCATTCCCTTTAGTCTATCAAGTTTCTTCTCCATTCCCATTAAAATGCCTCCAGATTGACGTCCTCTTCCTTTTCCTCAGCATCGTGCTCGACCGAACTCATACCGCCCTGTCTTCTCTGTCCGGATTTGTAATAAACACATCTGCATCGATATGTTGTGGTATGCACACATCTTCTACCACTCCTGATCTCACACTGTCTGTCCCCTCAAGAAAAGCCATGTGGTATCCTTGTTGCACATCATCGTTGTTGCTAACACAGTTCAACAGCAACGCCTCCCTACGTTCAAACTCTGCCTCAGCAGTTTCATTGCGCTCTTCCTCCATGCCGTATGCTTTATTTTCCTGCTCCCATTCTACTTGTCTAGCTCTACTTTTCGTTATCATTCAAATTCTCTATCAACAACGAACTTTCAATATCCGTGCAACACGTGGACAACCGTGTTATCTAACTCACAAGATATACGCAGTACAATCCAATGACGTCAAAAAAATTAGCACAGCAGTATGTAGTCCGAGACTACGACAATAATACACGAGATTCAGAATCAAAAATACCAAATACAAAGCATATACACAAGTAAACACCACAAAAATAATATGACAACGCTGTTAGCAACGACGGGAAATCAATTGACAAATGACACAGAAGTCACTGACAAAAATGCACTATAAATAAAACAAATAAACACATAAACATCACAATCAGAGAATTAAGTATCTACAAAGCACTAATGAACCATATTTTTCTTTTTTATTTCGTAATAATGTGGACCTGTTCGGCAAGTACGCAAACTGACAGGAACACGGGGCGTTGGAACACGGGGTCAGCCTTTGCGGAACATCTGGTGCAAATGGCTCATACACCTAATCCTTTACGTGACATAGAGCTACTACATCATGAAGTTAAGGGATATAGACTCGACACGCTTGTGGTACTACAAATATATGCATACCTAATTACAGATAGAGGCAATTTACTGAACGATCAACTGTATCTAAAAAATAGAGCATACTTCGAAGGCTTCCAGCCTATATTAGGTTTACAATAATTCATAATGCATGTGACCATTTCTTTTCCTTTATTGTTATTTTAATACCTGAACAATCAGGTAGGCTGTCAGCGGCATGCTACGCCGCTCTTCAGCCATAGTGTTGACAATAACAGTACACAGAATGGAGAATTAGAATGAACATAGTGACGGGCAAAAAATAGTGGTCACAGATACTCAAAAAACACGGAGCCGTTCACACTCAAAGAGAACGACACTGAAAACACGCTGACCTGGCGCACATAACATTGATGATTCCGACGGCACAAGTGAACGTAGAAGCGTGACGGCGGACGCTAAAAACACAAAACGACGTCACACACACGAGACACTGATGGTGATGATCTCCGGCGCGTGAAAGTCCACGTAGCGTGTGCGAGTCCAGGGACCTGCCAAGAGGGGAAGAAGGGTATGGGGGGTGGAGAGGGTGGAGAGGGGAGAACAAAGATGCCAATGGCTGAGGAGATGGGAGGAGGAGTAGAGGGACAGAGGAGGGGAGGCCCGGGGGAGGAGTGGGGAGAAAGGGAGGGAGGGTGCCCAAGGGAATAGACACAGGAAGAGGGAGGGAGGATCAAGGTTGGTAGGAGGGGTAGATGGAGGGGAGGAGGACATCATCAGGGAGGGGGAGCTGGCGGAAGCCACCTTGGGAGACGGTAAGGAGGGTGGAGAGATGGAGACCGGGTGGGACATGGGAATACAGGTGCGGCAGCGGACGGGGGTAGAAGAGGCTGGGTGAGACAAGTGGATGAGGAGGATCGAGTTTGCGGGAGGTGTCCAGGATCTGTATCCTTTCAAGGAAAAGGAGGAGGTGGGGGAAGGGGATGAGATCATACAGGATCCACGTGGGGGTAGGGAGACGGATGCGATAGGCGAGGCGGAGAGCATCAAGTTCAAGGATTTGTAGCGATTTATGAAAGGTAGGGGGGGGGGTGCGGAGAGCCAGGCCAGATGGGCGTAACAAAGGATAGGGCTGATGAGGGATTTGTCGGTGTGGAGGATGGTGGAGGGGTCCAGACCCCATGTACGGCCGGAAAGGAGCTTGAGGAGACGGAGTCGGGAGCGTGCCTTGGCTTGCATTGTCCGGAGATGGGGAGTCCAGGAGAGGCGACGGTCGAGGGTGACGCCAAGGTACTTAAGGGTGGGAGTGAGGGCGATAGGACGGCCATAGATGGTGAGATAGAAATCAAGGAGGCGGAAGGAAGGTGTGGTTTTGCCTACAATGATCGCCTGGGTTTTGGAGGGATTGACCTTGAGCAACCACTGGTTGCACCAAGCGGTGAACCAGTCAAGATGGGATTGGAGAAGGTGTTGGGAGCGCTGCAGGGTGGGGGCAAGAGCAAGGAAGGCGGTGTCATCGGCAAACTGGAGAAGGTGGACGGGAGGTGACGGCGGCGGCATGTCTGCCGTGTACAAAAGGTACAGAAGGGGGGAGAGGACGGAACCTTGGGGCACACCGGCGGAGGGGAAAAAGGTGTAGGGATCCGTGTTATGGATGGTGATGTAGGAAGGACGGTGGGAGGGAAAGGAGCCGATCAGAGGGACGTAGTTAATGGGAAGGGTGAAGGTTTGGAGCTTGAAGAGGAGACCGGAATGCCATACGCTGTCATAAGCACGTTCGAGGTCCAGGGAGAGGAAGATCGCGGAGCGACGGGAATTAAGTTGGTCAGAAAGGAGATCATGTGACCATTTTTTTTTCTTTCCTTATTGTGATTTTGATCACCTTACACAAGGGGGGCTGTCAGCAGCAGAGTACGCCGCTCTTCAGCCTTGAGTTTTACAATAAGTAATACATATAGGTGGCACAGAGAATACAATCAAAATGGCACGCAAAAAAATGTAGACACTAAAAAACAAAAAACACGGAGCCGTTCACGCAGGAAGAGAAACATCACTAACACTAGTTGACACGGCGCACATAACATGGATGATGGCGACGCTACATGTGAACAGTGGTGGCGTGACGGCGAACAAACGCTAAACACAAATGAAGGCACACACGTGAGACACTGATGGCGATGATCTCCGGCGCGCGAATGTTCACTGAGCATGTGCGACTCCGGGGACCTGCCAAGAGAGGAGGAGGAGGAAGGGGAATGGGAGAGGGAGAGGGGAGAGCAGAGAAGCCATAGGCAGGGGAGATAGGGGGAGGGAGGAAGGGGGAGGGAAAGCCCGGGGCAAGAGGGGTGGAGGGAGGGGACGGGGTAAAAGGAAAGAGATGGGAAGGAAATAGAAGGGATGGAGGGTACCTAAAAGAAAGGACACCGGAAGTGGGGGGGGGCAGGATCAAAGTTGATAGGAGGGGTAGATGGAGGGGAGGAGGACATCATCAGGGAGGGGGAGCTGGCGGAAGCCACCTTGGGAGAGGGTAAGGAGGGTGGAAAGATGGAGACCGGGTGGGACATGGGAATACAGGCGCGGCAGCGGGCGGGGGTGGGAGAGGATGGGCGAGACAAGTGGGTGAGGAGGATCGAGTTTGCGGGAGGTGTACAGGATCCATATCCTTTCAAGGAAAAGGAGGAGGTGGGGGAACAGAATGAGATCATACAGGATCAGTGTGGGGGAAGGGTGACGGATGCGATAGGCGAGGCGGAGAGCATGGCGTTCAAGGATTTGAAGAGATTTATAAAAGGTAGGTGGGGGGATGGAGATCCAGGCCAGATGGGCGTAACAAAGGCTAGGGCGGATGAGGGATTTATAGGTGTGCAGGATGGTGGAGGGGTCCAGACCCCACGTACGGCCGGAAAGGAGCTTGAGGAGTTGGAGTCGGGAGCGTGCCTTGGCTTGGATTGTCCGGAGATGGAGAGCCCAGGAGAGGCGACGGTCGAGGGTGACGCCAAGGTACTTAAGGGTGGGAGTGAGGGCGATAGGACGGCCATAGATGGTGAGATAGAAATCAAGGAGGCGGAAGGAAGGTGTGGTTTTGACTACAATGATCGCCTGGGTTTTGGAGGGATTGACCTCGAGCAACCACTGGTTGCACCAAGCGGTGAACCGGTCAAGATGGGATTGGAGAAGGTGTTGGGAGCGCTGCAGGATGGGGGCAAGGGCAAGGAAGGGGTGTCATAGGCAAACTGGAGAAAGTGGACGGGGGGTGACGGTGGCGGCATGTCCGTCGTGTACAAAAGGTACAGAAGGGGGGAGAGGATGGAGCCTTCGGGCACACCGGCGGAGGGGAAAAAGGTGTAGGGATCCGTGTTATGGATGGTGACATAGGAAGGACGGTGGGAGAGAAAGGAGCTGATCAGACGGACGTAGTTAATGGGAAGGGCGAAGGTTTGGAGCTTGAAGAGGAGACCGGAATGCCATACGCAGTCATAAGCACGTTCAAGGTCCAGGGAGAGGCAGATTGCGGAGCGACGGGAATTAAGATGGTTGGAAAGGAGATGAGTGGGGTGAAGGAGAAGGTCGTTGGAAGAGAAGGACGGCCGAAAGGCACACTGGGTAACGGGAAGGAGGCGGTGCTGGCGTCGATGCTGGTTAATGCGTCGGGTGAGGATAGATTCCAGGACCTTGCTGAAGACCGAGGTAAGGCTGATGGGACTGTAGGAGGAGATGGCGGACGGCGGTTTGCCAGATTTAAGGAACATCAGGATACGGGAGGTTTTCCACAGGTCGGGGTAGTAACCGATAAACAGGACTACATTGTAGAGCCTGGCCAGAGTGAAGAGGAAAGAGACAGGAGCTTCACGAAGGTGGCGGTAGGTGACACGATCGTGACCAGGAGCGGTGTTGCATTGTGTGCGGAGTGTAGCAATGAGATCCTGTGTAGTGATAGGGGCATTGAGTTCCGTGTATGCAATGTTGTCCAAGTACTGGAAACCAGGTGTGAGGGGAGGGACAGAGGTGTCAGTTGGATTGCAGACATCTGGGAAGAGGGAGTAATCGAACTGGGGATCATCGGTGATGGAAAACACATCAGAGAGGTAGGAGGCAAAGTGATTGGCCTTACTAAGGGTGTCAGGGAAGGGGCGATCATCATGGAGAAGAAGATAGTAGGGGGAGGGTTTAGTTCCGGTAAGGCGACGGAGGGCTGACCAGAACTTGGACGAGTTGATAGGTATGGTAGCATTTAAACGGGTGCATGTCTGTCGCCAGTCCGGGCGTTTCTTAGCCGCAAGCAAATTACGAATGTGTTGCTGGAGTTGCCGGTGGCGTCGTAGTGTGTCCGGGTCATGGGTGCAGAGGAAGGCACGGTAGAGACGGCGGGATTCACGGAGGAAGAGGACGGCCTGTGGGGGTAAGGTAGGATGGTGGGGGTGGTTGGTGACAGTAGGGACGTGGGCCTCCAAGGCCTCAGACAAGGTCTTCTGGAGAAAGGAGGCGGCATGGGTTACATCGTCAGGGTGGTCGTAGGTGAAGTGGTGGCTATCGACCTGGGTGGAGAAGGTATCCCAGTAGGCATTCCAGTTGCCACGGGAATAGTCATGGACGTACTTAGGGGGAGGGTCATTACGAGGGTCGGGGCGGGGGCGACGACCGTCTGAAACGGTGAGGAGGACAGGGAGATGGTCGCTACCAATAGGCTCCAGGACATCCACCGTTACGCGGCCAAGGAGGTTGGGGGAGAAAAAAATAACATCGGGAGTGGAGTTGGATGCGGGACAGGTGTGCTGGGGGATGGGGATGAGGTCGCCTTGAAGGGAGGAGAGGAACCAATGCCACCGCCGTAACTGGGCGGCGGAACGACTATGGATGTTGAGGTCGGCGGCGATCACGTAGGAGGAGAAGGTATGGTCAATGTGGGAGAGAAAGTCGAAGGGAATAGGGGCGTTAGGGCGGACATAGATGGTGGCATAGGTAACAGTAAGGCCGGGGAAGAAGAGACTTAAGATCAGGTGTTCGGTGGGGTCGGGAAGGAGAGGTTGGAGCCAAACAGGGATCTGGCGGTGGTGACCAATGGCAACTCCGTCACGCGCAATCGAGAGGGGATTATCAGAGCGGTGGAGGAGATAGGGCGAAGTGTGGACGCTGTGATGGGGTTGGAGGAAGGTTTCATCGAGGAGGAAGGCATCCACGCGGTGGGTGGCAAGGGTGTGCAGGAAGAGGTTCTTGTTGGTGGCAAGGGAGCGGATATTGTTGAAAGGGATACGGTGCTGTCGCGCCATGTCAGGGATTTAGACGAGGGTGTCAAGACGGGAGAAGGTGAAATGGGCCTGGTTGTTGGAGTAGGTGGCGTACATTTTGAGTTGGAAAATGGAACGGGCGGCGAGGGATATCTGTTGGAGAGTGTGGGGGCGTTGAAAAGGATGAACATTCTGAAGGACGATGGTGAGGAATCTGATGATGTCCTCAGCGGTAGGGGGTGGGCGAAGGGAATTGCTGGGAGGGGTGAGGGCGTCCTGAGGACGGACAGGGACGGTGAGTTTAGGAGTGGTCGGAGGGGGTCGGGCTCTACACTTTTGGGAGTAGGTGGGATCGGGGAGATTGCAGGTATTGCAGGAGGGAGGGGATTGAAGGTTAGGGCACTGCCGGAGGAAGTGCGCTTGCCTACAATGCGGGCAGGTGGGTGCCTCGCGGCACTCGGCTGTTGGGTGTGCGTTATAGTGCAGACACCTCTGGCAGCGCAGGGATTGAGGAGGGGAATGGGAGGGGTCGACCTTGTAGCGCTGGTTGAAGAGGAGGGCACCCTCCTTCAGGAGACGGTCAATGGAGTGGGCATCCTCGGAGAAAACCCGCATATGGCGGGTGGGGCCGGCCAAGTTGAAGATGCGGTGGACCGCCCGAACCTCCAGTGTGGGATGCGCCTTGAGCTCCACCAACACCTCCTCCTCTGTGATCGACGGACTAAGCTGAGTGATCACAGTGGTGAGGGTCGGCGGGCGACGCGGGGGTTGGGGTTGGTGGGTAGGCGAAGGAGCAGGGATGAGGGAGGCGTTGGGGCCAAATCAGGTGATGGGGAGGCGGGAGAGGATGTCAGTATGGACGGTTCGGCTGGGGGAGGAGATGAGAACGGAATCCCGTCTGGGAGTGAGGAGAGAGGAGAGAGATGGGGGCACCAGGGAAGTGTTGGCAGAGGAGGAGGGATAGATTCCGGGCCTTGAGAAGGGAAGGATTGGGACGAGAGAGGAGGTATTTGTATTAAGAGGGGGGGGAGGAGGAGGAGGAGGAGGAGGAGGAGGAGGAGGAGGAGGAGGAGGGAGCAGGGCCAGGTGGGGAGACATCCATGGCATCCTGGGTGGGGGGAAGGAGGACGGGGTGGGACGGGGCCTTTGGCAACGGCGACGGCGACGGCGACGGCGACGGCGACGGCGACGGCGACGGCGACGGCGACGGCGACGGCGATGGGGAGAGTTGGGCATGGGCAGTGGCCCAACGGGCCACCACCCTAGCTGGAGCTGCAGTGACAGGCTGGGGGAGTGGGGGGAAAGGATCAGAGGGAGAGGAGCGGGAGGAAGAAGCTGGAGAGGGGGCGACAAAGAGTGAGGGCGAAGGGAGAGTGAGAAGAGGCGGGATGGAAAGAGGGGGTGTGACTGGGCACACCATGTTATGGTGGTGGTGGTGGTGGTGGCGGCGGCGGAGGGGGAAGTATAAACTATGGCTGTGGTGGTAGTGGTGGCAGTGGTGGTGGGGGTGGGGGTGGGGGCTGACATGACGACAAGGAGAAACAAAAACGCACAGGACAAAAAAGAAAGGACAAAAACTGGGGACAGACGAGGACGAGGACGAGGACGAGGACGAGGACGAGGACGAGGACGAGAGTCCCACACTGCTGGCGCTGGCGCTGGCGCTGGCGCTGGCGCTGGCGCTGGCGCTGGCGCTGGCGCTGGCGCTGGCGCTGGCGCTGGCGCTGGCGGCGATGACGGCGATGACGGCGATGACGGGTGGCAGGGATGCCGCAGCTGCCGCTGCCGCTGGGCGGGCGGGCGGGCGGGCATCTGAAAAACCTAGCAATTCGATTAGTGCTGGAATAGCACAATCGAAGGGCGGTAACCTTGCGGAGTACCACCGCAGATGCAAGTGAGTATTACAGTTTCTGTAATAATAGAACCTTTCCTACAGATGTTCCTACGAGATTTGTTGGTCATTTTATAAGGCTCTGTAGTAGAACGTAAAATGTAGTCATGCCGGATACTGTAATTAACTCACAATAGTAAAGTATAAAATCAGTTCATAGCAAAAATGTTATCTGACGGGTGCGTAATAAGAGTTTGATTCTATACGTCTCGCGCATGCGCGCCGCCCTCTGTGAGGCAGACCGCGAAGCCCTCGCGGTCCGCAGTCTCTAGTCACACGACGAGGCCCATACAACGGGCTTAAAGTGAATTTGCTACAGCTTGTTTAATAGAAGTGACAAAACCTTATGGTTATGCATCAGTTGACTTAGGACATGGCTTGTTTTAGGCAAACATTTAAATAATATTTTATGTAAGTACTACACGTTGCATCCTGTAGGATGACCATATCTAATATAATTTAATAGCACATTATAATACAAACTTTTTGCAGGTTCTGAAGAAGACGTTATTACTAACGTTGAAACCTAGGTAAACGATAAAATGAACCTGCAACTGTAGGCTATATATTCTCATATAAGCAATATCAGTTGCTGTCGCTGCATAAAAATGTTAAAAATTAACAAACTGAAAGCATCACAGAAGTGCCAAGGTCCAAGATCCTGGCAGCGGTTCGCCAATTGCAAACTTGCTACTCTCTTTTAGAAACAGGACTTCAATAAAAATGGCAAGGTACTGTTAATCAGAACACAGGGAGAAGTTGTGATCTAAATGATAATAGATTTATTCATCCTTAACATCACAAGACAATAAAAATGACTGAAGAAACGTCAGACAAACATTTTTATTTGACAATGGCTTTCGCTAATGTTAGGTCTATGGTGGACAAAGTGATCAGCTGAGGATCGACACATGACACTGACCGGAACACTAATCGCTTTATCTGACTTCATACACATCAATCCGGGTTATGGCAAAAAAACTACGCCACCATCAAGCGTATATACTCTACTATTCCGAAAAAAAAAACAAAATATGGTGCGAAAGAACAGGGCGCTGAGAAACATATATTGGAGCCCTATGCCGTAGCAACGAATACTTTACCTTCCTGCTGGTCAGGGCGGCACACCACTATGCGTTCGGCGACTGAAGTCATGGACGGCCGCAATCGGTTATTAATGGCGCGCGCCTGAAAAATGCAGGTACGTGGTTTCGCGTTCAGTTAATTGGGAATGCAGGTACTTCTCTATGAGCCTCTGAAACCCCGGTGGATTCCAGTGTGAAGGTGGACCCGTTTGCTGGTCTGCAAAACCAATTTGACTCAGTGCCACAACTATGCGTGACGAAACATGTCAAATGCTTAGACGGCCGACTCAAGACAAATAAGTACACCCACACATCACTCGTTGTGTGTGTGATGCTAGAAGCGGCACTTGTGATGGTTCAGAAGATGGCTGGCACAGGCTCTAAGTGACACTCTACCAAAGGACACATATCTCACCGTTTAGGTAGAGACCTGCTGTTCTTTACTAGCGCAGTGACAGTACAAGAGCGATCTCTTCTCTTTTTCTGTCCGCTTCCTTGTCAGCTCGGTAGCAAAGCACATTTACATCTTAGACTTCCGCCACTTTAGCAAAAGGTAATCACGAGCTGGAGTGTGGCATTCGAAGCTGGGAGAGCACCATTTGATGCGCTTACACCAATTTGATCAATCAGAGACTTTAAAGTTAATTGAAAAAAAAATATTCAGCTTCGCGGCCTTTCGAATGGTTCAAATGGCTCTGAGCACTATGGGACTTAACTTCTGAGGTCATCAGTCCCTTAGAACTTACTACTTAAACCTAACTAACCTAAGGACATTACACACATCCACGCACAATGCAGGATTCGAACCTGCCTTGTGCTTTCACAAATATGTTTCGTAACAGAGTCTGGACGTCTGGGCACCAGTGACCTGCCCCACGGAAATTCGCAGAACACTCACAGTTGTCTCATCGGATTCCTGCCTGACAAGGGCCCATCCTCTGCTTCATTGCCGGTCTACAATGCGCTGGCCATTGCAGTGGCGACTTCTCGGCGCTAGTCAGTCTACCTGGACGCGGATGCCGACCTACAGGCGCCAACCAACGTGTCTGCACATTGAGATTGCGGAACTCGGCCGTCTGGAAATGTTTCCACCCAGGTTCCGCAGAAAAAATGCGCTTCCCTCGGCCCACAGTCGCCGTGCACCCTTACTGCAGTTGTTTAAGTCAGCACCCTATTCTTCGAACGCAGGTAAGGCTTACCATTATTCCTTCCGTAGAGCACGCAAGCAAGAGCGTTAACTACTGCCCATCATTTCATCATGATGTATGAAGTCAAACTGTAGTAAAGATCATCTTCCCCAAGAACATGAAGCCTCATAACACTGAATCAGAAGTGAGAGTTCCTGCAATCTCTCAATATTTTGTACAGAATTAACCCTTCCTGGCCCAGTGGCTTCTGTTTGAAACCATATTTTTACTTCGCTTGTGTATCCAGCCCACTGGTTTTATCATGAAGCCAATATTATACGCTGACTGCTAGTGTCACCTACCGTCTGCGCCATCAACTAGCTGCAGCAGCAACTTGATTGTTAGAGGTTGACAGCGTTTTCAGTGTAGCGTTGCTCTGAATACAGTGGCATGACATTGTTATATATATAATTTGTGACGTTTCTGCAGCACAGTTTTGGAATATCTGCTAATTATTCGTTGTTATATTTAATTTGAGGAATTTTGGAAGACGTTTTTGTTAATAATTATAGTAATCAGTTTCGTTTCTTCCAAAAGTACTGGTAGTTTCATGCTGAAACTACTGGGAAATAACGACCTTCATCGGTAAATCTAAGGGCAGATTTTTTTTAAATTCTTTATAGGTCGTCAGTATGGATAGTAGACCACAGTCAAGAAGCAACCAACCAGCGATTTAGCGTTTGTGTCCTCATCTCTGATATGCTAATGGACATACTAGCAGAAATTCCAAGTGCTCTAGAGTCGACTGCTTCAGAGATTGAAAGTGAAGCAGATGACATTGATCAACAAACCACAACGTACCGTACTCGATGAGAACATAGTCAATGTGCAGGCAATGTGTTTCTGTTGAGAGTGACTCTGTTTGAATTAGTGACGTCAACAACGACAATGATGTGTGTGATGATATTGTAGAACTAAGCATATAGAGTGGGTACAAGATATAATTGCAAAAGAAACTATTCAGTTTTCACATAAATATGGTTCAAATATTCTTTGTGACAAAACAAGCACCATTGAAATATTTGACTACTTATTTGGTGATGATTTACTAGAGCATCTTGTGTTTCAAACGAATTTATATGCGACTCAGAAACTTTGAGGTTCCACCACTTTCAAACCAACTGATACTCAGGAAATGAAGGAATTTACTGCCATCAATTTATTAATGGGGATAAAAAATGTCCTTCATATGGGAATTATTGGTCTTCTGACCCAGCTCTCCGTGATTCGTACTTTTCAGCTCTCATGCCTCGGAATAGGTTTTCATGGTTGCTAGGCCATATACTCGTGAATGATAATAATCAGCAGCCAAAAAAGGAGAAAAAGGTTATGATAAACTGTTCAAGATACGCCCACTGCGAGACTATCTATGCAAAACCTCTGAAAATTATTTGCCAACAGAACACCTTGCTGTGGAGGAATCTATGATTCGATTCAGAGGTAGGTGAATCCTAAAGCAGTATATGCCACAGAAACATATAAAACGTGGATACAGAATTTGGGTACTGGCAAATGAAACCGGCTACATTTCGAAATTTCAGATCCATACTGGAAAAGTTGGGCAGGGGGCAGAAAAGTGCTTATGTTCCCGAGTTGTAAAACATCTTAGCTCAGAACCTGCAGGAAAATATCATAAGTTGTATTTTGATAATTATTTTAATTCTGTGCCCCTCATGGCTGATTTGAGGAAACAAGAAATATATGCCTGTGGAACAGTGAGAAAAGGGAAAGTTGGGTTCCCAAAAGACTTTGAAAATGATAAGCACATGTCCCAGTTTCGATGTAGCAGCCAAGACATCACAGCTGTGGTTTGGAAAGATCACAAAACAATACAGTTTCTTTCAAAATTCCACAATATTGAAAATGTACGCACAGCTTCTTGAAAACGTAAAGATTTCAAGTTTGAAACCACACAGAATATTTATTATGGAATTCAAATGTTATTGTTTTTTAACATGTTACTGCTTTCTGTGACAATAGAGATAGATTTGAAAGAAATTATTATATTCTTTTCCTGTGTTTATTCTTGGGCCACAAATAGTTATAGTTTTGAATTTCACGCTTGTAAATTTTGTCAATCGGTCTAGTGAAATGTGTCAGAATATAGAAGTCAAAAGAGTGAAATCTCTTCGTTTCATACCTTGTAACTCAACTGATATTTACAATCGTGGAAAGTTCACTAGATGGTGGCGCGGGACAGTATCAAATGCCTTCTTGAAGTGAAGGAACACGACATCACCCTGACCACCATTGTGGACAGCACTATCGATCTCATGGAAGAACAAAGCAAGGCGAGATTCGCAAGAGCTCTGTTTGCGGAATCCATGTTGATATTTTTTTTTCTTTATTGTGATTTCATGCCCCTGCCCCATATGGGCAGGGGATGGCTGTCAGCAGCACAATTCGCCGCTCTTCAGCCGAGTGACATGACAACTAAAACAAGAATAAAATAATACATACATAAGGAGGTAAAAAAGGGGAACATAAAACAGAGTAAGGGGAGAAAATGGAGGTAAAAATACACTGACATGTAGACGTTCATTGGGGACAGTTAAAAAAGTCACCAGAAAGTTAAAAAAACACAGTTGGCGATTTTTAAAACACAGAGAAGACACTGGATGCGCATGCACAGGTTAAATGTTGGCCACAGTATTAAAAACACTCCGAAACAACACACTTAAAACCCACTGGGAGCACACACGACGAAGAATAGAACTACCAGGCGGGACCTGCCGAGGGAAAGGTCAGAGAGGATGGAAAAGGAGGGGAGAGCATGGGGCAGCTGGGGAAGCGGCGGGATGAAGAGAGGAGGGGCAACCGTGGGTTAACGAAGAGGCAGGAGACACATGGGGCGGGAGAGGAAAAGGGAAGACAGGGCAGGAGGGAGTGCAGAGACACTGAAAGAAGGCACAAGAGATGGACGGGGAGTAGGAGGGGAAATCCGCTGAGAAGGAGGGAGGGGGAGGAGAGGGAGCCCTGAGGAGGAGGCAGGAAGAGGGGGTTAGAGTTGGTAGGAAGGGTAGATGTCAGGGCGAAGCTCATCATCCGGGAATGGTAGACGGTGGAAGTAGTGTTGGGAAAGGAGATGGAGGGTGTGGAGATGGAGAGAGGGAGGGACACAACGGTAAAGGCGCGGCAACTGGTTGGGAGTGGAGAGGAAGGGAGACACCAGGGGGTGAGGGGGATCAAGGCGGCGGACAATATATAGTGTGCGGATGTGTTCAAGGAAAAGGAGAAGGTGGGGGAAGGGGATGAGGTCATAGAGGATGCGCGTGGGGGACGGAAGGCGGATGCGGAAGGCGAGGCGGAGTGCATGGCGTTCGAGGATTTGGAGGGCTTTATAGAACCAGGGAGGGGCAGAAATTCAAGCGATGCTGGCATAACAAAGGATGGGGCGGATCATGGATTTGTAGGTGTGAAGGATGGTGGAAGGATGCAGACCCCACGTCCGGCCGGACAGGAGTTTCAGGAGGCGGAGGCGGTTGTGAGCTTTGTTTTGGATGGTAAGGAGATGGGGAGTCCAGGTGAGGTGGCGGTCGAGTGTGAGGCCAAGGTATTTGAGGGTAGGAGTGAGGTGGATAGGACGGCCGTAAATGGTGAGGTAGAAATCATGGAGGCGGAAGGAGCGGGTGGTGCGGCCTATGATGATCGCCTGGGTCTTGGAGGGATTAACACGGAGGAACCACTGGTTGCACCAAGCGGTGAATTGGTCAAGGTGGGTTTGGAGGGTACGTTGGGACCGTTGAAGGGTAGGATAAAGGGCTAGGAAGGCGGTGTCATCAGCGAACTGGAGAAGATGAACAGGAGGGGGAGGTTTGGGCATATCAGCAGTGTACAGGAGATAGAGGAGAGGGGAAAGGACAGAACCTTGGGGCACGCCGGCAGAGGGGTAGAAAGTACGGGAGTTGGAATTGTGGATAGTCACATAGGAGGGACGATGGGAGAGGAAGGAAGCAACGAGACGGACGAAGTTGATGGGGAGAGCATAGGTCTGTAGTTTGAAAAGGAGCCCGGGATGCCAGACACGGTCATAGGCGTTCTGGAGATCAAGGGAAACAAAGATAGCAGAGCGACGGGAGTTAAGTTGGAGGGAAAGAAGATGGGTAAGGTTAAGGAGCTGGTCGTCAGCAGAGAAGGAAGGCCGGAAGCCACATTGGGTAAGAGGAAGGAGGCGGTGCTGGTTAAGGTGGCGGTGGATACGGCGAGAGAGGATGGCCTCAAAGACCTTACTGAACACGGAGGTGAGGCAGATGGGACGATAGGAAGAGGTAGCAGAGGGGGGTTTGTTAGGCTTAGGGAACAGCAGGACACGGGAAGTCTTCCACAGGTCAGGGTAAAATCCAGTGGAGAGGAGGACATTGTACAGCGTAGCAAGGACAGACAGGAAGGATGGAGGGGATTCCTTGAGGTGACGGTAGGTGACACCATCATGACCAGGGGCGGTGTTTCGTTTGGAGCGGACGACGAGTGTGATGTCTTGCATGGTGATGGGAGTGTTGATGTCGGAGGGGGGTAGCCGATCCAAGTACTGGAAGCTAGGGGCGAGCGGAGGGACAGAGGTGTCAGTGCGGTCAAGGACAGTGGGGAAGAGGGAGTAATCAAAATGGGGATCGTCAGGAATGGAGAAGACCTCGGACAGGTGGGAAGCAAAATGGTTAGCCTTACTGAGGTTGTCAGGAAAGGGTCGATCGTCATGGAGGATGGGCATGTTGATATCTACTGGGGAGATTTTTGTTCTCCAAAAAACCGTCATAATTCTTGAGCATAGAACATCTTCCACATTTCTACAACAGACCCATGTCAACAATATCCATCAAAATAAACACCGTCCGAACAGACCTTGAAAGCCCAATGGTACCGACAGGCCGTCGTGTCATACTCAACCCTTAGGCGTCACCGGATGCGGATACGAAGGGGCACGTGGTCAGCACACCGCTCTCCCAGCCGTTGTCAGTTTTCGTAACCGATGTCACTACTTGTCAGTCAAATAGTTCCCCGGCTTCACAAGGGCTGAGTGCATCCCGCTTGCCAACAGCAATCGGCAGACCGAGACAGTGAACCATCCAAGTTCTAGCTAACCCGACAGCACTTTACTTCATGATCCGATGGCAACTGGTGTTACCACAGCTATAAAGCCGTTGGTGAACTATATCCACACAAATTATATAAATGTATGCTTGCATGTATGTACATGGCTTGCGTGAATATCCATACAAATTATAAAAATCGATTTATGTATGTATTTATGTATGTATGTATTTTCCACATCTTCTCCTAAACCACTCGACCGATTTCAACCAAACTTAGTGCACATACACTATGTGATCAAAAGTATGCGGACACATGGCTGAAAACGACTTACAAGTTCGTGGCGCCCTCCACGGTAATGCTGGAATTCAAGAGGGTGTTGGCATTGATGACAGCTTGCACTCTCGCAGGCATACGTTCAATCAAGTGCTGGAAGGTTTCATTGGGAACGGCTGCCGATTCTTCACGGAGTGCTACACTGCGGAGAGGCATCTATGTTGGTCGGTGAGGCCTGGCACGATATCGACGTTCCAAATCATGCCAAAGGTGTTCAATAGTATTCAGGTCAGGACTCTGTGCAAGCCAGTCCATTACAGGGACGTTATTGTAACTACTCCGCGACAGGCCGTGCATTATGACCAGGTTCTCGATCGTGTTGAAAGATGCAATTGCCATCTCTGAATTGCTCTTCAACAGTGGGAAGCAATAAGATGCTTAAAACATCAGTGTAGGCCAGTGCTGTGATAGTGCCACGCAAAACAACAAGGGATGCAAGGTCCCCCCCCCCTCCCCATGAAAAACGCGACTACACCATAACACCACCGCCTCCTAATTTTACTGTTGACACTGCATACGCTGGCAGATGACGTTCACCGGGCATTCGCCATACCCACACCCTGCCATCGGATCGCCACATTGTGTACCGTGATTCATCACTCCACGTAACGTTATTCCACTGTTAAATTGTCCAATGTTTACGCTCGTTACACCAAGCGAGGCGTTGTTTTTGCATTTACCGGTGTGATGTGTGGCTTATGAGCAGCCGCTCGACCATGAAATCCAAGTTTTCTCACCTCCCGCCTAACTGCAGTGGATCCTGATGCAGTTTGGAATTCCTGTCTGATGGTCTGGATAGATGTCTGCCTAGCTCACATTACGATCCTCTTCAACTGTCGGCGGTCTCTGTCAGTCAACAGACGAGGTCGACATGTACGCTTTTGTGCTGTACCTGTCCCTTAATGTTTCCGCATCACTATGACAGCGGTAACAGTGGGCCTAGGGATGTTTAGGAGTGTGGAAATCTCGCATACAGACTTATGACACAAGTTACACCCAATCACCGACCACGTTCGAAGTCCGTGAGTTCCGCGGAGCGCCCCCTTCTGCTCTCTCACTATGTTCAATGACTGTTGAGGTCGCTGATATGGGGTACCTGGCAGTAGGTGGCAAAACAGTACAGCTGATATGAAAAACGTATGTTTTTTTGGGTGTCCGGATACTTTAGATCACATAGTGAATAATTTACTGTCTGGAAAGAATCAGTGCGGGAGTACGAACCAACCACCGATCAAACGAGTGGAGTGGAGTGAAAAAGCACTGTAGCTGACTACGTGAGGATAATCACACTTTAACTATCCAGTATATAAGAATGGGAGCTCTTAGAGACTTGCGACGACCTTTAGATATAATTAGAAACCTTTGCGAAACTTTTTCTTGCTGATGAGTCCCACAAACGGATGAAAGGAAAAAATTTTATCGCTTACTATATTTGCGCTGCACATGTAGTAAAACTGCCACATAGAGCATGACGTTTTAATTTATTACTTCTTTAATGCTAACTGTTCCTGTGACACATTTTGCGGACGGTATTCACGTATATCACTGAGTGTACCAGAAAAATTACATCATTGTATGACAATTGGTTCAGGAGATACGACATCATAAACACTGAATGCGGTAAAGACTACCACATAATGCAAGATGTTGATTTTTTATATCTTTTTATTTTATGTGTCGTATTCCGTAGGAACAAAATGATTTGCAAGTCTCCATTGTTATGGAATCATTACTTCGTTGAAACTTCCTGGCAGATTAAAACTGTGTGCCCGACCGAGACTCGAGCTCGGGACCTTTGCCTTTCGCGGGCAAGTGCTCTACCATCTGAGCTACCGAAGCACGACTCACGCCCGGTACTCACAGCTTTACTTCTGCCAGTATCTCGTCTCCTACCTTCCAAACTTTACAGAAGCTCCCCTGCGAACCTTGCAGAACTAGCACTCCTGAAAGAAAGGATATTGCGGAGACATGGCTTAGCCACAGCCTGGCAGAAGTAAAGCTGTGAGTACTGGGCGTGAGTCGTGCTTCGGTAGCTCAGACGGTAGAGCACTTGCCCGCGAAAGGTAAAGGTCCCGAGTTCGAGTCTCGGTCGGGCACACAGTTTCATGTCAGCGCACACTCCGCTGCAGAGTGAAAATCTCATTCTGGAAACATCCCCCAGGCTGTGGCTAAGCCATGTCTCCGCAATATCCTTTCTTTCACGAGTGCTATTTCTGCAAGGTTCACAGGAGAGCTTCTGTAAAGTTTGGAAGGTAGGAGACGAGATACTGGCAGAAGTAAAGCTGTGAGTACCGGGCGTGAGTCGTGCTTCGGTAGCTCAGATGGTAGAGCACTTGCCCGCGAAAGGCAAAGGTCCCGAGTTCAAGTCTCGGTCGGGCACACAGTTTTAATTCGCCAGGAAGTTTCATATCAGCGCACACACCGCTGCAGAGTGAAAATCTCATTCTGCATTACTTCGTTGTTAGTAACTCTACTCGGAATACTCTTCGCAGACAGTATCCACACTTGCCGCTGAATATTCATACAAAACTGCATCATTGAGCGACTCATACCTCAGGAGATATGACGTCAAATACTGAGATGCGTGAAATACTGCCACTTACTGCATCATGTTTTAACTTACTACAGACAGTATCCACACTTGCCGCTGAATATTCATACAAAACTGCATCATTGAGCGACTCATACCTCAGGAGATATGACGTCAAATACTGAGATGCGTGAAATACTGCCACTTACTGCATCATGTTTTAACTTACTACTTCTTTGCTACCAACTGTTCTCAACAAATTTCGCAGACATCATCCACATGTAATGCTGAATGTACCTAGAAAATTATATCAAATAAAATGGTTCAAATGGCTCTGAGCACTATGGGGCTTAACATCTTAGGTCATCAGTCCCCTAGAACTTAGAACTACTTAAACCTAACCAACCTAAGGTCATCACACATCCATGCCCGAGGCAGGATTCGAACCTGCGACCGTAACAGTCCCGCGGTTCCAGACTGTAGCGCCTAGAACCGCACGGCCACCGCGGCAGGCAAAATTATATCATTTTACGACATACAGATCAGGAGATCTGTCGTCGTAACCACTGATATGCGTGAGAAACAGCCGCAAGATGCATTACATTGTAATTTATTACTTCTTTACTGCAAACTTCTTTCACGGCACATTTCGCAGACCATAGGCACATATACTGTACTATTGGATGTACATACAAAATTATATCAGTTTACAGTACATAGTTCAAGAGATACGATATCATAAACATTAAGCTGCGTGAAAACGGAACTGCAGAGTGAAATTAGCCAGTCCTACAGGTGGAATATGTGTACAAATACGCCTTAAATATGTAAAATATGTGTGAAATATACAGTATGACATATGGGAGTGCTAGCAAAGCCACGGGGAAAAAGTTAATCCTAAACGCCTGGAACGGCTTCAAATTTGGTACACATATTAGTTACAATTTCGAAAGAAATACTGTAGGGTTAAGAACCAACTGTTTCTTATTTGAGTGAGTGTGATGACGTGGAGAGAGAAGGGAGGACGAGGGGACGGGCAGTCAGCAAGTGGGAAGGAGGAGATAGGCAAAGATAAGAGGAGGAGAAGGAAATAGACAGATACAGGAGGGAAAATGGACAGAGAGGGATAGAGGAGGAGATGGACAGAGACAGGGGTAGGAGGAGATAGGCAGAGAGATGAGGGAGGGGGAGATGAACAGACAAGGGGAGGATAAAATGAGGCAGAGAGATGGGAGAGGAGGAGATGAACAGACAGAATGGAGGAGGACATGAGGCAGAGAGATGGGAGAGGAGGAGATGAACAGACAGAATGGAGGAGGAAATGAGGCAGAGAGATGGGAGAGGAGGAGATGAACAGACCGGGGGGAGGAGGAAATGAGGCAGAGAGATGAGAGAGGAGGAGATGGAGAGACTGAGGGGAGGAGGAAATGAGGCAGGGAGATGGGAGAGGGGGAGATGAACAGACAGAGGGGAGAAGGAAATGACGCAGAGAAATGGGAGAGGAGGAGATGGAGAGACTGAGTGGAGGAGGAAATGAGGCAGAGAGATGGGAGAGGAGGAGATGAACAGACCGGGGGAGGAGGAAATGAGGCAGAGAGATGGGAAAGGAGGAGATGAACAGACCGGGGGAGGAGGAAATGAGGCAGAGAGATGGGAGAGGAGGAGATGGAGAGACCGAGGGAGTAGGAAATGAGGCAGAGAGATGAAAGAGGAGGAAATGGACAGACAGAGGGGAGGAGGAAATGAGGCAGAGAGATAGGAGAGGAGGAGATGAACAGACTGGGGGAGGCTGAAATGAGGCAGAGAGATGGGAGAGGAGGAGATGAACATACCGGGGGAGGAGGAAATGAGGCAGAGATATGGGAGACGAGGAGATGAACAGACCGGGGGGAAGAGGAAATGAGGCAGAGAGATGGGAGAGGAGGAGATGGAGAGACCGAGGGGAGGAGGAGATGAGGCAGGGAGATGGGAGAGAGGGAGATGAACAGACAGAGGGGAGGAGGAAATGAGGCAGAGAGATGGGAGAGGAGGAGATGAACAAATTGGGGGAGGAAGAAATCAGGCAGAGAGATGGGTGAGGAGGAGATGAACAGTCCGGGGGAGGAGGAAATGAGGCAGAGAGATGGGAGAGGAGGAGATGGAGAGACCGAGTGGAGGAGGAAATGAGGCAGAGAGATGGGAGAGGAGTAGATAAACAGACTGGGGGAGGAGGAAATGAGGCAGAGAGATGAAAGAGGAGGAGATGGACAGACAGAGGGGAGTAGGAAATGAGGCAGAGAGATGGGAGAGGAGGAGATAAACAGACTGGGGCAGGAGGAAATGAGACAGGGAGATGGGGGAGGAGGAGATGAACAGACAGGGGAAGGAGGAAAGCCGGCCGGGGTGGCCGAGCGGTTCTAGGCTCTACAGTCTGGAAGCGCGCGGCCGCTACGGTCGCAGATTCGAATTCTGCCTCGGGCATGGATGTGTGTGCTCTCCTTAGGTTAGTTAGGTTTGAGTAGTTCTAAGTTCTAGGGGACTGATGACCTCAGAATTTAAGTCCCATAGTGCTAAGAGCCATTTGAACCATTTTTTTAAGGAGGAAATGGACAGAAAAAGGGAAGAGGAGAAGGTGGACAAAGAGAGGGGAGAGGAGAAGATGTACAGAGTGAGGGGAGAGGAGGAGATAGACAAATGGAAGAGGGAAAAAGAGATGAGCTAGTAGAAGACTGATGATTCCGTACTTATACACTATCATACGTTTTTTGTCATTATTCTGTGACCATGTTATAGAATATAGATCATTGTTTGTTTTAAATTCTGAAGAAGACACTCCTAGCAGTGCTGAAACCAGGTTAATTTGTTAAAAATATAGTGACTGAAGGCTGTTTCTCTTTCAGTTGTAACTATTCACGGTCTCTGAACGTGCAGCCATGTACAAAATTTTGCAATTAAACAAATATCCGAGCAATGCTGGATATCTCAACTAGTAGGTCTATAAATATGTGCATGTGTCCTACTACCCTTCTTGAACACGGGAATGTCCTATTCTTTTTTCCAGTCGTCGCAAAAGCGAGATATATAGTGTATGTTGTGTAAGAATAGCTGCACTGACTTGTACAGTCTTGTCACGATTTAGGAGCTGATCCGGGTATGTTTCAAAGAATTCGTAACTGCAGAGACGAGTGTAGTATTGCGTCCGAATGCGACGATGACACGTGGAACACCTCTTTCGACAGGTACGAGTAAAGGACTATTCATTTTGTAAATAAAAAAAACACCGTCTCTTGCTGGAATGTATTTAATTTCTCCCAGACGCCTTACGCCGTAAAGGCATCGTCAGTCGAATCTAGAATGATACAGTTTTGTTTAATATGCTGTATTTGTAGATTATAAAATAGTTCGCGTCTTGTTTCTTACCTAAATATGTGATTACTTACAGTTTTCGTGTTTTCAGCTGACATTTGCGTGACCAGATGAGAGGAAATGCAGATGCCAACGAAAAACGTGAAGAAATGTAAGCAAACACTTGTTTACGTAAGAAAACGTGAACTGTTTTTCTTCTGACTACAAATATCGCATACTGAAGAAAACTGTATCATTCTAGATTCCGCTGACGATACCTTAAAGTAAAAGGCGAAAAGCGTCTGGAACGATTGAATGGAAACAAGTAACGAGCAGAAGCAGTTAAGTATTTTTTGCTAAGGTAGGTCATGGCTGAAATTTGAGTCAAGTTACACGTGGACTTGTTCGACAAGTTTATATTTCTAATGCATTTGTACGAAATATGACCAAATTTCATACTGAAGTCAATGGTTACACATAGCCACAGTTGCAATTATCTCGCAAAACTGTATCATTCTAGATTCGACTGGCGATGCCTTAAAGTAAAAGGCGTAACGCCTCTGGAAGAAATTAAACATATTCACACCCACGTTTATTGGTGCGTTTTTGCCTTCTATTGTCGTATAATTTCATCCATGTCAGTTTCTGCTAATAATCAGGATACACCATGCATTGTTACGATTCGTCAATAAACAACAACGTTATCTGCGAGTAGTCTGAAACTGCAAGACATTCTGTCGGTTGTTACACGGCAAGCGTATAGTAGGTCCCTGAGCTCCTCAAGTTAATACCTTCCGGTCCGAACGTCTGTTGCAAAATGAGTTCATTCTGGAGAGGCGCTAGGGCAGGGGCGGGTGACATATATCCGCCGTAGAAGCGTTCCCGGCCACTCGGCTTATTGTGATACCCGGCGTTTATGTGCGTCCGCGGAGCCGGCCGCGAATTATATTGACCTGTAGCAGAGTGGATCGGACCATCAAACACTCTCTAAAGAAACCCATCAGCACTTTGATAAAAATTAAACGGGCGGGAATTTACGAGCATTAAAAGCCGGACCTTCGCTTTATTAATATCGAAATTTTATTGGCGGGTTAACGGTGGGCGGGCGCTGATGAAGGCGCGCCGGACATGACATTTCAATTTGATACCGCGGCGCCGGCTCTGTCCACTCGTAACGATGATTAAGCTGCCAGCGGGGCCCCGCCCTAATAACACAGCCCTCAACTTCTGCCTTCCTTCCTGCGCCTGCGCACCCACACCAACAGGTATCGCGGTTGCTCACAACACGATTCTTTTCAGGATCTTCTTCTCCTCCAGATTGTACTGAACATCTCAGGAGGTTATTAGGAGTCACAGTCATGCGCAAGTGTCTAAATGACAATGTTTTCGTTTTCTGACTTTTACTTTGTTCCTTCTGGATACACTACTGCAATTTGAGCTTTGTAGTCATTGTCACGTGATTCATTATTGTCCTTTCGAATTAGCTGCATTTCATGTCGTAGTACACCTCAAGAACATCATATTCATTATTTGACCGTACAGGGACCGTCATATCAATGGCACTTATACGGTTGTTAGACTACTCTAGACGTATTTCGAGCACAGTGTGCGTCAGTATTTGTTCTGTCTTTGTGTCAGTCTACGATCATGACTTACCTGACTCCACAGACCTTAATTACTGGCCAGTCTCATTCTTTACGTGATTTTCCAAAATTTTTCATAAGATATAGTACTAGAGATTTGGCTCAAATGGTTCAAATGGCTCTGAGCACTATGGGTCTTAACTACTGTGGTCATCAGTCCCCTAGAACTTAGAACTACTTAAACCTAACTAACCTAAGGACATCACACACATCCATGCCCGAGGCAGGATTCGAACCTGCGACCGTAGCAGTCGCGCGGTTCCGGACTGCGCGCCTAGAACCGCTAGACCATCTAGAGATTTATCTCCCACCTTGGTTGTACGGGATATTTAGTCAATCGCAGTTTCCATACCAAAAAGTCTACTCTGCTGATGCAAATTTCTATATATAGTATTCATTGGGCACATGCATCGTCCGTCCATAAAGTTCCGAGACTGAATTTTTTCCTGGCGAATTAGCGACATTAACACAGAACCTACTGTGGTAGCTCGAACGAAGAACTGTAAACAACAGATGTGCATTCGCCGATCAGTTGTGAGCATACGGTGTTAACCTTGTTGTGTCACAAATCGCAATGGAGCACCTTCTCTAAATCAAGTGTTCAAGTTATTCTCCAGTATGGTTTGAAGAAGAGAAAAGTTTGTGAATAGTTTGTACCACATGTCTTGACTCCCGAACAAAACTAACGATGTGTGGACGCCAACAGCGACTTGAGTGAAACGCAACCACTGACAATTCTTTTCTAGAAAAAATTATCGCGCTATGAAGACACATGATGTTATCAATACACATCTGCCACAAAACGACAAAGTGCAGAAATTCACAAGAAGGGTCCACGCTTTGTGGACATAACCGACGTCCAAGTCACTGTGACGCCGAATTTTAGCAACATCCGAAAGAACTCTTCTGAAAATTTCACATGATTGTATGAACGTTCTGTGCGTTGCATTCAAGTAGGAGGTGACTATGTGGAATACCCAGAGCATTCATACCATCTTAGCTTTCGTCTTATTTTTATTAATCCAGCCTCGAAAATTTTAAATGATCAAATAGGGATATTGTGCGACTTATCAAAGGTAATTCAATGTACCACTCTTTTGTATTCTATTAAGGATTATAAATTTTTATGGGATACGTGGTTCAACACATCGTTGTTTTAGTTTTTATTAGGGAAACAGGATGGAGAGAATTACTTTAGGTCGTTCAAGTAACATATAAGGTTACCACGTTACCTATAAATGGCACAATCACAATCGTCTTTCTCTAGAGTTCCAAGATGGGCGCATTACTGCTCTTCTTCTGTGTTAATGATCTACTACCCGGGCGTTGTGGCCGAGCGGTTCTAGGCGCTTCAGTCCAGAACCGCGCTGCTGCTACGGACACAGGTTCGAATCCTGCCTCGGGCATGGCTGTGTGTGATGTCCTTAGGTTAGTTAGGTTTAAGCAGTTCTAAGTCTAGGGGACTGATGACCTCAGATGTAAAGTCCTATAGTGCTTAGAGCCATTTGACCCATTTGATCTGCTAATTTATGTCCGTCAGGAGCCAGATTTGGCCCTTGTTTGCAGACAATATAAGATTTAGTTTAAATCGGAACAAAGAAACATCAAGAAATGAAAGAGTAAATGATGTTTACGTATTTCAGTGGGAGTTTAAAGAAATGCATCGTTTTGAGCTGTTTTCTAGTCGTAAGAGAACGTTTCTTTAGTAAGAGATGCAACTTATGTACTCGTGCTCACAATGAACATGGTTTTTTACGTATATCTACGTGAACATCGGTACTCCACAAGCCGGTGTGTGGCGAATGCTGCTTCATGTACCAGTGCCACTTCCTCGCCTTCCTCATTATGTCGCGAATGGTGCACGCTAAGAACGACTTTTCCTAAGTGTCCGTGTGAGGTCTTCTCACTTCAGATTTGTCTCCAAGGTTTCTGCGTGAGAACCAAAATTTTGGTTGACTGTTCTACGAACGTACACTCTCGGTATTTTAACTGTAAACCACAACGTGATCGTGGGTGGCCTACACTTTCTGAGAATTATTTCACTAAATCTGTCATATTCCTTTTGTACGACTACTTTTATGGAGTCATTCCACTCTAAATGTCTACGTACGTCTACTGACACGAATTTAATGGATGTGACTGTTTTCAGTGATTGTCCGCCAATCAGGTGAAGCGACATTTATTCGGATGATATCACCGCTGTCCTAAGTTCACTAGTGCTATGTTTAAACAGTAGCCTCTGATATTAAAGTTTAAACAACCCACCGCTCACCACTCTGACATCACAATTTAAGTCGCCTACCCCTACACTCTCACCCCCCCCCCCCCCCCACCTCCCCTCCACCGGCTACCTTAAGTTTCAGATCCAAGAGTCCATTTCTCCTAAGGTTAAAATGATGGGAAAATTCACAAAATTCTCTTGTTCTAAGTTTTAAAATAGTGAGAAATTCAAAACCTACTCACCCTAAGTTTAAAATGGTGGGAAGCGCACTGGTTGTTGCAGGGCAGCACTTGGGGGGAACTCCACCGGCTGTTTGAACTATGGAACGCCTATCTCGACTTTAAAACTGTATAACTCACTGACACAGCCTGAACTGTTGGCAAACACTCATCACTGCTTTGTGTAGTGGGAAAAGAAATGAGAGGGGTTTTCACTTATATCTTTATTTGAACACGATGGGACCCCATGCCTTGCAACACCGCGGCAGAGGATAGCAGGCACTGGCCACTCCAACACACCTCACCAGCGCTACATCTCACCACTTATCGCCGAGAGACGGAGTCCGCTGCTGTGTGCCACAGACACTAACACTGCTAACGCCGTATTCGCAAGTAACCATTTAGACTCTCCAGTGATCCGTTTGGTCCTGTGTTCCCAGCTGCTTTCAACTGCCGTGCGAGTCTGAATTGGCCTGTACCACGTCATACTTTCGGAATGCAGGCAGATGTTTGCCATTCTCCTATTCTACATCCACATACAAACCTTTCAAACCACCGTACGGTGGGTACCACAACAACTACTCACTTTCTTTCCTACCTCACTCGCAAATAGAAGCCGGCCGCGGTGGCCGAGCGGTTCTAGGCGTTTCAGTCCGGAACCACGCGGCTGCTACTCTCGCAGGTTCGAACCCTGCCTCGAGCATGGATGTGTGTGATGTCCTTAAGTTAGTTAGGTTTAAGTAGTTCTAATTCTAGGGACTGATGGCCTCAGATGTTAAGTCCCATAGTGCTTAGAGCCATTTTAACCATTTTCGCAAGTATATCTGGGAAAAAACGACTGCCAATATGCCTCCGTGTATGACCTAATTTCTCGTATCTTATCTTCGTGGTCCCTACGCGATTGTATGTTGGCGGCATTAGGATCGCTCTACATTCAGCTTCAAATGCCGGTTCTCTAAACTTTCTCAGTAGTGTTTCTCGAATTAAATGTTTTCTTCCCTCCATGGATTCCCACTTGAGCTCCCGAAGCATATCCGTAACACTTGCCTGCTGATCGAACCTACCGGTAGCACATCTTACAGCCCGCCTCTGAATCGCTTCGATCTCTTCTTTCAATCGTACCCGGTGCGCGTCCCAAACACTCGAGCAGTACTCAAGAATAGGTCGCGCTACCGTCCTATATGCAGTCTCCTTTACAGGTAAACCGCACGTTCCTAAAATTCTCCCAATAACCCGAACTCAACCATTAGCCATCCCTACCACAATTCTCTCATGCTCCTTCCATTTCATATCGCTTCGCAACGTTACGCCGAGATATTTACACGACATGACTGTGTCAAGCAGGACACTAGTAATGCTGTATCCGAACATTACGGGTTTGTTTTTCCTACTTATCCGCATTAACCTACATTTTTCAGTATTAAGAACAAGCTGCCCTTCATTACACCGACTAGAAATTTTGCCTAGGTCATCTTGTATCAACCTACAGTCACTTATCTTTGACACCTTCCTGTACACCACAGCGAACAACCGCTGATTGCTGCCCTAATGTTCGGTTATGGCTGGATACGTCGACGCAACCAGGTTCCTGATTCCACACCACGCTGTAATTTTAGAAGTACAGAGCGGTTTTCTTACTGTGGCAGTGGGTGTCCAAGCCAGACAATAAGACAGGAGCCGACACTGTCAAGTTCACTGAGGAAAACAGCACCGCTGTTAGAAGCTATAGTAATCATCTCTAAAATAGTGCATGAAACTACTTTTAAACCCGAATGATCCTCTAAATTACGATAAAACGCTATCTGCTAGGAACTCCCCAATACAATCGCAAATCTAATTCGATATTCTGTATTTTATTCATATGACGACAGCGCAGAACTCTATCAAACACTCTGTTATGTTTGTGGGGCTATTTCAGTCCTCTTAGTCGTCTAGAATGCGACGCTGTTAACATCCCAATGCAGGAAATCCATTTCGAGCACCTAACATGCTTCCACCTAACTATGTTTTATCTCTGTGGAGTTCTAGAGACTTTGGCTACATTCTATAAGGGGTTAAACGCCAGTGCTATAGCCGACAAGAACCATCAGCGTTCAAGTCAATTACGCTACAGTGTTCCATCACGATACGTGAGCTAGGTGAGGCATGTATCCACATTCCAAGGCAGTAACAGCACACACAATCTCTCTAGGCACGAGCCGTGGTGTTGCTCACATTTCTCGTTGATTCTGTATGACACAAACATTTGATAGGGGTAGAAAGCACCAAGTGTTTATGAAATTTCCATCAGCTTATGGTTCGGTAGTTGTGATATTTGGTAGCATTTGCTGAATGATCGTCGAAGAAGCACTGTTGGTACACATATCAGACCCTTGGTTCATCTGGCCGGTCAGCTGCTCCACAGCTGCACGTGTACTCGCCTGTACACATCTCCACAGTTGTCATTCGCCTCCGTCATCTATGGCCCGTAATGCACTACAGCTGCTTCGTCGCCGGTCTAGGGTAGTGCCTTTCTGCCGTGCACGGTATACTTTAACCATGGCAGCAAGCAAACTCAGCCG
This sequence comes from Schistocerca serialis cubense, assembly GCF_023864345.2. Taxonomy (NCBI): domain Eukaryota; kingdom Metazoa; phylum Arthropoda; class Insecta; order Orthoptera; family Acrididae; genus Schistocerca; species Schistocerca serialis. The sequence goes on along the minus strand of NC_064640.1, from coordinate 397,387,473 downwards.
TTTCGGTAATGCTTCCACCCTTGGCCCAGAAGCCAATGATGAAACCCCACTGGACGTCAGATAAAACACTCCGTTTCCACATTCTGCCAACGACTGCACTGTTTTCTGCTTCATATACCGTCCACTGCTAGTGCTCCCACCTGCCGTCTGTGAGTGGTTATTGCACGTTGACGTCGAACGTAGCCGGTGGTCACATTATTGTCACTGGATCATGTATTTTTGGCATTTCCATGTATAACAGTTGTGGTGCCGTTGAAACTCTATTAGTAATTATTCTGCAAGACGTACGGAAACGTGTATGACGTTCCGTCTCTCACAACAGTGGAATTCTTATTGGAAACCAGGAGCGTTTCCTCTCATATGGTCTGGAGGTCGACTATCCCTATATTTCCGAAAAGGTTCGTAGGTAATTACTTACAGTTTGCTGTGATATGCGTTTCCTCTCATCTGGTCTGGAGGTCGCACTACCCCTATGTTTCCGAAATATAAGTACAATTTAGTATTCCGAACTGAGTGGCGATATGTGGCCTTTGCAGATGAATCATGTTCCATCGGACAGATAGCCGTGGGCGTGTATGGCGAGATACGTCTGAGAGAAACACTTTCAGGCTGGAGGAGGGAGCTTTATTCTCTGGGGAATGTTTTTGTGGCATACCTTGGGTGATCTCGTCATTCTGGAAGGCGTAATGGATCAACAAAAGTACGCATCTATCCCTGGGGGACCATGTACTCTCCTAAATGCAGTTTGTTTTTCCTAGGTATGATGACATCTATGAGCAGGACAATGCAACGTGTCACACAGCTCGCAGTGTACGCGCGTGGTTTCAAGAGCACCAGGATTTGTTTAGCGTACTCCCATGGCCACCAAACACCGAGACTTTAAACCCAATTGAGAATCTATGGAACCACCTAGATCAGGGAGTTCGCGTCATGGATTCTGAACTGAGAAATCTAGCGCAGCTGATCACAGCACTGGAGTCGGCATGACTCCACATCCCTGTCAGTACCTTCCAAAACCTAGTTGACTCTCTTGCTGTATATGTTCTCACAATGGTCTGCACTGCAAAAGGTGGTTATTCAGGCTTTTGACAGGAGGTCATATTAATAGACTGGAAAGTACATTGTTGTGGTCTTTGGAATGAAGACGCACGTGTTGACGCTAGGATATCCTGTGCGACCCTCTTCTTCTCTGTAACTACGCAGTTTGCACCCAGTTCAACATACTTAATGTAGGCAAGTCTCGGTTTCCCTCTTCAATTTTTACTCCTGAAACTTACCATAAATTACCAAATTGACATTTCTGTGATGCCTCAGGATGGGCTTACCAGCTGATTTCTTCTTCCAACGAAATTATGTCGTAATTTTCTTTTCTCAGCACTACAAGTTAAAAACTCTTCGTTGGTTATCGAATGTACCTGTATAATCTATAGCGTTCTTCTATAAAACTGTCGTTGTGTTGTTGTGGTCTTCAGTCCAAAGACTGGTTTGATGCAGCTCTCCATGGTACTCTATTTTGCGCAAGCCTCTTCATCTCCGAGAAACTACTGCAGCCTACATCCTTCTAAATCCGCTTACTGTATTCACCCCTAGGTCTCCCTCTACGATTTTCACTCCCCACGCTTCTCTCCAGTACTAAATTGGTGATCCTTTGATGCTTTGGAATGCGTCCCACCAACCGATCCCTTCTTTTGGTCGGGTTGTAATACAGATATCTCTTCCCCACAAACCAAACCAAACAAATATCTCTCCTCCCCAATTCTGTTCAGTACCTCCTCATTAGTTACATGATCTACCCGTCTAACCTTCAGCATTCTACTGTAGCACCACATCTCAAAAGCATCTATTCCCTTTTTGTCTTAACTGTTTATCGTCTACGTTCCACATCCACACATGGTTACACTTCAGACTATTACTTCCAGAAAGGACTTACTGAGACTTAAATCTGTATTCTATGTTAACAAATTTTTCTTCTTCAGAAACGCTTTTCTTGCTATTGCCAGTCTACATTTTACATTCTCCCTACTTCGACCATCATCAGTTATCTTGCTTCCCAAATAGCAAAACTCATCTGCTACTTTAAGTGCTTCATTTCCTAATCTAATTCCCTCAGCATCACCTGATTTAATTCGACTACATTCGAGTATCCTCGTTTTTCCTTTGTTGATGTTCATCCTATATCCTCCATCCAAGACACTGTCCGTCCCATTCAACTGCTCTTGCAAGTCCTTTGCTGTCTCTGCGAAAATTGCAGTGTCACTGGCAAACCGAAAAGTTTTTATTTCTTCTTCCTGAACTTTAATTACTACTCCAAATTTTTCTTTTGTTTCGTTTACAGCTTGCTTATTATACATTTTGAATAACATCGGGGATAGGCTACAACCCTGTCACACTCCCTTCTCAACCACTGCTCCCCTTTTGTGCCCCTAGACTCTTATAACCGCCTTCGTAAATACCCTATTGCTACCTGTATTTTACCCTTTCCACCTTTATAATTTGAAAGATAATATTCCCGTCAACATTGTCAAAAGCTTTCTCTCAGTCTACAAATGCTATAAACGTAGGTTTTATCTTTCCTTAACCTATCTTCTATCACACCTGTAAACGCCTGCTTTCTTTGGGATTGGAATTACTATATTCTTCTTGAAGTCTGAAGGTATTTTGCCTGTCTCATACGTCTTTCCCACCAGATGGAAGAGTTTTGTCATGGCTGGCTCACCGAAGGCTATCAGTAGTTCTAACGGAATGCTGTCTACTCCCGGGACTTTGTTTCGACTTAGGTCTTTTAGTGCTCTGTCAAATTCATCACGCAGTATCATATCTCCCATTTCATCTTCATCTACGTCCTCTTCCATTTCCATAATATTGCCTTCAAGTACATCGCCGTTGTATACACTCACTATATACTCCTTCCACCTTTCTGCCTTCCCTTCTTTGCTTAGAACTGGGTTTCCATCTGAGCTCTTGATATTCATACAAGTGGTTCTCTTTCCTCCGAAGGTCTCTTTAAGTTTCCTTTATGCAGCAACTATCTTACCACCAGTAATATACGCCTCTACATCCTTACATTTGTCCTCTAGCCATTTCTGCTTAGTCATTTTGCATTTCCTGTCGATCTAACTTAGACGTTTGTATTCCCTTTCACCTGCCTCATTTACTGCATTTTTTTATATTTTCTCCTTTCATGGATTAAGTTCAATATCTCTTGTGTTAGCCATGGACTTCTACTAGCCCTCATGTTTTTACGTACTTGGTCCTCCGTTGCCGTCACTATTTCGTCTCTCAAAGCCACCCATTCTTCTTCTACTGTATTCATTCCCCCTGTTCTTGTCAGTCGCTCGCTAATGCTCCCTCTGAAACTCTGTACAACCTCTGGTTCTTTTAGTTTATCCAGGTCCTACCTCGTTAAATTCCAGCCTTTTTGCAGTTTATTCGCTTTTAATCTGCAGTTCATAACCAATAAAATGTGATCAGAGTCCACATCTGTCCCTGGAAGTGCCTTACAATTTAAAACCTGGTTCCGAAATCTCTGTCTTACCATTATATAATCAATATGAAACCTTCCAGTGTCTGCAGGTCTCTTCCACGTATATAACCTTCATTCTGTAACACTATTGTTCAAATATTCTTTCCATGTCTGAACTGTGAAATGAATTTGTGGCACTTTAATTCATATTTGATGTACGCAAATTTTGTGTTTTGAGAAATGCTAATCTTGCTAACTCGAAAGTTTTCATTTCTTCTCTTTGAAGTTTAATTCCCTTTTCAAATGTCTCCTTTTTTGCCTATGCTATTTACTCAATGTACAGATACAGTATCATAGAAGATAGATTTGTTGGTATATCAACGCGGACTGTTCAACGTGCCTACGAAGCTCTAAAATTGACAGGAATTTCTGTTTTCAGTGAACGCAGATCCGTTTCAACGAGCTTTCGAGCGAACATTGCGAAGAGATACTCGTTTTATAAACAAAAACTGTCTTTTCTTACTGCAATGTATTTTATTTCCTTTTGACGTGTCTTGCATTTTACTTTAATGCATCTTCAGTGGGATAGTCCTTGGAATCGGCGTTTCTTCTCATCTGGTCACATGCTGGAGGTGGCACTTTAACTTGACTTACGAAAAATAAGCACGTTTTAATATTCCGAATTTTTTTCTTGACAGTTTTCATATTGTTTGCCCTTATTGCTACGGAGCACTAGTAGTCTTCTGTCACTAGTTGTAGACATTTCAATTAAATTTGTGATTTAAAGTCGTAACTTCTGTGAGTTCTGAACTCACAGCATTAATTTCGTTACGCAGATTCTCTTTACTAAACGCGACCGACTTTTCGTCACTGCCAGTAGTTATGTTACGGATTTTGTCTACTTCATTGTTCAATTCGTTGCACTAGATCCGTGCGCCGTTAACCATTATACTCATCGATTTTTGTCCTTCTTGCTTGTATTATCGATTTTAATGATCTCATCATTTTGTGCCAATGTTTTCCCAAGAGCTTTAATAACCAGTTCAATTATTTGCTTGCATTTCTTTGTCAACGTGGGTCCGAAATTCTTGGGTTTCAGTTTCGATTTCTTCGCGTTTGACTTTACATCCCTCTCTGAGCTGATCATGTTTTTCATCGAACATCTCAGTAAGCTCCGATCGCAAATTATTGACAGTATCTGTTAACGCGTTCAGTTTAGTTTCGATTTTCTCCTGAATTTGTTTGTTTTCCTCCCACATTTCTTTGTGTTCCTCCGGAACAGATTGTAATTGCCTTTGCGATTCTTTCATTTTGTCGTCCATCATTAATTCCATTTCCCCTAATACCTGAGTAGAGACGTTATTACTAACTGTAGTGGTCCCCTTTTGTTGAGTAGCCAACGGTGTTGAACTAGGCTTGGGCAGATGTTTTCAATAAGCATCAAGTTAAAGAGAGATGCAAGCTGCGATTGCTCATGAGCTTTTTCGCCCTGCCCGTTGAACGTATGCTAGGTGGGCAGTTATCGCAAAAGGATTTGGCAACCTCCATCAAGCATACTTAATTGATATGATTGCATATTCGAAATGGAATTATGGATATAAATATTTATTAACAGTGGTTCATGTTTATTCCAAATACGCTTGGGTTGCTGCTCTGAGCCGGCCGGGGTGGCCGAGCGGTTCTAGACGCTACAGTCTGGAACTGCGCGACCGCTACGGGCGCAGGTTCTAATCCTGCCTCGGGCATGGATGTGTGTGATGTCCTTAGGTTAGTTAGGTTTAAGTAGTTCTAAGTTCTAGGGGACTGATGACCTCAGAAGTTAAGTCCCATAGCGCTCAGAGCCATTTGAACCATTTCTTTTTTTTTTTTTTGCTGCTCTGAAGACTAAAGGCGGTGTTGCAGTTGCAAACGCGCTTAAAAAAATTTACACAGAAAGCAGGCGGGTTCCAGTACACTTACAAACTGATGTTAGGAAATAATTCTGCGATACTAGTTTCAAAAAGTTAATGCAACATCTCAGAATTAATCATTAGTCCACTTTTTCAAATATGAAAGCTTCCGTAGTTAAACGTTTCAGCAGAACTCTCAAGAGTCTTATGTTCAGAAAATTTACTGCTCAGGGCTCCTACAAATTGATTAATACTGTACAGGAATTCGTAAAGCAATATAGTCACACGAAACACAGGACAATTAAAATGCAGCCAGCGAAGGTGAATAATAAAATAAAAATGATCGTTCCATGCCCTTCGAAACTTAAAATTGGCGATTACGTCAGTATTAGCAAAGAGAAGACAGTCTTTGACAAAGGATACGTTGGAAACTGGCCAACGGAAATTTTCAGAATACGTAAAGTGCAGTTTCTCAGATGCAGATATTGGTGGTACGTCTTCCATTTCCAAAATTTGCGATCTCGCAGGCGAGTTCTTACCTGCTACCTCTTTGGTTTAGTTCCCATTAGTGCAAGGGGTGAGGAATCTTGGCTGCTACATTTCGCTCCAGTTCTCCTTGCCGCCGCCACTCTTCTGGTAAAGTCGAAGGATAGTGACAGACTTGATCAATCGTGGTACACAGGACGTGGTACACAGAACGAACTATCTCCGTGGTACTTAAACCGAACTTTGTTAGTGGTTGACCGATCGACCTATTTCCGTGGTACACAAATCGAACTAACCTACACTTGCACAATACACTGGAATAACGACACACGCAAGGTGTTTTTTTCCACCTCAACCGGCCTAAATCGACCCTTTTCATACTTGAACAGATAATTCGTAAGAAAGGGAAGTTCGCAACATTCCCATATTAAATTATGCAAATTTTAACCTCTTGTACACACACAGAGGAAACTGTAATTGTAAACATTGTGTGTGTGTGTGTGTGTGTGTGTGTGTGTGTGTGCGTGTGTACTCATCACAGAGAAAACTGTAATTGTAAACATTGTGTGTGTGTGTGTGTGTGTGTGTGTGTGTGTGTGTGTGTCCCTTAAAGACCTTTAATGAAACAAATCAAAGTACATTTGATCACAAAGCAAACTGTAATTGTAAACATTGTGTGTGTGTGGGGGGGGGGGGGGGGGTGAGTGTACGTAACCGACTCATCTGGACGGCTGCCCCGACCTTGCGCAACGGCCAGAGGGCGATGACTCAGATGGGTACGGTGCCGTAGCGTACGCGTAATCTCTCCGTATATACGTCTTCAAAGTGTTCCAGAACGAACATAGACATACTACTTATAGACATTAGCTGAAGTGAAAATTGCAACCGGAAAGGGATGCTTCGCGGAACAATGTTTTCATAGCTTTAACTGTAGTCGTTTTAAGGTCAACCACTGCAGTTTTCGCTGTCCACCCAGGCATCTTAGTTTTCAATCCAAAAAAGGTCTTTTATATGTATTTTGAATTTTGTCCGGGAGCAAAGCAAAAATAAAAGACATACATTCGTCTCTTCGTATATGCTTCCGATGTCAACGTGTATGGCTTATAGTCGCCTGAGTTGTTTCGAACAACTGTCAGATATACCGTCCATAAAAACAGACCCATTTTCGCACATGATTTTCACCACTTCTTCTAAGCCAGATACGGAGATTCCATTTTTAGGAACAGACCCATAGTCAGTTTTCAAAAAAAAAAAAATGACCTTCAGTTAATTTCAAAACGTCTTCGCTCAGTCGAATCTTCAAACTAGTGTCAAGGTTCTGTGTCGTCGCAGTACCTTCTCTTCTTGCATTACTCAATGCAGTCTTGGAGTCCTCATAATTTGTCATATTTTCGACGAAATCTATAGCTTTACCTTTCAAATCTCGAAATTTTTATTTAAAAATTGGGAGAACAGGTACTTCGCTTACTTTTTCTACAGTTATGAATCAGTTTCTTATCTGCACATCTGCTTCGTCAGGTGGGCAAAATATTGCTGTTCAGTCATGATTCCGCCATGTGGAATATTTAAACGGCCTCGGACTTACTCCATTCGGCATTCACACAAAACCAGTTCGTTTAACCAACATATTTTCTGTGTATGCGATAGCTAATCAGCTAATTCGGGTAGGCTCTGGTCTGAGAACCCACGGCGCCAAACTGTTTGGTCGGTGCGTCCACGGTACCAAAGACACCTACAAAAGGGCCGAAAAGAACACAGTCCGATGGGTATTTGAAACCTGCACTCAGTGCAATTTGCACCCACCCATAAATCTGTGAAATTTTCTGCCTGTGTACCTGGAAATTCAGTATCTCCTGTGTTATTCAAGAATTTATACTAGACCTTGTATTTTTATTTATTTCATATTCTGCTGCGTTCACTATTTCATCTCTCAAAGCAATCTATTCGTCTCCCGCTGCATCCCTTTCCCTTCTTCTACTCAATCGTTGCTTAATGTTCCTGCTGAAAGTCTCATCAACATTTGGTTCTTTTAGTTTATCCAAGTCCCACCTCCTTAAATTCCTACCTTTTTGAACTTTTAGTTTTAATCTAATGTTCATAAGCAATAAATTGTGATAAGAATCCACATATGTTCTTCGTTCCGCAATCTCTGTGTTTCCATTATACAATCAATCTGAATCCTTCCGGTGTGTCCACGTCGTTTCTACGTGTACAACCTCCTTTCATGACTCAAGCCAAGTGTTAGCTATGATTATATTATGCTGTGTGCAAACTTCTAACAGGAGGCTTTCTCTTTCATTCCTTTTCTTCAGTTAATATTCATCAACAATGTTTCCTTCTCTTCCTTTTCCGACTATCGAATTCCAGTCCCCCTTCACAATTTTCATCTCGCTTAACTGTTTGACTAATTTCTTTTATCTCGTTATGTATTTCTTCAATCTCTTCACCGTATACGGATATAGTTGGCATTAAACTTGTGTGTGCTGTATTGGATGTTGACTTTGCGTCTATCTTGGCCACAAAAATGCGTTCAGTATGGTGTCCATAGTAGCTTACCCGCATGCCTATTTTCTTATTCATTATTAAACCTACTTTTGCATTGTCTCTATTTTTTTTGAATTTATAACCCCGTATTCACTTGACCAGAAGTATAAAAATGCAGCGAGTGCAGCAGTCAAACTGGAATAGAAAAGTCTAAAATATGAGATTGGCAGGAAGTACAAAATGACTAAGCAGGAATGGCTAGAGGACATATGTAAGGATTTAGAAGCATATTTCACTAGGGGGAAGATATACCGCCTACAGGAAAACTAAAGAGGCCTTATGAGAAAAGATAACCATCTGAATGAATATCAAGAGCTCCGATGGATAGCCAGTATCTAATGAAAGGAAGGAAGGAAAGCCGAAAGGTCGAAGGAGTATATAGAGGGTCTGTACAAGGGAAATAAGCTTGAAGGCAGTATTACTGAAATGGAAGAGGACGTAGATGGGGACGCGATATGGCGAGAAGATTTTGACAGAACACTGAAAGACTTAATTGGAAACAAGGCCCAAGAGGTAGACGATATTCCGTCAGAGCTAATGATAGCCTTGGGGAGGGGGGGGGGAGGGGGAGGGCAGCCATGATAAAACTCTTACACCTGATGCGCAAGGTGTATGAAACGGACGAAATACCCTCGGCTTCAAGCAGAATGTAATAACTGCAGTTCAAAAGGAAGCAGGTGTTGGCAGATGTGAATGCTGCCGAGCTATCAGTTTAATAAGTCATGGCTGCAAAATACTAACATGAATTCTTTACAGAAGAATGGATGAACTGGTAGAAGCCGATCTCGGAAAAGATCAGTTTGGATTCGGAAGAAATGTAGGAACACACGAGACAATACTGAACTTACCACTTATCTTAGGAGAAAGGTTAAGGAAAGGGAAACCTACGTTTATAACATTTTTAGACTTGGAAAAGAGCTTTGCACAATGTTGACTGGAATACTGTCTTCGAAATGCTGAAGGCGGCAGGGGTAAAATACAGGGAGCGAAATGCTACTTGCTACTTGTACAGAAACCAGATGGCAGTTACAAGAGTTGGTGGGGGGGGGGGGGGGCATGAAAGGGAAGCAATGGTTGAGAAGAGAGTGAGCAGAGTTGTGGCCTATCCCCCATGATATTCAATCTACATACACTCCTGGAAATGGAAAACAGAACACATTGACACCGGTGTGTCAGACCCACCATACTTGCTCCGGACACTGCGAGAGGGCTGTACAAGCAATGATCACACGCACGGCACAGCAGACACACCAGGAACCGCGGTGTTGGCCGTCGAATGGCGCTAGCTGCGCAGCATTTGTGCACCGTCGCCGTCAGTGTCAGCCAGTTTGCCGTGGCATACGGAGCTCCATCGCAGTCTTTAACACTGGTAGCATGCCGCGATAGCGTGGACGTGAACCGTATGTGCAGTTGACGGACTTTGAGCGAGGGCGTATAGTGGGCATGCGGGAGGCCGGGTGGACGTACCGCCGAATTGCTCAACACGTGGGGCGTGAGGTCTCCACAGTACATCGATGTTGTCGCCAGTGGTCGGCGGAAGGTGCACGTGCCCGTCGACCTGGGACCGGACCGCAGCGACGCACGGATGCACGCCAAGACCGTAGGATCCTACGCAGTGCCGTAGGGGACCGCACCGCCACTTCCCAGCAAATTAGGGACACTGTTGCTCCTGGGGTATCGGCGAGGACCATTCGCAACCGTCTCCATGAAGCTGGGCTACGGTCCCGCACACCGTTAGGCCGTCTTCCGCTCACGCCCCAACATCGTGCAGCCCGCCTCCAGTGGTGTCGCGACAGGCGTGAATGGAGGGACGAATGGAGACGTGTCGTCTTCAGCGATGAGAGTCGCTTCTGCCTTGGTGCCAATGATGGTCGTATGCGTGTTTGGCGCCGTGCAGGTGAGCGCCACAATCAGGACTGCATACGACCGAGGCACACAGGGCCAACACCCGGCATCATTGTGTGGGGAGCGATCTCCTACACTGGCCGTACACCACTGGTGATCGTCGAGGGGACACTGAATAGTGCACGGTACATCCAAACCGTCATCGAACCCATCGTTCTACCATTCCTAGACCGGCAAGGGAACTTGCTGTTCCAACAGGACAATGCACGTCCGCATGTATCCCGTGCCACCCAACGTGCTCTAGAAGGTGTAAGTCAACTACCCTGGCCAGCAAGATCTCCGGATCTGTCCCCCATTGAGCATGTTTGGGACTGGATGAAGCGTCGTCTCACGCGGTCTGCACGTCCAGCACGAACGCTGGTGCAACTGAGGCGCCAGGTGGAAATGGCATGGCAAGCCGTTCCACAGGACTACATCCAGCATCTCTACGATCGTCTCCATGGGAGAATAGCAGCCTGCATTGCTGCGAAAGGTGGATATACACTGTACTAGTGCCGACATTGTGCATGCTCTGTTGCCTGTGTCTATGTGCCTGTGGTTCTGTCAGTGTGATCATGTGATGTATCTGACCCCAGGAATGTGTCAATAAAGTTTCCCCTTCCTGGGACAATGAATTCACGGTGTTCTTATTTCAATTTCCAGGAGTGTATTAAGCAAGCAACAAAGGAACCTAAGAAAAATTTGGAGTAGGAATTAAACTCCAAAGAGAAGACTTCATATTATATTAGTGGGACTGACATTATTTTTTGTGATCTTGAGTTCAACACTTAAAAATATTTTGGGAATTTCAGTTCGGTTAGAACTTAACGAATTTCAAGTCACTTTAGAGGTTGATACTTACTGGTCACGTGAACTTTATAGCCACCGAAGTTGTTTGCAAGCAGTAGTGAACTTAATTGATTTTGTTGCATCATTATTTGTAATGTATGACAATCTCTATCTATTAGTTGCATTAATCGTGACGGTAATGAACTTCAGATTTCACTTTGAATGCTCATAGAATTTTGTGTTGTCGAACTGTTAAGATTTTGCTGCTCATTCTTCGTCAATTAATGTGCGGCTTTAAGCACATATTCTGCACTGTGCATGTTATGCTTACAGCAAGTAACTATACTTTGAACATTAAGCAGTTAGTTTATTAATTTGATTTGAGGCCACCATTCATCTGTATATGTGTGCGTATTAATGTAAACTTCTGGTTAAAATTCTAAAGAAACTGTTGTAGACGACACTATTATCCTAAGAAATCTTTCTCATATATTTATATTTCATTTCAATTTTTTGTTTATTGGTTATTTCTTGTTTTGTCACTATTGTCGATACCAATAAAGAGGCTTCTGGACTGACTTTTCTACAACGACTTGCGCTTGAAAGCGTACGACCAGTTCCTATTGATTCAGCAAGCCATACTGAAAAATTAGGTCCTACATTGCCCACAGCAAGCTATTTATCCAGTGACTATTAAGTTGTGACATGTAACGTGTTCAGCCAGTGGTGTTGCAATATTAACGTTGAAAACTACTTACTGAACAACTTCGTTATAAATAATCAATTCGTAGTATATGTATAACACAATACGTATTACAATTACAACTTACCATATTTCTGAAAACAGAAAGAACCACTTCTGTGGAGGGGTTTAATAAAATCCAGCGACAAAAAACGCGTCTGTCTCCCTCCACAAACGAAGCTAAACTGATGTTAACTACAATAACACCATCTACAGCCTGAAAAGTATGCTACTGAAGTGTTCAAGTACACATTATGCGCCATATCATGACAACGTCGAGAAATACATCGACTGTGGTGTGTGAAAGAATAGTAAAATAACCATTAGTTAATTGATGTGACTATGTAAACATTCCCGGTGTATTAATAGGTCAACTTCTCGTCGGGTCTTCATCCGGCTCAAACTGCCATCTGCGCACAATATTTCCGCGGTCCACCTGGCCGCCATCATCAGGTGAGAAAGGATAAGCTGCTCTCTCCGATAACGGATTCAAACCGTGAACGACGGAACCTTTATATGCAGTGGAAATACATATACCCCATAGTCGCTAATATTTTTATGGAGGACTTTGATGATAATGCCTAGAAATTTTTTTTGTAAACCTGCTTTTTTTTAGGTATGTTGGTATGTTTCTTGGTTTCGCCACATGGAATAGATTCTTTGTACCAGTTATTAGACCATTTTAGCTGTCTTCAACCTAACATCAAATTCACGATGGAGGCTAAAAACGAGGGGATGTTACCCTTTTTGGATGTACTGGTTTATAAAAGAGATGACGGAACTCTTGGATACAGTTTATAGGAAACCGACACATGCTGATAGGTATTTACACGCTATCAGCTTTCATCCACCGTTTCAACGTACAGGAATCCTGAGGACCTTGGTCAAAAGAGCGTATGCTATCTCGGATGCTGAGAGTTTAGCACAAGAGTTGCAGCATCTTAAGGTGTTCAATCATGACCGCTATACTGACAAACAGATTTGACGTGCATTTGAGTTTGGACCATCTACTAAACCAACTGAAGATACTTTTAGTTCTGTCTGTCAAGATAGGTAGAGTTTAGGAAAAGTATGAAACCAGATGTGCTTTCCGTCCGCCAGCTATGATTAGAGCACTTCTTGCCACTGTCAAGGACTATTTAGGTTTGAGGAAGCCTGGCGTTAACAAAATACCACGTGAGTGCGGTAAAATATACATTGGCTGAACTATCTGTACCGTCAGTGACAGATGTGTTGAACATCATCGCCATATGCGGTTATTACAATCTGACAAATCTGCAGTAGCTGAGCCCTGTCTTACAGGGGTACGTAGGATGCCATACAATGAGACACGAGTGGTTGAAAACGCCTCGCGTTACTGGGGTTGTGTTTTAAAAGAATTTGTCAAAATCAGACTAAGAGATAATATCATTAACCGTGATAATTGATACTGCTTAGTAAACTTGGAATCCTGTTTTATCAGATATGAGGAAACAACGGCATCTGAATCGGGTGCTTATGAGAATTAATTTTTAACGATATATCGTTTTTTGGCAGTATTCGCCATGGAGGCTTTGAAATTCTTTTTGCTCCAGGGGACAGCAGCAACGCTGCGTATTACCTCAGCCTATGCGTTTTTGTATTTTTGCTGCATATAAAGGTTCCGTCGTTTACGATTTGAATCAGTTATCAGCGAAAGCGGCTTGGCTTTTCTCGCCTGATGATGGCTGCCACGCTGACCGCTCAAATATTGCGTACAGACGGCAGTTTGATCCGGCTGAAAACACGAGAAGAATTCGATTGGTTATTTGATGTTTGATAACACGTGAATTTGATATTGAACACTAATGCACCCTTCCCTCATGGTTTTAGCGCTTAATATTCGTTTTCAGTTGCTTTGTAAATCTTAAATGCCGAATATGTCTCAATTAAGGAGCCGAATTTGGCGTTTTACCATTGGTACGATTACGGTATTGCCCTTCCTGTTCATGTTCATCTACATAATTAGCCTCGGTTACCAAGTAGTCAAAGTGACTGCTTGGTTCACACCCGCGAGTAAGATCGAGTCAGACGCTTCGGAGGCCACACAGAATGGCTTCACCTTGATTGGGTTCCATTTGTGAGTAGAATCGGTGAGTTGGCGAGGTGTAACACTACGAACGCAATGCGACTACCTCCCGAATGGAGAGACATTGTGTTCAGTCGGGCGTGCAGTTTCTGCAGCCGCATCACGTACCTTGAGCAATAAATGCGTTTGCTGCAAGACAAGTATCACCACAGAAAATAGGACGACGTATGGACTACCACAGCCTGTCAGCACGGTGGCTATTACTGCGGCTTCGCTTCGCACGGCTGCAGAAAAAGACGCGCAGACGGTAGTGAGCAAGAGAAAACTGGACACAGCAGTGTCAACACGTCGCCATTCCAAGCGAGTTTGCTTTTGCGTACAGCATCACGATGTATGTGTCCGTGTGTGGAGGCTCCGACGAGAACGATTGTAACAAGATATTATTCATCATCGTTATAAGCTCCACGGACAGCAAGTTGGGCACTCTAGTGTCCACGTACAAATGAATCGTTAAGACTCTCCAGATGGCGCAGCGATCGAATCACGTGCTCAAACATGCGGTCACTGACCCTGCGTGAGCATATGGCAGTAACGATCACTGACATATTTATGTTTCAAGCGGATGTTGTTACGTAAACATGAGTAAATGTAAGTATGTGACAGTGTGACAAAAAGGGACAATCATGTTTGGCAGTGCCCATGGCCATTCGGTGTGTGAAGTTGCTGGATTTGTTGGTGTTTCACGGCGGACTGTTCAACGTCTACAACAGCGGTATAAGACACATGGCCACGAAACACGACGTCAGAATTGTGGTTGGAAAAAGATCCTGACTGCGAGGGACAGGAGACACATTTCATGGCTTGTGAATCATAATCGCTTCCAAACCCGACAGAAACTGCTGCAGGCAGTGAATGAAGTTCCATCCCCACATATCAGCGAGACAACAGTGCGATGAGAACTACATGGTATAAATATTTGGAGTTGGTTACCTCGCAAGAGGGCATTGCTCACATAAGAACATAAAGACGACAACACCGAAGTTCATCGGGCTGGAAGTATATGTGACTGGTTTTCTGAACACTCTCCCGCCCACCCTTTTACATCTCAACTGGTCTGCAAAACATCTGACTTGAACCCCATAGAAAATCTGTGGGACATACTGGAACAGTGGATGAAACTCCGACATCAGTATCCCTTAAATATAGCGGAACTGCGAGAACAAATCTTCAACGAGTGGGTTAATCTGGATACGATGTACCTGCGCAACCTCGTAGACTCTCTTCCTAAGCTAATCGAGACGGTTCCCAAATCCGGGAGCGGAATTACAAGTTATTAAATGATGCTTATAATGATATCTCTAGGAGTGACTAATTCTTTGTCTTGTGAGCTTACTCAGAACGATGGTACCGGTTGCCGTTGGATACAGGACACGATCACCTCCGTTAACATAACCGGCGATTTTGATGTGTTAAGGTCTGTGGGTGTACGTTGTCTCCTATGCCTCCGTAAGGAAATCTTTCACGAAGACAAAGCAACACAGCGTGTTGCCCGTGTTATTCCGACCTACATCGAAACTGAAGTTGTTCTGGTGTTATCCTGGTCAGGACCTTTCCCAGAAATCACGTTTACTGACATCCAATGGCCTTAGGCTGCCGAGGGACTGACACGATACCAGTCGCCAGCCACAACTGATGAAATTCAGCATAGAGATGAAGCAGCATGGAATGACGTACACGTATTTGTTATCCAATCTCAGTTCGACTCCGATTGTAGCCGGTTTGGAGGCGTTGTTACTGCCAATATACCCCTAAGTGATTCACAGATTTAATCGTGCGTTATTCTTACTGCACTCACAACAACTATAGTCGATAATTTACTAAACAGCTTGCAATCACTTTTAAAGTCACAATGACAACAACCTTCAGGACCGAGCGCTCAGAAAAGTACTGAGTATTCTTTGACCGTAATATTTTACGTCACATAAGATAAGCAGATCGAGCCAAAAAAACGCTGAGAGTAGTGTTACCTCCTTCCACATTTTGTAAATGAGGGGTATCCAAGCCTGTCGGCGTGTTGGTAGCCTGTGAGCTGAACAGAAAAATCTATACGTCTGTTTCACTGACCTCTTTCGGTTGAGGATGCACCTCCTGGCCTACTTTACGGTAAATAATGGTTGATGTCCGCATATTTATGATCACATGCAGCGTAGAAATACGTCAGCGGCAACTGTCAGTGCGTCGAATCTTTGTCACTGGGGGCCCTGGCTTTGTTATGCACCTCCCTCAGATGCATGGCCGTGTATAACTCAAACGCAAAGGCAAAGATTCGGGACATATTCGTCACATGCAGAAGATGTAAATATTGTACCTGATAAAAAATATGTGAAGCGGCCAGAATTTCAGCAGGAAACGAAACGAAACTTCAAGGTTGGGCGAGTATGTGCGGTTCTTTCAATAATTACAAAAACGAGTCAAATATACAAAGAACTTGGCAGTAATGAGCCCAGTTATCAGAATAACTTTGCACTCCGTCTGCCCTGGATGCGTACATTGATTCAGGTCAACTGTCCCACAACTCTTGTAATTGGTATTTGCTATCCTGGATACTGACAGTGAGCCGGAGCTGACGTGTGAACTGATCCAATACATATATTACTGGGGACGGATTCTGGGGATCTTGCTGGCCACAGGAGAACCTTAACACCGTGCAGGCAGTTCATAGAGACACGTTCAACGCGTGGATAAGCATTGTCCTTTGACAAATGGCTCTACGATAATGCCACGTGAGCAGCAACACATATGGATGGGCCGCGCGAGGAAGCCGCGCGCTCTGATGCGCCTTGCCACAGTTCGCGTGGCTCCCCCCATCGCAGGTTCGAGTCCTCCCTGGGGCATGGGTGAGTGTGTTGTCCGTAGCGTAAGTTAGTTTAAGTTAGATTAAGTAGTGTTTAAACCTAGGGACCGATGACCTCAGCAGTTTGGGCCCTTAGGAACTTACCACAAGTTTTTACGTATGGATGGGATGAGAAAGGGTGTTGCAAGGAGTCCATTACTTGTTCACGGATAGCAAGCGGAGATGTGAACGGGTTGCGATGTGCTTGGTGCACAATGCCGCGATCCTACCTTGTGGTGGTCAGACATGGTTGCTGGAACCTTGAGGACAAGTTTGCCTTCCCTCACGTTCCCTTGCAGTCCAACATCGAGCCACTGTCGCATCCAAATGCCCCATAAATTTTGATACGGCACAATCCGACCAGCTCGCCAAATGGAGACATACAATGAAGCCCTTTCAGTCTCTTCCAGGTGCTGATAACGCTGTAGTGAACATCTAACTCCGTTCGTGCCCATTATATACCCTACCAGACCTGGTAACAATACTAAACACATATAACACTAATAACTTACAAAGCTCCTGTAGAGAATGTTCTATTTGAGCTGCTGGAAGACATGCTTTTATCAATGTGACGAAACTCGTGCTTAATTGACGATGTAGTTTTCCTTATTTCTGTCTTGGTGCCAAACTAAATATCAAGATCCGTGATAGATGGATTGGAAGAGGTGGACGAATTCCCTAGTGTCCAAGTTCTGCTTACCCGAACAAACCAGACTTTTTGTTGGTTAGGACATTTGAAAGCTCTTGCGTACCCAACCACGATACAGGATGCAGATATATTGTGGAAGACGGTGAAAGTATACACCACAATCCAGGGTAACAATGCGTATACAAGATTCAATGCTACGGCGGATTGATGCTCGTATTAATGATGCTAGAGGGAATTTTCAACATGTCAGCAATGAAAGAATTTCATGTGGTGTGTTGCTACGATCTGTTCCTTTGTTCCCATATTAATATACCGTGAAGAGCTGTAGAAAATGAGTTCTAACACGGAAATGAATATTTTCTATACGTGTATCCGTGTAAGATATTTTCTTTCTGTGTGAGAAACGTGTCACAGTGCAACACCGACGCTGTAGGGCGGTATTAAAACACGGGAATCGTATTTGTGAGGACTCAGAGTGAAATTCCTACCCGGACCTCCAGAATTAGTCGATTAAGGCAAATGCAGGGCTGGTTGCTTCAAAGTGAACACGACCCAATTCCTGCCCAACCCGAATGCGTATTCCCTCTATGATATCGTTGTCGTCGGGACGCTAAACCCTATCTTCCTTCCCTTTCCTGGTAGTATGGCCGCACCTTTTTGTTACACCCGTATAGTTGATAGAAGACATTTCTGTGAAAGTCGTCTATAAAGCATCGAAAATGGCTCGGTTATGTAGTGAGTGCATTAAAAAGGCAAGAGAAAAAACGAGACGAGCCTCTTACACAGATTGCGAGAGGTCAGTGTGCGAAGCACGTCTCACCTGATGCCAGCAGCCAATCAGCGGAATGGCGTCTGCTGTCCTCCGCGACTGCATTCTGTAAAAGCGTGAAGACACGCCCAGAGTCCAGCTGGGCAGTTGCGACAGCGGTCCGCGGTACGTCGCCTCCCTCCGTAGCAGCTAGCAGGTCTGTATGACCACTAGGAAACAATTTTAGCTTGCTGTATGAACCGTTGCGGCTCTATCTAGGACAACACGAAGTTTAAATGCGTTTTATGAAAGTCATTTTGGAAAACACACTGACAGTTGTTGAGTTTATCTCTTTACTGTCCTACCCCTATCGATTGAGAAGGTCATCATGAGAACTTGAATAAAACGCAGACGATACAGAGTTAATCCTAACATGAAAATCAGTTTATTGCCATAGTAAAACGAGTTAACTCATTGCTAATGTTAACACAAAAAACGAACCTTTGCATATGTAAAGTATAATGATCATTCTTTTCCAAGTTGAACACATTTAAGATGCATCTGCTTCTAGATTTATATCTGCCAGATATGAATAAAATTATAGGTCGAATTTAGGTGGTGGATGTTAAGAACTTAATACATGCAAAAAAGACAGTCAGCCATTTAACCCCATTTGACTCATAGTACCTATGCAAAGACTTCTCAGTTGTAGTAAAATGCCAGAAAATGTCGAAAACCAAGATGTACTGCCACCAGTGTCGTCATCTGCAATGTATTACGTTCTAATCAACAGACCCACTGTGTTCACTATTTCATTTTTTCACACCAACTGACAGCATTAACAGGACTATGTGTATTACAAGGATATACGGCAAAGATAGTAAAAACGTTTTAGCGATTTTTCAAAGATAATAACATGCCCTATCAGTAACATCACTACCAGTGGTACGTATTGTGATAATAAAGAATTGTGTTACGAGCAGTATGACTTGGAAACAAGCGCCCGCCAACCTAGTTCGAGCCTACCGTGCCTAAAGCATCAGATTCACTTCCTCCTACAGACGTTATTCGACCCTGTGTGAGTGATCACAATGAGGTACATCCGAATTGATGAAAGATTAAGGGTGGAAGGAGATAGCACAACTCTGCTGTAATAATAGTCGACAGTAAATTATTTGAAACGGGTATAATTTCAAAAAGGAAGGACCAAAAATTACACCAATAATGGAATTCATAAAATTATTGGATGTGAGACCCATCTCTTCCGCAAAACGGTATTTTTTCGTGATACGCACACATGTTTCAGCACCTCTGAGCCATCATCAGTGGGTTTTCTTTATTAAAATCTGTCTAATGTGAACATAATTTGAGTGATAACTAATCTACGAAAATTAGGCCTAAGGAACAGTTTTTTTGTTTTTGTCATTACTTTAATTTTAGAACATACACTTCTGCACAGACGGCGTGTCATCTGTAACCAATTGACGTTAATGTGAATTTGTTTGGCAAGTTAACATATCACTTAATGTTTAAACGTAATTACCTTGTGCCAGGATATTTCATGCATATATGTGCTGCTACTTACGTTTTTGCTTTGGAAGATCCTTTTTCTTTTGCGTTCCCACGACTTATTGAGAAGTGTTTGACGCCGAGTTTGCGAACGAGTGACGCCGAATGGGATAGGACACACAATTACAACATTCACGCCGTGTTTTAGCGAAGTGAAAAGTATTAGTTAGAACAAAATTCTGCAAAACATGTGTAGCACTTGCGTGTGCTTCTCACTAACGCATGGAACGCAAAAGAAAAAGGATCTGCCAAAGCAAAATGTAAGTAGCAGCAAATATATCAGCGAAATATGTTGGCACAGCATAATTTCATTTAAACATAAAGCGATATGTTAACTCGCCAACAAAATTAACATTTTCATTGTATGGCTGTAGATTACACGCTATCAGTGCATGATACTGTGCAAATGGTCCTGCAGAGGTGCACAACGTAAAATTGATGCGATGACAAAAACAAACAAATCATTACAATAAATGAACAAAAACAAACTAACGCTTTTCATTTATTTTAGTGTTGATCTACCAGGAGCCAACGGAAGATTCAGTTAACATAAAACAAAACAGTGTTCATTAGGCCTAGTTTTCTTCACTAGCTGTCGCTCAAAATACGTCCACATTTCACAGATTCTAATAAAGGAACCCCACTTATGATGGCACAGGCGTGCTAAAACATGTCTGGGTCTCACGAAAAAGTGTTTTGTGTGAGTATTACAGGCTAATCTTATATCCACTGATTTTAATTGTAAACACGGCACATACAAGAGCAGCAAGTCCAAATGAGGAGTTCATAAAGATCGATAAAGATAAAAGAGCCTGGATGCAATAGAGAGCATACTCTACCGGAAGACAATGCTCAGTCTGCGAAGGAAAGCTATACACTGAATCAAGGAAGTAATAAGGAGATACCGTCTTAATGTCACACGGCTCGGGAACGAAGCAGTTTACCTCAGCGGCTGCATGACCCGGCTACGATTGCATTTGCGAGTGACCATCGTAATTTCACATCAACATCTGCAATATAAATACTCCCCAAACCACCGTATGGTGCGTGTACCAGTACTATCATTTTCTTTCCCATTCCACTCGCTAATAGAGCGAGGAAAAAACAGATATCTATATGCATCAGCACGAACCCTAATTTATCTTATCTTCGTGGTCCTTACGAGAAAACTAGAATTGTCTGCAGTCAGATTCAAATGCCAGTTCTCTAAATTGTCTCGATAGTGTTCAGCGAAAAGAACACCGACTTCCCTCCAGGAATTCCCATTTGAGTTCCCGAAGCATCTCCATAATACTCGCTTGGTGATCGATGCTACTGGTAACAAATTTAGCAGCCCGATACTGAATTCGACCTTTTAGGGATCCCAAACACTCTAGCAGTGCGCAAGAACAGGACGCACCAGTGTTCTATAGGCAGTATCCTTTCTCTTTCCTAACGTTCTCCCAACTGACCGAAGTCGAGTATCCACCTTACCTAATATCGTGCTTACGTGCTCGTTCGATTTCATATCGCTTTGCAACTTTACGTCTAGATATTTAACTGACGTGACTGTGCAACCAGTATATTGCTATTGCTGTATTCGAAAATTATAGAGACTTTTTGGCACTCGTCTGAATTAATTTAAATTTTTCTCCATTTAGAGGAAGTTGCCATTCATTACACTTGATAGAAATTTGATCTAGGTGAGCTTGTATCCTTCTACAGTCACTCAACGACGACACCTTCCGGTACACCACAGCATTAACAGAAAACAGCCATAGATTACTGCTCAACCGACCCGTCAGACAATTTATGTATATATAGATTAAGAGTGGTCCCATCACACTTCCTTGGAGCACTCCTGACGATAGCCTTGTCTCTGATGAACACTCGCAGTCGAATACAACCTACTTGGTTCTGTTATTTAAGAATTCATCGAATCTATCACATACCTGGCAACTTATTCTGCTTGCTCGTACCTTCATTAACAATCTACTGTGAGCCACCATGTCAAATCCTTTCTGGAAGTAGCAAGTAACTATGGATGATTTAGGAACAGAATTTGATTTTCTTGATTTAAAAAAAATAGTTGTTACAATTTTATGTGATTCAAATGCAGTATACAATGAAAATAATTCAAACGAAATAAAATCAAGTAAAGTAAATTAATATACTTATCTGATAAAAACAGTTGTTAAAGATCATTTTAATACTTTTCGTGAAGAAGTCTTGATGATTCATTACAAAAAGTCGCCGAAGGTATAGTAAAAAATATTCAGAAGAACCAGTTGAATATATTTGGATGAATGATGTAAGAGATTTAATTGATAGATTAATAGTAATTCATGTGGATGAACTAGCAGGAACTAAAAATTATCACAATGAAATGTTGGAATACCTCAAATTTTAAAAAATAACTTAAAATTATTTTATTAATAATAATTCCAAAGGAATTCCTTATTTAATCAGATTTTTAAGTAATTTACTACATACATTTGTGAAAACTGAAAAATATGAAAGAGATTTAATTAATACTGTAATTAACACATTATTATTTGAGATGTACCTTCCAGACTATCGTTTTTGTGGCCTCAGAAACTGAAATAGAGTAAAATATAAGTAGAGGTGATCAAGGAATTAATCCATTAAATGAAGCATGTAAAGAAAAAGTTATTTGTTATAGATATAATAAAGGACTGGGAAAAAGATATGAAGGTGATAAAAAACTTCGATTAGCTGAAAAAGAATTCATACAGGTGAGGCTGCATTAGATCAAAAAATAGCTGCATCAGCAGTTAAAGGAATTATGTGTCGCAAACGTAAATTAGGAATGTGTTCAGATGTTGATACAAATGGATAGGATTTATAAAAACTCTTCAACTTTTCGAATGATTCTACTTTGTTACCTAGAGTTAAAAAATCATTTTTAACTGATATACAAACAAGAAAGAAAGGAAAAAACTGGTTGTTTTAAAAAAGATGGGAGAATATTTAACAAACAAAAAAGAAACATAACATGGAGGTGGAATTTTATCATAATTAGTGTTAGCATTATCTTATTTAGCAACAATTGGTACACTTGCTGCTGGAACTGCAGCAATAACAAATATAGTTATAAATAAGAAAAAAGATGATAAAGGATTAGAAGAACAAAAAAGACATATTTTGGAAATGGGAAAGAAAAGAAAACAAGTAAACAAGTTTTGAAGAAATAATCGAAAATTTTAATAATCCTTTAACTAATTTGAAACTAAAGAATTAATTAGACAATGAAAAATTAATCATCTTTGTGGCATTCTTATGATAGATGAATTACCTAAACACCAAAAAATTAGGAGTGTGGAATAGTAAATTTAAATATTTCTGATCATGTTGGAACTCACTGGATTTGTTGTTTGTTGTTGTTGTGGTCTTCAGTCCTGAGACTGGTTTGATGCAGCTCTCCATGCTACTCTATCCTGTGCAAGCTTTTTCATCTCCCAGTACCTACTGCAACCTACATCCTTCTGAATCTGCTTAGTGTATTCATCTCTTGGTCTCCCTCTACGATTTTTACCCTCCACACTGCCCTCCAATACTAAATTGGTGATCCCTTGATGCCTCAGAACATGTCCTACCAACCGATCCCTTCTTCTGGTCAAGTTGTGCCACAAACTTCTCTTCTCCCCAAACCTATTCAATACTTCCTCATTAGTTATGTGATCTACCCATCTAATCTTCAGCATTCTTCTGTAGCACCACATTTCGAAAGCTTCTATTCTCTTCTTGTCCAAACTATTTATCGTCCATGTTTCACTTCCATACATGGCTACACTCCATACGAATACTTTCAGAAATGACTTCCTGACACTTAAATCAATACTGGATGTTAACAAATTTCTCTTCTTCAGAAACGCTTTCCTTGCCATTGCCAGCCTACATTTTATATCCTCTCTACTTCGACCATCATCAGTTATTTTGCTCCCCAAATAGCAAAACTCCTTTACTACTTTAAGTGCCTCATTTCCTAATCTAATTCCCTCAGCATCACCCGACTTAATTAGACTACATTCCATTATCCTTGTTTTGCTTTTGTTGATGTTCATCTTATATCCTCCTTTCAAGACACTGTCCATTCCATTCAACTGCTCTTCCAAGTCCTTTGCTGTCTCTGACAGAATTACAATGTCATCGGCGAACCTCAAAGTTTTTATTTCTTCTCCCTGAATTTTAATACCTACTCCGAATTTTTCTTTTGTTTCCTTTACTGCTTGCTCAATATACAGATTGAACAACATCGGGGAGAGGCTACAACCCTGTCTTACTCCCTTCCCAACCACTGCTTCCCTTTCATGTCCCTCGACTCTTATAACTGCCATCTGGTTTCTGTACAAATTGTAAATAGCCTTTCGCTCCCTGTATTTTACCCCTGCCACCTTAAGAATTTGAAAGAGAGTATTCCAGTCAATATTGTCAAAAGCTTTCTCTAAGTCTACAAATGCTAGAAATGTAGGTTTGCCTTTCCTTAATCTTTCTTCTAAGATAAGTCGTAAGGTCATTATTGCCTCACGTGTTCCAGTGTTTCTACGGAATCCAAACTGATCTTCCCCGAGGTTGGCTTCTACTAGTTTTTCCATTCGTCTGTAAAGAATTCGTGTTAGTATTTTGCAGCTGTGACTTATTAAGCTGATAGTTCGGTAATTTTCACATCTGTCAACACCTGCTTTCTTTGGGATTGGAATTACTATATTCTTCTTGAAGTCTGAGGGTATTTCGCCTGTTTCATACATCTTGCTCACCAGATGGTAGAGTTTTGTCAGGATTGGCTCTCCCAAGGCCGTCAGTAGTTCCAATGGAATATTGTCTACTCCGGGGGCCTTGTTTCGACTCAGGTCTTTCAGTGCTCTGTCAAACTCTTCACGCAGTATCATATCTCCCATTTCATCTTCATCTACATCCTCTTCCATTTCCATAATATTGTCCTCAAGTACATCGCCCTTATATAGACCCTCTATATACTCCTTCCACCTTTCTGCTTTCCCTTCTTTGCTTAGAACTGGGTTTCCATCGGAGCCCTTGATATTCATACAAGTCGTTCTCTTATCTCCAAAGGTCTCTTTAATTTTCCTGTAGGCGGTATCTATCTTACCCCTAGTGAGATAGGCCTCTACATCCTTACATTTGTCCTCTAGCCATCCCTGCTTAGCCATTTTGCACTTCCTGTCGATCTCATTTTTGAGACGTTTGTATTCCTTTTTGCCTGTTTCACTTACTGCATTTTTATATTTTCTCCTTTCATCAATTAAATTCAATATTTCTTCTGTTACCCAAGGATTTCTACTAGCCCTCGTCTTTTTACCTACTTGATCCTCTGCTGCCTTCACTACTTCATCCCTCAAAGCTACCCATTCTTCTTCTACTGTATTTCTTTCCCCCATTCCTGTCAATTGCTCCCTTATGCTCTCCCTGAATCTCTGTACAATCTCTGGTTCTTTCAGTTTATCCAGGTCCCATCTCCTTAAATTCCCACCTTTTTGCAGTTTCTTCAGTTTTAATCTACAGGTCATAACCAATAGATTGTGGTCAGAGTCCACATCTGCCCCTGGAAATGTTTTACAATTTAAAACCTGGTTCCTAAATCTCTGTCTTACCATTATATAATCTATCTGATACCTTTTAGTATCTCCAGGGTTCTTCCATGTATACAACCTTCTTTCATGATTCTTAAACCAAGTGTTAGTTATGATTATGTTGTGCTCTGTGCAGAATTCTACCAGGCGGCTTCCTCTTTCATTTCTGTCCCCCAATCCATATTCACCTACTATGTTTCCTTCTCTCCCTTTTCCTACACTCGAATTCCAGTCACCCATGACTATTAAATTTTCGTCTCCCTTCACAATCTGAATAATTTCTTTTATTTCATCATACATTTCTTCAATTTCTTCGTCATCTGCAGAGCTAGTTGGCATATAAACTTGTACTACTGTAGTAGGTGTGGGCTTCGTATCTATCTTGGCCACAATAATGCGTTCACTATGCTGTTTGTAGTAGCTTACCCGCATTCCTATTTTCCTATTCATTATTAAACCTACTCCTGCATTACCCCTATTTGATTTTGTGTTTATAACCCTGTAGTCACCTGACCAGAAGTCTTGTTCGTCCTGCCACCGAACTTCACTAATTCCTACTATATCTAACTTCAACCTATCCATTTCCCTTTTTAAATTTTCTAACCTACCTGCCCGATTAAGAGATCTGACATTCCACGCTCCGATCCGTAGAACGCCAGTTTTCTTTCTCCTGATAACGACATCCTCTTGAGTAGTCCCCGCCCGGAGATCCGAATGGGGGACTATTTTACCTCCGGAATATTTTACCCAAGAGGACGCCATCATCATGTAATCATACAGTAAAGCTGCATGCCCTCAGGAAAAATTACGGCTGTAGTTTCCCCTTGCTTTCAGCCGTTCGCAGTACCAGCACAGCAAGGCCGTTTTGGTTATTGTTACAAGGCCAGATCAGTCAATCATCCAGACTGTTGCCCTTGCAACTACTGAAAAGGCTACTGCCCCTCTTCAGGAACCACACGTTTGTCTGGCCTCTCAACAGATACCCCTCCGTTGTGGTTGCACCTACGGTACGGCTATCTGTATCGCTGAGGCACGCAAGCCTCCCCACCAATGGCAAGGTCCATGGTTCATGGGGGGGGGCTGGATCTGTTATTATAAAAATAAAAATATAAATTTTGTTTTTGATTCATATGGAGGAAACCTACCTTAACAACTAATTGACTACTTGTGAAAAATAGTTTATACTACAATATGCAGAAAATAAAAAACTTTCATGAAGTAATTTGTGCATATTTGTGTTTGTTTTAAAACTATAATGAATGAATTATAAATTTAATGGTATTTCAAATGTAATAAACAGGCATTTTTGGAAAAAAATTCAATAACAGTTTAGGAAAAAAATTCAATCATTAGATCCAAAAGTTAATAATGAATTAAATCCAAAAATAACAAGAAATCAACTGTCTGTAGACTCAAAAATAATTAATGTAATTAAAAAGAATTCAGAAAGAAATAAAATAATGTTTTAAAGTATCTAATTATTATATCGATATTAAAAATTGAACAATAGTTAATATCAATGATCCACTTGAGGGTTTGGATGTAGTTAGTAACAGATATATGGTATCAAGACTTTTAGAACATAAATTACAATATGTAAATGTATTAACTATGTTGAAAACTATTATTCTGGGAAAGATAATGAAAATAGTTTATCAGAGTATAATATTAAACAAGAACTAAGTATTTACTTTCCTAAAAAGAAATTAAAATTTTTTTTAGTAGTAGATTTAACTCCATATTTAAATGAGTTAAAAATCTTAATTATGAAGTATATGATAATCAGCTTATTTAACTTACTTTTATGGCTAGAGGCAAACAAAAAATTTTGAATTTCAAAGAATATCACTTTGCTCTTAAGAAAGTTATTGTTGGTGAAACCATAAACAGATATTTAACATTTGGTGATTTTGATAATTCAGTGAATGTTGTTGACAAACTTTATAAAAAAACTCCTGAAATAGAAGGAATAAAAATAGTTCCCAAATCAAATTTTCTAAGTGTTATATTACAAGATTCTATTAGAATTGTGCCAATTGTTGTAAAGATAATTATAATTTCGTAAATAATTTAACTATTTTTTATTCATTACAAATGAAGAATTATAATCACATTTACTGTTTAAAGTGCAAAACGTTTACTGAAATGCGTCATCCTCTTAGATTAAAACATAAATAAAAACAAAGGATTGAAGGTCTTTGTTCAGTTTGTAACCCTAAACAAAGTAAATTAATTAAAAAGTTTTTGAAGGTGAAGGTCTAAATATGCACATCAAAGAATTGCTTAATCCTTCAGGATGTATTCATGAACAAATTATTAATGATTTGCACAAAATCATTTTAAAAAATTTTAAAGAAAAAATGTAATTTCTTTTGCAGTTGATGATTTATGGTAAATTCATCTAGTCGAAATGGAATTAGGTACTTCAACAGAAATTTAAAAATTAAAGAAGGATTTAAATATTTATTAAGTATTATAAACATTTTATTAAAAGTGTGTTGCACAATTCCAGTTCAAGGTAAAACAGGGTAAAATATAGTTGATGTCTTTAAGAAAATATTTGAGTTGTAACAACCAAAAAAATTGGAAATAGATAATGGCAAAGAATTTTATATTAAAGAATTTCAAGAATTAATAAAAATATTTAACTTTAATTGTTATTCAACTTTGGTTGAAATAAACACTACTGTTGTTGAACGATTTAATAGATCATGACAGAAAAAAGGAAAGAAATTTCCTCTTCCAGTAAATTGTAAATCGGTTGATTTAGTTAAAAATTTAGTTGATGAATATAATAATGCAATACATTCAACTAGAAAAATGTGAATTTAATATGTAACTAAAGAAACTGGAAAATGTTATTGAAAGCCTTTTGCATAACAAATTTGCTAGATACTGAACATCTATATTAAATTGGCGATAAGGTAAGAATAAATAAATTGAAAGGCCTTTTTGAAAAGGAATACATATCAAGTTGGTCATCAGAAAATTTCGAAACTGAAGAAGTTATTTATTCAAATCTAGTCATCTATAAATTGAAAGATTTAAATGATGAACAAATAAAAGCAAATTTTTATGAGCAAGACCTAAAGAAAACGAACTTTCCATATGTTTATCTTGTTGACAAGGTTTTATATAAGAAAGGTAATGAAGTTTATTTAAATGGTTATTTTCCGATAATTCACGCAATTGCTGGGTAAATAAAGGAAAATTGAATTCAAGTAAATTTAATTCTTAGCTTCAGTTGGAATAGTTCATGATTTTACTTTTCAAGGCAAATTATACAAACTGAACTGAATTGATTACAAAAAATCGTTCATGATGGTAATCAATTATGTGCCTTTTCATCACCTGTGAAGCAGGTATTTTAGACAGTAACAATTACACAGTCTTGCACTGAATTTTTGTAAGAGGATACTTTATAGTAAACTGAGAGATTCTAACTAACATAACTTCATTCTTGCTAATTCTTGCCCATTTGACAAACATAAATAAATCACTTGTTCATTTGAAACAGGATACTCGGTTTTCTGAAACACAAAAGGGGATCCTGTTTAGTTTCATGATTAGGATAAAAGATATGGTTCTAAACACAGGTTTATAGCACTTGCATTATTATTAATTACTCACACAAATTAACTGGTCCATGCTCTGATTCATATCTGTATGCATGAAGTTGGTGGAGCAGTGGCGAAGTAGTTGTGGCAAGTGTTGTGATGGTTAAGTGCACTCACGGCTCTTGATGTTTGAATGCTCTATACAATTTCTTATTGGTGACGGATTTTTAATGTGTTGGAGCCATTCTTATTGTCGAGAGTACCATGCAACAGCCAAATCCACATATGAGGCTGAAGTCCTTGCAAAGCGTCTTCCAATTGTCTCCCTTGGCACCATCGATGTGTACTGTGCAATAGCTAGCCACTGAGTGCGTACCGTTCCCCCCAAATAGCCACCCAGTTCGACCGCCAAAACCACCTTTTAAATTTCGCCGAGCCACTTCCGTTGCGGAGGGAATTCTCTACATCTTTTACATTTTAGAATACAAGTTCCCTAAGCATGAACCTGCTTCTAATATGCAACTGCCATCGCCTGTACACACAAAATTCTGGCTGTCTACCTCCGCTTGAGTGCGCAGACGCTGTTGTTGAGAGCTGGCTCTACAACGATGGCTCAATGTCGTGATTCTGCGCTCCCCAGCACGTCCTGCTCCGACCTGCGGGGCTGTCTGTAGTGTGTGTGGATGCCGTCGCGTGCTGCCGCCTTCTAATGGATTCAGCGTCCTTACCGAATCGCTGCCGTCATCATTTCACAGGCCGAGCGACTGTGGAGGCGGCCAGTGACAAACCGCTAGCTGAAAGCAGCACCTTGACGCTGACTATGTACATCTTACGCCTTGGGGGCATTGGCTTCTCCGATTGTTGTAGTTTGCAGAATAATAAATGAACGTATTGATAGCTGCTTTCATTACGAAACGTCAGACGGCAACCAGGCATCCACTCGCCTATCCACAGTAATCCCTCCCAAAGTGGTCACCTGCTGGTTACCTGACAATCCAGCTCCACCACCCATCGCAGAGGCCAACTACCACCGGCCACTAGCGCAGGTAATTTTCTCCAGTCATTCGCCAAACTCAAACACTTTCATTGGATTCCCGCAGGAAACAACGTGACTCATCACTCCAAATCTCTCGTTTCTAGCCATCCACTGTCCAGTAGCGTCGCCCTCTACACCAGCTCAAGCGTCGCTTAGCACTGACTACAGAAATGTGTGGCTTATTAGGAGCTGTTTCATCATTGTACCTCATACTTTTTAACTACCTATGCAGTCATTGTACCAGCTGAAATGCTGGTAGTAGTTTGGAACTCATGAGCGATCTTTTCCACCGATGTCATGTGATTTTAACCACCCACTGCAATGCTCGAAGCGCGCTGTCTGTTAGTACATGACATCTGTCTGGTCTTCGTTGAGCTGTGGTTCTTCCTTCAGATATCTACTTCGCAGTCACATCACGAACAGTCGCCTTGGGCAGCTTTAGAAAGGGCTCAAATGTTCCTGGTGGATTTGTTACTCAGGTGACAACCAATGAATTGTCCACTTTCGAAGTCACTGACCATTCCGGACCAACTCACTCTACTGTTACTGCTTCTCTGCAGGCAACATATTACTCATCGCCTCCTTTTACGCTATCACATCCGCCACTAGTGACGTCTGTTGGTCAATTCCGCGTTACGTAGGGTGCAGGATACTTTTGATCAGATAGTGTATAACTATGTGCCCCTATCCGACAGTCCTTGGTGAAAATGGGGAACGTCTGCGCTCTTTTTTTGGCAGATGCTAGACGCCCGTTGTTGCTTCAGTGACCTACGATAAACTACTGCTAGAAGGGAAACAAGTTCTTTCTCATAATCTGTGTAAAATCTCTCAGGTATATCATTCGAGCCACATCCCTTTTGTACTGGATCTGGGAGATGTTATTTTTGTACCGTATTTGTCGATACCGAATTGTAAATGTTTTCTTATATTTTTGTCAGAATTTATTATAATTTGTCTTATTATATGTTAATTTACTTCTGTTTTTGAGAGTAAAAGCATATTGATTACTATTAGAAAATGTATCGAAGAATAGCAAAGAGACTGATAACAAGTGGAAACTTGTGAATTGTGTAA
The DNA here is from genome assembly GCF_023864345.2 of Schistocerca serialis cubense. Lineage (NCBI taxonomy): Eukaryota > Metazoa > Arthropoda > Insecta > Orthoptera > Acrididae > Schistocerca > Schistocerca serialis. Next base: position 397,356,515 of record NC_064640.1, on the reverse strand, counting down.
AATATCTTTGATGTTGGAGTCTTCTTTGACTATAGTCAGTCGGCAGCTAACTCTTTGTGTGTGTTCACGGAAGAACAATGTGAAGGGCGCAGTCATAAATAATTTTGAATTATGTTACTATTATTTTTGTATTAACTAAAAAGAAGAAACTACATTTGAAGAAACTGTATTTGAAACACCAAAATGAGAGAAACACGTTGAACCACGTCATTCCTGCAGCCGACAACGATGCATTGTGGAATCATACTTAGACAACTGAAGCCAAGACTAATATCGCCTTGCAAACGTCTAACGGAAAAGGTACTGTCACGAAATATGGCAAATTTAAGTAAATAAAAAATAGTGATCATATTTTCAGCTTGTGTCTCGTCCGGGTTGCCATATTTCAACTGGGGACTGTAGCCGGGATATTGTGTTCACGAGATCTTCAACAGTGCTACGAGGAAGAAAATTTTTGTGTGTTAATACCAGTTTCTTCAGAATGTGTGTTACAGTGTTTGTGTTCATTGGGAAGTAAAAGTTTTGGAGAAGAAATGTTTCGGCAAAAAATATAATTTTCGACAGAAGAAAATACTTCAAGAATTTTGGTCAACAATCACATGGATGGAAAACGTGGTTTTGCAACAGTAGAAGAGTGTTCCAGGTAAGTCACGAAACCCTCGTATTTTGTTAAAACAATATTTTTATATTGTTTTGTATTGTTGTGTATAAATTTTTGTTCTTCACAATGACTTATGAGATTTTCGAGAGTATTGTGCCTAAAGTAGAAAGTAGTAATTTAATAGACTTCGAACATCAGGACAGGTCAAATGAAACAGAAAGAACCGATCAATTTTATTTAAAAAGTTTTCTTGTAAATTTCACGAAAGAAATTAAACAATCAGTTGACGACAATAAGACTTACTGGGATGAAAAAATTGATAACATTTTGTTGCAAGTCCAAGCAGTCAATACCCAAGTGGGTGAGCTTTCGAACAGAGTTGGCAGTGTTGAGGAAAAAAATTGAATCTGTGGAAGCAAAAGTAAATGAAATTGATATTAAATTGAGCGGCGAAATTAATACTGTAAAAAATGAGTTACTGGTAGATAGGGAAAGAAATTTAATTGATTTTAATGAGATAAAAGGGGAAATTACAAATTTGGATGAGAATATAAAAGTTTTAGTAAAAAATGAGGAACAAAAAACTGACAATCGTTTGGTTACTCTAGAAGAGAAAGTAGAATGCAATGAGTTAGAAAACAAAAAATCTGTCAAAGAACTTAGCGAAAAAAATTGAAAGTTTTGACATTGAATTTCAAAGCAAAAATTACAATCTCAACACATGTAATCTTGTATCTAATATTCCAGTGAAGCACTTTTCGGTAGATGGACCCTTACATCCCGTTGATTTTATGCAGTATTGTAAGGATTGTTTTTTACCTCACTCACCAGATAAAATAAAAATTAAATTTGTGAAAAAATTCTTGGAAGGGGAAGCTTAGACTTGGGCAAACCAGATTGTAACTTTGGGGATGACTTTTTCAGAATTTGAATCAAAATTTCTGGAAAAATTTTGGGATGATCTTAAACAAACTAGAATCAAAAGTGAATTTTTGAATGGGCGAAACTATAGAGAATCAGATGGGAACATGAAACAATTTTGCAAAAGTGAACTTCAAAAACTTATTCATTTAACAAAACCTTTGGATGACTTGATCAAAATTGATACCTTAAAGAGAAGATTGCCATCAGCAATGCAGTTGAGTTTAGTTCATTGTCCTGATAGTAATGTAGAGCAGTTTCTCAGTTATATTGAAAAGTTGGATAGGGTAACAACAAGAACACACAGTGGGTTTACTCAGAAAGTTAATGGTCAAAATTGGGGAAATGATAACTTTCAAAAAAGGGAACAAAACAATTATCATGGTGTCAGTCAAAATTCAGGGGGATATAACAATTTTGAAAAGAAGGACCATAATTTTTATCCAAAACAAGAACAACATTTTCGCGTTAATAATCAACAAAATAGAGAACACTTTAGGGATCAAAATCACAGAAATTGTGATAGAGGTCAGTACAAAAGAAACTACCAACAATCAGGTAATGTTTGGCATAGGAATGGGATCAGAGATGTTGATCAGAGACATTGGCAGAACCACAATCAACAGTTCATATAGGAACAGGAAATAAAAAACGAGTAGACGCCCCCTTGAAGGTCAACAAGGTTGAGGCAGAAGGTGAGCATGATGAAAGGACCAATGGATGTGACTATCATAAACCCAAACAGGACAGTTCCAAACCTAAGCTATCACATGAGGTCATTAGTTGTTACTTATTGAAGAAATTTCAAGAGGAAAATAATGATGATAAAGATAACATTTTCAGTACACAAGAACATACAGTAGATAAAAGTAATTGTGATTCATTTAATTTAACAGAGATTTACACTTGGGCAGAAAAGAACAACACTTTGTCGGATGATGTAATTTGTAGTAGTTCAGAGATGTGTGTGAATGAAAGAGAGAATGCATGCTGTGAGAATGAAAATGTTGGTGAAAGGGATCTGGTAACTTTAGAAAGGGGGAATAATATTTTGGGGGATAATTTGAATGTGTATGACCCAAATATGTGTAATGATAATTATGTTGATAATGATGGTAATGGTATTGATGATGATGTTGAGGAAAGGTATTTCATTAGTTTAAATAGGGAGTTGAGTATACACATGGTTGAAAATGGATTAAATAGTGAGAATATTATAGAAATTCCCAGGGATGTTGCCAGGATGAATAAAGCTCACAAGCTGGATGTATGTGAAAGTGTGAATTTTGATGTTGTTGGTAAAGAATCTGACTACACAAATAACGATGACACATGTATAACTTCTAACCTAAGTGAAACTTTTACAGATACTAATGATACACACACATTTCTTATGAATATATGGCTGAACAGTGAAACTATTTCTTTTGACAAGAACTTTAGAAAGAAGCTTATTGATGTATGTGAAACTGTATGTCCTGAGTGGTGGAAAAAGATGAGATATTTTATTTTTGAAAAGCTGAAGGATAAGTACTTCAGTAGTATACAATGTGATTTGAATGAAAATTCTTGGCTATTTGAGATAATAGAGAGTACTCATGACAATTTTGTATCTTGTGCAAATTTTATAACTGTGACAAATAATACATGTAATGATATACCATATGATTCTGATAAGTATAGGTTCGGGGAAATTGAAAGTGATTTATTACATGAGGATACAGGTTCTGAGAAAAGTGATCAATTTTGCAGTCCTTATATAAAAGTTCAAATAGGGTCATGGATTGGTAAATGTTTAATTGATACAGGAAGTGAGATCTCGGGAATATCTGAAAGGTTAAGCAAGAAATTGAAAGTGGGGAAAGATTATGTTGAAATGCCAGTTGTTGGGGTAAAGATAAAAGGTGCTACTGGGAAGTGCAGTAAATTGGTAAAAAGCCAGGCTTTAGTGACATTTTTAATTGAAGGCAAGTTGTTTACACATGGATGTTTTGTAATTCAGGAATTTAATGAGGATTTTCTTTCGGGTATGACTTGGATAGTAAAAGTAAATACAGCATTTCATTGGGTTGGAAGAAAACTTTTGATAGAAACTAGTGAAAGGGAATACATTCAGACAAATTTTGTGAACACACTTGGTTATCAGAGTAATGGAAATTTTGACAGTATCAATTTACTAAAAGAAAATAGATTGGAGAATATTGAAACTCATAGATTTGATACTGATGAAGTTGAATTTGGGAATTTAGTAAATTTGAAAATTTCAGAAACACAAAACTTATCTGGGGAGCAAAAACAACAGTTAGAAAAACTGCTGTGGGAATATAGTGATGTTTTCAGTGAGATACCTGGAAGGGTTGTCAGTGTGAGCTTCAGGTAAAACCTCATGAACCATTTTTCATAAAACCATACAGTATTGCAATATCAAAAAGACGTGCTGTTGAGAAAGAGCTGAAAAAGATGGAAGGATGTAATATAATAGAAAGGAGTATCAGTGCATATAATAATCCTCTAGTAGTAGTTTCGAAAAAAGATGGTGGAGTAAGATTGGTTTTGGACTCTAGACACTCAAACAAAATTTTGTTCAGACAGACAGACCATCCTGAAAATATTGATGAGTTACTCTATAAATTTACAGATATAAAATATATGTCAAGTTTGGATCTAACTTCGGGATTTCATCAGGTACCACTTTTGGTTAATTCTAGAAAATATACTGCTTTCTTGTACAATGGTAAGAGTTACCAATATTGTGTTGTGCCATTTGGGTTAAATTCTTCTGTTTCCGAATTTATAAGAGCTTTGGATCATGTACTGGGGCAAGAACTTGCGTCTAAACTGATAATTTATGTAGATGACATTTTGGTTAGAGGGCAAAATTGGGAGGAACATTTTTTGATTTTGAAGTCAGTTTGTGAAAAACTTAGAAAAGGGGGGATGACATTGAAATTAGAGAAATGTAAATTTGCAGTTTCTGAATTAAAATTTTTGGGTCATGTTGTCACAGACAAGGAAATTTTGGCAGATCCAGAAAAAATTAAAGCAATTTCAGAAATTCCTATTCCTAAGACTAAAAAACAATTAAAGTCGTTCTTTGGGTTATGCGGTTATTACCGAAAACATATAGGTGATCAGAGTCTGAATGCACCATGTTTAAGTCAATTACTTAAGAAAAACACTGTTTGGGTTTGGGATGAAAGTTGTCAGGAAGAGTTTGATAAAATTAAGCAAGTGTTGAGGAAGCAACACATATTACACAGACCTGATTTTAATTTACCATTTTGTTTGAACACTGATAGCAGTAATTATGGGCTTGGAGCAGAGTTATTTCAAGAAAGAGTAGAGAATGGAGTTAAGATACATTGTACCATAGCATTTACAAGCAGAATGTTGCTCAAGCATGAGAAAAATTATACAGTCACAGAGAAGGAACTTTTGGCAATTCATTGGGCTTTTACAAAATTTAGAATTTACCTTATTGGACATAGAACCATAGTATTTTTGGATCACAAAGCTTTGAGTTACTTACAAGAGTGCAAATTATACCACAGTAGATTGACCAGATGGGCAATTTTTCTGCAACAGTTTGACTTTGAAATCAAACACATAAAAGGTTCTGAGAATGTAGTAGCTGATTCACTTTCAGGGTTACCAATTGGGGGAGAAAAGGAGATTTTTGAACAAGAGGAGGAAAAGCAATTTAAAATTAGATACTTGAAAGGGGTGGAAAATGAAAAAACAATTAGAGCTATGTGTAACAAAATTAGAAAAAATCAAAATTTAGATCAGAGTTGGAAATTAATCAAAGAATGTTTAGGCAAGAAGGGGTATGAGAAACTTGATAAATTTTACAAATTGCATAAGGGGATTTTATTTCGGAGAACAGATGTAGATTCTGATAATTGGAAACTGTGTTGGCCAGAGGCAGATGCTGATAAGCTGATCATTTACATACATGAAAGTTTTGGTCATTGTGGGATACAGAAGTGCATTCAAAAGATACAAGAAAATGTTTATTTTTACAATATTGGAAAGAAGGTAAGAAAAGAATTGGCAACCTGTGACAAATGTCAGAGAGTTAAAGTGAACAATCAAAGATGTGGTGGAGAGATGCAAAACATTATTCCAGAAAAACCTTTAGATCTTATTGCAGTGGACTTATATGGAATGTTACCAAAGAGTAAAGGTGGTCACTGTTACATATTTGTTATGGTAGATGTATTTTCAAAATTAATTAAACTATATCCAGTGAAAAAAGCTACTAGCCATGAAATTATAATAAAAATTGAAAGAGATTATTTCGCACAGGTGGGTAAACCAAAAGCTATATTATCAGATAATGGTTCACAGTTCATCTCTAAAATTTGGAAAAAGTTTATTGAAAGATCAAAATTGAAGCATATACTTACATCTGTTTATTCTCCGTCCACCAATTCTGCAGAAAGATATATGAGGGAAATTGGGAGACTTTGTAGAACTTATTGCAGCCATAAACATCCAACCTGGTTTGAGCACATTCGAAATTTTGAAGATATTATGAATAGCCTACAACATAGTTCCACAGGATTTTCACCGTATGAGATTATGTTTAATATTAGACCTCCAAATCTTATATCAGAACTTACTGAATTTCCTAAATGTACACCTTTAACTATGCAAGAGAGAGAAGATATTGTCAGGAAAACTATGAGGAAACAAGGGGAAAAGAGGAATAAAAGACATAACAATAGGGTAAGACTAACCACTTTTAAAATTGGGGATCTTGTTCTGGTCAAATCTCATGAAAAATCAAAAATGTTAACTTCAGAAATTAAAAAATTCTTTGATATCTATATTGGGCCTTTTGAAGTCATAGAACATCCACACCCTAATGCTTATCGTTTGGTGTATCCTAAGTCAAAGAAATTATTTGGTCTCAGGAATGTTGTCTCTTTAAAACTGTATAAACAGAAATCATAATTTCAAAATTTAAATAACCTATTATCATCTAAAACAAAAGTCCTCCACTGGAATACGCTTGTTAGAACAAAACTGCCTGTACAACCAAGTGTGCATATTTGCATGTATAAATTAATAATTTGAAGTCACATGTTAATTGAAACTGATGAAAAAACACTGTTGTAACAAAGAATGAGAGAAAGATTTATTTTTACTTTTTTACAAAAAAAAAGTCTCCATAGTGAGCATTTCTGAATTTTTCTAATTTTTAGAAGCTAAGTCTTCCCTGTGGGTGAAGGCATGCATGTGAGGACATGCATGCAAAGGTATAAGTTTCAAAACCAATTTTAGATAAAGCCTCATGATATATGAGCATTTATTGTTGTTTATACTGACGTTGTGGGGAGCAAAAGTACTCTTCACAAGAATGTGACTTGTAGTAATGTTGTAGTAGAGGGGAAAGTGTACATAAATAATTGCAAAAAATTTAGATAATACTGATGTATCTTTAGCTGTACTAAAAGAAGAAAATCATAAAAAAATACAAAATAAAAAAAACATGAGTAAAAAAAATTAAAAAGAAAATCATAAGCAAAAATATATATATATATATATATATATATATATATATATATATATATATATATATATACAAAAGAAAAAAAACACTACACTATATATGTCCAGTATCATTTTTACTGTTGCAATATGTAAGCATAATGAAATTAACATTAATATAAAAAAAATAATTAAATCTTATTCTAGGAAATGAGTTTTACCTTCCTATTATTTTCAATCTGTATGTTAGAATATTTCTCATGTATGTTTTATACCAGGTATATTTGTCATGTCAAATAATTTCTTTACTTGAATTTTTTTGTGTATGAGATTGATGGGGAAGTATCATTGCAACAACAGCCAGTAACAAGTCCACAGATTCAAAGAGTCCAAATTTGGAAGACGTTATCAGACTGCATCATTAGTGTACTAATTGTGTAATACAGATCCATCACTGAGTGTGGTCGGGATTTTGTTGTATATGTCCATAACAACAAAAGCCCTGGGGAGCAGTTGTAATGGATCTGGGAGATGTTATTTTTGTACCGTATTTGTCGATACCGAATTGTAAATTTTTTCTTATATTTTTGTCAGAATTTATTATAATTTGTCTTATTATATGTTAATTTACTTCTGTTTTTGAGAGTAAAAGCATATTGATTACTATTAGAAAATGTATCGAAGAATAGCAAAGAGACTGATAACAAGTGGAAACTTGTGAATTGTGTAAAATATCTTTGACGTTGGAGTCTTCTTTGACTATAGTCAGTCGGCAGCTAACTCTTGGTGTGTGTTCACGGAAGAACAATGTGAAGGTCGCAGTCATAAATAATTTTGAATTATGTTACTATTATTTTTGTATTAACTAAAAAGAAGAAACTACATTTGAAGAAACTGTATTTGAAACACCAAAATGAGAGAAACACATTGAACCACGTCATTCCCGCAGCCGACAACGATGCATTGTGGAATCATACTTAGACAACTGAAGCCAAGACTAATATCGCCTTGCAAACGTCTAACGGAAAAGGTACTGTCACGATATATGGCAAATTTAAGTAAATAAAAAATAGTGACCATATTTTCAACTTGTGTCTCGTCCGGGATGCCATATTTCACTTTCCACTGTTGAGAGATTTTAATTTATTTTCTATTTCAAAATCACTTAACTCATTATCTGCCATTTGAGAATTCGTGGTACGCTTGAAAGAAGTATTGCAGTTAAATAGCTTCGGAAGACCGAATTCAGTATTTCGGACTTATCTCGGTCATTCCTCGTTTCCATGCCAGGATGGTCATTGAGCGACTGATTACGGTCCGCTTACTGCCTTTATGTAAGACCAAAACTTCTTACGATTTGTAGCCAGGTCGGCTGTCATAATTTAAATCACGATTCCATTGACCGCTCCTTACATTGCTATTCCGGCGCTCATTTTAGCTTCGATCACTTTTTGTTTGTGCTGAACAGCGTGGAGAACAGAATAAACACGCAAAGAAAGCTAACGACGATAATATGGAAAGAGAAGAGAACGTGGTGAAACGAGATGGGAGATGCGATACTGAGAAAAGTAATTGACAGACTACTGAAAGATTTAAGCCGAGGCACCCGGAGTAGACGACATTTATCCGGAATTATTGAGTTCGTTGGGAGAACCGACCACGAAGAAATTATTCGTTCAATTGGTAATTTCCTCAGACTTCAAGAAGGATGTAGAATACCAATATCATTGAAATTAGGTGCTAACAGATGTAGGTATTAGCATCTCATCAGTTTAATAAGTGACCGCTGTAAAATAATAATACTAATTACCTAGAAGGCGACATGGGAGAACATAAATTTGAAATTCTAAGAAATGTGCGAGGGTGCGCTGAAAGGCAATACCTCACAATTTTTTATGTGAAAACTCTTAAAGCTTGTAAAATAAAACTAACGTTATTAACATTTTACTTATTTATTCTTCATGCCTACCTTTTTGCAGCCTTCTTCCACTAAAGGGCTCCGAATTATAGAGCGTAATATGGCTGTGTGTGACGGATAAAAAATCGCAGCACCAAACAATAATTAATTTAGAGTAAAGAAATTTCGGAAATAAATTTGTCTAGGTAACATCATATTTAAGTGATTAACACTGCAAGATTACAGCTCAATGTAAGCGCGAGATAATCCATTGCAAATATGAAACGCTGGTACATTAATAAACGGTGAAACCGCTAGAATGTTGAATGAAATAATACGAACATGAACGCATTGTTGTAGAGGTGCTGGATATCAGTTTGTGGGATGGAGTTCCATGCTTTTTGCACTTCTTCGGTCAATACAAGGACGGTTAATGGTGCTTGTTGATTACGCTGGAGTTGTCGCCCGATAATGTCCCATATGTGCTCGATAGGAGACAGGTCTGGTGATCGAGCAGCCCATGGCAATTTGTCAACACTCTGTAGAGCACGGTGGGGTACAACAGCCGTATGTGGGTGAGAGTTTTGCTCTTGTAAAACACCCCCTAGAATGCTGTTCATGAATAGCAGTACAACAGGCCGAATCACCAGACTAGAATGCAAATTTGCAATCAGGCTGCATGGGATAACAACGAGAGTGCTCGTGTTGTCATAAAAAAATCCAACCCCAGATCACAACTCCAGGTTTGGGTCCGGTGTGTCTAGTACGCAGACTGCATGACCTCATGCCCTCAACTGGCCTCCTTCTAACGTCGGCAATCGCAGGCACCGAGGCAGAACCAGCTTTCATCAGAAAACACAAAAAATTTCCACCCTGCCCCCTAGTGAGCTCTCTTTTGGCACCACTGACATCGCAAATGGTGGTGCTTTGAGGTCAGTGGAAAAATGTTCAAATGTGCGTGAAATCTTATGGGACTTAACTGCTAAGGTCATGGGTCCCTAAGCTTACACACTACTTAACCTAAATTATCCTAAGGACAAACACACACACCCATGCCCGAGGGAGGACTCGAACTTCTGCCGGGACCAGCCGCACAGTCCATGACTGCAGCGCCCAAGACCGCCCGGCTAATCCCGCGCGGCGAGGTCAGTGGAATGCACGCTATAGTGTGTCTGCCTCGGAGCCGTCCTTTGAATAACCGATTTGTATCAGTTCGCTGTGTCACTGCTGCTCAAGTTGCTGCTGCAAATGCAGTGTGATGCGCCACAGCCACACGCCGAACACGATGGTTTTCCCTCTCGACAGTGTCACGCGGCTATCCGGAACCCGGCCTTCTTGTGATCGTACACCATTACCAGCAATCATGTACATACAGTGGCTGCATTCCTGCCAAGTCTTTCTGCAACATCGCAGAAAAAACATCCAGCATGTAATAGCCCTATTGCACGACCCTGATGAAACCTAGTGATGTGCTGATAATAGGGTATTTGTAGCCTTAAGGGCATTATTGACTAACATCATCTCACCATGTCCATTCTCAAAGATAACTAACGCTCACGACTGTTACAGCTTGTATTTAAAGCAAACCTGATTTGTATCTTCACAGTGGCGCTGCTAGCGACTGGTGCGAAATTTCTAAAAGCATCACCTTTCAGATGTAGAAATACACCTTCCTACTTTCGTTTATTTCGACGGCTCCTTCTTGTTGCTACGATTTTTTTCCATCAGTGTATGTCGGTGCGCGAGAAACTGCATGCAGTAATCGAGTTTCGAATTCGAAGAGTCCGTTCACACGTAGGGCACCCTCTCCTTCAACAAGACAGTGCCAGATCAGACACGATGCTGCAACATCTGCGACAATCCGACGCCTTAGGTTCACTTTCATCGATCATCCTCTACACAGTCCCGACCTGACCCTATCCGATTTTCATCTGCTTTGAAAAGTTAAAGAACCCCTTGGAGGACTTCAATTTGATAGTGATAAAGCCAGTGTCGAAGCTCTTCAGAGGATTTTGAGGCTTAGCCTACCCAAACATTTGGAGAAAACTTAGAATTAGAGTTAGAATATGACAATGCGTTGAAAACAGTGTAAGTTTGTTTTGTATGTTTCATTTCATCCATCCATGAGTTGAGAGTTTATCGCGTTATGCGTGCTATCCAGTTTTGCATTTCACTGGGGGCCTTTAGGAATAGCCTCTTGTTTCGATGCGGCAACCGGCAGGGTCGGAAGCAGTCTTGTGCATCGAAGGACCGTGGGCTTGAGTCCTGCCACAACTATGAAATTGTGTGTTATTTCGCTTGCTATTCAGTGCTGGTTTAACATAACCTTTAACATAATTTGTTTTAGTAGTACAATTCGTGAGTGCATGTGATTGGCTCGAATGGCTCTGAGCACTATGGGACTTAACATCTTAGGTCATCAGTCCCCTAGAACTTAGAACTACTTAAACCTAACTAACCTAAGGACTTCATACACATCCATGCCCGAGGCAGGATTCGAACCTGCGACCGTAGCAGCCCCGCGGTTCCGGACTGCAGCGCTAGAACCGCACGGCCACCGCGGCCGGCTGCATGTGATTAACTGGTTATATTATGGCTTCCACAGAGGCGACAATCGTGTCTTTATTTCACGCATTAGATGACAAACGACTTTCAAGCCGGACTTACAAAATAAAGTGCGCATACAAAGGTAAGAAATTCACACCAGAATTAGAAATTAAAATAGTTGATGTGAAACAAAGCAGAAAATTTCACTCTTCTTAGTATAAAAAGTATCCTTGGATTACAGGTCGCTCTGTAACAAATAAATTACGTTGTTGCACATGTATTTTGTTTGATCGGTCTCGGAGTATATGTGACAAAAATTTTTGTCAAAAAAAAAAAAGCGAGGTACACCAGAATTTAAGAAAGAACCCTCAGAATCGACAGAGTTTTGAATTCTTGTTTCAAGCATTAATTGAGCATTCAATTTGTGAAGGAGTCAAACTTCTAGCCACAAAATATAATTCTATTGCGAAACAAAATAGATTCGTAATCGAGAGACTTATTGGTGTTGTCTATTTCTTGGACTAACAAGAACCTGCGTAGAGAGGTACAGGGGACACTCTGAAGATGAAAGTTCTGACAACAAAGAGAATTACCTCGAATTATTGGATCATTTGCCTACACAAGAACAGTTTATTCGTGTTCACTTGCAGAGCACTTCTGGATTCAAAGGAACAACAAGCACAATTGAGAACGAATTAACTGAATAGGTTACCGATGTCATTAATGATCACATTAAACGAGAGTTCAGTCATGTGGGTTTGTTGGAGTGCAAGCAGACGAAACCCTGGATGTTCTTTATAAGTGACAAATAAGCATTATTTGCGGCTTTTGCGCATAAGACGGTCCCGCAGAAAGAGTTATGGTTTTCACAGTGTTTCTAGTGACGAAACAGCTCACGGTTTAACAGAAATTACACTCAGTGCCCTTGATGCCTGGGAAGTTACTGACAAAACAGTGAGTCAGACATATAATGGAGCCTCGGTAATGGCAGGTAAACATCGAGGTGTCAAAAATTTTGTTAAAAAAATGTCCACGAATTATATTTTTGTACTGTTACTTAATTTAGTGCTGTTATAATGCTCTAAAAATATCAGTGCAGTTAGGCTTCTCGTTTACAATCTTGTGGCATTCCATCCATTTTTAGCAAGTCCTCAAACAAAACACAACTCTTAGTAAATAAAGGATTCAGATTACCACAGACATGTACAACATACTTGAGTTGCAATTCACGAGCTGTTCAGACAATACATCTTAAATACCTTGAACTGAAAGACATTTTCCAAAATATCACCACAGGGGATGAAGACTGGGACGCATTGTCGTTCAACAGTACTCGTACTTCTGGCTTGCTTAGCATTCTTAATAAAACTCAGTTCCTTTTCCTGATTTGCTTTTACAAAGAAATATTTGTATATGCTGACGATCTCAATGCATTTTTTCAGCACCAAGTTGCATCTGATATTAATTCCTCTAATGCTGAAATCAAGAAGATCATCAGTATTTTAAAGCCGATGTGACCATAAAAAACTATGAGCTCATGTATTGAAAGCTACAACAAGAAATTTCACAGTGAAACAAGTGTTAGTGACCCTGACTTCCAATCCCTGAAGTTGGTATCTTATGAGATGTTAGACAAAATGATAGTGCAAAAGGAAATGCGCTTTGGAAATTTTCAGAAATTTCAGTCTATAGAGTTGCTTGATAAGAATCAATCTGGAAATTATAGATCACATTTCCCAACAACGAAAGTGAATGGCCTTCTCACAACTGAACCATTCTCCAGCAAACAACTGCTCGAAAATGAGTTAGAAAAATTTATATTGAAAAACAAATATTTACCACCTTTAGATCTTCTTGAATTTATAATGATCAATGACCTTCTATATATTTATAAAAAAGCAACAAAGCGTACCAAATTCATTCTTACATCCCCTGTCGCTATAGCTTCTTCTGAAAGAAGCATGAACGCTCTTAAAAGCATTAAATATTGCTTTTCAGGTCAGTGACAAATGTTACGTTAGGTTCTCTCTGCACAGTTGCCACAGAAAGAAAACCATGCTGAATAACTTACAAGTTATCAGAAACACAGAATTGCTAACTTTGCTACCAAGAGGAATCGATGTATTGATCTCCTGAATAAAAAGATATAACGTAAACCTACCCACAATTAATCTATTAGCTTCGCCACTGAATGAAGCGGTAAAAGCAGATGTGTGGTTGTCGCTCCGTCAACAAAGTCAAACACTTTGCAATGACGGTGTCAACGAACTTGTCTCTGCTTGGGCGAATGTGTTCGTCGCCAGGGTGACTATGTTGAGAAATAAATACGTAGACATGAAGACTAAAGAGGTAGAACGTTAACAATGTTTTATATAAAAAGTCTTAAGAGGTCTCACATAAAAAATTCAGAGGCATTGCTTTAAAGCAAGCCCTCGTAATAGTGTATTCTTACACTGACTTACGCGGGGTGGGAAAAATGAAACTGACCAGGAAAAATATTTTTAATAAGATTGGCGCGGAGTTGACCATTGTTAATGAAGGTCGCAGAAGATGTTGGATATGGTCACCGTTGACGTCGATGTAGCACTGTTCGATTTATCAGACTGCGAGGCACGCATAGCTGCTCTGTCTGAGAGACAGCAGCAATAGCGTTTTCAGTTTTCTGCTGGGGTAGCTCTTCCAGGATTATTTCAGTTCATGTGACCTTCCAACTTGCACAACAGGTAAAACTCACAGGGAGAAAGATCAGGCGATCGAGGAGGGCAGGAAGTTTCCCTCTGTCCTTTTCTCACTGAGTACCTCTTGAACTCGTGACAAGCTTGTCAAGGCGGTGTTTGCTGCTGCTTTGTCTTGCTGAAAACATCCATATTGTCGTTAATCTTTCGTGAGTTGATCCGCATGTGAATTAAACGACTGCTGGATATACTGGTTAGCATTAATAGTTTGATGCAAGAATGGCGTTACGGTGCGAACATCAGACATTGCCCACCCAAACACCCATCTTGAGATTATGCAACGGCTCTTCAAAGTACTAATGGGGACTTTCTGGCGCATGATGGTGCACGTTCCTGGAGTTCACATACCCTGACAAGCTGAACCTGGCCTTGTCTGAAGAAATGAAAAATTGAGTATCTAAAAGTTGTGATTCCGATTTACTCAGAAACCACCACTCCGCAAGCCACCCAACGGCGTGTGTCGGAAGGCACTTTACGTGCCACTGTCATTACCTCTCTTTCCTGTTCCAGTCACGTACGGTTCGCAGGAAGTTCGACTGTCTGAAAGCCTCCGTGTGCCTCGAATCTCTCTAATTTTACATTCGTGATCTCCTCGGGAGGTATAAGTAGGGGGAAGCAATATATTCGATACCTCATCGAGAAACGCACCCTCTCGAAACCTGGACGGAAAGCTACACCGCAATGCAGAGCACCTCTCTTGCAGAGTCTGCCACTTGAGTTTGCTAAACATCTCCGTAACGCTATTACGCTTACCAAATAACCCTGTGACGAAACGCGCCGCTCTTCTTTGGATCTTCTCTATCTCCTCTGTCAACCCGACCTGGTACGGATCCCACACTGATGAGCAACACTCAAGTATAGGTCGAACGAGTGTTTTGTAAGCCACCTCCTTTGCTGATGGACTACATTTTCTAAGGTTCAAATGGTTCAAATGGCTCTGAGCACTATGGGACTCAACTTCTGAGGTCATTAGTCCCCTAGAACTTAGAACTAGTTAAACCTAACTAACCTAAGGACATCACAAACATCCATGCCCGAGGCAGGATTGGAACCTGCGACCGTAGCGGTCTTGCGGTTCCAGACTGCAGCGCCTTTAACCGCACGGCCATTTTCTAAGGACTCTCCCAATGAATCTCAACCTGGCACCCGCCTAACCAACAATTAATTTTATATGATCATTTCACTTCAAATCATTCCGCACGCATACTCCCAGATATTTTACAGAAGTAACTGCTACCAGTGTTTGTTCCGCTATCATATGATCATACAATAAAGGATCCTTCTTTTTATGTATTCGAAATACATTACATTTGTCTATGAAAGTTCGTTGGACGCTTTATGCAAGTCCTTTTCCGTATTGTTTCGTCACGATGATCTCGTAATTCTCATTCGCACAGTTAAATAGCGTTGAGATTTCGTCATATTTTTTCCAGGCACTCTTACACTCGAGCAATGTTTTCTAGTGTAAGAAAGCTTTTCGGATAGTTACAGTTTTTATTCACTAGAGCTCCTGTTCTGCCAGTAAGTTTTTTTCTACAGACTTTCCTAGAATTTTTACCAAAATAAATCCAGCATTTAACTCTTGCGAAAATAGCTCCACATACGTTTACCACGAATTGTGCTTCTCATATCACTCGACAATGAACACGGGCTGTTTTATTGCGTACACTACTGTATGTTGTATGCAACTGCTCACTAAACACGTCTGCTCCTCTAACGCATTCGAACGTAATGGCTCAGCGAAGTACCGAGGGAAGAGTATGCTCTAGTTGCGCAGTGCAGACTTGTGGTAGTAACCAATTGTGGCTTCAAAATCGCGGTTTCCAGCATTCCAGCATTTTTTGTGATGGGAAGATCTCCTGTTCATTTGCGATGGTCGATAGCGTGTCAGACTTTAAAAAATATTATCTGCACCAGATCTATTTTTGCGGTCCTGTATTAGAAGATACGCTCAGAAGGAAGGCAAACCTACATTGATCGAATTTTTAGATCCAGAAAAAGCTTTTGGCAATGGTGAGTACTCTCTTCGCAGTTCTGAAATAGTTCTGAAGTAATCTTGTCGCCTACCATCTACTGGTGGAGAAACAGACTGTCTTCTGACAAAACCATATCGCAAAGTGCTCCCAGCACTGAACTTCAATGTGGAAGCCAGTAATGGGTATTTCCCCTGTATCACACATCTCGCACACCAGGTAGAATAGTTTTGTCATACCTGGCTCTCCCAAGGATACCATCAGTTCTGTGGGAATGTCGTCTACTCCGTGGACCTAGCTTCGACTGAGGTATTTCAGCGCTCTATCAAATTCTTTTCACAGTATCGTATCTCAGATCCAATCTTCGGACCACATTCCTCCAACGTCAGCGCCGTAGCGTTTATGATTGATGTATTTTGGAGGAAGTAGTACGATACTCGAGTCACTCTGAGGGCGGGCTCTTGAATTTTGTTCAAAAATGGTTCAAATGGCTCTGAGCACTATGGGACTTAACATCTGAGGTCATCAGTCGCCTAGAACTTAGAACTACTTAAAACTAACTAACCTAAGGACATCACACACGTACATGCCCAAGTCAGGATTCGAACCTGCGACCGTAGCAGTCGCGCAGTTCCGGACTGAAGCGACTTGAACCGCTCGGCCACAGCGGCCGGCTTCAATTTTGTGAATAACGCTTTCCACAATGCTCAATGTGGTAACGTCTCCCACTTCAGTTTGTTGAACGTTACGCTGACACTTTCACACCGACTAGCCGTGACGCTTGTCTTGGAAAATTATCTACTTCTTCCGCTGACTCAAGTTTGGAGGGTGACAGCCGGACGAAAAACTCTCAAGAATTTTCGTTCGAGGGTCTTGTAAACGACTTCTTTCATGCGTTAAATACAATTTCTCAGAACCCTTCCAGTGTATCTCAGTACAGCGTTCCACCTGAATCGCTGCGAACAGTAAATCCTAGGTATATAAACGTTCTGATAGTTTCCAGTATCAGATCACCATTGCGTTTTCAAACGATATTGGATTTTTACGTCCTGTTTACGTACATTCCATTACGTTTACATATGTTTAGAATCTTCCCACAAAATATTGATAGCCTGAAAGCCTCTTTCCATTTGTAACAAGGTGCCATGTCACTTCCAGCACTCAACTGCGTTGTCTGAGAACAGGAAACTACAGACGTAATTCACCACATCTTTTGTACGCTGACTGAGACAAAATTTGAAGCACCTTTTAAAACACATGGTCGGAAGCCAATGTAATTTCGTTCACGTACATACCATCAGCTGGTATGTAAATGGTGAGGGTTCCAATTCTCTGTTCCTGCTTGAGTTGTTGCAAGTCCCGGTAGTGTGTGTATGGGACGAGAGCTATATAGGATTTTGATTCACCATTGTGAATGACATGGAGACGTCACACATTTACTTGAGACAGCTGTATCAGCAGCTGACAGTGTCTGAAAGAGTCCTAATAGCGGGTCTCCATTTGGCTGGATGGTCGAATCATGCAGATATGTGCGGCATTTGGTTCAAAAATGGCTCTGAGCACTATGGGAATTAACTACTGTGGTCATCAGTCCCCTAGAACTTAGAACTACTTAAACCTAACTAACCTAAGGACATCACACACTTCCATGCCCGAGGCAGGATTCGAACCTGCGACCGTAGCGGTCGCGTGGTTCCAGACTGTAGCGCCTAGAACCGCTCGACCACACCGGCCGGCGCGGCATTGGGATGTGACAGTCATCCTATACTGGTTTTCATGGGAACGTGAGGGTAGACATACTCATTGTCTCCATTCCGATCGACCACGTCTAACCACCATATGCGAGTATCGTCGTATTGTGCACCAAGCACATCGCAGCCCCTTCACACTGGCGCCTGCCAGCTCAGAACAAACAATGAACTCCCTTCAATATTCTGTATCACCTCACCGGAGATTAACAGCAGCCGGACTAGTGAATTACCATCCCATGTTAGGCTGGCGTTAACATCACAATACAACAGGCTGTGTTTGGTGGTGACATCACTGGGATGCGTGAAGTGACAATGGATGGCGTCACATTGTGTTCAGCGATGAATCGCAGTTATGCTTTATTCTGGATGAACATCGTCGGCGTGTGTCGCGGCGACCTGGGGAGACCTCTCATTCCTCATGTTTTGGAGTAACACAGAGATTTTATTCCTCGTGACTCGGTGTGGGGAGCTATCAGGTATGATTTCAGGTGACGGCTGATAATGACTGAGGGGATTCTGACTGCACAACGATATGTGACTGACATCTGCTTCGTGTGTGTAACCTTGCATGCGACATTATTGTCTGTGTTATGTTAAAGTACACCAGTAGAACATGTGTAGGATCAGCTCGGGCGTTAACTTGGTCCCAGTGCAAGTGCCCATTATGTCAACGACCAGTTTCAACAGTTTGGGCCAGCTTGCCTTTGGAGAGGATGCAACGCCTTTATAACACCCATGTCAACGGAATCAGTGCATTCTTCCAGGTCAGAGAGGGTACAACGTCATACTGATGAGTGGGCTCATATTGAGAAGTACTTTGCAAATTTGATTCGAATTGCAATCACTGAAATAACATCATATACACTCTCAACCCATGAAGCTTCATTTCGTTCCCTCCTCCTGATATGCCCGTTAATGACGGCACAGATATCATCCAGATAGCAATAATTGAAAAGTTTATTTACCAAAGAATAATAACAGGTCCACTCGGACGTGAATTAAAACAAAACATAAAACTGGTCACTTCTTGATACAGGAAAGTAATACTTCTGGTAGTTGAAGGCCTGTTGGATTGTCACTGAGTCTAAGTTTGTTAAACACGCTTTGGTACAGAGCCGAGTGGAGGGTCTGAATCAGAGGCTGAGACGGTTCTGCGACCGTGTTGGCTGCAGATTCCTCGACTTGCGCCTTAGGGTGGTGGGGTTTTGGGTTCCGCTGGATAGGTCAGGAGTCCACTACACCCAGCAGGCGGCTACACGGGTAGCAGGGGTTGTGTGGCGTGGACTGGGCGGTTTTTTAGGTTAGATGGCCTCGGGAAAATACAGAAAGGGCAAGAGCCTCAATGTGTGCGGGGCAAAGTCAGGACATGCGGGGACCAAGCAGCAGTCGGTATTGTAATTGTAAACTGTCGAAGCTGCATTGGTGAAGTACCGGAACTTCAAGCGCTGATAGAAAGCACCGAAGCTGAAATCGTTATAGGTACGGAAAGCTGGCTGAAGCCAGAAATAAATTCTGCCGAAATTTTTACAAAGGCACAGGCGGTGTTTAGAAAGGATAGATTTATCCTGTAGTGAAATAGAAGTGGATAGTTCCTGTGAATTATTATGGGTGGAGGTTATACTCAACAACCGAGCTAGGTTAATAATTGGCTCCTTTTACCGACCTGCCGACTCAGCAGCATTAGTGACAGAACAACTGAGAGGAAATCTAGAATACATTTCACATAAATTTCCTCAGCATGTTATAGTCTTAGGTGGAGATTTCAATTTACCAGATATAGACTTGGACACTCAGATGTTTAGGACGGGTGGTAGGGACAGAGCATCGAGTGACATTATACTGAGTGCACTATTCGAAAATTACCTCGAGCAATTAAACAGAGAACAGACTTGTGGAGATAACATCTTGGACCTACTGATAACAAACAGACTCGAACTTTTCGACTCTGTAAGCGCAGAACATGGAATCAGTGATCATAAGGCCGTTGCGGCATCCCTGAATATGAAAGTAAATAGGATTATAAAAAAGGAAGGAAGGTTTATCTGTTTAGCAAGAGTAGTGGGACGCAGATTTCAGACTAGCTAAAAGATCAAAACGAAAATTTCTGTTCCAACACTGACAATATTGAGTGTCTATGGAAAAAGTTCAAGGCAATCGTAAAATGCGTTTTAGACAGGTACAAGCCGAGTAAAACTGTGAGGGACGGGGAAAACCCACCGTGGTTCAACAACAAAGTTAGGAAACGACTGAGAAAGCAAAGAGAGCTTCACTGCAAGTTTAAACGCAGCCAAAACCCCTCAGACAAACAGAAGCTAAACGATGTCAAAGTTAGCGTAAGGAGGGCTATGCGTGAAGCGTTCAGTGAATTCTAAAGTACAATTCTTTGTACCGACTTTACAGAAAATCCTAGGAAGTTCTGGTCTTACGTTAAATCAGTAAGTGGATCGAAACAGCATATCCAGACACTCTGGGATGATGATGACATTGAAACAGAGGATGACACGCGTAAAGCTGAAATACTAAAGACCTTTTTCCAAAGCTGTTTCACAGAGGAAGACCGCCCTGTAGTTCCTTCTCTAAATCACCGATGACATCTAAATGGCTGACATCGAAATAAGTGTCCAAGGAATAGAAAAGCAACTGAAATCATTTAGTAGAGGAAAGTCCACTGGACCTGACGGGATACGAATTCGATTTTACACAGAGTACGCGAAAGAACTTGTCCCCCTTCTAACAGCCGTGTACCTCAAGTCTCTAGAGGAACGGAAGGTTCCAAATGATTGGAAAAGAGCACAGGTAGTCCCAGTTTTCAAAGAGGGTCGTCGAGCAGATGCGCAAAACTATAGGCCTATATCTCTGACATCGATCTGTTGTAGAATTTCAGAACATGTTTTTTGCTCGCGTATCATGTCATTTCTGGAAACCCAGAATCTACTCTGTAGGAATCAACATGGATTCCGGAAACAGCGATCGTGTGGGACCCAACTCGCTTTATTTGTTCATGAGACCCAGAAAATATTAGATACAGGCTCCCAGGTAGATGCCATTTTCTTTGACTTCCGGAAGGCGTTCGATACAGTTCCGCACTGACGCCTGATTAACAAAGTAAGAGCCTACGGAATATCAGACCAGCTGTGTGGCTGGATTGAAGAGTTTTTAGCAAACAGAACACAGCATGTTGTTCTCAATGGAGAGACGTCTACAGACGTTAGAGTAACCTCTGGCGTGCCACAGGGGAGTGTTATGGGACCATTGCTTTTCACAATATATATAAATGACCTAGTAGATAGTGTCGGAAGTCCCATGCGGCTTTTCGCAGATGATGCTGTAGTATACAGAGAAGTTGCAGCATTAGAAAATTGTAGCGAAATGCAGGAAGATCTGCAGCGGATAGGCACTTGGTGCAGGGAGTGGCAACTGACCCTTAACATAGACAAATGTGATCTATTGCGAATACATAGAAATAAGGATCCTTTATTGTATGATTATATGACAGCAGAACAAACACTGGTAGCAGTTACTTCTGTAAAATATCTGAGAGTATGCGTATGGAACGATTTGAAGTGGAATGATCATATAAAATTAACTGTTGGTAACGCGGGTGCCAAGTTGAGATGCATTGGGAGAGTCCTTAGAAAATGTAGTCCATCAACTAAGGAGGTGGCCTACAAAACACTCGTTCGACCTATACTTGAGTATTGCTCATCAGTGTTCTGTGGTAACGTGTGGGGTTGCTGTTCTGTTGTTCTGCGCAACGGGTTAATCTAAGATGAACCCTTTACCCTGTGGCTCCTGCAAGATGCAATTTCCACCCCCACACTACTACGCTCCTAACGTTCTAAAGAGAAATGCCTGAAAAACTTTCAGCAATAAATATCTTCTGGAGTCGTCCGCTGTAAGGAAATGACACAAAAATTCACAAAATCTCTTACGTAACTAATGGGATACTTAGGTACTGGAGTACTGCTAGTTAGTGTAAGAAAAACATGAAACTCACGATAATTATTATTCATTTTTGCAAAAATTCTGAGAAATCACAATGGCACTTATAGTTATGAACTTAACAATTCATTTCCGGGTTCTTTACGGAATCTGAAGTTACCTCTTAAGGATAGGATTCGCTACTGAAATTTCTATACAAGGTTTAAGATTGTTATTGACTTGGCAGAATGTCTGAGAGCCACGCCTACTCAATTATCCGTTAAAATGTTGCTAGGTACGGTTGAGGCTGTCGCATGTGAAATGCAGTGAAGTGTACTGTTGTAGAGGAAAAGTGGGGCTAGCAAGAGCTGTAGCACACAATACCGTAAGTTGCGTTGACTGCTGTCTGCGACACTCGCTGCTGACAAATAAGATAACTCTCGTTCATCTAGATTGACCTTCGCCAATCAAAATCTCCCTATGCCTTGATGAAGTCAAGGACTCCTATTCGCCCCTAGTCTAACTATTGGCGTGTTACACCGGTCAGATAACCAGTCCACCTCAATGCCACTCAAAAATTCACTCGCAGGTGTTTAACTATAGCTCTGTCTGTTCACACCACACAATAAGCGTGGTGGCCAACACAGTGAACAACGCTTAATCGCAAGGACTCAATATAGAGTCGCACTTCGATTCGCTCTCCACAGAGGTGCTCTCCCAGTGAAGTACTGAGGAGAGACTTGTTCCTCGCTCTTTGAGTACACGTACGAGCGCGCACGCTCTCGTTACATGTTCTCGCTACAAGAACGACAACAGAATGGCGCCTCTCCACGCCAGATGTGAAGGGGTATATCTTTTCATCTCTTCCATTACTCCTTCAGCTCAAGGCGTCAGAAATATCGTCTGCCAATCAGCATTGCTCTTCTAAAATGGGAGACCAATCCAGAAATCTGTAGCATCAGCGTTTGGCGTTTGCTGTATCCCTGTGAAAATCTCTGAAACTGTGTGCCCTGTTTGAAAAGAATGAGTAGGTTGAGCCCTCCCACACAATGTAGCGGAATTTGCTTTTAAGCCAAAGACTGGGTCGTTCCCTCTTTCACTTGGGCACACGCAGTCCGCTCCACGGGTGGTCGCTGGCCGACGTAGATAGCTCCCTGTGAAAACCTCTGAAGGGACCGGCGTCCTGGCGTGCGGTGTTTGCCTCTCCTGAACTAAAAGCTTTTGTGACCGTCATGTCTTGAATGTGTGTGTACGCGAGCCTCGAGTATTTCAACCACGGTGTGCACTTGCGATTTATTAGTTATTTGCATATCGTTTACATGAATTCATACAACATTGACTTTATTTTGTCGAGTTTGGGTTCGAATGAAGCGTCTTGATGTGCGAAATATGATTGTGAGAGCGGAATATATAAGCAATGAAGGTCGGGAGACCACGACGTCTTATAGTGTGGGATCTGTACCATGTCGGGTTGACAGAGGAGATAGGGAAGATCCAAAGAAGAGCGAGGCGTTTCGTCACAGGGTTATTTGGTAAGCGTGATAGCGTTACGGAGATGTAACTCAAGTGGCAGACTCTGCAAGAGAGGCACTCTGCATCACGGTGTAGCTTGCTGCCCAGGTTTCGAGAGCGTGCGTTTCTGGATGAGGTATCGAATATATTGCTTCCCCCTACTTATACCTCCCGAGGAGATCACGAATGTAAAATTAGAGAGATTCGAGCGGGCACGGAGGCTTTCTGGCAGTCGTTCTTCCCGTGAACCATACGCGACTGGAACAGGAAAGGGAGGTAACGACAGTGGCACGTAAAGTGTCCTCCGCCACACACCGTTGGCTGGCTTGCGGAGTGTAAATATAGGTGTAGATGTAGATGTATGGAAATCAAAGTTCCATAGGACGCTCACTGTTGAGTACAAACTAAATGAACAAAGTTTAAGTCCCATAGAGAGCAAAATTTTCTGCGTGTGGCGCGTGGCCAGGCCATTTGAAAGTTACAAGTCCACAAGGTTGCCACGACGACAGAGGCACTGCCTTCTTTGGTAAGGAGGCCACAAGCTCTCTAAGTCCACAGCTGGCAGTTCCAAGAGCCGCAAAGTCAGACGTGATTGGCAGCGACGTCACGGAGGCGACTCTCGACTGAGAATCCTGATTGATGGAATCCTTGTGGACTCGGCACCTGCTCCAGGAAAACTCTGAGTGAACTGGTGTGGTCTGGCCTGAACGCTGTCGTACATACTACATAGCACCAGGATACAGCCGGGTCTATTTTCAATCAAGTGTCTTGTAGAAGATAAGAGGTTCGTGTGGCCCACGCCATATAGCGGTGCTTTGGTCTCCTCCTGGTGAACGGTCGGAAAATGGTCGCCGTCTTCCAGATAATTGCTTCCTGTGTGTTAGACATCTTCGAAGCACTGGTGTGATGTTGGCCGCAGACACTGTAGGCGTTAAGCCTCGGTAGAACACCTCCCCCTACGGTTGCTTCACTTTTTTGTCAGGCAGTGCATTTTCCTTAAATGATAGCGACCCTACCACGCTGCAGTGTTATTCCAGTCATATATCTGTTCAGATTTCTCATGCACGTATTTCGTTTACTGCAGACAATGTGGAACCATATATGTGTAGATGGCTTTCTAAAAAGTGACGAAACATGGCATAAATCTGAACTCTGTTCTCTCTGCTACCTTTCTTATCTCATGAATGAAAAGTGCAAGGTGGTATACACGCGATTGGTGCTTTGGAACCCATGTTGATTTCGAAGTAAGAGATAATTAGTCTCCAGGAAAGTTACACGAGGACAATATATGTTACATAATTCTACAAGAAATCGCAGTGGGTACTATTGGTGTATATTTCTGTGCATTCGTCTTGTTACCGTTCTTACAGATTAGAATGGCCTGTATATTCTTCCAGTCACTTAGCATACTCTGTAATTCCAGCGAGTTACGATAAACTGACAATAGCTGAAGGGCAAGTTCCTGCACATATTCAATGTAAAATCAAATGAGTGCCCTATTTCGTACTGTGGTTTTTCACCTACAGGTCTGTTTCACACTCCCTTATTTCCACATATATCATTGTCACATCCATGCGACTGACGAATGCGGGAACTGTGGTATGATCTCCTAATGCGAAGCAGATTTAGAATACAGAGTTCAGTATCTCAAGACTTCATTTTAGTGGCTTCCGTTTCAATGTCGTTAAGTCACCGAACATTTGAACAAATTAGCTCGCTCTATTTACTGATTTTGCACAGAACTAATACTTTTTAGTATGTTTTGATAACGCAGTAGGTAAGATCTACCTTCTCCTTCTACATAAATACTCTGTATACCACTGTGAAGTGTATGCCAGAAGGCACTTATCATGATACAACATGTTAGAGTTGCGTCCTGTTCCAATCACGTATGAAGCACAGGAGGGATAACTGCTTACATGCCTCTGTATGTGCCGGCCGGCGTGGCCGAGCGGTTAAAGGCGCTACAGTCTGGAACCGCACGACCGCTACGGTCGCAGGTTCGAATCCTGCCTCGGGCATGGATGTGTGTGATGTCCTTAGGTTAGTTAGGTTTAAGTAGTTCTAAGTTCTAGGGGACTTATGACCACAGCAGTTGAGTCCCATAGTGCTCAGAGCCATTTGAACCATTTGAACCTCTATATGTGTTGTGATCAGTCCAGTTTGTTCTCGCTTTCTCTATGGGAACGATACATAGAGAGATGAAGACCATATGTTGAGTCTTCACTTAATAGTAGTTATTGAAATTTTGCGGGATAATTTACCTTTTCCTTCAAGCTGCTACCAACTCAGATTTTTCAACATTTTCATGACGCTCTTCTATGAATCAAACGAGCCTGTCACCATTGGTCCTCCCGTCTTTGTATACTTTCAGTATACTTTGTTCGTCCTATTTCGCATCGATTCCTTAGACTTGAGCAATAACCCTAATATGGGACGCACAAATGATTTGTAAGAAATCTCCTTTGTAGACTGCCTGAACTTCCCCAGTATTCTCAGTCTCTAATGATCTCGCTATCGATGGGATGTTAAACTCTAATCTTTTCTCCTTTTCCTCGTATCCTGCCAATGAACTGAAGTCTGTCAGTTGCCTTACGTACGACGGAGGAAATGTGATCATTCTATTCAAGATCTCTATAACATTGTTGCACCGATGTATTTACGTGAGTTCACTATTTTAGTTGTAAACCACTGGAATTGCAGCCATAGCATATTACTTTTTTTCGTTTTGTAAAGCACGTAATTTTACATTTATGTACATTTAAAGCAAGTTGCCCATTTTTGCATTCTTCTTCTTCTTCAGTAGCGCTACAGCCCTTGGTGAGCCTTGGCTTCTTCAACAATCTTCCTCCACACTTCTCGGTTATTTGCTGCTCTTTTCCACCCACGGACTCCCATAATGGTGATATCCATTATTACCTCGTCGATCCATCTTCTTCTAGGTCTCCCTTTTCGCCTAACTGAATGGATCATACCTTTCATCATTTTCTTGGGGATTCTATCCTCTGCCTTTCTCTCCAAGTGTCCTAGCCATCGTATTCGCTGTGATTTCACAAATTTTACTATGTCCCTGCCTTGTATTAACTCTTGCAATTCGGCATTGCAGCGTATTCTCCAGCCTTCTTCCTCCCTTATTGGCCCATAGATTTTGCGTAGTATTTTCCTCTCAATGCTTCTTAGTGCATTTTTATCGTGTTCTGTCAACGTCCATACCTCTGAGCCGTATGTGAAAACTGGGCGGACTAGGGAGTTATATATTAGCAGTTTAGTTTTTCTTGTAACAAGGCTATTTTTGCATTACTTTGAAATTTTATCACGGTCTGACTGAATATTTCTGCAGCTTTTTCGGGCAGAATTTCAATACACATCACTGCATCATCTGCGAAAAGTCTGCGTTGCAGTCAGTATTGTCTGGTAGATCATTAAGGGACAACATGGGCCGCAACACACATCCCTGGGGCACCCCTGAAGTTACTTCTACTTCGGTCGATAACTCTCCATCCAAGGCGGTGTCTTGCGTCCTCAACCCAGTCACAGATTTTATTTATACCCCACGTAATCGTACTTTCGTTACTGGTCGTTGGTATGGTACCGAGTCGAGTACTTCAGAATATCTGCACCAGGGATTGTGTAGAGAACAGAATAAATAGTGGTAAGAAAATCTGTATGTGTGTAGGG
Source organism: Schistocerca serialis cubense (assembly GCF_023864345.2). NCBI lineage: Eukaryota > Metazoa > Arthropoda > Insecta > Orthoptera > Acrididae > Schistocerca > Schistocerca serialis. The sequence goes on along the minus strand of NC_064640.1, from coordinate 397,329,483 downwards.
AAGAGAGTGACGGAAGGCGGCGCTGTTACTCTTCCGGGTAGCCCTGTTGCGCCGGCGTGATTTACTTTAGGAGACGGAGACAGGGGCGGCTGGCGACTGTGCTGCGCGAAGGCGGGGAGGGCGGCGGGGAGATGGCGCCGGTATTAACGCTGTTATGAAACAAAGAGGGAGGGGCCGCGGGCAGCCACTATTATTGATTGGAAATTCGGCGCTGCCGGCGGCAGGCGGCCAGAGGCCAGAGGCGTGTCATCTGATCGGCTGACCGGCGGCGGGGGTGGCGGCAGCGGCGGGGGGCGGCGCCTAGCCCACGCTCCAGCCTCGTCAACAACTGCCGCACGCTCTCCCACACAAACAGGAAACATGTCACGGTAACGCGCTTCACGTTGTTTGCGCTCTTCAAGCGCAACTAAGAATCCTTTTTGCATTCGTGTACCGCTTCCGCGTGATTATGAAGGGTAACAATAACTTTCAAAGAATCAAGCTGAGGAAATGAAATTTAGTGTTTGTCCTTCTGTACACACACAAAAAAGAAAAAAAGAAAAAGGAACCTCACCACGGAGGAATTATCCGAACGGGACGGAGATGGGTAAATGTGATGTACATGTAGAGACAAACAAATGATTACAATTTCAGAAAAATAGCGTGATCTATTCAAGAGAAAGAGTTCCACAAACTGAGCAAATCAATAATGCGTTGGTCCACCTTTGATGGTTATGCAAGCAATTATTCTGCTTGGCATTGATTGACATAATTGTTGAATGCCTTCCTGAGGGATATCATGCCAAATTCTGTCCAGTCAAAATCCTGAGTTGGTCGGATCGTACTGTCCATAATGTTCCAAACGTTTTCAGTTGAGGAGAGATTCGGTGACCCTGCTGGCCAAGGTAGGGCTTACCGAGCACGACGACAAGCAGTCGAATCTCTCGCCGTGTGCGGGCGGGCATTATCTTGCTGAAATCTAAGACCGTGGTGGTTGGCCATGAAGGGCAACAAAACGGGGCGTAGTCCACCGTCGACGCACCGCTGTGATGTAAGGATGCCTGGAATGACAACCAAAGGGGCCCGGCTTTGAAAAGAAACGGAATCCCAGACCATCATTCCTCGCTGTAGGACAGTATGCCGGGCATCATTCAGATTGGTATCCCACCACTATCGGGGGCGTCTCCAGGCACGTCTTCGGGCTGGAATCTTATCGACTGGAGTAGAATTGTCTTCAGTGATGAGTCTCGCTTCGAACTAAGCGGCCCCCTTACAGCACAGTGATACGTCGACGATATTCTATGCTCCGTTTTGTTGCTCTTCAAGGCAAACCACCATTGGCTTACATTTCAGCAAAATAATGTCCGCCTGCACACGGCGAGAGTTTCTTCAGCTTGTCTTCGAGCTTGCCAAACCCTCCACTGGCCGGCAAGGTTGCTGGATCTCTCCCCAATTGAGAAAGTTTGGAGCATTACAAGCAAGGTCCTCAAACCAGCTCAGAATTTTGAGTATCTATCGCACCAGTTCGACAGAATTTGTCAGAGTATCCCTTAGGAAGACATCCAACAACGCTGTCAGTCATTGCCAAGCCGAATAACTGCCTGCGTGAGGACCAGAGGTGGACCAACGAGTGAGCGACTTGCGCTATTTGTGAAGCTGTGTCTCTTGATTAACCATACAACATTTGTGAAAATGTAAGCATTTGTTTATTTGTACGTATACATCACAACTACCGATTTCCGTCCCATTCTGATAACTCCTTTGTGACTCGTAGTTTTATTTTTGTCTTACAGTGTGCTCATCTTTCAATGCGACACATTTTTCCTAATGACGGAGGGCTTGGCGAAGACCCTGGTTCTACAAATCAGCAATTTGACTGTTCAGGAAATATTCTACCTCGAAAATCACTTAGGCGTCATAGTGGAAGTGCATGCGACGCAGTTATTTCTTCATCACAGGAAATAGGAAGAAGTCACAGCCTGTCATTTCAAGCGAGGGAAAATTTTGATAATCCAAAGAAGCAGCTTGCGTGACTGTTCTATCCAGAAGGAAATGGGTCGTTGCCATGGATCAAAACCAGCCCCTCAGGCAGCTTCCCGCGACCCATCGACTTCACAGCCTCCCGTATCTACATCTACACCTACGTCTACATGGATACTCTGCAAATCACATTTAAGAGCCTGGCAGAGGGTTCATCGAACCACCTTCACGATTCTTTATTATTCCAATCTCGTATAGCGCGCGGAAAGAATGAACACCTAAATCTTTCCGTACGATCTCTGATTTCCCTTATTTTATCTTGGTGATCGTGCCTCCCTATGTAGGTCGGTGTCAACAAAATACTTTCGCATTCGGAGGAGAAAGTTGGTAATTGGAATTTCGTGAGAACGAAAAACACCCTTCTTTTAATGATGTCCAGCCCAAATCTTGAATCATTTCTGTGACACTCTCTCCCATATTTCGCGATAATACAAAACGTACTGCCTTTCTTTGAACTTTTTCGATGTACTCCGTCAGTCCTATCTAGTAACGATCCCACACCACGCAGCAGTATTCTAAAATACGATGGACAAGCGCAGTGTAGGCAGTCTCCTTAGTAGATCTGTAGCATTTTCTAAGTGTCCTGCCAATAAAACGCAGTCTGTGGTTAGCCTTCACCCACAACATTTTCTATGTGTTCCCTCCAATTTAAGTTGTTCGTAATTGTAATACCTAGGTATTTAGTTGAATTTACGGCTTTTATATTAGACTGATTTATCGTGTAACCGAAGTTTAACGAGTTCCTTTTAACACTCATGTGGATGACCTCACACTTTTCGTTATTTAGGGTCAACTGCCACTTTTCGCACCATTCAGATATCTTTTCTAAATCGTTTTGCAGTTTTTTTTGATCTTCTGATGACTTTATTAGTCGATAAACCACAGCGTCATCTGCAAACAACCGAAGACGGCTGCTCAGATTGTCTCCGAAATCGTTAATATAGATAAGGAACAGCAAAGGGCCTACAACACTTCCTTGGGGAATGCCAGAAATCACTTCTATTTTACTCGATGACTTTCCGTCAATTACTACGAACTGTGAACTCTCTGACAGGAAATCACAAATCCAGTCACATAACTCAGACGATATTCCATAAGCATGCAATTTCACTACGAGCCGCTTGTGTGGCACAGTGTCAAAAGCCTTCCGGAAATCCAGAAACTCGGAATCGATCTGAAATCCCTTGTCAATAGCACTCAACACTTCATGTGAATAAAGAGCTAGTTGTGTTTCACAGGAACGATGTTTTCTAAACCCATGTTGACTATGTGTCAATAGACCATTTTCTCGAGGTAATTCATAATGTTCGAACACAATATATGTTCCAAAATCCTGCTGCATATCGACGTTAACGATATAGGCCTGTAATTTAGTGGATTACTCCTACTACCTTTCTTGAATATTGGTGTTACCTGTGCAACTTTCCAGTCTTTGGGTACTGATCGCTCGTCGAGCGAACGGTTGTATATGATTGTTAAGTATGGAGCTAATGCATCAGCATACTCCGACAGGAACCTAATTGGTATACAGTCTGGAACAGAAGACTTGCTTTTATTGCGTAATTTTAGTTGCTTCACTACTCCGAGTATATTTACTTCAACGTTACTCATGTTGGCAGCAAAAAATGGCTCTGAGCACTATGGGACTTAACATCTATGGTCATCAGTCCCCTAGAACGTAGAACTACTTAAACCTAACTAACCTAAGGACATCACACAACACCCACTCATCACGAGGTGTTGGCAGCAGTTCTCGATTCGAATTCTGGAATATTTACTTCGTCTTCTTTTGTGAAGGCATTTCGGAAGGCTGTGTTTAGTAACTCTGCTTTGGCAGCACTGTCTTCGATAGTATCTCCATTGCTATCGTGCAGAGAAGGCATTGATTGTTTCTTCATACTTCACATACCACTAGAATCTCTTTGGATTTTCTGCCAGGTTTCGAGACAAAGTTTCGTTATGGAAACTGTTATATGCATCTCGCAATGAAGTCCGCGCTAAATTTCGAGCTTCTGTAAAAGATCGCCAATCTTGGAGATTTTTAGTCTATTTAAATTTGCCATGTTTGTTTCGTTGTTTCTGCAACAAATCCGTTTTGTGTACCAAGGAGGATTAGCTCCGTCGTTTTTAATTTATTTGGTATAATTCTCTCAATTGATGCCGATATTATTTCTTTGAATTTAAGCCACATCTGGTCTACATTTATATTATTAATTTGGAATGAGTGAAGATTGTCTGTCAGGAGGGCGTCAAGTGAATTTTTTTCTGCTTTTTTGAATAGGTATATTTTTCGCTTGATTTTCGAGGAGATTTCTGTATTTTTTTTTTCAGTGACATATTGCATCTTACAAGCAAAATCAGTTTTCACCACACCATGGGTATTCCAGAAAGCCCTCAGCATCTCCTTTACTGACGAAAGTTGGGCGTTCGCCTTTTTAGGAGGCAAAGAAGTCACGTGCTTCCACTACTGGATTTGCTTATTCGTCTCGGAGTCATAATGATACACACAGAATTCGTCCGTGGTAATTAAGCAGCTAAAGAAATCGTCTCGAAAGCTCTGAAAATGCTGCAACGTTTCCTCAGATGCCTCGGGTGACGGGTATTCTGGATGGATGTGAGCAGTCGCGGAATCCAGCGAGTTCATGTTCAAACTGTCATGAATGAAGTAGAAAATTAATTCTTAACTAATTTTTTACTTTTTCACTGTCACCGGAATTGTCGATCTTTAAGCACGAGGACCATCACTTATCGGGCGGTTTTCACAGAGAGAGGATCTACCATTTCGTTCTTCGTCATTTAGACATTTGATGTCACTGGCAGCGTTGCGCCACCTGTCCACTGTGTTATATGGTGGCCCACTGATAGCGTATATTTCCAACTCAACATGGATAGCTGCAGAGCGGTTCCTCTTTAAATGCAGAAAACGAATTACCTGGGAGCACTCAGCTTTATTAATAGGCTGCGAAATTTTGTTTCGGCTCTCACAGCGGCGTTTCGTGGAACTGTGGAGTGGGGATATCAATGCGTACCAGACTGCAGACATGTACCTGCGAGCAAACAACAAATCCATATACACTCCTGGAAATGGAAAAAAGAACACATTGACACCGGTGTGTCAGACCCACCATACTTGCCCCGGACACTGCGAGAGGGCTGTACAAGCAATGATCACACGCACGGCACAGCGGACACACCAGGAACCGCGGTGTTGGCCGTCGAATGGCGCTAGCTGCGCAGCATTTGTGCACCGCCGCCGTCAGTGTCAGCCAGTTTGCCGTGGCATACGGAGCTCCATCCCAGTCTTTAACACTGGTAGCATGCCGCGACAGCGTGGACGTGAACCGTATGTGCAGTTGACGGACTTTGAGCGAGGGCGTATAGTGGGCATGCGGGAGGCCGGGTGGACGTACCGCCGAATTGCTCAACACGTGGGGCGTGAGGTCTCCACAGTACATCGATGTTGTCGCCAGTGGTCGGCGGAAGGTGCACGTGCCCGTCGACCTGGGACCGGACCGCAGCGACGCATGGATGCACGCCAAGACCGTAGGATCCTACGCAGTGCCGTAGGGGACCGCACCGCCACTTCCCAGCAAATTAGGGACACTGTTGCTCCTGGGGTATCGGCGAGGACCATTCGCAACCGTCTCCATGAAGCTGGGCTACGGTCCCGCACACCGTTAGGCCGTCTTCCGCTCACGCCCCAACATCGTGCAGCCCGCCTCCAGTGGTGTCGCGACAGGCGTGAATGGAGGGACGAATGGAGACGTGTCGTCTTCAGCGATGAGAGTCGCTTCTGCCTTGGTGCCAATGATGGTCGTATGCGTGTTTGGCGCCGTGCAGGTGAGCGCCACAATCAGGACTGCATACGACCGAGGCACACAGGGCATCATGGTGTGGGGAGCGATCTCCTACACTGGCCGTACACCACTGGTGATCGTCGAGGGGACACTGAATAGTGCACGGTACATCCAAACCGTCATCGAACCCATCGTTCTACCATTTCTAGACCGGCAAGGGTACTTGCTGTTCCAACAGGACAATGCACGTCCGCATGTATCCCGTGCCACCCAACGTGCTCTAGAAGGTGTAAGTCAACTACCCTGGCCAGCAAGATCTCCGGATCTGTCCCCCATTGAGCATGTTTGGGACTGGATGAAGCGTCGTCTCACGCGGTCTGCACGTCCAGCACGAACGCTGGTCCAACTGAGGCGCCAGGTGGAAATGGCATGGCAAGCCGTTCCACAGGACTACATCCAGCATCTCTACGATCGTCTCCATGGGAGAATAGCAGCCTGCATTGCTGCGAAAGGTGGATATACACTGTACTAGTGCCGACATTGTGCATGCTCTGTTGCCTGTGTCTATGTGCCTGTGGTTCTGTCAGTGTGATCATGTGATGTATCTTACCCCAGGAATGTGTCAATAAAGTTTCCCCTTCCTGGGACAATGAATTCACGGTGTTCTTATTTCAATTTCCAGGAGTGTACATGGTGATTCTAAAGTCACTATACATTTCAGTGATATAGTAAGTCGCTATACATTTCAGTGATATAGTAACAGAATATTTTTTTCTTGCACGTACTACGCCAGAATGATAACTAAAGAAGAACGAATCGCTGTTGTTTCTGCTCGTCTTCGTGCAATGACGTATGAACAGATGCGGACAGACTTTGCCCATCGATTCCGGAAAACAAGCCCCACCAAGCTTGCTATCAAGACCCTCGTCAATTAATTCCAGCGTACTGATAGTGTTGCAGATGAAGAACGTCCAGGGAGGCCGACCATAACGCCAGACACCGTGCACAGTGTGCAGGATGCGATCGCCGGCCGCGGTGGTCTAGCGGTTCTGGCGCTGCAGTCCGGAACCGCGGGGCTGCTACGGTCGCAGGTTCGAATCCTGCCTCGGGCATGGGTGTGTGTGATCTCCTTAGGTTAGTTAGGTTTAAGTAGTTCTAAGTTCTAGGGGACTTATGACCTAAGATGTTGAGTTCCACAGTGCTCAGAGCCATTTGAACCATTTTTGAACCAGGATGCGATCACACGCAGCCCTTCCGCATCTAGCTTCCAAGCAAATTATGCAAGTGTAGACCAGATATGACTCAAATTCAAAGATACAGTATCGACAGCAATAGACAGATTCATACCGCGTAAGTTAATAAGGGACGGGACTGATCCACCATGGTACACAAAACACACCATAACACTGTTGCAGAAGTAACGAAAAAAGCATGCCAAATTCAGAACAACGCAAAATTCCCAAGACAGGCTAAGTTTAAAGGAAGCTCGAAGTTTAGTACGGACGTCAATGCGAGATGCTTTTAATAGTTTACACAATGAAATATTGTCTGAAAATATGGTAGAAAACCCAAACAGATTCTGGTTGTATGTAAAGTACACCAGTGGCAAAAAACAGTTAATACCGTCACTGCACGATAGCGATGGAAATGTTACCGATGATGGTGCCACTAAAGCGGAGTTACTAAATACAGTTTTCCGTAATTCCTTCACGAAAGAAGACGAAGTAAATATTCCAGAATTAGAACCCAAAACAGCTGTTAGCATGAGTGACATAAAAGTAGATACCTTACGTGTTGCGAAACATCTTAAATCACTTAAGAGGGGCAAGTCTTTCGGTCCAGATGGTCTACCAATCAGGTTCCTCTCAGATTATGCAGACACAATAGCGCCTTTCTTAGCAATCATATACAACCGCTCACTTGACGAAAGGTCTGTTCCTAAAGACTGGAAAGTAGCACAGGTCACACCAATATTCAAGAAAGGAAATAGGAGAAACCCATTGAATTACAGACCCATATCACTGACCTCAATTTGCGGTAGGATTCTGGAGCATATTCTGAACTCGAACATTCTGAATCACCTTGAGGAAAACAGCATATTGCTACATAACAAACACGGATTCGGAAAATATCCTTCTTGTGCAACACAGCCAGATCTTTATTCCCTTGAAGTGCTGTCGACAAGGGATCTCAGATCGATTCCATATTCCTAGATTTCAACAGGATGGCGCATCACCCCATTTTGCCCTCGCTTTTCGGGATTATCTGAATCAAGTATTTCCCGGCAGATGGATTGGTCATGCCTCTCAACGGATTTGGGCACCCGGCTCTCCTGACTTGACAGCCTTAGACTTTTTTGCATGGGGGTTTATCAAGTCTAAGTATACCAGGTGAAGATCCGCAGCAGTGAACACTTAACACAGCGGATTCGAGCCGCAGCTGCTGATATTACACCAGATAAGCTTGGGAAGGTTTTTCGGTCTACAGCGGAGCGCTGGGGGGGGGGGGGGGGGGAAATGTACTGAAATTATGTCCTATTTAACATAAGTTGCAGTGCTATTACATATTGGTTAATAAAATTTGCTTAAGTACAAAATGTGTAGTGACTTTAGAATCACCCTGTATATTATAAAAGTGGATGTACGTATTGATGTATATTTCATATCTCCTCCTGAACCACTGAATTAATTTCAACCAAACTTGGCAGACATATCATACAGTCTGGAAGCAATCGCTGTGGGTTTAAGAACCACTTACCTACCAAAGGGCTGGGGGTGAAGAAGTAGCACGATCTACGACGCATGGTTACCCATACTTTATTCATCCAGTATTTGGGAAAGAAGACTCGCAACAAACGTCACACATAATTTCCAACCTCTATGAAGCTTTTTCTCGCTGTCAGTCCATATAAAATAATGAAAAGAAAGAAGTTTATCGCTTACTACATTTTCGCTGATCGTACAGTAGAACTGCCGCATGACGCATGACGTATTAATTTATGACCTCTTTACTACTAGTAGTATTGGAGACACATTTTGCAGTTAGTACACTCCTGGAAATGGAAAAAAGAACACATTGACACCGGTGTGTCAGACCCACCATACTTGCTCCGGACACTGCGAGAGGGCTGTACAAGCAATGATCACACGCACGGCACAGCGGACACACCAGGAACCGCGGTGTTGGCCGTCGAATGGCGCTAGCTGCGCAGCATTTGTGCACCGCCGCCGTTAGTGTCAGCCAGTTTGCCGTGGCATACGGAGCTCCATCCCAGTCTTTAACACTGGTAGCATGCCGCGACAGCGTGGACGTGAACCGTATGTGCAGTTGACGGACTTTGAGCGAGGGCGTATAGTGGGCATGCGGGAGGCCGGGTGGACGTACCGCCGAATTGCTCAACACGTGGGGCGTGAGGTCTCCACAGTACATCGATGTTGTCGCCAGTGGTCGGCGGAAGGTGCACGTGCCCGTCGACCTGGGACCGGACCGCAGCGACGCATGGATGCACGCCAAGACCGTAGGATCCTACGCAGTGCCGTAGGGGACCGCACCGCCACTTCCCAGCAAATTAGGGACACTGTTGCTCCTGGGGTATCGGCGAGGACCATTCGCAACCGTCTCCATGAAGCTGGGCTACGGTCCCGCACACCGTTAGGCCGTCTTCCGCTCACGCCCCAACATCGTGCAGCCCGCCTCCAGTGGTGTCGCGACAGGCGTGAATGGAGGGACGAATGGAGACGTGTCGTCTTCAGCGATGAGAGTCGCTTCTGCCTTGGTGCCAATGATGGTCGTATGCGTGTTTGGCGCCGTGCAGGTGAGCGCCACAATCAGGACTGCATACGACCGAGGCACACAGGGCATCATGGTGTGGGGAGCGATCTCCTACACTGGCCGTACACCACTGGTGATCGTCGAGGGGACACTGAATAGTGCACGGTACATCCAAACCGTCATCGAACCCATCGTTCTACCATTCCTAGACCGGCAAGGGAACTTGCTGTTCGAACAGGGCAATGCACGTCCGCATGTATCCCGTGCCACCCAACGTGCTCTAGAAGGTGTAAGTCAACTACCCTGGCCAGCAAGATCTCCGGATCTGTCCCCCATTGAGCATGTTTGGGACTGGATGAAGCGTCGTCTCACGCGGTCTGCACGTCCAGCACGAACGCTGGTCCAACTGAGGCGCCAGGTGGAAATGGCATGGCAAGCCGTTCCACACGACTACATCCAGCATCTCTACGATCGTCTCCATGGGAGAATAGCAGCCTGCATTTCTGCGAAAGGTGGATATACACTGTACTAGTGCCGACATTGTGCATGCTCTGTTGCCTGTGTCTATGTGCCTGTGGTTCTGTCAGTGTGATCATGTGATGTATCTGACCCCAGGAATGTGTCAATAAAGTTTCCCCTTCCTGGGACAATGAATTCACGGTGTTCTTATTTCAATTTCCAGGAGTGTATTTGTACCAGCAAAATTATGTCATTGAGCGACACATACTACAGGAGATATGACGTCTTAAATATTGTGCTGCGTGAAAATGAAACTGCAAAGCGGAACTCGCTGGAGATACAGATGAAATATTTGTACAGCTACGCATGTAATGTGTTAAGTATACGGGGAATGTATTTGACTTGTCCATACATGGGCAAAGACACGGGTAAAAAGCTCATCCTAAACCCCTGGAACGATTTCAACCAAATTTGGTACACGTATTATCTACAATCTGGGAACAAATACTGGACAGAAAGTGAGAGAAGGGGAAATGGACGGAGAGAGGAAGAGGAGGAAATAGACAGGAAAAGGAAAGAGGAGGTGAGAGACTGTGACAGGAGAAGGAAGAGATAGATTGAGAGGTTGGGGGGAGGTAGGGAAATGAAATGAGAGCGTAGGATGAGGAGATGAACAGGACGAGGAGGAGGAGATTGTGTTTAACGTCCAGTCGACAACGAGGTGGTTAGAGACGGAGCACAAGCTAGGATGAGGGAAAGATGGAGAAGGAAAGCGGCTGTACCCTTTCGAAGGAACCATTCTGGTATTGGCCTCAAGCGGCTTAGAGGTATCGCGGAAAACTTATATCAGGATGGTCGGACGAGAGTTTGAGCCGTCATTCTCCCGATGAAACCCGCGTCTGGCGAACGTGATTTAGATTTTCCACGATTTCCCTAAATCGCTGAAGGCGAATGCCCGGATGGTTCCTTCGGGATGGACAGAGGGGGAAGGAGCAGATGGGCAGAGAGGAGAGGAGAGCTTGAGCAGAAAGAGAGAGGGTTGGTTGGTTAGTTGATTTGGGGAGGGGACCAAACAGCGAGGTCGTCTGTCCCATTGGATTAGGGAAGGAAGTCGGCACCGCCCATTCAAAGGAAACACCCGGCATTTGCCTGAAGCTCTTTAAGGAAATCACGGAAAACCTAAATCAGGATGACCAGAGGCAGGTTGGACTGTCGTCCTTCCAAATGCGAATCCAGCTCGCTCGGTGACAGAGAGAGGAGGAGCCGATATACAGAGAGAGGAGCAGGAGGAGATGGATAGAGAGAAGAGCAGGAGGAGGTGGACAGAAAGAGGGGAGGAGGAGAAGGTGGGCAAAAAGAGGGGAGGAGGAGGTGTACAGAGAGAGAGGGAGGAGGTGATGGACAGAGAGCGGTAGCAGGACACGGACAGAAAGAGGTGGAAGCAGGAGATGGACCAGTGGAAGATAGGAATAAATACACACCTGGACAAGGCCGGGTACTCAGCTAATTAAATATATATTACTTTATATTTTCGAGACGATGATAAAAAAATTATAATTACCTGTCGCAGTGTGTCTCCTTTCTTATTTTGATAGGCTCTTCGAGGCGAACTAGCGTACCAGCTCGCTTGAACGTCAGGCTCTCAACAGTACAATAAGTATGAAATGTAATGATCGCATAGGCTCAGTCTTGGGTAAAGTGCGAAGCTGATTGCGAGTCATTAGTAGGGTACTGGGAAAATGCTGTCAGTGAGACTGTTGACAAAACACTCGTACGATCAGGTCTAGAATACTGCTGAAGGGTATAGGATATATACGAAATAGCACTAACAGGGGACACTGAAATGCACACAAAGATTAGTAGAACGAATGGTTAGAAATATAACTGACTCTCGAGAAAGGCGTCATGGAAACGCGGAAAAACTTGAATTGGCAAGCTCTTGAAGATAAACGTCTCCTATCTCGCGGAAGCCTACTCCAGACTTTCAAAAGGCTACTAGTTAAATAATCTATGAATATACTACAACCCGCTATATATCGCTTCAGAAGTGACCATCGTGATAGGATTAGATTGAATTATTGAACGCTCAAAACTATTTATGCAGTCATTCTTCCCATGCTCCATATCCGAATGAAGCTGTTAAAAATCACGATACACGGTATGTGAAAATGAGGAGTTCTCTCTGACAAGCTCTTTGCAGTAGTTTGCGTAGAGTTGATATAGATGTACCTATTCTATACAAACAGGGCACAAACGACCGCAGATAGATAAAAGATACTGTTTTCTAGCAGTGCTAACTACGTCCTGTATCCTTCCGTAGTACCTATGAGAAATGGACATGATGAATCAAAATTTGCGTGGCACATAAATACTCCATATGCCACAGCACACTGCATGGTGGAGGGTACCATGTACCACTACGAGTCATTTCTTTTCCTGTTACACTCTCAAACGTAGCTAGGGGAAAACGACTGCCTGTATGCCTCCGTACGACCCCTGATTTTTCGTATCTTATCTCCGTGGTCCTTACGCGAAATGTACGTTGGCGGCAGTAGAATCATTCTGCAGTAAACTTCAAATGCTAGGTCAATAAACTTCCTCAATAGTGCGTCGCGAAAAGAGCGTCGTCTGCCCTTCGCGGATTCCCGTTTGAGTTCACGAATTGTGTCCGCAGTACTTGCGCTCTGGTCGAAGCTACCGGTAACAAATCTAGCAGCACGCTTCTGTATTTCTTCGATGTCTTTCTTTAATCTAACCTGGTGGCTATCCCAAACATTCGAGCAGTACTCAGGAATGGGGTCGCATTAGCGTTATATGGTTCAAATGATTCAAATGGCTCTGAGCACTATGGGACTTAACATCTGTGGTCATCAGTCCTCTAGAACTTAGAACTACGTAAAGCTAACTAACCTAAGGACATCACACAACACCCAGTCATCACGAGGCAGAGAAAATCCCTGACCCCGCCGGGAAACGAACCCGGGAACCCGGGCGTGGGAAGCGAGAACGCTACCGCACGCCACGAGCTGCGGACTAGCGTTATATACGCCATCCCCATTATACAGGGTGTTACAAAAAGGTACGGCAAAACTTTCAGGAAACATTCCTCACATACAAATAAAGAAAAGATGTTATGTGGACATGTGTCCGGAAACGCTTAATTACCATGTTAGAGCTCATTTTAGTTTCGTCAGTATGTACTGTACTTCCTCGATTCACCGCCAGTTGGCCCAATTGAAGGAAGGTAATGTAGACTTCGGTGCTTGTGTTGACATGCGACTCATTGCTCTACAGTACTAGCATCAAGCACATCAGTACGTAGCATCAATAGGTTAGTATTCATCACGAACGTGGTTTTGCAGTCAGTGCAATGTTTAAAAATGTGGAGTTGGCGGATGCCCATTTGATGCATGGATTAGCACGGGGGAATAGCCGTGGCGCGGTACGTTTGTATCGAGACAGATTTCCAGAACGAAGGTGTCCCGACAGGAAGACGTTCAAAGCAATTGATCGGCGTCTTAGGGAGCACGGAACATTCCAGCCTATGACTCGCGACTGGGGAAGACCTAGACCGACGAGGACACCTGCAATGGACGAGGCAATTCTTCGTGTAGTTGACGATAACCCTAATGTCAGCGTCAGAGAAGTTGCTGCTGTACAAGGTAACGTTGACCACGTCACGAGAGAACCAGTTGTTTCCGTACCATGTACAGCGTGTGCAGGCACTATCAGCAGCTGATGGCCTCCACGGGACAATTCTGCGAATGGTTCATCCAACAATGCGTCAATCCTCATTTCAGTGCAAATGCTCTCTTTACGGATGAGGCTTCATTCCAACGTGATCAAATTGTAAATTTTCACAATCAACATGTGTAGGCTGACGAGAATCCGCACGGAATTGTGCAATCACGTCATCAACACAGATTTTCTGTGAACGTTTGGGCAGGCATTGTTGGTGATGTCTTGATTGGGCCCCATGTTCTTCCACCTACGCTCAATGGAGCACGTTATCATGATTTCATACGGGATACTCTACCTGTGCTGCTAGAACATGTGCCTTTACAAGTACGACACAACATGTGATACATGCACGATGGAGCTCCTGCACATTTCAGTCGAAGTGTTCGTACGCTTCTCAACAACAGATTCGGTGACCGATGGATTGGTAGAGGCGGACCAATTCCACGGCCTCCACGCTCTCCTGACCTCAACCCTCTTGACTTTCATTTATGGGGGCATTTGAAAGCTCTTGTCTACGCAACCCCGGTACCAAATGTAGAGACTCTTCGTGCTCGTGTTGTGGACGGCTGTGATACAATACGCCATTCTCCAGGGCTGCATCAGCGCATCAGGGATTCCATGCGACGGAGGGTGGATGCATGTATCCTCTCTAACGGAGGACATTTTGAACATTTCCTGTAACAAAGTGTTTGAAGTCACTCTGGTACGTTCTGTTGCTGTGTGTTTCCATTCCATGATTAATGTGATTTGAAGAGAAGTAATAAAATGAGCTCTAATATGGAAAGTAAGCGTTTCCGGACACATGTCCACATAACATATTTTCCTTCTTTGTGTATGAGGAATGTTTCCTGAAAGTTTGGCCGTACCTTTTTGTAACACCCTGTAGATGAGGTACACTTCAGCAAAATTCTCCCAATAAAACGAAGTCGAGCTTTCGTCTTCCCTCCTACTAACTAATTCCATTTCACATCGTGTGGCAAAGTTACGCCTAGACATTTAATCGACCTGACTGGTAGAAGCATCTCACTGCTAATGCTGCATTCGAACGTTACAGTGTTGCTTCTCCTGCTCATTAGTATTAAATGCTTTTTTCTACTTTTAGAGCAAGCTGCCATTCGTCACATCAACTACAAATTCTGTCTGAGTCATATTTTGTCCTCCTACAGTCACCGAACGACGACACCTTTCTTTACACCACAGCGTCATCAGCGAACAGCGGTGAACTGCTGCTCACCCTGTCCGTCACATCATTTATGTGTACAGAGAATAACAGCGCCCCAGTACAGTTCCCTGGGACACATTTCCCTTCCGATATCCCTGTCTCTTACGAACACTCGCCGTCGAGGGCAGAGTACTGGGTTCTGTTGTTTAAAAACTTCAAACCACTCACTTATCTTTGTACATAAACTGGATGGTTGGACCTTCGTCAACAGTCTGCAGTGGGACACCGTGTCAAACGCTATCCGGAAATCTAGGAATATGGAATCTGCCTGTCGCCCATGATCCATCGTTTGTAGGATATCGTGTGAGAAAAGGAGAAACTGAGTTTCGCACGAGGGATGCTTTCTACATCCGTGCTGATTTGTAGATATAAGCTTTTCTGTCTCAAGGAAATTTCTTGTATTAATTACGTTCAGGATCAGAATTAGTTCAAAAATTCTGGCAGAAGTAAAGTTGTGAGGACGGGGCGTGAGTCGTATTTGGGTAGCTCAGTTGGTAGAGAGCACTTGCCCGCGAAAGGCAAAGGTCCCTAGTTCGAGTCTCGATCCGACACACAGTTTTAATCTGCCAGGAAGTTTCATATCAGCGCACACTCCGCTGCAGAGTGAAAATCTCATTCTGGAAACCTTTGCTACTTGAGAGGGACCGCATGAAAAACGAATGGTCGTAGGATAATGAAACTTTGTGGAAACATCTGTAAGGACAAGCAGAAGAGAAATAACGAATACACAATATCAAGAAACACATTTGACTGCCACAAAACACAACTAATTCTAACACGCAAAAGAGTGAGGCAATGTTAGTTTGCATCTTCCATACTTTTTATTACACAGTTTTCCAATACTTAAGAACGAGATAGATAAAGTTACATATACACTACAGAGCATTAACATTGCTACACCAAGAAGAAATGCAGATGATAAACGGGTATTCATTGGACAAATATATTATACTACAACTGACATGAAACTTTGTGGAAACATCTGTAAGGACCAATTTCGTATTGTGACGAGCCAGTTGCTCTGCCACCATTGACCAGACGTTTTCAATTGGTGAGAGACCTGGAGAATGTGCTGGCCAGGGTAGTAGTCGAACATTTTCTGTATCCAGAAAGGCCTGTATAGGACCTGCAACATGCAGTCGTGCATTATCCTGCTGAAATGTAGGGTTTCGCAGGGATCGAATGAAACGGGTCGTAACACATCTGAAATGTAACGTCCACTGTTCAAAGTGCCGTCAATGCGAACAAGAGGTGACCAAGACGTGTAACCAATGGAACCTCATAACATCACGCCGTATGATACGCCAGTATGGCGATGACGAATACACACTTCCAATGTGCGTTCACCACGACGTCGTAAAACACGGATGCGACCATCATGATGCTGTAAACAGAACCTGGATTCATCCGAAAAAATGATGTTTTGCCACTCGTACACCCAGGTTCGTTGTAGAGTACACCATCGCAGGCGCTCCTGTCTGTGATGCAGCGTCAAGGGTAACCGCAGCCATGGTCCCTGAGCTGATAGTCCATGCTGCTGCAAACGTCGTCGAACTGTTCGTGCAGATGGTTGTTGTCTTGCAAACGTCCCCGTCTGTTGACTCAGGGATCGAGACGTGGCTGCACAATCCGTTACAGCCATGCAGATAAGATGCCTGTCATCTCGACTGCTAGTGATACGAGGCCGTTGGGATCCAGCACGGCGTTCCGTATTACCCTCCTGAACCCATCGATTCCATATTCTGCTAACAGTCATTGGATCTCGACCAACGCGAGCAGCAATGTCGCGATACGATAATCCGCAATCGCGATAGGCTACAATCCGACCTTTATCAAAGTCAGAAACGTGATGGTATGCATTTCTGCTCCTTACACGAGGCATCACAACAACGTTTCACCAGGTAAAGCCGGTCAACTGCCGTTTGTGTATGAGAAATCGGTTGGAAACTTTCCTCATGTCAGTACGTTGTAGGTGTCGCCATCGGCGCCAACCTTGTGTGAATGCTCTGAAAAGTGAATCATTTGCATATCACAGTATCTTCTCCTGTCGGTTAAATTTTGCGTCTGTAGCACTTCATCTTCGTGGTGTAGCAATTTTAATGGCCAGTAGTGTAATAAGGCGAGTACACCGTCCGTTTGTTACATATTTTTACTAGCTTCAAACAAGAGCGACTTATATTCTGTTATCTGTGTAGTTACTGGTTTATTTTTGTAATTTCTTGCATGTTCGAGTGCTTACTAGGCACAACCTTTTATTTCAATAACAGTGTAGTGTACAGTACCGCCGTTGCTATCGACCGTTGTATCGACCCTCGTATAGTACGAACTTTGGTTTGTGTGGTTAGAACAACTCAGTCTCGACTAGACTGTCAGCGAGAGCACACCGCTAGTTCCTGCTACTAATAAGGCGTGTACACCATTGGCTTGTTGCATATTTTTATGACCTTAAGACAAGAGCGACTGTAGTAATGTATATGAACTGTGATTCTTGTGTACAGATGCGAGCTGAGTTGGCGACCCTTCGCTCACAGCTCCAGGTTGCGTTGGCATCTGTCACACAGATAAAGGCTGCTGCCAAGGGGCGTCAGTGTGGGGGATCGGACGCGGGGATTCGAGGGACGTCGAGCATGTCCCATATGTCCTTTGATCGGTCCACTGCTGTGACCGCCCCAGGTACTGCCTGCACTGATGTTGACCCCCTCACCTGTGGTCGAGTGGGAGATCATTCCGAAGTCTGGCAGGCAGCGAAAAACTTTCAAAGGAGCCGATCGTAGGGCCTCCGTGGTTCGTTTGACGAACAGGTTTCGGGCGTTATCTGTGGCTGACGATGTCTCTGAACCGGATGCAATCGTCCACCCTGTTCCAGAGGAAGCTTCTCGGTCCGCAAGGTCTGGGCATTCACAGAGGGTGGGTTTGCTGCTAATTGGGAGCTCCAACGATAGGCGCGTAATGGGCCCCTTAGGAACATGGCTGCCAAGGAGGGGAAGGAGGCCAGTGTGCACTCCGTATTCATTCCGGGGGGGAGTCATTCCAGATGTGAAAAGGGTGCTTCCGGATGCCATGAAGAGTACAGGGTGCAGCCAACTGAATGTGGTGGCTCTCATCGGTACCAATGACGTGTGTCACTTTGGATCGGAGCAGATTCTGTCTGGTTTTGGGCGGCTAACGGAAATGGTAAAGACTGCGTCTTGCTTCCGAGATTAAGGCGGAGCTCACCGTCTGCAGCATCGTCGATAGAACCTACTGTGGTCCTTTGGTGCAGAGCCGAGTGGAGGGTCTGAATCAGAGGCGGTTCTGTGACCGTGTAGGCTGCAGATTCCTTGACTTGCGCCATTGAGTGGTGGGTTTCCGGGTTCCGCTTAATAGGTCAGGAGTCCACTACACACAGCAAGCGTCTACGCGGGTAGCGGGGTCTGTGTGGAAGGGACTGGGCGGTTTTCTATGTTGTAGGGTCTCAGGGAACCACAGAAGGGGCGTCCGTCTAAAAGTGGGCAGCGGTAGTTGTAGAAACGATTGGTACTGTAGTTGTATATTAGCGTAGCTGTGTTCGGAGAGAACCAGAGCTCCAAGCCCTAATAGAAAGCACTGAAGCTCAAGTAGTTGTAGGTACAGAGAACTGGCTAAAGCCGGAAATAAGTTCAGCCGAAATTTTTTCAAACGATCTAACAGTGTTCAGAAAGGATAGATCTAATACAGTTGGTGGTGGAGTATTTATTGCTGTCAGAGGTAGTTTGCCTTGTAGCGAAATTGAAGTAGATAGTTCGTGTGAAATTGTATGGGTAGAGGTTATACCAGATAATCGGACTAAACTATTAACTGGATCGTTTTACCGACTCCCCGACTCAGAAGATATAGTTGCTGAACAGTTCAAAGAAAACTTGAGTCTCATTTCAAATAGGGTCCCCACTCATACAATTATAGTCGGTGGTGACTTCAATCTATCCTCGATATGCTGGAAAAATTATACGTTTAAAGCCGTCGGCCGGCATAAAACGTCATCCGAAATTGTAATGAATGCTTTCTCAGAAAATTATTTTGGACAATTAGTTCATGACCCTACTCGAAGCGTAAATGGTTGCGAAAGCACACTTGACCTTTTAGCAACAAATAATCCAGTACAAATAGGGAGTATTGTGACGAATACAGGGATTAGCCACCACAAGGTAGTTGATGCTAGGCTGAATACCGTAACACCTGTTGTTGTTGTTGTGGTCTTCAGTCCTGAGACTGGTTTGATGCAGCTCTCCATGCTACTGTATCCTGTGCAAGCTTCTTCATCTCCCAGTACCTACTGCAACCAACATCCTTCTGAATCTGCTTAGTGTATTCATCTCTTGGTCTCCCTCTACGATTTTTACCCTCCACGCTGCCCTCCAATACTAAACTGGTGATCCCTTGATGCCTCAGAACATGTCCTACCAACCGATCCCTTCTTCTAGTCAAGTTGTGCCACAAACTTTTCTCCCCAATTCTATTCAATACCTCCTCATTACTTATATGATCTATCCATCTAATCTTCAGCATTCTTCTGTAGCACCACATTTTGAAAGCTTCTATTCTCTTCTTGTCCAAACTATTTATCGTCCATGTTTCACTTCCATACATGGCTACGCTCAATACAAATACTTTCAGAAACGACTTCCTGACACTTAAATCTATACTCAATGTTAACAAATTTCTCTTCTTCAGAAACGCTTTCCTTGCCATTGCCAGTCTACATTTTATATCCTCTCTACTTCGACCATCATCAGTTATTTTGCTCCCCAAATAGCAAAACTCCTTTACTACTTTAAGTGTCTCATTTCCTAATCTAATTCCCTCAGCATCACCCGACTTAATTCGACTACATTCCATTATCCTCGTTTTGCTTTTTTTTATGTTCATCTTATATCCTCCTTTCAAGACACTGTCCATTCCGTTCAACTGCTCTTCCAAGTCCTTTGCTGTCTCTGACAGAATTACAATGTCATCGGCGAACCTCAAAGATTTTATTTCTTCTCCATGGATTTTAATACCTACTCCGAATTTTTCTTTTGTTTCCTTTACTGCTTGCTCAATATAGAGATTGAATAACATCGGGGAGAGGCTACAACCCTGTCTCACTCCCTTCTCAACCATTGCATCCCTTTCATGTTCCTCGACTCTTAGAACTGCCATCTGGTTTCTGTACAAATTGTAAATAGCTTTTCACTCCCTTTATTTTACCCCTGCCACCTTCAGAATTTGAAAGAGAGTATTCCAGTCAACATTGTCAAAAGCTTCCTCTAAGTCTACAAATTCTAGGAACGTAGGTTTGCCTTTCCTTAATCTGGCTTCTAAGATAAGTCGTAGTGTCAGTATTTCCTCACGTGTTCCGATATTTCTACGGAATCCAAACTGATCTTCCCCGAGGTCGGCTTCTACCAGTTTTTCCATTCGTCTGTAAAGAATTCGTGTTAGTGTTTTGCAGCCATGACTTATTAAACTGATAGTTCGGTAATTTTCACATCTGTCAACACCTGCTTCCTCTGGGATTGGAATTGTTATATTCTTCTGGAAGTCTGAAGGTATTTCGCCTGTCTCATAAATCTTGCTCACCAGATGGTAGAGTTTTGTCAGGACTGGCTCTCCCAAGGTTGTCAGTAGTTCTAATGGAATGTTGTCTACTCCCGGAGCTTTGTTTCGACTCAGGTCTTTCAGTGCTCTGTCAAACTCTTCACGCAGTATCATATCTCCCATTTCATCTTCATCTACATCCTCTTCCATTTCCATAATATTGTCCTCAAGTACATCGCCCTTGTATAGACCCTCTATATACTCCTTCCACCTTTCTGCTTTCCCTTCTTTGCTTAGAACTGGGTTTCCATCTGAGCTCTTGATATTCATAGAAGTGGTTCTCTTTTCTCCAAAGGTCTCTTTAATTTTCCTGTGGGCAGTATCTATCTTACCCCTAGTGAGATAAGCCTCTACATCCTTACATTTGTCCTCTATTCATCCCTGCTTAGCCATTTTGCACTTCCTGTCGATCTCATTTTTGAGACGTTTGTATTCCTTTTTGCCTGCTTCATTTACTGTTTTTATATTGTCTCCTTTCATCAACTAAATTCAGTATTTATTCTGTAACCCAAGGATTTCTACTAGCACTCGTCATTTTACCTACTTGATCCTCTGCTGCCTTCACCACTTCATCCCTCAAAGCTACCCATTCTTCTTCTACTGTATTTCTTTCCCCTATTCTTGCCAATTGTTCCCTTATGCTCTCCCTAAACTCTGTACAACCTCTGGTTTAGTCAGTTTATCCAGGTCCCATCTCCTTAAATTCCCACCTTTTTGCAGTTTCTTCAGTTTTAATCTACAGTTCATAACCAATAGATTGTGGTCAGAGTCCACGTCTCCCCCTGGAAATGTCTTACAATTTAAAACCTGATTCCTAAATCTCTGTCTTACCATTATATAATCTATCTGATACCTGTAACACTTACAACCATCAAAAAGAAAAGAAAAGTACATCTGTTTAAAAAAAGGTGATAAAAATGCTCTTAACGCCTTTTTAAGAGACAGTCTTCACTCCTTCCGATCTGATCATGTAAGTGTAGAAAAGTTGTGGAATGTTTTCAAAGAGATAGTATCGACAGAAATTGAGAGATATATACAACATAAATTAATAAGCTATGGTACTGATCCCCCATGGTACACAAAACGGGTCAGATCGTTGTTGCAGAAGCAACGAATAAAGCATGCCAAATTCAAAAGAAGGAAAAATCCCCAAGATTGGTAAAGTTTTACAGAAGTTCGAAATATAGCACGTACTTCAATGCGAGATGCTTTTAATAATTTCCACAACGAAATTCTGTCTCGATGCAGAAAACTCAAAGAGAGTCTGGTCATAAGCACACCAGTGGCAAGACGCAATCAATACCTTCACTGCGCGATAACAACGGTGAAGTCACTGATGACAGATCCACTAAAGCAGTGTTATTAAACATAGTTTTCCGAAACTCCTTCACCAAAGAAGACGAAGTAAATATTCCTGAATTCCAGTTAAGAACAACTGCCAAGATGAGAAACAAAGAAGTAGATATCCTCGGTGTAGCAAAGCAGCTTAAATCACTAAATAAAGGCGAGGCCTCCGGTCCAGATTGTATTAGTCAGCATGGATTCAGAAAAAAAACGTTCTCGTGAAACACAACTAGCTCTTTATACTCATGAAGTAATGAGTGATATCGACAGGGGATGTCAAACTTATTCCATATTTTTAGATTTCCAGAAGGCTTTCGACACCGTTCCTCACGAACGTCTTCTAACCAAACTGCGTGCCTACGGAGTATCGCCTCAATTGTGCGACTGGAATCGTAATTTCCTGTCAGAAAGGTCACAGTTCATAGTAACAGATGGAAAGTTATCGAGTAAAACAGAAGTAATATCCGGTATTCCCCAAGGAAGTGTTATAGGCCCTCTATTGTTCCTTATCTATATTAACGACATAGGAGACAATCTGAGTAGCCATGTTAGATTGTTTGCAGATGATGCTGTCATTTACCGTCTTCTAAAGTCATCAGATGATCAAAACGACTTGCAAAATAATTTAGATAAGATATCTGTATGGTGCGAAAAGTGGCAATTGACCCTCAATAGGCCGGCCGGTGTGGCCGAGCGGTTCTAGGCGCTTCAGTCTGGGACCGCGTGACCGCTACGGTCGCAAGTTCGAATCCTGTCTCGGGAATGGATGTGCGTGATCTCCTTTGGTTAGTTAGGTTTAAGTAGTTCTAAGTTCTAGGGGACTGATGACCTCAGATGTTAAGTCCCATAGTGCTCAGAGCCATTTGAACCATTTGACCCTGAATAAAGAAAAGTGTGAAGTTATTCACATGAGTACTAAAAGAAATCCGCTAAATTTAGATTACACGATAAGTCACACAAATCTGAAGGCTATAAATTCAGCTAAATACTTAGGGATAACAATTACAAATAACCTAAATTGGTACGCTCACATAGATAATATTGTTGGTAGAGCAAACCAAACACTGCGATTCATAGGCAGAACACTTAGAAGGTGCAACAGTACTAAAGAGACTGCTTACACTACGCTTGTCCGCCCTATTCTGGAGTATTGCTGTGCGATGTGGGATCCACATCAGGTGGGACTGACGGATGACATCGAAAAGTACAAATGAAGGGCAGCTCGTTTTGTATTATCGCGAAATAGGGGAGATAGTTTCAGAGACATGATACGTGAATTAGAGTGGCAATCATTAAAACAAAGGCGTTTTTCGTTGTGACGGGAACTTCTCATGAAATTTCAGTCAGCAGTTTTCTCAAATGGTTCAAATGGCTCTGAGCACTATGGGACTCAACTGCTGAGGTCATTAGTCCCCTAGAACTTAGAACTAGTTAAACCTAACTAACCTAATGACATCACAAACATATATGCCCGAGGCAGGATTCGAACCTGCGACCGTAGCGGTCTTGCGTTTCCAGACTGCAGCGCCTTTAACCGCACGGCCACCTCGGCCGGCTCCAGTTTTCTCCTTCGAGTGCGAAAACATTCTGTTGCCACCCACCTACATAGGTAGAAATGATCATCGCGGTAAAATAAGAGAAATCAGGGCTCACACAGAAAAATGTAAGTGCTCGTTTTTCCCGCGTGTCGTTCGAGAGTGGAAAGGTAGACAGACAGCTTGAAGGTGGTTGATTGAACCCTCTGCCAGGCACTTTATTGTGAATAGCAGAGTAATCACGTAGATGTAGATATTTTACGTTCTCAGCCTGGAACTCATCACCTTGTTTCCTACGTCGGGTGTCTAAAATTTAATCTTCTGTCACATACCTTACAGGAGTGAGAGCCAGTATGTAGGTGTCTGTTTATCCAAAGGAGTTTAATTTTACTAGCATTAATAACTGCTCAAAATGCTAATCCGTCTTCTTTATTTTGTTTACGTCCGGAAATTGTCAAATGTTCTACATTTTTTCTGCAAAATACTGATTTAAATCATTGGCACATCACTTTGCTACCGTAGATCTTGTGTGTTGGCTACCATCGGCACCATATCTGTTTGCAATCGACTAAGCACTCCCAAAACTTAACAGAAAGTTAAGTGGCAGCCAGTTTGGAGCTTTTATGCTAACGAGGAGAACACGGGAAGTGCGATAACCTGATTTACCACAAACTTTGCTCAGTGGGAGAGACGTCAAAATAAGCGGCCAAGTGTCTCGGATTATGCATAGATATGCGAGCGTTTTTGAGGAAACGACCGTCAAATTTTTTTGACGTAATTTAAATGCATTTTAGCGCGTGGTGGCGTAGTGGCTAGCTCCGCGGAATACCACATTTGTGTCCCGTGTTTGGAACCCGGTTATTGGTTTTATTTCTTTCTGTTATCTCATTTACCTACTCTTGTCCGTATAAGGTTACTATACGAATGTTTCGTATCAGAT
Source organism: Schistocerca serialis cubense (assembly GCF_023864345.2). Classification (NCBI taxonomy): domain Eukaryota; kingdom Metazoa; phylum Arthropoda; class Insecta; order Orthoptera; family Acrididae; genus Schistocerca; species Schistocerca serialis. Next base: position 397,305,060 of record NC_064640.1, on the reverse strand, counting down.
TGGGAGATACGAGGGTGTTATATTTACTGTAAAATTACTACTGAGTTTCGTAACAAGTGTCATAGTTTATTATATAATATTACATAATATTACAATCTTCTGAAATGCTCGTATTCTTATATTTCATTCTTGTATCAATTCCTGATTTTTATATTGTATTCTTATGTTTATTTTTCAGTATTGAACCGAACTTAAATCTCTTTGCGATTTCCACCGGCCAGTTTCTTTGCTGTCAATTGTACTTTCTTCGTGTTGACAAATTTGTTACAGACAGACATATTCGACTAGAGCACAACACAAGCTACTAGCTGCTGTTTTGAGTACAAGAGGGCCAGCATTTATTTAGTGGATTTTTAAAGACTTTTTATTTCATTTATTTTGTCTTTAGGAAATATTGGTCATACAGCCAGGCATAGCTATAATTGTACAGAGTTAGCACAAAACTTTCAGTTAAAGTAAAATGACAGACTAAGTTAGCTTTGTGGATTGTGCACTATATTAAGGAGATATCCATACTTAAAATACGCAGGTTTCATCGCCAGCAAAACACACACACATACACTTACAATTTCTATGCCATGAACTTACAAGCAGCACCTGTGTACGTCCATATGTAGATTTCTATATCACACTTGGTGTAAGGCACATGGTACCCCCAAATTAAATATTTACACATCTAAATTGTTCGATAATGCATGCCAAGCGTCATAGTGTTATTTCCAATCACCTACTTATACGACAACGAGGACGTCCGTCGTGCTGTCCGTTTTCTGCACCGTTATGCTAAAGAAGTACGAACAACTTCGGTGAAGTTGAATTGGAGAGGGACATGGGCACCACAATCTGTAAAGAGCCTTCTCATCCTAGGACTGTCCAAAAACGATGTCAGTGTTCTGTGTATGCGTGTGCGAATTGGAGTAAACATTTCGTCCCGCGCTTATCAGGCCATGACTACTAGAAGTACGAAGAAGAGGGTCAGTGTGGGTTAGAGTGTCGGGTGTGTCTGTCTCGCTGAGGCCTGCCGTGTCTACATGAGGCCCAATACCATCTTCATCAACTGCAGCGGTATTTTATGTAGAATCAGCAACGATGAGTGAAAATGTGTGCCGACCGGGCCTCGAATCCGGGATATCCCACTTACTAGGCAATCGCGTTAACCAATGTGCCACCCGAACAGCGAGCACGAAAGACATGGATGGGGACTGCAGATAGGTGACGGTAAGTGGGATTGTGGGTCGGCTGAAGAGCTCGCCAAGAAAGTCTTTGCATTTGTGATAAACACTGTGTCCGGGTGGCGGAGAGGTTAACGCAACTTCCTAGTAAACGGGAGATCCCAGATTCGAGTCCCGGTCTGGCACAAGTTTTCACTCATCGCTGCTGACTCCGCTTAAAGTCGTGATGCAGTTGATAACATTCGTTAGTTTCCTTGCACCCCTATCCACCTTCAATTTACCTAATATGAATCACAGTTTTGGATTCCGCGTGGTGTCTGTTCTTTCGGACATGCCCGAAAGAACAGACACCACACATTCATATACGTTGAGGGTATCAACAAATTGGTCTCTCGCTGGGAGAAATGTGGCGGTCGTCAGGGAATATATGTTGAGAAATAAATATCTAGACATGAAGAATAAAGATGTAGAACGTTAATAAAGTTGGTTTCATTTAAAAAGCTTTAAGAATTTTCACATACAAAATTCAGAGGCATTAGTTTTCAGCACACCCTCGTATATCTGTCAGTGTGCATCTCGAAATTTGTGTTTTGTATTTTCTACAAAATGTTTTGGGAGTCCGTGAGTAGCAACTTAAGCTTAAATGTCATTAGTCCCCAATAAATGGTCTTCTTTACGGGCAGTAGTTCCGCCGTGTAGACAGAGGTTTAGGTGGAATTGCAGTCATGTGATTAATGCCTTTAGAGGGACTGAAGAAAGCGTATGCTATTCCCTCTTCTGTTATAAAGCAATCTGTGTATATACAAGCGTACTACGGCCACTGTCGTTCAGTAAATTGCTATAGTTAGTAACTGATGTCCTCCCAGTAGTTAGCAATGTATACTTGGCCTAGTGTTGAACGCAGACATTTCTCAGAGAGTGTCAGCTGGCGGTTCAGGCTGAATAGGTGGAGACCGCGCACCCTCTTATGCCACTAATTAAGATAGCGGCAACCTACACCCTACTCACCCAGCCACAGTTAGTTATTAATAATCAATGAAACGAAACAGCCAAACACATCCTAATACTTACCAACCGTTAAAACGAATCTGCCAGTCACAATGTAGTTGCCAAAGACATGTATAAAATAATTACATAAATGGTGCAACTTGCATTATTTCCAAACCTAAAATACTTTGGCTTCATCACCAGCAAAACACACACACACACACACACACACACAATGTTTTTACCATGCACTTACAAGTTAAGCAACACTTGTGTACGTCCACTTTTAGATTTCTATACCACACATGCTATACGCCACATGGTACCACCAAATTAACAGTTTCCACAAATAAATTGTTCGATAATGCTTGGCAAGCGTCACAATGTTATTTCCACTCATCTACTAATCCGTCAAAATTGATGTCTGGAACATGATCTTGGGCTCTCAAATTAAGTGTCTCCATCTATTTACATCTCTAGATTCTTGCAAAAGACATGTGGCTAAAAAAATAACGACCTAATCAGGCAGCTGACATCCCGTTTTTAGGCCTAAATGAGATGATGTACCAAAACGAACCTGGGGAAGCCTACAACTTCGAAAAACACATTTTGGCTGAAATACCATGCTAAGCCGACAAGAATACAAACAAACAGGCAGTCTGAACTACTGAAAGCTACTGGAAGAATGCAGTTAATGCGATTCTAGGCCTAGATAAGAGTATGAACAAAACCACATGTGAACAACGCCATTTTTGGGGTAGGGGGAGAGTGGGGACAAGATAACAATACATACAATGCATACACAAGTATCACAATGTTATTTTCATGTTTTAAATGTCCAACAGATAGGATAATATTGCGTTTTATTACATCCGATCTAGGCATACTTCTATGCTACGCACAGATGCGTTATGGTGACGTGGCGCTAGTAGCAGGTTGTGCACAAAATAAACTTTGGTGGAAGGCTGGAACGTTTACCTGTTGGAACTAAGATGAAACGGCTCCCTGAAACTTTTGCAGTCTGTATTTCCATAATTAACTACTAAATAGTGCCAAAATCTGATGGTACTGCAACTTAAATTGAGTATTTTCGGCCGGCCTGTGTGGCCGAGCGTTTCTAGGCGCTTCAGTCTGGAACCGTGCGAACGCTACGGTCGCAGGTTCGAATCCTGCCTCGGGCATGGATGTGTGTGATGTCCTTAGGTTAGACTGATGACCTCAGATGTTAAGTCCAAATAGTGCTCAGAGACATTTGAACTATTTGCCACGTATTTTCGAATAAACAGATATCACAAGAGTCTGAATACAGGATGTAAACGCGACCAAAGGCAATGATGGAACAAGGCTTCACAAACAGAGATGGAACTTCAATACCTCTTTGTGATAATGAACAAAAATTCAATCTTTGCACCAAACTAAAATTATTTATGAAAATAAGTTGAGATTTTGAGTACAAAAGCACATAAGGTTGTTTATCGAAATATGTAAGTATAATTACAGACTTATAATCACAATCTGAAATTTGACCATTAAACCTAAATTAAAATAATACTTAAACAACTGTTGTAACTTAATTCTTATGTAAGATTTAGAAACAAAAACCATGACTAGAATACTGACACAACTGATATAACTTACAGATTAAGGTACAGTGCAGATGAACAAAATTAAATTATATTACCACAATTTGCAAGCGCAGTGGATCCTCAAATTAAATGTTTCTACATCTAAATTTTGTGGAAATGGTAGATATCTGATGTAGACATCAATTCTCTGCTATCCTCGACTACAAGATTACAGTTAGGAGGCAAAACTGACACATACTGTGGCGAAACAAGCGCTGTATCGTTTGAGAGATGCAGAGGCGAGTGAGTGTGCCGGAACTTTTCCCAGTTCACTGCTACCAACGCCACGTCACCATAACGCGTCTATGCGTAGCATAAAAGTATTGCACCACAATCTAAGGATAAAATTGAAATTGTAATAGCTTTTCCAGTCTTTGTCAACATATACTTCAGTATATTAATGTTCAAATTGTTAAATCTCAGAGTGACCTGATGAATATGTTTCCCTAAATACATCGTTTTAAATAAAAAGCAAGTGGCGCTACATAATGAAGCTACAAAGCCGAAAATTGGTATGAGGCTTCAGTTTGATATAAAAACCTTAACTATGTGACCCCATGAAGCTGCCTCTAATAGTTTTCGAGTAATTTACAGAAAACTAAATTTGGAACAAAAACGTCCTTATTTGTAGTAGATTAAGTATCAGTTATGTTAATGCTAGAAAGTTCAGATCACAGCACGTGATTAAACCCATTAAATGATAAAACTATAACAAATTTCAAGATTTTGATGTAAATAACAAGCAATACAAGGTTTCTTCAAAGATGTAGTTCAGAGGTGATGTTCTACCATCGGTTTTGTTCTGAAACTTGTAGCTGGCAAAATTTAAATGCAGGTGAGGTAAAACTTTGTCTTTGATTAAAGCCAACTTAACTACATTCATACTAGAGTTATGAAGTGTTATAAAATAATATGTGTCCAAGGAAGCGGTCATTTAGAGGGTGCTACAGGGACATAGAGCGGATGACGACAGGTGTTCTCTTCGGCAGTGTACTGCGACCCTATATAAATACCGCCAGAAAGGCAGTGACTACATTTCGCACTCAGCTACCACACTGTCCGCGTCGGTCAAACGCCAGCTTACGCGCTTCCTCAGGTGACGTCACAGCCAGGCTGCAACTAAATGCAAGTTTTTGGCACAAATAGGATGTGAACTCGCGAGGACTGTACACCGTCCTGGATCGCTTAGATTTCACGTAAGTAAATGTTTGTGTGCCGCCCGTAATGTTAACAAAGCTGCTTGGCAAGGGGTGAGATTATTTTCCACTTTTGTGGCGAGCAATTAACTTCGCTTATTAGAAGTCAGGGCGAAAGATCATTTAGTGGGAACGTATCGTAGAGGTCGCCTCTGAACTCCTCATAGTGCTGTTTATGATAGAGACATTATTATTATTATTGGGAGTACTACTATGTTGTGCGTTTGAAAGTTTATCAAGTATATCAGTCAGTTAGAGCTTAAAGCTTTCATTTATAATGATAGTTCCTGATGCCGCTGAGCAAACACAGAGTAGAAACACTTCTTTCAGACAACAAAAGAAGAATGTGGGCTTGCAGACTGGAAACTATGGTCAGTATGTTCTCCACCGCTTTCTGGCTGACCACAAAAATAGTTTTCAAGCCCTCGTAAAAATGGTTCAAATGGCTCTGAGCACTATGGGACTTAACATCTGAGGGCATCAGTCCCCTAGAACTTAGAACTACTTAAACCTAACTAACCTAAGGACATCACACACATCCATGCCCGAGTCAGGATTCGAACCTGCGACCGTAGCGGTCGCACGGTTCTCTCGTAAAAGACGGTGAAAGAAATTTCTTATTATTAACCCGACATCCCACAATACTACTATTAACTCTGGTTTCCTGCAGAACTTCCAGTACAAACTCATTCACACATTCAACCATTCAAAAACAGTGGTGGGAAAGGAAAAGTGGTGTACATCTATACACAATAAGTAAACATACGCTGTTCAGACACATTAAGATAATCAACTGTCAAAAGCCTGTTGCAGTGCAGACCACTGAAAGTCATCCAAGAAGACAGCCAATTAGGTTCTGGAAAGTACCGACAGGGATGTGGAGCCATACCAACTCCAGTACCGTGGTTGGGTTTAAATCCTGGGAGTTGGGAACCACGGGAGGGCTTGCAGGAAACACATCCTGATGCTCTCTGAATCACATACATACACTACAATCTGTGTGACGTTACATATTCTTGCTGGTAGATGCCATCGTATCGAGGAAAAATAAACTGTATGTGGGATTGTAAATTGTCCTCAAGGATAGTTGTATAATTGTGTTGATCCATTGTGCCTTGCAGAATGATGAGATCACCCAGGGAATCTCACGAAAACATTCCCCAGGCCATATCGCTCTCTCCTCTGGCCTGAACACTGCAGACGAGTGTTGCAGGGTGTTTCCTTTCATACGTATCAGGCTGTACACACCAATGGCCATCTGTCTGATGGAGGATAAAACGTGGTTCATCTGAAAAGGTCCCCTGTCACCTCCCAGTGGAAGTCCAATAGGGGTATTGGCGTGCAAATTTCAGCCTTTACCGCTGATGAACAGCAGTCAGCACAAGTGCATGAACCAGGCACCAGCTTCGGAGGCCCAGACGTAGCGACATTCGGTGAACATTCATTGAGGAGACACCGTTGGTGGTCCTTTAGTTCATCTGTGTGGTCTGTTGCTCAACGGTTCCATGTGTATCTCCGCAGCCGTCGTTCACATAAGTGCTTCAACGCCGGTTTTGGATAGAGCCAGTTTGCCATTCACGGTATACTTTAACCACAGCAGCACATGAACGATTTAAAAAGTTAGTCGTTTCTGAAATGTGTCCACCGTTCTTTCGAATACTAATGATCATGTGCATTCGGATATCACATAAAACGCTCCGTTTCCACATTACGACAATGACTGCACAGCTTTCCACGTCCCACCAGCATGCTTTATATAGCCTCCATCGCTAGTGTATTCCGTAAGTCAACGTAGAGCATAACTTGTCTCAGAAATACATAGTTGAATTTTGATAAAACTTGGCCTAGATCAATGTAAAGTAAGCCAGTCCTTCATTACGGATTGCTTTAGACTAGTAACATGGAGTCTCTTAATACCCCTATTCCAGTAAAGATGATTCTACAAGGAAAGAGACATGCCTAGATGGCCTAGTATTTTCTGTGTTCTGATTGCAAGTATTTTTGCAGTGATCTTGTAGTTTGTGCAAAACAAGCAGGTCGTACAGTTATCAGATCTTGTGCTCGCTGTTGGAAGTGTTCGTTCAAGAACAATTCACTTCAGGGTCAGAAGCTATGTATAGCTCCCTCTTTTCTATTTTGTCTTTTAAGGCTTCGAGAAATTCAGGACAAATTGCATGCTTGTATCAGGTGTAGTACTCGTTTGTCGTCCTATCTTTGATTGGGATTCAATACCTGGATTCGTTTATGCCTGGTTTTCACTTCGGCTTCTGTCGGAAGCTACGTCAACGTAGTTTTACTTTCTTGACTTAACGTCCGTTGATAATTTTTTAGCAATTCCATCGTATCATCCTGTCGTTAATGACTGTAGAGCGTCTCGAAGGGTCTGTCTTTCTTTTTTTTTCCTTTTTATAAAAAAGCTACTGGAAGTTCTGAAGGTTCTGTGTCATTTCGATACAGCTGGATTTTATACATGCAACAATTGTTACCCTTGTTGTTCTACGTTCTTTCTCTACATGGTATTACCCTTGTTGTTCTACGTTCTTTCTCTACATGGTATCACCCCTCGAAATATCGGTTGTCGTTACAGATTGATTTGTAGGAGAGCCCGATGTCTGTGTGCGGTTGAAAGATCACATTTTGGTTGTGAGTTGGCGAAGACACCGATTGTGAATACGAAATGAACGCTGCGATAACACACTGTCCTGTAGCATAGCCTGAAGTCTACGTTCGCTACATGTGAACGCTATTAAAGTTACAAATAAGTGCCATAAAACTGCGAGATAAACTGAGAAAACTGTACTACACAAGAGCCAAATCCCCGATGTGTATTTTGTTGCGTATTATGAAAGGGTGATTCTTATTAACGTTTTAAAACCCTCGAAGCAACATAGATGACGCTGAAAGAAGTAATTTAGTATAAGACACATGGGACCTCAAATGTCGGGAAATACCCCGAAAGTCGACGAGAATTTTGGACATGTGACGTCTCCAGATGACGTTCTCACCGCACGTGCAGCATTTGGTCTTGGACCTAAAGAGATGATTCAGCGATGCAATACTTGCATTCGAGCAAACGGTGCCAATTTCTAACGCCTTTTGTAAATATGATCTGTTGTACACGTATAAATTACAAAATTATTGTCCTCGCCGTAACCAAGTAAAATCTATTATTATTTTGTGTTTCTTTCTTTTTGTTCCTTCTTTCTTTGTTTACAGACATTGTTTAGTAAAGAAAACATAGGTCATATACTGATAACGACGCAATTCTGAAGCTTATACTCATCTATTTTTGACGCACTACGTTAGGTTTTTCTTGTACTGTACTTTATATTAAATCAACGGAGATAGCGAAACCAATAAATAATAAGTAATAACTCTTACCTCAATGTAAACACGTAATTGACTGACGCAATGAAAAAATACTGCCTACCAGACGCAAGACTCGCACCCTGAGCTCCACGCGCTAAAGCTACACACGTGGGCCCAGAGCAAACTGACGTCAATACTTGACTTGGGATGGTCAAGTGCGACAGACCGATAGGCTCAGCCGCTGCATGTGGCGCAAGGTATGTCATCTGGTGATGTCACATGTTCAGCATTTGTCATCCACTTTAAGGGTGTTTCACGGCAGTTGCGACCCAGTGTCTTGTACTAAATTCCTTGTCTCAACGTGATCTACGTTGCTTCTGAGGTTTTTAAACGTTAATAAGAATCACCCTGTATATCGGGCATAACTATGAAAACTACGTAACTCTCAACCGTTTTAGTTTACAAGTCTCACAGTGAATGTAACAAAATTCTATGGAACACTATCTATTCTCTACAGAATTTAAGTAATCATGTCGAAAAATCTGATTTATTCTAGTTAACTACCTCCTTCCAGTATCCAGTTTGACTACTATGTAACCGTTGCTTATTCTTCAGAGTTAAGAATTTAGCGAATATTATTTTCAACGCGTTTGTTGTAGAGAACTGTTGGGTCGGTCCAGAGATGTATGCTGAGGGATAGGTGAATGCTGAAACAGAGAGCAAAATAATTAGAAGCACATGTAATATGTAGCCAACGTCGTTTACTTGACTGTATTCTGCAAGTCCAAATAGTATCCCACACTAGTCCGCTACACAGGCACGTTCGCCACACACAGTCACAACAGAGGTATTAGTAATGCTGCGAAGGCTCTAAGTGTACCCTACGATTAGACTGACTGTAGTCTGTGCCGCGTCCTCTTAAGCCAGCTCGGTGGTAGCGCTACGTGCGCATGCTGCAGAAGGTGTGTTACGATCCGGCTACAGACTGGTAGGACAGTCACACGTCTTACTGCCAACCTCTGGATGCAGAATGCCTGGTGTGATGTCGATAGTGTACGAAACCACAAGAACGACGATTTTAAGTGTACAGGTCCTCTTCTCCTTTCGAATACTTTGGCTTTTATAGCTACTGTATGACGATGCCACACTTTTAAAGTTTTACTTTATGTAGCTACCTGGATGTTATTCAATACGTAAAGTAGTGTAGTGTTTGCGGTTATGACGGAGTAATGAACTGTTCGGATTTTGAATTTATTGGCTGATCCAGACTGATGGCATTTGCCAGGAACAGCTTCTGGTAGAAATCCGTTACGGTACGTTGACAACATAACAGACTATTTTTGGAGTAAAGTTTGGTGTGGCCCCCTATTTACTCGATCCAAATGAAGGTAACAAATACCAAGATAACACCATTAATAACTCAGTTTATCATCAGACCGTCTGGTTGAGATGCGAGTTGACTTATTTTAATACGTGCCTTATTAAGACCACAGAACGTCGCCCATATTACCACCAAAATCTTACACTAATGTAAAGGGAAAATGTCTTGATATACTACTTTTTGTAAGAATCATTTGTGATATTTATCAAGACACTGAGTGTTCTGGTGTAATTATGTCTACATATATACTCCGAAAGTCACCTCGTGGTAAGTGGCAGACGGTATTTCTGTCACCAATGTCATGTCACCTTTAACACTCCACTCACCAAGTTCGCGTGGCACGAAGGACTGTCGGTAACACTCCATATGAGCTCTAATTTCAAAAGTTTTCCTGAACTGCTAATTTCACGAGAGAGAGAGAGAGAGAGAGAGAGAGAGAGAGAGAGAAACGTGACCGGAAGTTATATGTTGCCGGACTCTCCCGGGAATTTTCGCTCTCCGCGCTATAACAGTGATCCGATCATTAGTGCGTAACGCCTCTCTAGTAGCCAGATGATGGTTATAGTGATCGCTATAGCAAGCATATATCTACAAATACCAGTATTCGAATGCTGGCCCCTGTTTTGACCAGAACCGAGGTGGAATCTGCTTACACGTCGGTCAAGGGCCTGAAGATGGCATAGTAAATGGGCGAACTGGTAGCCAAATAAAATAAATTTGGAAACTAGACGGCTGAACAGTGTTTGATTTTACATCCTCTCTAGTAGCGTCTGACACTGGAAATGGATGAGCGTCTCTGTAACGCTTTTTTGCTGACTTTATGAATCTGTGACGAAACGAACAACTCCTCTTTCGGTATTGTCTATCTCTCCGGTTAATCAACCTCGGTAAGTTTCCCAAACTGATGAAAAACACTCAAAACTTATAAGTTCTGTAGTAGATGAATTAAATTTCATTTAATATCATGAATTCGATTTGTCATCTGCTTTTTATACAACTCGTTTGTTCCAATTTATCATTCCGGACGATTACTCCTAGAAATCGTACAGTGATTAATCAACTGTTTACGTGAATTTATTCGCAGTCGTGCAATCGAACAGTAGTGACATTTACCGCCTATTTCTTCGAAATACGTTACATTTACGTACGTCGATTTGTACCTGACAGAACATGCATCAGCAGTAATTACAGAGCTTTCGGCATTTCGCTACAGTTTTCTGGTGTTGCAACTACCCTGTACATGGCGTTCGGAAATTTACGGTACAGGCTTGTAGGACTTGTAGAGGGGACTGAGTAGATACTATTTTGAATAGGAACCAACGTCCAGAAACGCACCGTTTACTAGGTAGGTATTCAACAGGGTAGTGGGGGGGGGGGGGGGGTTGCTTACGTCGGATCGGCTGATGCCATTACGTCTGTTGTATCCCTCTGACCTGGTTCGAGCCTCAACCACGAGTCTGTGACTTTTAGAGTAATGTGACTGAGTATATATTTTCAGAATACACCGACATGATCCTCCTGCATGGCGAAGCTCACGGAGCGAGGTGGCGCAGTGGTTAGCACACTGAACTCCATTCGGGACGACGACGGTTCAATCCCGCGTCCGGCCATCCTGATTTAGGTTTTCTCTTCTTTTCCTAAATCGTTTCAAGCAACTTCCGGGAGGGTTCCTTTGAAAGGGCACGGTCGACTCCCTTCCCAAATCCGATGAGGACGATGACCTCATAGTTTGATCTCCTCCCCCAAATCAACCCACAACGGAAGTGGAAGAGCTGCTCGTCGCCTTTATCAAGATGGTTATCCGTAACGTCTGACTCCATCACGTACTCTTTACGCCGCAATTAACGCAATGGCCTCGAGAAGTGCGTACCTTCACTGTCAGTAGGCATGACTGTGGTACTCCAAGGGGCGCTGCGCACCCGACTTGGAAACTAAACTGAAATCAACAGTGTTCCTAAATTATGATTAAGTTTCGTTTTTGTTTCTTTGGTTGTTAATGGGTGGAATTGTAAAACAAGTGATGCATTTGGTCACGCCTAATAAATTACTCGTAAACGTGGTCGTGTTGCCGACATGTTTTCAATCAAATGATTGTAACAGGGAAAGAGTACGTTTCTAGACACGGATCCCAATTAAAAATAGTATCAGTCCCCTCTACAATATATATATATATATATATATATATATATATATATATATATATATATATATATATATATATCAGCAATAACTGATCTATAACACACTATTGGAGTACTTCTGCGGCTTATTTTACGTGCGACGAGATCGTGCTGTTAGGGACTACGTGTTGAAATCGACCTTCTAAGGAGTTCTGAACCCAGTCACAAAGCTGATCCGACATTCCTTAAGTTCATATTTTGTTTACTAAGCCTTAGTATGGAACTGAATCGAATGCCTTCCGGAGACCACGGAGCACATCAACCTGAACCCCATTATCGACAGCTTCATCTGCTCCCCACAGTCCACTGTAGGTGTTCAGGAACTAATATGTTACTTGACTCACTTTGGACATGGACTCTCGAAATTTTGCTCGTAAGATTCTTGGGAATGCACAAACTCTTCCTTATAACACCTCCCACTGCTGTTTATTGACCATGACGTTTGTGTCGTGCAGTGGTAGGTACGCACGCAATGACTGATGATAACCAAGTAGTAGGTAAGTCATACTTTATTAGCACAACATATAAATAGCAAGGTTCAACGTAATGTAGATTGTGATAGTCACAAAGTAAAAGAGCCTTCTGATCTGATAGGAGTATGACGATAGGAAGTAGGTCATGACGGTAACTTCTAGGCACGGATTTACAGTATGTAACATACTGCCGCGACTGCAGCGCCGATGTTGTCAGTGTACTCGCTGCTTGTGGCCGAGGAGTGCTTATGTTTATCGGTTGTAGCGTTGCCCAACACGCGATGTACTTGCATTGGTCGGTGCATTTTGTGTCTCTGGTGGAGGGCACCTGTGGCAGTGGGGAAGACTACCCGCTGGTTGCGGGTGTTATGCCGGAAGCCAAAGTGGTCGGCGAATGGACAAATAAAATATCCTTTCCCCATGAAGGAAAAGATGGCGAAGCCATTTTGATGTTGGCTGCAGATCCTTCAGTCCTTCCCCGGTGGGAACAGACGGCGATGCCAACTCGACTATACAACTACAGTTGATCCCTCTTCAGTGGACGAGTCAGGTCTTCTGCTACATTTCGACGTCCAGACGGGAAACCCCTCTGGAGAAATTAATTACTTTTCCAAGCGATAGTTCTTATGAAACGACATTAAAACTAAAGTAGCTAGAAGGCTGATTGGTTTGCACGGGCACCCGTTTAATAACCCAGTATGGAGACGATGTTGCTCAAAACTTCATTTCTTCCTGGGCCGTCGTCAGCAGTGGATGCGCAAGACTTCCGCATTGATACTCGTGAGCCGACAAATAAACTGCGGTGTGGAGATGCACAACATTGGTGAGATATTGTGTCAGTTACCTTGCTCCACAGTCATTGGTTTTCCCTTTGTAGGATCGGTTTGTTGTCTAGTCATTTCGGTGTAAATAATTAGCATAAGGTTTAACATGAGCCTCCTAAAAGCAAATCAACACCGTGTTGTAAATGGAGCGTGAATATTGTAATAAAATGTAGTCTTATTTAGTGTTAGCTTCGTTTACTTAAGGTCGAGGCCCAGTGGTGACTTTGTTGTTTCATTAATTGTTGCTGATCTTGCTGCGCATGAAGTATCCAAAGAATTCGTTGTTCAACGGGGCACAGTGGTGAAAGTGTAGATTGGGAACAGTTGTGCTGGGAAGTTATAAGGCAGATCTCAGTCTGCTAGATTCCTCCGATTACGGAATCTATACGTACTAGCACAATACTGGTACGGCATTTCTAACCTCTAATGCCGCAAACAACTTATAATATCGCAACTTCCTCAGGGTTCTTCTAATGAATCTGTATCTGACATTTGCCTTCCCACAGTTAAAGTCCATTTTAAATCACACGGGATAGAAACCCCTCGGTACTTGAGAGCTGTGACTGAGGTGTAAAATTGTGAAAACGTCTACGGGACTAGGAGAGGATCTAAAGTGTGTTGGTAAATCGTAAAGACGATATTAGATTCCCGTATGTATCATTTTACTACATGGCCTTGTTTACTGCCTCAAGAACTGAAGAGGAGTCCGCCATAGCGGCTGCTGCGAAAGACCTTACACGAGAGCGAGAGATGATGTCAGCTGCTGTTGGTGCTGCAGAAAGACAAGAAGCCTCGTGCGCCGGCCACACGAGTAGTATCTCCCCACGCCCCCCCGCCCTTCCCCACCCCGCGACACGTGCCTCAGTCACAAAAGACTACTCTGCAGACGCTCACGTTCCCGGAAGCTTCCAAAAGGATCTTCCAGGTAGGTATCTACGCACAGGAGAGAAGAGCATTTGTGATTTATCTGCTGGAGGGTAACAACTGCATCTCGAAACGACACTGTTGAATAATTAGTCACCTCAAGTTACGTTAGTTCTACTCCAGTCGAATGTCATTAAAGGGAGGAAGTAGTCGAACAGGGAGAGGGACAGGATTGCAACCTGTCTCCCTTGTTATTCACTCTGTGCATAGATGCAAACCGTGAAGAAAGCAAAGAATTAATTTTGAGAGGTAAGTAAGGATCAAGGAGAAGAAATTTTAGGTTTGTCGATGACGTTGTAATTATGCTAAAGACGCAATGGACTCACAATATCAGCTGAATGGAAAGGAGAGTGTCTTGAAGAGAAATTGTAAGAGGAACATTAACAGGAGTAACAAAAGGGTGATTGAGTCCAAACAAATTAAGGCAAGCGACACTGAGGGAATGAGATCAAGAAATGGCACACTACAACTAGTAAACAAGGTTTGCTCTTAGGGCAGCAGAATAAACGACAACGGCAGAAGCAAAGGGGATACAGAATGGAGACTGACAGTATCAATAAGTATTTTCCTGAAAGTGCTTAACGTTGAACATAAATTCAGGTGTTAGAAAGTCTATTTTGAAAGTATTTGTCTGGAGCAAGGACATCTGCAGCATTTATGAAGAAACTCATGCCGAAGAACTGTTGCTTTTTCCGTCATTTCTCGAAGTTTATAGGAATTCCATAATGAATGAAAAATCTGTGCTTCAGATTCTAGGGGGAGTGGGGAGCAAGTGCCCCCTCTTACCCACCACCATCCCTCTTAAGAACGCGTATTGTCTGAAGTGTAGTATTACGTGGAAGTGAAACATGTATAATAAATGTTACAGATAAAAGATGAAAATACATTTTAGAAATGTGGCTCTATAAGGAAGTTCTGAAGATTGGATGGTAGATCGGCTGATCAGCTAAGAGTTAATGAATCAAATGATGGATAAAAGAGATTTTTAGTACAATTTGGTTAAAAAATGTGTAGTTTGATAGGATATTCCTTGAGGCATCAAGTAATACTTAAATTAGTTTTTGAGGACGCGTGGGAGATAAAAACTGGAGGATAATACCAAGGCTTAAATACAGGAACTAGGTTTAAATGGATGTAGGATTTAGTACTTATGCAGGGATGAAGAGCCATTTGCTGGATAGACTAGCGCGAAGAGCTACATCAAATCAGTCTTCAGACTGTACAACACAAGAAAAACATTGCATTACAGTGCTAATACTAATTAAAGAACAATCTAAAACTTTAATTTTGAGACCTCCTGAGAAGATACTGTTTAGTGGAGTGAAGGAATTTGCCCCACGGATTTTTTCTCTTAAATTCTGTCTTGAGCACCACCACATTACTCATAAGATATTTTATATGCTTTGAGATGTTTATCAAATATATTTGTACTCATATATTAGACTCCTTTCTGTACTAGTGTTAATTCCTTGAAGTTTTGTATAGCTTATCTGTGATTCAAAGCTGTACTTTGAACAATTTTTTGGGGAAGGAGAAACATACGTATTGTGAAACAATTGTTGACACAGAAGATGCTACCGTATTCTGAAACGACTACTATCCCTGAAACGTGAGTTTCCCAGTAAATGAGTGGAAATATGAAGCATAAACTATTTTCTCCAATAAATCACGTACAGCAGAAATAATCCGTTTTGAAAACGTAGGTGAACTAAGGCGTTTGATTAATTCTAGGGTGTCGGTTACTGAATCAAAGTTATTGTCTATGTGTAGCACTAAATATTTAACACAAAATTCTACTTTTATTTAATGTACAGATCAACCGCCTACTGTTACGTATTATTAGGTTTGTTTAACTAATTTCGCTATCAGACGCAAGCATCGTCACGTATCCAACGCGTTAGACTTTGTGCTGATCACGGTGCTTCAAACCTCGAACGTGCAGCCGTCGGGGCAAAGAATATTTGAGGATGCGTGCGTCTGATGAGAGTAACTAGTCAAATAAATCATAAATACGCGCCTTTCGTCGCTTTATCGATACGTTAATTACGCCAGTCACTGTGTCCCCTGCACGTGATGCCCGTATTTGTTACATCATTTGCTAATGCATTGTTTGAGTAGATTTTTAAGTAGTTTGTTTGGGTTTTACGGTGGATACTCTGTTTAACAGTAGAGTTACTATTACAAATATAACCATTCAGCCGTTATTTAATTAAACTATGCCCTGTTTTATTCAGCTGCATAACCCAATTAATTAATTTGATAACGTAAAAGGATATTAGGAGAGTAGCCCACATTTAGATGAATCGCACAACTTTATGAGTGGCAAGCATAGCATGAATATTTGAACATCAATAAAGAGGAAGATCCTACAAAAATCGTGAAGTGTTGTACTGACCAACTTATAATCGGTCACTGTGAGGATCGAGGACTCTCAGTAATTCCATTAGCTAAATCCGAAGAGTAAACAACTGCTAGCAATACATCTGAAAATCATTTGAATAAGCTGCAGTTTGAAATATTTGAAAATGCATGGCTTACTATCTAATACTGAACATATCGAAGTAACATTCTCTACAATTTAGTTCGTGGAACATGAACACATACGCTACATAGTCTTAGCCACAACGTTTCTCTATTTCCCCATCCGTAGACATTTTGTAATCTTTCTTTCTTTCAGTAACATGGAGGGTACTCCTGTTTATTTCTGCACTTGCACCATTTGCTAAAAAGACAGAGTTTGCATATTATGATAATGCAAGTGGATAATTATTTCTGTATGAAACATCCTGACATATAATTACCGACTGCAGGCTGAGAAACAAACCCGTAATCTTGCTTTTCGAATGCACTGCACTTACCAACTGAGAATGATCCACAACCCGCCATCACAGCTTCACCTCTCTACTTCTTTTTTATGGTCATTAATGTATATCGGAAACAGACGACGACCCAAAATAGGAACTTGTGGTACGCCATTTTTGAATGATTCAAATTCTGAGTATCTGTACTTAGGTGCTCGGCATGGAACTGATACTCTCTACATGCTCCTGTGATACTAATCTAGTATTCTGCTTGAGTAGCGTGATAAACGGTCCAGTAACTACTCTCGATATACAGTGACGTATCTGGAAAGTGTTACACCATGAAAACCTTGACCGAATGCTACGAAACTGATACTCCAGCATTTCCATGCCTGTGGAACATGTCGATTAAAATTCATCCTTATGCCATTCATATAGATGAAGAGAGATGGATCACATGATGGCTATTGAATGCGACTAGCGATACTGGAACTTTTAAGGCGGATATTGCAACACAGCGTGCCAGGAGGAAGTGCAGTTCATAGCAGTTTTCTGTACTTTTAGAAAGATCGAATCATCGGCGTGAGGGACTTGAGAGCACCCTGCTAACAGATTGCATAGACGGTTGGTTGATGTGCAGTGTCTGCAGAATGAATGGTGGCAAAATACTCAAGGCAACAGTGTGGCAAGAACATTACGCACTGGTTTTTCCGTAAGGGTTACAGCACGTGAAAATCGTAGGGCCATTCGACCGGCTCTGACGGATACAGGGATGACAACAGCTGAAATCCAGGCAGAGTTTACTAGCAGAGTGCCTCTACGAACCGTCGGAAACAGATTACTGGAAGCTGGATGAGATCTTGAGTTAGCATGCGTCGTTTGTCGCTAACACCACACCACAGACAACATAGACTTGTACGCCGTGGAGCCTCAGTCAACTACGACACTGACAGTGAGTGACATTCTGTGGCGATCACTGGTGGTCTCGCTTATGTTTGTGGCGATCAGACCGACGCCAACGTGTCCAGCTGGTGAAAGGTCACAGGAAGCAGCGATAATCAGGATCCACAACTCGTCAATGTCTGGAACCATGTTGTGGGGAGTTACTGCATGTGACAACAGGACTGGTTTCGTAATTGTTGAATGGATGCTGAATGCTCGCAATTAAACAGAGAGAATGGTAAACTCAGATGTTAAATCCTTCGTTACCATGTTCCAAATGACTTATTCCTGCAGACCCCTCACTGCGGTCCACACACCAAAACGCCTTGAGAAATGTACGAATCTTTGACTGACCTGTCTTTTCCGCTGATTCTGCGCTCATAAAGCATGTCTGCTATGTGATGGGAAGACGTATGCTTTCATAGCAGTCTCCGTACAGCAAGGTTCATAAAGTGACACATCATATCTTTCAGGCGTGACAATAAATTCCTCAAGATAGTTTGCTTCCATCCACAACGAATATAGGAGGGCATTCAGGCCCTGGAGGGGGCCGAAGGGAGGGGGGGGGAATGGGGAGGGAGAGACAGAGAGAGTCACACTACAAACACACCACAAACCGATGTTGATGGTGGACATTAGTTCTGATTGGAATGAAAGTTCAATAGTTAAAACCACGTGTGCGAGTAATATCTCCAAAAAGACTGATAAATGTCGGGGTGGTACTTCATGGGATAACACTTGCCATTTCCATCAGTGTATGTACACTGCGTAATTACAATCATATACCCCATGAGGATGGCGTGCTGTTAACGTGCAAGCTAGTGGAATGCGCGTAAGCTGTTGCATCCAAGCCATGTATTTCTGTAAAAATATAATATTACAGTCGACGTGACTGATTGTCGTCAGGTGTTTGGAGAGATGTTCAGGACTAAAGATGATTTTGTCTTGGCTGCATATGAAAGCCGTATCAAGTATATTTGTTTACTAGAGGTTGAATGCGTCAGGTGTTTGTAGTGATGTTCAAGACTAAAGATGATTTTGTCTTGGCTGCATATGAGAGCTGTATCAAGGATAATAGATTTGTTTACTAGAGGCTGAATGTTGTTCACAATAATGATAGGCTCTATAGTATCGTTACATGTACTTTCCACTGAGAACGCGTCTTCTTAGTTAATGTCGCGAAAAATCTGAACTTCTAGCGCAAGGTGTAAGCAGTACACCTGAAACGTAATTACATATCTTTTACCGAACTCCGGCGCTATACAGCGCCGGGAACAAACGAAAGATTAGGGTTTAGTGTATCACCTGTAGCATGATGGGTCTGATCACTGAGTTACTATACAGTGCAGTCGGTATGAGATTTTTTAAGTGCATTCATTCCTCTCTCTGACATGGTTATCACAATATAAAAAAATTTAAGGGATTATACAATCGGTACACTATATTCTTGGATTTCCTGTTGGAGTGTTCTTTGACTGTGAGGAGTAATGACTGTGGAGAGGAATGAATGTCGGAGTTGTTGTAAACATATCTGTGGGACAGTAATTGTAGACTATTGGACATAAAATACAACAACTAAAATAGAGTACATGAAATGGTTTAACGTCAAATATGAATAACACCTGTAATAGTACAGAAAGGAGAAGTGATCACGATCAACTGCCTGGCAAACTGACGGATTTCAAGAAAATTACTGTCATCACTGGAGTATAAAAGCCGCGCGGGATTAGCCGATCGGTCTTGGGCGCTGGAGTCATGGACTGTGCGGCTGATCCCGGCGGAGATTCGAGTCCTCCCTCGGGGATGGGTGTGTGTGTGTTTGTCCTTAGGATAATTTAGGTTAAGTAGTGTGTAAGCTTAGGGACTGATGACTTTAGCAGTTAAGTCCCATCAGATTTCACACACATTTGAACATTATAGAGTATAAAATTTATGGATATTTATGCTTGCAGATTTATGCTAGGAAGAAAATGAAATAAGTCATTCGCAATGCGTACAAGAACGAATATATAATTACTATCATTTTTCATTAAAGTTGCTGTAGCGTACAACAACGGTGAGGACACTACGAATGGAACACATTGCCAAGGAAGGAGAAGAAAATTTTCAAAGGAACCACTACAGCATTCGTTTCAGCTGTTTCATGATTTGCACAGTAGGGATCTGGTCGAAATACTCGTACTGAAGTAAAAAATTACCACTTTTGTTAATGGAAACTGGTGCGGCAAATTTATTTAGGCTTTCAGGGCCACCGCGTTTAGAGTTCATCTGATGATCGATTCTCACGTATACCGCCTGTCGTCCATATGCATTTCTTCTTCTCGACGTTTCGATAGTGCATGTGTGCAAGCATTTTCAGCGGTTTCCTAACAATGATTGTTCTGGTGGTCTACAACTCAATATACAAGGGATGTCCAGAAAATAAATTCGGATCTCTCACGTAATGGAAACCACAGTGAAAATACGATGAAGTTTTGTACAGATGTGTAGGGCAGCCTCTAGTATTCCCTTCTATCACGTCACGTCACTATTTGCCCTTTTGAGCGCCCAGTGAGCTCATAAACACGCTTAGAAAATAGTGTCTCTCACCAAGCACAGGTGTCTGTCGAGAGAGTTCCCTGATTTCATGTGAACCCAAGTAACGTAACTGTTATGCGTTTTCTTTTTCATGACAATTGTCGGCAGCAGTCTGCAGAGACAATTAAGTCGCTGCTCCAACGTTTTCGATGGGAGGTAATTGACCACCAACCATACATCCCAGAAGTGGTTTTGTATGATTTTCATCTCTGCTCACATGGACCGATGGCTGTGAAGAGCACATTTTGGCGAAAAAAAAAAAAAAAAGAAGGAGGGCTCCAGTCAGACAGTCAGACCCAGAGGATTGGCAGAAAGCACAGACGGCTGCCTTCTATGACGAGGGTATTGTAAAGTTGGTATACCGGTGCGACAGATATCCTAGCTGGAGCGGCGATTGTGTAGAGAAGTAACTGGAAGGTGGAGCCAACTGTCACAAATAAAACATTTCTGATTTTCAATGTAGTTTCCATTTCGCTACTGATCGGAAAGCTCCACAATATGTTTGGCATGGAAATGTAACGCTGCATGTACATCACCAACATCGACATGATTACTATGGAATTCACTTTTAATTATTTGGGAGAGGATTCACTGAACCACCTTCAGACCATTTCTCGACCGTTCCACTTTCCAGTAACACACGGGAGAAAGGAACCACTAAATCTTGTCATACAAGCCCCGATTTGTCTTATTTTATTACAATGGACATCACTCAGTATGGAGGTGGAAGTGAAAATAATATTTTAACATTCCGAGGAGGACTTTCATGCTTGAAATCTAGCATAAAGATCTCGCCTCAATGAAAAATGTTTTAAACATTGTCACCCTAATTTGTGTATCATATCTGTGACGCGCTCTCCTCTTTTTCGCAATAATACGAAACGACCTCCCCTTCCATAAACTTTTTCGACGTCTTTCGTCTTCTTATCTGGTAAGGATCCCATATCGAGCAGGAATGCTCCAGAAAATAACGGACAGGAGCAATGCACACAGTCTCTTTAATAGATTTTATGAATCTTCTACGTATTCTCCCAATAAATCACAGTCTTTGATTCGTCTTCACCGCAATATTTTCTGTGCGATGGATCCAATTTATGATGTTCGTATTTGTAATCGTTAAGTATTTAGCTGAATCGACAACCCTTAAATTTGTGTGATTTAACATGTATTCAAAAGTTTACGGAAACTTTTTACTGCTTATATGTGTGTTTTTACAGTCTAGGATCAACTGCAACTTTTCACACCATGCAGATATTTTGTATATGTCATTTTGCAGCTCGTTTTGATCTTTCGTGATTTTATTTGTTATAAAAGAACATATGCTCAGTCGTCACAATTTTTCTTTATTTATTTTCTGCATGACTCATTTCGGTAGACAATTTCTTTTTCCATGTGCACTTTTCGTATGTCATGACCTTTTCAGGCGTGCTAACCAAATTGAGATGTATACCAGTTGAGCAATAAGTGTTAGGAAACCATAGAAAATGAACGCTAACGGAACATCTGGAGGAAAACACAGGATGACTCTAATTAATGTTCCACTTAAAAAATGCTGTAATAAATAAAGAACCACTGCTCAGAATGACATCAAATTTTAATGGAATATTATCGCAGAGGGGGGAAACGTTAAGGAAAAAATACGAAAATTTTACTACTAGGTGGGGCCTTAAGCGACAGAGTATGCAAAATAAAAGACGCTGGGTACACGACTGTTCTCACTTTGCGTCTCAGGCGCTGGGCATGACTGTCACAAATGCAGGATCGCGCGCTGATGGTAAATCATTTTTACAAAAAACGGTGACCGTGCGCCAGTAGCTCTGCAGAAGTACCGGACACTCTAGGGTATGAAAAAAGGCGTGTATCCGATGTCTGCCAAGGTTCTGTAGAAAATGATTACGAAATTCGAAACAACAGGTTCTTCTGAACCGCAACGTGGTAGAGGGAGGAAAGCAATTGATCCGACTCTGTAAAAGACGTGGCCACAGCATTGCAGGAATGGTTGAGGGAGGTGAATTCTCCGAACTTTGGACATGCCTGTGAGTGCGGTGCCTGCTTCACGCTGACCTGTCAGTAAGACAAACGTTTGCTCTAGAATTTCACGCTCCCATGAACATCTACATCTACATCTACATCTACATGGTTACTCTGCAATTCACACTTAAGTTCCTGGCAGAGCTTTCATCGAACCATTTTCATACTAATTCTCTACCATTCAACTCTCGAATGGCGCGTGGGAGAAAGGAACACATACATCTTTCCGTTCGAGCTCTGATTTCTCTTACTTTATTGTGATGATCATTTCTCCCTACGTAGGTGGGTGTCAACAAAATATTTTCACATTCGGAAGAGAAAGTTGGCGATTGAAATTTCGTAAATAGATCTCACCGCAAAGAAAACCGCCTTTGTTTCAGCGACTGCCACCCCAATTCGCGTATCATATCAGTGACACTCTCAACCCTATTGCGCGATAACAGAAAACGAGCTGTCCTTCTTTGCACTTCACGATGTCCTCCGTCAATCCTACGTGGTAAGGATCCGATACCGCGCAGCAAAATCCCAGCAGAGGACGGACAAGTGTAATGTAGGCTGTCTCTTTAGTGGGTTTGTTGCATCTTCTAAGTGCTCTGCCAACAAAGCGCAGTCTTTGTTTCGCCTTCCCCACAATATTATCTATGTGATCTTTCCAGTTTAAGTTGCCCGTAATTGTAATTCCTAGGTATTTGGTCGAATTGACACCCCTTAGATTTGTGTGATTTATCGAATAGCCAAAATTTTTCGGATTTCTTTCAGTGCCCATGTGGATGACCTCGCACTTTTCTTTTTCTAATGGTAATTGCCACTTTTCGCAACATACAGAAACTCTCTGTAGATCATTTTGTCATTGGAATTGATCGTCTGATGATTTTACTAGACGGTAAATTACAGCGTCATCTGCAAACAATCTAAGGGGGCTGCTCAGATTATCACCTAGATCATTTATGTAAATCAGGAACAGCAGAGGTCCTATGACACTACCTTGCGGAACGCCAGATATCACTTCCGTTCTACCGATGATTTACTGTCTGTCACTACGAACTGTGACCTCTCTGAGAGGAAATCACGAATCCAGTCACACAACTGAGACGATACTCCATATTTACGCAATTTGATTAATAGTCGCTTGTGAGGAACGGTATCAAAAGCCTTCTGGAAATCTAGGAATATGGAATCGATCTGAGATCTCTCGTCGACAGCACTCATTACTTCATGGGAATAAATGAGCGTTGCACAAGAACGACATTTAATGAATCCGTGTTGGTTATGTATCAATAAGTCATTTTCTTCAAGGTGATTCATAATGTTCGAGTACTGTATATGCTCCAAAATCCTACTGCAAATTGAGGTCAGTGATATGGGTCTGTAATTCAATGGGTTACCCCTATTTCCTTTCTTGAATATTGGTGTGACCTGTGCTACTTTCCGGTTTTTAGGAACAGACTTTTCGTCAAGTGAGCGGTTGTATATGGAAGTGGACAATGAAGGGCCACGGAACATTTTGCGGACAGATCAACCCCATTTCCATCTAGAAAGATATTTCTGTGCATAGAAAGGCAAAATATGGGCAACGGAAAATCCTCTCGCACATCATTCGGTGCCGCTCCATTCTGCAAAGGTAACTGCGTGGTACGAGTTAACGGTATCTTTTACCGCAGGGCCATAATATTTCGAGGAAATGGTTCCTGCGGGACTGGTAAAAGCTATGAGAGTCATTAAAACCCTTCAACAGCATGTATGTGTGGGTAAGGCCATGTTTATGCAAGGTGGTGCTACTTCAGACATTCCACAGCCAGTGAATCACCTGATGAGGAGGCATGATGGAAATGCTATAATTATCAGTCGTCATTTCCCTATCGCCTGGTCGTCCAGATCTCCTGATCTTAATCTGTGTAACCTCTGGCTGTGGCGTCATCTGAACGATGGCAAACACATTCTCAACATGCCTCTGGAGACACTCCGATCTGTTGTGGAACATACTGTTTCTCGATTTCATCTGGTGGCAGAAAACGGTGGACAGCGTTTTAAACATCTTTCGCCAGTCTCACGATACTTAAAAACCGATATCATTATTGGTTTTCATGCAGTTTTTGGCCTGAGGACAGTTAATAACCGATTTCAATGGGCTGCGCTAACTAACAGTGCCACATCTGTTGAATACCGGACTCGTGCTATCATGCATATTGCGCAGTACAGCTGGTTTAATGTAATTAGCAGTCGAACCCATTTACGTTATGGCACTTACAACGACATCTAAAGGTAAAATTTTCGTAATTTTTTCCGTAATGTTTCCCCTCCCTTCGATAATATTCCTTTAAAATTCGATGTCGTTCTGAGTAGCGGGTATCTTTTTACAGCGTATTGAAGCTGGAAGGTGGGTTAAATAAAAATGGCTTGAAAAACATTTATAAGACGGACGCGGAACTGACCTTTGTTAATGAACAGGAAAAGTAGCCGCTACAGAAAATGCTGGAATCCGTGATTTCGATGCACCAATTGGTTGCTGACACATGTGTGCATATTTGCATCTTCGGCGTGCTCTCTCTACTACTTCCCTGTGTTGTTATGTCTGTATGAGTGAGAGGAGCAGACATGTTTGTGGACCAGTTAAATACAGTGCAAAATGGTGTTCATAATCAAATAGTGCGAGTTCATTGTCGAGTGCTATACGAAGCACAATTTGTAGGAAACATGTAAGAAACCGTTTGCGCAAGATTTTAAGACTGTATATGTTTTGAAGAAATCTCTAGGATGTTATTCAATGGGGAACTTGGTGGCAAAATGGTGCAAAACGGGCTCTGTACGAATAAAATCTGTGCCTGTCCGAAAAGAGATTGAGCACAAGAATACATTGCTTGAGTGAAGAAAAGCGTGGATAAGAGTCCGGCGAAATCACAACGCTGTTT